>NC_140664.1:610000-2029166 GCF_054131305.1 Coturnix japonica
AATTCCCAGTGAAGCATCTCCTGGAGAGCAGCATCTCTAAGCCTGTGCACTTGCATGGTGTGAACGTGGACTGGGAACACAGGAATTTCAGGCAACGTGGCTCAGAACATGAGAATTTTGGGCAGAGGATGTCCCCAACTCGGGGGTTTGGGAGCACTCCCCATCAAGTGATCATAAAACTGCTGAAGCAGTAATACAACCTGCTGCTGCCTTTCCCTCTGTCTGTCTGTCTTGAGTAGGAGAAACAGCTGTAAAGGTTATTGGAGCAGATTACAACTCCTTTTGAGAAATCATTGCATGTTATTTTTCATTTTTCTTTCCCCTACTAATTTTGACTTTTTAGAAATGATTTTCCAGGTTGAGGAGCCTGGGTTGTCCTCGTACCAATGTTCCCATTGCAGAATCATCCAAAGGGTGGAAGTGGAGGTGGCCACCCTTTGGGCAATGAGATCCTAACTCTAAACTCCAACCCTAACCCTTAAACCCTAAGCCCTAAACTCTAACCATGTGCCTAACCTTAACCCCGAATCCCTAAACCCTATACCTAACCCTCACCCCCATACCTAACCCCTAACCCAATGCCTAAACTCGAACCCAAAAGCCTAAACCTTAACCTATGTTTTATCTTGATGGCTTTACTTTCAGGCAACCTCAATAATAAGTTTTCTACAGAAGTACAAATAGGAAGAGGTTCAGCGCACGTTGATGGGCGCAGGGCAGAACTCCTAGAAAAGTCTTTGCAGGGAGATGTGGGACCTGTGGTCCTTTGGTGCATAACACTGCCCTGCTCTTTCTTCTTTTTATTTATTTATTTATTTTTTCTTTCTTTTTTTTTTAATACTGGTTTATAAAAGTATTAAATGTTTTATAAAAAGTGCAGCTCTCACTGTTTGGCGCTCGCCGGCGGCCACTACCTGCTCTCTCTCTGCTCACATACACAGGGTCAGATGCCAATGGGTAATAACTCTGTGATAAATGGTGACTTTGCAACAGGGGCCACTTCAACACTTGGAGGGAGCACAGAAACAAGTGAGAAAATAAATATCCAGAGCATTTGCGGGAGCTGTGTTTTGTTGGACTAAATCCATCTTATATCTGTAGGAGGGTTGTTTTTTTCTCCCCAATCTTTTTCTGTTTTGGACCCCACTGACATTATTTTCACAGGGTATGGGAGCATTTCTATAAATCAGTGTTTTTCTGAGCAAGAATCGCTTTGTTTCTACCCCAGGGAAGTGGTGGATACACCATTCCTGGAGGTCTTCAATAACTGTGGAGATGTGGCACTGAGTGACATGGTTAGTGGGCTTGGTGGGGATGAGTTAAGGTAGGACTTGGTGATCTTCTGTGTGTTTTCTGATCTTAATGAATCTATGATATTCAAATTGATGCATAGAATCAAAAGATGCTTATCACACTGAAGCTGTGATAGTCATGTGCAGAGGGTCACCTCCCATCTTTAGTGTTTTATAGACATTTGGTCTGGGATTTCCTTCAGAAGGACTGGGTAGGAGGCTGTATTTGTTTGGGCTCTGGTTAGTTCACATTGGATTTTACCATGGAGCTTTACTGCATCTTAGGTGATGCTTTTAGCCTCTTGGGCTCAAATGCAGTTCTGTCCATGCCATTTGATGTGTATCATCAGCGTGGTGTCTGTTTATAACAAATGGAGCTATGACTGCAAAATGCACCATCTAGCAGATGTTAAATAGACCAGAGTAACAGCACAAGCATGAATCACTCCTCGTTGTGTCCCTATTCCTTTTGACACTCCCTTCCTCCAAATCCCTACTCTCTACCTCCACATTTTCCCTCAAGCTCTGCATTTCTAGTGATTTCAGTGCAAAATGCCCAGTTTGGGAGAACAAAGGAAAGAAATTGGAAGATTCCAATTCCAATTAAGATTGGAAAAGACCACTAAGATCACCAAGTCCAACCATCCATTCATAGAGTCATGGAATCGTTAAGGTTGGAGAAAACCTTCAAGATCAATCCAACCATCAACCCATCCCCACTGTGCCCACTTAGCCATGTCCCTCAGTACCACATCTGCCTTTTTCTTGAAGACCTCCAGTGATGGTGACTCCACCATAAGACAACCAGCATGAATTTATCAAGGTCAGGTTCCACCTGTCCAACCCAGTGTCCTGCAGTGGTCTAACTGCACCAAGGACAAGGGAAGTGCCACTAATGTCATCTATCTGAACTTCAGTTAGGCCTTTGACATGGTCTTGCATAACATCCTTCTCTCCTAATTGGAAAGATAGGAGTTTGATGGGTGGACTATTCAATGGCCAAGGAAATGGTTGTGAGATCACATCCAGAGAGTGGTGATCAGCGACTCAGTGTCCAGATAGAGATCAGTGACGAGTGATGTCCCTCAGAGGCCAATGGGACCAGTGCTTTTCTTTAATGACTTTGACAGACGTATCCAGATGGAGTCCTTGGTACTAGAGGGACATGGGCTTCCTGGAGCACTGGGTATAAGGCAAACAAAAATTACAATAAAGGTAGTGAAGCACTGGAAGAGTTTGTTCAGAGACGTGGATGCTCCATCCCTAGCAACATTCAAAGTCATGCTGGATGGGGTTCTAAGCAGCCTGACCCAGCTGTGGGTGTCCCTGTTCATGGCAGGGAAGTTGGACTAGATGACCTTTGAATGTCCCTTCCAACTCAACCCATTCTATGGCTTAATGAGCAACCATTGCCACTGAGCATTTCATGCCTCCTCATCCATGTCATCCCATGTGGTTCCATTGGGAAGACTGGAAGGCTTCACATGTGTTATGTACCTCTCAGGGAAGTAGTAGAGTTACCATCTGTGGAGTTTTTGGGTAGATGTCACGTTATGTGACGTGGCTTAGTGGTATGGTGGTGGTGAGCTGATGGTTGGGCGAGATGATCTTAGTGGTCTTTCCACCCTTAGCTTTGCTAAGATTGAAGAGAGGCTGTTCCTTGTAAAATTTCAAGTTTTCTGCTCATCTCCTTAGCAAGGGCAGAGGTTGCCCAAAGAAACTGCACCCAGTGCAGCAGAGCACTTCTTTGTCCCCATCCCCTCTGCAAATCTGGCAGTAATTCTATGAGGTTGGTAGCCAGTGGCAACAGCCCTATTAAATGAATAGGCTGTCACGCTAAGCACTAAGAAATGTAACTATTACATTTTACAATTCTCTCTTTCTTTGCAGCACATGTTCATTTAAAGGTAATGCTCTCCAGGGTTTGCATTCTGCTGATAGGATAGCAGGCCTTAATTTACAGATATTCTTCAGTAATGCGCGGTTTATATACGTTCTGCTAATAGCATTATGAGCATAGTTTGTACTAATACAAAATTAGAGCTCTAATTTGCATAAACAAATTACTGTTTGGATTAGTGCTAAATGGTTAAGACGACTGATATTGGATAGATTTGATTTGGCTGGAACAGCTCTGTTTGCATAACGGCATATGTACAGCGATGAGCCGGGTGGCGGATGGGGAGAGAGATGGTATCGTGCAGGGAATCAGGTTGGGAACAGGAAGGGTTTTTTGGTGACAGATGAGCCCATCCAGGAGGGATTTGTCTCCAGGGTGTCACTTGAGAGCTTCTGAAAGCTGTCCTTTGCCTGTAGAAGCAAACAGACGTTAGGAACGACACTGATGTGTGTGACTATAGCACAGCTCCTGAGCCATCATCATCCTCACTGCAGAGCTAAGAGGGGAGGATGTGTCCCCTCAGAGGGGATAGCAGAGGGATGGGGAGCTGCAAAGAACCAGTTTGACTCCCAAAATTTGCTTTTGACATTATGGGAGACAGCTCATCCAATGCAAAGATATGGAAAAAGCCTTGAAAGAGCTGCAGTTGCAGAAGGCTGCAAAACTATTTGAGTGACCATTCCTCTGGCTCTGCTTTTTGTAGCCATCATCAGGATAAGCTCTGCCAGCCCATTAGGCAGCCCAGCACGGTAGTGCTGAACAACACAATATCTGTGCACCCACCTGGATCCCTGTTTGGCTCTGCCAAGGTGCCCATTAGGAAGACACAAACCGGCAGTGCAGATGGAAGCTTGTGCTTTGAGGTCAACGGGAAAGGTCTGCAGTTTATAGACTAGCACATGGACAAGCGTTGCTGTGGGCAAAGTGGGTGAAAAAAGTGCTTGTTTGTGCAAGAGGGAAGAGGTACCATTTGTAGAGTCTTTAATTACATCTATTTTTGGTGTAAGTAAATAAGATCTGATTCCCCCAGTCCCTTCTTTTTGCACTCTCCAAAGGAGGAGCTTAACTGCTTGCTTCTGTACCACCTCCATCACTGAGCAACTCTGGGTTTGCTCATCTGTGGTATCATCCTTGTGGTATCGTCCTGACTTGGTGCTTACTTTGGCTTTATCCTTTCCTTACAGGTCCCCCCAAGCGAGCTCAACACCCAAGACGAGCAAATCCCAAGCCATACAGCAGAGGTGGAAGAGCAAAGGCTATCGCTGCATTGGAGGGGTGATGTACCGGGTGTCAGCGAATAAACTCTCCAAAACTTCCAACACCCCTGGTCGGTGCAGAGATCTGAGCACCAAGAGCCCTGGCAGAGCAGGTGAGCAGTGAGAATTTGTCCTAGTTTGTATCAAATATCCAACGGTGCTCCAGCTTTAGTGCTGATGTTGGCTTGTAGCTGCTTGTTCCATGGGATAGGGTTGGGACTATGTCATCACTAAGGACAAGCTTGGGAACCCGGGTGGTTTAGGTCCACTCTGTTACACTGCTTGTTGTTTTTTAATTATAAGAAGGATTGTTGAGTCTTGGGCAGCTTCAAGTTGCACCTCAAGGCTAAATATATTTGATATGCTCATCAAATTACACTTAATATTGACCTAACAAAGCTGGGAGGGTCACTCTGCAGATAACTATGAAGGAGGCAGTTTGATGCAGTTATTGGCTTTAGATTTAGCTTCAATTAAATGTGTGTTTTAGCTCCACTGGTACTTGACACCTCAAAGTGCAGATCTCAGGCAGGGTTTGGTTTCTAATTGTGCCTGAAGTGTTGCTTGTTCTTCCCTTCCCTTCCCTTCCCTTCCCTCCCTTCCCTTCCCTTCCCTTCCCTTCCCTTCCCTTCCCTTCCCTTCCCTTCCCTTCCCTTCCCTTCCCTTCCCTTCCCTTCCCTTCCCTTCCCTTCCCTTCCCTTCCCTTCCCTTCCCTTCCCTTCCCTTCCCTTCCCTTCCCTTCCCTTCCCTTCCCTTCCCTTCCCTTCCCTTCCCTTCCCTTCCCTTCCCTTCCCTTCCCTTCCCTTCCCTTCCCTTCCCTTCCCTTCCCTTCCCTTCCCTTCCCTTCCCTTCCCTTCCCTTCCCTTCCCTTCCCTTCCCTTCCCTTCCCTTCCCTTCCCTCCCCTCCCCCTCCCCCTCCCCCTCCCCCTCCCCCTCCCCCTCCCCCTCCCCCTCCCCCTCCCCCTCCCCCTCCCCTTCCCTTCCCCTTCCCCTTCCCCTTCCCCTTCCCCTTCCCCTTCCCCTTCCCCTTCCCCTTCCCCTTCCCCTTTCCCTTCCCCTTCCTCTTCCCTTTCCCCTTCCCCTTCCCCTTCCCCTCTTTTAAGTTAAGGTGGGAAAGGCACAACCAGTGGTTCCATGGTGTTTTTCTTTGTTGGAATGATGGAGGCAGCAGAGATGAACATGTTCATGAATGATGCTAAAAAGGCAATCTAATGCCAAAGTCATTTTATGTACATAATGTGTATTGACATACACATACAATATGTGTATGGAAAAGTCTGAATGAAGAGAGGGAATAAATAGGACAGCGTCATTGGGAAGTGTCATTGGAAGCTGTTTTTTACCCCAGTTTGGGGTATTCTGGGTGGCTGTAAGGAAATGAGAACAATAGATGTCCCATCTCCCTCATTTTACCCCTTCTTACAGCCCATCCCTTTGAGATCTAGTGCTGGGAGGTGAATGGGTTATTCTTGTCACTCACCAGGTCCCATTAAACAAAGCTGCAAAGGAAAGGTTTATAGGAGGGAGGAGAAGAGCTTTGAGCAGACAAAAATCCCATCAGTAGTTTCTAAATCCCTGCACTCCTGCTGCCTTTCCATGGGACCAGGAACTTCTGAGTACTTCTGCTGTCAGGGAACTTGGTAAATTCAAAGCAATTGTAACAAGAAGTGGAAATGGCTCAAAAAAAATGAAATGCCTTTTAATGGAGATGAGACCATTGTAGCCCATAGGGAAGAACAATCCTGAGTACAGATCTGTGATTGAGGACCATCTCCAAGCACTGATTCAACGCAGCAGACTTTTACTGGAGCAGCAAAACGTGGGCAAAACCCTCAAGACGTGGCCGTGGAAAGTGTCAGATGGAGCAGGTCCAGCTTTAGGGGCCAGATTTCAGGACAGAGCAGCCAAAAACCCATGGGTCTTCCATTGTAGCACTCAGGGCTTTTGTTGAAGGAGTACATTGGTTGGGTTGACTGTAACATCTCTGTTATTGGAATTTTTTCAAGGACAGTTCAGGTTATTGGAAATTTAGGTGGTGAGAGATGCTTAAATCACTCTTTCTGCTGCTGTTTGGAGTTCTGGTGTTTGCATATCCCATATTTATAACTCTTGTTCCAGACCTTTTTTTTTTCATTCATCCTAATGCATGAAAGGTTTTAAATTCATCTAACAACTGGAAAACAGTGAATTTGTTCTTAGGGAACTTAACAAAAGGCTGATGGATTCATCCTTGTCCATAAATATCCAGTGCTGGACTGGGACCATGCAGAGAAACACAGCCAAGTGTGCAGTTTCGGGGAGAGACAAAGGGATGAAGGGAGGATATTGTGCAAAACTTTTCCTCTTTTTAATCTCCAACGTGTGTTGGGGTAGCAGAGAGATGGGAAGTGCTCATGACAGTTTAATAGCCTGGGATTTACTTAACGATGGGTTATAATTCTGCTGTTCACCTGAATTTATTGGGTTGGTATTTTGTCTCTCTGTGCCATGACTACAATCAGAAATGCAAAGATTCTATTTTTCACTTTGTGGAAATATTAGGAAACGTGGCAGCAGGACAGTGTGGAAAGTGTTTGATGCATTGCAATTAGATGTGGCTTTAATTAAGCAAATGCAGTACGCTGGTTGAGCAAACCTTTCCGTCATTTCTTACTACAATTGCTGCATTATTCGGATGCTTGAGGAATTTCCATGAAATCGGGGAAAGAAGCAAAAGGTTCTGGCAACACAGCATTTCAAAAATAAGTTTGAAAGGGGAAATAAAAGAAAAATAATAATAAAAAAATAATAAAAAATAGAGCAGCCCGGTATGAAATTGAAAGCAGCAGGAACAAAATTAAGGTTTGACCCTGTGCAGAAAGCAGCCCTGACCCCAATCTAGGCACAAGCAGTGCAGGTAAAGCTATTGCAGCCCACCGTGCGGGCTCACTGCAGTTTAAGCAACACCCAGAGTTGCTTCTTGCAAGGAAATCTTCCCTTTGTGACTTTGGATACCCAGGAAAACTTGAAGCTCATGCCCAGACATCCCCACCACTGCATCATGCTAAAGAATGTCCCAAACTCCAGTAGCTTGTTCACCCCTCTGTGGCCTCAATTGTCCTGCCTTCATTCCGCAAAACACGTTGGAATGGGATGATTGAAGAGTCCAACTTAATGCACAAAGGTGTGAGAACAGCTCAAGTTGGAATACTGCTTTACTGTGCTGATTTAGATGTTGTTTGAGTAAGGCCTCTCAGTCCTTCAAGCTCACTCCCTTGTTTCTGGGATTATTCTGTCCCATTAACACTTCAGATTCAAACCCTTGGTTCTGGGATTGCTCGGTCCCTTGGGCCCTTTTGAGTTCAGTTGCTTGGCTTTGGCTTTGATCAATCCCCTCATCTCTTCCAAGCTCAATCTCTTGGTTCTGGGGTTGCTCAATTCCTCGGTCCCTTCAAACTCAATTCCTTGGGTTCAGTATTACTCAACCCTTTATTCTTTTTAACTCAGACTCTTGGGTTTGGAAACCCTCAACCCCTTGTTCCCTCAAGCTCAACTGGGATTTCCAATCCCTTGGGATTCCTCTCTTCCATGTTGCTGTTAAGATCAATCCAGTGGGTTTGGGATTTCACCCCTTGGAGTTTGATCCCTTGGTTTTGGGATTAATTAATCCCTCGGTCCCTTTTGAGTTCAGTCATTTGCTCAGTCCTTTGGCTTCTTCAAGTTCAATCCCTCAAGTTTGGGATTGCTCAGTTCTTTTTGGAATTGCTCAGTGCTTTTGGGTCCTTTTGAACTCAGTCTCTTCTTTTTGGGACCACTCAATCCCTTGGTTCATTTATGTTCAAACCCTCAAGTTTGGAGTTGCTCAATTCTCAGCTTCTCTAGAGCTTAATCCCTTGATTTTAGGGTTACTCAGCCATTCAGTCCCTGGACCCTTTTAGCTCCATCATCTCAGTTTTAGGATTTCTTAATCCCTTGATCCCTTTGAGCTAAACCCCTTGGGTTTGGGACCTGCTGTCCTTGAGGAGCACCACTGGATCCAGGGTCTGCAGAGTATGGTAGATGCTCCATGCTCCTTGCAAGCATCCACAGAGCTGATTGTGCAACAGCATTGAAACCAGAGCATGCTTTGTTAATTGAGCATGCTTTGCTAATAACAAAATGCCTGTGAGTGCCTGAAGCAGGGACATGCATGTTCCTGTTCAGAGCTGGGATGCGGTCAGGCAGAAAAGCGTGAAAAGCTGCTTTAAAAGCCCTTGTTTTGTTGTTACCTTCCAGAAAGTGAGGGCTTCTGCTATCTGGTGAGTAAAATAAATTACCCCCAGCAGCTGCTAGTGCTGATCATCTGAAACAGTGGAAGCCACTTAAATGAATAATAATTAAAGAAATAAATTTCCTGAGTGCCAGCCTCAAAACTTTTTGTTCAGCAATAAAGGCAGGAGAGCCCCACAAAATGAATGGCTGCCTCTTCCAGAAGTAGGCTGCCCGCGCCGCAGAAGGCAAAGCACAGTTATAAAGTGACCTATTAAAGGGGATAGCATGGTTGAAAAGAGCCTTTTCTTCTTAGTGCCCAGGCCATGCATGAAGGGGGTTGAGCAGAAGCAAGATGCAATGGTGCAGGTTATATAGCAAGGCTAAATAATGCAGTGCTGAGGCAAAACCCTGCATCAGTGATCCCTGAGCTGGAGCAACATCCTACACTTGGAATGGAGCCCATTTCTTTCCTTGTGTGAGAGTTTGATTTGGGGTTGTTGTAATGGGCTTAGAGGTCCCATTGTCACAAGGGAGTTTACCTGATGCCCTAACATTATGCTCCAGAGTGTAATTACTCCACTGTAGTGCTTGGCCCCAGTGCATCCCCTTGTCTCCCGCTACTTCACTGTGCCCTAGGAGCAATAAAATCCTGCCTAAATAATTAAGAAGATAATTAACCACACAACCTCCCTGCGATGTTTTCAGTTGATTTGCATGCAAGGGGAAATCTTAGGTGGCATTCTCAGAAAGCATTAAGAAGCCCTGAGGCAGTGGGGAGTTGCACAGAGGTGTTGAAGCTGGATGGAAGCATCCCACATCCCACTGTGGGAAGCACCCGAGAATGGTTTGTATGGTTTGCCAAGGTGGTTTGCCAAGGGAGATATCTGCCAGCCTTTCCCTGGAGGAAAGGGACCAGGTACCAGGGGAAGGAACCCATCTCATCCTGCAGTCTAGGAGGAAAGCCATCTGGATTAATGTGCGGGTGCTGTCACAGGGGTACAGCCTCCAACCTTTTCAATGGGGAGCCTTTATTGACACAATCACCTTGCTCCATTTTGTTTCAAAAGCAAAGTTCAGAGTGGGATGTGTCCTCCGAGGGACCTCCAGAGCCAGGCTATTGTGCTGTGGATTCATACAGAGTTGGGAAAATAAAAGAAGAAGAGTTAGGCGGTAGCCCCCGCCATTAATCATAGCTGTAATCATGCATTTAATGAACATGACAGCTCCGCTCCCTCTGGAGCGACGCGCCGAGGCTCACGGCTGGGTGAGGTACAACAATCACTTCTCGTCTCTCTCCGAGAGCCAGCGTCGGGTTGGGATGATGCATGAAGAGAAACAGCCCTGT
Organism: Coturnix japonica; assembly: GCF_054131305.1. Classification (NCBI taxonomy): domain Eukaryota; kingdom Metazoa; phylum Chordata; class Aves; order Galliformes; family Phasianidae; genus Coturnix; species Coturnix japonica. Next base: position 620,024 of record NC_140664.1, read on the forward strand.
TTGCACGGGCTGCGGGTTTCCTTACAGATGATGCGCTTCGACCTGACTCAATCGTTAAGGAAAAAAAATAAGGAAGAGAGAAAAACACCTGTCCCTTATGCAGGATATAAAATATCAAGCCTGACGCCGGTGTGCTGTGTGTAATCAGTTAAAAAGCCCTTAATGTGCAGTTCTTTGATGCTCACCCAGCAGCTTTTTTTTCTTTTTTTTTGTATTTCTTCTTCTTCTTTTTTTTTTTTTTTTTTCCTGTGCACTTATTTAAATATCTGAAATAATGGAAATTCTGCATTTAACATAGGGATGTGCAGTTTGCTGTCCTGCTCCAGCAGTACTTTGTCCCTGTACCGATGCTCTTTCATTGTGCTTAATTCCTCTCTTGCAAAGTTCATTTGGAGGAAGGACCAAGTGAGGCTCTGTAGGGTCAGAGCCAAACTTAGGGGCACTCAACATTCTGTTTCATAGAATCACAGAGTTGCTAAGGTTGGAAAAGACCTCCAAGATCATCTAGTCCAACTATCAACCCATTCCCAGCAAGCCCAGTAATTCATGTCTCTCACGTTGCACTGAGTCTGGAGCCCTATGGGCTTGCACACGAGCACATTTCAGCTCGTATTTTTAACCCTTTTCCATGCCTTAGTATCATTTCTCAACCCCATAGGCCATAGGCGCCTTTGGAGAGCTCAACATTTCACCTTGCATCTGTCTTGCCCTAACCTTCATCACTCATTGCTTCGAGGCTTGCAGAGAATCACTTGTATTATAGAGTGGTAACACGTTGGAATAGGCTACCAATGGAGGTGATGGAGTCACCGTCCCTGGAGATGTTTAAGAACTGTGGATACGTGGCACTTGGAGACGTGGTTTAACGGGCATGGTGAGATGGGTTGGGGTTAGACTTGGTGATCTTAGAGGTCTTTCCCAACCTTAATGATTCTGTTATTCTGTTATTCCATTTAAACTTTCTTTTTTGCATGATGGAAAAGCTTCTAAAACCAACATTGTGCTGCAGCTCCATAAATCCCAATAGACAGAAGAGAGAAATGAGGCTTTGCCTCTTTCCAGGCTGCTGCATGTTAAAAAAACACATAATTACAGAGCTTCTGAACCACGCGGCCGATGGGCTGTCTCCTCCTGGGTAAATATTTAGGCAGTTCTCTATTAGTTGGACGAATATTTCCACTCAGAGTAATTAGAGAGCAAGGAGGAGATGTTGCTTTGCCAGCTGCCAGGCTGCTGGATGTGGTTGATGGGTGCTTCCGTGCTGCATCTTGCAATGAGTGGGAGTGACTCTCACACACTGAAACTGCTTGGAGGCTGCGAATTAATTCCTAGTAGTAATCTATAAAGGGTTATATGCATCCAGTGTGGCACACGTTCCATTCTCCCAACAGTTTCAAATGGTTTTAGGTTGTGTATAACAACATTTCTTCTTGCCAGAAGATGAAAGATGTGAAAAGAATCCAACCATTCAGCCATGCCTGTAGTGTGGGTATATATCCATTTAAAACCAGACGGAGGAGACCGTTGCACCCTTTATTTATTTATCTATTTATTTATTTAGCAGTTCCTCTTCTCTGGCTAAAGGATGTGGTTGTCAGGATGCTTTAACTAAAAGGATGGCACATGAGCACAGAAAGATGCTCATACCCCAGAGTCTGCTTTTATGCCCAGGTATTAAATATTTAGAGAGATTGTCTGCTGCCCTGGGGATCCTACTGTTGGGATAGTTTGTCCTGCTGAGCTTGCTTCCAAGAGCTTTAAAAGTAATTGTGGAGGACTGAGGGATGCTCTAACCTTACCCTAATGATGGGCTTTAATTTGGATCTCTCCCTGCATTGTTTGGGAGGTCAGCTTTGCTTGAGCATGATGGCCTCGTCATCTTTCCCTTGGGGAAGCAGAACCCGAGCCAAAAGCCATAAAACAAGCATCCCCAAAAACAGTTCTTGTGTCCTGACCTATCTGGTGACCTTCTATGATGGAGTGGAGGCATTAGTGAACAAAGGGAAGGCAACTGCTGTCATCTACCTGAACTTGTGCAAGGCCTTTGACACGGTCCCACACCACATCCTTACCTCTAAATTGATGAGGGATGGTTTTGAAAGGTAAACTGTTTGGTGGATAAGGAATTGATTGGATAGTTCCAGCCAGAGAGTTGTTGTCAGTGGCTCTATGTCCAGGAGGAGGCCTATCACGAGTGGTTTTCCCCAGGGGTCCATCTTGGCATCAGTGTTCTTCAACATCTGTATCAATGTCATGATATTGAGTACACTGTCAGCAAGTTTACTGGTGACACTAAGTTGAGTGGGGCAGTTGACACAATAGAAGGGCTGGACACCATTCAGAGAGGGTTCTGGACAGGCTGAGAAACTGGGCACATGAGAATGGGGCCCTGGCAGCCTGATCTGGTGGGTGGCGACCATGGTTGGAACTGGATGGTTTTTAAGGTCCCTTCTAACCCAACCATTCTCTGGTTCTGTGGTACTATGATCTTTGAGGTCCCTTCCAGGCCAAGCATTCTATGATTCTGTGATCTTTAAGATCCCTTTCAACCCACCCATTCTGTGGTTCTATCCAATATCCTTGTAATACTCAGTGATTTTGCACCAAGCTTGAACACACCATGCGATATCTGCTGTGTCCAAAGACTTTTGCTTGCATCCTGCAAGCTCTCAGTGCCTCCGATCTCCATGCACAGGCCACCAGCATCACGCTTGCTCTTTGCATTTGCAAAGGGAACAGATGGGGTTTTGCAGCCATTGGCAGCCAGAGTGACAGCTCGAGCGCTGGGATTGCATGCTGCTGCACTATCAAATTCCACTCACTCACTCCCCAGCACACCCAGGCTGGCAGGTGAGTGACTGAAGCACGCTGCTACCACCTGGAAATGCTTTTATTTTCAATTCAGTCTTTCCTATGGCACTCAAGGACAATTTAATTGCATGCATGCACAGAACTAAAGTCAGCCACTGGGTTTCCCTGGGCTGCTGCAACCTCAAATTGTGCTCTGCAGCCAATGCATATGTGTGAATTTCCCAAGAGCAATTTCCAGCACCAAGGAAAGGATCCCTGCAGCATTCAGAGACCTTTATTTGCAGGTCGTATCCTCACTGCAAAGCTTGCAAAGAGCAAACTCATCCAAGCAATAATAATATGCCAAAGAATCCCTGCAAAATGTTGTGATTCTGAGCAAATGGTCATGAACGTGTCTGTTTTTTTTCCTGTTTTCCAGCAGCACGATCGAGCTGCACACCCAGCAGTCCTGGCTTCTCTCCATTTGGCTGCCTGAACCGATCAGCCACGAGCCGATACATCGCAAGGTCTGTACCCACAGTGTGATTTGTGCTCAGGGTGGTGTCTGAAGCACGTGATGGGGCTGTTTCCTTGGCTCTTAGTTTGGTGAAGCTCTGTTCACCCCCATTGTCAGTTGTAAACTTAGCAGGAAGACGCTGGCTGCTGCTCTGCAAGTTCCTCTTGAGAGGGTTTGAAAGGTCGGTAATGGATATCAGCACATTTAAGAATTCAAATCCTTCTCTAGCCTTCCCTGAAAGTCCCTTTTTACAACAACTCTATTGTTCTCAAGGGCTGCAGTGTCACTGCCATCTGTAGAGCAGCAGTTTGTATTCTTTTCCTTCATGAGCCACTAAATTACATCCCAACACAACCCAGCAAACTTGCAGGTTTTCCTTCTCTGCTGAGCACCCAACCAGCTCTGCTGCTCCTGCAAACTGGGAACGAAGCATGTGGCAACTGGAAAGCACCACAAGTGGGAAAACGACGGCACGTTGCCACTGCTTTACACCCCGCTGCCTTTCTTATTGCCTTCCTTCTATGCTACAGATGTGCCACGTATCATCGCGTCCTTAAGTACGAGCATTTGCAGACAAGTTCCTCTTAATTGTAGTAGACTAAAATTTATTCCCAAAGTGTCTTGGTTCCAGATGTCTGTAGGCAGACTTGGTGCCACATTTTAGCTATGTTTTATTATAACCCATCTCTAATACCACCTAATTTAAAGTCTGCCATCACTTAATTGATGGTTGTGTCCATCCTGCAAGTAATTTCGGTGTGTATAATGTGCTGGCCAAATATTTCACAAAGGGTGTTGACTAAGAGAGCCCTTTTTCCATATCATAATTTCAGCAAAGAAATGCTTCTTCACCTCATCCTGCTCCCATACAGTCCTATAGTGGGTGGGTAATCACTTCTTCAACTGCAGGCTCATGGAAGATGTGTGCTAGGCAACTTCTGATACTGTTAATTAATTTCTAGTGATACCAGGCACTTAATTTTTTCTGGTATTTGGTGTTACCTTGCAGCCTAAAAACCCCTACTTGTCTTCTCCTGAGTAAGCAAATATGCTCATGGCTTCTGCTTAGATATCCTATTGTCCAGGCCCAACTTGGTGGCCTTTTACTGGACTCACTGTTTGTGTTGGACTGAGAATCCCAGATTGCACCTTATATGCTACTGAGGTGTTGCAGGCACCATAATAATTCTAATAGAGAGGATGGATCCCCTCCCTTATCCTCTCGGCTGTGTTCACAGTCCAGCTTGTGGTTGGCATCATGACCTCTCCTACAAGGAGAGGCTGAGGACACTTGGTCTGTTTTGGAAAGGAAGCTGAGAGGTGACCTCGTTGTTCCCTACAACTTTTATGAGGAAGTGGAAAGAGAGGTGTTGATCTCTTCTCTGCAGCAATAGGATACATGGGAATGTCATAAAGCTGCTCAAGGTGAGGTGACACGAGGTAACATTTCTTTACCATGAAGGTGGACAAACACTGGGACGGGCTTTCGAGGATGCCTGGCTAACTACTGGGTTCCTTCTTGTTCTCAGGTGTTCTGCAGAAGTGATTTCCAATATGGGCTGGAAAAGACCCTTAAACATCATCTAGTCCAACACTTCTACCATCTTTCACTGGATCCGATTGCTCAAAGCATGGGAATACTTTATCCCAAATGCAGACATTTGCTAGAAAATTAACCTGATCTTCTAGATTTTTAAAGATTCATGCTAAAGTTGGCAAAAATAAAATAAAACAACCCAGAAAGACATAAAAGCTTATGGCCCAGATGTTCTGAATGTTTGATTCTCTCTTCAAAGTGCAACTTGGTCTTTCCTGTGATTTTGGGTACTGTTGAACCATGTTCTGTGTGTGATATCATTGTACTGAAGTTGGAAATGTTCTTCTTGCTCTGTTTAGCCGTGCTGTTCAGCGGAGTTTGGCCATCATCCGTCAAGCCAAGCAGAAGAAAGAGAAGAAGAAGGAATACTGCATGTACTACAACCGCTTCGGCAAGTGCAATCGTGGGGAGAACTGCCCCTACATCCATGATCCAGAGAAGGTGGCTGTCTGCACCAGGTATGGATGGATGCAGTATCCCATACACTGTGACCCATCATTGGGCCATCAGTTGGCTTTGGAACTTGTGTGTGTGACAGTCTGCATGGAAACTCCCAATTAGAGAGATAAAAAGCCATGAGAACTGCTGCATGAAAAATGCTTCCTCAAATGGCTGCTTCCCTACTAGGTTAGGCACCTCCTTGTCCATAGGTCACGAGAAGGAAAGGTTAATAGTTCCCTAATCACCTTCTAGGCACCATTTGTAACTCTATGTAATCTTCCTTTTCTATCCAGACTTGCCAGGCAGGAGAATCCTGATCTATTTAATCTCTTCTGGTAATTTCTTTACATGACATTTCATACCTACTCATGATAATTGAGCATCACACAACTAGAATACATGCTTTAGTTGTTTGTGTGGCCTATGGTAACTCTTTTAATACTTACTTCATGTCTTGGAAGTGGATACCATCACTTATACACTTACGTCTCTTACGATACTGATGACAGCTAAAAAGGTAAAAGATTGAAGCAATGTATTTTTTATCTTAAGAATTTGTAATAAGATGCAGTCAACATGTGTTGAATATAATTAGAATGGTAATTCTTTGCACCAGTTACCACTGTCAATTTGAGAATGCGATTGCCATTTGCAAGGTTGAATTTGAAACTAAACTATTTAGCCAGCCCCCAAAACAACCATTCAATCCACTCCATGCAACAAGTTTGAATCCCTCAGCCTGTGATGCCACGCAGCTTAAGAGGCCTAGTAATTTATTATGGGAGAACTGATTAATGTTGCCAGTTCATTATACCTGCCCAACAGTTGATTAAACTATATTATTAGTCGTTTAAAAAGCGTGGAAAAGCCAACTCTGCTGATGAACTCTTTGAGTAATTTCTTCTTAAAATTGCTTCTGCACGAGGAATCATTTGTAGGTTTCACAAAGCTCCATGGGAGACCATATAGGAGGGAAAGATCATTTTTTTCCTACATTTTTTTAAGCTGATTTCACTTGCTTGCATTCAGTTTCTCATAATACAATCCTATCCTATATTTTTTTTTCTCATGATCTGCTGTTTTTCTCAGTCTCTGTTTGTTCCAGGCTGTCCTTTATTGAGAAGCTATGCTGTAGTTGTAAAGATCTGCAAATCCAGCTGCCGTCAATCAAACATTTTTTTACATCTATATGTTCCCATTTATATCTTGTTCGTACCAATCTGATAGTGATAGGACAGTGGAGAGTGGTTTTAAACTAAAGGAAGGGAGAAAGGGAGAAAGGAAGGAACTTTCCAACCCAAGCCATTGTAATTCAATGATTCTATGACTTAAGGCATGTTATAGGCTTTAATGGTGAACTTTTGAGCATTGTATGTATCAGATAGGAGACTCAATGTTGAAAAACTGGCTTTTTTTTTAGCCTATTTTCATACCCACCCCTCTACCTCTGGTCTCTTGGCAGGTTTCTCCGTGGCACGTGCAAGAAGACGGATGGGAAATGTCCATTTTCCCACAAAGTTTCTAAGGACAAGGTCTGTATGGCTTCCTAAAAAGTTTGCTGTAGCTTTATTAACAAGCTGACCTACAGAGATGTTTATGATGGCTGTAGGGAAACCTCTGTTATAGAGTGCTTCAAATAGAGTTCGTTTGTACTTTGCTTGCCAAGCTGTTCAGGCTCATTACAGGGTCAGGGCTTATAATGGGAGCAGAGTGTGCTGCTTAAACCAGCATGGTGAATCAGTAGATTAGTGTGTTAAGCAGTGGATTGGAAACCAGAGCACCTGGGGCTACTGGAAGTATCGGTGACATGTGATGGGTTAAGGAGCACTTAAACTCCAGTGATCACAGAGAAAGTGCATGGGAGCAGTGTTTACAGCATCTAATCCTTAGTTACCTGTGCAGGATCATCCTTATTCCAAATCACCCCATGCTAGGGGTAAACAAGGACAGTGTCACAGCATTCAGGAGCCTTTGTACATACGTTCACCTCTCTGTAAAAGCTAGGCAGTGAAACTGATGGGCAGAATGGCTTTTGATTTCATCATTGTTTTCATCTTGCTTGGAATATTTGTGAATATTTGCCCTTGTGGCACCTTCTTCACTCTCTTCCATTTGAGCATCGCTCGAAAAGGAGGGTGCATCGCTGCCTTTGGACTTACAATTTTCTTGTCTCCTTCTCCTCCCTCATAGTTTTCTCGTCTCCTTTTCCTCCCCTCTCTGCATACAGCACGTTCGTTGTCACCAAGGAGCTCATAAGTTATGCTGGTGGTGAGTGGAGTTGCTCCGAGCAAGACACAAAGCACCATATGTTTTTTACATGTCTCTTTCTTCAGAGTCACTTAATCATGAGTATATAAAACAGAGAAGATAGACTGGGGACAGCTGTACTCCATGACTCATGGCATGACAAGGAGCAATGGGGATGAGGACTGATAGAAGGAGGGAGGACTGTTTGAAGTTGTTTGGTTTTTTTTTTTACTTATAATGTGAAGACAGGCTTCAGAAATAAAGAAAAGAGAAAGAAACAATGTTTGCAAAGGGTCTTGCTGTTTGTATGGCTGTTGATATAGCCAGAATGGCTATAGGTGACAGAAATTTGGTATGGACATTGGGATAAGATGATTTTTAAGGGTTCTGTTTATTTCTTTACATTAAAATAATTAATGTACAGGCACTGCTGGCCGCACTCGACCCATTATCAGTGCCTCTGAGCTGGTGGACTGATACTGCATGGGATGATAATCTTCCATCCATGCCAGTGAGTTAAGTGGTTCTATGAATTTCAGTAGGTTTTGGAACCTGATGTTGATCCCATACTGATCCAGACCTCATAGGATACTCAGCTTCCATCTATATCAATGATTTTATGGGTCCTGGGTATTTCAGTACACATTGGATTATGGCGTTGATCCCAAACTGGTCCAGACCTCATGGGATGCTCAGCTTTCATCTATACCAATGATTTAAGTGGTCTTAGATATTTCAGCAGGCATTGAAATCTGGTGTTAGTCCCATACTTGTCCAGACCCCATGGGGTGCTCAGCTTCTATCTGTACCGGTGCTTTAAGTGGTTCTGGGTTATATCAGCAGGTTTAGATCCCAGAGCAAAAACATGCATGAGATTTGGGACTTAGAGATACCCATATGAGTCCCACAGGGTCCTGAAGCATCATCTAATCCCAGTCTGAGTGGTTACATCCGCATAGGAAGCAGGCAGGTGACAGCCCTCCAATTCAATCCAAAAACAAATCCTGTTGGAGGAGGTGTTTGTAGACATGCTCTGTAAGGAAGGAGGATTATTTTTTGCAGAATTAGGCACCCTGGAGCAGTTCAGAGGTCTCCACTTGCCCTGTGCTTGTTGTCAGCACCGTCTGGAAGAGAAACAAGCTCCTTTGAGGAGCTGGAGCCCACTCACAGTGATTTATGGCCACAGGGAGCCTGATGCCCAAAGCAAGAGGCGACTCCACTGTTGAGCTCCTGTAACTCCCTGTTAACCCGCTGATTACAAGCAGAGGTGACGATTCCCTCATTTATCAACTGGGGAAGAAGACAGGTGAAGTTGTTCAGCAGAGGAAGGCAGCGTTTTCCCCATCTGCAGGTTTTGCTGGGTGAATTGTTGGGTTCAGGATGAGCAGAGTGGCTTACTTTCAGCTATTTGAGTTGGGGTTTTCCCTTATTATCTATTTTATTATTTACCATCTATCATCTGTTTTAATACTTACTATGTATTTTAATATTTCTTATCTATTATTTGCAGTTAATAATGATTATGGTGTCTACTGAGAGTTCCTAAGCGCTGTCCAAGGTTCTGCCAATGGCACCCTTAGTTTGTTCTCAATGTCATGTAGGGGTTTTGGGGGCACCAGGACATTCAGGGTGCCATCTCGGATTGTCATCATGTGTCCACTTTGGTGGGAAGTCAGCAGAATAGTCCAGGAAGAGTAGCAGGACTTTATTGGTGCTAAAGCTGTTGGCTTGAAAGCAAAAGCTGCGCTCAAGTTGGATCATCCCATGCATCAGTTTCCCCACTGTAAAGTCGCAGAATGATAAAACGGGGGAAATCCCTGTATTTTATACACAGAGGCTGTGGATTCAGCTGTGAGCCAGCAGAGAGCTTTTCCACATCCTTTCTCTAGCTGCAGTCCTGCTCCAAGGATGCTCTCTGCTGGATACCCCAAGGCAAAACACTCATTCAGATGGTCACTGTGCCTGAGAGATAGCTTCAAAAGCAAATCTGCCTCTCAAAGCAGTGGAAAAATTATAGGGAGCCTACCTGGGGGATAGGGGAAAGTGGAGCTAATGGGGTTTTCACCCTATAGGGGACCGTTGGTCAGAGCTGACTCCTGTTCTGTGCAACGGGGTAGAGCTCCAGCATGTCGCTGTGATTTAGAGGAACCCATAAATCTGAATGAATGGGTTTGTGACTGAAGGTTAGCAAGAGGCTAGGACTCCGGCAGCCGCCCGCTGCTGCTACAACAGCTTTTCCCCTTGAGGAACTCGAAAAGAATCAGCATTTTTCTCCCTAATAGAGCTTCAAAACTCTGTTGTGAGCAATTTGGAAATTCACGTTGAGTTTCGGGTTCATTAGCTGCTGGCTCCAAAGCGTGTACATAGTCAAAGCTGTCTAATATGGACGCACCGCACCAGTGCCTTGAATTAATGTTATTGTTATTTGTGTGGACGTAGTGGGGTGCAAACAAGGTTAATTGAAATGAGAGTGCTGCTTCCTCTTGATAATGGCTCAGGCTTGACAGCTAGGAGGAGTTTATTTTTGTATAAGAGCTGGCTTTATTATCCCTTTTTATTAGAGCTAATTTGGGCTCTATATCAAAAACTACATTAAGGGAATCATTTACGGTCACACCACCACCAACAAAAAAGATAGCCCTAGAGCCCTGTCCTTTATGTTAATGTCTGCAGTTAAAAGACAATTAAAAATAAACTCTTCTCTCTTAAAGCACCCTTTGTTTTCTTTCCCCTCTGCTCCCCCCTCCCTCGATTTCTCCCTCTCTCTTTGCCTCAAATGAGCCAATTTAGTTAAAACCCTAAACGTGTCCTTCAGGGAAAGGGACTTTTCTGCGCACGCTTATTGCAGAAGGGTAGGTATTGGTTTGGGGACTCTTGAAGCAGCAGCACTGGGATGAGCAGAGGGATCAGTAGTGCACTGAGCAGTAAGTAGATTTTGCTTTTAGGGGATGGGACACCCTTGAGGGGATGGGACATTGTTTGGGTGATGGAACAGCATTTAGGTTCCAAACGGATCACATTGCAAAGCTGCTTCTAGGGTTGGGAAGTTACTTTGAGTTAAGAACGGTGACATATTGCTGCAGATTGGTAATTTGTTTTTAATTATAACAGCTGGAAGAAGGTGAAGTTTGCAGTTTGAGGCGGTGGGTGAATGCTCTCTTGCTTTTCACTGTTTGTCATAGTGATGCTGAAGCTGGGGAGTAACAAGCATGTGTACTGGGACAGCTCTGCTCCTCCTCCTCTCCTGGAGCATTCTCCCCCCATTTCCAGCCTTCCTGTTGCTCTAGGGGTGCTGGGCTGTTGCCTGCGTGTGATACAGCCCCCCTTACAAATTATGCTTGCAAGCACTTTTCTCCCCTTGTTAAGTTGTGGGATTACCCTCGTGCTGCTGGAAAACCCACATGAGAGAGAGGAAAACCATGATGGGAAAGAGTGTTTCAGATGGAGCAAGCCCTCCGCTTCTACTTTTGCATCATCTCTTGGGATGGTGTTTGCTGCCCTTTCCTCCAAGGTTATCTGGGAGTTTTGCAGGGAAAACAAATCCACCCCACTCCACTGACAAACCCAGCTGAGTTTTGTAAGGGCAGTTTTGTGCTTTCCAGCAATCATCCTGTGGGATGCTTTGACAGCAGGACCATCTCATGTCAGGGATCTGTGCTGTGAGAACCCAACAGAAGAACTAAAAATACCCCTGGGATCAGTGGTTGGCAAAAGGCACAGATTTATTTTACGTGTGTCACGGTTTTATTTCAGTTCTGGGCATTGGAACGGTTCCTAATAGCCATGAATATGGGAGTTTCTCATCCTCTGCATCTCATCCTTTCCTCTTTCAGATGCCAGTGTGCTCCTACTTCTTGAAGGGGATCTGCAACAACAGCAACTGCCCCTACAGCCATGTCTACGTGTCCAGGAAAGCAGAAGTGTGCCAAGATTTCCTCAAAGGTTATTGCCCTATGGGAGAAAAGGTAAAAAAGAAAGACAACCATTCCCTCTCTGCCTGCGGTGATGGATTTGGGATTTTGCTAAAATAGGCAGAGGGTACTGTACTGGTGAGCCACCAGCTGTTTTTCATGCGAGCTATAGCACCAAAGGGAGCCATAGAGCTGGAAGCTGCTGAACACCTGGATACGTTTCCAAAGGTTTATGGGCAAAGTGGCTTTGTTTCCTTACAGGCATGGAAAAAAAAAAGGAAACAAATGAAAGAGGTTACAGCTCGCGATCATGTGCTGGTTTTGTGCATCCCTGTGCAGATAGCACCAACCCCAGGCACTGCTCAGTTAAATAGATGGAAAACAATAGGAGAGCACTCTGAGCTCTGTCTTTTGCAGAACTTAATGGTTATTTTCAGTCACACTGACTATATGGTGGGTTAAAACTGAGCACGAGTCCCTGGGACTCAGTTTTAGCAGCGGCTCCAGCACCCTCCCTATTGTAGCCTACATCATTTAAGCCTCCTGATGTGCCAAGATGTGTTCCTGGATGGAGATTTCCTGGATTCTGGCTCCCATCCACATATCCTTCTGCTTTAGGTCAATGTGGTGAAGTGCCGCAGGGATATGGTATGCACCCATGGTTAATTTGTAAGATGTCTCTGAACTTATGGCACCATATGAGCATGGGATTGCTTAGCCTTCCCAGATGAGGACCTGGAGCTGGCGACGGTTGCTGGTTTCCAGTGGAATTTTGGGGCTCTTTCATTAAAGAAATGAAATTCAGGGTTTATCCAATGTCTCACATCAACTCCTTCCATCTTAAGCGCTGTAGGGGTCTCCCACTGCCTTGCTTTGTGGCATTGCTGAGCATCCCTGGGCATTAGGATCATAGAATTATTAAGGCTAGAAAAGACCACTGAGGTCATCAGGACCAAGGATCAACTCCAGCCCATCCCCACCATGTCCACTAAACATTGTCCCTCAGTGCCACATTTCTGTGTTTCCTGGAGAGGTTGGCTCCTGTTGTTGGGTTGGGAAGGAGTACGTCCTGGATGCATCATACAATTCCTGATAGAATTTAGCTGTTTTCTATTCATTTAATACCTTGTTTAGTGTCTTAGTGTGAGCCACTCTTGATAAAACATGTTCATTTCTTTTGGATCCCTTGAACAACATAAAGACCACTTCTACTTTACTCCTCCCATTGCCATCTCAAGATTCCCAATGATCACATCAGAGTCCTCAGGCTGTGCAATGCATGGTCATAATTGGGAAGAAGTAGACAGGAAATTTGCCAAAAGACTGAATAAGTGGACAGAATTAGAGTCTGAGATTTATAGAGATCATAGAATCATTAAAGCTGGAAAAGGCCTTTAGTCCATCTAGTCCAACCATCCACCTGCCACCCATATTGCCCACTAAACCATGTCCCTCAGTGCCACGTCTCCATGTTTCTTGAACACTTCCAGGAATGGTGAATCCACCACTTCTTAACACGCTTTTAACCTCCAGGATGCATTTGCTTTACATGGAAGAAAACATGAAAATAATATCCTGAGTTGGTTCAGCCACTTCCATGAGTTAATGGATCAAGACATAAACTTCAGCAAGCAACTTCGTAAGCTGGAGCCACTGGGTACCACATCCAGAACACTTCAGACACTTCTGGAGTTTTGCAAACACTGCTTTAATTCAGCTCTTCAACTGAAAAAAAAAGAGAGAGAGAAAAAAAACCTGAGCCACTAATGAAACAATAATTTTGTTTACATAAAGTCTGCCAGATCGCAGGGCACCATCCCAAAAACTCCCCAGCGGGCCTATGGAGCAATATTATTTTATTGCATTTAATAGTTATGCATGAAGAAGTGGCTGCCTAAGCACTGTTTCGCAGAGTGGCTGCTCCTACAGCTTTCTGAATCCCATGTGTTTTGTGCTGCTGTTCACTGAAAGTGTTGGGATTTGGGTGGGATGCTTGGATATGGGCTCTCCTTCTCTCTGTCCCAGGAGCTCTTCTTGATGGGAACACTGGAAGATCTCAGCGGCATCTCTGGGTGTGGTTGAGGGTCAAAAAGCCAAGGGAAGGCAGTGATGCTTGAAGGCTGGTTCTCAGGAGATGCCCAAAATGGAGCTTTGCACAAAGGGAAATATGGTGAAGCCATGATATGTTTGGGTAGATGAACATGGGAAAAGCTGTTGGTGCTTAGAGAACATCATGTAAAGCTTCCATATAGAATCACAGGAATCATTAAGGTTGGAAAAGGTTGAGATCATCAAGTCCAACTGTCAGCCCATCCCCTCCATGTGCACTCATGGAACCGTGAGTCCTCTGTCCACCTACCACCAATATTTCCCACTAAACCGTATCCCTCAGTGCCACATTGACAGGTTTCTTGAGTTGTCCCTTCACTGAAACACAACCAAGTGCCTTCCTCAGGGCAAACCCATCCCTTCCAGATGGAAGAAGTGGCTACAGGGCAAAAAACAAGCAAACAGGAAGAAGAAAAACCAAAAGTAAGGACTGTAGGAAACTCAGGACATCAGCAAGAATGGAGGAAAATCCTAATAAATTAGACTTAGGCTAATTACTTTTTTCTGTCGGTGTGTGGAGGGGTCTGTGTGCAGGATAAACATCTCTTCTAAAGAAAAACATAGCTGTCCTGTAGCACTCGCCGCACGGGCAGCGTCCCTACAATTATTTTAAAATATTCCAATTTAAATGAAAATATAAAAGAGATATTTAGAATATTTATTCTATTAGTAAAAGTGCTTACTGCGTCACTTTTGGAGTGTCAGAAAAGCATTCTCCTACAGATGATGGATAGCAGCCTGTAATTATATATGGGGAGAAATTGCTGAGCGGGCCATATTTAACTGGGGAGGAGAAATAGCAGCGTGGGCCATTAAGGGTTAATTTTATTCTCTAAATAATATAAAAAGTGCTGAGTCCGTTCTTTTGCTCAAAGTAGAAAGTCCTCAAATGGACCCCGGAGAGTTTCTAATATTCTACTGAATCAAGTAAAAATGTTAACCTTGCTTCATAAAACGATGCCTTGTTAAAGATGCGCAGTCCCTTTTCTTTTGAATAATTTAGGCCGGGAGTAAATCTCCTCTTGTTCTGCATTGCTGTTGTCCGAGAAGTGTTGAGAGCTATCTGCTTGCAGCCTGAGCACTCGGTAGAGCATCCTCTGAGGATGAACTCCGAGGGAAGGACACCTGGGAATTACAAGCTGAAGTCTGCTTGGGTTTGGAAGTGTGTTGCGTTGGGTTCTTCTACCCTCTGTGTTTTTCTCCCTGTGCTGTTTTTTATCGGACCTTCATAAAAAATGCCATAAATTATTCACAGTTGATGGCATGTCATTGGCAGTGTCACATCTTGAGTGTTTTCTGGGATTTTTTGCGGGATGCTTAGGTGAACATGATTGGGTTTTGACAGTCCCTTGGGTTCTGACTCCAACTTGTGTGCATTTTTCATACAAATGGTGCCAATCTTGTTCTGTGGACCTGGCCCAATCTACCTTCATCAGAATCATTGAGTTGGAAGGGACCTCAGAAGATCATATAGTTCCAGTCTTGCTGCCATGGGCAGGGTTGCCAACCGTTGAGTTGGACTCAGTGATCTTTAGTAGTCTCTTCCAACTTGGAGTGTTCTATGATTCTTTGGTTCTAAATCAGGCACTGGGTCAGGTCGCCCAGAGCTCCATCCAACCTGGTTTTGAACACCTCCAAAATAAGTGAGAAAACTTCAGTTTCAAATTCCCATATCCTTGTTTTAGGGACATAGACTGTAAACAGGTCCCTTGCCCTTGGGGGAAGGGGACAGCTCCTGTAGAAGCATATGGCTGTATCCTTCATTAAGTGAGTGTTATACCCAATTATTTTCAGAAGGGAGTTCATAGAAAAGTTAGACTTTGGATTTTCAGCATCCTCTCTCATCCTTGGGGTGTGTGTTGGGTTGCTCTGTGTAATCTTCTTAGAGTGATGCCACCCATGGATGTCTGACTGCTGCATTGCCCCAAGCTCTCTCACCTTCAGCACCACAAAATGGTTCTGTTGGGTGATGCTGATATCCCCCTGGCCAGGGGAACACCAGAAGGGAAATAGAGAGAGGGGGAAGGGGAAATGAGGCCACTTGCAGGTGCTCCTTAGGGTTTTCTGATGACAATACCTTTTTTTTTAGAGTTTGGTCTCTTCCTGTTTTAGCTGTTCAGATGAGTTGTCCTGTTTTAACTAGTTGCTTTAGCATAAAGACTACTCTATTCCCCCATCTCTCCTTCCATTTGGTTTCTCTTGTCTGTGTTTGGGACATGAGTTCATGGAGGGGAATGGGGTGATGCTAGTGTGTGCAAGGCACTATAGCATCATCCCAGGGACAAGGGACAAGCAAAGGGACATGTCCATGGTGGTGAAGCCTGCAGAATCCCCCTGTACCCCTAGGCAGCCACCCTGGACATCCATTGAAAGGCTGCAGTGGGATTGGATATAATTGAACATCGGATGAGTTATGCTCACTCTGATGGGTGCAGAGTGGTCCAAGAGGTGGTTTCTCTGCCAAGCTTCTCTCCTGGCTGTGCCCAAATGTGGTTTCCAAAATAATACACGATACTGAGGGTGTTGACATACACAGAATCATAGAATCATTGAATATTCCAAGTTGAAAGGGACCCATAAGGATCATAGAATCATAAAGGTTGGAAAGACCACTGAGACCATCTTAGTCCAACCATCAACCCATCACCAAGTTCAACTCCTGGCGCTACTGAGGTTCTCCTGAACCACCCAAAACTCAGACTATGCACTGCTGCTTTAATATTTAATTTTTGATAATTTAATATTTAATTGCATGGCTTTGAGCACGCACCTAGGATTACATACAGCAAGTACTTGCCTTAAGACTAGAGATGTCCCTGCAGAGCAGGTGACTTGCAATTTGCTTTGCATATGCAAACTTTGGTTTATTGGGGAATAAATTGTATTTGAAAGAATGGGGCTCAGAGAGGTTATGGTGCAGCACCACTGTTTCCTAGCAGTGTGTCACAGCAAAGGCAAGTGAATCAACCTGGTCCTCTCTAACTGCTGCATCTGTAAAATTGTTTGGTATTAAATAAGCTTTTCCCCCATGGTGTACATTAGTGAACGTGCTGCATTAAATACCTATCTTCATATTGTTTCCATCAGCTGCTTGGAAGCCTGTGGGTAAATTGTTCCCCCATGGGAACTGTTAAGCAGTGAGACACTGTGAGATTAAACAACACTGAAAACGCGCAGGGAAATTGTAAAGGGATAAATCAGGGGGAAGAGGGGATCTGCCACGGGTGCTCACCATTGAGCCATGCTGGGACTGCCCAGCTGTCCCCAAGCGTAGAATCATAGAATCAATTATTAAGGTTGGAAAAGACCACAGTGACAGCAGTGACAGCTGCTTGTTTTTCTACAGAAAACTCCAATTCAGGGGCTTTTTCTTTGCTGACAATTTGTTCCCATTTTTCTCATCTTGTGATGCATCACATTGGTTCTTCTCTCCTTTTCTGGTGGAAGTTTAACAGGTTCCCACTGTAAACGCTTTTTCATTTCGCGTATCTGATGTATTTAATTTAACACATTCCTAATCTTTAGGAAAAGCCATCAGTTAAATGTCTTTGGGACTATTACTTAATTATCCATTGCTCGTTTTGTGATGGAAAGCAACTTTTTTTCACAGCAGAGATCAGACGTTTGTTGGTCTTTTGAGGTATCTCTTCACCCTTCTTTGGTCCTATGATGAAACATGGGTTGTTGAATGTCTTCTGGCTGTGGAAATCCCAAAGACTGAGTCCTCTCCTTCATTTCATCGTTTCCAAACCAGTCATGATTGTATCTTGGAGAGGTTCGGGATTTGCTGGAGGTTGCAAAGGAAAGTGCTCTGATTTTGTGAGCAGGAGAGCTTCCTCCCAGCCTTCCTCATTCCATCAATGCTGGCATTGACATTGACCATATTCACGGGCTCTGTTTCCAGATCACTTTTGGGTGGGAAATTGGTACCTATGGGACTTCAGCATTGCATCCTTGGGTGAACAAAGGTTCGTTCATCTCTTGAAGGCCCTTCAAATACTCTTTGCAACCTCATGCAGCTGCTTCATATATGGATTATTTGCCCTGTGCTGTCAGTTTGAGACAAAGTTGTGTTTTTTTTTTAAACAGGTTTCAATTTCAGATGATTTTTCTTTCAAATTGCCCTGCTGCTGACGCCTGGAGAGAAGCAGCCACGGCAAGAGCAGATTTCCAGACCCGAAGCACTCATCTCCAAACCCCATGATGCTGTTATGCTGAATTAAACCCAATCAAGCTGAGAAGCTCCTCCATGCCCAGCTACCAGGGGGGCTATTTGAAGTGCAAGAAACCTTAATATAAAACCTCTGTGCTCAGCATGAACATGGGGAGGGGTATGGGGAAGGCTAAGCTTTGAGCCATCCCAAATTTTCTCTCTGTTGGCCGTACCTCCATCTTATTTCTTTTATGATCCTATCGCAGCTGCTTCCAATTTCCAGTCCCCTTTGATTCAGAGAAGCTTGCAGCGGTGAGTAGAGAAGAGTAGGATCTCAAACATGTGCATATGTGACCATACCTGGGCAGAGGGAAAGCGTGCAATTCATGGACTTCTCACCATGGGGCTGCACAGAAGCCACCTGGAGGCAATATTCATTAAAACTGCAAATGAGGGAAAGAGATTAGCTGGTCAGATGATAGGGAGGAGATAGAATCATAGAATCATTAGGGTTGGAAGAGAACACTAAGATCATCAAGTCCAACAATGAACTCATCACAACCATGAAGGGAATGACTTCCACTGTTCAACTGGTCAGAGACATCTCCCTTTTATCTTCCATTTGGATCAAATCTTTAAGGACCACCAAAGGAAGAATAGGTTTTCTGAGCCCCACTCATTGTGCACTGAATACAAAACTCACTTGGGCTTCTATTAGTAGACTCAAACCTCAAACAGATTATCCACCTGCGTTCAAGAAAGTTGGATATTTAGGGATCTGCACATTGCGTCTTCTAAAGAGCTGTTCCATTTTTTATGCCTACAACAGGAGAATGATGAAATGGCATCACATTATTCCATCTTGAAAATGTCACTTCCTCTTCCTCATGCAGGGGAAATAACTATTTAAGATTTAAATTTATCAGTCCTGCATGCAACTGTTTTGAACTCATATGGTAGAAACACCAAGTCTTACCTATGCATATGCTTTCTACATGTATGAGGGAAATCATGGGACATTTTGCCCCATTTCCACTTTATATGGGGTGTCAGGGATGGTTTTGGAGGTTACAAGCCTTTTCTAGGCTTTTTCATGTAAATCAAGGGCCAGATGTTGTGGCATTGCTTTTCATAGAATTATAGAATATCCTGAGTTGGAAGTGACCCTTGAGGATCATTGAGTCCAACTCCTGATTTTGAGTTTTCACACCATGAATTTTGAACTCCAAAGTGCTCAGGTCATATCCAAGAGCCTTTGAGCTATCACCCTACTTGAAGCTCTTGGATCATCCTTTATTTATTCTCATTGGTGGGGTGTTTCTGATCTTCCTCCAATTCTCAGCCATTTTTACCTCCCTCACCTTCATTTTGGTCTAGATGATTTCAAGTCTGGTCACCAGGAGTGATATTTTGGGCATATATAAAGACAGCAGCCATTTATCCACCTGTTCCAGCTGCAGGTTCATGATGTGCCAAGTAGACTTTTTCCTTCCTGCCAAATTTTGGTTCCTCCAGGCATGCCCACACAGCAGTAGAGTGAGATTACTCCAGGATAATGCAAAGATTTCCTGCTTACCTTATCATTCAGAATTAGCTGATGATTAGCCTTTGATAGCTCTTTTATAGTTCACTGCAGTTGTATGATAATCATCCACAGAGGCAACTTCATTTTATTTATCTTTAAATTTGGCTTTGGCTGACAGATGTTTTCTGTGTGCTACAGTTGCCCATTTAATTCGTTTGCTTTTATTCCATATAACATGTAGCAGAAATCTGAAATCAGCCAACAAAGTGATTAGTAAGTGAATTCTTTATTGAAAGAAGCAAAAGCGGTCAGACTTAGCAATGACCTTGGATATGTCTGTTCTTAAGATCACAGATCATGAAAAAAGAAACAGCTAGTTATGAGCTCACATCTACAGGAACTGTGGAGTGAAACCTTGGCTTGGGACTCAACCAAAAGACCCAACGTTGGCAGTTGGACTGGATGATACCATAATGATTCTGTGATTCTGTGAGCGGGCATGGTGATGGTGGATCAACAGTTGGATTTGATCATCTTGGAGGTATCTTCCAACCTCAGTGATTCTGTGATAAACCTATTATGATATGTGGTGCCCAGTTGTGTCAGCTGGGACAAGGCAATTGACTGTACGTCATTGTGAAATGGGACTAAGAAGGGCAAATGAGTTGTGCCAGTGCTTGGCTCCCAGCAGAAGAGGGTTTGTCTCTTCATTTTGCACGCCCAAATGATTCTTGTCTGAAATTAGAACAGCAATGAGGGCTGTGCTACTGGTAGTGATAAGTCTGAGTGCTGGGGATGGCAGCTTCCCATTTAAAAAGCTTTGTGACTTTCAGAGTAGGTTTAAAACTAATCAGATTTCTTCTGTGCCCCGTCCAATCCGTGTATCTCTGCAGAAATCTTTGTGGGTTTCCATCTTGCTTCTTATTTACCGTACTCTGTAATGGCATAATGAGGGTTCTTATTGCAACTTTAATTTAACTGTAGTATCTCCAACAGCATTCAGATGCTTGCATTAAAGATGTTGCTTATCAGGGCAAACTC
Organism: Coturnix japonica; assembly: GCF_054131305.1. Taxonomy (NCBI): domain Eukaryota; kingdom Metazoa; phylum Chordata; class Aves; order Galliformes; family Phasianidae; genus Coturnix; species Coturnix japonica. Next base: position 640,355 of record NC_140664.1, read on the forward strand.
AAACTGCTTAATAGCCTGGGCTAGTTGATAATAGTGCCTAGATAAATACCAGCCTGTGATTTTTTTCCTCTTGCACTTTAATATCTTTGTAGTAAAAGATGCATCACAAAACATGAAAATTAGGAAGTCTGGAGGCGAGTAGTCACTAAATCACTGCTAATGACTGGGAATATACTGATGAGGCAAAGTTCTTGATTTCGGTCTGAACTTCTTCACAGGCAAACACAAAGCAGAGCAGATTTTGTCTTTGTTTCCACACTGGATTTCCCCTTTGTTCACGCTTATTTTCTCTTGTTGGATGATTTCTGCACCCTGCAAACATCAGTGGCAGCTCCTCTGTCCACCTGTGAGCCTGTACTACTACTTCACTGTAGGGGATGTACAATTGGTGTCTACCTTGCTCCATCCCCAAAGTTGATGATCTGGGGTTGATAGTTCCCACAGATGGGTTACCCATGTGAAACATAGGTGAGTTCTCCATCTGAAACTGGCTCCATCATGACTTGGAGGTGTGATGGATGATCTTGTCGGGTAGCTGTGATGGAAGTGACATTCCTGAGCAGGTTCTGCAAAGCAGTAAGGAAATGATTAAGTGCTGAAGGCATTCCTGCATAGGTGCCCATGCTGGTCCTCATCAACTCTTTGCTGTCTACTGGGATTCACCTTCGTCCTTCTTGTCCTTCTATCCATGGCTTTGCATTCACCATGTCTCCACCAGCCCTTGGTGCCTTGGGGCTAGAGTAGAGCCAAATCAGAGTTTGCTAAGGGCCATGGCTCCTCTGGGTTTTCAGGACGTCCTTCCTTTCCCTGGAGGATTTCAATAAAAAAGATGGATGACACACTCAGCAACAGTTGGACTGAATGATCTTAATAGTCTTTGTAACCTTATTTATACTGATTTTGAGCTTTCCCTTCCCTTTTTCCAAACCACTGACTTGGAAACCACAAGCTCAAGTGTCCACTTGTGCTAAATTGGTCATCATTGGTTTTCCATTGGTCATCACGCCTCCTGCTAGCTTGTTTGCTGTTTTCATATCTACTGTTAATTGGGTGGAGAGAAGCCCAAAGAAATGGGAAGAGCAAAGCAAGGATGCACCAGCGGTTTGCTGTCTGTTTTCCCATGTCACCTTCCATCCTCCGGCACTGGAATAAGAGGAATCAAGCAGGATGTGAGACAAGCCTGGAGATATTTGAGAAGTTCAACATGGGCAAACTCCTGGTGGAGCAGAGCCGGGAATGCAGGGCTGGATGAGACTGTTCCTCCCCCATGGGGTCATTGGGCGGTTACTGGTCGGCCCAGTAACCCAGCTTTACCTTCTTCCTGCCTTGCTGAGGTTGTTGATGGAAAATGTTAATTAATATCATTCTCAGGGCTGAGATCTTCCAACCAGCCTTGCCAGTTGTTGCCTCCTTCTTTGCCAGGTCTGGGCTAAAGAAGGCTGCACTCCACAAATACACTTGTGCCTGACCCCTCCCCAGTGAGTGACAGGGCTGGGGGCCATTTATGGCTTTTTGGGTGCTGAGCAGCACCTTGAATTTCACCCAGGACTCCCTGGTTAAAGGGCTGCCAATAGACACCATCCCAGTATGGGTACTGCTTGCTGCTCAGCTCCAGGCATACCATGCAGGGAACTCCGGAGCAGGAAGACTTGGGGGACCCTGGAGCATGAGCCCCCCTCGCCGGGGCTGATCCCTGTCTCCAAACCATGGGATGACCTTGTTCTATGGGATGACCTCGCTTCATGGGATGACCCCACCCCATGAAATTTACGCCATTCCATGGGCACTCAGCGCAGCTGGTTGGAAGAAGTTTTGGGGTTTCTGTGGGTTTTCTCTCCTCTCTGTTAAAAGGAGCCAGATACTTTTTCTCTTTTTATGGTACAACCTGCCTGTTGGCAGGAGTCCCACAGGGTATAATTAGCCACCCTGACAGGTGGAAAGGATCGGGTGGCCCTGAGCTTGAGGTCGCTCGGCCACCCCATTGCTTCACCCTGGCTGACACATGGCAAGCAGCATTACAGTAACCCTCCACTTCATCTGGCTTTAAGGCACAGGGGCAAGAGAAAAAAGAGCTGTCCCCTCCCTCCCATAAATAAATAGAGGGGGCAGAGTCATTAGAAAGCTGAACCGGGGACACAGCACTGGAATTAGTTGCATGTGGTTTTGTTTTTCTTATATATTAAGTGTATATTCACCAGTGGAGCCAATGACCAGATAGGGATATGGCAAGTCCTGCTCCCACTGAGGATTGGTGGGGATGGGGACACGCATGGCACACATCTGTGGATGTGGCACTGTCCCTTGGTCCCTCTCAGCTGGGAAGAAGCAACCAAGCCTTGTACATCTCTTGGATTTTCCCCAAATCAATGCCATTCTCCATCATTCCTTGATGTAGTGGTGACAATTCCAAGGGCGATGCATCATTGTGGCTTCTTGAGGTGAGGAATCTTTTCCTGCTCTTCTCCTTTCCACATTTGTTTTTGTGCTGTAAGATACACAGGAGAAGATTTTGCATTTCTGGGGAGAGCTGCTGCCCTGCTGGTAATTAGTGGTAATTGACTTGGGGCGTGTTTATCAATAATGCATAAGTCTTCTGCGTTTCTTGAGAAGCAAATAAATCAATATAAGGAGCTAACTTGACAAATATCATTCAGTGAACTGCTGTTGGGGCATCTCCACTGGGTTTTCTTACAGCTGTTGGGATGGCAAAGTTGGGCATCACTTGGACTGGACCCAACTGCAAAACCATGGAGCAGCTACCATTTCTGATAACAGGATTTCTCCAGGTAGAAAGTCATTGAATCATAGAATATCTCAAGTTAGAAGGGACCCATAAGTACAATTGAATCCAAGATGTCCCACAGGGCACTCATTTTGCACACGAGTGTTATGGCAGAGTCCCAAGGATGGTGAGCAGCAGATGTTCTATGGGAGCTTGGCCAGGGAGCACCCTGGGCAGGAATCTCCTGGCTCCCTGCATCAGCCTTGAAGGTCTTTGGGTGAGAAATGTGAGACCTGCCCTGTTCTGCCTTCATGGTGAGCACAGTTTAAGAGCTGCATGTGCAAGGGCGTGTGGCCATACAAAGCTGAGATGTGAGAGCAGCCACCCACCAAGAATGCTGTGTTGGGGACAAAGAGAGAAGCAAGAGAGGTCCTTATGGCATCACTGTCATTGCAAGAATGGAGAACTGGAGGTGCTGGTTGGCTGTGAACCTTAGACAGAACAGCAGAATGATTGAGGTTGCAAGGGACCTCTGGGTTTATCTGATAAGCAGGGATGCTCAGAACTACCTACTCAGGACCGTGCCCTTTGGAAGGCTTTTGAAGATATCCAAGCAGGAGACTTTGCAACACCTTTTGGTTTTCCTCATCTTGATTTTCCACTCCTACCATTGCCATGTCTACACGTCTTGAACACCTTAAGGGGTGTTTTCCCTGGTCCATCCCCTACTCAGCCCATTTTGTTTCTTTTACTTGTTAAAGCACTTATCAGTTTGAGACATTTGTTCTCCTGCTTGCTAATATGTGGGGGGAAATTACCTTAAAGCTGCCCTATCACTGTCTTTTCTAAGCATTTAATCTTAGTCCTTACCTTCAGCTGCCAGAGGTTGGGATGTTGTGAAGAAGGCAGGGGGAAAAAAAGGCAAACTGTATTGGCAAACTTCTTGACATAAAAGTGTGTTTTCTAGATTTTCTAAGATAATGACTATTTCAACAGGCTGAGAGAAGCATTGTGTGCTGCAGGACCTCCTTTTCAAATAGGACAGTTGGACTAGTTGATCTTATAGGTCCTTTACAACCTTGTGGTTCCATGATATACTTCCTATTGAATGGCATGCCAAAAAAATAAGAGTTCACATTCCTACGTTCAAATGAGATTTTGTTGGAGTTCATGATCTTTGTGGTCTTTCCAACCTGCTTAATTTTGTGAATGGGGGGTGAAGATGGGCTGATGGTTGGACTAAATGACCTTAGTGATCTTTCTAACCTTAATACTTCCATGATTCAATGAGAGCTGACACCACACCTGCAGGGGATTGTCTTTAGAATTGATTTTCCAGTACCAGTTGGGTGGGATAGAGCAGTGGGATTTTGGAATCATGGCAAACCTTTGAGCACTATTCGGAGGTGCTCTGCTTTTATGATACGCGTTGGCCTATCAACTTGGTATAACATCATGGAAACTCCTTGAAATAGAGAGGAAAAGTGCTTAGAGCTGTTTTCTATTGAATTTTACTCCTCCTCCTGATTCTTGCACCCCACAGAGCTGGTGTTGGTGTATCTGTCTGGCTCCCTAACCCTCCTGCTGTGCCAGCCTCCAGCTGTTGAGTTCCTCCCTCTGCTGCTGATGTTGGTGATCGCCTTGAGCTGCCAGACCCCATTGCCCTTTCAAGCAGAGTCCCCTCACTCCTGCAACTCAGCAGGGTTGCCATTCCCTCCCAAAGGTCACTGCAGGGGGCTGCTCCCATACAGCTCCACTTTGGGGGTATTAAAAGGGCAGGAACTTGCCTGCATCTTGTGATTCCCTATTGCAGGGAGATACATTTTTATGAAGACACAAGAATGGTCATTCTGCATACTTTCTCTTTCCACGGATTTTTCTGCTTTCTCTGATATCTGTGCAAAATTTTAGTGTCTTTTCTGTCCTGGTGCAAGGAGTTTTGTATTGTGAACGGTCAGGTTAGGCACCATCCATAGAACCCTAAAATATCTTGAGTTGGGAGGGACCCACAAGGATCTTTGAATCATAAAATCATGGAATATCCCAAGTTGGAAGGGACCTGTAAGGATGATTGAGTCCAACTCCTGGCTCCACACAGGACCACCCAAAATCCAAACCCTACATCTGAGAGCACTGTCCAAACACACCTTGAACTTGAGCTTGGGGTTGTGACCACCACCATAGGGAGCCTGTTCCATGCCCACCACCTCTGGCCCAGGACCTTTTCCTATAACACTCAACTTGACCCTCCCCAGACACGACTCCATGCTGTTCCCTTGGGTCCTGCTGCTGTAACCAGAATTGTCATGGGTTTGCTGTAGGCCATCATAACACCTACCTTCAGTCTTGTCTGCTCTGGGCTGTACAAACCAAGAGACTTCAGCTCATCCTCATACATCTTGCCCACCGGACCTTTCCCCACTTTCATAGCTCTGCTTAGGACACTCTGATATAGTTCTATGTCCTTATGTTCCTAAATTGCATCCAGTGCTCAATGTGAGGCCACACAATGCAAAGCAGAGTGAGACAATCCCTTCCCTCACGCAGCTCTAAGGATATGCTTGGCCTTTTTGGCTACCATGGAGCACTATTGATTCAGATTCAATTTGCCATCAACCAGAATCCCCACATTGCTTTTCATGGGGCCACTCCCAGCCTCTCATCCTCATATATGCACGGTTGTCCTATCCCATGTGCAGAATGCAACACTCGTCTTGTTAAACTTCATGCCATTGGGGATTACCTAGCCCTCTGGTCTGTTAAATTACAGAATCATTTGAATTAGGAGGGATCCTTAAAGGTCACCTAGTCCAGTTTCTCTGAGATGAACAGGAACACCTACAGCTCTATCAGAATGCTCAGAGCCCCATCAAGCCTAGCCTTGAATGTCTCCAAGGATGAGGCATCCATCCCATCTCTGGACAACCTGTTCCATTGCTTCACAATAAAATATCTCTGCCATTGAAAGAGTGAAGGGTGGGGAAGGGAGCACCCTAGGAAGAATGGAGTTCCATCCTCACTCTCAGTCACTTGTGCTACATTGGAGTGAGCTCTCTGGGGTCATTGGGTGATGGTGTCCAGTGTTGGAGATTAGAGAGGTTGGTCTTTCTCCCTTAAGCCAACCAACTGTCCTAGATGGAAGTCACATCCAAAACTCTCTCTTTTTCCTTGCTGGCATTTATTCCTTCCTTTTCCTCTGCCAAAAAATTGCCATTTCCCAGCAGAATGCCCATCTTGTGAGTTCTGCAGATTTTTCTTTGCCACTGATTCCCACTGTGAGCATTGCTCTGGAAACCATTGAGCTCCAACCCTTGGTGTCCTGTGGCAGGAGGCAGCAGTCCCCAAATAGGCACATTTTGAAGCAAAAATGGGATGTGCTTCATTCCTTTTTTACTCCTTCCCAACTGACCAAGGGAGGTCAGAAACATGGAATTGGAAATTTTATAATCCAGTGTGCTATCTGAAACTGATTTGTCCACCTCACTTAACCTATTGGGACCATCAGTGCCATCTCCTCAGGGGTGATTGCTATCCACATTTTGGCATCTTGGGTCTGTGAAGTCAGGTGCTTGGAAAGCAGTGTGTGAATGTGTAGCATTAATACTTTGACAAAGTGTTTCAATGTGAAATAACGCTTCTGGTGTGGAGGAGAAGCACATCCTCCTCTGCCTTTAACAATGAGTTGATGCCACCTTGAAGAAGACCAACTTTGGGAACTCATGCTCCTTGTTATTTCAACAGGGACATTTCCTAATGCTTCTCTTTTTATCCCTCCCAGTGCAAGAAGAAGCACACACTGGTTTGCCCAGACTTTGCCAAGAAAGGCATCTGCCCCAGGGGTGCCTCCTGCAAACTGCTGCACCCAAAAAAGAAACGTCACTTACCAGGGGACTGTGAAGATGGGGAGCCTCCATCCAAGTGGAGACGGCTGTGGGAGAAGACGAACAGGTAGGAAAGAGCAGAAGAAACTGCACTTAAACCATTGTCTTTCTCAGACTGCTTCTTATGGATGCATGTATCTGTGTGCATGCTGGTTTACATTAAGATGTCAATGACATGAGTCACTGCGGTGCCTTCTTGATTGAGTCCTTATGGGCAAATGGATCAGGTCTCCGATAGGTCTCCAATAGCACTTGAAGCACAGCTGATGGGAGGACTATGGGGACTGCTTGCATCTCACTGCCCTATGATTTGTTCATGCCATCGGAATGTGAGTATCCTTGCTCTTAGAAATGTGCTGCCTAAGTTTTTGGCACCTTCAGGCATCTCTAAGGCTATTGTAGGACATCAACCTGGGAGATGGAGAAGCTCTGGTAGAGACTGGCTTGTGTTCTTGGTTAATCATGGCAGCAACTATGAGTGTGTAGCATCGCTCCAGGCCTTTTGGAGGTCACTGTCTCCTCTGCTCTCGGGGTGTTGGTTATTTGCTGTGACTCATGCTGCCCAGTTCTACACTCCAAGTTTCATCCTGTGCTATCACTGCTGAGAGAGGATCATAGAACTGTTAAGGTTTTAAAAGACCACTCAGAACATCAAGTCCAACTGTTGACCCATCCCCACCATGACTACTAACCATGTCTCTCAGTGCCTTATCTCCATGTTTCTTGAGCACCTACAGGGACGGTGACTTCATCACCTCCCTGCGAAGCCTGTGCCAATGCATTACCACTCTTTCTGAGAAGAAATTTCTCCTAACATCTAGCTGACTTTCTCCATCCTCTGCCACAAATTTTACTCTGAATTTAAACACTTCAAGTGTAATGAAAATTAGAGGCAGACTCAGATTGGACTTTAAACCCCTAAATTTGTCTAAAAGTCCTGGTTAGAAGGAAAACACCCACTTGGGGTTCTTTGCCACTCTGCTGCCATCATCCCCACCCCAGGCCCTGCCTTGTATGGTAGCAGAGGGGCCAAGCGCTCAGCAAGCTCTCTGAGTGACAGAAGAGCCTTGAAATGATACTGAGCTCACATCCCCCATGTGAATGAGGTGCAAAATAGCTCCTTGCTCTTTTTAGGTGCCCTGTGGGCAGCTCACAGTGCTCAAAAGCAGCTCAGGAGGTTGTTTTCCTTTCTTAGCACCATCATCAGAGATATCAAACGAGCTGAACTGTCATGTTATCTGCGCTCGCCAGAAATCAGAGACAAGGATCAGCCTGGGATGAAGCCCAGAGAGCCTCCACGTGCTGCTCTGCTGCTTCACTCCATGCACTTCAGCACTGCCAGGAGGGGATTGTTTTATTTTCCATTATTAATTTTTTGTGTGTGTCTGTTCCTTCTCTAGGAACGATCCAGCTCAACTCTCTGATGATGGGGAAGTGCCCGGACCCTCCAGCACGGAGGAGGATGTGAAGTTATCAAAGGAAGCAGACACCTCTCGAAGCAGCTGTCTGCAGAAGCTGCCATCCTTCATCTCTCTCCAGTCCTCAACCTCTCCGGATGATAAGAAATGCAAAAAGGAGATGGATGAGGATGAACCAATGGATGAACCAGGTAGGAACTTGGACCTGGTTTGCTCTGGGCTTCCTTAAATTGCCACTGAGGAGAGTTATTCCCTGCTGTTATCCATGTGTTTTTGTGGGATGAGCCACCAGTCCTCTAAGTGCTGTACCCAACAACAGCTCAGTCAGAAGGTAGGGGAGTTTGGGGGTGCTCTGGGTGGATCCAGATATGTCCACAGGTGATGGAGATGCAGTACAGGGCAAAGCAGAACTTAACAGCCTCATTTTGTGCCTTGCAGCTGCTCCACTGGGAACATACTTGTTCATTTCTAACTCTGGATATTTTGGCTGGACGTTTTGCACTGTGTCTTCTCCATGAGAGGGATATGCAACAGTTGCATCTCCTGAAAGCCATCTCAGATAGCAGAGTGGGGTCAAAAATTGAAACGTTTTGTGGTAGCAAGTTGTCATTTCAGCTTGAAGCGAGATCTGAGAGAATTTGATAGGAAAACAGCTTCAAAGATGGCCTATGATTATTTTTTGTCCAGCTATGGATGAGGGCACAGAGGTGAGGAGCTGATGGTTGGACTAGATGATCTTAGTGATCTTTTCCAAACTTAATGATTCTGTGATTCTGAAACAGGGGAAATCTGTTGGGTTGGACAGCTCTGTCTCATTCTCTGGCAGTGGAGAGGTAGGATGAAATTTATAGTGTGGCTTACTATGAAGGGAGGGGCTGGAGAAAGCATCTGAGCTTCTCTCCCTGTCCTTGATCTCCTGCATCCTCCAACCCAGGAGCAGAATCCTGCTGGGACAAGGGTTGAATTCAGCACCAAAGCATTTGCACTTTCCTCTGTAAGTGGAGGCTGAGTTGCTCAGCAGCCAAGTGCAAACCCCTCTTCAAGCCAAGGAGGTCTGAGATGCCTCAACGCTGTCAGGAAGAAAATGCCCAGGCTTAGCAACATATTCCTGGAGTCACAGGCAAGCAGGGATGGCTGCTCAGCTGTGTGCTGCAGTGGATACATGGCCTTTCAGTGGGGAAAGGAAAGCAAGGAAGGAATTGCAGATATCTGTAAAATAATCTGATGACAAAGCTTTTTCCCTGTCAAAGAGACGCGGGGGTTGTGCATGGTTGGTCCAGGTTGGGTGTGAGGGTCATAGAGTTATAGAGTCATAGAATGTCCTAAGTTTGAAGGAATCCATAAAGGTCATAGAATAGAATCATAGAATCATTAACGTTGAAAGAGACTGCTAAGATCAAGTTCAACCATCAGAGTATACCCACTGAAAGATCATTGAGTCCAGCTCCTGGATCCATACAAAATCACCCAAAAATCAGACTATATGTCTGAAAGCATTGACCAGATGCATCTTGAATCTCAGTGCCACAACCACTTCCTTGGGAAGCCTGTTCAGTACCCAGCCATCTGCTTGGTGAAGAACATTGCTCTGCTATGCAATCTGACCTTCCCCATGACGCCTGCTGGGTACTCAGGTTTGCCCATTCCTGTCACTGAGATGCATTTAGTGATGTAAGACTCATCCCAATACACACAAAGGATCCCAGGGACACAATGATAGCCATAGTTTGATGGGAGGAAAGGAGGCTTGGCCACCAAGGGGCTATCATCCTGATCATCCCAAGAGGGTGCTGGTGTTGCAAAAGGACCCACATGATTAACAGTGCCCACATCACCTCTAAAGCCAGGACATGGTTAGTGGGCATGGTGAGGATGGGATGGGGTTATGTTTGGGTGTCTTGGAGGTCTTTTCCAACCTTAATGATTTTATGATTCTACTGTAGGGGACCTGCTTTAGCAGGAGGTTTAGACTAAATATTCTCTAGACGTCCCTTCCAACCCCTACAATTCTGTGATTCTGTGATTTCATCTGTGATGCCATTTTGGGATCTGTGCTCTCCCCACCACATCTATTCAGAGAGGCCTGTACTGGGGAGCGCAGTGGTAATTTTCACTTTCTGCTTGCACACCCTGATGGTGACATACAAATTGGTGGGATGGTAAATAAGGAGGAGGACAGGTTATTATTACAGAGTGATCCTAATTGCTTGGTTAAACGGTCACAGTTTGAGAAAATGCACTTTTAATTCTGACAGGTACAGGAGGAAGGGAGAGAAGTGCTGTGTGGAAAGGAAGCGGGTGGATTGAGTGTTTGGACATGAGTTTTAGGGACCAACCTGGGCAACAGGTCTTGGTGTGTGTCTGTAGACTTGGGATATGTACAAATGGGACTGGAAAGGTGTGCTGTCCTCACATGGGAATCAACCTGCAGATGGAAAACCTGGTGGGTGAGATGAGCACTTGGTGCATTCCCATCCCATTAGCTGTATTTTGTTCTCTGCTTGGGAGGCTTGAGCCACAGGGTACACAAGCATCCCAGCCCCTCTGCTAGATGCATGCAGGTAATGGGCGCTTCCATATTTCACCTTCCAGTTAAAATAGCTTATGCTGGAGCCTAACTGGCCTCCCTGCGCTAATTGTAAGCAAGCGCACCAATGCAAACCATTCCAATCGAGTGCTAATTTAATTAGAAAGCACCCATTTTAGTTAATTTGTTCGAGAAGATCACTGAAAACTCCTGGAGAGAACAGATGTTCCCCTCTCCCCCGATGAACATTCAGGGGTTTGTAAATGGCTCCACTCAGCCTTGTTTAGGAGAGAAAAGAGGATTTTATAGCTGCAAACGACCCTTTCTGTAAACATTTTACAGCTCTCTGCACGTTTGAGTGACGATAAACCCCGAGCAACTCGGCGGGCTGCAAATTTGCGACCATACGGCTATCATTTTATTGTCATATTTCACGGTCGTAACGTTAATGGAAGATGCTCGCTACAGTCTTTTTTAACGGCTCCGCTGAGCACGCTCAAACACTTTTGCTTTGGAGGAATTCATTGAGGTGCAGCGCTTCTATTTTTTGTTTACAGCTTTCACTTCTGGAGGAATAACTTTGAGAACGCAAATCCCCACCCCCTGGCTACCCTCCCAAACCCAAATCTGTGCCATGTTTCCTTTATTGCCATGACCTGCTTGGCTGCTTGGGATGGCAACCCCATGATGTTGGACCCAAACATCTCCCCTTCTGCTGCTACCAGCCTTTTACATGACTATGATTGGTTCCCCTCATATCAAGAATCCCAGTGGGATGCCGTGTGGAAGGTCCCATGCTCCTTCATCACCTGCAGCATCCCCTTCAACATTACTTCCATCACAAGCTCTTTGATCCAAAACTCTTTATTTTGGCAGCTGGATGAGGCAGATGCCATAACAACCCTTTGGATTGAGTGGGAGAAGATGACCCAAGTGTCTGCTTTCTAGATGTAGGTAATGAAATTTGGATGGATAGGGGTGATCCAAAGATAATGGGAGCCAACACTACAGTTTGTTCCTCTTTTAGGACCTGGGAGAAAATATTATGGGTAAAATACAGGGAACCATTTTTTGTTAGTGTTGTCACAAGCATCTCCTTGACCTTCAGCCCTGGCCATCTTGGTGATTTCTACTGGACTTGCTCCAGGGTGTTTGTTAATCTCTTATTCAACAAGAAAACTCCAGTTCTGTCTTTTCCATCCTGATTACCTTCAGGGTGTGTCTGGGCTGCCTTGTACTTCTCCAAGGATCTGAGTCCTAGCTGGTTGTGTGTATGGTGGAACAGAAATCTTGACCCTCCTGGAGGGGTCATTGCCCATTTTTGAAAAGAATCTTGGACATGATGAAGTCATTGCACCTGTAACTGATCCACCTCTGTGACCTCTTCATTAGGTGGGAACACCTCCTGAAATGGGCTGTTCCCTGCAACCTGACATAGGGAAGCTCCTCTGTAAAGTCATCAAGATTGGAAAAGAGGTCATCAAATCCAACTGTCAACCCCTCTCTGCCCACTCATAGCATCATTAAGGTTGGAAACAACCTCCAAGATCAAGTACAACCATGCATTGGCTCATGGTCTTGCCAATTCCTGCTTGTGTTCTGTATATCCCTCCTCCAAACTCCTTACATTACCAGAACCCCATTTCTTAGTAGGACTGGGTCCTGATGGGTGTCCCCATCTGCTGGTGCTATAGAAGATCTTTGATGGGCCTGCTAACTTCTAAGGAACTTTCCTGAAGGTCTTGCTTGGTGCATCACCCAAAGAGTAGCAATAGCTCATGACTTTTTGCTGCACCCCTACTTGCTCCATGCCTCATAGGCACCCATATAGGGGTGAGAAGTTCAAGTTGTGGGGCCAGATAGTGGATCTGGCTGAGGACTGTGTTCCTAAGGATTATTCCTTAGGGTTATTTAATTTTCTTATTGTAAAATGGCCAATTTAATTGAAACTTCCAGTAAACCTGATGAAAACCTGCTTCTCTCTTGACTGGTTGTCTTTTCTCCAAAATGAAGGAATTAAAAAGAAATGACACATCCTTGGGCAGATGTTCTGCTGCAGGTGGTGATGGGCACTGCCCATCAAAACACTAGAGGCTTTTTCCTATCTAGACAGAGCTTCTCCTAACATCTTAGCCTTGAAACCTTTCTTGAGGGGCACAAGTTTTTGATTGGAATAGCACCAGGGTGAGTCTTTGGTAAAGTTCTTCTCACTGAATGGATTTAGTGCAGGTCTCAGGCTGCAGGGTTAAGTGTAGGGGTAGTTTCCACCCTATGGCATCATGTGTATTTATTTTATCCATCTGTGTGTGTCTCAAGCATGATGATTTATTCCTTCCTGCATACCTCCACTGCACACAATGGCATGGGAAATTGCTCTGTACATCACACACAGGCTAGGAGGCAGCCTTGATGTTGTCCAGGATCAAACCTCCTTGTTATCAGGATGACAGATGAGGTGACTGGGAAGCAGGTAAAATATGTTTTTCCTGGCTTGGTGGAAAAAATGCATGTGGGATTTTGGGGAAAAAAACAGAAATTTCTCCCTCCAGATTATTCATCAACTGGGAGGTGCTGGGACTTATCTTGGTGCTCCAAGTGTTCCCTTTGCTTCCCGTGGTATTAATAATTGGGATGTTGTCAAAGCACTGCTCTTCTGCTAATTGCAGCTGTCTCATTCGCCAAAGGGGTTGTTTTGGGGCTCTACACAGAGCTTGACTGGGTGCAGGAAAAGCTGAATCCCTCATGCTGGGAGAGGGAGGGAGACAAAATGTCCCACTGCACTCAAGTTTGTCTGGGAGGGTGGGAATGCATCTGTATAACAACCAGCTTTCTCTCTGGCAAGGCTTTTTATACTTCGGTGGAGGAATTTGGAAAGCTGCTAGCAAGCTTTCTCAATCCTATTCATCTTCCCTGCATCCCATCGCTTCACAATTTGGGCATTCTCTACTCATGGAGCAGAGCTGTCATGTGGTCCCCAGCAGATGCAGAATGTTTTTGGCTGCTGCTCCTTTCCCAATCTGGTTCCGTGCCCCATCTCCCAACCTCAAAAATGCTGTAGAAAGTCATTTTTCAACATTCAGCCATCAGTAAATAGGGGATCTGGGGACAGGGACCAGAACCACCTCCTTTTGTCCCCCATCCAGGGGACTTCCCCATTGTCAGTGTCCCTTTAAGTCCCTTTAAATCCCTTCTCCCCCTTATCTCAGCATCTGGTTGAAGCAAATTTTGTTTAACTTGGGTGCAGCTGGAGCCACTTGGCGAGGATGTGTCTGGGGGAAGCCTGGTTTTATTGAAAAATATAATGGTGCCACCTGAAGTGTGATTTACTGCCGTGTCCACTCCTCGGACTTGATAATATATTTCTATTAGATTTCCTTCTTTCACTCCCTTCTCCCAGTGAAGAGTGGCAAGTTTCTCCATCTGCCTGACACCTTCTTAGGCTTAGGCAAAATAAATGTTGATTTTCATCAAAAGGAAGAACGCTGGAAGTCCTAATTCTCCGTCGAGGCTGACAAGCTCAGCAAAAGCAACTCGGCTCTGTGCGCAAGGCTCGTGATCCAGCCCTGCTCCTCTCTTTGGAAGCAGTTCAATCATCGTAATGAAAAAGGGGCTTCTTATCCCTGCTTTCGCTAACTAGAAATTATATACCTGGTTCCTGGAAGATGGATTGCGTCGCTCCCGTAATGCAAAGGAGGGGGGGGGTGGGAGAGAGTGAAGGCGCGCGAGATGCAACCCAAGATTGATCACGCCATTTGCAGAATCTACCATGCACAAAAGCAGAAAATGTAGTTCTGTCTGCCAGCGCGGGGCTGACTTCTTGATGAGGTCCCCCCATCCTTTCCAAGAGCAGCAATAAGACCATCTCCATCCAAGAGTCAAAGTGGGGGACTGAGCTTTGCCTGCGCTTGGTTGCTCATTTACAATGTGCTGTGGTTTGATTTCATTACTACTCATCTTTACACCCCTGCTGCAATTTTTCATAGAAGCATAGGATCATTAAGGTTGGATAAGACCACCAAGACCATCAAGTCCAATTGTCAGCCCATCCCCACCTTGCCCACTTATAGAATCATTAAGGTTGGATAAGACCACTGAGATCATCGAGTCCGATTGTCAGCCCATCCCCACCATGCCCACTTATAGGATCATAGAATCATTAAGGTTGGATAAGGCCATCAAGATGGTCAAGTCCAACCCCAACCCATCCCCACCATTCTCACTTAAACCATGTTATTCAATGCGACATCTTCATCATTTTGAAAGAATATGTTTAAAATCTGTGCAGAAGTCAGGAAGTTAATTGTGGTCGATTTAAAAATTAGGTTCTTGTTAGTTTTGTTGGCTGCTCTGTGGTTTTTTTTCCCTCCCTAAGAATAAATCTATATTTCTCCTTTTGTAACAATATTTGCTTTGAATTGCAAAGCGTGGTTTTCATGCTGCTGCACCACTATTAGCTAATGAAGTTTCTTCGGCTCCACTGAGGGAACTGAGCCATTTCTGGCAATCCCATCAGATCAAGGATGCGGTCCTCATGGGGCAGCAATAGGAAGATGCTGATTTTCTTTCTGTAATAGAGAACAGACTCTTTAGCAGGGTCTGTTTTGATAGAACAAGGGGAAATGGTTTCAAACTGAAAAAAAGAGATTTAGATCGAATATAAGGAATTTTTTTTCCATTAAGGGTGGTGAGGCACTGGAACAGGTTACCCAGAGAGGTGGTGGGAGCCCTGTTCCTGGAGACATTCGGGGTCATCAGGCTCTGAGCAACCTGATCTATCTGTAGGTGTCCCTGTCCATTGTAAAGGAGTTGGACTAAATGATCTTTAAGGACCCCTTCCAACTCAAAGTATTCTATGATTACCCTATTTGGTTTTGATGGGCAACAGCACTGCACCTCTTCTACCGTACCCAATGGGAACGCCACGCTGCACAGCCCAAATTACTGGGATGATGGAAAACTGAATCATAGAATATCCCAAATCAGAAGGGACCCATAAGGATTGAGTCTAACTCCAACTAGGAGAGTCTTAGGAAGCTCAGAGGGTTTGAGCTGCTCATGTCACCATTCCTCAAAGCCATATTAGCCTGCGTCACAGGTGACTAATAGCTGAGGCCATCGTGGCTGCCGTGCAGCCCTCTGATGTATGGGTGTTATATTAAGGGTGGAAAGGTGCTAAATGAGCCCTCTTTGTTTTACATAAATTAGCTCCAAAGCTATGTATCACTGCCACAGCACTGTAGACTCTGAGCAAGTTTGTTTACCCAAGTTTAGAAGGGAAGAACAGCTCATAGACGTGTCCTGCTGCTCCCCTAGCTCCTAGAGGACAACATGTTTGTGGGCTTCTCAGAGTCAGATCTGGTTTGGGGACACTGGTTTTGCAGGAGATCTTCTAAAATGAGGTGCTTTGGATGGCTGAAATGATAGACTGGGGTCAAACCTGAAACCAGTCGTGCTGTACTTGCAACATCTGGATAGGGTTTGGGATGGATTCTTTTTGATTCCTCCATGATATTCTCCTCATGTAGTCCCAGATGAGTAGGGGTTTCTCCAAGTAGGTCTCATTGCTCAGCAACCTGTGGATCCCTTTTCCTGGTAGAACCTCCTCTTCCCTTCCATGTTCATCTCAATGTCTTGTCCTCTCTCATGCTTCTGCCTCCCTGTACCTTGCTGTTCTTGCCCAGCAAGTATAACCCCATGGCCACCTCCCTTAAGGAGAAAAAGGAATATGAGAAACTCTGCATTAAGGTATATTCTGTTGCCATCAAAACAGAGGAGGACCTCACTCTGTCTGCTATAGTCATAGGGTGTGCATGGGGTTGTCCTACAAAAGGGTCATCTCCAAAAGGATCTTCGTGAGGTTTCAGCTTTATAGGAGTGTGTGTGACTCTCTTTAAGGTGTGCTGGCCATACTGTGGCGTGGTTTGCTTTCCCCTGCTCCTATCCCTTGTTGCTGCTTTGCTTCCAGCAATCTCTCTCATACCGTAAATCACCCAAAAAGAAGTTTGTTCACTTGCTCTTCCAAGGGAGTGATGGATTGGGAAATGGTGAGGGGGTCCTTGGAAGACCCAAAACCCAGAGCTATGGGAGCAGAGCAGCAGCTGGGAACCGAGAGCAGAAAGTCCCTGCTCAGACCAAAGCTGAGCTTGTTAATAGTGTAAATACTCTGAAGAGGCAGCGTTTTCTATATATCTCCACACTGGCCTTCTGAAACAATGCTTCAGTGCACCCAGGGATACACTCAGGGAGTGGCTGATCATTTATCCCTCAAATCCCTGCATAAGAGCATCCTCCAGCCCTGCGTGCTGGGACCCAGCTAGATGGCAGCAACACTCTCCGGAGCTCCAGAGCGATTCTCATCTCAGCACAGACTGAATCCCCAAACCCCCTCCTGTCTTCACGGGCAGCAGCGATTTATCACCAGGCTTGTCATCACGGGGTCGTGAAACCCATCAGCTATGCGGCCCCAAATCCCCAGGGAGATTTTTTTTTTGGTTATCATTTTTCCTTCTTGCTATCTCGTCATCGCCGATTAACGGCTCAGATGGCTGCGGGTGCCTCCGGAGCACATTTGAGTCACGGGTCCTTGCATGTCCCATTTCAGGAGGGTTGGAACTAGAAGATCTTGAAGGTCCCATGCAATCGAACCCACTCTATGTCTGCAGGGTGATAGGAATATCCCCAAAGCTTTTCACTAGAGTGCCAAGAGTTAACCTCTTGCTTGCTGGTGCTCTGCTCTTTGGCCCAGAGCAGTCTGTGACCTTCCACCTTGTGCTGCAGCTTAAAGATTCAACTACTTTGTGTTTTGACCATAATTTTGGGAGCTTACAATGAATTCAGTGCACAGTGATGTGGTTAGAGCCATAGGTGCCTTCCTTCCATGCTGGGGGCTGAGGATGCTCAATGGGGATTTGGGGAACCAGTCAGCTCCGTCCTGGCCACCCCAAAGGGTGACATCTGGGTTAGCAGGGAGACACATCATCAGAGGAAGGGACACCAATATACACTGGGGGATGTGTGTCCTCTATAGCAGCTGGCAGAGCAGTGGTGGAGCAGAGCCCATTTTAGATGAGGTCTCAATTTTGGGGCATGCTCTCCTTCAGTGAAGAGCAGCTCCCATAGGAAGGTCATGGAATCATAGAATCATTAAGGTTGGAAAGACCAATATGATCACCTAGTCCAACCATCAACCCATGGGCAGTTGGGAAGAAAGGGCAGAGACTTTAATGACATTCTTCTCTTTTTGTCCCTTTCTCCTTCCAGGTGGCACTAAATGGAAAAGAACCTCAATGTGGGCGACCTTACAGGACTCAGAAAGCACCACTCAGGAGGAGGGAAGTAGTAGAGGTGAGACCTTTTCCCATGCCACCTTCCAGAGGTGGAACTCAAAGCCTTAGAGGCACAGTGGGATGCAATTCCACCTTTTTGCTTTCCTCCTTTCCAGGCAAACAGCTGCAAATCAAACCCAGGCTGTGATCGTTGTCCCCATGGCAGCTGACCAGCTCAGGAAACACTCAGCCAGGCATTGCCTGGCACCTACCTCAGGACACCGTGCCGGGACATGGCACCTTCTTTTTGTTGTTCAATCTTCTGGGATATTGTTTTACCAGAGAGCCTGGCAGTGGCATGGAGGAGCATTCCCTCAGCCCCGCCCCTCAGGGAGGTGGTTTTGTTGAAGTATTTTAAGTTTGGGAATAAATTCTGGTTTAAGTTGGCTTATTTAAGGCTCCTGGGGAGGATGAAGAATAGAGATGTTCAACCAGCCAAGCGCGTGGACGCTGCTTGAGTGTGGGATACAAGCACCCTACAGTTATCCTTGGTCATATGCTTGCATTCAGACCCCTTGCTCTATTTGGGGTGAGGTACCCGGTGGTCTCAAGTCATCATGGTGGGGTGTAGCATGACACAAAGTTCCCACATAGGTTGGTATTTCCATGCCAAAAGCCCACCTGCATCATGCTCCATTCCCTATTGTCAGGA
Source organism: Coturnix japonica (assembly GCF_054131305.1). Classification (NCBI taxonomy): domain Eukaryota; kingdom Metazoa; phylum Chordata; class Aves; order Galliformes; family Phasianidae; genus Coturnix; species Coturnix japonica. The sequence goes on from NC_140664.1 coordinate 658,880, forward strand.
GCAGCACTGAGCTCAGACCATTGCTGTGTCCCAGAGGGGTTTTGCTCTCTTGGAGATCCAGACTCACTTTTATGGGGATCTTTGGGTCCCTGTGAATCCAGATGGGAGCAAAAGCAGCTCCCAGTCTGGTAGGAAATAGTAACAGCAGTGTAACTGCTCAGTGTGCCATGGGCACAACCTCAATGCTCAACTGCTGTCCCTCATGCAGCAGTTATTAATTAATTATTAATCTTGATATCTCACAGCATCGTAGGGGGATGCCTGTTCATCCTGACCCTTGATGCTCCCCTTCACCAGCCCTGATCCATGCGCCAAGTTGTGCCAATCTCAGCTCTGGGTTCACCTCCTCCTGTAGAGCAATGAGTTGATAGAATTTGGATTGTGGGTCTGATTTCTGCCGTTGTGCGGATGGATAGAGGCACTGATGGTTGTTGATAGTGCTCAGTCTATTGGCCAGGTCTTGGTTTTCCTGCTCCATGCCTTTATCTCCATGATTTAAAGGCGTGTGGGGGGAGCCCTGTGCCAAGCAGATTTCTGCTGGCTCTGCAGCTTTTGGAATGCTGCCACGATTTTTTGCATCCATGGATTCAATTTTCAGAGTGGTTTTTGGGGTGGTGGATGCCGCTCCCTGACACTGAGGACAGGTCAACCCTTGCCAAGAGATGCCAAGAGACATGATTTACTCATCTGCTGTCCTTAAATTGCAAGATTTACCTATCTGTTAGGCAGTACCTTAGGGCAGACTTTATTTTAAGAGCCCTGTGGGGAAAAGGCAGCAGCATTGCACAGTTTAGGACTGTGTGTCCCATAGGGGCAGTGCCACAGTTCTACATGCACGTGCCAATCTTTGCACCACAAACACATTTTGCTTGGTCCTGATGCACATGGCATCACCCCACTCATCCCACTGGAGCTTGGATGAACCCATGACCCCCCACCTCTGGCATTTCCAACACGAAGGCAGCTCTGTTGTCTCCAGGGAGCAGGCACCCAGGTGTGCTTGGCTATAGGATGGGTGACAATGTCACCGTGTTGCCGCGGGCTCAGGTGTACAAACAGCTCCAATAAAGCTGATGGCTGCATTTTCACACCCAGAACATCCCCCAAGAGGAGCTGTTTGTGTGCACCCCATAGAGGGTGGGGGCACAGACTGGAAGGCTCCCCCCTACCCAGCTTCTAAAGGGGTGGAGTCATGGGATTTATGGCCAGCAGAGTTCCCGGTTCATGTTTCACCCCAAATGCCCAACACATGGCTCGGGTGACTTGGGGCATGGCAGGCCACCAAAGGCACTGTGTCATCGATGCTTGTCATCTCTTGAAGAAGGGCAGAGAAATTAGAGTGGGGAACCCTACTGCTCCACCCTTCTTCTGCTTTCTGCACCGATTTGGGGTTTTGTGTGCCCATCTCTATGGAGAAAATTCAACCAAGCATTGTGTATGGAGTTTCTCTCTCTCTTTTTTTTTTTTTTTTAATAACGTTGTTGTCGTCCTCGTTGTTATTAAATGTCTTTTATTAACTTGTGCATTTTTGTATTTAAATAAAAGAGTTTCTGCCTGGAGCTTTGCTCATCTTTCAGCATTATGATTCTACCAGAGTCATGCAGTGGGTGGGAAATGGGCACAAATGTCCCCGCGTTCTACACTTGCAGAAGCTGAACACGAAAATCCAAATCTTCCAACTTCTGGGTTTTTATGTAATACCCCAATCTGAAAACTCAAATATTTGGAGAAATTTCTACTCAGAAAGAGAAGAATATGCATTGGAACAGGCTGCCCATGGAGGTGGTGGAATAACCATCCCTGGAGGTGTGCAAGAAACATGGTTTTCTCATCAAAAACCTGAATTCACCAATAATGATGAGCGCCAAGGTCCCCAGGGATGACCGTTGCAAGGTGATATTGGCCAGGAGCGTTGGCCAAGCGCTCAGTGATGGGCACAGCAGGGTTTTATCCACACCTCTTGGATACCGCCTTAGGGCAAGAAAGCACTGCATGAGCCTGGCCCTATGAAACAGCAGAAGGAGGAGGGATGGGGGATACGGGGCAGTGTTTCTGGAGGACACCGTAAACATTTCCTGGAAAACCCTCAGGCACAGTCCAGGGCTGCTGGCACAGCTCTTGGTCCCCTGCCGGGGAAGCAGGTGCCAGGGTAGCATCACCCTCAAGCTCACTTTTCTGCCCATCATCAGGGTGGCTGCCCTCAACCCTCCCTCCCCCTGCCCTGTCCCATGTCTTCACGCAATTTTAACCTTTCTAGGGTTATTTCTGACCCTTCCTTCAGGTCACAGATCTATGCCGCGGTGGCCAGAGGACGGTCATAGGGATGGCGCCACCACTTTTGGTGTGCCGCCACTTTTGGGTGGTTACACATCCCGGTGTCCCCTCTATAACCCCATTTCTGCACCCTGCCAAATCTTAACAGTAATTTGGGGAAACTGAGGCAGCGCTGATACGGGATCTTGGTGCCCATCCATACTCCAAGGGTTAAAGGGCCACAGGAGCTAAAAGCAAAGGGTGACGCGATCCCGCTGCCATCCCGCGCCCTCCAACCTGGTTATGTCACTCGACCGCCTGCAAGTAAACTTAGATGACCAACGTGACGTGGTGGGGAGGGAAAGGATGGGGCTAAAAATACCAAGCGACGGCCCCGCTTGGATCCTGGCCTGATCCTAATCCCTCCATGGCTCCTGTCCACTGCTGGTGATTCCAATTGGGTACCCCAACGATGCTCATAGGAGGTGGGTTGTGGCATCCCAGTGACACCACACGGGGGGTCATGGAGTTATTGCAAATTCTGTTTTCAATTTCTGGGGCATTTTTTTTTTCCTTATTCTGTGTTGTTTCAGGTGGTTTCCAAGCTGGAAGAGCACAAGAAAACATAGTTAAAACACCCTACAAGATGGATTTGTATTACTGCACAGCATTGCAAAGCCATCCATTGACTTCCTTGCATCCTACTGCACCTTAATATCACCTCCATCCCATGGGGTCAGGCTGTGGTGGTGTCATCCTCATGGCTTTTGATGGAGAGGACCCCATAGGATGGAGGTGGTCCACACTTAGACCATGGTGGCATCCCTGTGCCTCAGTTTCCTCTGGACACACTGTGCCATGTGCTTTATCCCTGGCTCTGGTGTACATCCCCACGCCAACCCTAACCCCTCTAACACCACCCCTGACCCCATTATCATTAACCCCAAAGCTCTCCAAGTGCTGGGGCTCCCCAAACACCCTCCTCCCTCCCGTGCTGCAGCCCCACCAGCCACGAGGTGGCAGGGCTGGGAGCAGCATCCATACCTGACCCACATCCCAAAGGATGCTCAGCACCCCACAGCATCCCAACGCAATGGGATCCCATGCACTGGGCTGCACCTTTACCCTGTAACCCCTACATCCACCCTATAACCCTTACATTCACCCTATAATGCCTGAGTTCGCCCTATAGCCCCTTTGTTCACTCTACATTCATGCCTCAAAGTGATGTCACAGCTCCAAGATGCTCAGTTGTATTTTGGGCACTTTTCACCCCGATTTTACCACATTTTTGGTTTTTTTTTTTTCCTCATTCTTTTGGGTTTTCTTGGATGGAAATTGAGGGTTTGGGTTTTTTTTCCCCCATCATTACGATCCTTGCAACGTGCTTGGGGTGATGGCTGGGAGCTTGGAAGGTGAGGATACAGGGGGTGCCTATAGGGGGTGGTACCCATAGGGGGAAAGCTCTATGCTACCCTCCTGCGGGGCTCCCGAGCTCCGAGCTCACTCCTCTCATTGATTGACATCCACCTAGGGACGTTACTATGGGAATATGTAAATATCCTCGGGCGGTCGCCTCTCTGTTTGGCTGATTGACCCTAAAACCCGCCCTAGAGGCGGGCATAAAGGGGCTCTCCCCATATATAAGGCGGAGGGCTCCATTCAGCGCTGTGCCGCGGCGGGTGCGGGCGGGGAGAGGGTAGAGGTGCATCCCCCCGCCCGGGGGAGGGGGAGAAAAGGAGGAGGAGGCTGAGGGCAGAGGAAGGCTCACAGCCCCGGGGGGGTGGGACCGGGGCAGGTGCCAAGGGGAAGGCAGGAAGGGGCGGGCAGGGCGCTGCCCCATTGCTCGCCATTGGGAGGCAGCGTAGGAATCGCAGAGAGCTCCGGGCATCCCGCACTGTGAGCCCCGTGGTGCGATCAGTTCTCGGCTGTGGGTTAAAGCTACGATACGTGGCTGTAGGAGACGGAAAACTCCCGTCGGGAGTGGGCGGTTCGCAGACCCCAGCAGACGGAGTTGGGCTGAAGTCCGTGACAAAGAAACGTCGGAGGTTCTTCGGAGTCGGGCTGCGTCTTGGAGCAGAGCCTCTAAGAATCATTTAGTCGGACTTGGGGCTGAAGTCGGCAGCCAGAGCCCCACTGGACGTTTCTCAGTGCCGGGTTGAAGTTCGGCGACGAAACCCCAACGGAGATTTCCTGGAGCTGAGTAGAAGCGAAACCCCGTCGGAGTGCAGCTGGAATTTGGCTGAAGTCGGTGACGAAGCCACATCAGAGGTGTCCGGAATTGGACTGAAGCAAAACCTCATCGGAGTTTCCCCTCAATTGAGCTGAATCCTGGAGTCCCCAGGAACGGAGGTTTCCCTCGGAGTTGGGGTTAAAGCAAAACCCCGTTAGAGGCTTCCCTGAGTTTGAACTGAAGTTAATATCAAAACTCCCGACAGAGAATCCCCGGAGCTGGGCTGAAGTCGGTGACAAAAAGAACCGCTGGAGATACACGGGGTTGAGTTGAAGCAAAACCCCATCGGAAATTCCCAGGAACCGGGGCTGAAGCCGTTGGCAAAACCCCATTGCGAGTTCACTGGATTTTGGCTGCATCCCGGAGCCGGGTCCCCGAGCGTTGTCCTATCAGCAGTGCAGTGAAGCCCCATCGGAGCTTGAAAGGACAGGGGGAAAAAGAAAGCTTTTCACCTCGGACAGCCCGACTTCACCCCCAAATTGCGGAACCTCAGCGGAGGTTCCCTGCTCTCAGCCCCGCTCCAAGCGGCGGGGGGACTTTTTCCCCCCTCCATGGACTGAGATGGCCTCGGAGTTGGCCATGACCGCGGAGCTGCCCACCAGCCCCCTCGCCATCGAATACGTCAACGATTTCGACCTGATGAAGTTTGAAGTGAAGAAAGAGCCGGCGGAGGCCGAGAGGTTGTGCCACCGCCTGCCTGCTGGTTCTCTTTCTTCCACCCCTCTCAGCACCCCGTGCTCCTCCGTGCCTTCCTCGCCCAGTTTCTGCGCTCCCAGTCCCGGTGGGCAACCGAGTGCTGGTCCCACAGCCGCTCCCCTGGGCTCCAAACCTCAGCTGGAGGAGCTGTATTGGATGTCGGGCTACCAACACCACCTCAATCCCGAAGCTCTCAATTTGACCCCGGAGGATGCTGTGGAAGCATTGATCGGCGCTCCGCACCACCATCATCATCACCATCAGAGCTATGAGTCGTTCCGGCCTCAGCCCTTTGGGGGCGAGGAGCTGCCCCCGGCCGCCCACCACCACAACGCTCATCATCACCATCATCATCACCACCTGCGTTTGGAGGAGAGGTTTTCCGACGATCAGTTGGTGAGTATGTCGGTTCGGGAGCTCAACCGGCAGCTGCGGGGATTCAGCAAGGAGGAGGTGATTCGCCTCAAGCAGAAGAGGAGGACCTTGAAGAACCGCGGCTACGCTCAATCCTGTCGCTACAAGCGGGTCCAGCAGAGGCACATCCTGGAAAACGAGAAGTGTCAGCTCCAGAGCCAAGTGGAGCAACTCAAGCAAGAAGTTTCCCGTTTAGCCAAGGAGCGGGATCTGTACAAAGAGAAGTACGAGAAGTTGGCAGCGAGGGGCTTCCCAAGGGAGACATCCCCTCCCGCAGCCCCCAAAACTACCGCCGCTGACTTCTTCATGTGAGACCGGGCTGGGGTGAGGAGGGGAGGGGGGGGGGTTACATTACATTGCCCCTTCCCCCACTTCCCCTTCCTCCTTCCCCCCCCACCCCCGATGTGGGGAGAGCAAACAATCTGCTTGTATAAAAATATATATATTATTATTTTCTTCTGAAAAGTTGTTCCGAAAACCCGGGGGAAAATGGGACCCCCCCCACCCCCCTCACCCCCCAAACCCCATCAGGACTTAGACTGGAAAGGGAAAGGGGGGGTCCTGGGGTGAGGGGACGCATCTTATAGACCCCCCCCCCTGTGTGGGGAGAGGGGGACGCATCCTGTTATAGACTCCTGTGCATCCCCCTTATCCAGGATGATTAAACAATCTGCTTGTATGGGAAAATATTTTCTTCTGGGAGGGAAAAAAAGCATGGGGAAATGAGACCCCCCCCCCCTCCCCAACCCCATCAGGACTCGAGCTGGAAAAGGGGGGGGGGGGTCCCAGGGAAAGGCAGGGGAGGGGGGACGTCCCTTATATGGGAAGAAAACAATCTGCTTGTATTTAAAAAGAAACATATTTTCTTCCGAAAATACGGGGGAATGGGATCCCAACCCCATAAGGACTCGGACTGAATCCAAGAAGGGGGGTCCTGGGACCGTGGGGGGGGGGGGCGGAAAGACAGTGGACGTGGAGCCAGCCTGCATGCGGGACGTGTACGGCGTGCCGCCCCCAGAGCACTACCCCCCTACACCCTGCGTGCTTAAACCCCCCCTCCACCCTCCTTTAATTACCATTAATTATTATTATGAGTTAATTTCGGGGTGCCCCTGTGCATTGTCCTGAGGGTGGTGGTGGGGAAGGGGGGGGAGGTCTGGCAGCGCTGTGCCCTGCCCGGCCCCCATTACCTGCACCCCAACCTGAGTCTCTCTTTAACTCTCTTTAACTTATTTACCTCCCCCCTCCCCCACCACCCCTTCTACTTGTACATATGTAGAAATTAGTTTAGTTTTTAGGTTGTTTCTTTTTTTTTTTTTCCTGCTTTTTTGTTGTTTTGTTGTTTGTTTTTTTTTCCTGAGTCTATATTTTGCTTGGTGATTTATGAAGAAAACAAAAACACGATAAAACCATTTAAAAAAAAAACATAAAAAAACTAAAAAACAAAAAAAAAAAAAACACCTCAAAAACACGAGTCTTAAAAGTTTGTATGTAATAGCATGCAAATAATATCCGAGTTAATTTAATGATATTGGGAAGAAGCCGAATGCACTATATACAGGAATCGATTGGGTTAAATAATACTGTTTTATAGAGATTTAAAGTTATCTATGCTCTTAAAAATGGAAAAGAAACATGGGGGAGGTGGGGTTGGGGGGGGTGGGGAGGGATAACAATTAGGGCGACCTGAAAGGCAATAGAGTAATATATGAACTGCGAACGGTTGGCTGCTATCTCACTATGCACCAGATTTATTTATTAACCCTCTGGGATACGAATTATTTTAACCTCGGCGTTGACAAAAGGAGAGGAAAATGCACATTATTTCTCTGCGCCAAGAAAAAAAAAACGAAAGAAAGGGATGGGACAATTGTGGGGGGGAATAAGTAGACTTTGTGCAATTGTGCTCAGAGCGGAAGCAGAGGAGCAGGGCTGTTTGTTGGGTTGGTTTCTATTTCTTTTAATGTTGCTTATTTAAAGAAGGAAACAAAAACAAACGCGTATGAGAACTATTAATTATCTGGGAGGTGGAGAACTGATAATTAATCACGGGTTGGGGAGGGGGGACGGGGGTTGAACCCAGGAGGGTGTTTTGACAAAGTGAGTTTTGGTGCATTTTAGGGACTGATGGTGCGGAGCGTTTTTAACGACCTGTTGTTTCGATTTGTGACGGTTTTAACGATGTTGCATCAAGATAAAAAAGAAAAAAAAGAACTAACTTATATTCAACTAAAGCCTGGGTCGGTTGTTGTCTTGACGCGTGGACCTCCGTGGATTTGCCTTTTTGTTTTAGGGTTGGGTTTCTTTTCCCCCCTCTCCCCTGTGTCGCGGTACTGGGGGAGGGGGGTAGGGGGCTTATTGGGTGACTTTGTTTTCCATTATTGTCGGCTTTACTTCCAAGGAGGGAGTGCAGTTCCCCGCTCTTGTCCCACTGTGCTTTTTGCTTTTTTCCTTTTTCTGCCTTTTTTTTGTGTGTGTGTTTTGTTTTATTTCCAGCCATGCATTTCCCCAATCCCTGTATCCTGTGCGCCCCGGAGACCTTTGTCCCCGTGGTCACCGAAAAGTCACCTCCGTCCCAACGCGGGGATTACGGATCCTGTTGGACCTCAGCTCAACCAAGCTTGATTTTCAATGGTAATACATCTTAATTTCATTCTTGTTTTTTCCCTTTTTGCTGCTCTCTTCTGAGTTGTTGGTTTTGTTTGTTTTTTAAAACAAGGGAGTAGGAAAACAAACCGAAAATAACCCCCCCTGTAAAAAAGAAAAGGACTTTTCCTCCAAAGGAAAACCTCCGAAATTGACTTTTTCCCTAAAGAAACCCATAAAATGAGCTTTCCACTAAAGGTAAAGATTTAGGCTCAGGTTTTTGCAGTTCTTTTGGAGTCGGTGGGGTCTGTGTGTTCCTGGCGGCTCCGCTCCGCGCTGCCGTCATGGACGGGGCACAGCCATTGCTGTGCAATTCCAGCTCCTTTTTTCACCATGCTGGGGCAGTGAGCACTGCGGGGCAGTTTGCAAAAGAGCTTTCTGAGCTTGTTCTTATATATTTTTTTCATTTTAAAAATTCTTTTTCATATATATTTTTTACCCAATCGCACCATGATTCCTCCCGGCTCCTGCCCTATTTCACCTTCCCAACATGGAATAGCCCCACTGCGCCAAGACAACTCCTTTTTATCCTGCTTTCCTCATCCATTTTGGACTTTTGGGAACCAGAAATGCCTTTTTTTTTTTTCTTTTTTTTAAGCTTTATTTATTTTTTCCAAAGGAGCAGCCCAGCTGTTTCGTGTCAGGTTTTTGTGCTGGGAGATGGGGTGCATGGAGGGGTCCATGTGCCATGCGTGATGCACCGGGGCTGAAAGCTTTGTGGGATCTTTAGGGTCTATCACCCCTTTTTCCTATTGTTATTTCATGCCTGAAAGCTTTGCTATCCACACCCCAATCTCTGCAGCCTCACTCGGTTTCTTTCTGAGATGTTGCTTCTTCTCTTTGCTATTTATTAGGGGGAAGCGTATCACGGCTCCCCATTGGGGTGCAGCCAATTTCCTAATATCAACCACATCCCCCTTCCTTTCTCTGCTACATTTTTGGAGCACATTTCCAAGTGTTGGTTCTGTGAATAAATAAAAGAGAGTCTGGGGAGGAAGAAGAGGGGGTCTGGGACTAACGCTTCTCTGAATCATGCTGCTCAGTATGAGTACCCCTGATCTAGGCCACCCCATCTCCATCCCTGTTCCTCCTTCTGTGGTCCCCCCTATTACCTCCGTAGGGTTCACTGAGCGCTGTTCTGGGATGGAAGAGCAGCATTGGCTATAGCGTTTAAGGGGAATGCTGCCATAAGGGGGTCTCACCTTGGGGTCTGCCACCCCATGATACCTTCCCCCACTGATCCCCTGCAGTGTGGGCATTTTGGGGACTGAACATGCTTCTCTTTTTCCCCTCTTCCTGGTCTATGGGAGCGGATCTTTTTCTGCAGCCGCTATCCGCATGGAGGTGATCCGCGCTCCTTGCACTGCTGCAATTGTTTTGTTTTAATTTATGTATATATATATATATATATATATATATATATATATAAGTATGTATATATATATATTTCTCCCCTTACTCTGATTTATTTTATTCTGGGAATCCACCAGTCAAGGGAAAAGCCCCAAATCATAACTCCTCTATTAACAAGCGGGGTTCTGCTCCTGAAGAGGACCGTCGCATCCACTGGCGAAATCTGGGGGCAGAATCACCACCTTCTATGCTCATTCCTCTTCCCCTTGCAGTACCAGGGTGCAGCTCACAGAATGGGGACCCACATTGTCCCCCATCACCCTGCCTCACTCATGGCACATGCTGGTCCTTAACCCTTAGAATTCTGTGTGAGGCTGCAGGGTTTAGGGCTGCCCCTTGTTGCTTTCCGTGCCTCCTTCCAGCAAAACACTTATAAAGCTTCACCAGCATTACACAGACATCGCTGGGCTGGGAAATACCTGCAAAGCCCTTCTTCCGTCATTCCTTATCAATAAAGGTAGGATAAAAGAGTGCATTCCATAAAATCACCATCTGAAACCCTACAGCAACCCACACCTCCTTACCCCAAGCTCATATCACAGCTTCCAGCCAAGCAAAGCCACCCATAACCCGTTTCAGCTCAGCGTTGCCCCCCTTCGTCACGTAGATGGGGGTATCAATGCATCACCATGGAAGTACCCCTGGATTATTCCTCATCAGTTATTGATAATGATCCTCCGTAGGGTTTGCTCCTGAGTCGCTGCGGCACACACTGCTCAAGTCCTGACATCTTGGTAACATGAGCCCCACGCTGCAGCCCTGCGATATTCAATCGTGCTGGGGAAGCTCGGAATGAATTCGGGGCTGCAAAAGTACGAATTAACTCAGTTTTCTACACCAAAATCCCTCCCCCAGCATAATGTCAGCGTTAATGCTTTGCAGTGCTGGGCTCAGGGCTGCTGCTGGTGTAGGCTGGAGTTGTTTTTAGTGGGTTTTTTTTTGGAGGGGAATTGGCCAAAGTTTGTCTTTTGCAAGCTCTGTGCCTGGCTCCTTCCTCAGTGTTGTGCTGCCCTGATCCCTATATAGAAGTACACCTATAGGTATAGATCACGCTGGAAATACATTGCTAATTTGCTTCTGACAGCTCCTGGGCTCACTCTGCTTTGGCAATTGCATGACTCGTCCCTACAGCTGGGATTTATTCCCAGCAAACTGCTTATCGCTGTGCCTCCCTCGTGTCCCTTTTGCACTGATACTGCTGAGATCTTCCTGGATGCAAGAAAACATCATACACAACATGATCCCAAATCCTTACTTTTGTGTGCACGGAGTATTTACAGGGGTTTTTAAGATTCTGTGCATGTGAGGGCATCGGTCCTATGACATAGGACCTTGTGGTGTCACCAACTCCAAGCGGTGGAAATAAAAGAAATTTCCAAACATGATTGGACTGAGAGTGTTAATGGGGGAATTGCATAGCAGTGGGAGGTGGGATGTAGGATATGGGATATGGAGGGTTGGATGCAAGGTATGAGTTTTTGGATGTGGGGTACGGCCTATGGTGGGATGCAGCATTTAGAGTCTGGGGTGTGGGCAGTTGGGTGGAAGATATGAGGTATGGGACACGGGGTAGGGGATATTGGGGGTGGGATGCAGGACGTGTAATGTGGGGTATGAGATATATAGGACACAGGTTATGGGGTGCTGGAGATGGGATATGGTGGGAAGTGGGATGCTAGATATGGGCTATGGAGTGCAAGATGATTTGAAGGCAGATGGGATGCAGAGTGTGGGAGGTTGGGTGCAGGGTATGGGCTATGGGATGTGTGATGTGGGATACAGGGCACAGGTTATGGGGCACTGGAGATGAGATGTAGGAGACTGGATGCAAGATATGGGCTTTGGGATGCATGATATGGGATTCAGGATGTATGCCATGGGATATTGGAAGTGGGATGTAAGTCATGGGCTATGAAATGAGGTGGGATGCAAGACGAGATGTGGGATACAGGTCGAAGATTATGGGATATTGAAGGTGAGATGCAGGATATGGGATGTAGGATGTGGGCTGTGGAATGCAGAATATGAGATATGTGAGGTTGAATACAAAATATGGACAAGGGGATATGGGATACAGAATGCAGGATATAGGCTACAGAGTGCAGCTTATGGGACATTGGATTTGGCATGCAAGTAGTGGGATGTTTGATATGGCACGTGGGATACAGGATGGCAGATATGGGGTATGATATTAGGGACATAGGGTGTTAGACATGGCATTTGGGATGTGAAGTGTTGAAAGTGGAATGTAAGATGGTAGATATGGGATATGAAATTTGGTGTATGGGATTGCTAATAGCAACCCCTTTGGCAGGTTGAGTGGTGCACACATCTTTGTTGTGCTGGGAGAACCGTGCATGGGAAGAGGGAAGATTTTGGGTGCTGAAGCCTGGCACTGCCTAGCCCTCACTTCCAAGCGGGACATGCTCCAGCAAGGGCATGGTGCCACTAATCCCAATTAACTCATCCATTTATTGCCTAATGGCTTACACACTGAAATCCAAAGAATTCCTGGGTTCTGGTTCCCTCCCTGCTTTTTCTGTTCTTACTGAGAGCAATGAAGGAGAGGGGGAGGGCATGTAGAGCATCCTCCCCCCAGCACTGGGTTATTTATTCATGTAACAGGCCAAGGTTGGCGCTCAGCTCGGCACAGCCCTGGCAGCTGTCTGCTCCCTAGGAGCACGAGCTGTAATTTGCACAAGCAAAAATAAACTAATTGTTACTTTCAATTTACATGTAGGGAAAGGAGAGAGGTGGGGGAGGTGGATGGGGGAGAGTTGAGCTGTAGGGTCTGCTGCCATCTTGCTCCTTTGGAACTCATCCTGCTTAGGGGGTGATGCTCGTGGACTGAGGGGCTGGCCATCCATAGAGGGGGGAGGTAGGACCATCACCTTCCTTAATGCAGGGATAGGGGGTGCTGATCTTCTCCAGGTTCATTTTGGGTATTTCCTTCAGTTATGGAAGGAATATTTGTGTGTAGATACAAAATCAGAGCTTGATCAATGCTTATCATGAGAGACTAATCAGGAAAGTGATCTGAGTGGATGCTCTGCATGTTTTGGGTCATCCTAAATGGAGCCAGGGTATTGACTTGATGATCTTTATGGATCTCTTGTAGTTGTCTGTGATTCTGTGGTGATTCACCATCCCTCTTACATGTTAATACAGTTCCTTTTCTTGAATTCTGGGATCTTTTTTGGGACATTTTCATGCCCAAGCACCTTTCACCTCATTTCTCCTTCATTATCTGAGCTCTCAGACAGAACCAGTGGGTCCATGTTCATTTTCCTTACTTACTTGTCTGGCCAGGGCACTGGAGGTCTAAGAACTTTGAGATCTTTGACCATTTTCTCATGGAAGAGATGCAAAAAGATATGCTTTAGGGATATCTTTCTTGAATCTTGGCCTGTGAAGGGTAAAGCATGATGCTAAGCTGCAACCCAAGGACACCTCATGCAAAGGGTAGGGTAGTATGGTTCGGTTGTGGTTGGACTCGATGATCTTTAAGGTCTTCTCTAACCTGAGCAATTCTTTGATTCTATGATTAAAGGAGGAGGAAGAAGAGCACATCCATGGTGGTGTGCCTTTTAGTAGAACCATAGAATACTTAAAGTTGGAAAATACAGTCAAGATCATCTCCCAACCATCAGCCCATTCCCGCCATGCCCACTAAGTCATGTCTATGTACCACATCTCCATGTTACTTGCCTTGTAGGACAGAAACCTAACATACTGTGCAGCAGACCCATGCCACTCTGGTGCATCCCAGGAGCCTTTGTCATAACACTTTGAATGCAATGTCGCGGGCGTTTAATTTAGATTTACGCCGACAGGTTCTGTCCGTTAATTAAATATCAATTGATTGTTCGGAGAACACTTCCTTGGGTTTATCACGTTTCTGAGAGACAAATCAAATTGCCATGTCATTAACTTGCAGCTATACAATCCATACATAATTACTGTCTTATTAATACCTTCAAGTTACGAGGAAGTTTTAGGCAATTAATATTTGTGGGATAGTTTGTATCAAGTTAATTCCGTCAGGGTTATGTTAATAATGCGGACATCTAATAAGCTGGATAATTAATGTCTTTCTTGTTAGCATCTTCTCAGATGCCAGTTAAATGTCAGGCCAGCCTTTGTGGCCTGGCTGTGTTTAATTAAACATGTTATTACATGTGAATAGTGCTGGGTCAAGCAGCATGAGGATCCCACCATCCTTCAGATACTGATGCAAGAGGAGATTGGGTTTTTTTTGCCTTGCAGAATGCTGTCCTGGTCAGTGGTAGCTGATCATAGAATTGCTCAGGTTGCAAAAGACCTTAAAGATAATCAAGTTCAACTGCAGCTTAACCATACCACTCTAACAACCTGCCACTAAATCATGTCCCTGAGCACCACATCCAAACACGTTCAGGGATGGTGACATGCAACCCTATGTCTTGTTGGGATATCTCAGTCTTCTAGGATGGATAATTCTGGGATGCTGCAGGACAGAGACATGTATTATCCATGCAGGAGTTGCACTCGATGATCCCTATGGGTCCCTTCCAACTCCAGATACTCTGTGATTCTATAATTCTAGGTCTCAGCCTTAAAATATTCAACAGGAGATGACCAAGACCCAGCTGGACCCAGCTCGCTCTGCCCACAGCCTCCCCCTCCCCAACACTCATGAATAAAAGATGGACCCTATCTACCTGGCCTGTTTGTCTCTGTGAAATATTTATCAGCTGCTGATTAAGTTTTAAGGAAGGGATGCACTGCCCAGGTGGGCTGCCCTGTTCCAGCTACCCAGAGACAGTGGGTTTTGGGGTCGGAATGCTTTTCTGAAGGAGTTCTTTCTTGGGACAGAAAGGGAAAGAGTGAAGAAAGATGCAGTGAAAACTAAGAGAAGACTGCCAAAGCCACAAGTTCATGCGTGAAATATTGATGGGGCCATGCAGCACTGGAAGAGAGGTGTGGAGGCCCTAATGAGGCCAGCCTCCCTCCTCATTGATCACACAAGGGTAAAGTTTGGGTTAAAGATGCACGAGTCTACTTTGGTAGAAACCAGACCTCATATTCTAGAAGCTCCTCTCCTGTGCTCTGGAAATGGTAAGTGATAAGACATAGTAGACCCAGTGTGTGGCAGTGGGTCTGAACCTGTGGGAAACACCTAGAGGATGGTTCTGATGTTGGGGTAGTTGGATGGGAAGGATGAGAAATGCACTGGAAGCGGTTGGGTGGAGGGGATGGGTAATAGAATGGGTAATAGAACACAAATGGCTGGATGGGAGGAACGTGCAATGGAGTGGAGGTGGTTGTGGTAGGAAGGGTAGACAATACAATAGAGGGAGTTGAGTTGGAGGCATGGGCAATGGGATAGAAGTGGTTGATCAAGAGGGATGGGCCATGAGAGGGAGATGATTGTGCTGGGAAGGTTAGGCAATACAGTGGAGAAAACTGAGTTGAAGGGACATGCTGTGAGATAGAGATGGTTGTGGTGAGAATGAGCAGTGAGAGAGAGGTTGTAAAGTTGGAGGGATGGGAAATGGGATCAAGGTGGTTGATTGGGATGGATAGTGAATAGGATAGAGGTGGTTGCCCAGTAGGAACAGACAGTGGGATAGAGGAACTAGTGGTGGAAGTGAAGGAACTGTCAGGTAAAGACCCTATATGGAGTATTTTCCAAAGCAACTGTGCATCCTGCTTGGCCCCTCCATGACCAGCCTGTGTGAGATGCTCAGAAGCACGGATGCTTTCCTTGGGTTCTGTGCCAGGTAGCCTGCCTAAACCCACTGCCACACCATCATCATCACCATGTACCAGGGCCCTCTCCTTCCTTCCCTGCTGCCCCAGCTCTCACATACAAACCCTCCAAGCACTCCACAAAGTTTCCAAACCTGGCATCAGATCATTTCTTCCTAGAAATAACACCCCATCAAGAGCTGTATATTCTTACACAAATGATTTCCTTTTACCTCTCTGGGAGCTCATTAGCATTCCTAAACGTGACTGCAGGGATCAATGCGGTGCTGGCCCAAAGCACAGCAGTCAATTCCTGTTTGCCACGAGATTTTACCTCACCGTCTAATCAGGCAGGGTCCAGCTGATGGCAACGTCTTTCTCTTTGCTTTTTGCTCTTGTATTGGTCACCGCTGATTAATTTCCAATGTGTTAGTTCATCAGAGAAGGAGGCTCTCCGGTTTAATTAGAACTGGGTAATATGAATGCATATTATTATGCAGCTGTCCAGATGTGGGTCATTAAGAGAGTGTGTCAGGAGTTTTGGCTTTTCTTGAAATAAAGAAGAAAAACTTGTGTGTGTGTGTGGGGGGGGGGGGGGGGAACAAATCTCTACTTGCAAAGACAGCATCTGTCACGAGGGCTCCATTGGCACCTGTCCCAGCCCCATCCCCTGTTGCAAGCATCTGGTCAGGATGCTACTCCACTGGAGGCTTTATGGGATGAGAACCAAGGGGTATGCAGGCCCCAGCACACGCGTGCACTCTTCTGTTGGCTCTGCTGGCTCCAGGTCTCCTTGCGAGGAGCTGCAGAGTCAGCAGCTGCACATCTGCAGTGGAGGATGACATTAATCAGTGCTTGCCTACCAGACTTCGGCAGCCGTCCCTATGCTCGCAGCTGTGCCTGTGCCCTGGGAAATAAATTCCTCCAGCTCCCCCTGTACCATTGCTCAATGGGGGCTGTACCCTGTCCTCAGGTGCTTTTGGTGCTGGGGGACAGATGTGTTCTTGTGTTGTGATGCTGAAACAAGAGGCAGCGTCAGTACCCTGCTCATCCCTGTGATACTCGGGGTGGGGAATAGGATGTTAGTGGGGTCTGGGATAAGGGATACACATGTTGGTTGTTGGAAGCTCCCCTGGGAATGAGGGGATCTCATGTGGTATTTGCTGCTTGTGCTGTTGCATCCAGGATTTGGATGATGCTGTGCGCATCTTTACGATAATGTGCTGTATTAACATTGTGACTTCCCATCGAGCAAGCACTGAGTTCTCTATGGGAATGGATATGGGTTGGGAGGGCTGGAGGGGGAACTTCTCCCACTAAAGACCTCCAACTTGTTCTTGGAGGAGACACCACTCCCGTGCCTCAGTTTCCCTAATGTGATGTGTGTGGAGGAGCTGTGGATTGGTCTGTCTATGGGATTATATCACATTGTTCAAAGTCTGGGTGACTGTTGGCCAAACTGTTTTAGGACAGGCACTGCTGTGTGCTTCTGCTTGCTCCTGTTTTCCCATTCCCTTCATTTCCAGCCCCCATTCACACACCTGCATCCCAATGGCTACGGTTGGGGCAGCAGTGCTGCTGGAGAAGACTGGGGCAGCAGGATGGAGGAGATGGGGATGTGTTACCCCATAGGCACAGGGGTAATTCAGGGCTGGTGGTGTTAGATGGTGTTTTGTGCTCTATGCTCCTTTTCCCTTTGGGCATCAGCTCTCAGTGGGAGTTGGAAGCAGGAGGGATTGAGGGAGGGGGGCTCAGTGCAGCATGCGAGCGCTTTGTGTTGTGGTGTAATCAGCACTCACTTATTCTCTTTGATTTTTTTTTTTTCTCCTCGTTTTTGTTGTTGCTATTTTTCATGTTTCCACCGTGTCGGCAGTTTTCTCCCCCCACTCCCCCTCCCCTGGCCCCCCTTTCCCTTGTGATAAAACAGAAACCTGAGACCAGGAATCACTCAGGTTGCAAAGGACCATTACTGGGTCATCAGTCCCCAGGCTGTGCCATCCCGCAGCCGCTGTTTCCAGGCTGTTAACCCTTCCCAACCTGTGCATCCCCCTTTCACCCAGTCGGTTCCATATGCAAAAATCCCCATTAAGCCTGAAATCCCTTAGCAGAAAGAACAAAAGAGAGCAGTTTGGGGAGCTTTGGGCTGGACTAAATGGCTTTGTGGTCTTTGGGAGGTGGGTCTGAAAAGAGACTGTAGAATCATGGAATCGTAGACCTTAGTCATAGGTCATATTGAGTTGGGAGGGTCCTTAAAGATCATAGAAACATGGAATCACCGCATGGGTTGAGTTGGAAAGGACCTTAAAGACCATCCAGTTCCAACTAGCGGTTGACATCCATTAGATCAGGTTGTCCAGGGATCTATCCAGCCTAATCTTGACCCCTCCAGGGTTGAGACATCCACACCTTTTCTGGGCAACTTGCTCCAGTGCTTCACTACCTCATGAGTAAAGAATTTATTTCTAATATCTTACCTAAATCTCCTTTCTTATAGTTTGAAGAGCTGGATGCTCTGCTGGGAAAAGCACAGCATGGTTGAAGTTGGAAAGAGCCACTGAGTCCATCAGATCCAGTTCCTCTCACCCAGTCTGTGAACAACAGTATGTTGGGGGATGCTGGAGCAGGTTATGGGTCAGCAGACTTTCAGATACAAGTTAGTGCCTTTGGTTAGCAGGATTAGACCTACTGCCCATGGCTATGCAGGGAGAGCAGGTGGGATTTAAGGCATCGTAGCAATCTGGCATAGAGGTGTGATGGCACTGTTGTTATTGGATTTTACTGATTAAATGATAGGAAAGACATCTACATTATTTTGCAATTGGAAAACAGGAGTAAATGCAGATTCTCGTTTTGTTGATAGTAAGGAAAGGATCAAAGATTAGAATCATAGAATCACATGATTATTAAGGATGGAAAAGACCTCTAAGATCATCAGGTCCAACCATCAACCCACCACCACTATGCCCACTAAACCGTGTCCCTCAGTGCCACATCTACCTTCTTCTTGATCACCTCCAGGGATGGTGACTTCACCACTTCCCCAGACAGTGCATTGCTTTCACAGAGCACCTCATAGGGAATGTATTCATATCGTCACCATAGTCTTCAATAATTTCTGTGGCGTGGGAGCCCATATGTTATGTTGAGAACTATCCTTGTTGCACATAGATGGTTTTGAGTAAAACTCTCATAGACTCACATCCTATGGCTCATGGATGTTGCTTTGACCACGTCTGGTCTGTTTGGGTAATTAGTTAGATATGATGATAAGAAATCACGTCTAACACAGTGTGGGAGCATCAGGATCCCATATGATGTAAGATGGGATGGGGGTTGAGGATGGTGAGTTGGGGCCCTGTAGCAACACTAATGCCAGCTTAGCATGGGGCCATCAGTTTCCTACACCCATCTCCAATAAGCTGCTCATCCCACGGCCCCAACTTCTCCTCCAAACTGAGAACTTCATTTGCTGTCTCTCCCTGGAGACATAACACTGCAAAGATATGAAGGTGCAAAGGCAAAAGAAATCACCATGGTCAAAGGCAGCCTGCCTTCGTTCCCCCAGTATTCACAGAACTGCATGCTTCTCTTCCTGCTTGTTTGTCACCCCAGGCTATTAGAGGCATTAATTCTCAACCTTTTTGATCTTTTCCCCAAAATTCATCAGAGGATGCAGAAAAGTGGATCAAGTCCTAAGCACTGCAGTGAGAAGTTACCATTTAAACAGAGTTTTTTTTTTCCCTTTTTAAGGGGAATCAGATGTTTGAGTTAAATAGTTGATGGCTAAAACCAACTCTGAGTTGTTAGCTGAGTGAATGAAAATGGCTGTCCCTTTCTCCATGCTCCCTCATGTTGTCTTTCCCTTTACATGATCTTTGGTTCATCATGAGATTAAAACAAAATGAATCCCCAAAAGTATAGAAGAAGGCAGAATTATTGATGTGATAAGGACAAGCCAATATGAAACGAACCCCCAAGGGCTCTGCAGCCAGCACTGCAAAGATGATACCCAATTTTTAGTCTTTACTCTTAAGTCGTGACATAATTACAGCTGTTGGGTGCAATTCTCACAACACAGATATTTGGTGATGGTTTTAAGCAGGGAACTCCTCAGGACCTTCTAAAGAGTCACCAGGGTTGTCAGTGAGGCACGTTCTAATGATGCTTAATTCATTAAAAGCTAAAAAAAAAACCCCAAAACAAACCGACAACACGCTCAAAGAAGAAGTATTTAAACAACCAAAACAAAACCTGGCTGGGATCCATAAAGCAAAGAGCTGAGCAAATTGGGGCAATTGTCAAGGGAGGTCAAAGCTGTTGCCTGTCAAGGCTGGCAGTTTCCTCTAGAAAGGACTTGATGTAAATCATCTCTGCATAACGTGTGTGGTACCAAGGGGCAGCTCTGGTTTTCTAATGCACATCGTTTCCATGGGGCGAGTTTTGCATACGCAGGCGAGACTGATTTTACATCACACTGAGCATTCAACACCGGCTGGCGGCTGCTCCTCTCCTGCAGCCTTTCCCAGTTGGGTTTCCATTGGGTTTGATGGCATTGAGTGTGCAGCTGGGGGTGGCATTTCCCTATGGATTGCCCCAGCAGCAAAGGATGATAATGTGGGGAATTAGTTTTGTAGAATTATAGATTCATCAAATCGTTAAGGTTGGAAAACCACTAAGATCCTCTAATCCATCCAGAGGGCAAGCCCTCTGCTGTGGCTTGAAGAGGCAAAGTCCAGTGGTGCAGTGGATAGGTCCAATCCTGCATAGGCCAAAGCATCTTCATCTGAGCACCCAGCAGCTCTCCAGTTGACCCTGGAGCAATAGCCCAGCTCTTGGCCTTTTAGATTTTAGGGCTGTTTTTATGGGATGTGCTCCCCACAGCTTTGTCCCAATTGCATCCATCGCATCTTTTCCTCCTCCTTCCTCCACGAAATAATTAACGCTACTCTTCATGTTATTTCTAAGCCCCCTCCTTTTTCTGCCTTGTAGATTCCCCAGTTCTTGCCTAAATGAAGTGCTGTCAGGGCTCTCAACACCACTCTGAGCAAGACATTTAGAAATGAAAGCACCTGAGTCAGTGTGCTCTATTAAAATCCACTGGAAGCTGCTTACAGTACCAGGGACACATCTTAATACAGGTAATTTCAGAAAGCCAATGCATGAGGAGGTGTCTCCTATGGAGTGTGAGTAAGACTTGAAAACAATCTGTCTGCATCAGCCTCTGCAGATGTATTCAGAGTTGCTGTCTCTCTGCTGGTGATACGCACATGCAGCGGCAAACAAGCCAAAGAAAAATCAAACTGTGGAGCCCATGAATCCCAAATTTCTTCCAAGCTGACCTTACTTTCCTCTCCTAAGGATTAACATGGAGCTGCTGGAGCTGGATTTGCTGGCGGTCCATTTGCAATGTGTGCAAATCCTGTCCTTCCTCCCTCATGTGTGCAACAGTGCTCAAAAGACCCTGTGCTATGTCTTATTCATTTGAGTCCATCCTTGCCTATGTGTATGTGTAAGTGTAAGACTTCCTATTCTTGAGTGACGGGGTCATGGTACCTGGTGGTGCTGAACAACTGTGGAGATATGGCACAGAGGGACATGATTTAGTGGGAGTAGTGGGGATGGGTTCTCATTGGACTTGGTGATCGTGGAAGTCTTTTCCAACATTATTAATTGTATATGGGATCACTGTCTTGGGAGGTAAGCCAGTGACAGAGGTAAAATAAAATATGCAATCAATGTAACAAGAGGCAACCTGCTCGAGGTGAAGAGAATTAAATCTATGGAAAATAGAAAAGATCAATCAAGCCTCAACCTAAATTTTCTCCTTTCTTTCCTTTTTGCAGAGCTAAAGCAGCCCCTGATTTGTGGGGTGGCTGCATTACGCTCTAACGGCGCTGCCTGGTTGGTGGTCAAGTAGGTTTCACCTGATGAAACACTGAGCAACTTCCCTTGGGCCAGGCAGCTTGGGTCGCTCCATCATCACTGGAGTGAGTCATCAGGGGTTCATTCAACCTAAAGTAAATGGCCAGATTTGTTATTATTGTTTGGATGAATGCACCATAACAACTCTGGCTTTTCTCTCTGGACGGCGAATGAAGCCACAGGTATGCAGCTCAGATGGATGTGTACAATGGAGGCATTTAAATTTAAGGAAGACTTTTTCCTAATTCATAGTTGTTGGTCCATTTCAGTTTTGGTGGATGTAAATCCATTCATTTGGTGGATCCAATCCATTTGGTGGATGTCACCTGTAGACATTACATTTCAAGACCTCAGAGACAAGAAAGAAACTCCATTTTTCAGGGCAAGAGAATAATTCTCTGGGAGAACAGCAGCATGATCCCTTTGCTGATGAAATGATGGAATGAAGTCTTTGAAAGCCCTTTGCAGGCCATTTCCCCTAGGCCAATTTTGAGAAGAAAACAGCAGGAGCAGCATCCAGGGCTGAGGTGATCACACTGGCTGCTTCTCCATCCTAATTATTTCATAAGGCAAAGCAAACTACCAGGCATTTGAAATGCTCCAGTACAACAGCTAAGGAGCTGTGAAGCATTAACACTGATGAGAGCTTTATCTTGATTAATTCTTTATTATTTTCTTTCAGGCCAGCAGTGAGTTTGTAGCAACAGCCAAGTGGGAGATGAGGTCAATCTAGTGCCAAGGAGAGCAATGTTCTGGACAGTCCCTGGAGCACTTGTGCTGTTCATAGGGAGGAAAAAGCTCCAGTAGTTAGATCACAGTTTGCATTCTGCTCTTCTCTTGGCCTCTCTGCTGATATTTGCAACCACATCTTGTGCTCGTGACCTGTCCCAGCAACTTATGGAGGCTTCATGCTCAAAGAGGATAAGAAATTTAGGCTAGATATGAGAGATTTAGGCTAGATATAAGGAAAAAATCTTTTACAGTGAGGGCGGTGAGGCAATGAAACAACTTGCCCAGTGATGTGATTGATGTCCCATCGATGGCTACTCTTGGGGTGAGGCTGGATAAGGCCCAAAGCAACCTGATCTATCTGTGGTGTCCCTGTTCATTGCGGGGGAATTGGACTAAATGACCTTCAGAGGTCCCTTCCAACTCTAAGGATCGTATGATTCCTTGCTCTAACCCTACACACCACTGAGAAGAGCTTGGCCTCATCCATTTGTCTCCCATCCCCCTTTAGATATTTAGTAAATTTATCAGATCACCTCTCTGTCTTCTTTTCCCCCGGCTGAACAGATCCAGGTTACTCAGCCTTTCCTCATATGGGAGGTGCTCCATGCTCTTTATCATCTTTGTGGCTCTTTACTCCTTGATGATTGCCATCCATGATCTCCAGCTATTCACAGCGGAAGTCCAAAGGAGTGAACAATGTCCTTTCTATTTTTTCATGGCTGAAGAATCCCTTTGTCTTTTTTTTTTGCCCTGGATCATTTCAACCCTGATCCATTCCTCGCTGAAACTCATTCTAATGCTTATAGAAAATGTAGCCAGGCTGGGGAAATGATAGCAAGAAGGCAGCAGCTTTGGGTCAAAGAGCTGTCAGGACTTAGAACACCCATGCCCTTGTCCTGGATTTGTCTTTGTGCTCTTTACCATGTACTTGAAGTGTTGGTGTTTCAGAGAACCTCTCTACTTTCATCAACTGCCTCAGCTGATCTCAAAAATATCACGTCTCATTTGAAACTTTGCAGGTCAGGCATCTTCTAACTGCATCCCATGCAATATTATGACTAGACAGAAGTGGCACATTGTAATGTAAATATGTGTGTCAAAACTATGGGACAAAACCATTAGTGTATAGTCCCAGAGTAGCCAGAGCTGATTTCTCAGCCCAGTGCAGCTGAAAGTGATTCAATACCTTGCCTGTCTACAAGTGATTGAAGGCTGGGAAAAATTCAGTTTGATTGCTGATAGCAGTAGGCAGCACAAAGGAGTTTGCAAGAAACTCCATGGGATATCATGAAACAATTGAGTTTAGGGAAAATTTCTTGGGTCCTTTCTTCACCTGACTGGGTTTTGCCTTCCCCATCACTCATCATCAAGGCTGGGTTTTGCCTTCCCCATCACGCAGTAGAAAGGGTCCTGACTGCTGCTGCCTTGGGATGGGACCTGGAGCTAAAGCCCAGGCTCCAAATTTAAGCTGATCTTGGATGGAGATAATTGAAGAGCTAGAAAATGCTAAAGACTCATTATATCATCTGCTCCATCCCCAGGAGGGCCAGGATTTTCCCTGAGGTGGTAGGGATGGAGTTGCCTGCTGTTGCAGGGTTTTCATGATCTCCTCTGGGAATAACATCAGAACCCATTATGTCTCCATCACAGTGTGTGAAACTGTGAATATTCTACCTTTTGCTTCTAGTTAGAGTAGCCTAAACATCCTTCTTTTCCTGGGGGACCTCTGCCTTCCAGGTACAGGAGACCATTTTGTAGTCTGTCTGTCTTTAGGACATTGATGGGCTTTTGGGTCCCACCAGCTCCTGGGGTAAGAGGAGAGGTAGCAACAACAGGGAGGAGATTCAGCAGATGCAAACAAAGAGAAATAGTGCCCAAGGAGGATCGCCCTCATTGAGAAACTCCCCTGCTGAAACATACCAAGCAGTTTCATCTCCCCGGTTGCATTCTCTCACGGTTGCATGACTGAGGATGGTATTGTGGGTGATACAACATTGTACCTATTTTGAGCTGTATTGGAGATAATTCAGCAGACAACCTTTGTCTCTAGCTCTGTCCAGTCTGGGAATACGTTTATTCCTAGAGCTGGTGTAGATCTATCTATTGACCTAAAGAGTTCTCCCTATTGCTGTTCCTTCCACCTGGGCTCCTCTAGGAATTATGAGGTTGGCAACTCTTCTCATGGTTGGAGGAGGGTGGAACTAGACTGTCTTTGAGATCTCTTGAGAAAGCATGAATCGAACACAGGGTAACCAATGCATGACTAAGATCCATCAGGGTTTATTGCTTCCAGATACATTGGCACGGACAAATTTGGTTTCTGCCTTGTTCCTGCTGCCTCTTTGGCCTCTAAAACTGGAGGAGGCTGTGGACATAAAGTGCATTTGTCCCAAAGATGCAGAGCAATGTTCATAGAACCATCATATAATTGTTTGAATTGGAAGGGACCTCTAGTTCAACTCCCCTGCAATGAAGGGACATCCACAGGCAGATCAGTTAGCTCAGAGCCTCATACCATTGCCATTGTATTACTGTTGGTGGGGCGGGGAAAATACATGATTTAAACCAAAGAGAAAATTTTAGGGGAGATTTAGGTTTGATATAAGGAAGTTTTTTGGTTTTTTTTATCATAAAGGCAATGAAAGATTGCCCAGAGATGTGGTGGATGCACTGTCCCTCAAGACATTAAAGGTCAAGATAGATGCTGATCTGAGCTGTAGGTGTCCCTGTTCATTGCAAGTGAGTTGAACTGGATGACCTTTCAAGGTCCCTTCCAACTCAAACAATTCTATGATTCTATAATTCTACAAAGATATCCTTATGTTGAACATTTCTAGGAGGATGGCATTTATCCTTTTTCTCCCTGGGGTGAGGTTCCCCTGACTTCTCCCAACCCACCCTGCTGTTTGCAACCTTGCAACCTGGTAACATCCTCCTCACTCAGCTCCTTGCCCTCCCCTCCTCTCCCTGTCTCGGTGCTCAGCAGCATCTTTCAGGTTAGCTCTCAGCTTCTAATTGAAAGCAGCCTCCGCTGTGCACACGAATCATGCCGAGACCTGGGAGCCACTCTGAAGCCTGACTCA
This sequence comes from Coturnix japonica, assembly GCF_054131305.1. Lineage (NCBI taxonomy): Eukaryota > Metazoa > Chordata > Aves > Galliformes > Phasianidae > Coturnix > Coturnix japonica. Next base: position 684,002 of record NC_140664.1, read on the forward strand.
AACTGGGGAACCTGCCGACACATTGAGGGGCCGACAGATAATTAAAGTGACAATCGATCACATGGGAGGGCAGTGAGAATGGGGGACGGTGCCTTTCCCTGCACCCTGCAGATGGCAAAGCCAAAAGCTCCTTTGGCCACCTCCATCCTCATCCATGTGTTCACCCTCATCTCTTTGCCACCTATCACAAAAGGTATTGAAGTCTCCCAAGGCATCACTGGTGCTGCTACAAAAAGGCAGGGCTTGATCGCTGCCGCGTCTCTCCGTTTAAAAGCGTTGAGTCTTGTGTGTGTGCACGCATCAAGACAGATGGGTTAAAACTTCCCGAATGCTCATGAAAGATTCAGGGGCGTCACTTGTTAAATTTAATTGGGAGAAACCCGACTCGGTGCCTGACTGCACGGTTTGCTGGCTTTTGCTTAAGAAGTCAACTGACAAGCTTGTTGTGTGTGTTTTTCCCTCCTCCCTGCCTCCCTCCCACCTCCTTTCCCCTGTTCCTGCCATGGGCTGTGTTGTGAATAATTCGGGGAATGTTATCTCCTGTTGTCACCTATGAGTGTGTCTCCCAGCTCCCTTTCGTTTCCTTTCATATAATATGTTGGAAGGGGACTTCCAGTGACACTATCACCTTGGGATTCAGGAGTTCAAATGTTGCTTCTGCTGCAGGTTCCTCATGCACCCTCAGGCCAGTGATTTTGATCCAAATCCAGGAGATGCTTCAACAAACGGACTTGATGATCCTTATGGGTCCCTTCTAAGTGAGGATATTCTATGATGCAGTGATTCTAAATGTCACACGATGCATAGATTTGGGCAGTATTCCCATGTGGGTCTTCCCCACATAAACACCCCATGTGAGAAAAGGGGCAAAGCCCCTCTCCTGGGCAGGTTCTCCCTGGAGCTGAGCAATCCAAAGGATGGAGGAAACCTACATGCAGATAAGAGTGACAGTGAAGTTTGATGGCTTCTCCTCATGGGGGTTTTGAAAGTGACAGGTATTTTTAGTGAGGAAGTACATATGCAACTTGCTGTATGTAAATTAAAAGATGCCAGGAGGGACTCATCCTTCCAAATTGAGTTGATGGGTTGATGGCTGGACTGATGGCATGATGGTTGCACTAGATGACCTTCGCAGTCTTTTCCAACCTTAATGATTCTGTGATTAAATACAGCTATCTGCACTCATTATGGCCATTTCTGCTGCCAGGGAGAAAAACCATCTCTGTTGGAGGGGCAATTCATCTCATCTGAACTTTGGTGTCTTCAGAAAGCAGATAAATCACACCTGAAAATGCCTACTTCTCCCTGGTGACTCCTAGAGGAGCTATTGTGGCCACAGAGTTGTTCTGCTACTCCTTAGATGTTCTCAGAGAGGTGACATGGATCCTCCCTATTCAGATGTAGTGATGTGATTCTGAATGCTCGCTCCAGCTCCATGCATGGACTTGAAGTTGTGTGAGATCTCTGCTTCCCTGAGCACCTCCAGGCTGAGCTTGCATCCAGCCAAGGTGTAGTGGGAGCAGAGGGCTTTGGAAACCATGTAGCCCTTTTCTCAAGATGGGACGTTGCTAGCTGGCAGCTGTCAAATCATGTTTAATACCTGAGTGCATCTCAGGCATAGCCTTAACTCTAGGGACAAGGAAAAGGCAGTGCTCATGAGTGCTGGTTAGTGTACATGGAAACTGCTAGGCACAATATGGGAGCTGCTTATAACCTGCCAGATTGCTTTGTTCAGCACTTCCCATGTACAAAGACAGTGGAATGCAACACTTTTGGACAGTCTATGGATTGTCTGATGGGATCTACAAGCTCAAGTAAAAATATTCTTGTCATTAAGACTTTGAAAGAAATGAAACTCTCCCATCCATCCATCCATCCATCCATCCATCCATCCATCCATCCATCCATCCATCCATCCAACCACTCAACCATCCATCCATCCACCCATCCATCCATCCATCCATCCATCCATCCATCCATCTATCCAACCACTCAACCACTCAACCATCCATCCATCCAACCACTCAACCATCCATCCATCCATCCATCCATCCATCCATCCATCCATCCATCCATCCATGCATCCATGCATCCATCCATCCATCCATCCATCCATCCATCCATCCATCCATCCATCCATCCAACCACTCATCCATCCATCCATCCATCCATCCAACCACTCATCCATCCATCCATCCATCCATCCATCCATCCATCCATCCATCCATCCATCCATCCATCCATCCATCCATCCATCCACTCTCTTCCAAGCCTGTCATTCAGGTGTCTAATTCTCTTCCTCCTCTGCACCACAAGCTGGCTAGGAGATGTGTTATCCTCACTAGCTAGGTTCATACTCCCTGGATGTGCCTACTGAACCCTGCACTGCTGCATGAGACCACTCTGTATCTGAAATTGGTGCATTTTTGAACAAGGGTAGGAGGCTTTTTGTACTGTCAGTCTGTAACAAAAATATGATTATTATTTTCTAACCTCTCCTTTCTCTTCCTGGTGCATGTCTGAGTGTCAGTGCCTTGTAATAGTCCAAGGTATACCCAGATTGGCGTAATGCCCTGGAGACAATAGTGTGGAAAAGCCTGGAGTGCCAGAAGTGTTTGCAACCTATTGCCCTGTTGGATGTGGTTGACTGGTTAAACCTTTGTATTTCTGCAACCTTCTTGGCTATGCAACATACCCAGAGTCATTCCTGCCTTGGGACCACATAACTGCTGTCTGGACAGGAGCATCTCATGTAACAGCAGTACCTGCAGAAGTTGAAGAGACAATGATGAAGTGTTACTTCCTTCATACCAAGGGCTGATTGTCCCCCTGCATTAACATCTTGCTGCGCATCACCAGTTTACACTGGTCAAGCTTTGCCTTTGGTTTCTGGGTCTCATAGGCTATGTCTATTCTAAAACATGTTGAATCAAAAAACAGATTACAGCACATAGCCAGATGCCTGCAATGCCCCAGTGACTCATTTGCAGCTTCACGCTGACATGTGTTCTGGTTTTGAATTTCTCGGGATAGATACGCCCATAAAGAATAAAAACAAAGGAAAAAAATAAGGAATTTGGTGATCACCACTGCTACCCAAGGGAGAGTTTATTGCTTTTAATTTAAAAACTTTAACCAAGCTTCTATTGCAATTACTTGGATCCAAGGGACGTGGATGGTGAATGATCTGAAGTATGAGGCAGACAGCTGGTGACAGAGCACTGGAGACACATGTATGTCCTACCACAGTCCTATCTATCTTATGGGACACGCAAAGAACCCCCATGCTAAAGTCCTTGGAGGGATGAAAGCCCTGGAAGAACGGAAAGCATCACTGAGTAGAAAGAATAGGCTAGTGCAGTCCAGAGAAGTTAACCTGCTTTTGGCAGCAGCCAGAGATGCTCCTGGGTTCTTGGTCTGGCAAGCATTTCTGTGCTAAGACAATGGGAAGCTGTGTCTTTTTGCTGTATTTTCTTCATTTGTCCCTTGCCTTCTTATTGTTTCTTCTTTTTGTCTTTAAACCAACAAATCAAACCTCCTCCTTTTTCATCAGTAGTGAAAGAAAAAGAAAAGGAAGGAAAAATAATGATTATAAAAGGGGGAAAAACAGATCCCTGTGAAGGAGAAAATGCTCCCCGCATTTTATTTGGTTTCTGTGTTGGAAATGATATCTCAAAAAATCCTTTGCCTTACTTTGATGCAGAATAAAAGAAATTTGAATGACACATGCAGTTATGTATTGTTCTGTATTCTGGTTTTCTTTTGTTTTTTTTTGTGTTGTTTTTTTGTTTTGTTTTGTTTTGTTTTGTTTTTTCATTTAAAAACACTTCAGCAGATGAAATGGTCTTTTGATTATTGAGTCTGGAGCAGATCCTTTCAATATGACTTTTGGGTCTGGCTGGCCAGAAATGGTCCCAGACGTGTCAAAGGGGAGATGTGTTGGAAATGTCCTCATGGCACAAGTTCCTCAGTCCTGGGTGTCCCCACTGGTGGAAGAGAGAGACTCAGCATGGAGCTCAACATCTGTAAAGGAGTTGTTAGTTTAGGAGATGCCTCCAGCAGGGATAAAGCAATTTAGAGCAAAGATGATTTGCAGCAAAACGGCAAGATGCTTCCCATTGCCTGAGAAAATGGAAGAACAATATATTCTTGATAGCTTTTTTTTTCCTGCTTGTACCCACGTTACCCCAAGACTTCTATGGCTGTATTTGTTCTGGATATGCTCGAGGACAAAACAACCTCTTGGTGCTTGGGATGTTGCATGGGTGCCCTATGGTCCATTTGCTCCTGCAGTTATTTTGCCTCCTACCAGATCTCTATGTGTTGGCAAAGGCAAGTCCAGAACAGGTTGTTCAGATATGTGTTAGGTGCTCCATCCCTGGAGTCAGTCAAGGTCAGGCTCAGCATGTGATCTAGCTGTAGGTGCTTCTGTTCATTTCAGGAATGTGGGACATGAAGGCCTTTAAAGGTTCCTCCCAGTGCAAACAAGTCTATGATTCTATGACTACAGTGGATATTTCTGAACACACGGGAGCCATTCATTGCTGCGTACAGCCTATCCTGCCCTTCCATGGAAAGAAGGACCGTTTCCCAAGGGGAACTCTTGTCCTCAGGCTTTGCTCCCATTTAGGGGTCATTTTCTTAGGCTACCAGTTAGACTGACATTTGGGCAGTTGATCTCAGTGGTCTTTTCCAGCCTTAATGATTCTATAATGATTCTGTGTTGAGCTTTCTACCTGTTCTTGTTACAAAAACTGAGGTTTAACTACACAGTAAGTTCAGGGGTAATATGATGGTGTGCTGGTGACACTGTGGTTACTCTCAATGGGAGGTTCAAGGCTTGAGGGCTCAGCTTGGGTACAATTTCCCCTTCTAAGTGAAGCAACTCTACTTGCCCAGGATTGCCTAGCCACCAACTAGAAGTGGTATAGCCAAAAATATGTAAAGCTCACAGCAGAGCAGCAAACAGGAGGGTAGGTGATGTCACTCCAGTGTAATCATCATTAGCCAGGCTCAGACTCTTCTCCTGGGAGTCACAGATTAGCACCTCATTGAGCACAATCTCTTGAAAGTTGGGAGAGGAAGCAGGCAGAAAGCACTGCATGGGCAAGCCAGGGGTCCAACGTTTAATATTACTGCTGCTTAGGGGCAGAAATAGCTGCTATTAGGTTGCATTTAGCAATTCAGAGCCAGAAGGTTTAGGTCATGGCAATAGAGCATGACCTCAAGAGCTGGCCCAGGAATCATGTCCACCTCCTCCTGCTCCCAGTTAGTCAGGACACTACCTGCCTCTTTTGGGGATTTTACTGTCTGATCTCTGAAATTGGGGTGGAGGTTTGATTTCATGTAGCATGAAGATTTACATAGGAAATGGGAAGAAACTGAGGTCCAAACCATGAAGCTGTGGTAAGACCAGTTCAACAGGAGGTAGACAACTGGTGTGGGCTGAACTGGTCTGCCCCATATCCCAGAATGGGGAGATACTGTATGCTTTAGTTTAAAAGGTGTGACCTTTTAAACTGTTCCCAAAACTTTAAGATGAAATGCTTCATACAAAGTCTATGCATCTCCCATGAGATGAATGACGTATAGGCTGGTTATCAAGCTCTTAGCTCACTGCCCTCCTGCTTCACTTTCTCCATCTCTAAATGAAATAAGAACTGTCCAATCTCACAGCCTGGTACATCCTATTAAAATGCCACAGATTTGAGAGTGATGATACTGATGTTGGTAAATACCAGAGCTGTGTTGCCCTTTCAGATCACCCCATCCTACAGCAAGAGATTTCCCGTCTGTGGAGAGGGGCCAGGTAACCCTGTGAAGGGGTAGGTTTAAAGGCCAGGCTTATGGGCTGGATCCAGAGCAATATCTTTTTTAATCAACCACCTGCTCTTGCTGCGAGGGCTTGAAAAACTCAGGAATTTATCTCTGCCTTCCTTTTCACCCAGCCTCAGACACAGATCGGAACAGAAGAGGATGTAGGAACATAACTGTGGGAAGGGACCCTATCCAACAAGCCTCGTGTCCCACTTTGAACAGTAATGAATACAGTGGCATCCATGGGACATCCACATTGCAATAGTTATGGGGTAACTTACCCCTGGGGTTGGTTTGTTTCTGATTTCAAAGTTGACTCTAAACAAATTGGGAAAATAATCACCATGTGAGCAAAAGGAGGGGAAGCAGTGAAGAAGAGACCTCTTCTGAAGGTGGATTTGGTCATACCATTGGTCTGAGGAGATGAGGTTGAGATGTATAAGTATGGCAGAGCTGAGTCAACCATGCTACTGTCTATGTTCTGGGATGTGTGCAACATTTGATCAGAACTTTCTTGCTCTAATAAACCTAGACGCAATTGGCTAGAACTGATTATTTACCCAAGAAAGGGAAGTCTGGTGTACTTACTGGTGATTTTTTCAAGGAAAACTGTCAAAATACCCCTAGTTCATACAAACTGTGCTTTCAGCCTTTTACCCTCATTTCAGTGGAGGTCAAGTAGTTGCTGCTGAAATATCTATATGGATATTGCCTTCAGTAATACGCTGTAATTTTTGATTGGCCCTGAAGAAGTCAGACAGTTGAGCTAGATGATCCTTGAAGGTTGTTTCCAACTGAAATCTCCCCTTCCCTTCCCTTCCCTTCCCTTCCCTTCCCTTCCCTTCCCTTCCCTTCCCTTCCCTTCCCTTCCCTTCCCTTCCCTTCCCTTCCCTTCCCTTCCCTTCCCTTCCCTTCCCTTCCCTTCCCTTCCCTTCCCTTCCCTTCCCTTCCCTTCCCTTCCCTTCCCTTCCCTTCCCTTCCCTTCCCTTCCCTTCCCTTCCCTTCCCTTCCCTGCAGTGAATGCATGAATGCATCCCTGGAAGAGTGGCTGCTCAGTTCTTGGCTTTCTAAACCACAGCTTCTGAAGGGATGGGGAAATCCTGTAGCCCTATTGCCTCCTGCAGCTGGCCCCATTGGCTTGCATCCCAGTTCTGCCGCAGGATCAGTCCCACTTCCCACAGTGGTGAGTTCCATAGTTAAACAGACCCAACCAACCCCAACACCCCTGGACATTCTTGTTTCTGCCCTTCCTCCCAATATCTTCCAGACCCTGATCTTGTTTTGGGGCACAGCAGAGGCAAACGTTAGTGTTAAATCAACCGCTTGAATTTCCCCCCTTTCCCTCAAAGTAATTTTTTCTCACTTCCGCACAGCGTGTGGAGTGAATTTTAGCACCCGTAAACACTTTGCGCTGCTGGCTGCTGGCTAATTGACTCTGACAGTTAGTGTAGTCAGCAGCTGAATGGTGTCACTGGGAATTAGACTGCCGTGATAGACTGCCAGGAGCAAATTACTTTGTCACTTCTCAGCTGACTCTAAAATACAGAGCTTTTTTTTTTTTTTAATTCTTCTTTTTAACTTTTCATTCTTTTTTTTTTTCCTCCTCAGTTTTTGTTCTGTTTTTGTGATGCTCTTTGTGTGTGTGTGTGTGTATGTTTGAAGCCCAGATAAACTGAGCCTCATTTGTTTAAGGCTTATTTTCTGTCGAAGACAACCTGGCGAGTTTGGAACAATCTCTTCTTCCCCCACCACTCCACCTCCCAGTCCCTCCCATAATGTTTATGAAGCAGTTTCTGGAAATGCTCTTTTAAAGGGGACCCAAGGGGATGGCAGGCAAGTGACTTGCACACTGGGAATGAGATTACATGCGGCTCCAGTGCATGTATCCCTCTGACTGTCTGCAATATCCTCCCACCCTGGTATCTACCGTCCATTCAGCAATGACATACATCTATTGCTCATCCATCTACCTACACTGGCGCATCTTCAATTTGCTTGTTCATCTCCCTGTATAGTTTTTCAGGATTTCACCCATTCTCTGGCTATCCATCATGTGGCAGTGAGATCTCTCTTGTCCTTGTTTTGAGCCATCCCTTTGCTTGACTCCCTTATCTAACACCCTTATCTCATTTCAAATATATCTTACAATGATGGACCTCAAGACAACAGGCATAGCTGGGTTGGTCAGTATCAAGCTGTCCATCCTCAAATCCTTTTGGTCCCACTGATCACCTGTGTGGAAAGTTGCTGCCTGGGGTGATCAGTACACGCTGGTGACAAAACAAATTGATCCCCTCAGAAAAACAGGATAGCATGGGATTTTTAGCAGGCAGGAAATCCATGGGGTAATGGAGACAAGGCCTTATTCAGTCTAGCATGGATACCAGGTTGGATGGGGCTTTGACACTCTGATCTGATGGGTGGAAAACCTGCATGTGGTAGGAGGTTGGACTAAACAATCATTAAGGTCCCTTCCAGTTCAAATCATTCTATGGTTCTATGGCTCTATGGATACTAACCTCCTGCAGCTGTCTTTATCTGGGAGATCCTGGAATCTCCCAAATGTCTGTTATAACCATGTTCATTAAGGTTAATGGTTAATTCTCCTACAACATCACTCTGCCTCCATGCAACAACATCTTGAAATGTCGCTCAGATGAGCATGGTCAGATATTTGGAACAGAAAGTGAAGAAGGGCCATTAACCACATTCATCCATTTACCTGGGGATGATTCACCTCCTTTGATCCAGGAGCTTTAAGGATCTCACAGGTTTGGCTTCAAAATCACATATGAAAGAGCCTTTACACATACGGGCTTGCCCCCTTCTACCCTGACATAAGGCAGAGATTGGCCAGCAGGTAACCCCCATGAAAATACCAACTTTGGCTCTGCTTTTAACCAATAAACCAGAGTGTGTTTAATCCTCAAATTGCCTGGGACTCTTTCTTGCCAGCCTTTGGCTCTGACACAAGATGTGCATCAACCCGAAGTAGCTCTTTGTTGGCCATGCAATAAAGAGGTGATATAGGAAGGGGGAAGAAGATACAGTAGGGAACACAGGTGTGGCTCTTGGGGTTCTTTAGAAGAGCCATCAGGGGTAAATGCAGCTCCTGTAGTCCCCTCTGTCTGTCTTCAGTTGGGCCCCTTTTAATGGGTAGCTCAAACACTTGGCTGTGAAGTATGATGATGCCGACAATGTCAAAGAGGAGATTATCATTTCTGCTCATCACCAATGGTCTGTGGAATCCTGGCAGGATGCATCGTTAACTGAGTGCTCCAGGATCTCTGGTTTAGTCCACGGGCTGGATCCTTTTGTCAGAAAATGTGGAGGAACAGGCTTGGCACAAATGATGAAGAATGGCAAGGCGATGAGCAGTGGTGATGCTGAAACATTATCCTTGTTGCCCTCAGAGGATGGTTTGACAGGTGGATACAGGAGGAGTTTTACTTCTCTGATGAGGAGAAGATACCCTCTACAAAGCAGCATCCAGAGGATTATGTGGGCACTCACCTGGTGTACGAGGGGGCACGAGCAAAATCAATGTAATGATTAGCTTGGATGACATTGCTCTAATACCTGTGGCCAAGGATGAAGGGAGGCAACAGAAGGTATTTGATGGGTCTTCTGAGGTCCTAGGTGTGCTGAGGTCCTAGCTGTCCTGACGGACAACAGGGTGACCAAGAGCCAGCTGTGTGCCCTCATAGTGAAGTAGACCAATGGCATCCAGGCATGCATTAAAAAAGCGTTAGGTGGCAGGTCAAGGGACATTCTCCTTTCCCTCTGCTCTGCCTCTGGTAGCCTGTTCCAGTGCTTGACCACATCTGGAGAACTGTCCAGTTCTGGGCTTCCCAGTTGTAGAAATACAGGGAACTGCTGGAAAGAGTCCATTGGAGGGCTACAAAGATTATGAGGGTCCTTGGAGCATCTCCCTTATGAGGAAAGGCTGAGAGACCTGAGTATGTGCAGCCTGGAGAAGAGAGGGTTGAAGGAGGATTTTATCCATGCTTATCAGTATCTTAAGTGGAGATATCAGGTGGATGGGGACATTTTCCTGTGCATACTCCATCCTTGGAGACATTCAGTCAGTCTGGACAGGGCTTTGAACAACCTTGTCAAGCTGTAGATGTCCCTCTTCACTGGGGGGGAGTTGAACTAGATGACCTTCCAACTCAAACAACTCTATTATTCTACTTTTGAGAGCCTGCTTTTGCAGAGGGTTTGGACTAGATGATCTCCCGAGGTCCCTTCCAGCTGCTATGATTCTAAGACTGTGTGATCCTCTGTGTGCCCTATCTGCTTCTGGAGAGCAGCAGAGTTCATATATCAAAGACATCATCTTATCCCTTATCCCTGAAGAAACTCAGGGCTGTGAGGACTTGTGTCAACTGTAGACACTGAGTTCTCATTGCTCACCACTCATTCCTCAGGGTGCCCCACAGCAGCAATAGTGACCTTCAGAAGGAAAGGGGAATACCTCCGGGCTGTCAAGAGGAGGGCTGTGCCTACTGGGGAGGAGCCAATGGAAAACTGATCAACGGAGCAGGTGAGAGAAAATTAGAAGCCCAGAATAGCTTGGTATCTGGACTTGAGCCTCATGGTGAAAACCTGTCCATCCACACAACTTGCACACCTGCCCAATCCCAGTGTGAGGGTCCTGCAGAAGCACAAGGACCCTGTCGCATAGCCACGGCCTATAGGTATTTTCAGATGTGGTCCTTGACAGAAGAAGATCATGGGAGAGAATTTATACAAGGAGAGCCAAGCTATGCCTATAAAATGGATTTTGACTGATCAAGCGGATTGCTCCTGGTGAGTCTGGGTGAAATGCAATGTGGGAATAGCAGATGGTTGGGTTTAAGCATGCCTGTTGTTGTAGGCTCCTGCTCCTCAAAACTGGGGTCTCTCTGAATGCAGCTTTCTCTTCCCCTGTTTCTCCTAAACTGCTTGCATGCCATGCAGGACAATGTAAGGGTTATTGCTGTCTGTGGTAGTCTCAGAGGATATATATATATTTCAAAAACAGGAGAATTATGGAATCATAGGATGGCTTAGATTGGAATTGATATTAAAGATCATTTAATTTCAGCCCCTCTGCTGTAGACAGGATTGCCCCCCCTAGATCAGGCTAACCAGGACCCTGTCTAACCTGGGCTTGGGCACCTCCAGGAATGGGGAATCCACAGCTTCTTTGGCCAGCTTGTGCCAGTTCCTGGACATCTAACCTGAATTTCATTTCTTTTAGTTTAAAGACATTCCCACTTGTCCTGTCACAGTTAGACTGTGCAAATCTGGTTCTTTCCATCAGAGAATGGAAACAATCTCACATGCACCAGAAAGCCAAATAAACTCGCGCTGAAGCGGGGATTCTGTTGAACAGAATGGCACCAAGATACTGAATTCTGCCCAGAAAAGATCATTTAGAGTGGAAAAGAAAAGCAAACTCATCCCCCATCAGGGATGCAAAGCACCCCACCAGCCTGGGCCGCTTGGCATTGCCCACTCTCAGAGCTCAACTGGCTTTGGCCCCTGGGTGATGAGTTTCTCACCTCACAATTTTGGGAGCAGGTGTCTCTCTGGCCTGTGAGCTGTCATGGCTGAAATGCATTAATCTCCCCCTGCCAACGTCCTGTGATGAGTGATTTTAATTTTGCTGGCTCTCGGGTTACACTGAGCTACAGCCATGGTGAAAAACATCCCTAGGTTGGGGAATTTTGACTTTCTTTCTAGGATCAAAGCTCAATACAGTTCTCCAAGGGATCCTACTCCATTATGACTTGCTCTATGTGTGTGAAACCATGCATACAAAGCCATATCTTCCACCAGGAAGATGGGTTGGGTTTGAGTGTGAGTGTCCATCAATGTGGTCCTGCAGACACACTCATGGGCATCGTATTGCATCCCATGCAGTCACATATGCACACATACACATTATTCCTGCATTATGGCCATGTACCCAAGCAAGGAGCAATCTACCCTTCTCCACCTTTGGCTTACGTTTTTGTTTAGAAAATCTCTATTTTTGGGTTTCTTCAGCTTTGCAGCCTTTAGAGGTCACTCCTAGCCAGATTTCCATCATTATCCTGCAGTCTCACAAGGTGGAAATACCCTGTAAGAATTGCTTTTATTGTCAGCAGTAGCACTTGCAGGGTATCCCAATAGCTAATGGGACCAGCTGTACCTGATGTTGGCTCTTCCTGAGTGTGTACCTCCCTGGGGTCTTTCTCCCCCTCCATGACAATGTGTTTTCAAGACATCGATAGGAGGGCTCAAAGTATGTGTGTGTTGGTGGGGTATTGGCAGATGTGCTCCATGCAGCACGGTTCTGGGTCTGTTTAGCAGGATGTGTACTTCGAGAACATGCAGCATTGCTCAGATCAGCATTACTGGGGCTGCCAGGGATTGTGCAGATGTGCTGCCATATGTGATTCTCTCTCTAGGAGGTATAGCAGTCCCCATTCACAAAATGCCAACAAATCATAGGTTATCCTGAGTTGGAAGGGACTCATGGATAATTGTGTCCAACTTCTGAATAATGCACATTTCCATTAACTTAGGCTGGAAAGCCGCACATAACCTCCATAAAAAGGTGGTCAGCGGCTGGTGATGGGTTGATGGTTTGACTAGATGATCTTAGTGGTCTTTTCCAACCTTAATAATTCTATGATTCTCTGAAAACCACACTCGACTATCCCAAGGAGTAAAGCTGGAAGATCTGGGTGGGACCATATCAACATGGGCTCTCACCCTCCATTCAGCATCAGCATCATTCATGCCTGCACGTTACCTTTTCCCTCTGAATTATCACCCTTGCAGAATGCTGCTCCATCATCTAAGGGCATCATTCACCCCTACTGTCCCTGTTCACTGTAGGGAGTTTTACTAGATGACCTTTAATGGTTGTAATTGTACTAAAATCATTCTATGATTCTGTGATAATGGTCCAGATCCAGAAAACCAGAGTCTCTCTCCTCCAGATCACAAACCTTTAGCCCCAAAAATGCTAGTGGGCAAAGGGGGAAAGTTATCTTTGGTGAAAGGATGAGGATGCAAAGCCAGTGCTTGCCTTGAGAACTCTATTGATTTGATTTCCTGGACAAGCCAAAAAGCCCAATAAAAAGGAATTGTTCAATAATGAAAAATAGACAATTGGACTCTATCAAGAGACTGAGCCAGCAGCCAGAATGCATCAAGGGACCTGGTTCAGGGCTTCTGCTCATAGAGGGGCTACAGAGCAAAGGATGGCCAGGAGAACTGATGCTGGTTCCACTTTGCCAAGGACTGTGTTCTGTGTACTGAGAAGGGAAGGGTCTTGTGGGATGCCCCAGGGCAGATGCAAGACTGTGCAGCCTTGATGCCCTATTGCTGTGATACGGGTTGCTACAACAGCACAGCTTGCTCTTACCCTATAGATGTTGTGGGTGGATAGATCATGTGCTCAGGGCACTCTCCTGAGCCTGTGGCTATCCTGTGTTGCTATTCACTTCCAGCCCACCTGTCCCTTCAGGCTGAAACCTTAGCCTAATGCTGGGACCTCTGGCTGTGCCAGTATGGAGTCTGATCTATTTTGTCACACCCCCTCCCAGCATGAGAAGCTACCTGCTGGAGCCTCACAAGCCTTGCTGCCAGCTCTCCAGCCCAGCACTGTAAGTGGATCCCTGCAGTTCATAGCTTGTTATGTTTTCCAGCACAGTCTGTGCCGGTTAGCATGCACCTTCAGGAATTTGGAGATGCTCCCTGCAACAGGGAGGCCCCTGGATAAGGGATGGCATCTTTTCTCCATGACGTAAAGCCCTCACTGAGCCAAATAGCTCAACATCCAGAGCACTTCTTGCATCCCTACTGTAAGCATCACCTGTACTCTTCCCCACTGGGGACCTTCAGAGGATGCACCAATTAAAGATGAGCGTGCAGGATGATGGGACAGGTCCATGCACTTTGTGTTTGGGGCGCTGCAACCATACACTCCACACACTCTCCTGTCTCAAGGGCTGGGAGTAACCCTGGGGGAAGCCTGTGGATGCGGGCTGAGTTCTGTGTCTTCCCAGCGGGAGGTGGTGATGCATCGGGTGTCAGACCTGGGTGCCAGCCAGGGTGTCTTCTAACAGTGACCGATGACCTGGTGTGGCTCTCAGCATGAAGGAGCCAAGTGGACCCCGTGTCAGCTGCCCTGAAGGAGTTGGGGAGGGGGGAACAGAAGAGGGGGGATATTTGAGAGGCAGGCATGGCTTGCACCCAGCTCACTGTTGTGTGGGGCTACCCTGGGGGAAATGCTTGGCCGAGATGTACCTGCCAACCAGGCCGGAAAGGATGTACATCTCCCCACCCCATTCTTGGGAAATGGCCAAGGAGGATTTTGCATGGAGTGGATGCATGGATAGACAGGTTCTGGAGCACAGCCTGGAGCAGCTTTCTGCCCTCAGGGTGGCTATGTATCAGGATCAGACCATGGGACTTCCTGCAAACGTTCCCTGTCCTTGTTGCTGTATCCCATGGATTCCCACAAGAGCTGTCCTGTTGGGGTACAAGTGCCAGCAGCGTGTCCTCATTGCAAATAATCATCAAATCACCTATAGAATCATAGAATGGCTTAGGTTGGAGGGGACCTTAAAGACTGTCTAGTTCCAACCCCCCTGCCATGGGCAGGGTTGTCAGCCACTAGATCAGGCTGTCCAGGATTCCCCCTAACAGGCTAATTTTATTGTGGGTTGAGGAAGGTGATTCTGACCCTCTGCTCAGCATTGGTGAGGCCACACCTGGAGATCTGGGTCCAGTGCTGGGCCCCTAGTGCAGGCGGGAGCTGGGCATAGCGAGGAGAGTCCAATGGAGGTTCACCATGGTGGCCAAGGGCCTGAAGTCCCCTTGGATCAACTGTGAGCAAGACCTTGTTTGCACTCAGGTCTGCATGACAGTGACATTGCAGCACTGTCCTTGGTGAAACTGTCCTTCCTGCTGACTGGTAAAAGAAATGTCACAGGGATGCATGGAATGCCCGTGACCTCACCTTCAAGGGTTTCATCAGAGTTAAACGGAGCACCAAAGGAATCATACTTGGCTCCTTCTAGAGACAAAGGACAGGAATACCACCTTTCCCCTTCCCCTTCCCCTTCCCCTTCCCCTTCCCCTTCCCCTTCCCCTTCCCCTTCCCTTTCCCCTTCCCCTTTCCTTTCCCCTTTCCCCTTTCCCCTTTCCCCTTCCTCTTCCCCTTCCCCTTCCCCTTTCCCTTTCCCTCCCCCCTCCATTACATCCCACCTCATTCCCTCCCCTTCTCACCCCATTACATCCCATCTAATTCCTTCCCATCCCATCCCATCCCATCCCATCCCATCCCATCCCATCCCATCCCATCCCATCCCATCCCATCCCATCCCATCCCATCCCATCCCATCCCATCCTATCCCATCCCATCCCATCCCATCCCATCCCATCCCATCCTGAGACTCGAGCTGCCCCTCTGAGAAGCTCCAGCCTTGGGCATGTGAATAGTTGTGTCTATTCATTTAGAGCTGGTGAATTCACAGGAGGCATTTAATTACAGCTGTGAGCAGTGCACTCTTTTTTTTTTTTCCCTGTGGAGTAATGATTTTTGTACACTTTGTGTTCCCAAGTAGCCCTCCCCCATGCAGCAAGCACATGTGTCCATATCCAGCACACAGGGAAATCTGAAATCCAGGTCCCCTAAAGTAAGTCTAATCATAAGGGTCATTTTCAACTCTGCAGATGCTAAATCGTGCACTGCTGACAACTGGAAAAACCTCTCCCTCCCAATCCATGCAAAAGTTTTGCAACAGCAGCAAATCCCTTGATAACCCTCCTGTGCTGGAAGCAAAGCCCTCCCCAACTCAGCACACCAATAAGTGTGCTGGGGCACGGCCAGCTCTGCAGAACATCAGCTTCAGTGATATCCTTCTGTTTCCGTCACAGCCTGGGAGCTCGAGGCAAGTGTTGTACTTCTGAGCCAGACACTTTCTTTAGGTCCTAATTCAGGGCAGTTTGCAAAAGGATTACTTTCTGTTTGAAGGTGTTTTATTATTTTTTTTTTTCCTCATGCTCCAGGATAGTATTGAGGCAGAAGCAGACTAAGGGAGAGAGGCGCCTTGTAGGATGTCTTTCTATAACCTTCCTATAGCTAACAGGGCTTCTTGTTTTACTGTCAGTGGGATTGGGCTTGTGTTGAATGGGATCTGGTGGGTTTGGTAACCCCAGAGTCACTGGTGGATGAAGCACAGCCCTCTGTCTTCACTGCTGTCATTCTACTTCTAACAACCACCAAGATGATCTCACTGCAAGTGAAGAATCCAAGCTGAATCCAAGCATTCCAAAGCTGAATCCAAGCATTTCCACCTGTGTGACATACACTCCTTGTTTCTGTATTTTCTTGTATCTTCTTAGAGTGGTCAGGCACTGAAATAGGCTGTCCAGGGAAATGGTAGGGTCACTTAGAGACATGGTTAGTGGGTATGGTGATGGGTTGACAGCTGTACTAGATTAACTTAGAGGTCTTTTTGAACCTTAATGTTTCTACTATTCCATGATTTTATGTTTTATTTCCATCATCTTCTCTCAGTTCCTCTACTTTTTTCCACATTGTCCCAATGCCTTGAGCACAGGATCATTATGAGTTTGTATGCCCTCTAACTACTGAAGGCCAGGCTGAACTGCCCTCAAAGGGCTACTTTTGACCCAAACTTCCTGCGGGCCCTCAGCTTAGAACTTCATGATCCTACAGCAACTGATTGGCCCCATCTTGAGCATCCAATCTCCTCCTTCCTACCCTTGCTCTGCTGGGCAGCATCCCCCTGCTTTCCAGCTCAGCCACTGAAACAAGGGCAGCCTTGGGTCAAGCATAATTATTTTTATAGAGCTGGGGATCAATAGTTGCTTGAGATAAATGCTGTGTGTCAGAGTCCCCCTTGGATCCTCGAAAGCCAAAGCAATATGACATGAAAGAGCACTTACTGTATTACTGCTGCAGACATATGGAGGGGCCAGTGCCCTGTGCCAGATGCTTGGCAAAGCTTTGGGATCTGTTTCAGGAACTGTATGTGGCCTCTCCAGGGGTAGGGGACAGCATTCCTGCTGCTGGAAAGCTTCTCTACATTCCTTGTATCAGTAGCACTTGGGCAGAAATGTTTGAGCTATGGACTATGGGGTGCTGGGGCAACTCACTGGCTGAGATCATGGCACACAGAACACAGCAACTTGTCAAGACATCTACTGACCAGCCTGAGGATGAGGCACTTGGCTGGATGGGAAACCCAATATCCTTAGATTCTTGCATGATAAGTCCTGTGGGATGGTGCAGTCTGTTGTCTGTGGCTTGTTATAGCTGTATGATGTTTGCTTGGGTGGACCAAGAGCCTTGTCATCCTTTTGCCTCTCTCTCCCTTTCCCATCTCTGTTCATGGCTTAGAAACATGGAATCATTGAATTATTAAGGTTGGAAAGACCACTACGATCATCTAGTTCAATCATCAACCCATCACCAAACATTTTGGCATCTCTGTAGCTATCATGATGGATTTGTGTTCAGGAGCTCAGTCAAGTGGGCTCATAAGTATTCAGTTCTCTGTTCTTCAAGCAAAGCAAGTTATCACTGTCCCTACCACATTCCTGAATGTCCTATCAAGACCATACTGAGAAAGAATTTAGGCTTACCCTTAATAGTTTGGCTTAGCTTGGCTTGGGAGACAAAATTTGATGCTTAGCCTGGTAAGATTTTGCACCATAACCTTGTCATAGAATCATAGAATATCCTGAGTTGGAAGGAATACATAAAGGTTGTTGAATCCCACATGTGGTTTTACACAAGACCACCTAAAAATAAGACCATATGTCTGAGAACCTTTGGTTTGGTAGTCCAGGACTGCCACTCATTCTTGAGTACAGTCCTCCATCGAATATTCGCCTTCTGTGGTGGTGGCTATGGGTACG
This sequence comes from Coturnix japonica, assembly GCF_054131305.1. Lineage (NCBI taxonomy): Eukaryota > Metazoa > Chordata > Aves > Galliformes > Phasianidae > Coturnix > Coturnix japonica. The sequence continues at coordinate 701,753 of NC_140664.1, forward strand.
TCTCCATAGGAGAAGCAGAGAGTGAACAGTTGCTTCTCCATGAACACTTAGCCTCTTTGTGTAGGATGCTGCAGGGTTACTATAGAATTAGGAGCTACGTTTTTCAATAGCACACCTCAGAACTTAGAATCTCTAGAATCATTAATGTTGGAAAAGACCACTAAGATCATTTAGTTCAACCCATCACCATCCAGGTGGACTCTATGATCCTTATAGGTCCCTCCCAACTCAGGATATTCTGTGATTCTATGAAAAAGAGCTCGTTTTCCATGCAAGGGAGATCAGTTCTCAGTGGGGATTTTCTGCACGAGTCCCATTGCTCCCTACAGGGAACTGGTGTCAGGATGGAGGTGTGGGAAGGAAATTTGGGCACATACTCCAAAGATATCACAGTAGGTGAGTATGGTTTTAGGGTGGCTTAAACCTGATAGGCAACTACATGAGGCCACCTTTCAAAGTAGAAAAGCCTTAGCCAAACTAAATGTTTTAGATCTATATAATTTAGAACTGAAACACACTGGCAGTAGTCAGGATGCATGGAGAGCCCATCCATCTCACCTCCATCCATTTAGACTTTGCTTATCTGTTCACCCATCCATACATCAAACCATTTCTAATCCATCCTCCCAGCACTACAGAGGAAGGTTTGACAGGCAGAGAAGAAAAGTGCCTTATCATCACTTCTATTATTGTTCCAAGTGAATTTTATGAATGTATCTTTAGATATGTATATATGAACCGCTGTCACCATGTACTAAAGGAAGACATTTAAATCCATGGGAGATATCATCATGGTCGAAATCTTATCAAGCCCAAAAAGCAATAAAGAGCTTCCATCCTAAATGCTGTTCACTGCCTTCTCCTGCCACTGCCATGTAGTCACTTTTGATGCCTGCTCTTGCTTGTTTTGGCTGAATTGCCTTGTTGTGCCTCAGTTTCCCTGCAATGATGATGAACAGTCTTTCTGCCTCTGCAAGTATCACACTTTCCATGACATTTCATGCCTCAGCAAGACTGAATATGCTTTTGTACCTTCCCTTCTGTTTTCTGATGCACAACCAACCCATCTCCTGACACCAACACAAGAGGATGATGGTACACATAGGGCTGACATGAATGAGAAACTCTGAATCTTGGCAAGGCAGAAGACATCCAAGGCTGTATACTGGTTGGACTTACAGCATCAATCATGAGCCAAATGTCCCAACACCCTGGATGTCTTTATGGCTGATATTCAAGATCCTGACCAGAAAACAGAGCTGGATCAGAGCTTTGCCAGCCTACAGGCAACATACTCAGCTGGAAGCAGCAGGAAGCTGAATAGGGCCTCTCCCCCTCCGGTAGACCACAGTTAAATATTGACAAGGGAAGGCTGTTTTTAAAGGATGGCTAATTTTATGAGCAATCATCAAGGAACGTGGGGATGCCACTATCTCATCCAATATCCTGTCTTTGAGAGCATCCCCTCCCATCTGCTTTCAGAGGAAGGAGTCAGCCCTTGTAATGGACACTTATCCAATAATGTGCCAATGGGGGCAGTTTCTTGCTAACCTCTAGTGGCTAGTGTTTGGCATGTGTCCTGAAACACAACACTGACATCTCTCATAAATATTTATCCCAGCTGCTGGGGCCACGTAGGAGATGTTTGACTATTTGCAGCATTTGTGGGAGTTTTCAAAGTACATGTTTCCTGGTGCCCTGGTGTGCTCAGCTTCTGAGTCAGCTTCAATCTGCTGCAGTGAACATTCCTGGGGAGGGAAGAGCCAGGCAGGCAATGGGGAGCTATCACCATCATCTGGTCTTGCACTCTAATGGGAATCAGTGCACAGAACTTCAGACACCTTCCCAATATATCAACATGGATGGGTGTATGCTCTGCTGGGTGAAACACTGGGTAGATGGGTAGATGGCCAGGCCCAAAGAGTTGCAGTCAGTGGAGTTAAATCCAGTTAGCAGCTGGTCATGAACCCCCCAGGGCTCAGTAATGGGGCTGCTTCTATTTAACATCTTTATTGATGATCTTGATGAAGAGATTGAGTGCACCCTCAGTGAGTTTGCAGGTGACACCAAATTTCTGCCTGTGTTACATGCTCTTTTGTCGTGATGTGTGACCACAACCACAGTGATGCTGAGAGTCATTCTAAGAGTCCCTCAGCAGGTTGCCATAGCCAAAGTGTGCAGGGGCATTAAGTGATGCTTCCATTCCCTTTTGGGATACTGTACCTTGGATTTCAGTTTTTGAACAGTCTCTCTTCCCCCTCTTTGAACCCAGAGGGTGCTCTGAGCATCCCCTGAGGCACACACAGTGGAGATACATAGCAGAGCCCAACTCAGCCTCAAGACCTGTCCATACCCCAAGGCTGAACCCTCTCCTATCTTACTTTTTCAGGTTCATTTGGCAGCATGGGAATGCAAGGGTTAAGCCACCCCGATTGCCCTTGTCCTCTCTGAACAATGAATGTGTCTCATCACTCAGCCTAGGTTTTCCCTCCCCCAGCTCTTGGGGCAGCCAAGCCTGAAGCCCCTCTCACTTCCCACCAGCGCAAACAGTGTTATTCTGCACCAAGGCAATTACCTCTGTCTAATTAAAATCAAGGCACATGCCATTCCTCAATGACACAGAGGAAGCAGAGAAGAGGGAAGGATGCTGCCTGCCTCATCCACCCTTTTTCCAGCCCTCTCCAGCTCTTTCCCTGTTCCCTCTGATTCCCTACAGAACTCTGCTATGGGAAAGCTTCATAGAAAGCTCAGCAAGATGGGCAAGGAGGAGGGGGAATGAAATAAGGGATAGAAATAGATTGATACTGATGGTTCTGCAGGAGATGAGAGTGTATACATCAGCTCTGGGGGTCTTTGTCCCATCCTTTCCTCCCACTCCTCCACTACATCCTTTTAACAGCCACTCTGCTGCAGGAGCTCCTGATTGACTTTAAATGTAATTAAATTGTAAGCATGCCGAGCGGCATAATTCAGAGATGTTTCATTGCCCATCAGAGAGCACGAGGGAGCGGAGACAGAGGGGTGTTAATAATGCACTTTTTATTGGTGTGCAATTGGAAGAGGTTCAGGGGATTTGTGGGGAGGGAGATGTTTGAGGAGGAGCCTTGGAGCAAGCAGGGTGCAGGGGCTGAAACAGGGCGAGTTTGAGTTTATTAACCCCAACCACAAAGGTCTTGGAAGGAAGGAAGGAGGTCAGGAGTAAGTCAGAGGGGTGTCCATCAGGCACTACCCCATGGGAACTCTGCATCCTTGGAGTTGCTCCCCCAGGGAATCATGGAATCCTTAGAGTTGGAAGGGACCTTTAAAGGCCATTGGGTTCAACTCCACTGCAATGACCAGGGACACGAACAGCTGGATCAGGTTGCTCAGGGCCTGATCCAGACTTGCCTTGAAAGTCTCCAGGATGGAGGCATCAACCACATCTATTTGCTATTTCAGTAGCAATCTCCAATCACATATCAGGCTTTGGTGTCTGGACTTGGTGTTTCAGCCACAGCAATTCATAGAATCATAGGATATCTTGAGTTGGAAGGGACCCATAAGGATCATCAAGTCTGACTCCTGGCTGCACGTGGGATCACCCCAAAAAACAGACCATATATCTGAGAGCTTTGTCCAAATGCTTCCCGAATGCTGTCTTGGTGATCTGAGCCCACTGGGAATCAAGGGCATTTATCTTCCAAATCAGATATACCCTAGACTTAGGATGAAGGATCTTGCTTTTTTGCACTGCATCTCATTATCTCCTCATTGTCTCCCCACACAGAGAGTGACCGCTCTGTTTTTGGTCCTCAACACATCCTGCAGAGACACTCTGCTTTCCTGAACACAAACAATTGTCAAGCTGGCTGCTGTTGCCTGGGCTGGATGCCAGCTTTAGGCTGACCCTGATTTTCATCACTTGTGTATTTATTTTCTGTATTCCACCAGAGAGCACTTCCAGTGTTTCCTCTAGAGAAGGAAGGAAACAAATATATCTCTGGGAGAGACACATCTGTAGTAGTTTTGTTAAGGAGAACTTCCCATCTAAAGCCTTTTTTATATAGCCTCTAAGTAGAAGGCACGACCCTCAGCCACACTGAGCTATGCATTTCTTTACTTTTCCTCTTTGCTCCAATCAGCAGTATTTTGGTACTTAGAGGTTTGGTGAGGTGATCTTCACAACTTAGACATTTGTTTAACCCATCATCTGAACCCTGTGTCTGAGAGCATTGCCCTTGAGCTGGGCAGATTGAGGCTGTGTCTGCTGCCCTGGGGAGCCTGTTCCATGCCCACTACCCTCTGGTTCAGACCCTTTTCCTACCACCCAGCCTGACACAAACCCACACTGTTCCCTCTAGTCTTGTCACTGTCACCAGAGAGCAGAGATCATACCTTGGCTGTAGGCCACCATGAGTTGGTTGTAGACCAACACGAGTTGGTTGTAGACCACCATGATGCCTCCCCTCAATCTCCACTTCTCTGGGCCAAACAAACCAAGGAATCACAGCCATTTCTCACACATTTTGCTCTCTAGACCCTTCCCCATCTTCATAACCTTCCTGTGGACACTCTAATAGTTTTACATTGTCCTTTCATTGCAGTAGCCAAAATACCCTCTCACTCAAAGAGAGCTTGCACTGTGTTTTGCTGATGGTGACTCCACCACCTCCTTGGGCAGCCTGTTCCAATGCCTGATGGCTCCTTCTGAGAAGAAATATTTCATAATATCCAAGCTCAGATACGTTTACCCTTGATGCTCCTGATATTTTGCACTTGTAGCTCTTGAAGCCTGGATGATGTAGGATGGTCAAAAGCCCAGCTGAGCCTACAGTGCATGGGGGTGGAAGAAGCCACCTCTCTCAGCTCCCAGTGATTCCATCAATGGGGCTGGGGGAAGCAGTGACAGGCATGAAGTGGGTCCCCCATGCCTGGCCAGGCCAGGCACAGCCTGCTGGAGTAACTGATGGGGTGGGGGGCAGGGAGAGGATTAAAATTCTCGTTTCTTCACGCTGGGTGAGAATGATACAGTGGATTAGGCTGGGAGCTGCTCCTGGCTGCGGTGCTCTGCTGAATTAGCAACATGTTTGAATGAGATAAAAGGGGCAGCTTACCCCATCGCCCTCGTTCCACTAATCCCACTACAGCTGTGAAATGAATAGCAGCAGATCCGCTTTACTCTCTTCACTGACTATTTTTTATACTTGAGACCGATGCAGCTCCATGCCGCTTTACCAAACCTGGCCCTGCAGGCGTATTCCTGCTCTGGCCAGATGCTTACTCTTCTGTGAAGGCTACCTATCTCAAGCTCTCTTTTAATAGGGGACTCTTGGCAGAGCATGGAGAACTGAAGAATAGGCCTGGGTGCCCTGGTCAGAGCCTGTGTATCTCTCAGTGTCATTGCAAGTGATGCTGTCACCCTAGTGTTCAGTCATCAATGTGCTGGAGAAGGGTAAAGGTGCCCTTGTTAGTGCAGGTGGCCTTAGAAACATGCTAAATGCTTTTCAATGGGAGTGTAAGGATGCTCCAAACTGAGGATGCTCCTTGGTCCTGTGGTTGGGTCTGTTCCCTCTTACATCCTAAATGGATATCTGAAGCATTCTGGAAAGATGCCACCTTATATGTTCAGATTCTATAATTCTATTTGTCTTCTTGTTTTTCTCAGTCACCAGGATACCTTAAGCACCTTATGCCATCCTGGACGTGGAATAGTCATTGCTCACAACAATTGCCCCAAGTTTTCTGCCTCCAAAGCACAGGTTCCCATTTGTGAAGATGGAGATTGAGTTTCCTAGAGGCATTCGGCGCTCAGGGTTCAACTGTGCAGAAAACATCTGCTGATCTAGAGGCGATTAGTTGATGCTTCTTGCAGTAGTGGCCTAATTTCAGCACGATGAGTGCAGAAGTGGTTTGCATGATGAGCCCCTCTGACCTCCTTTTCTCCAGGTGGGGCTGGTCCCAGGTGCAGTGACTGGGGAAAAAACACTCCTAAATAGCAAGGTTAGGTCAATGATCTGGTTCTGCTTTGGGTTTGCGTGGTGAATTGGATTCTTCTCTGCTCAAGTTTGTTGGTGCTGAGTTTACAAAAATGCAGAAAGGCAGCACGGATGCCTGGGGAGAAGGAACTGTGGTGTGAGAAGGTCCTGCACAGGGATGACCTCTTGCCCAGGCATCCCAGTATTGCTCTCTGTCAAATGAAGGCGCACAGCTGCATTCACACCTCTGTCTCTTTGGTGTACTCTCACCCAGAGTTCCCCTCCGTGTCCTGCTGGCCCACATTCCCCAGCGAAGTGGCATCCTTCACATTATCAATTTCAAAGACGTCTCTATTAACAGGACAATGGAAGAATAAGCACTTTCCTTTATTCATTTATCCGCTGTCTGATAATATCATATTGATGATAATTTTCCTTTAATGGACCATTTGCAGTAATTATGATGCAGCGGATGAGTAATTGTATCTGACGCCCAGTGCCTCCTACATAACTCTGAAAACTTAATTCACTTGATTTTCTGAGAGGGAAGGGTGGAGAGAAAGAGTGAGAGGGAGTGAGATGAAGAGAGGGCTGTCTCTCAGGTCTTCCTCCTCTCCCATATGGTCAGTAGAGCAAATTATTGCCTTTTATGCATCTGAAGGATTGGCTTCAGTGCCTCTTGTTCAATAAGCTCACTTGTCTTTTTCCCCATTCTTCCCCTTTCCTACCAGTTCCAAATCTGCCTCTTGTGTTGTATTGTTTCCTGTGAAGTCACATTCCCTGTTTGCCTCCCGTTAGCATAAGAAAATGTTCTTCACCAGAGAGTGGTGGGCATAGAATAGGTTCCCCAGGGAAGTAGCCATGGCCCCAAGCTACTGGAGTTCAAGAAGTGTGCTGTATGGACAATGCTCTCAGTCGTATTGTCTGATTTATGGATGGTCCTATGCGGAGCCGAGATTTGGTCTTGATGATCCACATGAGTCCCTTACAACTTGGTATATTATATGATATAGTGATTCTCTTATCTTATTGACTACAGAAGTACAGGATCGTTCTCTCCTCAGTGTGCCTTGCTAGCATGAATGCACTCTGGTGAGCAAAAAGATGTTGCTTTTAAGGGAATAACATCTGAAGTGGGTAAAGAGTGACTTACACAGACAGAGCAATGGTTAGAGAAATGGCCCGTAGTCTCTAGGTGAAAGGTTATAATGAAAAATAGTCAAACAAATGAGACCTGTCCTCTTCCCATTCCCAGACTGCCTAAATTTCTCTGATTTCCAGGCACTTCTGTTGAACACTTTGGGTAGGGGAGGAAAACGTGCTCACAGAAGAGAGCTGCTTGCAGCCCATTCAATGTTGGGTAGAGATGGCTGAGGAGAAATTCCTGACTTATGCACCTATGCACAACTTTTTCTTGCAAACCATCCAGCAGATAGAGCCTGAGTGTGCTATACCACACACTTAACACTGTATGTGGCCAAAATCAGTGCCAGACCCAAGAGCTGTGCTTGCGGGAAATATAAAACCATAGCATGATCTCATTATCTGGGAGTAGGGTGCAGCCAGCAATATATCCTTGTTTGGGAGAAGGGAACTAAGAAGAAATCCATCCCAGATTCGAAGCTCTTGACCTAAAATTTTTTTGGAAGTCATATTAGAGCCAGCACCATGTGAGTGCAAGAGACTGCCAATGGGTTGAGGCTGATCAGCTAAAGTCTGGAATGGGCTGAAGTTGGGGGGTGATGAAAGCAGATCTGTTCAGTTCTTTAGGTTTATCTGCTAGGAGAAATGGCTGTGGGGAGAGCAGAGACACAGCAGGGAGATTTGGACAAGCAGAGAGACTGAGTACGTTCTTAACAAAGGGCAAATATGAAAACATCAGGTTCATCTGTAGTCTTGAAATTGGATTGGAATGGAAATGAACCTTTCTTTATGTACTTCAGAAGATTGACTAGTTGCAAAAATGGACTTTGACTAATATAGACATTTGATTGTATAGGGCTTCAATATTATTTCAATTAGGAATGCTCCAACTTGGCTGCAAGTTTTTTCTACTTATTATTATTATCATATTATTTTTAAGATGAATTAGGATAGTTGTTCCAAGCTGCAAAATTAAAAATAAAATAAGTTTCTTCTAATCCATTCCATTCAATGTTTTTCTTATTGTTCATTCTCTTGGGAAAATGGAGCTCTTGGACTCAAATGTTTGGGCTTTGAGTCTGCTTTTTGGGGTAGAAAGCTACAGTATCATGAGAATTCTGGTTGTGACACTACATGGCAGCCACCCTGCGGACAATGTAACAGTAATTCAGACTTCTTCCAATTATTTTGTCTTTGCCCTTGATGATCTTGCTAGGTAGATCTGGACACGTGTGCTGCTAGAACTCCATTCAGCATTGGGCTTGGATTGTCATTGAATAGGCTTCCTATAGGATTAATGGTTACTCCCCTTCTTCTCCATTACTCTTTATAACTGAAATATTCTCCTTCAGTGAAGGCTGAAGGATACAGACATTCACTGGGAGGACCTCCCCCTCTCAGATATATTTGTTGCCTTCTTGCTCCTGATGGATGGAAGCCAGCATTACCTTTAATCTGGAGGCATGCTGTGAAAATTATGGGTGCCCTTTATTTTTCTGAATGGGACTGAGTGTTTTCCACCATTCACAACATAAGGGATCACCACCTTCTCTCGTGGGACTGTGGCATCAGTCCTAAAACACAGTTAAAGTTGGCAGTGCATATCAGTAATTACGGCAAAATAAATTACAGGGATGTTATAATTATCCTGGAGCCAAGGGCAATAAACCCAGACATGCAGAGTTAATGTTAAACTGAAACGAAATTCAGTGTCTTAAGGTATAGAGTTCCTTGGTATCCAGAGCCTTAGCTCTGCCCTTGGGCAGCCCATCCAAACTTACCATCACATTTCAAGTCATTGAAAGCTGGAGTAGAATCTACATTTTGAAGATGAGTATGAGTTTTTCCTTGATATTCTTTACACAAAACAAAACCTTTTTAAAATGATTAGGTTTATTTTCTTCTCTGATTCTTTCTACTCATGGGGTGTAGAGGTGGGGAGGGGGCACTCTGAAGCAGATATGATCTTTTGGGAGAATTATCTTAGATATGGCTGGTTTATTGTCCTGTGCAAAGCTTCCACCTTCCAGGCCAAGTGAGTTGGATGATGAAAATCTCCTGGTGACCCTAGGAAGGAAATGGCAACAGAAGAGAAAAGGTTTAGAATATTAAGGGGACAGCACGGGCCCATGGTGTGGTCTGAGATGGGCCACATCTCTAGTGGTCTAGGAGAAAACTGTTTGGAACTCACATTCCAACAGATCAAACGTCAAACCTTTAATGATCTTAAATATGCAGAGTGATCAGTATGATTTCTGGAACTCGTCCTTCCAGCTGATAAATAAAAAGAAGGGAGAAAAGACCTTTTATCATTGAAGACTGCAGGAGGTGCATGAGATCCACAAATGACAGTATTAGAGTTCCTTCCATCTTTCTGTCCACCACTGTTAGGAGCTACTAGAAGGAGCAAGTTGTGTTGGAAATGTGAAGAACTGGATCACATTCACTGAATTTTCTTGAATAAGGAAGCTACTTCTGGGCTAACATTGGAGTAGATGCATCCTCTGAATTCAAAGGGCCTCAATCCTTTGATTTCATGATCTGAGGAACACAAAGGCCACTCCTTGTCCCTGATATTGCACTGCATATGCTTCAGTTACAACTATGGTTCTCTCACCCCTCGGCTACATCTACAAGGATCCTCACAGCTTTACAGTTCAAAAAAACCTCCTTATTGTATATTGATGCCACTGAGAAAGCAACTCAGGGATTCCCAGTAGGACTATCTTGATGGTGGTGAGTCATTTGACCTATGAGGATGTTAGTATGTCCCACTTTCTCCACAATGTCTTGGTGGTAGCAGAGTCTGATTTTTGGGTGGTCCTATGTGGAGCCTGGAAATTGACATGATGGTCCTTATAGGTCCCTTCCAACATGGGATATTCTATGATTCTGTGATCATTTTATACAATGGGCTCAACCATGGCTGTTAAACTGAGGAAGAGTAACCACAAATGTCTGCAATGACCTGGATGCCATAAATCCTTCCAAGGGAAAACTTCAACATTGTGTAAGAAGGGAACAGCAGTACGTGCAAGTCAGGATCTACTTTTCAGGGCCCATAAATTCCCACAGCTCAAGTGACCACTATCTTCTTCCTTGGTATTAAACCCACAACAAAGAGAGTTTATTCCTACTTCAAACAGAACTGACTGTGGTCACTCTTGAAATGATAGACAAAAAAAGGAAGAAGAGTGGTTTTGCTTTTCAGCTGAGCTGGGGAAAAAAGAGAAGGTTCAACAGCATTGCAGAAAGGCTTTATATACCCCCCAAGACATTGTGCTTTGTCCTGAATTCTTCATGCAGGTGCAGTTGGGTAAGGTCAGCCCTACAGCTGCATATATGACCCACTGTGATGCTGGTAGGTCGCAGACTGCAATTCAGAAAAACCCATGGATAGAACTCTGGGGAAGTGGTAGCTCCTTCCTGAGAGATATGGTCTACATACAAGCCTTGCCTTGGTTCTCTCTGGGATTAGCACTGTTTATGGGCTTCCCCTTTATCTTTTGGCAAAGTACAGGACATGATCAAGAGAAAGAAGCCAAACCAAACCCACCTTCCTTCATCTTATTTGAAACCCCCTTGTAGCTTGGCTGCCTCTCCCTTCCCACTCTGCCAATATCTTTCCATTTATGCGGTGGCTCTTAATGAGAATGAAGTGACTAATTTGGCCATCCTCGATGTCTTTATAACCCAAGCTCACAGCTACGACAAGCCAATCGCACTGAGCTAGTTCTACTGATTATTTTAATCTCATCATATGTCTTTTCTGGTCAATAAACTCCCTCTCAAATCAAATTGTTACTGAACATAACCTGACGCTAATGTCCATTGGACTCTGGGCTATAGCGAATAATGTAGTTTGTCATAATTAAGTGTACTGCCTAATTAATTGAGTGGTCAGGATGCTAATTAGCCAGGTTTATTGAGACTGGAGGAGTATGAAGGGCAATACTGCAGCTCATCAAAAGCTCTGGGACTGGAAATAAAGTACATCTCCCTTCCCTCTCCCCTGACAGGCAGACAAATCCATGGCTATGTAGATTTATGTACTCTGAACAATACCCAGAGCTAAAGATGAGCAGGGTCGTGCTGGGCTTGATGTGGCTTCTGTTCAGTGTGGCTGAGGTTTCATAGCCTTTGCTCCCATTTGCCACCCATTCATCCAGCTTGTCCATCATGTCAGACTAACTCAGCTGTCTTCTCGTTCCTTGTCTCATGTTGCATGGCAAGAATACCATATTTCACTCCAGGACTGCCAACCAAAGTCCAGATATTTCCCCAAATTCCTGTTCTGAGGAGCATGAGGGACATGGAGCAAAAAGACCATCATGCTCTACCACTTGTACATCTGCAAACACTGAGCGTAGACATCCTAGAATATATTTTATATCACATATGATAGAAGCATACCATAGAATGGCTTGGTTGAAGGGGATCTCAAAGATCAAGTTTCCAGCCCCCCTGCCATGGGTAGGGATGTCAACCAGCAAATTGGGCACTAGATCAGGTTGCCCAGGGCCCCATCCAACTTAGCCTTGAGCATCTTCAGGGATGGAGTATCCACAACTTCTCCTTCTATTCAAGATGATGAGACTCTCCTTTGACTGGGGCTAATCACATACCGAAGTGAGATGCACCCCTTCCACTGGCTATGAACAGCACCTGGATTTTGTGTGTGGTAGCCACCAACTCTGTCCTCCAGTATTCATTTTAATGCCAAAGTTTCATAAATGAAATAAGTTTCTTTATCCTGAAGCCACTGCAGGCAGCCAAAGCTTTTGACCTTGTAACTGCCTATTGCTTTCAATGGTCTGTGGCCAAATAATAGCTTGTTTTCCTTCCGATTGCTTTTGGTTTCAAACAAATAGCACTGCTGTGGGCAGAGCTCAGCCCACATTCCAATATCTCACCACATAATTGCACTGCATTTTACCACAAGCTAATAAATGAAACTGCTCTGCAGTCAAGTGCTCAAATTCTGCTCTCTGTTACATCCATAGAGCAGTCTGATTTGTCACCATTTGGCAATAGCGGTCCTGCAGTGCCATGGCTTTTGCATGACTCTGCAAGGGAAGAGAAGGCAATGATAAAAACCCTGCAAACAAACTTATTTTGTCTGCTTGCCTGCCCCATGAGAGGAAGACAGGAAGAATAAAATGCCTCGTGGCTGTATCTGTGAATAGTACAGGAACAGGGTGGGGAGATGGGGTCTGAGCATCCATCAGCCCTGTTCCCACCTTCTGTACCTCTTTATTTCACTCACATCCTCAGAATAATGCCTACATTATGAATGTGAAACAGTTATGGGTTAAATTCTTGGTTTATCACAGCCTCTTCTGTTTCCTTTCTTGCTGTTCATGATATGGAGCATATATTTAATACATATTCTACACACACTGGGAAAAGAGAAGACTTATGTTCCACAAATAGAAGAGCAAAATTGATCCACCCCATTCATAAAAGTAACGGGACTAACAAAATTAAATGCAGAGTTCTAGGTATACAAACGTCATTTTCTGCAGGATCATGAACCTATAAGCATAAAATTCAGAGTCCGAAGTCCAATGTGCTTATGTTTGTAGTGCTCTATGTGTTATTGTACAAGTAGGTCATATAATCAATTTAACATACATCTTCCCTTTCTGTCTAATAAGACACAGTAAAAAGCATTCTTTCAGCAATTTCCTTGCAACAGAATATTATCTTCACAAATTACTGAGTAAATGTTTGTGGGAGATTTTAACCTTTATCTTTACTGGGACAAATGGCAGACTGAAAAGTGAGATAGAATGGATGGTGTTTTTCTGCTTATGCACCTTTCCTTCTAAAGTGTTTGGCTAAATGAAGATCACAGAATCGTAGAATGGCCTAGGTTGAAAAGGACTGCAATGATAATCTATTTTCAATCCCCCTGCTCTGTGCAGGGTCACCAACCACCAGGCCAGGCTGCCCAGAGCCACATCCAGCCTGGCCTTGAATGCCTCCAGGGATGGGGCATCCAAACGCATTAGTCACGGGCATGGTTATCATGATGATGAGTTTGGCCAACTAAGGCTGAGAAGGCTCTACCTGAATACAGTACAGAAGTTTCTAGCTTCCCTCTGGGGAATAGAAAAAAGGACCTAAACTACTGAAAGAATAACCAACAGTTCATTGAACTGAACTTGCTGAGTGTCTTCGGAGGGGAGATGTTGATTGGGAAAGGCCAACTCAAAAGAAGTTGGGAAGAAACAACTTCTGCAGAGACACACAGATTTTATTCCAGTATTGGCAAGGAATTACAGTGGCATCTCCACCACATCAGAAAGGCTTGGTTTGATTTTATGATTCCTAATACAATTCAATATAACAAAACAAAAAAAAGAAAGGGGGGAAAAAGGGAATGATGGACATGTTCTCAGAAATATTCTTAGGGCTGTTTCTTTCATAAACATTCATCTATTTTTGTATATATCTCTCTATATATTCAGACATAGAGAAATATATATATATATACACACTTACCTAAACAGAATTATAAATACACATCAATCTATGCATGTGTTTTCTGTATATATATCATGATTTAGGATGAAACATGATAGGAAATTCACAACGGTGACCTAGCCTAATACTGGCAGCATTACTCTGCTGATATCTTTTCAGTCATAGATTTAGTTAGTAAAACAGCTTATTCCCTGTCAATTTCCTGATGTGGTACATTTTTGGATTTTCTTTTCTTTGCTCTGTGCTGGAGACTGACATTCATCTGCTGGCAAATAGGTTATACCTGTATGCAGAGGACTGTTAGAAGTGCAATTTTGTCACTCTTTTTTTAACATGTCAGTCCTACAGACTTCATTTTAATTGTCAAAAATCAAATTCCAGCTTACAGCTACAGGACAGTATATATAGAAATGCAAAGTTTTTCTCCCCTGCTCCCTGGATTTGCCTTTTTTGGGGGTAAGAAATAAGATTGGATGTAACAGGATGGGATTAGGATTCGCTAAATTTCTTCTTCCTGCCCCAAACAACTCCTCTGTAAAACCTAGAATGGCCCAGGAGATCCTGGGGTGGTTGGAAGCCCTCAAAAGATGCCTCAAAGAAATTCCACCACCACATTGCTTCTTTGAGAGAGATGGGGTGAGTTATCCAGCTTGTTTTCACAGGTGCCATTCTGGGGGTGCATCCCTGCCTGCATCTCATGCCATTGGGATTGGGTGCACTGTTTGGGCCGGGATCCCCTCTTGATATAGGGCAACACTTCTCCAGCAGCCTGCTTTGCCTCTGCTGAGCACTCCTAGCCAAAATACATTAAATGGCTACATGGGACATGCCATCTCTCCCCCATCCATCTTCCCTCGAATCACTGTATTACAACCAAACAGGATTTGTTCCACTAAAATTTGTCAAGATTGGACAAGGCCTCAAAAGTTGGCGGAGACACATATTAAAGGTTTCTCAGGGATTGGAGCGAGAGAGGCAATTACCTTCCTGAGCTCAGAGACGTGAGAGCATGGCTCCCATCCCTGTTGTATACCACAGGAGGGCTGTGGGGTTTCTCTTCTTTCCTTCCCAATAAAAAAATAGGATAAAGACTCTCTCCTTCCTCCTCAAACCACTAAATCCTGCAAGTAAAAACCTAAAATGATGGTGAGCTGGATCTACAGAGAGGATAGCATTATGCATGCTGAAATGCTGGCTGCCTGCATCAATCCATCGTGGCTATCCCAAACCACAGCAGCACCTGGGACCAGACCTCGGGGTCTTCCCCAACCTGAAGGCTCTGTTCCCAGAAGAGGAGGATGTTCTCCATTCTCCCTCTCTGGTTGTGTCATGTCTCTGTAGGGCATCCAAGTGGGTTTGGGATCCTTGTAGAGTGGTGGGGGAAAATGAGGATGCACTGGTAATGATGGGTGCCCAACAGGATGTCTACTGCAGTCCCCAAACCCCTCAAGATATTTAATTTCAGGGAAGATGGCAACAAACAGTCATGTTTGGGACATCAGATAGGGCACTTCTGGGAAGGTGGGAGGAATGAGATCATGGCTCTGGAGGGATGCCCAGGATGGGGAGATGGCATTTCATGCCAGCTCAACTGTTCTTCTCCAGTTGCTGCCAATGGTGTAACACCTTTGGGGGAACTGTACTGTTTAGAGCACAACTCACTCCACATTATTTAACCCCACTCAAAATAACAATTTCCAGGGCAGATTCCAGGGTGAAGTGATGAGTGGAGGAGGATTGATCCTGGGCAGGGAATGCCTCAAAGGGTCTCTGAAAATATCTCCTCTGTACAGTCAGGTGTGTGTTCCCAGGGATGGCTTGTGTTAATGTGGAACAATTCCAGTGAAATCACTGGGGACTGCAGTGCAATAGACCCAGTCTGAGCTGAAACTGAAATTACCCCTTGGCACATACCCATGGGTTTATCTGAAGGCCCTTTGTAGGCAAAAGATTTTATTACACTGGCTTAAGAGGGCTTTGGATATTGCCTCTAGAAAATGCAGCAGAGGGTTGCTAGAAACCTATCTAGCTAATTAATCAAATAAATCACCCACGTTCACATTCAGCTGTCTGAAATAGAGGTGGCACAGCTTTAAGCACTACTCCAAGATCTCTGTCTTTGTATCTTCTGTAGTATTATTATTTAATTATATTGAGACTGCATTTGGAAGCACCAGTTACCAGGTGAGAGTCCCCTGCTTTGTTATTATGAGTTGTGGAAAGATTTGATATTTCTGTTCTGATGATGAATTTTCACAGACAATATTAAGCTTATTTCAAATTAGTTGGGGTGGGAAAAAAAAAAGTGTTTTCTATTTTGAGCTGAAAAAGAAGTGAAGAAATAACTCCCTACTGAGAGTAATTCTTATCATTTCAAGATATGATGACAGATGAAAAGGATCTTCAGAGCTGATATAAAATGAGATTCCTTGCTTTTCAGGGGAAGAAAGGCCAATATTTGGTGGAAATTTTCATGGCAGATACATTCATTTATTTCTGTTGACAAAACATTGATTTGAAATGTTTTGATTACCTCGTTCACATCTGACAATAATTGTATATCTCACGGTGTTAATTTCTTACGGATTGTCAAAGAGAATTGAAAGCCAAACACATCATAAGTACAACAGGGAGAATGATGGCTTTAACTTTCCCTTTCATTCTGTTTATCAACGCAGAATATTTCCTTACTTTTGTTTCTGGCTAGAGATTGCAGCTGTTTTCTTTCTAAAAGGTTCAGCCGTGCTGGCACAGCTCTCCTGCTGGCTTCCCCAACAAATGTTTTCTAGCCTCATTTTTGCACTGTTGGGTGCTGAGGAAGGCAGATTACAGCACCAGGCACTGTGGAGATTTTGCTTTTTGGGGTGTTGAGGGCTGAACATTTTCTCTTGTGATTTACCCCCTCTGGCCTTCATCCCAGAGTATCCTCTTCCTTGTGCCAACAGTTAAATGGGTGTACTGGGTCAAAAGTCTCTGTCCGGTCCTGATGAAGACCTCAGTTTAGTTCTGAAATTACATTGAGGACATTCTTCCCTCTCCAGTAGAACAAGAGATCACATTCTTTGATTTTTTTCTCCTAATAGTTTACTTTCCAGAACCTGCTGAGTGACCTGATAATGGTGGGGGGCTTGTGCCATGCTTAAGACATTGGCATGGGGCTTAGCAGATTGGTTTTGACACCTGGAGCCCTAGCTGGGCAGCTGGGAAAGTCACTTAATCTCTGTGTGACAATGCAAAAGGGAGCTGGTGCTGTTTACAGCAGCTCTGTCTGATCAGAAATCTTTGTGGCAGTTTCCCTGGTGCCTAGAGATGCCTCTTACCTGTGCATTCCAGGAGGGAATATGAATTTATTCTTATTTACAGTGGCTGCAATTAACAGTGTTGCTTCTGTGCCTGCAAGAATGGTGTGACTGTAGTCACAGTACCTGCATTATGAGACTCTGGACAAATCAGGTTGGATATTAGGGCAAACTGGTTTTTCAGAAGAGTGACAGGCATTGAAATAGGCTTCCCAGGGAAGTGGTGGAGTCACTGTTCCTAGAGATATTCAAGAAGGAAGATGTGGCACTGAGGGACATGGTTTAGTGGGCCTGGTGGAGGTGTTTTGGGGTTCAGCTTTATGGTCTTACTGGTCTTTTCCAACCTTAATGATTCTATGGTTCTATGACTGCCTCATAGTCATGCTGTATTATGTCATCACTTGCCTCTTCGGAGTTGTTTCTTCTTGAGATGCACCACGGCATCTCAAAACCTCCTCCAAGTGGAGGATCCAACTTTCTGAGCATGGGGCTAATGGAGAGATGGAAATGGCCTCAAGCTGTGTCAGGGGAGGTTTAGTTTGGATGTTAGGGAAAATTTCTTCACCGGGAGGGCTGTGAAGCATTGGAAAAAGTTCAGGTAAGTAGCTGAATCACTATTCCTGGAGGTATTTAAAAGTCACACAAGTCTTCCTCTCTCTCTCTTTCTTTCTTTCTTTCTTTCTTTCTTTCTTTCTTTCTTTCTTTCTTTCTTTCTTTCTTTCTTTCTTTCTTTCTTTCTTTCTTTCTTTCTTTCTTTCTTTCTTTCTTTCTTTCTTTCTTTCTCTCTCTCTCTCTCTCTCTCTCTCTTTCTTTCTTTCTTTCTTTCTTTCTTTCTTTCTTTCTTTCTTTCTTTCTTTCTTTCTTTCTCTCTCTCTCTTTCTTTCTTTCTGTCTTTCTGTCTTTCTTTTCTCTCTCTCTCTCTCCCTCCTTCTCTCCTTCTCCCCTTCTCTCCTTCTCCCCTTCTCTCTTTCTCTCTTTCTCTCTTTCTTTTCTTAACCGCTTCTGTTTTCACCCTCTCTTCCTCCCTCAAGCTCCTTGCCGCCCTCCTTTCTGCTGTTTCCTGTTGGTAACCAGCCCTGTCTGGATGAGGTCAGGGAGATGACAAGAAGGACAGGGAACCATGCCAATTTGTCCTGGTCATCCCTGCCTCCCTATCTGTTATCCCCAGTCCAGATCCGCTTGCCCTCCTTAAACAAGATCTCAACTGACCGTAAGGCTTCTGTCACTCTGGCTGCCAAAATCAAACCCCTTCCCTCATCAAATCCCTAATCAGCCGTAACGGCACCGTAAGCCGTGCTAAATTGACTCCTTTTCGCTCCTTCTGCTGACCGCTGCCCTTCAACATGCTGGCCCCGTCTCTCACTCCGAGGGCAACATCACGTCTAATTATATTTCCAAATCCTCTCAAGGCGCCCAGACAAGCACAGGTATTGAGGAGGGTGGGGGGGATTAGCGGAGAACCCAGTTGCGTATTGCAGTGGGAAGCATCTAAGGAAGGAGAAAATGTGGGAGTGTTAGTCTCTGCAAGGTGTGTGCATGGGGAAGGATGCTCATAGGGACAGCTTCTGCTTGTAGGAAGTGTGCACATTGTGAGGGTCCTGGGGGAGGTGGAGGCATGGGGAGGGCTTGTGGTTACAAGCAGCAAAGCATCTACATTCACCTTCTCCCAGGGGAAACTGGTTCGCTGCTGACAGCCCAAGGGGGAGAAGAAAGGGAGGACATGGGAAATCGAGAAATATCCCTGTGTCTACAACCCAGCACTGAAAAAGTACTTGAAAATGGTGTTTTGTTTTGCTTTTGCTAATTTCCCTAGAAATTCCATGTCCTTTGTTATCCCCTAGACACCTGCCTTCTCTGCAGAACAAGTACAGTGAAGTGGGTCAGATTTTTTCTTGTTGGGTCAGATCAGCGAAGGAAAGCCAGATCATCTGGGACCATGGGAAGACATGGGAGGGTGGGCAGCCTTGAGAGGGGTCACCATTCCACATCTGGGATGATATTTGAGTTTACACTGATGTCTTCAGCTGTGTTAGCAGCTCAGGGATTAAAGCACCTTTAGAGAAGTTCTGTGTAGATGATAGCAGTAGGAGGGAATAACATTCATTCTAGCTAAGCCAGTGGAGGGTTGGGGTGAAGAGAATATGATCTATTCCACTTTTCCTACTCCTATATATATATAGCTTGTGCTGCCACATAGTCAATTTGGGTTGAATTTCACTTCATTGCTCAGGTTGTCTTCTATTGTAGTTTCTTCTGATGGAGATTGGGTGATGGGAGACTCTTCTTTTTTTTGGTATTGAGAAGCTGCATAAGTGCCATTTGGCAGGCCTGGGTGCATAGAGCATCTTGTTGGGAATGGCACAACAGGTAGTGAACCTTCGACCTTGAAAGATGGTCCTTATGTATAGCAATATCCCCCTTCATAGGATTCAGGGACATCTGCATACACATGAACACTGGCACACAGCATTAAATTTGGTCCTATATCTTCAGTGGTAGCTTTGTGCAAAACAGCAACTTGCGTGAAGATGTTGAAGGAAGGGAGGTGCCTTCTTTTCTCCCCTTTTCTTTTCTTTTCTGACCTCTCCTACTCTGATGCATGGCTTCCTTCTGAAGAAGAGTCAGGCTCACACATTTATGAGCTATTCCATTAGTCACTGTAGATTTGCAAAAATAATAATATTAAGAAGAAGAAAAAAAAAAGAACCGCTTCCTTTCATTCTATGGAACAAAAATAGTGAGTTCCAATCCATAAAATTTTATGAACAACAATAAAAAGAAAATGTTGTCCCCCTCTACTGAGTTGTTTAAGAGGCTGCTATGGGATTTGCTCGCCTTGTCATCTGTGCCCTCCACAGAGGGGACATAAATTAAATGAAACAAGTGAACAGCTCAGGCTCACACCCATGTGGATGTATAATCATGCAGGAGGGAAAGGAAGAAGTAGAATAATCCATGTTGTGTTAAACAACTCCGGTTTGTGAGCACATTTATTTGACAGTGACTGAAGGATCGTTGTTAAAGCTCAACACCACACTTAGATTGTTTGGGTTTCTTCCTGTCCTTATCCTCGTGACCACTTGATTGTAATACTGATTCTGTGGACACAAGTCTTTGCTCACCCCGAGTTCAGCCCAATCCAGCTTACTGGTTGCAAATTGTACCCAGAGATTGGTGCTCAATGGCTCAGTGTCTAAATGGAGATCAGTGATGAGTGGTGTTCCTTAGGGGTCAGTACTGGGACTAGTACTCTTTAATGTCCTCAATGATGACACTGAAGGCTGTTCAGGAACTATTTCCTCCTAATCTGTTTGAGGCCCTAAGTTCTACTTTGCATGAGCACTGTCATTTCAACACCCTGGAAAAGCTTGAGGAGAAAACCCAATAATTTAATCTCCACTCCTGCTGCCCATGTTTTATATTGGGCACCAGATAGGTTTGATAAAGAAATGAGAAAAACGTGGGCAGAACAATTCTGATGGGTTGATGGTAGAAACATCCTACTCTCATACCTCTCATACGAAGCTCATACATTGGAACCCATTGCTAATCCCAAATACTTCAAGAATAAACAATAGCACCTAGGAGTCCTGAGCCAACCAATCTTGCTTCCAGTGACCATTTTCTTTCTTTTCTTCTTTTTTTTTTTTTTTTTCCTTCAACCCCAAATTATTGTCTCCCTGGGGACTAATTACTAAACAGCACAGCAGGGACAAGATCCAGAGTTCTGCCTGCACCTCATCATAGAAGGAATTATAGAATCATAGTATGGCTTGGATTAGAAGGGACCTTAAAGATCATCTTATACCAACCCCAGTGCTGTGGGCTGGTTTCTTACCAACAGGTCAGGCTACCCAGGGCCCCATACAGCCTGGCCTTGAAAATCTCAAAGGATGGAGCACTGCTTAGCTCAGACAGCCCTCATGCCTGCAGTAGCTCCATTCCCTCTGCTAAAGTCTTTTCCAACTAATGTGAGCAGTTGGCAGATTTCATGTGTCTAATGGGCTGCGGACGGCACGGGTAGTTAACCGTTCGCAAACTGCCTGGTGATACCAATTGTATTATTATAGCCAGCAGGAGATTAAGCCTCCAATTAAAAAGAGACAGGGCAGTGACCAACCGTGAGCAGCCTTGGTTCCCAAAGAGCCAATTTAGGGACTGATTGAAACAGTAATGGTGTGGGAGCGAGCCAGGAGCTGAGGGGGACTCTGGGAGGTTAAGGCATGTTGCTGTATTCTGGGGGTCCCCATAATGCTTAACACTGGACAAAGAGCAGGAAGAAAAATTGCTGTAGATGTCTGGCTGTGCTATATCTCTGTAGAGCCATAGGATGCCCCCAGCCTGCCCAGGTCACTCTTGCATTGGCAATCCAGACCTAGACTCAGCACTTCAGGTGTTCTGATGCTTGTTGTTTTTGTAAGGGCCCCTCAGAAAGATGAAATATTTTTCCATAGAAATACATGGAAGACTGAGCAATATGGGTGTGGACTCATCTCAGAAAAGATGCCTAATGCAGATTTAGAACCCTTAAGTCCTAACTCTTGGTGCTTGATCTTGTATCCTTCAGCCCCTTTGCTCTGAAACTTGGGGTATGTGTTGTTTTCAGAGTCTTCTGAAGAGGTTGTTGGTTCCCCTTGGTTCTCCTCAACCATAGCTGGGAGCAGCTGAGAGCAGAGTTAGGCTATTGTATTCACCATGGACCAGACTCAGACTCAGACAGTGCTTCGCAGTCTAGAGGGAACTGGAAAAACTGGGATTTCTGGATTCTTTCTTGGCTTTGGACATGAAGCAGATATGGACTTTTCTTATCTCTACATCTCTTATAAATGCCAACCATCATGCTCTGTCTCCCTTCACCATCACTCTTTGTCTATAACCCTCACTTGCACCCTTACCAGGTGCCAGTCTTCTCCCCATCTGCTCAGTTACATTTTTCCCTCTAACCCTTATTTCCAGTTTTCCTCCCAGTGCTTCTGAGCACTTTTACAGCCTACTTTTCCAGTAGTGTTTGTTTTCTCTTTTGAGAGCAGAATATCATCCTGGGAAAATGATCCTGATCGATAACTATTGACTGATAAACCAACAATGCATTTCACTGCAAGCCTGTCGATTGGCAGGATTGATTTATCTGCCCCTCTTTCTCCAAAGGGCCGACTCCTCTGACAGGTCCCTGATTTACAGTTGGGGATGGCCAGGACAGCCAGGATGCTCTCCATCAGTCATAGATTCAGCTGCTGACATGAAGCCAGGGGAGGTGATGGGCTTAGAGGTGCAGTTCCCTCACCCACTCCCCCGTCAAAGTCTTCAGTTAGGTTTCTGGCAACCCTAGGTTAGTTTTCTTCCTCTTCTGGATAGTAACAAGGGCTGGAGCTTTCAAATAAGTTGAATTTCCAGTAAGCTATTCACTCATCTTCATTGTGACCTCAGGTTTTAATCACCTACTTTGGGTTTCTGCTCAGTTTAGGGGCTCTCCCTGTGATTCCCACTTTCCAGACTATCATGTTCTTCTTACTTCTTTGCTTTGGAGAGGTAAGCCTTGAACATTTGTGCTCAGTCCCAAAGGTGATGGCTTGGTATTAAAAAGGAAATATTTTATCCCTTCTGCTATCTCTGAGGATAGGGTGTATTGGATTCAACGTGTGGTTATCTGAATAGAGCATGTCTATTTCCAGTTCATTGTATGACAAACATACAAACGCCACCACTATCTGTATTGTATGATTCACATACTTTGCTTTCCTCTCCAGTTAGACAACATCAGTACATTTTTGTGAAACCAGATGGCTCAAAAGAAAATAAACCCAGTCTTACTGTCTTTGTACAAAATAGGAATGTGGAGAAGTACATTCTTTTCCTTCATTGCTTTAGGGAAGAGATATTCAGGCTCACATCCCCATTTGCACAGCAAATGTGCTGGTTGGACTGCTTGAGAAGAGGATGCAATCCACTCTTGGGAATTGCTCTGGGATTTATGTCCAAGCAGAAGGCATGCTTATGTCTCTGCTCCAAAGCTCTATGACTAGTTGGTCATGGTGATGGCTGAGGAGCTGGGGAAATTCCTACTCAGCATCATCATTATCAAGAATTGTCTTCTGAGCCTTGCTTCCTCTCTTTGTTCCCTCAGAAGCATCTTGTTGAATTGTTGCTGCCTAGAAATACTTATATTGCCTGTTTACTCTAAGCAGGGGGTCATCCAATCTTTTCTTCTGGTCTTCTACAAGAGCAGAAGGTAAAAGAACTCTTGATATAGGTACTTATAGAGTAACTTGACCATGAAGTGAGCTTGCAAACCTTTGAACATACATTACAGATCCATGATTCTGTGCCTGTCTGAGCATGCTAAATAACCCCATGAAGCATTCTTTACATATTTGATTTTGGCCATTGTGTCCTCCATAAGGTCTGCTGAGATTTTGAGTCACGTGGGCTGTAAGCAGATCTCAGAAAAGAAGGCAAAGCCAGAAAAGGAAGATGTTTCCCTATGAACTCCCTCTTGTATCCTTCTAGTATTGAGGATTAACTCTGATTTTCCCAAATCAGGGAGGTTTTTGTAAAACTACTTCCAAGTCCCTGCTCAGGGCAAACAAGATTGTAAGTAAGTAAATTGTGTAAGTCTGTAAATTCTGAGCTTAATGGACCATGAAGATCAAACATGCCCAAATTGTGAAGTTCCATCAAAGCATGAGGAGGACTCTATCATAGCTCAGGAAAATACAGGTAAAATGAGGGAAACGGTAAATTGTACATTTAAGGAGGGTAGACAGGGCAACAAAAACAAATGGTAGAAGAGATGGAACAGTGGAAACTGATAATTAGTTTCGCAAAGGCTGCAACTAAACACAGTTATGTGTGGATTTTTTGGGTAGGATTTGTCTTTTGCCTTTCATGATTTAAGTCTGAATTTATAGACTTGACATAGTTAAAGCCAAGCTGGAGGATTTTCCTTCTCAATACTCAAGCAAACAAGCAGCTCCTCTTATATTCCCATCAAAGCCCTGTGTCTTATGGAATTGTGAAATACAAGAGGAAGAGGAGAGATCATCCTTCCAGCCTTTGACAGAGACTTTTCACGAGTCAAACAAGCAACTGGTTCCACTGGCAGACATTACTGGTCTTCCTTCCCATTCTCTAAGCTTCAATAGCAGTTTCAACTTGCAAATATCACAGAGTCTCACTGGGCAAGAAAGCTAAGGAGACTATAAAGATCTATAAAACAAGATAGGAATGAAGCTGTAGACTCATATATCTGGAAGATTGTATGCAAGTTATTTATTGGGATTCCTGAAACCGTAGCCTTTTCTTGATGAAGTATCAGCTGGATAAATGTCAGAGGAAAACTGGAGATGACCCAAACATTGCAAGAAGACTTCACTTGCAAAGAAAACCTTCTCTTTAGCATGACTGCCATGAGGAACTAGTTAAGAAACAGAAAATATCTCCTCCTGATGTGTTATGTCGAAGAGCATGCTATAGAGTGACCTTGTAGGTCCTTCCTGCTCGTTACTTCAGACTTCATGTTTTAATGAGGGAAGAGTGGCTCACTGATCACCACTGAACTTATCCAGAGTAGCTCTGTGTTGTGTGCAGTCCAGAAAGCAGGAAAATGAAAACTTATTACACATATGGAGAAAACCTATTACCTTTTGTGTTTGTCACTTTATCTTACTGGAAAGGGCAACTCTCATGCCCAAGTCTTTTCTCATTGCCATACCTTTTGAAAGTTACCTTGATAGGCAAGAATGGACTCAGCATTTCAACAAGCACTCAATGCCTGCTGACTACAGATGTTCTCTAAGACTGGTGGTGTTTCTAGGGCCAACATGGTGATTTTAATCCCAAAGAGAACTGATGGTATTGTAAGGACAGAAGATGCTGCCCTTCACCATTTATGTCCCGTCTGGAAATGGAAAAGAACCCAGTTTGAAATGAATTTCCTGCTCTCATAGTCACAGAACCATACTTGTGACTCAAGTCTGCTCGAATGTGGTATTGTTTCCTCCCTCCCCTCTCTCTCTACAAAAAGGGAGAAAAGGAAAAAGAAGGGGGGAGGAGATGAGAGCCTGTCAAGTTGTTTGATCTAACATCCACACGCCATGTTCACTTTGGCAGATGGCAGAAGGGATGATTGCTTAGCGCTGCATGTTTGACATCTCACAGAAATAGCAAAGCTGATGTGGTAGGCCTGTAGCCACTGGCAGCTGCTGTGGTACCTATGCTGGGAGAGGGAGGTGCAGGCTTTATTTCACACCTACTGATGAAAAAACAAATGCTTTCGGGGAGCAACTTGTGGTACATCTGCTTTCCACCACCACCCCCTCTTCCTCTCCCCCGTTGGCTCGCGGTGATGGTTGGCGGGTTGTGTGCTGTTGCTTGCCTTGTCGCCAGCTTGTGTGACAGGTGAGGTAACACGGAGTCTGCAGAGTTGCAAAGGAGGTTGCTCCGGGGCTTTCCTGCACTGGGGAGGTGAGTTCGCTCCAACAGAGAGGTGTGGGGGAGCTAGATGGGAAAGCAGAAAAACATCTGTTCACTTCTCCAGTTTGCAAAGAGAAGATCAAGAAGGTGAATGGGAAGGAGGCTGTGGGATAGGGATGCGTTTCTGGACAGCAATCCAGGCCAGCTAGCCCTATCTGGGCTTCCAAGAGTCAATGTTGACCCAAGCAGAAGGTGAACACTTTGTCTTCTTTAAATATGTGGATCGAAGAGTGATCCAAAGACTTCCTTAGCTTAAGAAGTTTGGATATCCAAGTGCTGCTTGGATGTATAACTGCAAGAGCTGAGAATTTAGATGACCACCTGGATATGTGTTCTGCACTTCCTTAGGGTTGTGATTGCTTGTGCAAACTTTCCTGCCTGAGTCTCTGTTAGTGAGGCATCTCCTACTTTCCTGGCTGCATTTAATTTGCTCTTATGGAAAGTGAATTGCCATGTGTGCTGGAAAGCACAGATGCAAGAAAGCTGGAAATCTGTAAAGAAAGTGAAAGTGACTCAGACAGAGTCATTAGTTCACGGACCACTCTCCCCACTGTGCAAAACTAGAAGGATCTCCACCATGCCACCTGTTGCTGCAGGAAAAAAACTCAAGGAAAGAGTCAGAGTTAGAGTCAGAGGCTATCAGTGTGCTATAATCACAATTTTCTTTGTAATGTAATTTACACCAGAGAAGTTTAAAAATGTTGGGGTGTGAGGATCGTAACAGATACCATCATGGTCTCTCCTGATAACCACATCCAGGAGATTTCAGATTATTGAAAAGCCACAGACACAATAGTCAAGAAATGACAACTGTTTTTGGTTTGAGGAGAAGATCAAGAGCTTTATCCAGAACCTGTAGTGACAGCTCCTCACCCCCAGCCCAAACCACCCCCAACTCCAACCCAAACCCACTGTCAACCTGGAAACCCTTAACTTGAGTGCCTCAACCAGAGAGGAAGTAGACAACAATCTGAAAAGTATTCCTCTAATTCATCATAACTGTTGCCTAAATCATTACATTTTCTCAACTGAAGCAATGCTTAGAAGCGCAGCAAGGAGTGACTGGAATCATGCATAAGAGAAAGACAATATGATGTCAGATTAAAGAGTGCTAATGCATTGGTTGTCCATGATCTTCAGCTTGATGGAGAATCAGAAAGGCTTTCATTTGCTGGTTTTGATATACTGCTCTGGGACTATGCATTTGTCAAGGGCTTTATTCAACTGTCTAAAGATGATTCCTACTGAGCTTTGAGATATCCTTTAATATGCAAGACATCTGCACAGAATTAGAAAGTATCAAGAAAAAACCCATGCCCTCAGCTCTTTTGGACTGGCAATTGAACGTCAACCAGGATACCTTGAGGTATCAGCAAAGATACCGTGTCAAAGACAGGATTGAGTTCCTGGGCATGGACATTCAGCATATCCAATAGAAACAGTGAAATTATCTTCTCTTTTTGAATGTAATGTGGCTATTGACTCAGCAGTTGGGAGGACAGGATTTGTCAGAGCTTCAGCAGATTTGAACTGATCTACTGTGGTTGAAATCTCTGCCATGTGAGAACTGGGCCTGAAAATTTGTGAAGCTCAGTGTGGTTTCTAAGTGGTCCCTGTTACGACCCCCTTGAGCTATCTCCTGTGATGGCAGTCTCCAAGAAATCATTCCTTCTCAAGCAGTCAGCTTGGGAGCTCATTTTGAGACAGCAACAAAGCATGTAGACAGGAGAGGATTGCATGGCTGATATTCTACAAACTCTCAATAACTCAGCATGTGAGGAATGAGAATAAGAAAGGGATTTGTGGAGTGTTTTCACTTTACTCTTTGTGTTGCATGAGGCAAATTCCCTGTAAGGTGACTGGTTCCCTCTATGATCCTAAATATTGCAGAATTCGTATTCTACAGAATACTTTGCATTTCTGAGAGTTTGATGAAAATCACTGTGGCAAAAGGGACCCCTGAAGTGGTAACTCTTGCATCATGGAGAGGGCAAGAAGGGGAAAGGACAGTGCTGGAGGGTGATGGTGCATTTTCCATCTTGTACTATGAGTTCTCTGTCTCTCCAAATACTGGCCTGGCTGCCACTAATGATTGCTCTGGTGTTTGGTGCCACTGCTGGCCACTGGCTGTTTGGAGGCCACCCTGCAAAGGGGCTGAGGTTACTCAGCAGCGCGTGACTCCCAGAGCAGCTGTCAGTGTGATTTTGTTTGGCAGCCTCTTCTTCTCACAGCCGGAAAAACTGAAACCTAACCCCTCAATGCACACTTTGTTTTGGAATAAGCTGCTAGAATTGGTGGTTCCTGGGTCCAGCGTGGGATATAAGCTGCTGTCCATCAGGATGATGGGGATGGTTGACAGCTTGCCTCTCTCACTTGCACAGGTTGGCAAGGGCTGGAATGAATGAGACAGGAGGTAATGAATGGCCTGAGGTTGTGCCATGGGAGGTTTGGGATGGATATTAGGAGAAATTTATCCTCAGAAAGAGTTGTAATGCATTGGAAAAGGCTGCCTGGGGTCATGATGGAGTCACTGTCCCTAGAGAAATACATGAAAAAGGGAGTTGTGACACTGATAGAAATGGTGTAGTGGGCATCGTAGGGTTGGGCTGGTGTGATCTTACTGGTCTTTTCCAAACTTAATGCTTCTGTGATTCTATGATTCCATGGTGTTAGAAAAGTGTTTTGTTACCTGTATGGAGAAAGATGGTTCTGTGACTGAGATGCTGGGTATAGTCTCAATAGATCCTGCTCTGATGCAGACTAATACAGAACATTTAATCTCCTTGTCTTCATACAGTTGTCCTACATTTTCCTTTCCTAGATTACAGGCTTTTTAGGGAAAGAAGAGAGTTTGAGCAGAACAAGCACAGTGGTGTTTGGCCATCTGCAGTCTGCGGTCAGTTAGATACTAAACATTGGTACTGTATCCTACTAGATGGTCTTAATTTTGCACCAAGTTGTAAATAATATTCTTCTGTAACTCTACAAGATCTAATCCATGGCATTGGAACAGGTTGCCCAGAGATGTGGTTGATGCCCCATCTCTGGAAACATTCAAGGTACGACTGGACCAGGCTCTGAGCAAACAGATCTAGCTGTGGAGTGTCCCTGTTTATTGGAGGGTAGTTTGATCAGACTGTATTTAAGGATCCCTTCCAACTCAAATGGCTGTATGATCTTCTTTTGTCATTCTATGGTTTTCTTTTGTCTTTGTGATTGCACTGCATCTTACAACTCCATTTCCATCTGCATTTATGTTGCAGCATAGAAAAGCTTTGCAGAGTCTACAACAATCTGCTTCTCTTCCACGTTAAGAGCCTCCTACAGAGTGTTCCCTGTCTCAGATGCCTCTGTGTCCAAGAAGGCAGGTAACATGCTCTTTGAGTTTGCTGCATGCAAAATTAGCATGAGTCAATAGCTTCAAATCTGTACTGGAAAGTGACTGGCAGTGAGTTAATTGGATATGTGCATAACAGATTAATGCACAGGAGAGCTCTGAAATCAGCCACCACAGTACTCTGCATGGATCAGCTTCTCCGTAACTATCATGCATGACAATCATTGCTAAGTGCCAGCGGCATAGGATGAGCCCACCCTCCCAAGTGCCTCACAAGAACCCACTCAAAGCCAGCAAGCCTAAAATCCCCATATAACAGCAATGTCTCCTGCTTTTGCAGTCTGTAGCTGGTGCTTCTGAGCTCCCCTGGTATTAATGCAAATTCCTCCTACTCTTTAACTGAAGCATCAATGTGTCAATGCCAATGACTATTTGAGCATGAGTCAATGTGAAAATGAAGTATTGACTGGCTATAACCAGTTCCCAAACACTCTGGAGGCTTTCTCCAAATGGAGACTTTTGGTGGGATGGAGATGTCAAACATTTGATTGCTTACCCTTCTATTTCTTCTTTTGTCCACTAATGCTCGGAGCAAGTCCTATGAGAGCAACCATAGAATAATAATAATAATAATAATAATAATAATAATAATAATAATAAAAATAAACAAAAAACAGAACATCCAGGACTTCACATTAATCTCCTCACATATCAGACCTCAGTTTTTCAGATATTTCATCTAAATGGTTTTAATTTACCCCTCAGTCCTGTAATTTGTTTCAACTTTTAGCTTTCCACTGATGGCCAGAATTACAGCTTTACAGTTGAGATGCATTCTACCTGGGCCTCATCAAGCATTCACTCAGGTGGTGTCACAGCACTCCAAAAGAATTTGTTGCACAAAAAGGAATACTGGTCCCTGGAGAATTCTTTACTTCTCTGCCTGAGGTAGTAAATTTTGCAGCTCAGTAAGCAATAAGGATTCCCCACATACCTTCCTTGGATTCTGCATGGCAAGAGCTTGATTTTTCCTGCATCGTTCTCCTTTTTCCTGTGCACTAATCATTTCTGATGTGCTGAGGTTTGGGGTGAAAGTTAGGGACATATGGATGACAGCAATATGTGCTTTCTCCGTGCTTCTCCCCATAGACTTTGTTTCTTGTTCATGCTTAGTTAAAGTCTCACACCATGTGTGTTTGGACAGCTGGTCTCTGCATGGCTCAGCCGTTCATCCCAATGGCCCAAGGAATTCCTGAGAAATTGCAGGAATTGCTAATTCTTTTTTTTTTTTTCTTTTTCTTTTCTTTCTTTTTTTTTTTTTCTGAATGCCAGTTTCAAATAACTTTGGTTTCCAATGTAATATTCCCACTGAAGAGATCTGTGCAGCCTTCAGCACAGTTGAGACATGCTGTATATGAGAAAGCTTACTTCTGCCATTTCTGGGTTTAATCCATCCACTTCTAAAGAGTTAATTTAATCTGATTTGATCTTTAATCTAAAGATCAGACATTATTGTGAATGCTGTATGACTGCTTTGTGCCTGAAGGGTGATGGTTGGGATCTT
Source organism: Coturnix japonica (assembly GCF_054131305.1). NCBI lineage: Eukaryota > Metazoa > Chordata > Aves > Galliformes > Phasianidae > Coturnix > Coturnix japonica. The sequence goes on from NC_140664.1 coordinate 732,011, forward strand.
ACCTTTTCCATATTCTTTGAAGAGAATGCCACCTTCAACCAAAACTCAGACCTCTCTGAAGACAGCTCTGTAGTAGAGAGGGCACTGCAGCTTGACCATATGTCTTGGGTGGGACATCGATAATCTGCTGCATAGCTCAACTCCATTATCAAGTCACATTAATACTCCTTCCCAAATATCAGCCACTGGACAAAGGAGTCAGATCCCTTCTCATTTTGCAGGCACACATCTGTCTTGTTTTATGTGTTGGCATCCTTACATTGGAATTACACTGCCAGTCAGCTCTGTAGCATCTGGACTTGCCCATCTGAGGACAAGTGCAAAGTTGCTGAGCAGGTGGGATAATCCAATAGAGTAGGATTCTTTCTATGTATTGTTTTTCACCATATGGTTATTGAAGCATTGGAACACGTTGCCCAGTGATGTGATCTCCCCATCCCTGAAGACATTCAAGGTCAGGTTGGATGGAGCTCTAAGCAAAGTGTTATAGGTGTCCCTGTTCATTGCTGGAGAGTTGGGTTAGATGGCCTTTAAAGGTCCCTTCCAACTCAAATGATTCTATGATTCTATGATCCTGTATTTGACTTGAATTTTCTATTGGACAGATGAACTAGGAGGTCCATACCCCTCTGCAGCTAGTAGAGATTGTTAATCAATGTAGAGAGAAGAGTTTAGGGAACCTTTACATTTATCAAAGACAGGAATCTATTTGAGGATGAGCTGTACTCCGGACTATGTTGTCTAACCTTCAGCTGACTAAAGGTTAAGAGATTTAAAGTTGATTTGTACTGGTATAGTCTTAAAGCATGGATGGTCAGATCTGGCAATATGAATCTCATCCCAACATTCAACACATAGGTTCCTCAACCTGAGAAGTACCCATTGTCAATAGGCAGTGCTTGACCACAGGGTCATAGAACCATTACAGTTGGAAAACAACACTAAGATCATCGAGTCCAGCCATCAATTCATCACCACTACACCCACTAAACCACGTTTCTTTGTGCCATAAGACATATCCACTTAACAAGAAATAATCATTTCATAAAGATGCTTATGAATCTGCACTAGCTACATGGAGAGTATAGACAGACCTCCCCTGTGCTCCTTCATTTCAGCCAGTGTTAAACCAACACTAAGCCAGAGACTGTTGCAAATCTCTTGAGACACTGACATTCTCTTACTTGATGCTATCATAAAACCATGGATGTTTCTCCTTACCATGTCCTCAGTATGTCCCTTAGTATTGGATAGTGTCTTCCTTCATGAAGAGTTGTTGGAATGCAAGTTGAGTTTTGCTCTTGCTCTTTTCTCCTTAACTCCCCTTAGTCCTACTCTGATCACTCATGGATTTCACCAGTGAATGAATCCCTTTGGCCTGCTACTTCAGATCCCATATTCCCTGAATGGGTGATGTAGATATCACACTGATAGCAGTTGCAGCTTGTCATCCCTTCAGCTCGCTGTCTCCTTTCTATTTACAGCTGCCAAGGGATGCACTGCTGGCTCTGCCCTGAGTTCTGCGTCATCCTGGAGTTACCGATGTGGTGCAGGGAGAAGGGTTGGCTGCTGAGAACACTATACCTTGCCAAAATGGATGGGGATGAGAAACAAGCCAGCTCGATAGTGCCCCCAGTCTTCAAGCAACCAGAACTGCTTCTGAACATGGTGCAGCAGGAGTGTTTTCTCCTAGCACTATTCACACTGCTTACCAACCTATGAAGACCTTTTGCTGCAAGCTCACACAGGCTTCCTGACATCTGGATCTTCTATTACTAGCCCTCTTCTGGGGGAATAAATTTTTCCTAATATCCAATCTGAACCTCCCCTGTTGCAACTTGAGGCCATTCCCTCTCATCCTATTCTCTTGTCCTTTCACTGTGAACTGCTGAGAAGAGTCATAGACATCATAGAGTCAAAGATGAGTCTGGTGTTGTCTTCTTTATGAACATCTCTTGGGTACTGAAGTGAGCAACTGAATGCTCTATTCACATCCCAATTCCCCTCTGATTTCACTCACTTTGCCCTTGTCTTTCATGGGTTCCAGTTCTCAATCCATCCTATAGAATCATGGAATCATTTGAGTAGGAAAAGACCTTTAAAAGTTACCTAGTCCAACTCTTCTGCAACAAACTGAGACACCTACAGCTACATCAGGTTGCTCAGAGCCCAGCATGACTTTGAATGTCTCTACATCTCTGGACAATCTGCTCATTAAGCTTAACGGTATATATATATATATATTTCCTTATATCTTACTTTCTTATATCTTGATGGATTCCACGGATCTTGCTATATTTTGTCAGCTTGCCTCTAGTACCAGGATCCCAGAATTAAAAGTAGTGTTTGAGTTGTCCTCCTAAGTGCCACATCCAGGGGAATAATCACTTCTCTGGCACTGATGGCTGAGCACTTACAAATGTAGCCCAAGAAGCAATCGGCTTTCTTTGCTGAAAGGGTTGCTGCTGATGGAGGCAGCACATCCGAGACAAATCCTTATTGTGCCCTACAAAGGACATCCACAGCCTCGGGCATGACCTGATTGTGGCTCATTAACATCTTGATTGAGGGGCCATAGAGATGGAGATGCAATGAAGGCTGAATGCGCTCTTGCCTCTTATTGCAGGGGAGATCTTCGGGGATGTTTGGAGTCACGGGAGCAGGGGATGTAAGAAAGTACTTGTCATACCCATCAGGTCATTTAAGGGCTGGTGAGAATCTGCTGTTGTTGTGCTGTTAACACTACTAAAAAGCTCAGCTCCTGGGTGATGGTCATCCTTTCTATTGACATCATAGTCAAGAGGAGAGGAGAAGGGGATTTTTAAATCACTTTTACTAATTCGAGGGAAGCCTAAGTTCAGGGCTCATCAAATTTCAACACATTTTGAGTTGCCGATGGTCAAGTGAAGGGAAAGCCGAGAAGTAACATACAAGTTAATACAACCTATTCTTCTATTTTGTTTTGTTTTGCTTATTTACTTATATATTTTGAGCAGGGGAATAAAAAAACGTCCATGCCCTGGCAAATAAATAACCTCCTCACCTGAACTAGACCAAGAAGACACAAGGTTAGAGAGAAAATGGATGGTTGTTTCAGGCATTGTAAACTGTGTATTTTCCTATGCAGCTGTTTTAACCCATTTGTGATAGTCTCTCTCAGCATGTACGTGGCACAGGCCATTGCCACAAATTATGATATACAGGTCCAAATGTACAACTGTAAAAGAGCAAAGGACGAGGATGCAGTTCCTGCTGCCTGTTCATGAGGGACATGCACAAAACCATCTGCAGTGTCAGAGTCTGCAGGAAAAGTACGGTCACTTGCTGATGCCTGCAGAGAGCAGGACAGGTGGGGAGGCTTTGCAGGTGGCTGGGATGAGGGCAGCTTTCCCTTTGAGGCTTTAAAGCAGGACATGGATTAATCCTGTCTGGGATCTTGGGCAACCTTAGACTGCACTTTGCTTGTATAAAACCTTTTTGTTGGACCCTTTTTCTCTCTTTTCCCCTCTGTGACTATTCCACTCTAAGTGTTCACTCAGATGCCCTTTTCACTGAGGCTTGATAGCTTGTAAATTGAGAGTTAGAAGAGCTTATACACAGGAAAATTCCACAGGCTGTGACCTCTCCACCTTACAAAGCATCTCCTTTCCCCTGGAGACAGAGGAAGCGTCCCTAGGGGATCACTGATCACTGATGGGAACAGGGAATCAGATATGCAGGTGTGATAGGAAGGCTTTGCAGGGGCCCCCTCTGCCACGGACAAGGTTATCAACCACTATATCAGGCATTAGGTGATGCCCAAGGCCCCATTCAACATGGCCTTGAGCACCTCCATGTATGGGGCACCCACAACTTCTTTGGGTAACCTTTAAGTTAATTGCTCTTTCTGAACTCATGGCTACAAGCAAAGCTGGACTAGCTCCACAATGTGTGCTTTACACATCTGCATCATCTTGACCCCTCTCCTTTTCCACCATCCTCATGGTTGTCCCCATCTGTCTGGTCCAACCTGTCTGTCTCCATTAGCCTGTCTCCATCTTTCTGTCCATTCACCTAAAGTGTCTGGAGCCCCTTTGGCTCATCCCTGTCCTCCCACTTCACCTGGCACCACAACAAGCTTCTGAAGCCATGCACAAGTGCTCCAGCTCCAGTGGCCTTTTCTTATTAATCTTTCACTCTTCTTGGAGCTGTTGCCAATTAAGAGCAAGCCATTTGATCATGTCATAGTCCCGATGCCAGCAGGCAGACCTGATTGAGCACAGAAAGGGAGAGAGAGAAGAAGAGAGAGAAGGGAATAACAACAATAATAATAATAATAATAATATAGAGGAGGAGAGAAGAATAAAAAGGCAGCCTCTTCTTCCATCTTTCCTCTCACAAGGTAAAGAATCAAAAAGTCATTTGATGCATAATTGATTGCTTTGGAGTGACTAGCAAATTGCTAAGGAGCCTTGATTCTCTGGGTAATAAGCATGTGGAAAACACAGGGACGTTTTGACCGCGGGGTTGTATAGAGGGGGGGGGGTCTGGGGAGGAGAGAAAAATAAATACAAAAAGCACGTAGCAGCAACTAAGTGCACCCGTGTGTGAGCTGAGAATATTTTAATGAGCATCAAGAACAAGGGATTCGCAGAAGTATGAGCTCAGGACAAAACAATAAATTAGCAAACAAAAAAAAAGTGAAACAAAACAGAAAGGGGATTTTTATACTTTTTTTTTCCCCCTCTCTGACAAGAAAAGCACAGAAGTGCTGAGCTGGCAGTGCTGGGACTGCAGGACTCTCTCCCCTCTTCTGCATCTCCAGAGCATGTGGATGGGCAGGGGAGAGATGCTGCTTTAAGAAAAGGGCAGGTATGGCACTGGGGGGATGTGATTTAGTGGACGTGGTGGCGATGGGTTGATGGTTGGACTAGGTGATGTTAGTAGCCTTTGCCAGCCTTAATGATTCTATGACTCAAAGCTCTGCATGGTGCATCCCATCACCCTGCTTGCTCCATCCTGGGCAGTCTCACCACCTATGGGCCATTGGCTTCCTAAATGAGCCAGCAAAAGATCTGCTTCATTGCAAAGGTCTCCGTGGCTGTTTAGCAGAGAGCCTGGTGGAAGGTGTTAGGGCACTCAGATGTGTGATACACCCCTGTTCATTGCAGAGGAGCTGGGCTGGATGACCTTTAAGGGACCCTCTCAACTAAAATTGGTCTGTGATTCTACACTGTAAAGTGCCATGAAACCCTCAGCTGTGGACCAACTTCTCTGAGATCAAAATGTAGGAGATGCTGACACCAGCACCATGGTCCAGCATTAATTAATACACCTGTAGAGGGCCATCTGGACATAATTGCCACACACAACCCTCTATACAGGTATTTTGAGGAGTTTGCTGCCCTCTCCATCACCAGCCAATCCCTGCTGTCTATTTCCCATTAATATTGTGGTACTCTTTGCTTGGGTCCAGTCTCCCTGTTTGTAGTGACTTTCATAGAATCATTAAGGCTGGAATAGACTACTAAAATCATCTAGCCAACCCATCCCCACCATGTTAAGTCACTCAGTGCCACATGCTTTCTTTTCATGAACACCTCCAGAGGCAGTGACTCCACCATTACCTTGGGCAGCCTGTTCCAATACCTTATTACTCTTTCTGAGAAGAAATTTTCCCAGATATCCAACAAATACATCAAGACCTTGAATCGTCACTTGGTTTGCAAACTCCAGCCCCACCATGAGCTCAGCCCTGGGCAGCAGATAATCAGCAGCTCTGTTTTTTCCCCTATAAGTGACTCAAGCAAAGCCTGCATGCACCAAGGTGTTTCCCAGCAAGCATGGAGAGAATTGGTAGCCCTGAAGGAACTGGTGGGCTGAATCCATCTCCAAGGCATAAATAATTGTCTTTTCCTGCTTCCTTGTAGTCTCTCATGTTGGCAGGCAACTGCTGAATGTCATTAACCCAGCTCAGGCTGGCTTTCTGCCTCCATGCATAGAGCTTTATGTGTGCTGGTGGAGTGGGGAGTGGGATGCCCCATGGATCTATGTTGTGCCCCAATGGTGTGTCTTTGGGGATATCCATGACCTGAAGCCACATACTATGCACTTACAGTGATGGGAGTTTCTTGGGCTGCTCATTAGAGGATTTGATGGTGGCAATGGTGGTTATGCTTATAGGTGCTAGTTTTTTCTCATGAGATCCATTTAATGATGTGGAGCTCATCCTTTGAGTCAGGCAGAACCTGAGTGTTCCCAATGGAGAATGTTTGTGGAAAAGACTGGAAGAGCTTAATGGGGTGGTGGGATAGAAGAAATAGCTCCTGGAAGTCTGCTCTTAAAGGAAGCAGCATTCCCTCTGCAGCATTTTTAGCTAATAGCTGTTAGCTATTATCATTATTATCATTACCTATCATCCTGTATTAATAGGAAAATTCATAAAGGCATCAGAAATTTGCCTTTCTGAATTTCTTAAGCCCTGCCCACTTGCTCTTGGGATCCATGGTAGCTACTGTATTGCAAAGGATAATGTTTCCTGTGCACATCTAAGGATACAACACACTATCCACAAAATAACACCGTGTGGGCCCTGGAAACAAAACCAGTACGACCAGATGATCATCATCTGCCAGAGCAATGATGCCTGATGAGCCCCCAGCAGGCAAATACTTCCTAACAGCTCTCTGTTCTGATCTTTGAAGCAGAACTGTTAAATACCTTAATCACAAAACAATTCAGGACCAGGAATTATGGATTTATGATGAGTATCAATTGATTTTATTCAGTATTATACTTTATCCCATACCTCCTCTGAGGTTAATTCTATAGTGTTCCAGGGGCTCTACCTGCACCTCTTTACTCTCTCTGTCCCAAGGATCTGATATCTCCTCTGGTCTACATTATAGCTACCTTCTCCAGCTGATCGACATAAATACACTACACTTAACAAAATTTTTTTACCAATTTGACAATTTCTCTTTCAGATCTGGAGAAGCATTTATGGGCTGAAAATCCACCTGCTACCTATGCTAAAGGTCTAATAAAGGTATTATCCATTTCAGCATACTTTGCTGGTTTCTGTCTCTAGTTCTTAAATGTTGCTGCAGTGCACTCTGTAGTCAAATGAACTGTGGTCCTTGGTGTTCTGTGGACTTTCTTGGTTCAAAAAATACATTTCTCACCACTCTCTTATTATTACTATTCTTTTGCTATATCTCTATTCCCTCCCACCTGTGCTCCTGCATCTGTCTTTGCACTCTATGAAAAATCAGAGCACCTTGATCATTGCATTTGATTCAGCTTCCAGCATCTTGCCCCTGGGATTCTGCTGCAGCTGATAAAAGCCCCAGAGACCCAAAAATGGGACTCAGCTGTCCTGGGGTGTGATCTGGGACGTGGCTTGGATCACATAGCTGGATAGTTTCAATGTGAAGAAATCTCTGTTTATATATCTTGTTGTTGCTTTGCAGGTTTCTTTCTCCGTTTTTTCTCATAGGCTTTGCTTGTGGTAGACCCATTTTTTTTTGTCATGTAGCTTCTGAGCCTTCCAACACCTTCAACCTATGTTTTCCTGCATGGAAAGGTGGCTGAGGGTGCCAGCAGAAGGCTGGATTTCTGTGTTTGTGTGGTTGTGCAGATGCATTTGTGTGCAGGTCTGGCTGTGTTGTATGGTCAGGGTGATAAATATTTCATTAGGTATAGGCTAGTTTGAATGTGCTTGCAGATGTACCTGCCATTTATGTGCATGCATTTGCATATGTTGACATCTGTTGCATGCATTTGCTCTTCTTTGGCCCCATATGTTTGCCAACATGGTTGTGTTGTTGATGGGCACCTATATGCCCCTCCAGTAATCAGTGGAGATCTTTCCAGACCCACTTCTTACATGATCCCTTTTTGAGGCTTTAATGGGCTTTGGGCTCAATTGCTCATCCAGCAATGAGGAATGGTAATGAGGAAAGGTAATGAAAAAAGCCTTGTGCCACCCAAGGGACAAAGTTCCAAGGCCACTTTCAAGGGTGGTGACAGAAATTCTTGTACCTTCTGTAACCACAAGACCACATCTGAAATGGTGGAACAGAACCCTATATCTGGGTGATGCTTTATGGGATGGGTTATGGTGATTCCACAGTAAACTACGGACTAGTCTAGGTCGGAAAAAAAAACTTTCAAAATCATCAAGTCCAACCATCAACCTGCCTCGTCAAGCTCCATCATTAAATAATATCCTTTAGCACCATGTCCACACATCTCTTAATTACCTCCAGGGACAGGGACTCCACCATTTCCCTGAGCAACACATTCCAATGCTTGACCACTCTTGTCCTGAAAAAAATTCTTCCTTGTGTACAATATAAATGTTCCTTGGCACAACTTGAAACCATTTTCTTGGTCATAGACTCATAGAATCGTGGAATCATAGGATTGTAGGATCATAAAATAATAGAATTATGGAATCATATAATTACAGAATCATAGAATAGTAGGACTGTAGGATTATTGAATCATTGAATAACAGAAACATAGTATCATGTTGAAAAAGACCTCTAGGGTCATCGTGTCCAACCTATATTCAGCCTTGCTGGGATAAGCTGGTCTAGCCAACACCATGCCCAGCACAGTGGTGGGTGCACATCACCATCTCCACTCCTGGAAAGTGTTGCCCAGGGCATCACCCTGTCCTGATGAATGCACCCCTCCTCCCTGCATACCTTCCCCACTGCTGGATGCTGTGCTGCTGGCAAGAGCTCGTTAATATTCCGACAGCTCCGATCTCACTCTCTAAATGAAGGCCTCTCTTAAAGAGGGGTTTATAATTGGGCCCCGGCTCCACCGCGTGTAGCCTCATCAAGTCATTGCACAGCGGCACCTCGGCAGCGTGCCTCTGAGAAGAAGAAAATCAGGAAAAGAAAAGGAGGGAGGGAAGGAAAGGGAAAGGAAGGGAGGAAGGAAGGGACTCTGAGCCCCCCTTTGAAAGGGAAGCAAAGAGAAGAGACCTGTCAATAGGATCAAGCTTATGGTGGCCGTGAAAAGCCTGGCAGCTCCGAGCTCACTGATGCTGGGGAGGGGGAGCAGTGGGAAACCACGGGTCGATCCGCTGAGATGAAGGCGAAATGACAGCCCCTGAGGCTGGCAGGGTTTGAAAGGAGAACACACAGGAGCCAAAACCTGCAGAGAGACACTTGCAACTTTTCACTTATTCCCTTTGACAAGACAATGGAGTTTTCTTTCCTTTTTCCCCCATCCCTCCTCCTCCCCTTGTTTTTTAAAGTGGGTCCCATAGGGAGAGGCAGAGAGTTCTCAAAGGATGAAACAACGGGCGTGATACAGAGGGGAAGAGAGAAGAGGGGGAGAAGGGAGAGGAATGGAGCTCATTTCCACACAGGACTCTGCTTTCCCAGGAGGAGGAAGGAATGAACCAAGAGGGGCATTTCTCTTCAATTGGAGTAGGGTGAATAACGCTGCCCAGAAGCACTGCTCCTATAGCTTGGGGCATGGCAAAGGACATAAACCAAGAGGGAAGTGTCAGGGGGTTGAAGCGAGAGCATTCACTCTGGGGCAATGGAAAGTTTCCCATACTTCAGTGCAGTGGTGTGGGAGAAGAGCTGGTTCAGGATGGGGAAAGGAGAGCAGACTGGAGGGACTATATCCTTTTGAGCCTATCCTGTGCCCCTTGGTACTGCTGCTGTAAGTTTACCTACAACCTGAGAAACCCCATGTCCCCCTCTTCATCTTGCTCACACAAGAGATTCATCCTGGGAAATGCTTTAGTAGGAGTAAATAAACATCACATGAAACTAGATGACCTTAAGAGTCCATTCCAACTCAAATGATTATATGATTTCTAATATTTTCCAATACAAAAGAGCCATATGGGAATGTTCTTTTCCATGAGTTTAGCCCTTAACTTCATGTCTGTTCAAGGAGAGAGATGATGTTTACAGGAGATGGAGCAAGGAAGGATGGGGCAGCCCTGTTGTCCCGTTTTCCAGCTTGTCCACATTGCCTCATGTTCTCCTACTGTGTACATCTGTGATGAGTCTGCCTCTATTGTCCCACTGAACAGCTATGGATAGCAATATGGTCTCCCATTGCCTGGTCTTCTGGTGAATGAGCCCAGCTCTTGGCCCCTCATCTTATGTTCTTTGCTTTGGTTCTAGCTACCTTGGTGGCTTTTGCTGGACTCATTTGCTCTCCTTCTCACAGCTGTGCCACAGTGGCCCTAATAAGAGGTCATTACAGTGACCATGTCCCCATCACGAACCTCAGTATCATGTTATATGGGCAGTATCAGTGTTCCCTTCCTGATTTCCAGCCTCCATGCCAGCTGGTGGATGACTGTAAAAAGATATTTCTATGATGGAGTTTGGAGTGGTGAAGCCCTAAGATCCTTGGGAGGAGACTTGCATGTCTTGAAGAGTAAGATTTTGTTTCCTGGTGTGAAGCTGCTTTATGGGGTGATCCCATGGGTGACATGGTGGGATGGTGAACATCTCTGAGTAGCACAAGAACATCAGTTGGCTAACACTATCCCATCACTCCTTCGCTGATGCATCTCCCGGTTGAAACATGGCACCTCTTGCTTGTCCTGTTGTGAGGCAAGGGTAGACCCTCTCAAAAGAGACCCAACTGCTAACTGAAGTCCATTACATGTGCCTGTTCTCTGTGTCCTTCATAGACCCCTTGCTTCTAGCATCTGAATGCCACCTTCCAAAATGCCCAAGTGTCCTGGCCTCTGTATACAGAAGCTGTTGGAAAGCTGGACTGAAACACGGTTCCTTTCTGCATGTGTGGTGGGTCAATAACAGGGAAAGTTTTTCTGAGCACTTTAGAGATTAGCTATAGCCCACATTTCATTTTCTGGACTACTAATGGCACAAAGAGTGAGCCTGGAATGAGTAGCTTAGGTAACTCTAGAAAGAGCAGGACATGAAGTGTCCCTGTTGCCTTTGCAATGCTCTGTGACTTGGCCTACATTTTGTTTCTAGTCACCCAGAGCAAAAAGGCTAATACATGATAACTGCAGATAGGAGGTGTAAACTGTTCTTTCTGCATTCTTGTTGTTCCTGTTGTGCTCCATGGCTATTCATAAATATGTTCAGCTTGCACCATGCCATCAGCTTGGTCTGACCAGCACCAAACATCACCTCTTCTCCATTTCTGGGTTAATCTTGAAAACTCAAATCCTGGTCCATATAAGTACCTGTCTTTCTTCTGAATCATAGAATCAAAGATCACAGAATATCTTATGTTAGAATGAACCTATGAGGATCATCAAGTCCAGCTCCTAGCTCCATGCTCTTCTCTTGGCTACTCCTTTTCACTAACCTCTGCTTGTGATTTTGCCATTGTAACCATGCTTGCACATCGTAACTTTACATAATGATCTGTCCCAACTTTTATCTCAGATGAGACAAAAAGAGGGATCTTATCAATGTGTACAGATACATAAAAGGGAGGGTGCAAAGAAGATGGAGAAAAGCTCTTCTCAGTGATGCCCTCTGACAAGAGGCAGTGGGCACAAAACAGAGCACAGGATATTCCTTCCGGCCACAGGTTGATCAGGGAGGTAGTAGAGTCTTCTTCCTTCTAGATTTTCAAAAGCTAACTGGACACGGTCCCATGCAACCTGCTTTAGGTGTCCCTACTTGAGTAGAAGCTAGACCAGATGGCCCTTAAAGGTACCTTTCAATCTCAGCCATTCTGTGATTCTCTGATGCAGGGCCATGAGGTATGGAGAGGGAATTAGTGGGGACGATGTCCCCTTGGAGAGGTAACATGCCAGCCTTTGTCATGGCCTATTCCACAGCTGGATGATTGCCCTTGAGTCATGTCTTTATTCGTAGGGCATCTCAGCTGTCCCAGTATCAAGGGGCATCAGCTGTGTCAGCTCGTGTGTTGTGCATGATGTTGGCAAGACATACCCTACTGGTTGTGAAGCTGACACAAGGGAAGGCAAATGCACAGTCCCCCAGGGCAAGCCATCCACTCATTGGAGGAGACAGACAGCACAGTCAGGCTGTCTGGAGGGGCTGCTCCTCTAGAAGAGCACTGTAGCTACGCAGGGCACGAGGAAAAGGCAGACTGGTGGCTCTCTTACTCTGAAATGCTTAGTTGCTTGCCCTACTCTCTTCTAGGTGAATGAACCTTCAAAGCCCAACAGGGAACAGGACAGCATGGGAAGAATTCTCTATCATCATTCTCACCTTCATTTTGTATCTATCCTCTTTTAGATCCTCTCCCTCCCTCTTTGTCTTGCCTTTCTCTCAATCTTCTCTCCACCTTGGTTTTGTATTCCTCTTTCTCCCTTTATTCTCCCCTTTTTCTTTCTTTTCTGCCCTACATGGACACATCAACATACACACATTTGCACACTTATGTCTCCCTGTGTTGTCTAGCTGGGTGCATAGGAGCAGCTTTAGGCTTGACATTACCATAGGCAGCAGGTTAATGGAAGCCTACTTAAGAACTTTTTGTGTTATTTTCCCCTGATGTGTCTGTATGAATACCTGGCCCGCAGCATCACCACGGAAGATTGAAAATGCTCCTGCCATGGACCTTTACACGGCACATTTTAGGATCCCTGCTGTGTTTTCTTTCCAATAAGAAGAAAGACCTGTCAGCATTAAGCAAATCAGCCGTACGTCTCACCTCCCTGAGCTGTGTCACACATGAATATCTGAGGGTTTTTTTTTCCTCCCCCCCTTCTTTTTCCCTTCTTTCCTCTCCTTTCCCATTCCTGTCCTCTTGGTTTTAACGAAAGAAAAGTTTAACGGGCTCACAAAGGAGAGCGAGAAATATCCATAAAACTCCAATTTAAACCTCTTTAACCCATTCCTCTGCTTTCCCTTTCAACTTGGTAGCGCAACCTTTTTTCTTCCTAATAGGAGGAAGGTTTGAATTTCTCAAGCAGCCGGAGGGGAAGAGGGAGGAGGAGGAGGAGTGTGGAGGGGAAGGAAGAGTTTCTGCATATGTGCAGCTGCTGTAAGAAGGGTTTGTAAAGGTTTAAGGGAATGGGAAAGCAGGGATGAAGTGATCCAAGACACAGGAGCTGCTGCAAGAGGAGCCTGGCTTGAAAGAGAGGAGAATCTCACAAACCAACACCAGAAAATCTTCCCGTACAGACTCTGGGATTGCTTGTTTGAGTAATTTATCTTCCTTTTTTTTTTTTTAATATTAAATTGGTACACAACTCTGATTGACTGCAACTGAGACATGTCACAGAGATGGGGTCAGAAAAAGAAGTAAGGTCTGCAGAAATCTGGCTTTCTTTTTCTGGCCATGCTGTACCTAGATAAGTAAAGTTGCTGATATCACTTCTGATTCCAGATGTGGGGCAGCTGGGCTGGTTCTGGTGCTTGGAGATTCATATTCTTAGGTGTATAAAACCCTTTCATGATTTTATCCACTTGGACCTATGCTGGTGATTCATCATGACCTCCAACCATTCTTGTTGCAATGCTCTCAGGTCACTTCAGCCTCCATCAGCCATGCATCCAGCTCCTCGTTGCCTCTCTGGCTCCTGGGGTTTCTCCAGCCTCACTAAGGGTCGTGGTTCTGATGTATGTTCCCACAGATACAGTGCTGAGATGGTTTGTTCCCTGCATATCTTATTCTGCCAAGATGATTATAAAGGCAACTGGAAAGGAGAAGACTGTTACCACTTGGCTTGCCCAAAAGCTAGGAAGGAAGAAATATAGAATATTATATTGGAAGGGTCCTTTAAGATCATCTAGTTCCATCCCTCCTGCCTGAGCAGGTTGTCAGCCACTAGATCAGGCTGCCCAGAGTCCCACCCAACCTGCCCTTAAACACCTCCAGGGATGAGGTATCCATGATTTCTTTGCATAACATGTTTCAGTGCTCACCACCATCTGAGTAAAAAATTGCTTCTTAACATCTGAAGGAAGGACATCTACTCAACAATCAGAAGATTTTCTCTTGGTTTCCCCTTGATTTGGATGGGACGTATGGATTTTAGAGGCTTAGATATTTACATGTTGTACTAAGGGATGTGGTTTACTGGGGAGATATTGGTGGTAGATGAATGGTTGAACTGGATGATCGTGGAGATGTTTTCCAACCTTGACAGTTCTATGATTCTATGATTTTCACTGTAGGAAAAGGTAATTTCATGATATTCATCATGTGAAATGATCCTTGTTTTTTTTTTGTCTGGCAGTGGTCAGTGTTTCCCAAACACATATAATTGAGACATTCAAGGTCAGGCTAGTTGGGAATCTGATCCCCCTGATCTAGCTGTAGTTGTCCCTGTCCATTACAGAAGAGTTGGACTAGATGACCTTTACAGGTCTCTTTTGACTCAAACAATATTACAATACTGTGATTCTCAGATTGCTGGGAGTGACTTGCCTAAGTGCTTTGGAGACACTGGGTTTTTATTCTTCCGCTGTAGATCAGAAAGGCTGACTTAGCTTCCCAGGACACATCTTTATTAATAAATTAAACATACTTTGGATCAGTCTGTGACACAGAGGCCACATGGCATGGAATATCCATATTTACCTCATTAAAATTTCGTATCCTTTTTGACACACTGGTCGTATCTAACTGCCTCTTGGGAATGACCTCTTGGCCCTTGATGACTGTGGAAATGCACTTGTGAATCATATGGGAGGCAGCTAATTGGGCTGGTCCAAAGCTGCACTATTAATTTAATGGTGATTGGATTCCGGGGCCTGAGCATGTTCCCTAGCACTGCCTTATCTCAAAGACAGTCAAACTCCACTGATTCAGAGGACTTGATGAAATTGCTTTCTACTGGGGGAGCCTGAACCATACATAAATGCCTTGCATAAATTCAAGAGAGTGAGTTGCACAGTCAGATGCAAACCCCTAAATGGTTGGAGTTGCCTCGTGCAATCCCAGCTTCCCACTGTGCCCTTCCTGACTCCTGGTGACTTACAGCCTCTTGGTTCTGGTTCATCCATGTTCCAGCTCATGCTGGCTGCCTATAGCTCTCAGCACACCCATCTGCCTGCTGATTTCATCCTTACTCTGCCTGGGACACACGCCAGGGCATGGGAATAACACATCTCACCTTCCCCAGGGTGCACTTCTCTGAGTGATTCCAAATTGCTGAACTGAGCAGAACCATACTGGGCTATCAACCTTTTACCTTCCAAACTCAGACTTGGTGAAATGAGGGGAAACAATAAGAAAGCAGTTCTGCCACTGAGTTGTGACAAAGCTAATATTTCTTTTCTGAACGCCATCATGCTGAGAGAGGGGGTTCAAGAGCTGTACCAACCCATGACATCCAAAGCAAGCTTGTTGTACTGCTATTGAGATGGCTTAATGATCTAGGGACACAGTGCTCCCTTCAAATGCAACAGATCCCAAAGGATGCCCTGATGAACCCTGCAGCAGAACAAAATCCTCTAAACCAACAGACAAGCTTATTTATTATTCATATTATTGTGCATTTCCTTCAGCAGCTCTTCACCAATGCATAGCACAGCTCTGCAACCACTTGGGGTGTGAAATGACAGACTGGCTCCCTTGAGGATGGAGTAGAGGGTCCAGGGGCTGAGCAAGCTGGTATTAATTCCTAGACTTTCACCCTAGGAGTAGACACCATTATGTTTTTCACATCCTATCCAAGTGGCTGCTGCCCTCTTATTCCCATGTATTGCTGGTGACAGGAGGGAAACTAAGGAATAAAACTGCCAAAACTCAATGAAGAGGCGAGTTTGAAAGAGTGTTGCCTGCTTGCCATCTGCCTACTATTTCTTTGTGGTCAGAAGTGGCAGGAAGACTGGCTGGGAGTTGGCAGCCCCAAAGACTATGTCTTTATTGGAGTTCCTGTTCCCAAGGCCAATGGGCAAGGGATGCACAAATTTACATTATGAAATTCTCCTATCCCACAAGACAGGGCAACAGTACTGGCTGGATTCCCTTTAATAGTTTACCAGTACGTGCAGAGCTATTGGGAACAGAATCATATGGAATCATAGAATGGCTTAGGTTGGATGGGAACTTAATAATCATCCAGTTCCAGATCCCTACTTGATGTCCACTAGATCAGGATGCCCAGGGACCCATCCAACCTGACCTTGAACTCCTCCAGGAATGGGGCATCCAGAACCTCAGCAGACCTCAGTCTCTCTTGGGGCATTCATGGCCAGTGTCAGAGGTCCTTTGACAATTCCATCCCAATGCACTAAAGAACTCTAATCACCTAAGCTTCCTCAGCACTAAACAGAGAGGGTTTGGTGGGGAAGGAGCCAACCCATCCATGGTAATCCTGAGAGTATCACCTGAGATGATCATTCTTCAGCATGGAGAAGAATGAGGGAGAAATGGGAGGTGGGAGGGCAGGTGAAGGAGGCAAAGGATGGACTTATGAGCACTTGCTGCAAAGGACTTTAATGCATCTTAAAGTGGAAGTCTTCATGTCCAATTCTTGTCACGGGCAGCAGGGCTAATCTGCTGGATACCATTTCCAGGGGGAAGGAATGGTCCTAGTAGTGGACAAGGCACTTTGCTCAAAGGGGCTGCTGGCTTTTAGAGGCTTTTATTGCTGCAACTCAGTGGCTCAGCAGAGAGGTCTGCTGCCATTAGAGTGACTCTAAAAGTATCCGAAGATTAGCGGTGACAGACTGACTGACCTGTCCCTTTCAAGCCTGGAGCAGATGAGGGGGAGAAGAGAGGAGAGAGAAACAGTCTCCCCCACCAAAAAGTATGGTTTGGGTTAGACAGTGAAAAACAGACAGTGCTGGTATCCAGTCTCTAAATGGACTTAGATTCCTTTCCAATTATTGCCTCAAATCAGTTCATGTAGATGGAAAGGAGATTTATAAGCCACTCTCCCCTGCCACAGATATGTTTGGTGGTTTCCCTGTTTTCAGCAGGGCTGAGTAAAGAGTGTTTCGAGCTCTGAAGATATTGCCAATCCATTCTTTTTCAGGATTTTGCAGGGACTCCCAAGGAAAGAAATGGTCTGGCAATGACTTACTTCAGTGCCTTTGAGTTCCATCAGTGAAGAATCCCCACCACAGATTATCAAGCTTTGATTTTAAGGGGATGCTACTCTTGTCCCTCTCAGGCACAAACATCTTTCATGACAGGCAGAGTTATGCTAGAGAAGAGCAAGTAGTGTGGATAAAATCCTGTCTCTTTTCTCTATCTTAGTCCCCAGAACTTGAAATTGTTTCTGCCCCAGGTCATCATTTCATCCATGATCAAACCCTGGATGCACACAGAGTATGAACACATGGGAAAATTACTTTTTATATTTCCTAATGGTGATTAAATTCTTTCTGTTGTGGCTTTTCTCTTTAGAGATCCTGATTTTGGCCTTAGCCAGGGTTGGCCTGGTCAGGATGCCAAATTTGCCGCTGCTAATACAGCTCCTGGAGTCCCCCTACCATCACCAAACCTCACATCTATCTGCTCCCTACAGTTACTTCTCTGTGCTGTTCCTTCACAATGGGCATTTCCTAGAGACAGCTCCACTATTCCACTGCTGAGATTATTTTTTTTTTTCCTGTTTATTCTTCTTTTTACAGAATATATATCTAATTTCTTTTCCCTCCCACCTCCCCTCCTCCTCCTTCCATCTCCTAAGCTCCCTTCCTGTCTGCTTGCAAAGAGAGGTTTCGAGACCAATTTCAAGGTGGATTCAGTACTGGAAGATTGGGAAATTTAACATCAAGAAGTTGTTTGAGGCTGCAGACTGCTGTGTGCTCCCTCCTGAGATGGAGGAGTCCAAAGAGGCCCTTGGAAATGCAGCATGAGCTAATCAGGCCTGTGGAGAGGCAGAAGGACCCCTGGGGTGGATTTCTGCATAGGCTTCCTAAAGCTTTGCTTTCTAGGAAATGCAAGACAGATGAGGGATGAAGGCAGGGAATTTTGGACATGCTGTTCCCCATTCCTCTGCTATAGGTGCTCCTCATCAGGTCACCTCTCCCTTAGCCTTTGTTATCCCACCTGGTCTGTGATGACGGCAATGCTGAGGTCCTCTGTAGACACTGATAGAAACATGATGACACAGAGGGTTAATACAAGATAGGTTGGATACTAGGGAAAAAATGTTCTCAGAAAGAGTGGTAATGCATTGGAAGAGGCTGCCCAGGCCAAAGCTCTGCTGTTCATTACACCAACCTCACTTCCCAACCAGTTGTCACCCACAAGCTTGGGGAGGATGCATTTTCCAGGTTGCTGGAGATGTTGAACAGCTGTCAGCAGCACTGGGTTACTTCACCACCATCATGCTCTGAAATGAATAAGCATAAGCACATCCCTCAGGGCAGGAGACAAGAGAGTTTTACCTTGTTCAGTGTGACCTGACAGACAAAAAGGTGATTCTGAAGTGCATCAGGCCCAGCACTGCCACTGACATAAAACTATTAGAGAGCATCCAAAGGAGGGCTACAAAGATGGGGAGGGATCTGAAGGGCAAGATGTATGAAGAGTGACTGAGATCCCTTTGTTTGTTTGGCCCAGGGAAGAGGAGGCTGAGAGGAGGCATCGTGGTGACCTATAGGTCCCTTATGTTGTCCTACAGCCAATTCACATCATCTGCTCTGTGGTGACAATGACAGGACCCAAGGGAATGGCATGGAGCAGGTTCTCAATAGAGGGCAGTGGATGTAGAACAGGCTTACCTGGGCAGTGGTCATGGAGCACAAGGAGAGTTGGGGCACCAATCTCAGACATAGGGTTTGGGTTTTGAGTAGTCTTGTGTGGAGCCAGGAGCTGGACTCAGTGATTCTTGTGGGTCCCTTCCAATCCAGGACATGATTCTACCATTCTATGGCCCCGTGCAGACCATAAGAGTCCAAGGGATGGTTCTGGATGAGGATAATCAATTATTTTTCTGCATAAGTGGAGAGTATTTAAGCTGTATTAAGACAGGAAAAAAAGAGAAAGAAAAACCCAGAAAATTAAAACTTACCAAAAGAATCGCTTTTTGGGAGTGACAGCCATGCACACTCTTTGGCTTAATGGCTCACTTTTAGTTGGATGCAGTGAGAATTCTTGCCATTTGTCTGACAAAGGGGATAGAAGAAGGGAGAAAATATCTTTGGTCAAGGGAGAAAAAGTGATGAATGAATTCCAGGTCACTAACACTGAGTTTGTCTCATTTTTTGCTGAAGAGCTGGCATCAAATAGTAAAGGCAGTGCACCGCAGTCAAAAAGTGACCTATTTATTTCAAGGGATTTGAAGAGCAATGTTTCCATTCAAACCTCTTTATCTGCAAAGCAGCAGTGAAGTGTTTCACTGTCAGCCCACATCTGATTTTATGTTGCTGGGAAGGGGGCTTCCTCTTTCATAGGAAGCATGGTAAGTATGTTTTGGTGCATACATCTGGTTTGCTGTCTATATCTAGCCTTAGAGATCCCTGAGGAGTTGGACCAAGTGACCTTTATGGGTACTTTCCAACTCAAATGGTTCTATGATTTTAGTATTAGCACAAATGTAGTAGTGGATGATGACCACTTTTGGGGTGTAAATCACTCTTAGCCTAATTCCTTAGAAACACTCTGTCCAGAGGAAGCAGTGCAAGACTGCACCTCAGACCTGTGTAGATTCCACCTAGTGACCCATCTTTGGCTTACACAGCTCTAGAGTGTATGCTGGAGGCTGGGAGAGTGTCGTGGGAAGTTTTGCACAGATCCTATACCTTTTCTTAAGCCATTCTATGCAAGTAGATTGTTGGCCAAACACCCTGGAGCAATCAGGTAAATAGGGGAGGTGTTGGAGTCACTGTAGATGTGACACTGAGGGACATGGTTCTGTGGGCATGCTGGCAATGAGTTGATAGTTGAGCTAGATGATCCTAGTGTTCATTTCCAACCTTAATGATTCTATGACTCTGTGTGTCATAGTCTTGTGCTTCCTTACTAGCTCAGTGCGCTGCAAGAGGAATCTGGACCATCAGTAAATGCTGAAACTTTGGAAATGGTGCTTAGGAAACATTGAAGCTAGCACTCCTCTAATCTGGGAAAAATATAGAATCTGTGAATGTGTGAACAGTAAAATGCCTCCTGGAAACAAGCAGGTTTGCTACCTTGAAGCCAAATGTGTTTGTGTTAATGTTTCACACTTTGATAATAACACAAATCAAACCCAGACTTTCCAGTTTACCTGCAAACAGACTAAGAGTTTTCCCTTGCAAGTGCTGCTCTGCAGTGCACTCCCCAGAAGCAATCAGAGTTTGCCCAAGCAGCATTTTTCTGATGCTCCGTGGAAAATATTTGTTCAGCTCTTCTGGAGAGCACGAGCTTCAAGGAACTTGAAAGCAAAGGATTCACCTTGCCTTGGGGCTGCTGAAAAAATGCTTTTCCTCCACAGCTCTCAGTGGAGATGAGGAGGAGATCATCATGGTCTGAGGTCAGCAATGGTCACAGAGGATATATAAAGACAATGGTAGCCAGGACACAAGTGACTGAGAAAAGGAGACTCCGTCTATGCTCTGACAACAGCGTATCTCAGCTGTATGTCTGTCTTGGCCACAGGACAAAAGGTCATGTCCATGTGACAAATTCTGCCGGTGGAAGATCCTTTTCTGAACAAAAAAACACATTACAGTTTTCTCCTTGCTGTCTGGCCCCAAAGTCCAACCCTAAGAGCCGGCGAATGGCCATTTGAAGGCACTTAGGACCCATAGAGAAGCGGAGTTCTCCCTCTGACAAGGATGAGGAAGGGACAAGAAAGGTCTTCTTGAACCTGTCCCTAGATGTTCCATGATCAGCCAATTTGCAGGATGCACCCCAGCCTGAAGGCTCCTTTGGGGCTATGATGGATGAACTCACACCTCCATCCTCCTTCCTGGAACTGCTTTGTAATTGGTAGTGGTGGCCAGAAGGGTTCCCAGGGGCTTGATGAGGAATGGAGGCCACTAGTGGAGGAAAGGAGGATGCGTAGAGGGATGTCTTTGTGTGTGGGGATGCAGTGGATGTTAGTTAATGGAGCTGGGTGATTCAGATGCTGCAGAGGAAGCATCAGGGGATGCTTTACGCCCTGGTACTGCTGGCAGAAACATCCCGGAGGCTCCGTAGCACATAAGTAACTACAATGGGTAATTACTTAATAATTAAAGATATGTAGTGCTTGGATTGCCTCCCAGAGCCAGAGCAGAATGAGGAGAGCAGGGTACAGCAAGAGGAAGACTTCCCATCTTACAGGAAACCTGCTCCTACCAAACCTCCCTACAGTACCTGTGTCTGTTGAGGGACTTGGCTGGAATCAATTCTCCTCCACTTACACTCAGAGGAAGTCACTTATTAACTAAATGAACCTGATGTGTGCTGTTTCCCTTCCTGGCATGCCTTGATTTCCCCTCTCAGAGTTGAGATGTTGTCTGAGGATACCAGGGTATTTCACAGGAGATGCTAGTCCCAGCTGGGCATCCATAATTCATTCATAATTCCATTCATCCATCCATCCATCCATCCATCCATCCATCCATCCATCCATCCATCCATCCATCATGGGAAAAACTGCTTATCAGTCCCATCCTGGGGAAAGATACTGTCACATTCTGGACTGTCAGCTGAATGGGAAATAGAGCTAAATCCCATCATTTTCCCCATAGTACTTCTAGCCCTGGTAGGGCAGCTTGGGCTCGTGGGGTCACAGGAAAGCACAAGGTGAATACGGATGGAGGAAAAATGAAGTTGATCCTCTGCTGGGTTTGCTACCCATTGTGAAGGCAAGGGGGTAGATTAGTGTTGATTTCATTTAGAACCTTAGTGTTACGATTCTTGTGTGTGATAAAACTGTCTCCATCAATGGAGAAGAATTTAAAAGAAGAAAAGGTTCCAGGCACCACCTGGGATTAGGTTCAGCATCTTCCACTCTGGAATAAGCAGTCGATGGTGGCTGCAGACTGGGCAGAAAGAAATGGATATCCTACCTGGACAACACCAACATAACATGTCTAAAAACAAGGAACCTGATGGCATGGGCTACTGACAGCTCTACTTTATTTACCAGCCTGATTATAGGCAACATAGGAGTAGATTTATTAACTCTGATCACTCATGATTCAGAGCCTTCTAGATAAATGGCAGAGCTGGGGGCCAGTGCTAAAACTCAGCTGACATTAAAGCAAAGGATCTGTCGATGCTTCTGCTGGAGGCAAAGGGGACTGGATGTAGGGACCATGTCGGCTGAGTGGTGTGATTTTTTTCCCTCTCCAGTATGAATGGTGTACATGGAGAGGGTGGGCAGGATGGGGATGCTGACTCCATACCCATTGCCCCACAGACTGATGAGAACACAGAGTCATAGAAAATCCTGAGTTGGAAGGGATCCATAGGGATCAATGAGTCCAATTCCTGTGCTGAAGTGCTCCTAGCCCTGGGATAAGCATCCTGGCCATACTGCATTTGCTATGCCCCTAAGAGTGTCCAGGTGAAGCAAAGTCAGCCAAAGGGCAAGTGTGTGCATCCAAGTCTCATTATATATATATATTTTTATTATGCTAACTTTGCATAAATCACAATAATTTACCCTTGAGTCAATGATACTGTGACAGTGTCAAATTGATGCAGGAGAAGGGTAAGATCCTTGAGGGTTCTCCATCCACACCTTCACATTGCTTTTGCCATTTCCCACTGTGTTATGAGTCTGAGCTGTACTTTCCACTTGGGATTAAAACCCTGAAGAAGCAGACATTGTGTCACTGTGAAGTTCAAGCTGAGAGAGCTGAAATAACACAGCACTGGGGCACTTGGATTGCCAGCAGCTCTCCCAGTTCTGAACCAAAGCCTCTTCCTCTTTCTGAAGTTTATGCTTAACTGAGAGTTAAAATAAATTCTCATTTGATTTGACAAGAATAGTGTTGTTCTATTTCTGCTTTGGGTCATCTGAAAGCAAAGCTCTACTTGGATGCTCAAAGAACTGCAGGGATAAAAGAACAGGAACTGGCTATGAATGTATGCATGGAAATAAATGTATATGTGTCAGCTGTAAATGTGACATGGAAACCAGCTATAGGTGCATCCCAAAACCCTGCTGAGAGCCTGAGCAGCACTGTGAGTCACTGCTGGCTTTAATGCAGGACTCTGACATTGTGTAACTGTTGGAGGTGGATTATTTTGGGGCACATGGGGAGTTGGTGTGGAAAGAAGGTGTGGAGATATCTGGATGAACATGCCCCATGACAGAGTGGCTGTGGGGACCTCAGCCAAGGATGGTGGGATGGGCTCTCTGCAGGGAACAAGAGAGAAGATGGCTCTGTTAAATGTCTGCAGTGATTTCTGATCTCGCTTTCTCTTCAAATGCCTTTCAAAACTGATCTGCACAAGGCCAGGGTCTCAGATTGAATGTTGGAAAGATGGTCTCCAATCCTTTTTGCTGCAGTTCCATGCACTAGTCTTGCAGCAATGAGGCTTCCCAACCCCAGACAAAATACCCTGGGTTTTCCTCCCTGTTGAAGCCACATCTGTTCTAAATATTTCATGCACATGTGCACAACCCTGATCTGCAAGAAGCACAATTCCATTAGCACATCATCCTTCTGGTGGGCATTTCACTTTTCATGGACGCAGCTACCATGAATGGTCAATCCCAACTCCTGCAGAGACCCCTGAGGAAGAACCTAGGATGAAGATTCAATAAGGATTGACATGTGCCCAGAATGGTACCCATATAGGTCCTGTAGTACCATGCCATGCTGTGGGTCAAATGACTTGCCAAGCATGTGGGAAATGCTTATGAAAGGATGCTAGGCTCATGGCTTGGATCTTAGGAGCAGCACTCAGATGTGCAGCTCAGCACCTCTGGCCCACTCCACGGTGATTCCTCTCCATCCTATTCCATCACAGAAGTTCATCAGTCCTGCCTTTCAATACAATATTGCTGAATGGACTAAAGGGAAGGAAATTTAAGAGATGGGAGATGTGTTATTCTACTGGAGCTGTGGAACTGAGCACCAAAGACACTGAGAAATCATTTCTTCTTCCTGTGCCCATTTCTGCAGCAGCAAACAGTCCTTGTTTCTCCCTTCCCATGGAGAGAGAGATGAGAGCTGCATGGGTCTTTGCTTTTTTTTTTCACCAAACCCAGTATTTCTGAATGCTCAGCACTTCAGCGAAGCCAGTCCTTGCCACTCGTACCCTGGATACCTGAGCTGGGTGGAAGCAGGTTCTGCAGACAGATATCTCCATGGATGGGCTGATACTGCAGACCTGGGGGGGGGGGGGGGGGGGGGGTGCGGGGAGAGGATCGATAATGCAGATACAGAGAGAGTCAGCCCGGAATGAATAAGCCCAGCTTTGTAAATGAACCCAGAGCTCTCAGGGCTCCCCGGTAAAGGCTGTTATCTCCAGACACTCCGGCTGGCTGGGTCCTTTCACAATACAGAGATGTGCCGACCAGGATATGAGTCAGCTAACAGGGCTCTTTCCCTGATCGCTGACTGAGTGCCTGCCCCACTCTGCTTTGCAGTGTTGGCTGATGATGGATGTAGCCTGTAACCCATCTGTAACAGCATCACCATCAAGGCGGTATTTGCTCATGTGGATTTTAGGAGAAAAAATAAACAATAATCATAGGATCATAGAATGTTTTGAGTTGGAAAGGACCCTTAAAGGTCACTAGTCTACCCTGCAATGAGCACAGACATCTATTGAATGAGCTTGGAAAACCCACATGGGTGTGTTGTCATTTTGGGGATCTGGAGGTGATTCAAACAGCAGTTTGCAGTCTACAGAACTCCATGGCTATCCTATGCAGCTCATACAGTAGGAGAAAGAGACAGGGAGGACCCCAAGTTGTATGTCTTTTCCCAGTGCAGCCATCTGTAAGAGCATTTGGAGTCACTATCCCTAGAATTTTTCAAGAAGAAGTTAGATATGGCAGTGAGAGACATGATTTAGTGAGTGTGGTGGTGATGAGTTGATGGTTGGGGTAGATGATCTCGGTGGTCTTTTCCAACCTTAATGATTCTATGATTCTAAGGCAGGTGAAGGCAGTATGTCCCCCAAACACAGCCCCAGTCTGGTCTCCTGGCCTTGTCCCCATGCCTCTCAGTGGGTCCAGTTCAGGAGCAAGACCTACAAGTCCAGTGCAACACTTCTTTCCAGGGCCAGTCGAGCCTGGGGTCTGTCTTACTTCATGTCTTGCCCCTGCTATATCTACCCACATCTGGTGTTTGTGGATGCCTCATCCCTGGAGGTGCTTAAGACTGGGATGACTGGGACCCTGGGTAGCCTGATCTGGTTGGGTGGCAACCCTTCCCACGGCAGGTGGGTTGGACCTTCTGTTTTCTGTGATTCAGGGATCCTGTGATTCTTTGATTTCAGGGCTGCACAGACCTGGCAAAATCAATTCACGTGTGTATGGAAAAGAGAGAGATGTGGACACTATCTGCAGGGATCCATACACAGCGTTCCCAAACTAAAACTCTTATCCTTAACTCTGTCCTCATAACTTTACCATAAAGGTAGGTGTTTGGGGCCCTTTGCAATGTGTTTGTTAATAATCTGAAATCTGGGCCAGAGGTCCACTTCAGCACAATAATAGAGCCATTCTGCTAAACCCATCCCCTCCCCAACCCTGTCTCCTCCTTTTTTTCCCCCCTTCTCATCTCATTTCCTCCTGAGCCAAAGAAATCTGTCTGCCTGATAGATGGCTCCTGACAAGCTGAGCAGCTAAAGATCACATGTCAATAGGGCTATAATTAGGAGAATTGAGCCCTGTCAGGGCTGGACGGATATTTATCTGAAATCAATGGCCAATAGGGTGGAAGGAATGAAGATGTGGGAGTGTTTGCTTTGGAGCTGCCATGGCTCTTTACACCCTGTCTGCACTGGGATCCTGTCAGCCAGGGCTTTCCTGCTGCCTGAAAGAGAGAAGGATTATAGCATTAGACATGGGGATCTGCCCTGGCCTCTGAGCACCGGCATCCACTGACCCCTCTGTGCTTATACCCAGGTTGGGATGACAGTGAGGAGACGTGAGAAGAGGGTCTGAATGCAGGCAGAGGTGGCGATTCAGCCCCTTTGCTCTTCCTCCCGGTGAGGAAGAGAACGTTAGCAAGGGCTCAGATGCATAGCAGGGATGTGGGATGAAAGAGGCAAGATCTGATGGGAACAAGGGTATTTTCACCCTTTGCTTCTCTGTCATCTCCCATCCTAACTGAGATGGGGCTGGGGTCACACCTGGATGCTCACATATCTGCCAGGGGAGATGCTGCAAATGCTAGGCTGAGATTTTTTCTGTCAGTATCCTATCTGGATACTGGGTCATGGCAGGGACCATGACCCAGTATTGCAGCCCTTCCCATGGATATGTCAATCTTCTGAGAGCACAAGGACCTCCTTGTTTCCCACACTTCCTGGGGTGCTCTCAGCACTGATGTAGAATATGGATTTGTACCCAGGTAAACAGCAGGGCTTGCTCTCATTTGGACTGGGGAACAAACACTTTTGCAACTGTGGGTCTTTCTTGCAAAGTAAAGCACTGGAACATGTTACCCAGAGAGATCATGGAAGCCAACTGGAGACATTCAAGGTCAGCCTGGACCAAGCTCTGAGCAACCTGACTGAGCTGTAGATGTTCCTGTTCATTGCAGGGGAGCTGGAATGGATGACCTTTAAAAGTCCTTTCCAACTCGAACCATTCTATGAAAGAGAAGCTTGGAAGGCCCTGGGAAACACTCTTCATCTAATGCATTGTTGCTGCAGGGAATCAATGGCCCAGCCTCAAAGCTGTTCAGCTATGAAAACATGGGAGGTTTAAGGCAGAAATGTTTATGGACATGAGGAAGGATGGAGTCTGCTGCCACATTGCAGCATGGCAATTAATAGCCAGGACTGAAATGAGCTGACGGAAGTCTTTGTAATTCCAGCCTACAATATCTTCCTGCTCTTTTAGCTTGATGAGCTTAGAATCATAGATGTTGGAAATGACCTCCAAGATCATCAAGACCAGCCCCCTCGTGTCCTCACCATGACCACTAAACCACGTCCCTCAGTACCACATCTCTTGAACACCTCCAAGGGCAATGACTCCACCAACTCCCAGGCTGCCTGTACCAATGCCTGACCAATCTTCTGGATAAAACTGATTCTTATTGCAGGGGTTCTCTCCTCTGCCTTGCTACTCTCACACAGATTTTGTCCCTGGAGAGCAGCAGGATAACACACAGCAGGCAGTGAGCA
Source organism: Coturnix japonica (assembly GCF_054131305.1). Classification (NCBI taxonomy): domain Eukaryota; kingdom Metazoa; phylum Chordata; class Aves; order Galliformes; family Phasianidae; genus Coturnix; species Coturnix japonica. The sequence goes on from NC_140664.1 coordinate 759,131, forward strand.
GAGCACACATGGTTTCCCTGCCCCTGTTCTACCAGCATGAAAAATCAAAGCTCTTAAAAACTGAAGGGGATTAGAGGTCTGAATTAGTGAAACCATTGGTTCCCATGTGGGCATTAGGAATCACAATGGCTCTTCCAGCTTGCTCATCTCATGACAGCATCCCCATGTATTGTGCATTGTCAAAATCCCACCTGCTGTCCACTGGCCTCCACTTCACTCCTGAAAGCCCCACAGATTTGTGTGAACTCAAAGAAGGAAGCAAGAAGGATCAGTGCCCTCTTCATGCCTCAGACAGGGGGCAGTGGATGCCACATAGCTTGGTATGCTTCTAATTTATTGCTCCTGTAATTGGGGTTAATTAGTGGTGACCAAATTTATCTTCTCGCCTCTCATTAATCCCAAACACAAAAGAACCCTGTTTGCAATCAATTGCTGTTTAATTACAGCACAATAGCTGCCTCCTGAGATCGAAATCCCTGCTGGCTTGAGGCCTTGACAGTGAAAATGGGAGGGGGCTGAGTCAGATGGAGGATGGAGTTAGGGAAGGGGATGAAGATGAGGATGAGGTAGCTGCTTTGTGCATCCTAAGAATGAGTGAGGCTTACAAGAAGCAATATGAGATTGCCTTGCCGTTGCTGAAGGATCAGGTAGTGAGTTTCAATGTGAGATGAAGTTTTGTGCTTTTTTGTTTTGTTTTTTAGTAGCTCCTCTTGCAATGGCAGGACAATCGAGCAGATGATGGTGGAGATTCTGGACAGCCCAGGGATGTCCTTTTCACTTGGAGATCTGCTGGTGGTTGTTAAATGAGATGCTTTGGATGCAGGCCTTCCCTCTCAGTCCTTGTTGCTCTGATAAGTCACGGGCAGTAAGACATCCTGCTTGAGATCTGTGTCCTCCAATAGCATCTCCCACTGATTCATCCTAGACCTCAGAGGTTGCCATGGCCCCCATCACCAGTATGGTAGAGGAAGAAAAGATGCCTTTGCGCATATATATAAAGGGTTATGCTAAGACCCAGAAAGAAAATGTAATGAGACAGAAAAAGTGTTCCCCTTGAGGTCTGGCTTTGGGTCAACAGTTGAGACAACATTTGGTCTGCTCTCAGCCTAAAAGCAATGGAAATAGAGACTTCTTCAGCCAGTGATGGCAGGGAGGGAAGGTCACACCACCATCTGTGGCTTTGTTGTTCAAACTGAAGGTATCTGAGATGGCCTAGAGAGAGACTTTGTTGAAATAACTAAAGCAGGCATGGGATGGAAGAGCTATGCCTCTTTGGCTAAACCTTCTTACAGTGAGGTCTCTGTAGGAGCGCAACCAGAGGCTGTATGGTCACCCATAAAACTGATCTCACCTCCCCATCACCTACGTGAGAGCCACAGGCTTCTTTTTGCCAGCAGTTACATTTTCTTGGCAATACTATCTTTCCTGCCCCCTCATTTGTCCAGATAAATGTATGCTTGGTTAATGCTGAGAGTATTAAATAAACTCCCCGCCTAGTCTGCCCACCTCTCCCTCCCTGCTGGTTAGGTGCCATCAATCTGCAGGATTATTGAGCCTGGTTTTGGAGGCAGTGGTGTGTTGAAAATGCTCCGGTCTTCCCTTTATCACTTTCAGATCAGCTCATTGGATGAGAATCCATCAGGGAAAGTAATGGAAGAGGCTGTGCTGATATATGGCTCTGTGTTGCCAGATCAATTGGGCTCTCTCCTTCCCTCCTATGTGGGAGCTGTGCAGGCCCAGGGATAGGTCTACTCAACTCCCTCCTCTTAAAACATTAGATTAATCAATGCTCCTCGTTCCTGCACCAAATTCTGTCCTAGCATGTGCTGGAGATGACCTAAAGGTGATAAATATCAGGTCAAGGGATGAACATCTCCTGGGACCTCAGTTGTCTCAACTCACCTGCTGATTTTACTTACTGCATTCAGTATTTGGGTGGATTTAACAGTTAGATAGCAGCCAGAAGTAGGATATTTTGCTTAAAAAACAATCATATATTGAAATGCAGCTCTTCCTGAGGTGGTGCATTCACCACTGGGGCTAAGATTCTACACCAGGTGCCAGATTTGAGAACTTTTTTTTCTGCTGGGGGTATCACCAGCCACCCTCTCCCCAAGCCCTGTGCTGATTCAGAGGGAAGAGCACCACCTACTGAGTCTCCCTCACCTTCCCCCCTTCTTAATAAGCAAATAAATAAATAAATAGTGTTCTCACACCCAGACTCATCTTCCTTCTCTCTGGGAAGGCAGAAACACATTTTGCTCCAAGCAACCTCCCTGATCTCTCCAGGCGTTTTCTGCTTGCATCGTGTTTCTTGCTAAGCTGCTTGTGATAATGAGACTTACCTTCCTTGGGCTCCTTCTGCTTCCTGCCTTTGTGAACTAAACTCCACGCTAACACCTTCCCCAATGCAGGTGGGATTTCTGTGTGTATTTACGGGCAGGTGTGGGAAATAATTTATCTAAGTTTTGACTTAAAATATTAACCAAGCTAAATACAAGGGAGTTTACTTCACAAAGCTCAGACAGATGCAGTAATATATTTGCACATGTGCTTGTGTGTGTGTACGTGTATGAGCATGTATGCATTTTAGCTCTGACCAAAGATTTCATGAATTAGCTAATGACTTTCCCCTCTGTTTTCACTTTCCCTGATGTAACCATCACTTTCAATATTGACTAAGCACTTAAAATCCTAGAAAGCAAGTTGGGAGAAACCCAGAAAAAAATCTTCTCTAGTGTTTCTTAACTGTTTCTAATTGGGAGACTATTGAACATTTCAGGAACAAAGCCAGAGCCCAGCTTTTGCAATATTCCCTCAAAGTCCTTCATTTGGAAGCAATGAAGTGTTAGGCTAGAAGTTAATTGTTCAGTTATTATTTCTCTCTGGTTTGCTTTTCTGTTTACACTATGCAAGTGAGTGTGTGCTTTTCCAAGGCTACTTTCCAGGGATTTATAGACTGTCTTGGCTGAGGGGTCCTCAATCAGTTGATCTGCCTCCACCCAAACCATTTCTAGTCTTAACACCATGAACGCTGTTATCAAGAAGATCCAGCTGGGAGGAAGGTGAGCCATCACCTTCTCAGATCATGGTATTTCTTGTTTTCTTACTAGAACCGTGTATTAATTGATGTTGGAAAAGACCTCTAAGATCATCAACATCTACTGCCAACCCATCCCCACCATGCTCACTGAATCATGTGCCCAAGAACCATATCTCCATATTTCTCGAACATCTCCAGGTATGCTGATTTCAATCACCTCCCTAAGCAGCCTGTTCCAATGCATCACCATTCTTTTGAAGAGAAGATTTTTTTCCTACTATCCAGCTTGAACTTTCCCATTTCAACCTGTCCCATTTGAAATGGAAGGGCAGCAAACCTTTGTGTTGGAAAAAAACCAACAAAAACATAGCATCCCTGTGGCTTTGCATCTTGTGACACCAGCTCTTGGCAATGCTTAGACATGGGTACCACATTGCCCTTGGATTACTTCATCTCAGAGGGTTGTCAGGTGCACTTTGCACCCTTCAGGTATCCTCTATGGAAGAAGAGGGGGGTTGTCAGCTTGCCTCTGAATCTGGCTTCAAACAAGGGAAACTGTGCCCACACCAAGAAAAGACCATGGGATAGTGCCATGAAGACAGAGGAGGACCATGCAAGAGCAGTTGGCGAGTTCTCCACACCACAACTGAACGTGTCCTCAGGCCTAAAGGCAGCAGAATGATTTTCTTTTAGTAACCCACCAACCTTCTGTGCTCCTGAGCAGAAGTGCCTCTTTGTCTCGTAGTAGAAGGCTGACAATGAGCTAACCAGCCATGGAAATGCAAGCAGACCTTGGAATTCTCCAGGAAAGCTCCTCAAAAGCCAAGGAAATATGACCCATGAGAAAGGATTGGGAAGACATGAGATTCATTAGCCTAGAGACTGAAGGGAGGTGGGGTAATAGCCTGCAATTATGTAAAAGACTTCTGCAAGAAGGGGAGGGACACATGTTTCCCTGTGGATAGGACAAGTAATAAGGAGCTTAAGAGTCAGCAAAGGCGATTTAGAGCTGTGGGGATAGAGAAGGGCTGGGATTAATTATTGAGAGCGGGGGAAGGGTGGTATCACCAGTGCTGGAGGTTTGGAGGACAAATGTGTCAAGGAGAGCTTAGAGAGAGTGGATTCTATCACAGGGAAGAGGATGGGGAAGATATGGTTGCAATGTTCACTTGGCCATCTTTTCACTATGGAGTTTTGGCTGACTTATGCAGCAGCAAGTGCTGGGAAAGTCTACAAAGGCTGGTGGGTTTGATAGTACTGGGGGTTTTTCTTGTTGCTTGTGTTCATTCGCTGGTGAGAGCTCCATCATCACCCATGTCATGTGCTGCCTATCAAACCATTTCCTTTGCTATTACTTGGCCCAGGTGACTCAAGACAATGTTGGCAATGTACCTGTGAGTGCTGCATCTCCACCTCTCTCCCCACCTTGCCTGTGCTTCCACCTTCACCTGCACCTTGTGGGCTGGAGGCATCTTCTGAGTAGAAAGCTCCCAGTCAAGTAATGGCAATCCAATCACCACAAGGAAGAAAATCTGCTGACTGGATGCAAATCAGAAATAAAACAGAAAAACTTGAGAAAGCTCCTTCTTCCAGTAATTCCCAGAGAGGTGTCAGCCATGATTTCTGGAAGCCACACGCAGCAGAAAGCAGGGGCTTGCTGGCAGCACTAATGAAGTTACTGACATCCGGCGATTAGGTTAGGAGATCCTCTGGGACTGGCCTGCGAGGTGATGGACTGAAAGCAGAACGGGAACTAAATTGCATTTCATTTCAATTTGGCCATAAATTTGATGATTTCGTCAGATAAGGAGTAAAGGGGGAAGGGAGGCGGGGGGAGTAAGGGAGAAGGAGGGCTCTGTGCCTTCAGCACGGCCAGGGCAGGGAGGGAGCATGACACGAGAAATTACATCGTTCTAGTTTGTACTATTGTAGATTATTAATCAGAAGTGTCAAAGGCTTTATGGATAGGATGTATATCACCTGCTTACTATAGACTATTCACTGAAGTAATAAGGGCTGGGAATATAGGTTATCGAACTGCCTTGGGATTTATGGGAGAGGATGCAGTGGGTGAAGAGAGGAGATGGGCCATTGTTTCCACTTTCATGGGATGCTCCACATGGCTTTAACATTAAGAATTCCATGTTTCATATGCAGAAATGGCTTCTGGGACTGTCAGACTGTAGAACATTTGCAAGCTGGAGGAGATAAGCCAAATTTCACGACCCAAAGGACAAGCTGAGCCTCAAAACAAAGTAGACCCCATTGTAGTGATGTTGATCATTACTTTCAAAACCACTGATAAGGGAACGGATTCAAATGTCTTTTCATCACTGTGCATTAGTAGTGTGAACTTTAAAGAAATCATCGTAGTTCATTCCATTTTTCAGAAAACATTTGATCCCAGGCATGACAAAAATCTTCACCTGACAATTATTTCTTTGTTTTCCTGTTAAATTTAGGATGAGAGGTAATGGCCTCAAGATGTCAATGACATCTAATCATTGCTGGCACCATGGCATCCTAGCTGAGTGTTTTAAGGCTTTTGACCCAAACTGATGATGTCCCTGCAAGGTTCTAGTCTTCTTACTTTGCTACAAGAATACCTTGCAAGTGATGACATTTTCATCATGACCTGATGAAGGATTGGTGATCTTGTATCTGTGGTGGTAGTCAATGATCTCATGGAGCACAGCAACATGTTAGCAAGCTTCTCCTGCACCCAGCTACTGTGGGAAAGGGACAGTGAGGTTCCCCAGGTCTAGCTCTGCTGAACATAAGAGCTGTTTTGTGCTGCTACAGCAATAACGAAATGTGACAGGAGCTTGGCCTGTCCTTGAGGCCAAAGCTTTTAAACTCACATGTGTGAGAGAAGGGAAAGATATTGCCCACAAATCTTCACCTAGAAGCCAGAAGTGGAGCTCTGGCTGTGTCAGAGATCTGAAGGCATGTGGCTATCAGACTACTGCACAAGTCTGGCAGGCAGTTTTGTGACCATAATTAATACATACAGTTGCCCGGAATTCATGTGTGGTCATGGAAATTTTGCACACAGCTATAGAGGAGATTGACTTGCAGCTTCTGTGTCTGATTCCTCCCTCACCTGCAGGTCTAGTACAATTCTTGATGGTGAACATGAACCTTTGTTGCTGTGTCTGCACTTTATTGCACGGTCTCTCCTTTCTGTTTCTGCTTAGAAAGTAACTTAAGCAATCAAGGTGACAGAGATGATTTCCAGGAACACAAAACCCACACAAGTCCTCTGGAAGTTGAAATGTGCTTTTGGTATTCTTCTTCAAAGAATGATTCTGAATCTGTTTTCAAGCAGAGAGGGAAGGAATCCTTGGTGCAACTTCAACATGTTCAAAATGAGAGATTACAAGTGTTGAGAAAATAATGACCAGGAGGTACAAGAAAAAAATATGCAGAAATCTATTTCACATGCACAATAATTTACTTTTAGATGTGCAGTAAAGTTTTTATATGCACAGTAATTTACTTTTACATGTGCAATGATGTTTTTACACATGTAATAATTCATTTTTATTTTCAAAAGCTGACCAATTAAAAGCCTGGGTGCTAAACACACCTCTGGCCAATCCAGAATGCTTTCTTTTTTGGCAGACAACTTTGCTCACACTTAATATCAACACTCTCCTGCAGTATGATTGATTATTTCTTTTGCATTTGATTTTAACTGATTTCGCATAAAGTACCCAACTAATTTTCAGTTCATCCCTGCAAAAAGTCTGAGCAGCTCTACGTGCTGTTGTGAAGGGATGCAAAGACCAGACAACCTTGTTTATCACCAGCTTTTCTGCATTATGCATCATGTCCAGCTACAGACATTTGTGAGAAGGATACCAACCTCAGCAAGCAGCTTTGAGAAGATATTTATCCTGCTAGAAAACCAGAAAAATTAGTTCCCATTGACAAACTGAGATGAAACGTCTCTCAGCTGCAGCTTTGTTCCCTCTTTCTCCTTCTCACTGTATTTTACTAGTCTCTTGATGGTGGTCTTGAATGACATGGAACCTCACAAACCCTCAGCTGCAAGAGGATCATGCATACTCTTACCCAGTAATCTATGGAAAACTGGTGGGATTTTCAGTCAGGGGAGCCAAGCAATTGCAAAAGATATCAAAAGACTCTGGAGAAACCATTCACCTCAAGGCAATATAGATCAACCACAGAGAAATTCTGGGAGATGCTGTTGAAAGATCACAGCAGAAACTTGACTCCATTCAGAGACTACTCAGCTCTGCTTCTAAATTCTTTTTCAACAGTTGTTTCACTTGGCTGTCAATTCCAAACAAGTCAAATGAGGTGTGAACTTCTCTTAGCTGAGTACTCTGATACAATAGCACAAATTTAATAGAATCATGGACTCATTAAGGTTGGAAAAATCAGTAAGAACACCAACCCCAACCCATCCCCACCATGTCCACACAACCATATCCCCCCAGTGCCACATCTCCATGGTTCATGAATACATGCAAGGACAATGACTCCACTGCTATTCTAGACAGTCTGTACCAAGGCCTAACCACTCTTCTGGATGATGACATTTTCCTAATACCCAACCTGAACCTCCTTTGGTGCGACTTAAAACCATTGCCTTTCATCCTATTGCCAGTTGTAGGGAGCAATAAGGTCACCCTTGATCCTTCTCAGGCTCCTGAACCACCCCAGGTTCCTCCGCCACTCCCCATAAGACTTGTGATCCAGATCCTTCAATGACTTCATTGCCCTTTTCTGGACATGCTCCAGGGCCTCAGTATGTCAGTACATCTCAATATCTTTCTTGTCCCAAGCCCTAATGACTACACTATTTCTGAAACAAGCCATGATGCCATTGGCCACCTGGGCACACTTCTGGCTCATGTTCAGATGATTTTCAACTAGGACCCCCAGATTCTTTTCCTCTGCACAGAGTTCCAGCCACTCTGCCCTTAGCCTGTTGTCGTGCATGGGGTTATTGTGACCAAAGTGCAGGACTCGGCACTTGGTCTTGTTAAAGTTCTTACAATTGACCTCAGTCCATCCATCCAACCTATCCAGATCCCTCTGATCCTCTATCCAGATCCATTCCTGCCCTCATGCATATCAACACTTCCTCCCAACTTGGTGTCATCTGTGAAATTACTGATGTTGTACTCAATCCCCCCATTCGGGTCATCAATAAAGATATTAAATAGGGCAGGCCCTGATACTGAGGAACACCATTAGTGACTGGCTACAAACTGAATTTAACTCTGTTCACCACTATTTTTGAGGCTTCATCCCATGGGAAACCATCTGCTGCACTGAGCTGGCAAATTCACCTGTTCTAATTCAGGATGACCTGAAAGACTAAAGGGACTGAAGAAGTAAAGAAATTTATCCCAAGATGATTTTGGCTGCATGTTAAATCTACTGGCATCCCCCTTATTAAATGCACCAGCTCAGGTCACCTCCAAGCGCGACTGTCCTGGTCATGCAGAATCTTTGCCATGTTAGTGGCGACTCAGTTACTTTGAGTGTGAATCTCAAATTACTGCAAGCCTGGCGGATTCAAGGGGAGATGCAGCAGAAGGGACTAGAAATATAAATAACTGTCACCAACGCAGGAAAAAAAATAAATCAGAGAATCATTTTCTTCAGAAGGGGAAAGGAATAGGAGGAGGTAGATGATCAAATACAATAAAACAATGTAAACTAACGTATTTTCTCACTGAGAAAACTCAAACATGAAAAGAAAAATAAATAAGCTTGTTTAGAGCTTGCAAATGGTTATTGGAAACCTGAATTTTCCAACAGTAAGTGGAAAATTTTCTTTTCACCCTGAATTTCTGTTCTTGTGAGAAAGAAATACTTCTACAGATACAGCCTTTGAGAATAAAATTCTACTAGCTGAAACTAAATGATCTTTGAGGTTCCTTCCAACCCAAGCCATTTTATGATCCTATGGTTCTGACTTTAACCACTGGTATGCTTAGTTCTTTGGTTACAAACTATTTTAAGCAATTGAATTTTGGGAAGATCAGTGAAAGTGGCAAAACAACACTGTTTGTAAGCCTTGGGCAACCCAAATGATCTGGAATGGTTACTGGCCAATACTCTAATAGATGGAGCAGGAGATTATATGTCTGCAATCAGCACTTTCCCCTATGGAGTGGGCTGACCAACATCCTGAAGCATTTACTTGCAAGGTAAAGGTGAGAAAGAGAAGGCTGCTAAAGCATCTCGTCTGGACTAATGTGTGCTGGAAGTGTTGGATGGTCAGCCTTGAAATGACCTTGGGATTTTCAAAAAACTACAAGTGACAATTGCAAATCTCAGATCTGATTGCAGTCAAGTTATGGAACTATTCATTGAACCTTGCCCTGGCATGCAAAGGGATTCTGGCTGTCCAGATTATCAGTGGCTGGTTTTTGGGTGACAAAGCTCATCCTTGTTTGCATCTATCATGCGCTAACCAAATTAGCTCAGAACAGCTCATCCATTATGTTATAAGGGTCAGGTTCATAGAAAACTAAGATGACCTAGAAGACAAATCAGATAAGGAAAAAGAAAAAGAAAAAAGAAAAAAAGAAAAAAGGAAAAAAAAGAATGAACTGAAATGGAAAAATGTGAATAATGATTGGGATGGTTTTAAAAACCCACCAAACAACAAACTGTCCCCAAAGCAATAATCCCTCCATCAAGAATGACACTGGTTTGAAAAACTGGCTGGCTTAGAGGCAATGTGAAAGTGGCAAGAGACACATCAAGTGAAAAAAATGGGAGTGGAGGACATTGAATTTGCACTAGAAATGCTGTGGAAAATCAGTGAGATGAGCAAAAAGACATGAGACATCTCTGGCTAGTAGAGCTGAGGACAGCAAAGAGTTTAAATACTTTGGGAACAGTAGGAACTATAATAACCGTGGTATTGATTCTTCCTTGGAAGGGAAATGTGCAAAGCATGCATTTTCAATAGATATTTGTTCTGTATTTGGGGGGAAAAGCAGATTTGTATCTGATAAAAGTGAAGGAATGGTTTGAAGGGCACCGTTAACTGTGGAACACACCAAATGGACCCTCTTAAATACACACAGCTTTTTGAAAGTTGGTCTTAACTACATACAAGTGTTTTCTAGGATGTAACCAAGGATCACTACCATTGGTAAATGAAGGGGTGGGCAGGAATAAAATGAATGTCACTGTAGTATGTTTAAAATGGTGTAAACAGGATGACTTGGATAATTATTGCCTGCCATTGATTCCAGGCAAAATGAAGGAACACCTCATGATGACTCAATTAATAAAGAATTACAGGAACATGATGCTAATCAGTGGGGGGTTATGGGAAATCGGTCTTGTCAAATTAAATAGCTTTTATAAATGCAGTTACAAGAGTGAGGGTAATTAACCACTGGAGGAACTTGCAGAGGGTTGTGGTAGAGTGTCTCCAGTACATGTTTGAATTTACAAGTTTTCTTTAAGAACAAGTGATTAATTAAGTGTCCAGAACAAGGAAGTCTTTGCCCATTCTTGGAAGGGACAACATCTCTTTAACCACAGCCACCACAGCTACATGGAACATTAATTCAGGATGATACTACAGACTGTGATCTCTAAGACATTAAGCTAGCACAAAAAACAGTAGTGTTTTTTGGCACCCAAATTCATACATTAGTGAAGAAATGTGTTTTAACATGACTGCTACTCTTATAAAGATGGTTGAAAGTGGAAGGAACTGGGAAGTATACTGCACTTTCAAAGGAAAGAGAGAAGGGGAAGATGAAGAGCTAAGATGACTTGCGCAAGTACTTTCATTGTAGCTCATGTCATAGGTGTCCTAGCATCCCTCAATTCCTCATCCACCTTTACTTTGCCACGTGCGAGAGAAGTATCATTAACAGGAGAGCTCATGTTGTACATGCAGAAAGTGATAACCTGTTTTTTGAGTTTTTTTGTTTAATTGTTTTTAATAATTCAAACTAAAAATGGGATTAGAAAATGGGTCTAGTGGTCTCTTGGAGCCTGGATTCAAGAGATGTGGAGATGTGCCTGTAAGAGTTTCCCTCTTTGGACAGTGGTTTACTTCTCAGTGTTGGTCAATGTCCTGTCAAGCCATCTGAAATGGAAAGAACTTCTTTCCCCGGGCTGCAGGATATTTTTCATGCACTGCTTTAAAAATTTATATCCAGGACCTTTGCATTTTGACCGTGGTGCAGAAGTGGATGCTGAATATGCTGCCTCATTATTCTAGAGTTGGCTGTGACCATTGGAGCACATCCTATGGGCTGAGACTGAAGGGGCAATCAGGAGTGTCAGGTTTTGCCACTGATTTCTTATCGACCTGCTTGATATGCTCTCACATTTCCATGCATCTTCCCCTCCTGCACTCCATAAAAAGCAACATGAAATGTCTCCTCTCAATTGAGATGCTCTGTTTTATTTGGGCTGAGAAATCCACTTAAACCTTTTTAATTTGTCTTGTTTGGATATGGGTATAATTTTGGTTGTGTTTTATGGGCACCCGGTTCATTTTACTTCCTGTAAATCGTTCCTTTAGTTACTAGGGCTTCTGGGAAGTTGTAAATTCTCCCTCCTATCTTCTCCATAGAGTTTACGTTGTTTTACAGTTTCATTAATAGGTTCTCTTCTAGCTAGGTTGATGAAAGTTATTGACCTAATCATAACCTATTAATTATGACAGTAAATCCCACTCTTGGAAATGTTTTACTGAGCAAATGTTACTTGGAAAATCTGCAGGTTAAACTGGAGATCCAAGAACTTTAAATCTACTGTTCCCTGCCCCAGTCACAGGGCAAGAGGGAGAAGCTTGTGTGGGACTGAGAGTAACAAAATGAGAAAAGGGAAAGAAAGAAGGAATTTGTGGAAAAAATGCAAGGAGCACAGATCTCTTGTTTATTTTGTCCCTGTGTGTTTGGATGTACTGTGGCAACTAAGATGTATTTAAGCTTTTTCTTGTGGTTGGTAGGAGGAAAACCCAAGAAACAATGTACTGACTTGTTCCCCATAATTATCAGCACATCAGAAGTTGGTGCACCTTCCCAGTTTCTTCTGTACGCACTTTCAGCATCCAGGTTCAGTTCTGTGCTGGATGGACATAGCTGGATGAACATGACATAGGTTTAAAGCCAGGCAAGGATCCCCTAATGTCAGGGAAAGATTTCTGTTCACCCAAATATGTTTCTCAGAGAAACAAATTCTGCCCCATAGACCCTGTTGCAAGTACTCCATTAGGTAACAGTCCCTGCAGCACAGCTGCTGAGTGAGCAGCTCACTTGTGTGCCCTCAAACCCCTTGGGAAAGCCACTTTGCTTATGAGGCAGAGAGAGGGCTCCCAGGGGTCTAAGACTTCCTGAGTAGCCATCCATGGTAGGAACTGTAGGATCTCAGCTGGGTTTGGGGACAGTTTTAAATAAGCATTATGCATTCCCATGTGTGTACATGCTTATTATTTGGTGAGATAGTCATGTGTTTATACAGATACCTCCAGGAATACCTACATATATATATCTACATATATCCACATGCCCTTAAACAGAAATTCAGTGTAAATGCTCTAAACAAACGATGGAAAATGGTGAAAATGGTGATGGATTTCTTCTTTTTTGGGGACCCCAAATTCACTGTTGCAAGGGATGGTCTCAAAGCAAGGGAGAAGAAGGGAAGGGGACAGCAAGCTCAAATGTCACGGCAAGACCATGGCAGTGTTGGGATGTTCAAAACATCCATAGTGGTTTTCAGAGATGGTAACTAAAGCATCAAAATGAAGCATGAATAAGACTCAGCTGAACACCTTCAATCATGCATCCAATTTCCCTTGCTAATTTGCTATGTATGCCCCAAAAACTTTTCTCTTTGGCCATTGCCTGCTGCATACTCTTGTCTGTTCACTCCCTGTTGGATTTGTCATTAGTTTTATGCACTGTAACTCCATACCAGTCTCCAGACACGTTCCTGTGAATTTAAGATCTGTTTCCATTATTGCGATTTGAATAACTGAGCTTCCACACTTCTCGACTTTGATATATCACAGTCACACTGCAATTTGCATACAAAGCACAAGGTGCTCGTATCAACCTGTAGGCATCTGCTTTACTTAAAGCTGTATTTTCAGCATGTTCATTGCAAAGGCTCTCCAGGAGTAAGACCTCGTTGAGCACAATAAATGCCATGGGGCATTTTCAGTAAAAAACTGGGTAGGATTCATCTTGTTGAGTGGTGGAATTAGCAGAAAAGTCATCCACATCTGAGCTGTATATCCAGGCTCCTGTTTTGCACAAGTGCTTGGTATTGCCATTGGGACTTAGGGTGCAGTTTTTTAACCCAACATAGGCATCTGTTTTCAAATGAGGATATTGCTCACTACATTTCACTGACACTACTCATCAATTCTCCACTGGCATTTCATCCAGCCCTTCCAGTTTTGTTTTTCCCACAAGAATGAGGACCACGTCTCTGCCTGGGTTGGCAGAGTCAATGCAGACTGAGCCAAGAGCTGGAGTTCAGGATACAGCTCAGCTCACTCCTGCGTTTGTTCAGCTGAATCAGCCCAGTGCTGGCTCCCTAAGGGGGATAAAATGGTGTAAGGTTGCAGAGTTGAAGAGAGATGCAAGCTCTCTGAAGCGCTAAGCTGGCCTATTGGCTTGCAACCATCCCCTCTCTCTAAAAATGAGTCCCAAATATGAGTGTTGAAATGGAAAATAGCAGCTTTAATATTTTACTTTGATATTCTGTAAGGTTTTCTGTTTCTCTGCCATGCTGGCTGAGGTGAAGACTCACACAAGATTGCAAGGCTGGAGAAGAAGATCAGACCCTGGCCTACAGGAACATCTCACCATGAAGGTCAACCTCTCTCCTAGACTCAGGGCCAAAGCAAGAGCTAACCTTTCTGTGAGAAGCACTCCCAATTACCATGGGCTACTGGTCTACCATAGGGCAAAAAGAAACATCAAAGATCTGGTTACCAAAAAATGTTCAGGTAGCACAGGGATGGGGAAAACTATTGGTGGATACATAGATGAGCATATCCTTGGTGGATCTGAGTAATAAGATGTAAGTGGAGACACTAGACTCTGCACTTTTTCCTCCGTTTAGGCATAAAACTATGTCACTCATTGCACACAGAACAGCAAAAGATGGCTTGGTAGCACTAGGATGAGGAAAACTCTGGGATGCACAGATGAGAACATCCTCAATGACTAGGATAGCATGAGGTCATTCCCTTGTCCTTCCCATGATTAATAGTTTCCAATAAAACCTATTCATGCCCAGAGAACCCATCCCATTGCCTCAGATGGGCTGTGCGTGCAGTTGGAGGTCATGGCTTATCTCAGTGCTGATGCTGCTGAGACACATACCTGCGTGACCCTCTCACCAACCCTCCCCCCTGCCCCTGCCGCCAGCTGTCCCCGCAGGACGTGTTCTCTTGCGGAAGTGTGGCCGGTTGGTGCAGCCAAGCGCCAGAGTTGTCGAGAGATGAAATCAGAGCTGCTCTGGCTTGGGTTGCAGGGACGGCTTTATTTTCCCATTAATAATTCAGGGTTCCCTTAAGGGTGGGAAGATGACATCATATCCCACCCTGTTCCCACTGCCACCTTTTCTTTTCCTTCTCTTTTCCTCATCATTTTGCTGCACTTCATGCAGCAGGAGATTTGGAGACACGTTGGTACTAAACTGTGTATCCCCCTAAGACCATATCTACCACAAACAGCCAGGGGTTCACCTTCAACATTCACAGGATGAACGAAAAAAACCCAACAACAATAAAATGGGAGAGACATAATGTTCTACCATTTTCTGTGTCTGACCTTTTCTCAGTGATTTTGGTCATCCAGTGATGGTTTTGCTCAGTTGGCAAGAACAATTTGGTTCTGCATGATTTTTGGAATGGATTGTAGAGAAAAATGAGTGAAGATCCTAGCAAGTTTCATGTTAGAAAACAAGATTTGGGTTTTGCAGCTTGCAGACAGAAAGCTGGTGAGGATCCTGCTGTGTGTAGAGCAGTGTTGGAAGGTTTTCCTGGTGGGTCCTACTGGGGGCACTGGTTATAGATGAGGATATAGAGGTGCAGGTTTTCACCATAGGGAACATAGGTAAGGTAAGTCCAAGGCCAAGAAAGTACTGCTGTCACAAGTAAATGAGTGATTTGGTGGCTGATGAGCTGGTGGATTTGCAAAAGAGCTTGGACCCACCAATAAACAGGCTGTTGTGACTAAACAAGAGGAAATGGTTTCAAACTGACAGAAAGGAGATTTTGGTCAGATAAAAGGAAAAAGGTTTTATACGATCAGGTTAGTGAAGCACTGGAACAAGCTGCCCAGAGATTTAGTGGATGCCCCATCCCTGGAGACATTCGGGGTTAGGATGGACAGGGCTTTAAGAATCCTGATCTATCTGTAGATGTCCCTGTTCACTGCAGGAGAGTTGGATCAGATGACATTTAAAGGTCTTTTCCAACTCAAATGATTATATGATCCTATGATTGTGTGATCCTATAATAACTTTTTTACCCAAAGCCCTTCCTTTGAAGCTTTATTCTGGATTGAAGGACTTTTTCTAGGCCTCTGTAATGAAGAACACTCACCCCATCTTTCAGTGGAGCCCAGAGAAATGTTTCTGCAGTCTCCAAAATGGTAAAATAGGTAAAAATTGTGTCTTGACTGCCTTCTGATTTAGCCTATGGCTATATGATACCAGAATCAGGTCCTTTATAGGTATTTTTTGTTGCCTTTTTAATTTATCCATCTGGTTCCTTTCTCCCAGGTCAGGAGATTTCAAGTGTTAACACAAAGAAGTTCTGCCTGAGCCACCTGATTTATCCATCTCCTAACCTTGACTTTATTTCATGGTCACGATTCTAACCACTAATGTTACCTTACTAGTTTAGCTGTCTGATTTATCCACGCTCACCTCACACATTACTTCATGGTACGGGTTTTAAATGTTAATTTTAATAATAAAAGTTTTACGCCTCTGGTGCTTCCTGCGTGCAGTGCACTAACGCGGGGACATTATTTCATAGTGTGAGGGTTTTAAAAGCTAATGTTATAATGCTAGTTTAATTGTCGAATTTATTTCTGGGATGACTGCTTCTGCAGCCACGCATGGGTGGGATGAAATCAGTGGTTGGAATGATGTCTTGCTTGTTGTTCGGAGGGAAGAGCAGGTTCGCAGAATCACTGGTTGTTGTTGGAAGGGACCTTTGGTTCCATCTGGCCCAACTCCTGCTCAAGCACCTACACCAGATTGTCTGGGACCATGTCCAGCTACCTTTTTATTATTTCCAAAATGAGAGAATTTACAACATCTCTGGGCAATCTGTTCCATTGCAAAGGGAACAACGCCTGGTAGGAGATGAAGAACAGCTTGTTCCTGCACCTGGTGGGATATAAAGATGTGCTGGCTTTTCTATGGAGGGAGCTGAGGCTTCACAAAGTAAAATGCTCTACTGCAGTGGGGAACAAAACTGCTTGCAAAATGATCTCTGCATCCTTGTCTACTTGGGGAAATGGAGGGTCTTTCCCAGATCTACCAGCACTGGGTATAGGCGATAGAGAGGGCATCTAGTCTCCATGGGCTTGATCATGGCAAAGGAGGGACCAACTGAGGCAAACAGTACCTAACAGGGTCTGGTGTTTCTGCAGTGTAGATAGGAATAGGATATTTTGGATATTCTGTGCTGACCAAATGTCAGAAAGGAAATGTGAGCCCAAGAGGCCAAGAAGGAAGCTCGTGTGCAATGGCTGCTGGTCTGCACACTACTATCAGTCTGTCTAGACTCATTCCTGTCTGGTGATGGATAAATGTGGAGCTCAAGGCACAGCTGGTGGCAGGGAGGTGTGTGTAAGTGGCAACAAGGCACATTCATGGTGGTTTGACCAAAGAGTCTTCCCTTGAATTGAACTGTGCTGACATAAATTGGGAGACTGCTAAAGTAAAGAATAATTGTCTTACACATCCATGGCCAACACAAACCCATGCTAGGATGTCAAAGATAGACTGACTCAGCAGTAAGGAGAATTTTGCATCGCTATTTTCACCTAAGCCGTGGGTCTAGCTGAGGGATGACCTTCCTCTGCTTCCAAATCAGCCAGGCCTGTTCTTTTTTATAATAAAGAGAATCCAGCCTGAATCTGCAGATTGGACTGTAAGCGTGGAGATGCCAGAATAAGAGGTTGCACCCATTTTCCTGGTCACACAGCTGTACCTAATACTGAAGACACCCACCTGGAAATCACCATAAACAATAAAACAGCAAGAATTAGCAGAGTTCTTTGCCTTTCTGTGACCTCTTGTGCATTTGCTGTCAACATCAGAAACAAGCAGCTTTGCATTGGATCCTATTTCTCTCTTTTTCTTTGTTTTCCTTTGGTTTACAGAAATTCTCCCATTACTGAAGCCACTTAAGGCACAGAGGAAAGTAAGTGAAAATTCAATTGTACAAACTGTAGGCATTTCTCTCTTGCTATCTGTCATAAAGAGAAGCCTGCTGAGACAGAAGAAAAAAAAAGAAAAGGAAGAGCCAAAGTAGTAGTGGAGGAAGTTCAATAGAATAAATACGAATAACACTCTTTTCCATCCTTCTTTTTGGCTCATCTGGCTTATGGTGCAGAGATAGTGAAAATTCAATTGAATTTTAACAACAATGGGCCCCATTACCAAAAAAACAGCCAAAAGGCAAGAAAGAAACCCTGACTTAAAGTCAATGGCAGAAAAGATAGGCGACATCATCAAAATTATATTAGCCTTAATAGTCAATCAATTAATTAAATCTCCCAGTTATTAAAAAAAATAAAATAAAAGCCCTTAGAGTTTTTTTTTTACACTTTTCTGATTAAGTTTTCCATCAGGATTTGAAAGCTTCTCATCCCACCCATACCCATGACACCCCCCTCTGCCCCCCCAGCTCCCACCCTCTCTATCCACCATTAGGGGCCGTTTATCGAAGTGACAGTTGCCTTTATATTGAAACGATGGGGAATAACGGAGAAGCAGCAGCAGAGTGCTGAGGCCACTGGAAATGAAATGTTGCATAGATATGAATTTTGATAGCTAGTCAATACCCTCTGTCCGTTTCAATTAAAAAAGAGCAGAATACACCGAGGGCAGATGGGCAACATTTCAGAGCCCATAAAATCAAATGGGGGGATAGAGGAGAGGTCCGACCGGACTTCAATCTCCTCTCCCTCTCTTTCCTCCAGCTATTACTGAATGTATTTCACCAGGACGGTTTCTCTTAACACTTCACCCGCTGGTCCATTCCTCCTCCATCCTCCTCCATCACCTGTTGCATGAGGGTTTTTGGGTAATGGAGTGCACTGGGAACATGTTGCTCCCAGCCAACTCAGAGACCTCCAACTTGACACCAATGTGTCCGTGTTGGGGCAGAATCTTCATCAGGGTCTGTTGTGACAGGACAAGGGAAAATTATTTCAAACTAAAAGAGAGGATATTTTCCATGATAAAGATAGTGAGGCACTCAATTTAACCAGGGATGTGGTGGAATTCCCAACCCTGGAGACATTCAAGGTCAGGCTGGACAGGGCTCTGAACAGCCTGATCTAGATGTTGATGTCCCTGTTCACCGCAAGGGAGTTGGACTAGTTGATCTTTGAATGTCCCTTCCAACTCCAATAGTATTATGATTCTATGATAACAAAGGTGGTTAACATGATGGGTTTGCTCTGCTTATATAAGTACTGAGCTAAGCTGCCACTTTACCAGGAGAAGACTCACCCCTTGGATATCTTCTCTCTGTGCATTAATCTGCTCTGGCACATTGCAGCCACCCCCTCCCCCATCAATAGGCTGGCTTAAACCAGGGTACTGTTGTGCTGATTCCCAGCAAATATGTGAATATGAATATATATATGATCTTGGTTATCCCATATTTCAAGTTGCTGGGGAAATGCCAACAGGTCAACGAAAGGCAATAAATAGCCAGAGGTTATCTGACTATGGTGGATGCCATCTTCTCCCTCCCAATACTCTGCATGTACCCTCCTCCCCCAGGAGAAATCTTATCTCTCCTCCTCAGTGTCACCTGAAAGCAGGATCTTCTTTCAGCCCCATCTCACCACCGCCACTCTATTTCCGATGGCAGCATGTGCTAAGTGTCTCTGTCTCCCTGCTGAAATCCTCAGCAGGATTGCTGGCTCCAGGGAGATACACTGGGGACAATGGTGATGATCACAAGAAGCTTAACTCTTTGGGATCCTTCCCACCAGGTTCCTGAAGTAGGGGTTGCAGGGGAACTGGCAGGGCAATATGATGGACAAGGTGGGGTAATGATGGAAAGAGTTGGGACAAGTGGACAAGTATGTTCCAATTTGAGGTATGTAGGAAAGGGGATATGACCCCAGAATCAAGGATAGAGGTGGGAGTGTCTCTTCCATGCTATGCACATTGTCATAGTTCCAAAGTCCATAAACTTTTCTAATCCACTTTCCTTACCCCAAGGAGCAAAAACCAAGAACTCTTGTGTATCTGTTTGGGTTGTCCGTGCTATGGAGGTGACATGTTTAACCCAAGGATTTTAACTCAGATGTATGGCCCTCCATCTCCATATCTACCCAATAATGGGGAGAGTGTAAAGAGCTTGTCATTCACATCTTGTGAGTGAAAATCTGAACAGCTGTCAAGATCTATTGAGGATCCTTCTTGCTGTCATATCCGCTCTCCAGAGGATTTTCACTGGTTCCCAAGCTTGGCATTCAGCAATTTGGCAAGATTTCTTTCAACATTTACATTAACATGTTCTGAATGTCCCTTGGCATTCATTGCAATCATCAAGATACTGTACACGTATATAGCAAATAATAATAGATATTCCCAAGAGATGATTTTGGTAGAAATTATCGTTATGGTCTAAAGTTAAGACTTAAATTTTGAGGGAGTGAATAAGGAAACAGCTTCAGAGAAGTCTGTACTGTTCAGGAGCCAGTGAGAATGGACATTTCCTAGCCCTTCATTTACCCATTTGAGAGATCATAGAGTCATAGAATCATTAAGGTTGGAAGAGACTTCTAAGATAATCTAGTCCAACTGTCCACCTACAACCAGTATTGCCCACTAAACCATGTCCCTAAGTACTAACTACTCTTTTTTTAAACACCTCTAGAAATGGTGACTCCACTGTCCCTAGATATGCTAAATTCCTGCTCTTAGATTTGCAGTCGGACAATAGAGTGAAACCAAGGATGCAGAGCAAAAATGACATGCTGGAGACCACCCTAAAAAAGGAATCATAGAATCAATGAGGTTGGAAAAGGCTACTGAGATCATCTAGTCCGGGGTGAAGCAAAGCACTAGATGCGTGACTGATTGAGAACTGGAAACATTTCAAAGAATCATGGAATCCTTAGAGTAGGGAGGACCCTGAAAGGTCATGTAGTCCAACTCCCCTGCAGTGAACATGGACACCACAGTTAGATCAGGTTGCCCAGGGCCCGATCCAGACTCTGGAAGGGGGAAACAAAGCCCAAAGCAGCAAGAAATCATAGAAATTACTGTCACACTGAGAAAAGCATGTAGATTTTGCATGGAGGATGAAGGAGCTGGTGCTTCTGGTTTATTCAAGGGGTTGTGTTAAGATGGAAGATTGCATTGGATATTTCTATACTTATAAGTAGGGGGTAAGAAAGCTCATCCCAAACCAGATGGCTGCAGTGCTCACTCTGCAGCCTTTTACGAACCAAAAACTGGAAGGATAGGAAGGAAAATCAGTTCTGCAATGATCTTCCTTGGCTTTTGGCCTGGAAATGAGGAGGAGGAGCATTAACTTGGATCGGTTGTGGGTGGTGGCATGGGAAATTTTGTTAAGTAGTTAATGGTTGCAGAATTTGGTCAGCACGGATGCACTGAATCTTGCTTGCTCTGGGATTTTAGAAACCCTGGAGGATGTAAGTTTGGATAGAAGTGCTCTGAAAGTAGGAAGCTCTGACTCTGCACTGGGATCGCTGTGGGGGAAATCTGGCTGCTGAATGGATACTGGCACAAAGACACCATGTCTGTTAGTATTCCTTGCTCCACCATCCTCTGTTCCTGCAGATTCCTTGGCTGGCATCCCTCTTTCATTAGTCCAGAAGAGCTAACGAGATCACAGCCCTTGGTGGGGAGCTGATAACAAGCAAGTAATTCCTTGCTTTTCAACTCAGCAGCGTCATGGTGTGAGTGACATGGTTTGAAGAAAACCCCCTTTGTGGCCAAGATCTGGAAGGATTCCCCAGTCCCTCCTTATTGCTCATGTTGTCTTGTTCTGCCCCAAGATTTCTGACGTGGAGCAGCTGGGGAATAAAATGTGAACCTTTCTGATTCGGTCTTGCAGGCTCTGCTGGAGGCTAAGTGAGGTTAATAACTGAACACGCCGGGAGGTATTGAGGAAAGAGGCAGGGGAAAAAGCTCCCTCCCTGATCTGATAGTGATAAACGATTGGAGATAGGATATCTGATTTCTTCTCTCTGGTGGTCTCTGCAGTAACAGCTTCCAGGCAAGCATGTCAGCCATTCATTAAAGGAAAACGGCAAAGATTATCTCTAATATCGTGAAGATTAGTTAGATAAATACACGCTGCAGAGGAATATGCAGAGGGCCAGGTCTGTGGCTGCCGAGAAGAGCTCGGAGTTCATTGACTGAGCGAAGGCGATTTGCATCCACTGCTGAGCGGTGTTCATAGAGCCAACCCGCAGTGGTCAGATGTGTTTGTAAACACACAGCGTGCAAGCACTTAATGCACATCCACTGCCTCTCTGTGTGGTGAGAAGCACAGAAAATGTTACTGGGGGGATCAGGCTGCAAACACAAGTCCTTTGCTAAATAATCCTTAGCAAACTCTATGTGTGATTTCAGAGCAAATCAGCCAACCGTATGAACCGGTAAGTCCATGAACAGCATAGTGTTTGCTAATGAAAACCTTCACTTGGCTGGCTTCTGAATGCTTGGAAACAGTCGGGATGCTTCTGAAGACAGAAAGCAAAAAAGAACAACTTCTGCCTGTAAGATAAATCCTCTTTGTAATATTTTTTTTTTTTTTTTTTTTTTTTTGCATTGAAAATTGATTTATTTATTTTTAATCCACAAATAATGTCTAAGCAAATCTCACCTGGCCCTTGTTCCAGCAGGGTGATTGGAACTGAGATTTTCCCATCCCACCTAAGTCACTTCTGTGGCTGTGAACAGGAAGCTTTGACGCAGAGCAGATTCCTGAAAGAAAGAGATACCCAGCGCTCAGTGTCAAATGTGGTTTTGTTTCCTTTTTAAAAAGCAGCAAGCAAAAACACTCGTGGCGCAAAGTCTAAATGAGGCAAAAACTGTTGTTTTATATTGACGCAAGTGTCAGCTCTTGTTTCTCTTCTTTTATACTTGAAAGCCAAAGTCACATTTCAAGTCAAAACTGAGGAGAAATGCAAGGGCTGCTGGAATGAAACCAGTGTTTGGAACAACCATTTTGCTATGCAAGGAGAAACTGGGGAAAAAAGCTCCAACACTTGCTTCATCCTTTGGCTTGGTTTGCTGGGGGCAAAGGATGAATACAGCCAACTCCTGATAAGTTCAAATCATTCACCCAAGGTCTGACTGGGTATGCATTGCCACGTCCACCACTGAGTAAACTGAGATATTTTGTCCCCTCCATGTCCTTTTGTTCAATGACGGATGTTCACGGGAAGGTGGGACCCTGCTTTTGGCATTTTGACCTGGGATAGAGATTCTAATGGTGGTGGGTTCATGGATTTTCATTACTTTGGCACATTTAAGGGATTCATCCAAGGTCTGAATGGATTTGCAGTGCTATATCCACCACTGAGTGAACTGTTTTGACCCCTTTTGGTTACAGAGGAATGTCCGTGCAAAGGTGGGACACTAATGTTGTCATTTTGATCTAATGGTGGTGGGTTCATAGAGTTTCATTACCCCAAATAATACATTTACATTTTTTGTTAGCATTTTCAGAGGTCTCCCTATTTTATTTTTTCCTCCCAGGACACACCTGACCCCCTTCTTGATGAAGCATGAAGTGTCACTGGCATGGCTGGAAAGCCCTAGTCTGATGGGTGCAAAAAGAGGGGTGCAGGGGCACAGGATGATCCCCTCACCCATGTATTTACATTTTTTTTCCCCTTTTTCCCCTTCTGGTTTATCATTTGGGCTGATGAAGCATGTTCAGAAACCAGCTGAAACCATGGAGGTGCATGTTTTGTGTTTGGCTAACTCTATCCCCTAGTTATTCTTAAATACTCTGGAAGAACACTGCCTGATTGCCATACATTCTACAGGACAAAAAAATGCCTTTTGTGTAAGATTAGCATGAGAATTATAGAGTGGCTTCTGGGGAAGAGGAATTAACTCTCTAGACTCAAATATCTCTGGCTCTCATAGGTTCTTAGAGAAGCAGCTGTTCTGGAGGCCTCCTGGGCACCGAACCTGCTCCTGTGCTTGAACAAAACCAAGAAGCTCCCAGCACAGCTATTATAATATAGGATAATAATAGGAAAAAAAAAATAATGCTTTTCCACAGCAGGATTGAAGGTAGGAGAGAAAAACAAAAAAAGGGGTAGGTTAACACAAGTTGTGCCATTTTTTAACCTGTGGCCCTTCAGTTCTCCTTCTCCCAGCACCCTTCCATTCTCTGTGCAATAAAAAGAGACAGTTGGAAAACAAAGAGCTATTATTATTATTATTATTATTACTATTACTATTATTATTATTATTATTATTACTATTATTATTATAAAAGGTATTTTTTGCCACCTTTGCGTTCATCTGGAGGTGGGGATGCTCTGCGTATGTGTGTGTCTGTGTGATGAAATTCAGGCCAAGCAGGCGGCACGAAGAATTCAGCCGCCCTCAGCAGTAAATAGTAGCAGGAGCAGCAGGATTGCAAGAGCTGGTGGAGATGAGAAAAGAAAGGATGTGCGTAATTGCACACTCCAAATGCCACCTTCAATTGTGGCTGCAGAGAAGCCAGCCCGCTCCCTGCCGCAGCCCTGCAGAGCACTGCCAGGGCACCGCCACATCCTTGGCACCATCCTGCATCAAGGTGTGACAGCATCACAAAATAGATATGAAAATCAACATGTATTTTCCAACCTTTGTTTTATGTTTGGAGGTAACTCCAGAGACAGAAATCCTGGGAATCTGCTTTTCTCTCACTGCCCCAGATCTGTTTCTTTCTGCGCTCATAGCGAGCAGAAAAACAGTTTGCAAAGTTTAGTGACAATTATCAGGACTTTTCACCTAATACTTTTTTTTTTTCTCATTTTCTTTTTCTTTTTCTTTTTCTTTTTCTTTTTCTTTTTCTTTTTCTTTTTCTTTTTCTTTTTCTTTTTCTTTTTCTTTTTCTTTTTCTCTTTCTTTTTCTTTTGCTTTCTCCTTTTTCTTTCCCTTTTTCTTTCTCCTTTTCTTTTTCTTTTTCTTTTTTTTTCTTTTTCTTTTCCCTTTTCTTTTCATTTTCATTTTCATTCTTATTTTTCTTCTTTTCCTTTCCTTTCCTTTCCTTTCCTTTCCTTTCCTTTCCTTTCCTTTCCTTTCCTTTCCTTTCCTTTCCTTTCCTTTCCTTTCCTTTCCTTTCCTTTCCTTTCCTTTCCTTTCCTTTCCTTTCCTTTCCTTTCCTTTCCTTTCCTTTCCTTTCCTTTCCTTTCCTTTCCTTTCCTTTCCTTTCCTTTCCTTTCCTTTCCTTTCCTTTCCTTTCCTTTCCTTTCCTTCCCTGCTCTCCCTTTCCCTCCTTTCTTTCCTTTCCTCTTCCCTTTCCTTTCCCCTTCCCCTTCCTCTTCCCCTTCCTCTTCCTCTTCCCCTTCTTCTTCCTCTTCCCCTTCCCCTTTCTCTTTCCCTTCCCCTTCCCTTTTCCTTTCTTCTTCCTTCTTCTTTATTTTTCTTCCTTCTTCTTTCTATCTTCTTTCATCTGTGAATCAGTCAGTATCACAGACCATGCACTGGAACAACTCTCAGCAAACTGCTGGATATGTGTGCCTTTCCCATTTTTCTGAGTCTTACCAAGCTCCCTTCAGAAAGCAGAAAAATCTCCCTAGCAGAGACTGTTCACCATGCATTCTGTTTCCTTGCTTTTGCCACCCAAAATTTGGACAACACCTTTGCAATTGAGCACCTAAACAAAACCAAAAGCAAGAGGGAAACTGAGGCAGCTCTGCAGCACAAATGTCATACAGATTCCGTTTCATGCAAGGTAGATCTCCTTATATGTGAGAACAGAGTCATTTTTCTCCACAAATGCAGCTCCTCCTTTCTTTTAAGGCAGATTTCACGATGCTGCTAGCTCAAGCTTCATTACAGGTAATTTCCCTCCCTCCTCCCTCCAAAACCCCCCAAAACAGAGAAAAATCTTGCAGTCCATAGAGATGCATCTCATCCCCATCTCAGTGTTATCTGAAGCTCTGCCTTTGTGATAATGCCACAAAACGCTGCTCAACCCTTTTTTTTTTGAGATGGGATTTTCCACCAGAATATGTATTCTTGTCTTGGGATCAGGTTGATTGCAGTGATTTAATTATTATTATTACTATTGTTTTTTAATGTGAAAAAAAAATGGTTGAAATGTGTTGTTTCAACTGCCTCGCTTCACTTGCAAAGTGACAAAATATTTTGCAGTGCTGAGGGAAAACACACTGCTTCAGCTCTTTCGAGGCATCCAGTCTGCTTTGAGTTTTTATAGTTAAACCTTGGGTTTAACAATATATTGGATTATGAAGTCGAGATTTCTACCGTGTTTTGCCACCAGTGAGATGGAACATTTTCGTTCAACTGAGCTAAAACAGTGGAACATCAGAACAAAATATTTCCAGGTGGATTTTTGCTCTCAGAGATCAATTTAAAATTCTTATATGTGTATTTTTGGCTGTGGAATGCTAACTCCAGGTGTCAGGATTTTCAAGCAGAATAAAATGCCATTTTCCAGCAAAAAAATGAAATGCTGCACGTTTAGAAAAGTGCTCAAAAATTATTCCACGTTTTCTATGGTCTTCACCCAGTCTTTTTGCTTCCTAATTTAAGATTTTTAAGTTGTTCACACACAAGTGGGATTGCAGATCAGCTACTGGGTGAGGCAGATCAAAATGTGTCCCAGCTTCTTGGATATCTAAAAGCAGTGGGTACAAGAAATGGAACTTCACATGGTGCAAAGTCCTCACAGAAAGAAACCAAGCCTTTCCAATCTAAGGGATATGGCTTAGTGGGCATGATGGTGATGGGTTAATGGTTGGACTAGATGAATTCAGTTCTCTTTTCCAGCTTTAATGATTCTATAATTCTATGACTCTGTAATAGGAGAAAGCAAACAAACAAACAAAAAAATCCTTTGGAAAAAGCTGCCTGCAGTCAAATGCTGGAGCATAGAGAGGAAAAAAAAAGTGTGAATTTATTCTTATGGCAGCTCCTAGTGTTATCATTGTTTCAGAGTGTGGACCAGTTTTTCTTCTGTCTTTCTTCATTAAGAGGCATATTTACAGCAGATTTACATTCCTCCCCCTACAATGCATAGGGTTTAGTTTCTATTTTCATGCATGTGCCTATTACAGTGTGTAAACATGTGCAAAAAGAAAACAAAGCTTTCCCTGAAAAAACTGTATACTCTTACTAGAGGTTTATTATATCTCCTTACATTACCTCCCTGTGACAGCTCTGAGTTTAAACGAAACCCTTTTGCTGATGGGCTGGCAGTGAAGTTCCTGTGTCTACGAGCACTTAAGCACAAGTGTGGCTTTGATCGAATGGTGAAGTAAGGCAGTAGCATTTTACAATCACTTCTCATTCATTCTTTTTTCAATAGCCACAGGCTATAAAGGCAAGAGGGGCTGGAGCCTATTATATCTGCATCGGGCACATATGCGTCTATTTATACCTTCTGGTCCATACAGAGATCCCCAGCTATGCTGATATAAAACTGGGGAAGAATTAGTCAGTGTCAGCACTTTGCCATTAGCAAAGATGTTATTTGTCCAAGGTGGAACCTGAATATGCCTTTCAGAGAATATGTGAAAAGCAGAACTTTAAATCAGTGTTTGTATCAAATGTATTTATTGCACTCTGCAGTTCCATAGCAGATCGATCTCAGTCTTCCAGAAATGTTTGGATAATCCCCCTATTTAATATGTTTTAAGTTCTGGTTAGCACCAAAGTGTTGTCAGACAGTCGAACTTTATCTTTGTAGGTCCCTTCCAACTTATTTCCTATTCTATTCTATTCTATTCTATTCTATTCTATTCTATTCTATTCTATTCTATTCTATTCTATTCTATTCTATTCTATTCATCCTGTTCTGTTCTACCCTGCCCTCCCCTGCCCTACCCTCCCTACTCTACTGTATTCTACCCTCCCTACCCCCTTCCTACCCCTCCCTTCCTCCCTACCCTACCCTACCCTACCTACCCTACCCTACCCTACCCTACCCTACCTACCCTACCCTACCCTACCCTAACCCTACCCTACCCTACCCTACCCTACCCTACCCTACCCTACCCTACCCTACCCTACCCTATCCTACCCTACCCTATCCTATCCTACCCTATCCTATCCTATCCTATCCTATCCTATCCTATCCTATCCTATCCTATCCTAATCTTGTACAAACACGGCATTATCCCTTTAAAGGCTGAAACTCCCTAATAACTTTTATTTAAATACATGCAAGCCAGGTGTCCGCAGCCTCAGCTCCTCTCTCTGGCCCCGTGTCCCCGTTGATGGGTTGATCAATTACTCATCAAATCTTAATGCGCGCTTTAACTCAACTGTGGCATCTTAATCAGAGCGCTGAGTGCCGAGTGTCAGCCCCATCGACGTGGGGAGAGCTGGGACAGATGAGCCCATCGACTGCCTGTGGAAGAAGGAGCATTTCTACGAGCCTGACCTGCCGTCTAGTGGCTGCAAGGGAAGAAGACGAATGAAGATGTATTTGCAGGGTTAGAAGGGTTTAGAAAGCCTCTTTGCAAAGTTGGGGTGCTGCTGGATGAGGGAGGACTTTGTGGGGATGTGGGTTGAGTTCCTCACCCTTTGTTCTCCCTTGTAAATAGGCGCTGGGTAAGGAGGGCTCCCAGCAGGCTTCCTTCATCTGCAAAATGCTGATGGAGCATGCAGGGCTTTGTACACGCATAGGTGCATTTGAACCTGTGTGGGGGGCTGGAGCAGCAAGGATGCACGTGGGGTAACAGCACAGTATGAGTGCAGGAGGAAATTTGGGTGCACGGGGTGGCTGAGCAGTTGGTTTGAAAATGATGTGCTTGTGCATTTGTTTGTATTTGCTTGAACATTTACGTGTGAGTGCATATATGTTTGTGCATGTATAGCAGTGGAGGCTCCTGGTAGGCATGCACATAGCTGTCCATGTGCAGTGGTAGAGGCCTGTGACATCCTATATGTGCAGTGGTAAAGGTTTGGGGGATCTTAGGATAGGACAGACAATATTACAGAAACCTGTTGGGGCACGAGAACAAGGTGCAGTGCTGCAGAGAAGTGATGGAGAGCACAATGTGCTTTGCTCTCCCTGAGTGCAAACACTGTGCTGTGGGGTCACAGCCTTGGAGCTGGGAGCCCATAGCTTGTCCTAGCCAAGCAACCAACCTCCTTTGGACCAGTTCCTGCCACACCTTGCAAGCCCTTTCTCTCTCTTTATTTGATTTTTTTTCTTTTCTTTTTCTTTTTTTTTCAGTAGCATCAATTGGAAAAGCTGCTTAAAGAAACAACAAAGAAAAAGCTGACACAGACCTGAATCAGAAAGAGAGAGAGAGAGAGAGAGAGCAGGTCAGGCTCGCTGCGCTCCTCTGGGGTGGCAGTGATTTTTGCATCTGAGATTGAATCTTTTTGAATAAGCCCCGTGCCTTCTGGAGACCTATGCTATAAACCCAAAGGGGATCTGGGTAGACCTTTTTGGGGGTAGAGAAAGGGGGTATCAGAGAACAGGTCCAGGCCCATTTGAAAGCTCTGAAAGCACACCCAATAGCCATAACTGGGTTATAATACTGATAAATGGGGAAAGCATCTCTCTGGGCTGTTTTGGCTTTTTGCCTGACCCTTTCCATCATATACAGAATAAGCTGAGGGCAAAAATATGTGGAAGTCAGGTACTTCAGTTAAATGCCAACAAGAAGGAGAGACTCATCTGGGATTCTGGAGAATGTAATGCCTGGAAGGGATTATATTTATTTAAGGCTAAGCTCATCTCAGTGAGATGCACTGGGGAGTTCACATGGACTATGTGGATGCTGTTCCAGGTATCCTCTTGTTCTTATAGCTGTACTCAACCCATGCCAGCAGTGTGAACTTGGGATCTACCATGAGCATGGTGACAGCAATGATGATGGAAACAATCCCCTTCAGTGTCTTGCTTTATTGCTTGTGCCGGATTAGAATCTTTTTGCATTGCTGATTCATTTTTCTAACACTTAAATTTAACACACTGTGGCCTCTATTAAAAATAGCTCTACAAGTGGACGATGGCACAACTGTCAGTAGGATGAAAGTCAGAATGGTCTCTCCTAAGATATATTTGAAGTCTTGCAACACCACTGACGTATGAGGGCAGGTCCATCCTGGCCAGGGTTCTCTTTTAAAACAAATGTGGCCGTAAGTAGAGCTCTTCCAGTGGGAAAAATAAGGACAAATGTAATATCTCATCTAACAACCTCCCAGGCCCCAGCTGTTCTTCACTTGGGGGATTTCCTGAGCCTGTTGTCACTGGTCTATTTAGTAACACTCCATAGATCTCTTTTCCAAGTATGTGTGCAGGGCAGGCTCTTGAAGCAGTAGTTATTAACTGAATCCACATCAGCCCTTGGCAAGGAGTCCTGCAGGTCTAAGATCCGCTATGTTTTGAACATCTGCCATTTGTGAAAATGGCGATGAAATGGCTGGCTCCTAGATCATGTTTATAGGCAAATATATTTGCCTATTAAAGGTTATGTTCTAGATCAAATTTTGAATAAATACATTAAGATATAGATCTTCCAGACTCAAAAGCAGGTAATCAAATAAAAAAAGAAATGGACATTTATTTCATTTTTGAAAACACGTTGATGATTTTTTTTGTAGACTTTGTAGGATTGGTATCTTTGGAGGACTCAGTCATTGCTTTGGGGGGACCCTGATAGGGCTATCAGCAGAAGGCTGTATGATAATTTACCTTCACTCCTGTTTTCTCAGAACATCAGTAATGCATTGGAGCAGATTGCCCAGGGAAATGCTTGTGTCATCATACCTGGAAGTGTTTAAGAAATGTGGAGATGGGGCAGTTGGGGACATGGTTTAGTGAGAATGGTGGTGACAGGACAATGGTTGCACTTAATCATGAAGGTCTTTTCCAACCTTAATGATTCTATGAATGGGCATGGTGGTGATGAGTTGATGGTAGGACTGGATAACCTCAGTGGTCTTTTCCAACCTTAATGATTCTATGATTCTGAGGTTCTAAACTGCCAGCATTTATAGACATATCAAACTGGCTAACTGCACATGAGGCCAATTCAGGTTTTAAGTGAATGGGGAGAGAATAAACCATCAGTCAATGCAGTTTCATCTGAGGGAGATGCAAGGAACAGCTCTCCATCTTTCAGCTTTGAAAAGATTGTTAATGAACAAGGCCTGCCACGTTGTCATTGCATCTCTCCAGCCTCTTGGGGAACCCCAGGATGTAGAGGTGGGAATCTAAAAGCGCAGGGCCAGTGTCTGAAGTCCTCTCAACCAGCACATTTCTGGTATCCCTTTTGCTAATGTGGTAGAAAGACTCTCATGGAATAACCATAATGTCATATGGATTCCCCAAGTCTACAGGTTGCTGCTACAAGGGAAATTCCAATTAGATATAAAGCAAACAAAAGGACCCATAAAAGTGATCAAGCAATGAAAAAAGGTCTTCAAGAGATGCTGGAACCTCCATCTCTGGGGAACTGAATAGACCAGGTCTGCATGGATTTCTTTCCAGCCTCCCTTGCACCCCATTTGATTACTTGCCAGAATATATGAACTCAGGAGGAAAATCTCCAATTTTCTTCCAGAGTTATCATCAGGCATAAAGAAGCTTTGAGGCTTTATTTCATCACTCATCTCTATATCTGAAGATGAAATAACAATAAAAAATTTGGAAAGAAATATTCAGGGGAAGGATTTCATTCCACCTTAGTGGGTGGCTATGGAATCCCTTCTGTTGAGATGGGATGAGATGCTATTGAAAAACTTGGAAAATGACAGGCAAATTGAAGAGGAATCTGTTTCTTGGGGAAATAGTCCAAGAAGAGCAGAGATACAGTGATTTCTTTGTTGTGGTGCAACTGTTCAGAATGAAAAGGAAAGAGGAAAACCTCAGTTCAAGGGCCAAATCACACAACAGTGGACGGTCCTCTTACAGCATCATGTATATTGCACCTGATAAATGAGCCTCTCAGCCTCTGCTTGACCATAGATGTGCAGGCAGATGAAAGTCTTCTAGACCAAGCCAAAGAATTAATCTCTTTTCATAGCTCCTTTTGATAGAGGATGATAAGTGCACTCAGCAGGGTCCCAGGCTGGAGGAAAAGCAACATTTGATTTGGAGAGAGGCTTCAAGAGGCCAATATGGAAAAGTGAATCTTCATGGAAAGGGACTCCTCAACCATCCTTCCCAAGAAGACTTTCTTGATCTTAGGCTGCAGGAATGCAATAAAAGCAAAGGCTGATGGAATACTGGCTATCAACATAAGGACCTGTGAAGCAGAGCTTCCTATACGCCTATAAGCAAAGTCATGTCATTTTAGTTGCCTCTTCACATCCTCCCCTCCTGTTTCTTGGAGGATTCAAGGAGAAATCTTGATCTTGGTCATGAAAGAGAAATTCAATACACATCATGGACACTGGCTCCCATATGATGGGACCATATATTCTTGGCTGCATTATAGAAGAGATAGAGAAAATCATAGAATCATAAAGGTTGGACAAGTCCACTAAGATCCTAAAGTCCAACCATCAAACCATCTCCACTAAGCCCATTAAAACCATGTTCCTTGGTACCTCATCTCCATATTTCTTGCACATCTCCAGGGATAGTGCTACCACTACTTCCCTGGGCAGCCTGCTTCAGTGCATTGCCATTCTTTCTGAGAAGATATTTTCCCTAATATCCAAGATACTGCAAGCCTTATTTTTGTAAGGTAACACCTGCTTTTAATTCTAGCCAAATTAGTTAAGTTGGCATCACACTGCCCAAATCTCTGTCCAAACCTGAGCTAATTAACATGCCTAGCATCACAGAGACAGTTTGTAACAGATCTCAGGTCTCTGGATGTTGGTCTTTTGCTATTCAGTGTGTCTTGCCTCCATTCTCTTTTTTTAACAAGTGAAACTGTGGGTGAGGAGTATTACTCTGCAGACTTAGACAGATAAATGCACGCTTCGTGCAGGTATAAACAGCTATATGCATGACAGTGGGAAATCGAGACTCCAAGGGAAGTGTGGAGACGGGCTGTCATTTTGCTGAGAGTTCAAAAGCACCTTGTTTCAGTAAAAAATGCATCATTTCTGCTTTCTCACTTTTGCAAGAAAATCTCCATTTTCTTCTCTCTGTTCAGGTGTTTTAAGCTGAGAAGTCTCTTGGATTGACAGTATAAGCCTTCCAGATCTGGACAAACACGGTGCTGGAAGTTATAGAAGTACAATACATTATAAGATGTTATTTGATTGAACATTGGATGCATTAGTCAGTCTGTAGGCTTTCTCCCTACAGTTTTCCCCTCTAATTTTCCCCCAGCATCCATCAAGTTAACCCTCTGTACTGATGGTAAGTGAGATGGGTCCTCCTCTTTGCTTCACCCATTGGTGACAGTGGATTCTTCTCCTTTACACTGCCCATCTTCCTTTTTTTTTTTTGTTATTATATTGAATAAAACAGAGGTAATTTATAGGCGGAGTTTCAACAGCAGCAAAATTCACAAGATACTGATTATTCCCAAATCCATCTCCTTGCAGGTAGACCATCCTTTTCAGCAGCAGAGACTTCAGGACTCACACTGGTTCATGTAACCACGTGCCCATATGAATGCACACTCAAACCTTCAAGCTGCTGCAATTAACAGGACAGCTTTTAATTGGCAATTACAATTCCATTAAGCTGGGTCTGGCAGATCATTTGCTCTGTCAGGAAAGCCCTCAGGCAGGGAAGATTAGTGGCTGGCAGGATCCAGGCTCCCGTGTTGGAACAGTGGAGGAAAAGGCAGGTAACAGCTGTGCTTTCTCAGCCGAGGAAGGTGAGAGGAAGAATTGCAATTGCTTGAAAACCCACTCCGCAGGTCTACATCCCACCAGGGCCCTCAGGAGGAAAGCTCAGCAAGACCAGAAAGAGGGAGGCAGTGATCAAACCAGGAACCATGAAGTAGAATGAGATTTACTCCCAGGAATGTCTGTAAAACAAAGCCTGCTGATTCGTGTTGGAAGAGGAAAAGCGTGTGGGGCTGGCTGACTGCAGCAATGTGGATCCAAGGAGGTCAATTGCTTGGAAGTTTGTAAGGTCTGAATGTAACATTTGGGCATGGCTGTACCATGGTTCTGCCAAATTGCCTATCAGGCATGATGGTCTCCTATCACTTCATAGAATCACAGAATGGCTTGGGTTGGAAGGGACCTTAGAGATCAGCTAATTTCAGTGTGGGCAGGATTGCCAACTTCTAGATTAAGCAATAGATTAGGCTATCCAGGGCTCCACCCAGCCTAGCATTAAATGCTTCCAGAGATGGGGCATCCACAGCTCCTCTGGGCAACCAGACCCATGAGGATGAGCACCCAGACTAAATACCCACATTTCAATCCTGACAACATAAATAAGTTCCTTATTCAGTGGTATTCTGAACATCTTCATTCTAGTCTCCTAATTCTTATAAAGACATTTTAAAAGTATGATAAAAGTATGCCTGAGTACATTCTTTTTTAAACAATATGTACGAACTGATCAAGAGATATTATAAAATGATACTCAGACAATACACTTTTACTATCTCTCTTCATGCAGTTTTTCAAGGAGCATTACATGCCTGATTTAATAGCTGACATCCTCTTGAATCAACGACATTTAGATTTCTATGAGGAGGGAGATATGACTTTCCAATCTTAGGAGAAATGTGAATGCCGACTTACCTGAGCAGTATCACAGAATCATAAAATCACCAGGATTGGAAAAGAACTCCAGTATCACCTATTCCAACCACCCACCTACCACCAATATTCCCCACTATACCATGTTCCCCCTACATCTAAACATTTCTTGAACACCTCCAGGGATGTTGACTACAGAATCATGAACCTCCACTCTTAGTGGCAGTAAGAACTCAGTGCCTGACTAGTGTCAAATTTATCATAGAATCAAAGAATCATTTGAGTTGGAAGTGGTTTTTAAAAGTCATACAGTCCAATTGCTTGTAGAAGCCTAGCCCTGATAACAGGCTAGATAAATGATACCTGTGTAACCATCACCAGAGCTTGGGGAAAGGTGGGGGGCAACCCCAAGCCAGCTACATGTACCCAGGAAAAGCCCTGATTTAAGTAATAATAAAGTCATAAAATCATTGAATTGTCAAGTGGCTTGAGTTGGAAGAGACCTTAAAGGAAGGATCAGGAAGCAAAACAATTCTTAGAGGCAGGCTTTCATGGCAAAGACTGCATTACTGTGGTGA
Organism: Coturnix japonica; assembly: GCF_054131305.1. Lineage (NCBI taxonomy): Eukaryota > Metazoa > Chordata > Aves > Galliformes > Phasianidae > Coturnix > Coturnix japonica. Next base: position 793,808 of record NC_140664.1, read on the forward strand.
TTCAGAATGGTTCATGGCATGGCCATAAGGAGGGAGCAGGTTCTGTCTCAGCAGAAGTCAAGCTATTTTCTAAAAGGCAGATGAGAACTCATGTCTTTCAGGATCAAAAGGATCCTGGCAGGAGGCAAAGTGCCAGAGGACACGCTCACCATACCATTAGGTGAGTGTCCCTCAATGAATGACTTCATGAACTTCTTCCATGGAAGAACCTTGGTCCTTGAGTCTCTGGCACAGTTTGCTAGCTTGCGTACAGTGCTGCTGTGGCAGATTTGGGATCCATTTAAAGCATCAGCTACCTGTCTTCTGTCTGAGCTCTTAGCAGTCTGTCTCCATCCCTCATTCACAGCCAGACCAGTTCACATTGCTGATCAACAAAGAAGTGCAACTGCTATTGCTCCCTTAGCAGATTTTCATGCAGACAGATCGGTACTTCCCATGGCTTGGAAGAAACCGCCCAAGAACATCTACAAAGGGAATTCTTTGTTGTTTTTTTTTTTCCTGTCCCAGCATAAAATTCTCATTTGGTCAGATATTTAGAGTCTCCCCTATTACTTTTGAGATTTCTGTGTTCTCTGCTTTTATGCCATTGCTTTGAACTACTCCATCTGCCTACACGCATTGCAGGCTTTTTAGGATCAGAATCATTGCACTGTTCTCCATTTCTTATTATTTCTTAGCATTTCTTTCTCTGTGATGGGATATTCACCATTTAAATATGCTTATGTACAAATAAATAACATAAACGATTTTCTCTGCTGTTGGCAGATCTAACCGTACAGATGGATGGCAAGGAGAGCTATTGAGCAAGAATTCCATTTTAATACCTCACCCGATACTTCTGGTTGTCTCTTGATCTTCCTCACTTCCCAGACACACAATTGTATGTTGCCGACCCTCTGACAATATAAGAATATGCAGATACTATTGACTTCTGCTGAGGTCAGTTTCGAGATTTATTGACCTGAGAAGGGAATATTGACCTGAGATGAAACTGAGGTCAATGTGTAGATCTCAGGGGACCATAAATTTCAAAATTGACCCACCAAACAGAAGTCAATAAATGAATGGTTAATATAAACATTGTCTTACAAAAATTAATTCTCGGTGACATGGGTTCACATGCAATTTTTATTGTGAAATATGGAGGGCAATATTGGTTGCCATGTCTGAAGAATGTGAGTCGGCATCTGATTACGGAGAGTAATGAAACTGCTGGGAATGGGGGGAAAGGAAAGGGATGCCATTATAATTGCTTCATCCTATCAGTAATGGAACAGCCTCTTGTTAGCTGAAGCAGGGTTATGAAGATAACTCTTGAATGTATTGGGCAGGATAAAGTTTAAGCCTCAGGGAGAAAGTATACAGAAGGTGCCAGCTGATGACATTGGTTCTTCTCTGCTGGGTCTCTTCACGAATCTCAGCAAGACCAATGGGGAATCCTCTGCTTCTTCCAGCAAAATGGAATTCACTCCCTTAGTGGCAATCCTACACTTGTCAAGTTACGCAGTCTTCATCCAAGATGCTAAAAGATGGGCTATTGGGTAAAAAAGTGTATCAGGTCTCACGATGTGTAAGGATATATGGAGTGGAAGTGGTGGGACACAGGTATGCTCTTAAAGTAATTTGTTCTTAACCAAGACCTCCTACATGTACAAATACATCCCATGTTCTAACTGATTTCAGCATGGAGTTTCCAGATGGATAACTACAAGCTTTATTTCTCATCTTCTTCCACTTCATCATACCACGGTGTGATACTTCTGTCTGTGTGTTGGTAGTATTTCAGCCCATGCCATAGAGAATAAAATGGTATTGCAATTCGGAAACTTATTACTAGTGTAACTGTGTTTTGTAGTTCTTGAATAAGGATAAATAGATTGGGTCAGAAAAGGTAATTTTCTGAGCATTTGAAAAAGAGCCTAGTGTGGCAAAAAGCTCTACATTAGACTTTCATGACTTTTTTTTCTTGGGATTTCTTTAGGGTGATTGCCTCATTGCCTTTATTTACAGCCTGATACTGTCTACAGCCAAAAGGTTTGAGACCTCATGGTGCAGGGGCTTATTTGTATCAGATGAAGAAAAAAAGTAGTAAAAAATAAACAGCAAAGTGTAGAACAACAGGGATCAGAGCACAGTATAGTTTTTATGAAGGGTCTGTGGGAGAGAAAGCAACAGTGATACTGATCTCCTTGGGCACAGAGAAGAGATTTCATGTGACCAATCCAGATGCTTACAGATGACATCTATTTCAGATGTTTATACCTCAAAATTAATTTATTTCACATCTCCTTAGTGGACAGACAACTAGTATTCTAATGGTGCAGCTCATCCAAAGTGATTGATCAAACAAAGCGTACCCAAAATGTGCTTGTTTCTGACCCACTGAAGTCATTCTTATTTACAAAATCATAAAGTCATTTTTCACAGCAGAGAAAACTGAGTTAGAGATCGCTGTCATTTGGATCCAAATCTCATTGTCATCAGAAGTAGCTCTCTGTGGACATATTTTAGGTTGGATTGCAAAGAAAAAATGTGCTAATCCTACTTGCTCTCATCTTCACCTAGTCTGGAGCTGTCCTGGCAATGCATCTCTACACTTGGCCATCCCTGTAATTACTGTTTCATATTGATATCTCTGGAGACACTCAGTGCAAAGTGATGTCAGGTCCTTTGCCTTCCAGGTACTGTGCCAGTCTATAGTGCACAGCCAAATTGAACTCAGCTCTCTTCACTTTAAATCATTGTCCAGATTGAACTTCTTTCAAATGTTTAAACCACTCCAAGGATTTGAACTGCAGGGCAAATTTAAGAGTAACTTAAATTATTAAAGCCCTTAATGTTTGGGGTTTTTTTTAAGATGCATTTTGGAGCTGTCAAGCAAACAATCTTAAATGACAGATTGATGAATTCATTGTCCCTTACCACATCTCCAGGAGGAGAGAGGAATATGGCTTCTAGTGAAACTAGCTTTGTACAAAGAGGTACACATTGCTTTCTGTTTCATGGCCTCTGGAGTCATAATCATCCTTCTGCTGGACACATAGGCAGCATAACAGGGACAACATCAGCCAGAAGTTCTCTATTTCAACCTGTTGATGGTGATTGACCCTGGGTAGGGATCTCTTTCTGGTGATAGTGGTGCTTCTCATAAAACAAGTTCCTAATTTTGTCTGGGAATACTTCTTCTGCCATAGAGGTAGCTCTTGCAAAACTTCATCCAGATCCACACTCAAACATCTTATGCTCAGACCTTGCCTTGACTCTCATGGAAGACAAAAGTTGTGTGAGGTCTGAGGATGGAATAATTTGTTCTCTGGTTCACAGGTCAATTGATTATAGCCTTCAGCCTTTCATTTGTAGTCTCGCAGTCTGGGATGGGCATTTGCTCCCTTGAGTGAATTAAAATATGTTGGGAATATTCCTCATTTTCTTTTTTTGGGTGGGAAATAGAAAAGCCATGTTAACTGAGTCCGTGCTGATACTGATAAATGTATGAGCCTGAGAGTGTTCCTGGTACAGAGACTCAATCATTAAACTGGTGGGTTGTTAGGACAGTCCTGGAAATACTAATGACCCATGATACTGAGCCCTTTTTTTCCCAGTGTTTCCCAGGAGTCAGTAATCATGAACAGCCATAGGACATGGTCAGCACCACTGCCCTTATTTGAAGGGTCAAGGGAGTTGAATGGCATGTGTGTTGTTCTGTGCAGCCAGTCTTCCTGGGCAGAGGACAGCCCGGGCATGGAATCACAGAATCATAGAATCATCAAGCTCTAAGATCATCTATCACCACTATTGCCCACCAAACCATATCCCCAAGTACCAAATCTACACGTTTCTCGAAACATGTTTTACAACTAGTATATAAGAGTAGTCTTAGAGTCTGGGCAAAGCCTCTGTTTATTTGTTGGTTATTTTAGTTATTTATTTATTTATTTTGCAAGTCTCAGCTCTCAGTCAAGAAGCCACTTCACGAGCAGAGCTGCCTTCAGCAGCCTCCTGGAAATAATGAACAGCAGAAAGATCAAAAATCCCGGAGGGATGGCGGGGCTTCAACATTAATGTATATGGAAAGTTATGTTCATTTCTGTGCTTCTTCTTACCAGACAGATATTGTCAAATGGCAGTGAGTTCATATAAGAACAACCGACAAATGACTGAGGGCTGGAAGGATTGATTTACAAGGGCAAGATGAAAAGAGCTGAATCAGTATAGCAGTGATCAAGACATGATGTGACATCTTCCTAAGTATCTGAAGGGCGTAAACACTGAGAAGCAGTGTCTTTGTGGGAAATGTCTTGTGTCTGCTTAACAGGCTTCTTCATTGAGATGTAGCAGGCTACTTACTGTCTATTAAAGAAGTGCTACTTGATCATTATCAGTGTATTTATGGAGAGTCTAATGGCTTTAATAAAGTGAGAACTGCAAAGGTAAAGAGCAGAGGAATCAAAGCCATGTCCCTCCCAGGTGAGAGAAATGCAGTGTTAGTTAAGGGAGAGGGAAGTTGCCTGGCATGTTGTAAGCCCTGCAGTGGAGTACCTCATTCTTTGAATTATTTAAATGCAGAATTTTACTATTTGTACTCCAAAGCAGGGACACACCCATAGGAACTTGCTAGGTTGCATCTGAGGCCTCTTGCAAGGGGTAAGAAGGCACAAGGTGGAGTTAACCTTTCCTAATAATAGGCACTCATCAATCCATTAGCACATCACTGATTTGGGTCTTCAGTGGACTATAGAGTGTGAGATGTTTCATACTGGAACAGATGTCCTCTTGGATCAAAGAGGGCTGACCATATTTCACTGACTATCCCTGGCAGTTCAGACAACTATCTTGCACATAGGCACTTACATTTCTTAAAATTAGGAAAGGATCACTCCACCCTTGTAACTTGTCCACACACAAGAAGAGATTCTCTCCAGCAGAAGAATAATACAATTATAGAATCTTTTGACTTGGAAAGAACATTTAAAGGTTATCTAGTCCAACTCTTCTGCAGTGAACAGGGTCATCTACAGCTAGATCATGTTGCTCAGAGCCTGGTCCAGTCTGACCTTGAATGTCTTGAAGGACAGGGCATCCACCCTCTTTCTGGGCAAGAAATCATTCTTTTATCTGGATCAAACAGCTATTGCTCATGTAAGCCTTGTTTCAAACTTCTCTATAGCGCATCCTCATTTTGCTCTGCAGTACAGGAAACTGTTAAGAACTGCAATGGAAACTGGCTGCTGGCTGCTGCGAGAAGGGGTGTTGCTGGGGTTGTGCCATCTGACATGCCCATGGATTGTACTGGCTCCTTTAATAGCATGCAGAGGGTGCTAATTCCCTCTGGAGGTGAAGCTCATCTCTCTGTTTTTCCTCCTCTATCCTTAGCTTGCCCCTGGGCTTTAAAGAGAAGCCACCTGGCTGTGCTTCTCTCTTGCACCTGCTTTCCTCTGGATTACATATCGGCCAGAGCCGAGACACTAGTAACTTAAGAATGTTCCCTAATGGAGACTGTGCTGCCCTTATCTCCTCATGGCAGAGGCAGGCGAATGTGTGAAATGTAACCCCCTGCTTGCCGCCAGCACGGACCCTTCGTGCTTGCATGGAGCTGGGCTGGTGTCGGACAGCCAGAAGGAGACTGCTGACAGACACAGGAGCCAAGGGCATCCCGATTTGGAGCTGTCTCCAGCTTTTAAAAAAGTAGGAACTGACAGCAGCTCCCTCAGGCTTATAGCACAGGGAGATGATGGCTCCTGTTACTCCTGCCCTGAGCCATGTTCCAACCCATAAGCTCTCCTAGAGGACACTCAGCTCCCTACTGAGATAATCTGTTGCAGTTGCATATCCAGCTGCATGCACCCTCAGAGAATTTATGGACTTGAGAGCTCAAGTACTCTGGTACACTTTGTGAGAAAGCCTAGAGAGTTTTCTCCACTGAAAAGTACTGTTTCATAACATAACTTGTTCACCTTTCCATAAGTGAACACACTTTGGAGAAAATGTCTCTTCACTTTGTTCTGAGACTGTGGTAACTAATGACCTGAAACCAGACTGGTCATCCAAAGACTTGAGTGTTTTTCTGTTGTTATATTCATTATACGATCTCAGTCCCATCATGTATCATTTCTACATATCTCAGCATTTTGGCAATGTGTGGATTTATGCCTTGAATGCTGGTTTATCTACTTTTGCCAGAGTTGTGAAGATTAATTCATTGTTCAATCATGACTTTCTTAAAAGGAAAAAAAAAATCCACCTCCACTGACAAGAAAACAAAAAACACAAAAACTAAAACTCTCAAACCCTGTAGCTCCATTCACTAAAAATCTCGTCTTAAACACAGTAGTGTCAATTGAAGAGACTCAGTGGATGAAGAGAACTTTACACCAAGCCTTAGGAAAGGTAGCCTAGGCTTCTCCAAGTCCATAGCAGAAGGGCAGGTCAACTGCACTCATTTGATGAGTCCCTTGCTCCTTAGCATCATGTCACTTTACATTTCCATGACAAATCTCTGAGTCTGTGGATTGTGGAGAAGCAGAGATACTCTGAGACCCCCCATAGAATGGTGATCTACTTCCAACTTGGCATGTTATAATTGGCATTCTAGGCTTTCTCTTTTGCTGTGCTGAATAGCTAAATAAAACATAAGCAGCTCAAGTGCAGGGTGCCATTGCTTGTACAAACTATTGCCATCTGTGGTGCTGTCCAGTCCTCCTTCAAACTGTGGCTTGTCTATCAGACAGACAGCTGAAAGTTTAGGGAGCTGTCTTCTGAACTTGTGCATGATACAGTGCTTATATTCATTCAAATCCAGGCCCTAGTCATGGGTGCTCAAAGGGGTGAGACTCCTCTGGGTGAGATCCCCCAAGGGTTTGAACAACAGAGCCAAGGGGCAAGGCTCAGCACCACGGACAGAGGCAGGAGCAGCTCAGGGGCAAAGCCAAGCCTTGGGATGGGGCAAAGGCTCAGACCCCAAACTGATCTTGTGTGATGAAGGATGCTGATAATAAGCATGTAGAGCTGGAAATACATCCAAAGTGGGAAATCAGCCTCCCTTCTGCATGAAAGGCTTTCACTCCTTTTCCATAGAAAGCTCGCACAACCAGCAAGGAAGGAGGCAGGAGGCAGGTAGCTATTTGGGAAGGTTCAGCTCAGAGCTGCTCATACATTTAAGAAAAAGGATGAGGTTTCATACTTAGATCTTACTGTGATTCTGCCTATCCATCCTGCTTGTCCCCATCCATCCACCCAGTCATTCATCTATCCATCACCACAGATCACCTAATGTTCTCTCTATCCATTCCTTATTAACTCACAAGCTTGCCTTTGCAGAAGCTGTTTTTAGAGTGTGTCAGCAGTACCCTCAGCCCTGGTAGAATCATTCTGTTTCTATAACACAAACCACACACAAAAGCCAGATATTTCCTGGATGGCCACACAGGACCCATCCCAGCACTACAGGAAGAGACCTTGCTCTCTGAAGTTTGTGCCTCCCTCTACAAGTGCTGTTTCATTTAACTCCATCTTATCTCAGCCTTCTAATTCACCAAGACCTCAGAAGATTTACTTTCCTTTGATTCCATTTCTTCCTCCTGTCCATTCTCACCCCTTTCTCTTGCTGTCTGTAGGATGTCTAAAGGTGAGGTGTGAGTGGGCTGCTGGTGAAGGGCTGGAAAAGGCACAAAAGCTCTATTCCTCTGTATGCTAGCCCTCTTTAATACCAGACTTCTCCCATTAATTTTGCTGCAAGCGGAGCAGCTACAGCCCCTCTCCAAGCGAGGGGAAGTTGCATTGCCAGCACCTGTCGAACACCAGCCTAGGACTGGTATATAATTTAATGGTCACTGTGGGGAGAAAGGTACAGGCTTCCCTCCACCCTCTTTTTCCTTTAACAGAACATTATCTAAACAAACGCACTCCAAAACTGCTGAAGCGCAGGCAAATAATGACACGGGAGCAGGAGCCAGGCATTAAAAATTCATGTCGTCGAATATTAAAACTTTTTACTTCATCATGTCAAGGCACCAGGCAAATGCAAACAAATGAGACCCACTGAGAACTGCCTGCATGGGCCAAGACAGAGATGAGCCGCTCACTCTGCTGGGGAGAGACCTGCAATGCGGTCCCTGTCTCTCTGGAGATGTCAAGCTCAGAGGGGGATGAGGGAACCGATGGGGTATTTAATTGCTTGGTGTCTCTAAATGAGCTCTGCAAGCTGACAACTCCAAGGAAGGTGACTTGCTGCATGCAATGTGGGGCAGGTACGTGGTGTCCAGGAGCAGCCCCATCCCTTCCCACATGCTGTGTTGTCAAGGCTCCTGAAATGGGGGAACATCTGGGAAAGAACATGATGCCAGTCTCCTTGTTTATTTGGTCCTGTCTTTACTAATTAGAGCACCAGCCCCTGTCTGCTCCTTGCTGTGTTGCTGACAACAGGCTTGTTCACCAGGGATTGCAATGAGACCCAGCAAACTCAAATCACTGAGCTCTCACTATTGCCTTTTAATCTACAACCAGATGTCTCCGTGGAGGAGGCATCTTCCATGGGCTGGTCCCAGGGATCTGAGCTCCCAGGTGCCTGCTGCAGACATCAGAACATTGTTCGACCCATGTCCTCTATTTATAGAATCATAGAATTGTTTGAATTGGAAAAGACCCTTAAAGGTTATAGACCAGCTCCCCTGCAATGAGCAGGGTCACCTACACGTAGATCAGATCGCTCAGAGCCCTGTCCAGCCTGACCTTGAATGTCTCCAGGGATAGGGCATCCACCACCTCTCTGGACAATGTATTTCAGTGCTTCACCACTCTTATTATAAAAAACTTCTTCCTTACATCCTGCCTAAATCTCTCCTCTTTTAGTTTGAAACCATTTCCTCTTTTCCTATCATAAAAGATCCTATAGATGGCTGGGATGACCCTATTTATGGCCCAGCTCATTTTGACGTAAACAAATATCATTCCCTGGGTACTCTGTGGTGCTCATGGAAGGATGGCCTAACTCCAGGTTGCTGTCTTATACCTCTGTCATTGAAACAGAAAGGCAACATAACAAGAAAGCAAACTCACTCAAGCCAAATTGTGATCTCTTTGGCCATATTTTCAGGGCAAAGCATGAGTCAGGCTGAATACGTTGAAGGAAAGAACTGTTCAATTAATTCATTCCAGTATCATCTATCACTAATTAGGTAATTTTCCTTCTTGCATGGCACACACTTTAAATGCACCCTGTTTACTTAATGACTCCTGTGATCCCCTTAACACAATTACTGGTAATAAGCAACTGATGAAGAAAAGGATTAGGCCAGTAATCTCTTGCTGTATTATGCTTTATTGGAAGCGCACTGAGCGTCACGTTTTGATTTTTAATAGATAACTTCTCTAAGTAATTGATTAATCATAAACTCACAGACTGCAAGAGCCAGGGATAATTTTACAGCACCTAAAAAAATAAAAAAAAAAAAAAAAGGAAAGGATTTATATGATGGAATAGCTAGCAATCTAGAGGCAAATAAAGGAGTGGAATGTTAGATTAAACATTCAATATATTTTTATCACTTTGTATGTTACGGAACTACATTGGTTTATTGTGTGGGAAGAAACATCATAATAACAACCAAGATAGGTGTTCACAGAGCCAGATGCACCCTTCTGCCAAGGTGTATGGCTGGCGGGATGGGTAGGGGAGAGATTATAAGGATTATTTTAAATCACTCTGTCTCTAACCCAGATAAGCCGTGAAAAACAAAGATTACAACAGAACTCTGATAATGTGATATTGGGTCACACTGTAGGTAACATTTCAATACCTAGATCCTGTAGTGGTATCCCCAGCCCCAGAGCCAGGCAACTAAGTGACCTGCAATGCATTCTAGTCAATGTTTCCTAAATTTAGGGCAATGGGTATTACATATTGGACTTATGGACTATATGGACTGACCCTACTTTGATATGCAACACAGACAGATGTGAAGAAAAAGCATGGAATTTTTTTAGCTCAGCCTGATCAAGGCTGGGTCTACATGAAGAACAATAATATGAACAATTGCAGTGCCTCGATAAAATAGACTTCTTCTAGGCCAATCAGGTGCAAGGCTATGGTTTGGAGGCTATAAATGTAGTTTTTCTCATGATATAATTCAAACCCTTCAAACAGTGGAAAATTTTCCCATCAACTTTGATGTTTCAAAAGGAAATCTTTCTCCATGATTATATGGTTGTCCCACAGAATAAAAAACAAAATAAAACAAAACAAACAAAAAAGCAGAGTTATTTAGTGAAAAGTAGTGCTAGAAATGGGGGAGAGAAGCTGCAGCCGTGATCTCTGACACATGAAACAACTTGCCACACATCAGTTCTGGTAATTGGTCATGGATACACCTTAGTGCATGTTAATATTTTAAAACCAAGCTAGAAGAGCCATGGAAAAAAGTTGTTTGGAAAAAAAGTCCTGCCCTTCACCTCTGCCAACTGCAACTGCTGCTATCTCGGATCTATATCCTCAGAGACTATGTCTGGAGAGAGAAGGGAGCAGCATTGATTGGGATGGTGATGGTGAAGCTGGGGAGGACCCAGAAGTGTTATTTTACCCCCAGTTTTCAGTGATCTCAATCCACATGTGCAGAACTGTACAGTGCCAGCCTGAACAGACATTAAACACAAATGCTTTGTCTAAAACTCTCCTCCTATTATTCTCTTCTGGGAATTATGTCAGTCCTTGGTAAGACCATAGAGTTTACTGGATTGCATGAGAAATTTCCTTGCTGGGCTTGCACAAGTCTGATGAGAGATGGAATCTAACAAAGAAAAGTCAGAGGGAAAGCAGGAATTGCTTCTTAAAAGTTCAGTAGGGACAAATAAGACTATAACACAACTTTGTCCCTGAAGGTGTTCAAGAAACATGGAGCTGTGCCACCTGGGATCATGGTTGAGTAGGTATGAAGGGAATAAGTTGATGGCTGGACTGGATAATGCTAGTGGTCTTTTCCAACACTAATGATTCTATGACCGAAGAACTTTGTGATAAGGACACAGAACAGGACCCAGAGCAATCTCAAATCCCACATTGCACCGAGCCTCCCACATGCCATGGGCACCATCTGCTTTGTTTCTGAGCCCCTCTGCCACATTGCCTCCCACCTGGAAATATAAAGAGCAAGTGATGCTCTTTTCCTCCTTTTTTTCCTTTCTTTTCTTTCTTTCTTTGCTCCTGCTGGGAGATGCCTGCCACAGGGTTGGAATGAGTTGGGCTTTTTGTAATGTTCATTTCAAGACATGTCTTAAGATAGAGGCTGTATCCTCAGTTGTTTTTTCTTAACTGAGGCTCACAGAGAGTGTGTATAAATCTATATGCTGGCTCTGAGTGGCACAGGTAAGAAAGAAAACAACCTGAGAGAGAGAGGAAGAAGAGTTAATGTTTGGGGTGCAGGGGGAGAGATGAAGGGACTTGGACTGCAGCACAAATAATAGATAAATCAAGCAGCAGGAGAGAGTGTCTTCAGTGCCTGTTTATTTATCACTGCTTTCTCTGGGCACTGACAAGCTGAGGAAGGTAGGGTGAGAAAACAACATCATCTGTCTTGATGGATGAGGCGTGGAGAGGGAAGGAGTCTCTGCCAGGTCTTGGAGGAGCAGGAGGCAGCTTGGGGAGGGGAGTGCTGATGCAGAGAGGATTGCACCATGCTTGGCCATTGACCATTTGCCTTCCTAGTCCTAGACACCTCTTTGGGAAAGAGAGAAGGTGTTAGATCATGCAGAAAACTGAGATCATGTAGCAGGCATCTGGCATTTCTGGAGACCTCTTGCAAAGGCAGGTCCAAGATCAAAATATCTCCAAAGCCCTGATCAACATCCTCACTCCCTGAATTCCCTGATGCTAGAAGCTGGGCTTCACTTGTCTCTTTGCTGGACCCTAGAACTCTTCAGCCACTAAAATTCTGAATTTTTTTTCTTTTTTTCTATCTTTTTTTTTTTTTTTTTTTTTTTCCTCCAGTGCTCCCAGGCAAAACTCTGCTGTATTCTATCTTCTGGGTGCTGTTTACTTCAGAAGACCAGATTGCTAAAGATTCTTAAGTCACCTGTGCCTCTTTTGTGGCTAGTTCTTCTACTCAGCTTTTTTCAGAGCAGTTGCCCAGATGCTATTGGACTGTAGAAATGCTTAAATACACAGGTGTTTAGGGTATTTTACATTTCTTTACTGATCTGTTGCAAAGTTACTTGTCATGCACTGTCTCAGCTACAAACTTCAGAGATCCCAAGTCTGCATACTCACTCTAGGGTTCATGTATTAGCCTCATCTGGCTTCAGATTGGTCTTGCGCTCTATCCAGAAGCACATAACCACAATTAGAAGTGGAAGAATATGCCCATGGCCCCATCCAGCCTGGCCTTGAACACCTCCAGGGGTGAAACATCCACAACTTCTCTGGGCAGCCTGTGCCAGTGCTTCACCATCCTCTTAACAGGTTATCCCAGGAGAAATGTCGGCGCAAGCTTGGGCTGTGTTTAGGACCATTTGTGAGAGGTCACAGTGATTTATTTTGTCTCTTACTTATCTTGTACGTTGAGTTGGCGCTGAAAAAATAAACCCACAAGACTGTGGTAATCACTTGAGCACAACCCTTACTTGGTCAGCATTACTGCTGGCTTTTTTCTCTTTCAGACATTTGTATTTTCTCCTTTGACCCTTCCCTCAATCCTTGAGTGCTGGATGTTTACCTGGCCTCTTTCCAGAGGCCCCTCATAAAGGCTGAACATCCTGAGCAGGAGGTATTTAATGGCTTCTCATTGAGGCATCAAACAAAGCAAGAAGTCAGTGTAGTTCTGTTGGCCAAACTCCAGTCCCCACGGATGAGATGTTTAAAACTTGTCTGTTTTGGTTGCAGCTTATGCTCAGGACTCTTAAAATACACTCAAGACAGCTGTTAGGATGGAGTTGTATTTTATTCATCTTCATTCATGATTACCTGCCTGAATCTGCTTGGAATAAATATGTCCAGGCTCTTTTCCTCACGATGAGCTCTGGATCTTGAGATTCTCTGATGGACAGATTCCTTTAATTACACCATGGGAGATTCAGATTGGCTATTAGGAAAAAATTATCCATAGAAAGAGTGGTCAGGCATTGGAACAGGCTGCCCAGGGAGGTGATAGAGTCACCATCCCCGTAGGTGTTCATGAAGTATGTAGGTGTGGCACTGAGGAACTTGATTTAGTGGTCATGATGGGAATGGGCTGACGGTTGGACTTGATCTTAGTGGTCTTTCCCAACTTTAATGATTCTGTGATTCCATTAGTCTTAGACAGGAACACCTGCCAGATAGCCTTGCAAGTCATGCAGGGGAAAATCTCCATCCTCTACCAACAAACTTAGTCCCATGTATACTTCTAAGGCAAAAAAAAAAAAAAAAGGAAGAAGGCAAAGACAATCCAACTGGAAGTGCAAAGGGAATATGAAGCCCTACAAAGACACTTCTCACTGTTGAAAGAACCACTGCTATTTCCCTATTTGTACTGAAAGAAAGAAAAAAGAAGGATGTAGCAAACTGACCTGCTGATGCAAACCAAGTGGGACCTCTTTCTACTCAATGTGGACCAGGCTGGATCTACTTCCCTTAAACACAAAGGTGACAAGCCATGACTGTGACCACAAATCCCCCTCTAATAGCAGTCTCCAAGGAACTCACAACTCTCTGTATAAATTTGGGTAGATCAAAGAATCATTAATGTTGGAAAAGATCTCCAAGATCATAAGTCCAACCACCAACACCTTCCCACCATGGCCACCATGTCCCTCAGTGCCAAATCTCCATGTTTCAATGAACACCTCCAGGGATAGTGACCCTGTCACCCCTTGTGCAGCCTGTTTCAATACCTTGCCACTTTTTCTGGGAAAAAATTACTCCTGATAAACAACCTGAATTTCCAGATGAAACCTCCACGTGCGATCTTACAAATAGTGACAAATTTGGTTCAGGTTCCAAGAAATTGTCACTTTACTCTGTTTTTCTTCTGAACACAAATGATGCTGGAGAGAACAATTGGAAGAGATGGAACAGGAGCTATAACTCCTCCAGAGCTATGGAGGACTCTTATTTCTTTAGGGAAATTCCCTTCCCCCATTGCAGCATCTTTCCTGCACAGACCCCTGCTATGCTGCATTACCCATCATTGGGAACCAAGCAAATCAGTCAGTCCTCTGGCGGAATTAAAAATAAAGGAAAGCCTTCTTTTAATGTCCCATTAAAGACCAAGGCAACATTGCTTGGCTGAATCCTACTTTTTTTTTTTTTTCTTTTTCTTTTTTTTTCTTTTTCTTCTCGGTTGTCTGCAAGGAAGCTTTCGGAGTGAGGAAGGATTTCAATAATTGCCTTCCGATTCTGCCCCCGATACGGTACCCTATCCCCAAAGCGCAGGCCCTGCACGCCTGTCCTTCATCTGAAACTCCAAGGGAAGCAGTTTAACATGAAGCCACATTGATATTCAAATAGATTATCATGCAGGCAAATGGAGGTAGCATTCCAGCCAGCAGCGTGTGAAAGAGCAACTAATGGATTAGTATTTATGGTTGAGTATAATCCACATTTTAGGATACTGCATCTGGAAGGGACATATGAAGATCTTTTTATTTCAGCCTCTCCCCCATCCCCATCTCATCCACCTCATCTCCCCGTCTTCTCTGCATCTCTCTCCTCCTTTCCGAACAGGATACAGCAGCCTCCTGGCACCGCTGAGGTTGGCAAAACTGATGACAGGACTTTAGGATCCATTAGAAAAACAAATTCTTAAACAGTGTCTTCTAAAATCAATCACTTTTACCTTTAGCGGGATTTATCGCTAGCCTGTCTGCCCCTTGTTGCAAAGATTCATGTCTCCCAAGAAGAAAAAAATGACCATGTGGCTGTAGTCAAGGATGGAGATGCTGGCCTTTCATTTTCCCCACAAATAGGAGTTTTTGGGTGCAGATGAGAGCAGAGCTCCTAATAGGGATGTAGCAAGTCTCTCAGCTGAGCTCTCACATCTGGGGATGGCGAGCAGTAGAACTCAGGAATAGGGAGTGATCTACTGCTAAGGTAAACAGAGAGACTGGGATATAACTACAGAACACTAGGGTGGGATGATTAGGAGTAGTTCTTACACCATAATGGCTTACTGAATTAATCCCTGCTTGCACCAAAGCTGTTCTTTTATATTGGGCATATCTTGATGTGAAATTTCATGATGCCTGCAAGAGGTACACAGCACAACTTAGCAAATCCACAGGGAAGAAAAATAACCCATTAGTAGGAGCAAAAAGGTTTGTAGAAGCAATGAGGGTATTCATGACTGTATGTTATAGCCATGCACATAGTAGAAAACTTTCCAAATACAGAGAAACACACAGTAGAGAGGAATAATCTTATAAAATCATAGAATCAATAACGTTGGAAAAGATCTCCATGATCATCAAGTGCAGCCATCAACCTATCACCACCATGCCCACTGAACCATGTCTCTCATTGACTTCCATCTTCTCAGGGATGGAATTCAGCAGCACAAGGAATAGCCCTCTTTGGATGCTGGGCTGCATTTGAACAGCTGATCATCTGTTGTATTCCATATTCAGAATACATTTAATTAGGTTTTGGCCCTTATTTCACTTAATGTGGGCTGTTGTTCCATTGGCATTCCTGGAGATCATAGAATCACAAAATTAGTAAGGTTGGAAAAGACACCCAAGGTCATCTAGTCTTATTGCCAGTCCATCACTGCTGTGCCCCGATCTGCTGGAATAAGGGCAAATATGGCCATCCAGCACCAAGTCACCCAAACCAGCATGAAAAGCATCTACTGAGGTCTCCTTTCAGCTAGATATTGAAAAAGATCTGGAGTTTCACATTGCTGAGGATGGAGAGTCCTGCTGAAGGTACTATTATGGCTTCTCCAACTAAACTGTGTCATTTAATGATCAGAGTGTAGTGGCAATGTCTCTTCACTTGTCTTTATGTAACAAAATACATTAAATTTAGTAAACGCATGAGCCATACCCTAAGGGGCTGGGCTGGCTCCAGGAGCCTCTTGTTACCTTTTATATTGGATTTACATGTAAATGATGGGGAAATGTCACTGGAAGGTTTTTCCCAGGTTAGCCAGTCCTCTAGGTATCTTACCCAAGTTGGCACAAGTGAGAGGCAAATACAGCCCTTAGTTTTAACATCAGGACTAGTCTCTTTACCTTGATCTAGTCCAGCCCAGCACAGGCAAGCTGAAGCAGAGGAAACTGAAGAAATATGAACAGTGGAGAAGATGAGTGAGGCAAGTGGATGATGAGTGAGGTAAGTCAGAGCCTTCTCAGCCCTGGGTCTCTGAGCATCCTCCCTATCTTAGCTTCAGGGATGGGAGGGGTTGATGCCAGAACATTAGTAAATTCAGGGAGAAGCTCATAATTCCTATTGATTCCTGACCAGCCAGTGCGAGGTGTATAAAAATGCTTGTTCTATCATTTAGAAAAATGGCAATGTTATGATAGAACTGATTGATTTTCCTCTTTAGGAATATTCATAAACACTGGTTCCAAGAACTGATAAATCTCGCTTCCCCTGTGCAGAGTAAATCACTCCCTAGTGCTTCCCAGAGTGCCGGGGGCAAGGGAGGTTGTTATTTCTAATTCCCTTTCAAAGCAGCTGCAAATGGAGAGAGTCCTGGGATGGGGGGAAGGAAAGGAGGGGCTTAGTGGCTGGGTTACTCATAGTGCATCGTGGTCAGACCCTCTTTCTATGGGAAAATGACAAATCTTTATCCCCCTGGCTGGAATAGGCTGATGAGAGAGGATCAAGAGCTTCTTTTTGTCCCTTGACTGGAAAAAATTTCATGCTTGCACTTAATTAGCTACATGTGTTTTTGTGTTGTCTGTGGTTCCCACTTTGCCCCCACACAGTGATAAGTACACTAGGACTCCCAGATGGGTTGTAAAATCCCCTTCCTAAAGATTTGCAAGGCGGAACTGCCCTGAGGAGCATGACATCTTATTGTGACCTGCATTCTTACAAACATAGTTCTCATTAACCACTCTCATAGATGGGACACTCCACTGCTTGCTTGTTGGGTTTGAACCACTATGGAAATCTGTATTTTTTGGCTCAGAAAGATCAGCAAATAGTGCTCCTCTCCAGAAGAATCTCCTCTAGTCCTTTCAGAGGGTATTGGGTACAAATGGTCTCCTTGTCTAGAACAAGGGGGCAGGAGTTCCACTCCATGGCCTCTATAAGTCAGTGGCGAGACCCATCTGAGACTTAACATGGGACCTCTGTGGTGGAAAAGGCACAAAAGAGCCAAGCTCCAGGTCCATTCCAAGCTATATGTCCACTTAAAAGATCTTCCACACAGAACTTATCCCAATCTTGCAAACACCTGGACCTGCTGAACAAAGTCTCATTACTCATCTCTTGACTTGGGGTGGCATTAATCAGGTCTCCTTCTTGCTGATGTTTCCATGTTGCTGTGGGTTTGGGTATCTCCAAATATGATGGCTCTGCACATAAAGAGCCCTTTCTGGCTGGCAGGAAACCATGTGCCTACACAAGTCATCATGTTGGTGCTGCTCATCATTTGTGTGGTCAGGCTCCTGTGGTTAGCAGCCATCAAGTAACATTCCTCTCATGGAAAGAAGAAAAGTGTGGAAAATTAAAAACTTGCATATTTTTCATGGAGGTGTTGGAGAAGTAATAGCTTTCATAAAGTTAGATGATACGATTAGGAAAAATAAAGAGAAAAAACAGGAACATTTTCAGGCTCATGATGTGTCTCCCTAGAAATCCAGTCTTGCTTATAAGCTTTAGCTCACCTTAGCTGCAGTCACATCACTACATCACCTATTTAAATTACTAGAACAGCAAAAAGAGTAAAAGAAATGCATTCCCACTTTCCCAGGTCACTACTAACATCTTGCCTAGAGAGAAATACTGAAAATGAGGATTTTCAGCTTTCAAGCTGAATATTTTGATATCCAAAAAGGAGCTTTTGCCACTAAGATATGGAGGGGGGAGGGGAAGGGGGGCAGGGAGGGGAAGAGAGGAAATACATGCATGTCCCAGTATAAAAAATATTGGCAGTTTTTATTACCTTTTAGATTTTACTTCTGTGGTAATCTATTTTAATGAGGTCAGCTCGCCTGGCACCAGGTACCCAGTCTAAGTGGAGTAGTTTAATGTCAGGATCAGGGAGGAGAGGAGCACCGAGGGGGAGGAGGCTGACTGTCTGAGACACTGGGCTCCTATATCACACAAACTTACGGTGTAAAAATTGACTCGGTTTGCACATTTTTAACTGTATTTGAAATCGACAAAAAAGTGTAATTATAAAAAGGGATATATCTGCTGGGATAGGTAGGGAATTTGATGAAGCCACTTTGAAAGCTCTGGCTTTTCTGTAGGGAAAAAAAATACGCTTATTAGTGCACAGTGAAGATTTATTAGATTATATGATTATTTATTATAATATCTGTTCTTGTGAAGGGACTGTATTATCCATATATTTTCTCCATTACAGCCACGGATGGTCAATATTAATATCACTACAATTTAGGGTTAGATCTTAGAAAGATGCTTTAAGCTATGATGTTCCTGTCCTTTAAGAAGAAGTTACAGATGAGTGTATTAAAGATGGAAACACAGTAGACCTTCTCTGTCTGTGTGTGAAACACCATAACATCTTTCCTATTGGAGATAGAGGTTGGTGCTGAGTCCCAAGTATATTCACTGTGATTCCTGTTGGGTACAGCTTTCTCCAGACACTTTCTGGAGTTCAATGTAAGCTTGGCCCTGCTGTTCTGGGCTTCAAGGTCCACCTGGGGCTTTACAGACAGTGTGTACCAGTCCACGTATGAGAGAAGCCATCGAAGCTGGCCATACAAGGGGATTATTGTTATTTCCATCTGCTAGCATTGGATCATACCTTATTGATGTTGGTCTGGTTGTTGTTATGTGCCTGGGGGACACAGGAGGGAGGGAAACTGACAGACATAAAATTTGATAGAGAAATTGATAGAGATCTATAGCGAAGATGGACAAATGACTGGAGGGAGACTTGAGAGTAGATAAATATGCTGGGGATATAGATTCAGATGGACTTTCTGTCTCAGAGATCAATATATCTGTATCTCCTTTACACCCATTGGTTTCCCACCACAAACAAAATCCCCCTGTTTTACCTGCATCACACACATGGAGAGGAAAGCAAGAGCATCAGATACACAAGAGACAGACACTTCAGAAGCCCAGAGCTATGCATTTATCCTCTCTCTCCTGCTTGCTCTGCTCCCTGACACTCTTTGCTTACAGAACAGTGTTGACACCCATGAAGCCCTCCCATAGACACATCAGTGTAGAGAGGTGCTGAAAGCCTGGGACTGAGTCTGAAAAGGTGAGATACACATCTACTGCAACACCTTATTGAGAACTCTCATCTCTAACAGCATCAAGTCTTGTTGTAGCTAGGAATTTTACAACAAATTGCTAAACTTGCTGCTTCCAAACCATCCTCTCCCTCCATTTCTCCCACCTCCAGCCTCATATAAATGAGCCACCCCCAGGGCTTGGCTACTTATTTCCAGAGGAATCGATTACAGACTGAAACCCTTCGGGATGGTTCCCTCCTGCTCCCTTCTGCCCCCATCTCTTCCCAAGAAGTGCTCTCTTCACCCCTTCCAGCCCTAGGCAACCCCCTCATCCCTTCCCTCCCCACCTTCCTCCAGTGCTGGTGAGCTCAACCAATTCATCACCCTGTCAGACTTGTGTGACAGCCCTTCATAAATGCACCACAATGAGCCGAAATAAGCAACGGAGCAGCCCTCAGCCCAGCCAATTTAGCAAAGCAGGCAACATCTGAGAGGCTGAGTCCCAGCATGCCAGCAATTGAAATTGGGAAATTGGTTCTACTCCTCTTTGGCAGCACAGGTTTGTTTTTTTTTTAATATTTTTTTAAAATGTTACCTATATATTCTCTTCCTATAGAGATATGTATTTAAGGTAATTCTCTCTCACTTAAATCTCCGGTGCTTATTACACACGGACACTGCAGCAGCCCAGTTGCTCTCTCACTCTCTCTCTCTTCTCTGAACAGTGGTAGATTATGAGAGGGTTTTATTAGTAAACTTGCTTAGTCTGCAGAAATGTGCTGGCTTCAGCAGATTGAGTCTGTAAGCAGGGCTGGGCTCCTCCTGCCACACTGAGCTCCCCACTGCCTGAGACACGTTTCTTGCTCCCCCTGGCTTGCAATCATACACGTCCACCTCCTCCAGTGCTGCTGACCCTTGCAGGAATGGCCCATGTTATTCCCCATTCCCATCCGGACGGTAAAGGATGGAGCTAATGCACTGTCTACAGTGGAGACACGTATATCTGACCTCACTCTGGGACCGCTCTGTAGTCAAAGGGCAGTGACTCAGTGAAGCTCATGTCATCTTGAAGCACAGTGTCTGCGTTGTCTCCAATAAATAATGCTCTGAACCCTCGCTGACTCCATCACCATCAACCATAATGGGTTCAAAGATGACTGTCATGGATGGACGTATCCTTTCTGTAGGCACTTATGGGAGATGAATCCCACATGAGGTTTGAACAGTGATCTTTTCAGAGCGGGGATGGCATTGTCAGAGTGTGCGTCTGCAGTGCTTGGCAGGTGGGGACTCTTAATGTTACCTTCTGGTGACATGGAGTGTGAAGTTGAGCTGTTGAGTTTTGTTAGATCCAAGCTGGCAGGCATAGATGCAGGCATTCGTTCTGAGTTAGCAGAAATCATAGAATCAAAACACAGCATCATTAAAACTGGAAAAGAGCATCAAGTCTAACTGTTGATCCATCCCTGTCATGCCCACTAAACCACATCTCTCAGTGCCACGTCCCCATGTTTCTTGAACACCTCCAAGGATGGCGACCCCACCACTTCCCTGAGCAACCTGTTCCAATACTTGACTGCTCTTTCTTAGAGGAATTTATCTCCCTTGAAAGGTGCCCTAAGTCCAGTGGAGAGCCTGGGAAGACATCGTATGAGTTTTAGAAGGGTCAAAATGGAACAGAAAAGTAGAAGAGGTTCTTCTTATAGCGGATAGTTAAATTACATAAGTACTTATCATGGCATGCTGTGCATGAAACACCTTCTGTGTTACAAAGGTTTTATAAAAAAAAAAAGAAGAAAAATAGGATAGATTAAGCAAGGAGAATATTGTGGAAGGATCTGTAAAATACAACACTGCCTGTGGCTTGGGAAGTTGCAAGCTGCACATTTTTGAAAGCTAGGAAGGAATTCAGGAGTTTTTGCTATGATAGTTTTATGTTCATGATCTCTATATGGTCCTGTTGGGAGAGGGTATTTAGACTGAGCTTGTGTAGCCTTTCTTATCAGATAACCTGAATGAGGCGTTTGATGCGAACTCACCTGAAAAAGAGCCACTCTTACCAGTTCTTACCACAGACTCATAGCATCATTAGATTTGGAAAAGGCCACTAAGATCAACTAGTTCTAATGCTAACCCATCCCCATCAAGCCCATTAACCATGTACCTCAGTGCTACCTCTTTCCTTTGAACACCTCCAGGGATGGATCAGTGCGGCGTGTCAATGCATTCACATATCAGATGTGTGCAAATCTCTACCTTAGCACCTGGTATAGAGTTGGGTGGCTGCTTCTCAGCCAGATAGGGTGCAAAACTGCCCATTGTTCAGAACAACAGGTAGGGTGCCTGGAAAAGGCTTCATCCATCCAGCTCTACTTACAGGTACCTGGCACCAAGTAAATAAGAAATGAAATCATTGCCTTTGTAAGTCATTGTACAGGGCTGGCCTTCCACCATCAAGGGGCACAGACTTGGAACTCATTACATCCTGGCTGACACCTACATACAGATTTTCCAAACAGGTTTCAACCTACATGAGGTATGGGTGGCTTTCAAAGCATGTAATGACCAGAAGTCAAAGTGGTGTCATGCAAGGAAGCTTCTCACCAAAACTGCAAATTCTACTTTTTTTTTTTACCTCTTGCCATTTCATCTATTAGAATATCAGCTTGCATAAGAGCCCGATGGCCTCTCCCTGGTGATCATTCATCCCAGCAAATTGTTAAGAGGCAGATAATTAATTGTTGCGAGTCACTAAAAAAATGATCATTCTTTTCAGAAAATTACCGTGATGTTCTGCAGAAATGTTAATGCTTGCAGCCATAAAACGAATGGTGAGCTACAGCATCAGCTGCCAGAAGAACCGTGAGTTATAACCCCACAATTGGATGCAAATAGGCAGAGCTTCCAGACATTTCTGAAGTGAGCAGAAGCATATTCACTGCTTAGGAGCACCGTTTTATGTTTTTTGGTTTTCCTTTTTTCTGCTCTGTAGTTAATTAAATAAGCTTAAGTGGGAATAAGAACTGCTTGATGATACCAGATTGGCATGAAGGTAGTCTTCATATTTATTTTCCATCCGACTATTGGAATTTTTCTTCAACCAGTTGAAAAAGAGGGCTTGCAAAGGCACAGCTATGCGAAACAGCAATCTGTGGCTATTTTTCACTGCCTCCTGGGGCTCTATAGCTAAATAGTTGAGTGAGAGAAGTTTAGAATAACCAAGTCTGAGAGTTAATTGCTGAGACCTGCCAAATTTTGACATATTTTCCAACCAACATCTAGCTGAGGCAACTAGAAAGGTAGTGTGAGCACAGTCCTTGTCCTCATATTCCAATAAATCTAGCCCAGAGAGGCTTAGGGAGCAAATCTGGTATGTCTCCAAAGAATTGGCTTTGGAGTCAGGATGACTCTTGCCTTTGCATCCAACTCAGTTCTCGTCATTCACAATGCTAATACTGCTTATTTAAGAACCTGGCTGAAGTGGGCAGGTGTAAAATAGGAAGAAGGGTGGTTTTAGAGGGCATTTCTTTCATCCCTCTGCTAGATAAGACCTGACATATTTATTGATTTCCATTTGTTATGGACTAGCATTTGCATCACTTAGTGTTACTCCACAAATGGACTACAGGAGATGACTCAGGTCACAGCTGGTTTCCCAAATATGGGTTGTTTTTTGTTGTTGTTGTTGGTCAAGAAATGTGAAGTTTCCAAATTACTAGCTCTTTTGGCCTCTAGTATTCAAGCGATTTCAGCTTCTAGTAGCAGGGTGGGTTTCCTGGATGTCAGACCACTTTGCCTGCAGGGAAGTCTGTGAGTGATGCAGCCCAGCCTTCTCTGCAGGTTTTGTTTTGTTTTCCCTGTTCTTCTCAAAGATAGTGTTGAAAATACCTCTGGACAGCAAACCCAAGAGAGGAGGAAACAAATCATCTAACACAAATCTTGCAATGGAAGTCCAAGACCCAATATATCCTTGCTGTAAGTCACCATTTAGGATATGTTGTTGGCTAGATGGATGTTGAAAATGTATACTTTAGAATATCATTTCCACACATGAAGCACACGGCAACATATGACATATGACAGTATATGACCATATGACATTTTGGGTACATCTGTAGTGAACATCCAGCTGATGAAATTACTGTGTGTCCAGTCTGGGTCTAAGGCAGATAATTCAGTGACCAGAATCCAGAAATGCTCAGAGAGAAGACACAGCAGGAAAGATCTGGAATAGATGGTAGGGAAACTGTTGTTACTGAGAGGAGAGAAAACAAGCCTGGGGAAGAGGAGGGATCTCAGACACGGCATGAGTTTAAAATCAGGTCAGGTAAAAGAGCAACATAGGTCTTGAGATGGGTTGGCCTCATGTACAACAGTGTCCATCCCAGCCCTGTTTTCCATGTATTTCAGGCTGAATTTTCCAGGTAACCAGAAACTCAGCTGGAAAACAGCCTTCTCACAGTCAGATCTTTGGTTTCTACTGATCAAAGCTAGACTCAGAGGACTGATTGAGAGCTTACTGGCTCAGTGGCTGATCACCCTTCACTGCTTTCAGCTTTAATGAGCTGTCTGTGAGGAGGAAAGGGAGATATAAAGGTGCTCTGCCACATCGAGGTGACAAAAATGCGTCACTGATGCCTCCTTTGATGGCCTTTTACTTTGGGGCTGTGCTGCAGGGAAGCCCAGCTTGTTTGGGGCTTGTATTTTCTGCCCCTCATCATTATCAGTCTTTGACATGTGACAGCAACAGGTATCACTCTACGGAAATGGAAATCGTGCAAAGCCACACTAGCAAAGGAAGGAGGGATAAATGCAGCAGGAATCCACACAAGAAGGCCTTGTCTGCAAGCCATCCACCTCCGTTCCGTGCAGGCAGGTGGCACTGAAGATGAATAGCAATGGCAGGGCTGGCAGAGAAGGCAGAAACGCTCAAAGACGATGACATCAACCGTCACAGCCAATTATAGCGGAGCCATTGGAAAGGAGCATCTCTACTCACACTGGTCTTCTCCAGACGTGGCAGCCCTGCAGGTCCCTAGGCTGTCTCTTCCACAACATGTCTAGATCTCAGCTCTGATGTGGAAATCATCTGTATGGATGTCATATTCCTCTCTACACGCACAGATCCATCAATATTTTCAGTAATTTCTGATCCTGGATTCAAGAATGTCTGTTGCAGGCAGTCTGAGGAAGGGCAAAGAGGTCTCTGAGAGCTGAGTTCATTTCTCCCATTATGTACAGAAGAAATATCACTTTGTTTTCCTTAGAAAGTCACCCAGAGTATATGACATGATACTCTACCTATACACCTAAGGCATACTGGGTGCAAATACACTGCAGCCAGAATCATTGAAGTGCTACAGTAGAAAACAGCATAAGTGAACCAGAGTGGAACTGTTTGGCTGGAAACTGGATTAAGTAAAAGCTAAATTGGATAATTAGAGGGCTGTTAGTCTGGTCTTAGGTACACACAAGGAGCCACCTATAGACTTAGAGCAAATGATAAATGAAAGGAAATACATTTATTGAAGATAGGTAGCATCCTTCTCTCTTGAGAAATTCCTCGGATAACAGACTTTCTAGGAAGAGTAGAAAGCAATAGATTTCATTTATCTGGATTTAGAAAAGCATGCGATGTAGAGCCTTGCAAAGAAGAGATGAAGATAGGATCTACATAAGAACTATGATACAGGTAAGAGGCAGTGGGGAAATACCAGGCTGAAGGGAAGTGGATCAGTGGAGTTGCTTGAAAACTGCTTTTGGACACACAGCAAGATTCTCTGTTGTAACTTGGACAGAGAAAACAAAAACCAAGCAAATAAATGAAAGATACATGTAAGATATACCACAGAAGGGAGTTTTCTTGGAAATGGTCAAGAAGGTGTTTCAACCCTGATATCATTTAAGTGGAGCTCTGGACGGGAGATTTCCAGCTGTTCCTTCCAGATGCCACTGTCTTTGGGTTCTTTGATTCCATAAAAGATGTGTAAAAAGTTCCAAATAGGCTTTTGATTGTCAGGTTAATGAAGATTTTGAGTACTGAGTTATCATAAGTATTTTGCTCTGGTGGCCCTATCTGAGGTTAGAACACATTTCTAAAGTGCCCACCCATCTCAACGTGTGATTCTGCTAATCAGTTTGCATTTCCTCAGGAAGCAATCAGATCTTATTAATTTTAAATTGC
This sequence comes from Coturnix japonica, assembly GCF_054131305.1. NCBI lineage: Eukaryota > Metazoa > Chordata > Aves > Galliformes > Phasianidae > Coturnix > Coturnix japonica. The sequence continues at coordinate 819,348 of NC_140664.1, forward strand.
TCAGATAGTCATTATCCTTGTAATTGTCTGTTTAGTAAATACACTGATCCCCAAGGGCTTATTGAGGCTTATCTATTCCTAGGTGACCTGTGCGGGTATTGATTATTTGCTTGTTAGGCTTCATTAAAAATGTTTTTAATAAACAATTGGAAGATAATCAAGGAGCAAGCAGAAGCTTTTACTGGGAAACACTGCAAAGCTGCATCAGATGGTCAATCTGAATAAACAGTCTTGCTCATTTGCAATTTTTTCCAGGGGAAAAGCCTAAATCCTGGATGTGAGTTCCTGGCTTTCTTTTGACCTGGGTTTATTTGTGTGCAGATTCAGTGCTGTTGAGCTGGAATGGTCAGGATGGACAATTAGAATTTACAGGACATGGATGTGATAAGGTGTGATTTCAGAGAAGCAGACTCAGAGTAGATGTGATATTCAGAAACATGTTTCAGTGGGCATGGTGGTGGTGGGTTGATGGCTGGACTTCATGAACTTGGAGGCCTTTTCCAACCTTTATGATTCTATGATTCTATGATTTCATGTCATCTGAGTTTACTCAGGATGCCTGCAACACCCTCCTGAGGCTGGCAGACATTGTATAGGACATGTAGGAAACCTTCAGTCTCTCTTGACCAGTATCTGGAAACCAGTATTCCCACTCTGGAGAATGGAAATGTGAGGACCCCACTTTCCTTATCCCTCTTTCTCCTTTTGCCCCTCCCACTCCTACTTTATGGCCATGGACAGCTCTTCTACTGTCCAGACCCACCATAAATGCATGGCACATCATAGAGAAGATACTTTGCTCTTGGGGTGCACTTGGCATGTGAAAACAAAAGGGTTGCAGGGTTGATATCCAAGGCTCTTTGGATACTGGAAAGCAGGTGGCAGGACTGGAAGTGAATGTGTGCACATAAGGATGTAGATGTGTCTGGGTTTTTTTCTTTGTACCCATATTGTGAATGAAGCAGGAAAAGGACACAATATTAAACCACATTCAGAGCTGTAGCCTCTTACTAGAGCATTGCTGAGGTAGGATTGAGGAGGATTTCCTACCTGGAAGAGGGGAGATGTATGAGAGGAAGGGACCTGCATGGACATACATGTGTTGGTGGAGAATCACAGCTCCTTATCATGACGTCTTGCAGACTGCCAGCCTACTTCCCCATTGCCTTTGGGGACAGACAGTGTGGAAGGAAGCAAAAGCGGATTTACAAATATGAGTTTTCTACCTCTTTCTTTTCAATGGCACTGGGAAGCACTGGCTTCCCTTACTGTCCAGGGGTGCATACAAAGATAGCATTATAAAAAGAAGGTGAGAAGAAAGAAAAATTTTCCTTTTGGGGGGCCAAATTAATGAGAAATCAATCTGAGCTCAAAAATCCTTTAATGGTGATAATGCACTGGTTACATCACGGGAACAAGAGCTGCAGCAAAATCCAATAGCATGAGTTAAAGTAGGTTTCTCACACCTTCCTGCAGTCACAGTAATTTGTGGGGGATCATGCAGGGGCAGTGGATACAGAAGAGTGCAGTGATTGTTTCAACTCCTTTTAAGATGCACGGTGCCAAGAATGTGATGTGCACGTGTATCTGTGGGAGGAGAGTCTGCATATAAGTAGATATTTCCAGTTCACCTACTTGTGATTAGAACATAACTATTAGAAGGAGCCAACCTTGAGTGAGGGATTCTTCTCCACAAAGCATTTGGGATTGCAAAAGGAAAATTCATGATTCATACAGAGATCACAGAATCATAGAATGGTAAAGACTGGAAAAGATCATTAAGATCATCAAGTCTAATCCCAGCCCTCCATCACCATGTCCATCAAACCATGTCTCTCAGTGCAACATCCACCCTTTTCTTGACCACCTCCAGAAACAGTGACTCCATCATTTCCCTGGCAGCCTGCTCCAATACTTGACCACTCTTTCTGAGAATAATCTTTTCCTAAGATATAAAATTAACTGGGAGGCCCTGGGCTGAACACAATGCAGTGCCACATGCTTTATCTCCTGTACAGCACCATGCATGGGGTGCAATGTTTTGGGTTCCAGAGCACTGTCCCACATACAGATGTGTGAAGTGGGCTCTGGAAGCCATACCTGAATGATCATCAGCCCCACAAACCTGTATATCCACATATCCCACCCTTCATCCTCACTCTGTAATTGATGGACTTTTCTGATTCTGCCCATGATAAAAGCTGTCTGGTACCTCTATTCAGACCTATGGAGGTTTCTCCTTCTTCTCCCTTCCCCCAGCCCAGCTTGCTCCCCACACCCCATCTCATTGGACTGCTGAGATTTATGAGCCAGACTTGCATTATGAGGTGAGTGACTTATCGGTCTGTCAGGGGGAGCGTTTTAAGACAGAATTATATGGGAGAGGGAAAAGATTTTTACCAAATTAATGAAAAATCAATCCAGCCTCAAAAATCCATTAATGGTCATAATGCACTGGTTACAGATAGAGAGATACCGCAGAATCCAATAGTGCCTGTTAAATACCTCTCCTGGAATGGAGCGTCTGGGATATAACTCATTCATTAGGCTGCGTATGTTTACTTTTTAAAGTGACACCAATCTCTGTCCCTGCAGGACTCCATGCAGCATTTATAAGCCACGACCCCAAGTGCCCACTTTGAGGGCCAGCCCAGTGGAATTGATTGTTGTTTTCTTTCCCCCCTCTCTGGAACTATCTGCGCTGAGGTAGTGCTGGGCTGACTCAGTTCCTATAGCTGATGGTCACCATAATTCCCTGAGTATTGGCTTGGCTGATGGCTGGACTTGATGATCTTGGAGGTCTTTTCCAACCTTTATAATTCTGTATCTGTTATGATTCCATCCTTTGTCTCTTCTCCTTGTGTTCCTGCTCCATTCTGCCCCATCATTCAAGCCTCCATCCACTCCAGTTCTTCCAGACCCATGAACTTGATGAGTTTGCCATGTGTTGGTATTCCAGACTACCTCTGAAGTTGGATCTCAGGTAGCTTCTAATCCGAGTCACACTTTCCATGTCTGTCCAGCCATTGGACACACCTGTCATTCACTGGTCCTGGTAGCAGACGTGTCCAAATCAGGGTTGTATTCAATCTGACAACTGCAGATTTCTATAGGGTAATGCAACCTGTTTGACATAAGCTCCCACTGAAGCTGTTAAACTACTTGTCTAACACGACTTGTCACACCAGGCGCATCCCTTCCTCTGGAGGTTTTCAAGAAAAAGGGTCATGTTGAGTGACCTGGTCTAGAGCAGACACAGGTATGAGTTGATGAGTTGAATAAAGACCACTAGATTGGTGGTCTTTAATGATTCTATGATGACTGAAAACGCCATGGAGTATCCAATCCCCTACATGCTGCAGAGGGCAATGCAGAGGGCTGGGCTGTAGGACATGCATATTATCATGTGTCACTGTATCTTCAGGGTGGTGAGAAGTTTCAGAGCTGGAAGACAAAGTGCCATTCCTCTGCAGGGTGTCTAATCTGAAAAATCAACTTATCTAACAAGTCTACTGCTCAGATTGAAGAGGGTTCAGTGAACCACTCCCACAGCAGTTCAGATTGGAATGGGAATTCCACTCATCCTGTTGAAGCTGAAGCATAGTGTTAAGGATGAGAACACTGAGCAGAGTGAAGACAGATGAAAGGGACCCTGAATCTGTAGCCTCAAAAGGAAGAAATTTACCTTGATGGGAGGTCTTGACCTTGGCTCACATCACAAGATTCCCTAGAGGTCACTGAATAAAATAAGCCCATCACCAGTTGCATGTCATCATATCTTTGCACAGCTCTGTACGTTGGATGTGCATTGCACATACACTGCTATTTTCTATCAGGCCTGGACAAATCTCTTCCTCCTGCTGTCATGGGAAGGTGTAGAATGCTGAGTCTTGGCTTGCTTGTGATCCAGTATTGAGTTGTGCCTTTGGTTCTATTATGATCTTACCTTCACTTGCTTTATAGCCCTGGGATTCCTGCACGTGCCACCATTCCACTCATGATTTATTCTGGTCTGAGCAAGGGTGGGATCAAGACCCAGTGTGTTTCGGTGTGATGTCTGGATTGAATCAGATACATATATCGACCATGCTAAATGTCATAATGCACCAGGGTTTTTGTTTCCTCTAAATCTTTTAAAAAGCAATAAAGGGACCCAGAATACTCCGAGCACCAAACATCTAGCAAAGTGACAGGCTGTCAAAGCTGCCTCACCAAGAAACCCTAGGCCCAGCAAATTTTAAGCAGGAAAATTTATTCCTGTGTCGCTCATCTCTCTGAGTGAAAAATGGCCAGGGCTCCTCTTTTGCATGAAGTCTTGAAACCACCACAGTGCTCAAACAAGCGGATCGGCCTGAAACAGAACCATTCATCATCTGGAACAGGCAGCCACGACAAGCACCACCACCAAGAACTAAAAAAAAAAAAAAGAGAGAAAAAAAAAATTAAGTTGTGGGTTTTATCCAAGCTTAAATGATCCTGCCCATTAATATGACACGACAGGTTGTAGAGTACACTTGCTTGCTTTGGCTGGTAAATGACTTCACTGCAACCTAAAAGCAGGAGAGCTGCTCTATGAGCTGGTCACCTTTATTGTGATGTATTTTTTGCATGGGATTTCCCAATTCCAGCTTCTCCCTGGGGAATTTTCCTAGAGGATTTTGGTGCCTGCTGCCCAGTTGTTGGTGCTGAGTTAGCATTGTGTTGATTGGTGGGATGGCACTTAGAGAAAGAGGGCACGGAGAGGAGTGGAGTGGAGAAGATGTGTCTGGACCACTTGTGGAAGACTGGTTGGGAATGGATTTTACTAGGGATGGTTCTGACTACAGAACTGATTACAGACTGTATTTTTTTTTTACATTATTTGTCAGATTTCCATCCTGATTTTTTCTCAATTGCTTGTACTTTGGGATAGAATATTCTTGAGCTTGAAGGAGGATATTAGGAAAAAGTTCTTTACAACAAGGATGGTGAGACACTGGATTAAGTTACTCAGAGAGGTGTCCTTGTTCATTTGCAGGGGAGTTGGACAAAATGACATTTGAGGGTCCCTTCCAACTCAAACGAGCTTATGATTCTATGATTCTATGAGGTGGTACCTGTAAAACTACCACCTCTCTTCAATTCCTCTTTCTGATGCTATTATTCATAAAATTCTTCCTAACAATCCAAAATATGCTTTCCAGGTGTCCAGGGCTGTAATCTGTTTTTCTGTCTGGTTCTCTTCCCTCAGGATCTTCACTGTCTCATGGGCACCGCAGCCAAAGGAAATGCACTCTTCAGATCTCTCTAGAGAACACCCATTTACTCTGAGGCTGCCTGTGACCTGTCCTCTCACCAGATCCAGACTTGGTCCCATGATGAAAACATTCTGTTCTTGCTGACATTACAGGACAGTAGTTGTGGAACCTGTCAAGGTGAACACAGATAAGGACTTGTCCAGGAGGTGACAATGCTGCAACCAAATGGTCCCAGCTGCTTCCTAAATGTGTGACCTTTATTTTGAGTAGGACTGACTGGGTTATGGTCAGCTCCTTACCCTCAGATCTGTCACGTGTAACAACACTGCGGCCACTTGCAGGGCAGTTCCATGGGATGCAGGTGAATGGGGATCAGGTTTTAATTTAGAAATGCTGACAGGTAAGGAGCTTAGATGCAGCATCATGGACAAGTGTATCTTACGCATCTTAATTCCTTCAGCAGTTTTGAATGCTAAAAGAAAAATAAAACAAACAAATTAATTAATTAAAAAAGCATAGAAGAAACCTTCACTTTCTTCCCTAAGTCCTCTGCTCTATTTCGAAGGGTTATGTTGGGTTTAAATCTGTCTTTATGTAACAGACTGCCCAAAATATGCCATTGGTCCACCCATAGTCAGACACCCAAAGCGAAAGGCTTGTTGTTTTTCGCTTTGTTATTTTCTTCTCCTCATCCTGGAAGATGAGGGTTCCAAGCAGATGGATGGTTTCTGTTGTTTCCTAGACCCCATCAATCCCATTGTACATAAACTCAGTTGAGACCGCAATATTTTCTTGTGACCTCAGAGTCAGAAGACTCTTTCCATGTTAGCATTATTTCTTGCCTCACACATGAACACTGTTAAAATCCAACCCTACTTGTGTTTGAGGTTGTGCAAACCCAAGTCCTGGGCCTGAAGGCTGTACTGTGTATGATCACAAAGACAGAGGGTGATGGTGACGGGGGATTTGTCTCCTGCGTAGCTACGTGATATCAAGCCACCTATGGCAAATCTTCAGGGACACACTGTCCCTTGCTGCTCAGGGCTGTCCCACGTTTGCAGCCCCATGAGGTGAGCTCTACAACCCCACGTGCAGATAAGCTGCTCATAGGAACTTGCGCGTAAGTGGAAAGTTCCAATGGGAGCTTAACAATTTGCCTCTCCATGGTGCAACCTGTGAGTGCTGACACTTACCCACCATTTTGCTTTGGTTCTTCTCACACTCTTTTCTTTCTCTGTCCCAGCCTTTGAAAATGCAAGGTTTGAAATCTGCTTCCAGCAGAGCCTGGCACAGTAGAAATGCCGTGGGGAGAGGTTGACGGGGAGCATCAGCACTTGGAACAACATCGGCAATGCGTTTGCTTTTATAGTGCTCTTTTGCTGTGTTAAAGCCCATAAGTAAAAAACAGTCCAACCTTTTATTTTAAAACAAAAATCTATATGTTGGGCTTCGCCAGACCTGAGAGTGCCTCTTAATTTTTCTGTAATAACGCATTGAGAGCTTGCCAAGACAAGAGGAGGAGAAAAGGGAAAAAAAGAAATCAAAAGCATCTTTCTAACGTGTTTGGGAAGCTGAGAAGTCCCCTATAACACAGTCATTGTATCAAACAGCCTTTTTTCCCCATGCAGATAAAATAATTCCCTGGATCTAATTTTAGAAGATTTTGTGTGGAAGCTTAAAAAAATTTAGCTGGTATCTCATGAAAGTCAGATCGAGTTGGACCTTCTTTCTTTCTTTCTTTCTTTCTTTCTTTCTTTCTTTCTTTCTTTCTTTCTTTCTTTCTTTCTTTCTTTCTTTCTTTCTTTCTTTCTTTCTTTCTTTCTTTCTTTCTTTCTTTCTTTCTTTCTTTCTTTCTTTCTTTCTTTCTTTCTTTCTTTCTTTCTTTCTTTCTTTCTTTCCTTCCTTCCTTCCTTCCTTCCTTCCTTCCTTCCTTCCTTCCTTCCTTCCTTCCTTCCTTCCTTCCTTCCTTCCTTCCTTCCTTCCTTCCTTCCTTCCTTCCTTCCTTCCTTCCTTCCTTCCTTCCTTCCTTCCTTCCTTCCTTCCTTCCTTCCTTCCTTCCTTCCTTCCTTCCTTCCTTCCTTCCTTCCTTCCTTCCTTCCTTCCTTCCTTCCTTCCTTCCTTCCTTCCTTCCTTCCCTCCTTCCCTCCTTCCCTCCTTCCCTCCTTCCCTCCTTCCCTCCTTCCCTCCTTCCCTCCCTCCCTCCTTCCCTCCCTCCCTCCTTCCCTCCTTCCCTCCTTCCCTCCTTCCTTCCTTTCCTTCCTTCCTTTCCTTCCTTCCTTTCCTTCCTTCCTTTCCTTCCTTCCTTTCCTTCCTTCCTTCCTTCTTTTCCTTCCTTCTTTTTTTTTCTTTTTTTTTCTTTTTTTTCCTTTTTCTCCTTAAAGATGAGTTTTCCCTTTAGATTTTAATACATTTCAGTGTTCTTATGTAGAACATATGCTGTGAACAAAGTTCTTCAGTTCAAACTGTGCTCCTCCTTTGCTGCTTTCATGATGTGCTCATACTTGAGAAGGAAATGCATATACATATATGTGTGTGTTTAAGTGTGCATGTATGTGAGCAAAAGATACTTTAAAGAGTGGGTTTTATTTCTTTCAAATATTGTACTCAACCTGAACCACCTTTACCTTCTGCCTCTGTTCACATTACCTACTTTTAGAGATGAGGAAGCCAAGGCACAATGGCAGTGACTACATTGAGAGGGATCCTGATCTCAAAACACTCTTGACCCAAAATGCCATCAACAGGACAAACATCTTCCAATGGTGAGGGAATGTGCTGCAAGGCAGAACTACCCAGTGATACTGGCCTAATGTGGGAAGGTCCCTATGGCTCCCTAAGTAATTTAGAAGCAATTGCTGACCAGCCAAGCATTTAAATACTTTTCAGACTCAATTAAAAGGTTGGGACAGGTTGCTGTTTTGGGGGGATTTTTCTTATTTTTTCTAAAGGCCTTTTAGATACCCATAAGAAAGTCTTTATTTATTTCTGCTAGCATGATTGGCAGAGCAAGGTTGCTGAGCACCCAGGGTCATTCAGCAAACCATTAATCCTGCTGGACATAAGCTCAGTTAGCAATATTACCTTCTCCAGCTGGGTAAGATCTGGCTGTCACCAGGATCATGGTGGAGGCAGACACATCTTTGCTCTCAATCTGGGGTAGTAAGCATTAAGGTTATCAGCACATCAAGGCCAAGTCAGCCACATCTTTATCTCTCCCTGTGAAAAGCATCACGGAACTGAGACATAAGGGTGTTGTGACAGCAATTTATCTTATCTAGATGTTTTCTGCTATCTCTGATAAAACAGAGAAATCAGGGCAAGTCTTGGCTGGTGGTTAATGGTAGAGGAGAGATGCTTTGAAGCACCTTGAAGATAGAATTCTTCCAGCTGATTCCTTAGATGGCCCACTTTCAAGTGACTAATCCCGTTTTCCAATTCACCAACCCTTCATCTGCAGCATCACATAGTGTTTAACTCTGGCTTGAACCCCTCAGTTTTATGGGAAATGAAAACTCAGTGGCTGCAGGCAGAACACTCTGTGATTGCTCATGCTGCTGAGGTCCTGTGGTCAGGGGGCTTTTGGCTGGCCAAACAACTTATGAAGAGAAAGGCAGCATCTACCCAAATCTCAGTCCGTTTGCCTTGGTGAGTGAAGCTGCATCTCTGCCATCTCTTGCAATTGGTCAGTCTCGGAGCCAGGCCATGGGAGGATGCCCAGAGTTCACCTATGTTTCCTCGATACTACATCATATTTCCCAATTCTTGTACTTCTGGCAGCTTTGGAACATCTTTAGGAAAGGTAAAGATCGCTCTTTCCCCTCCGCCACCCTCCACCACTGCTGTCATCTCAGTCAATGCAAGATGCTGCCCATAGCAATACTCATCATTGTCAATCCTGTCTTTGATGGCCACGTTCGCCAGGGTCAATATGGTCAGACTTCACCCCAGAATATTTTACCGCAGTTGTTACAGATAAATCAATCAATCCATGAATGACTCATTACCAACAAGGGTTAGGCCTTTTGCATTCCATTGCAGTGTGAGATTGCCAGATAAGTTCATCATTAGATAGCTAGATTTAGATCCTAAGGATGCATAAGTTTAGAAAGAGTCCAAAGGATGGCTACAAAGATGATGAAGGGTATAGAGGGTAAGAAGGCAGAAGCCCAACTTGAACTCAGATTGGCCATCAGGGTAAAAGAGAACAAAAACTTTTTTACAAATACATCAATAGTAAGAGGAGTGCTAAGGAGAACCTCCATCCTTCACTGAATGCAGTGGAAAGCTTGAGCACTGAAGATAAGGAAAAGGCTGAGGTTCTCAATACCTTCTTACATCTGTCTTTAAAAGTCAGATCGTTTAGCCTCAGAGTAGTGACCTGGAAGTCTTGGGTGGGGAGCAGAATAAACCCCCCACAATTCATATGGAAAAATATGGCCATAAAGGCCAATGGCATCCGGCTTTTGTCAAAAATAGTGTTGCCAGCAGGAGCAGGGAAGTCCCTCTGTACTCAGCCCTGGTGAGGCCACACTTTGATTGCTATGTTCAGTTTTGGGCCCCTCACTGCAAGAAAGGCATGTAGCGTGTTCAGAGAAGGGCAACAAAGCTGGAGATATTTTCCAGCCTTGGTGATTCTATGATTCTATGAATGAAGAATGGCTGGTTTGTTGGGTCCAGAAAAGAGGAGACTGAGGGGAGGTCTCATGGCAAACGACAGCTCCCTCATAGCAGACTACAGCCAACTTGCAAACTCTGCTCTCTGATGACAATGACAGGATCCCAAAGAATGGCATGGAGCTGTGTCGAGAAGGGTTGGGCTGGGTGTTATGAAATGGTTCTTCACCAGAGGGTGGTGGGCTTGGAACAGGCTCCCCAGTGCAGTGGGCACAGCCCCAAGCCACCGGATCAAAAGGTGCATTTGAACAATGCTCTCAAACACAATGCTCTCAAAAAGGGTTTGGATTTTGAGTGGTCATGTGCAGAGCCAGGAGTAGGACTCATGATCCTTGCACCTCCCTTCCAACTTGGGATATTCCATGATTCATTTTGCCTTTTTCTTGCCCCCACCTTACCCTCCTGCTTCAAAGATTCTTATTTTCCATCCAAAGACTGAGGAGGTGCCTCTAATGAGCCAGCTGGGCTCCATAAGCTCTTAAGCAGATCTGGAAAGGCCCACGTCAAAGAAACCACCAGTGCAACAGAGGGAGGTGAGCAGAACAGATTTGCAGTGGAGCTCATCTTCCACTGAGATGCTACAAGGCTTGGGCAGACATTGGATTAGGTGCTTATTATCCTCCCCCAGTTATAGCAACACATAATCCGGAGATGATGCTTTTGACAGGTGGAGATGAGCATTTGGGCCTGTCCCTCCTGTCACTAAGACTCTTCCAGTAACTCCATAGCCAGCCAGGCTCTTTATAGAATCATACAATCATAGAATTGCTCAGGTTGGAAAAGACCTTAAAGGTTATCGAGTCCAACCACAACATAACCATGCTACCCAAACTAACAACACTCTGCTAAATCATGTCCCTGAGCACCACATCCTAAAGGTTTTTAAACACATTCAGGGATGGTGACTCAACCATCTCCTTGGGGAGCCTATTCTAGTGCTTAACAACCCTTTCAATAAATCAATCATCAATCATCGATCATTGGTGATGCTATCCCAACGTCTCCCTGGGTAAGTATCCTTCTGGTGAAATCCTTGGAGATCTGCACTTTTGCTACTGCTGGAGCCCCTCTGAACCCACTATCAGCTTGATTTAAGGGTTTCCAGAAAGGCTGGAGGGTTTCCATCAGAGACAATCAGGAAAGTCTTCACCTGGGCACTATTATCTCCCTGTATGCTTCCATCCATGGGGACAATGGCTCTGGGACACAGCAGCTCCTCAGATTTTTCCTCTAGTGCAGCAGCTGACTCGACACTTTTTTGCATCTGTGTACTAACGAAGCAGTGATTAATTTCACTGGGCCACACTGGGATCTTATTAAAGAGAGAGCAAGCACATCCCAAACCTGTCCCCAGCTCCCCTACAGCCGGGCTGGACTCTCTCCTCTCCCCCTCCTTGCTTTTCCACTCTGCCTTCTTTCTCCTACTAAATTAATCTCCATTGCTCCAAAGGTCTCTCTAGCACACACCGCTGACCCAAGCTCAAATTGATTTTTTTCCCTTACCCCTCACCCTCTGCTGTTTTCTGCCAGCAAAGCAGAGAAGGGATTTTTTTTTTTCACTAGTATTATTTTTATTTTTTATTTCTGAAGGTAATAAACTTTGACCTTCTAAGCTCTGGAAATATATATATATATTAATTTAGAAGTGAAAACTAATTATTTCAATGCAGGAATGTGGGGAAGGAACCTGGAGGACGGGGGCTCTCTTTAATGCCTGCTTTAAGGGTGAAGTTAGCAAGCAAACTCCTGGAGTTTCATTCTTTCCTAGCTGTTCACTGCCTGCCTCAATTCAGCTGTGGATTGGGGTCATTTATTTGTTGTACTTTGCATAGTTTGAGACAGGGGGATCCCGTCCTGCGGCCGTTGTGATGTTGCGGTCACCCTGGTAAGCTGTTCCAATTCACTCTTTTCTGGGTAAAAGGGAGAATGAAAAAGGGATTTTGAGCAGTGGAGTTAGGCATGATGCTCTGAATTACAGTGATGCTGATTGCAGCACCCTGGGAAAGAGGCTGTGCTCAACTCTCCAGCCCTCATAAGCAAAAAGGGCCCTTGCAGTGAGGTCATCACATTGTGATATGGGGCTCTGCTGTGCTCCAGGTTTGGAGGTACCTGGGAGAAGTTATAGAATTATAGAATATATAGAATATATATAGAAAGTTATAGAATAATAGAATTGTTTGAGTTGGAAGAGACCTTTAAAGGCTATCTATTTGAACTCCCTGCAATAAACAGGGACACCTACAACTTGAATGGGTTGCTCAAAACCTGGTTCAGCCTGACCTTGAATGTCTTGAAAGTCACTGCTGACACTTGGCACTGTTTGCAATCAGTTGGTCTCAGTGGAGCTCATCTCATGCCATATCCATTCTTAGCATCCAGATTCACCAAAGGCTTCTTGATGTAGCAAAAAGAAAAAGGAGAACTGCTGCAAACCCCCTTCAAGTTGAGCTGCTTGCAAATTGCTGTTCAGATCCCCTTGCTAGCAAAAAGAACCTCACCCTGGCAAGAGCCTGCTTTTGCTGAAGATTTTCAGGTCTCTGTAAGAAGCCTGCAAGAGAAAACCAGAAGCTTGCATGTCTTCTTTAGAAAGACATTTGAAGTTTTCTATAAAAGAAGAAATCTTCACGTTGATGTGCATTAGTATGATGGAGATATGCAATGCTCAGTCTCTACATTCAGTGATTCATATGCAGAGATAGCAAATGCTTGTATGAAGGAGAAGGAAATATATTTAGTAACACAGTCCAATTAGTTAGGCAGAATTAGGCAAATACAAGATTTGTGGTGTTTAAGAAAACCCACAGGACAGAGAGAAGAGTAATGAGGTTTGGGATTTCTGTCTCCTGTGAAGCTGGAAAGGGACTAATGGAGCATCTCAGGTCACTTGATCTTCCCAAAACAACTCTTGGTCACTACCCATGAGGCCAAGATGGGCCATGAAGTACATGACCTTTTCTGTCATGGGAACACCTGATGGAGTACAGGGTCAATGCCAACCATTGCTGACCTGCAGACAATATATTCTGGAGAATGTTACATGCAATGAGAGGACTGTTGTCAGCCTCGGGCCACCTACTCATCTTGGGCCATGAACGTGTGTCCATCTCCAGTGGTCCTATGGGTCTTTAATCATGTTCCAGTGCTTGGACAAGAAGACAGTCAGGTTCTTAGACACTACTAGTTAAAACCCCATCAAGACCCAAAGGATTTTGCACAGAATTAGGGTCATTCTGCTCTTGGCTATAGCAAGTGGATTCGAAAAAAAAAGGAAGATAAAAATCTATGCCTAGTCCGAAAGCATGCCCAGATCTTACCGCAGTCAAGAGCTCTGGGAACACCATCCCTGCTCTCTGCAGTAAAACTCCTGTCTGTCAGGGACAGGACAGTCAGCCTTCTTCCAAGGGTCAGCCTGGTGTTGGGTTTCAGCTCCAGGGCCCAGGTGAGGAAGCTGGCCCCAAAATGCCTCCCTGTGTGAGCCAATGCACTAAGTCAGCAGCTAGGGAACTGGCTCCTCAGCAGCTTCTGAGGACATCTCAAGGGCAATACTCCTGCAGAGGCCACATGGGGCCGTGATGACTTTGACAGCATGGAGTGGCTAGCGCACGGTAAGGGTGAAGAGGGAAGGAAGTGGATAAGCAGGGATTGCAAGGATTTGGGGTGGATTCACCCTATCTCAGGTGTAGAAGCAGATATAGGATTGGGGATCACCTGGCTAGTGTCCCCTCTGCAATGTCTTGGGTCGATCAGATCATTTGCCTTCCCATTGTAGACAACCTTGTTTAGGGGTTGAGATATTCAGGACATGCCTTGCCATGTCCCTAAAGGAAACTTCTGGGACCAGACAATTCCTGCCCCAAGGATTCCCAATGCTATTGCAAAGGCAGAGGGAGACAAGAGGGAGACCAAAGTCTCTAAAGCATCAAAAGACATCATGCATGGATCACCAGTCTTGGTTTGGTGAGTGAGCAGATGGGAACATCCCAGTGTCCTTTTCCAGGCATCATTGCTACCCTTAATAGGAAAATCTGCCCCTATGCTGCTGAGCAGTAAAAATCCAGTTCCATAATGCTGCTCCAGAACATGCAGTCAATCAAGTCTAAACTTTCTAAATATCTGAAACAGCCCAAACACTTTCCTCTTCCCTAGACAGTCAAAAAAAAAAAAGATTTTTTATATGCTTTGTGAAAAATCAAAATTGCATTTCCTGATCTCCATGGACACTAGTGATAACATTCACAATTTCACTGTCTTTGCTCCTCTAAAGATATCCCATTTGGTTTAGAAGGGGTTTGAACCTTGCATCTCAGAAGAGTCACCTCTCATCTGCCTCTGCTTTGTTACATCTCCTGAACAGCCCGTGAGTAAATAGGAAAAGCCAAGGAGAGGTGAGAAAAGGAATCATAGATTCTATGAACCATATGGAGAGCAGCAGAGATGGGGTCAGACATTCCCTGAGCTGTGTAAAGATACTTGCTCAATACTGGAAGGACCCAGCTCCCTCTCCTGCAGACCTTTACCATTGGTACATCACAGCCTGGAGGTCAGTGGTGTCAGAAAAGGGTTGAAGCATCCGGAAGGAAAATGCTTTGGGGGCTTATCTGCAGGGTGAAACAGATCCAAGTGGTTATGTTGTGTCCTCAGAGGCTGCTCGAGTTTCTTCTGCTTTGCTGTGCAAAACAGCCTGGTGTTGGATGGCACAGGGAGAGGCAGAGAATGGAGAGGATGCTTCCCAGCATTGCTGCTGGGGATATATCCATCTGCAATGGAACAATACAGGGAAGCAAATGTCTGCATACTGATGAATGACAAATGTGAGGGTCCAGCAGCCAGCAGGGCAGTCTTCAGGACAGGATGGAGGCCACAGTGGTGATGGAAGAATAGGTTTTATGGTTGGTGCATTAGGTCTCTTTGGATATATTCACATCACAATCATGTTTGCTGGTATAGACAATGTCCGTCTACCTTGGACAGGTGCAAAAATAGATGCAAACCTCTGCCAGAGCTATTGGAGAGCTATGGGAGATGCTATGGTGGGAAGGCTCAGCTTGGGTCGATGGGATCCGCTCAGATGCTCGCAGCGTATGCAGAAAAGAGAAATGGAAAAAAAAACAACAAAAACAAACCTAAACCAAAAGAAAAAAAACCCCACACTCGACAACACAACGTTTACCCAGATGAAACATTTATATGCCCATTTGATCTTGGAAATGTAATTACTGCCGCTTGTCCATTGATCGCAGCGAGGTGTATTGACCAGCCCCAGAGCTCGTAGAGTCCTTGCCTGACTCTGCTAAGCAATGTATTGCTGAGGCCAAACTCAGAGCCAGTTCTCTCCATGTCTCCTGCACCTTATGGTAACCTCACCTTGATGTGTATCACCTTTGGGACAGCAAGCTCTTTTTTGCTCCCAGAAAGGGCTATTCTAAGTCTCAGGGACTCAGACATTATCAGCCCTTCCAGACATAGGGTGCATTCTTTCCCATGGGTTTAAGGTGGAAAGCTCCAGTGTGAAATCACGAAACCCCCAAAGCAACCATCACTTCCGTACCAAATTCAGCAATGAATATGGTAGTAAGTGCATGAAAACCTGTGATTTTATTGCAAGTGGCATTTTCTCTCATTTAGGATTATTTCCATGGAAATTCTCCACGTTTTTCAATGAGAAAATGAAAGTGCAAAATGTTCCACTTCCATATTTCTGATAAATGAAAACACCTTTCAAAAAAGCAACCAGAAGAAACCAATTTGAGAGCTTTTAATAAACATACCTAAATGATACCTTGAAGGATTTGCAGTTTTAAAGTACACCATCCAAACACCACTAAAACAATCCAAACACCACTAAAACAATCCTTTTCTTTTTTTCTTTCTTTTTTTTTTTCTTTCTTTTTTTTTCCTGGAAATTCTTCATAAGCAACAAATTCCTTTTCCCAAATCTTTCTTCTTCAGTGTTAGCCTTATGCAAGCTCCAAAGGGCTTTCATCTTCCTTCCCTTTTCTCTCTCTCTCTCTTCTTTGTTTTATAACAAAATAATAATCTTTTCATTTAATATATCTGAAGGAAAGCTACCCCATGCTGATGCCATTAATCTGTCCAAATACCTCATGTAAGGGCTGCTCAGTGTTCGGTGGCAACCGTCTTCTTTACAGCAATAACTTCACAAATGGGTCCCCGAGGGGAGTAGAAAATACTGATATACATCAGCCTCAAATCCCCTTCAGCAGAGATGTAACCACTTTACAACCACGTTGGATCAAGGAGAAAGATGGGGAGCAAATTAGCAAGTGATGAGCCCTGGGATGAGCATATTGCTGATCTATAAATATGGGTTTGGAAGGGTTTGGGCCGTCACCATGGATGGGTCTGTGTGGTTGCAGGAATATGAGTTGTGTCACCTGCATGGTAACAGTGGGGGACAATGGGAACAATTTGATCGTGCTATGGATATCTGTACTGATTTCTACCCTGGAATAAGCAGGGATAGGCACAATGCTCAGATGGGATTTCCAGCTAGGAAAGGGCTCATTTCTCAGCAGCTCTCCCTCAGTAGAGCATCCTTCTGCTCCTGGATGCAATGGGAAATGGGATTCATCTCTAAAGGACCCTCAGAAGATGTGATATCAGCCTCTATCTAGGCCACAAGAAGGGGTTCACAACACCAGTGCTGAAGGGCATGGAGCTATGTTGGGTGTTCTCTGCTAATGTCTGAAATACTGAATCTGTCCTCTTTTTTGGTGCTCTCAAAACAAAGAATCCCAATGGGGATGGTGGACATGGTGGAGATGCAAGGGTGTGTAAGGACCATTCTTGATCACCATCACACCATCATCACACACATCTCTTGGGAGGGGAGGAAAATGACTCTTGTGGGGGTAATTTCCACTCTCAGAATGCAGAGGGGTTGGGAAGGGATATAAAAGAATAGAGCCTGCAGGGCTGGCAGCCTCCAACCACAGTCTCATAGGTTAAGGAGACTGGAGGCTGCCATGGTCTTAGGGTAGACAGGATGGACTGTGGGTTAAGAACACCCTGGGGAAGACTGCCTTGCTCACAGCCCATTTCTGTAGGCTTTTTCCAAGTCGTGCTTTATTTACCTGTTCAATATCAGAGAGCAATTCCCACTGCAGCCCTAACATTACACTCTACAAAGTGCTAACTCTGCGAAACACAGCTACCACTTAGAGAAGGATGTGCTGTAAAGCCCCTGCACCCCACTGTGTGCCCTACAAAACACCCAACGAGGGGACCACAGGATGCATGGGTTCATCTGCATGTGAAAATGTGTCTTCCCACACACACACACAGACTGTGTGTGCATTTGCTCACTCAGAGATGGACAACGTGTCTGTTTGCAGGCAACATTCTGCTTGCAGCATGCTTGCAATTTGCTCAGATCCTGCATGGGTGGTGAGTCCTTTGTGCTGGCTCTGAATATCTCCCTTGGAGGGTATTCAGGGAAGTGCCCACTTCAGCAATAAAGAGGACAGCATGTGACAGGGCAAATAGATGCATCCTAAAGCTATCTGTGTAGTTTATTTTTTATAGTGAGATCTGAGTGAGTTTAAGAGAGAAAAATGTTCCAGAAACCATGAACAGACGCTACAAGAGGGAAAGTCCCATGCAGCTTCTTGCCACCAGAGATAAACCTGTGACTTCAAAACCACCCAAAATCTTTCTTACCCTTGGGTGCACCCTTGGGTGCAGCATCCCCAGAGCCCAGGGGTTGATCAGGAGCTCTCAAGCCACAGGAAGGTCCTATGAGCACTGTGAAAACTCTGTCACTCCCTGTTTGCAACTCATCCTTCTAAACATTTAGGGTGCTGGGGAGGAATCCTCATGGTGGCTTTTGATTCTGGTGGCTACTCTTATCATGCCAAGGTGATAAATGGATCTAACTGGCATGAAATTGCTGGCAGCAGCTCAGTCAATTCATCAGCTGCTCCTTGCTTACCACATCTCGGTTTCCCAGGTGAGCTTGGGAGCCACAGCCCTTCTCTGGGATTTGAAAAGCTTGGGTACAGGGACAGGAGATGGGATCCAGGGGTGCAGGGACATCCTGCCCTAAGCTCCCCAGTGCATGTGAATCATCTTCATATCCATGTTTTTCATTCCAACTTTTAGTTTAATGAATGTATATTTTGAAACTCTACCCAATATCATCCCAGCTGTGTGATGGATCTTGTTCCCTGTCCCCTTGGGGAGAATGACCTGGGGAGATAAGGTCCTCTGTCCTTGGTGCTGATAGGGGAGTGGGAGATAGGCTATAGGGTGACAACGAAAGGTGGGGGGGGGGGGGGGGGGGGGGCTATGGGAAGATGATACAGAGGGGACCATGTAGGGAAACCTTCCCTGCCTGGAGCCTTTGCTCATTCATGGCAGAGCCTGACTCTGCAGAGACTGAGGATTATTGCTTATCCTTGCATTTCCAATGGAAAACTGTCTGCTCTGGAGGAGTCAGCTAGCCTGGTGCCTCTCCTGCTGAAGACTGGATGCTGGGAAAGGGAAATTCTTCCCTAGAAGGATGTTCAAGGTGATGGAGCTCCAAATCAGCTTGGTCTTGAGTTGTCTTTGTGGCATGAGACAGCAGCTATGGATGTTGGTGCAGTGTTGGGCATAGATGGTGATAACCATTCAAAAGGAATGGGCAAGGTGTGCAGCAGCTTTGGCAGCTGAAACCTGTGGATGGGGTCAGGAGAAAGACAAAGTCAGGCAGATTCTGCTGAATTGTGGATGCTTAAATACACAGACAGGGCTGGAAATATTACAAACATATACTGGACTGGATAACCTTTAGAGATCCCTCCCAACCCGAATGATTTTATGATTCTATGGTTCTATGACGAATACCTTAACCAAGACCAAGACTGATTCACTTCCATTATGAAACCTTTTTCTACATCTTGTCACCCTAGATGTGTGTTTAGATGGTTCCTTCATGCCCTGGGAGATGCTTCTATCTCACCTGCTGCAGCAGCAGAGGGAAGAAGAGCATAGAGAAAGCAAAAGGGAGGATATAACCCATGGACCAAGCACAAAATTACAGCTAATCCCTGAACAAAAAATTTCCTGTTCTCTATGGGTGAGGTTTAAGGGACTGATGGGGTTATATGGCATCTCACTGTGGATGTCCTAAGCAAGGGTCCCCATGCAGGCACTGACTGTCATCACTTTATCACGGCACTAGGGCTCAGTCAATAAGTCTGGAAATAAAGAGCCATATAGCAGCAGCAGCAATGTGAGCTCAGGGAGGGGAATGGATGGGAAAAGAGATTCATCAAGAGGAAGGGGGAAAAAAAGAGGCAAAAAAATCAATGGGCAGGATTGAGATGACATCATATCTCCATTATTATATCATCAGCCCCACACTGTTGATTTATCGCTTGGGTAATCACTCTCCTTCAGCGCCTGCTAGACACAGCTCAGCATCTCCTACCAGAGCTCTCCAAAGGCAATTTTTGGGTTAAAAATTCAGGGAATGGAGAATATGGGCCCTGTGACACCACTCT
The DNA here is from genome assembly GCF_054131305.1 of Coturnix japonica. Classification (NCBI taxonomy): domain Eukaryota; kingdom Metazoa; phylum Chordata; class Aves; order Galliformes; family Phasianidae; genus Coturnix; species Coturnix japonica. The sequence continues at coordinate 838,765 of NC_140664.1, forward strand.
GACCTCTTTGTCCTCTGTGTGTGTCTCCAGAGGGATTTGGGAACAAGAACTCTGTTTGTTCTGTGCTGTTTGCCTTTTTGCCAGGTGCATCGTTTGCGGTTGATCCTTTGCTCGAAGGCTTCCTGAGCCCGTGCTAATCTCTTGGCTTTAATCATATTTTTATTGTTTGTCTGTGGAGGAAAATGCAGAAAGGAGAGCCCAGTCCCCTTTATATGCTCAAGTGCTCAGTGGGGGTTCAAAACCCTTCTTAATTCTCAGTCTGATGCACTGTCTACTGTATTTGTCCCAAGCTCTGGATAGAAATTCCTTTTGTTGACTTTCAAACCTCATTCTGTTGAGTTTTGGTACAGGTAATGTTAGCACAACCCAATTCCTTTGACTGTGGCTATGGAAGGGAAGACCTCCAGACGCAGTTTTCCTTGAAATCACAAAAAAAATTATTATGTTGGCTATTCATTAAAATGAAATTTTAAAAGAAAATAATTTAAAAAAGGAAAAACAAACTACAAAATGATGGTTAGGAGAAAGTAAACCCACCCTAAATCGATTAATTAAGAAGTTCGAGTCTCTGTAGAAACATTAGATCAGTAGCACTATGAATGTATGGCAAATTTTAATGACTGCTCAAGCAATTTAATATGCACTTTAATATATCCGTGCTCTCTGATATACAGGGGCCCAGGCAGGGAGGCTGATTTCAGCTCAGCAAGGATTAAATAAGTTGGTTCTGTCGCATAAGCAGATGAAGAAACGTCACCTTCCAGCCCTCAACCTGGCAGTTAGAGGAGACGTAAGGCAGCAGCAGAGCCTGCAGACCTGTGTGCCTCAGTTTCCCCTTTCCATCAGCCCTCTGAAGAAACAACAGATGGGATATGAGGGCACTGTCTGGAGATCCACACCAATGAGACAGGGGGAAAGCCAAATTTTCATGCATCGTTAAGCCTGGGCTCATTAGCTGAGTCCTGCAATCTCAGCAGTCCAGGGCGAAAGCAGTGCTGAGGTCACACAACATCGTGACATGTCTTCCTCTCTCCTGATGTGCAGAGCTCAGCATCAAGAGCGGAGGAGTCAATATCCAGCTGCTTAAAGCTCACAGTCCTTTTAAAAGGGCTCTGCATCAGCCTATGCACTGGGTTGTGTAGCATCCAGATGTGTAAAGCTCAACATCCAGATGCTTCAGCCTCACATCCAGATGTGCATCCCACTCACCCCTCCCAATCCCTCTGCAGAGCTCAACACCAGCTCATGCACTGCACAGTACCAGACTGTTCCACATCCAGATGTGCAGGGTTCTGCATCCAGATGTGCAACATTCTGGTGGCCAAAGGTGGCAGATGCCACCACCTTGCTCTGCTGTATGGCTCCAGAGGTGATAATTTCCCCAGGGCCTGGTAGCACAAGGTTATGGACTCTCTCTGATTTTTAATTAATGAGATTGACTCGGTGTGTGTTGGGAAAGGGGAGGGACGGGGACGGGAAATTGTCCCTTTGAGGGACAAACCCTGACAACCTTGTCATCCCCAATTAGCGAGTAATTACCTCAATGACGTACATCTTTATTAATCCAATTAATACAGTGGGTGGCGTGACCTCGGCAGATCTGCTGACTCAGGGTGATGCTCGCCAGGAAGGGATGAGGAAAGGAGGTGGAGGAAGGAGTAAATTCCTCTGCTCCCATTCTCTCTTCTTCATCACTAATTACAGCCACTGTTTGCCATGATGTGAGCAGACAGGGACATCTCCCAGCCTGATCCCAACTCCTTTTTTTCCTCTTTTCCTTCTCTATCATCTATTCATCTTCTGTCTTTTTGTCTCTTCATTCATCCATCTCCCAGCAGACACTTATCCGGGGTGAAGTAATCTTATTTCAGGGCCTCTAGCTCCCAAGTGGACATGGGGACTCCTCCCATATGACTTATTTGCGTGGTCACAAACATCTCAGTGCACGAAGCTTTCTTGGATAGAGGAAAGCTGTGTAACCGGAGAGAGAGATGGGTGGACAGATGGATCAGGATGTGGATAGTTAGATTGTCAGCTACATGGATAGGCAGACAGATGGGTAGATAGTTGGATAGATGAACAGATGGACGGATTGATATGTGGTTAAGGACGTGGATGGATGGATAGATGGATGGATGGATAGATAGATAGATAGATAGATAGATAGATAGATAGATAGATAGATAAATAGAATGGTAGAGATGGATAGACAGTTGGCTGTAGACAGAGGGGCAAACTGATGATGAATGTATATCTATATACACACATATATCTGTATACAATAGAATCAGGGGTGGGCCACCAACATGATTCAAGGGATGGAACACCTCTCCTATAAGGACAGGCTGAGAGAGCTGGCGCTCTGGGGGGAAAAGAAGGCTCTGGTGAGATCTGAGAGTGGCCTTTCAGTATCTAGAGGGGGATCTATGAGAAAGAAGGGGACAGACTCTTTAGCCGGGTCTGCTGGGATAGGAAAAGGGGAATTGGTTTCAAAACTAAATTGAGAAGAGATTTAGTTGGATATAGGGAGGAAGTTTTTCACAATAATGATGGTGAGGCACTGGAATAGGTTGTCCAGATAGCTCCATTCTTGGAGACATTCAAGGTTATCCCATCTGTAGCTCTATGCAGTCCGATCTGGCTGCAGATGTCCCTGTTCTTTGCAGGGGGGGTTGGACAGCATGACCTTTAAGGGTTGCTTCCAGCTCAAAGAAATCTACGATTCTACGCGTACATGTATATGGGTACAGGTGTATAGAAGCTAGTGGAGACTGTTAGACAGAGTGATGTATTACAGAAGAGCCACATGAAGGTCAGTGATGGCAGGACAGACAGATCAAACACCCATGGATGCCTCTAGCCAGCCTAGGTGCAGTCAGATGCTGCTCACTGGTATGGATGGCTGAGCTGACTGAATGTACTGATGGTCCCCATGAACAATTGCAAAGGGGACACTCAGAAGACATGCATCACAAATCAGGCTGCCCCCTCCCTATGCTGTCAGTCCCAGTGGATTGATGGTCTCCCCAAAGAGATCCCATGGATGTCCAGTGTCCCCATGGCCACCAGTTGGGGGTGAGATTTGCTGTCAGGCACAAACCGGTGAGGATAGAAGCAGGGAGGGAAGGCGGAGGTGGAGGAGGAGAGAGCTCTTTTTTCATGGCTCTCTTGTGGAGCGACCTCTCCTCTGTCTTTCCCCACAGATGGAGCCTCAATTAAATTCGGAAATACATTTTTTAATAGGACTTTCACCTCAGCTCCCTCCCGGGCTATTAAAGCCATTATGGCAGAGTTAAGTAAAGAACTAGCGGCCAGGCAATAAGCTTGAGAGCCTCTGTTGCTGTCATCATATGTTTATGGCCCAAGCAATGTTTGCTTTATTAAAGATTCAGAAGCCATTTCCGAACGGCTCAGTTCTGTCCTTCCCATTAAAGATGGGGCCTTTTGTGAGTGCGGAGAAAAAGAAGAGGACTGCTCCTGAGACAGGGAAAAGATGGGATGAGTTCTTTGGGAGTGGCTGGGGCTAAAGGCAAACAGTCAGAAAACAGACCAATATCAGACTAGTGTGCCTTCAACTCATTTGTCTGTCGGTAGAGAGCCGTGTTGGCACTTCTGCCCTGCATAGATGTGTTCAAAAAAGGACTCTTCATATGCTGTGGGGTGTATTTGTCCCTTGTCCCCAGGAGCTGAGCAGGATCTATAGCTCTGGAATGATCATGTTGGCTGCTGGCTTTCCTCAGTGCAAGTCTTGGGCTTATGGCCCTGCTGTGCTGGGTGAGATCACACCATCTGGGCTTGGTCCATGACTTGAGAAGCCCCACTGAGTTCTAGGACCCTGGAAGCCTCTTTGCCCTGTTACAGGAACATTTTGATCCATTGCATTCCTCATTGCCCTATAGCACGATCCTCTAGACTCCTAGCATGACAACATTTCTCCATAGTGTGACCCATTTGCTCTGTAGCACAACTCCCTTGTCCGTCATGACCCACTTGCCTTCTAACATGACCCTCTTAGCATCATAGAATCACTAATATTGGGAAAGACCTCTAAGATCGTGTAGTCTAACTGTAAATGCCATCTAAGATCATATAGTTCAACTCTTATTCGATAAGAAGACCCCTTTGTGTTACAACATGATAACACAGCCCCTTTATTACACAGCATGACAGTCTTGCCCCTTAGTATGACCCTCTTCCTTCACAGCATGACCTGCTTTCATCACAACATGACCTCTTGCTCTATAGCATATCTACTTTGCTCCATGACATGACTCTGTTTCACCACTGCACGGTCTCCTTGCCTCATAGCACGGCCCTCTGGATCTCACTATTTGAGATAGCCCCAAGTTTGGTCACCCAGGGCATCCTACAGCTGGTAAAAGCCCTGAAATCAGTTCTTCTATGGCAGTGGAGTTTGTGAGATAGTATTAATATATCCATCTCTGGTTGCTGCCATTTGCCATTGACAACAGGAGGCACCTCCTCACTTGTGGATGGTGATTCCAAAGTGAGACAGCTTTGCACTTTGCATAAGGTAAAAGTTTTGCACATTGGAATAAGGAAGGGTGAGTTGTGGGAAAGCTACTTGCTTATAAAGGGCAACTCTTAACGCACTAGGATTTGACTAGATTAATTTCACAAAGGACCAGCTTCCTCCCTAGTCCTCCTTTACTTGTCCCATAAGAATAGAGGGATTAGAACCTCTTTTCATGCCATGCTTTGCAGTCGTCTTAAAGCACCCCTGGGATACTTCCCGTTCACCCTTGAGTGGCAGATGCTGCTGCAGGGATGAGCGGAGCATGGACAGGGTGCTGCTGCCCTCCAGTGGGCTAAGACTAGAAAGGGAGGCGATAGAAAGCACCCTGCTCCACATCAGGATGCACAGAGGGCGAGGGATGGTTGGTGAGGCTGCAGCTGGAGCGTAGGAACCAGTGCTGGGCCTGCAGTACATGAGAGATTGAACAGAGTTCTAGGGGATATGATGGAGCAGGATCGGACCAGATGGTACCTGACATACCTCCAGCCTCAAAATCTGTGATGAAGCCTTCTTTCATGGCCAGAAAGGGGATGAAGCGGGAGTTCAAGGGGAGGTGGACTAGATGATCTCCAAAGGTCCTTTCCAACTTTAACAACTCTATGATACAAGTGGGCACAGAATCACTCCCCTTCCCCGGGGCAGGAGGAAGCCTGTTCTGACCCACCCTCCTACCAAGCCAACTTTGCTCATCTGCTCTCATTCAGGACACATTACTAATGTATCGGTCACTTCTCAAGGGCCTGATCATGCTAGAAACAGTCTGTGGGATGTAAATTCTGCTCTGCAGATGCTCAGTAGGGAGCACAAGTTCTTGCTGATAAGAGCATGCATCTGAAAAGCTGTCACCAGAGGGGGAGGTGATCCTGCTTCCAGCATCACAAGTTTCTTACGTCAGTGGTAGGTGGGAAGAGGATCTACTGCAGCAAAACATCCGTAGGTGGCTTTAAAAACCTGATAGACCATTAACCATGGTTAAAAACTGGCAGGGATTCACGTTTGGTGCTGGGCACATAAACCTGATCAAAGGAAAAACAAGTCCTAAATGTCCATACTGCAAAATGAAGTAATGCAAGATGTTATTTTAAACATGGCTTGGCAGATGGGAAGAGAAGATGAGCCCAATCAGAGTAGGGTCCCCACCACCTACTCCTTGGTGTTGAAGGCATTGACCTTGGTCCATTCCTACCTGAAGGGGTTTGAACTTCTCACTTAGTTCTTACTCTGTCCTTTCACCTCCCCTAAGGAGCAGAGAGGTGTATACTCCTCAAGTGACTCAGCTCTGGGATGGGATCATGGGTTCTGGAAACCACTTCCCCTCCAGCTACAGAGCTGGTCACTCGACAGTGATCTCCTTCTCCACCTGGGAGTGATGCCTTCATCCTCAATGAAGGCTCTTCCAACAACAGGAACACTGACTTTGAAGCAAAGATGACTTGTTTGAATGGTTTCCTTTATTATTTAGGAGTAAAGCCTCCAAGGGATCCAAGTCTGAGCCCTATTCCCCACCTCTTGCTTTACTTCTATGAAATAACTTGTGTGAGGAAGCCACCAGTTCCCACTATGCTGGAGATGGACATGATGGCTCAGCACGGGCTGTTGGATTGATTTGGATGTTTAAGATTGCTTTGCCTTGGCTCAGGTCATACAAGAGCCAAACCACCTCTCCCAGTTCCAGATTTACATAGAACTGACCTATTCGCCAACTCGATTCGCCACAACTCGCGTACCCAATCCACTTATAATTAGCAAAAAATAACACGTTACGAAGCGTTTTCAAACCAGTGCTTTTTAATCCATAAAAGGTGAGAGTCCATGTACAAATTAAAAAAAAGAAAACAACAACATAAACACTGGCGTTAAGAAAAATACCCAACTTGCACAAAATGCAACCCCCCTCCAGCAATGCCAACAGAAGGGTTGGGTGATGAGGGAGGAACCACGATGCCCACGCTTCTATTTAATAAGTACATCTCTAGCTCCAAGACATTTTAGGTGTTCAGGATGCCGTAAGGGCCAGGCAGCCATTTTCTGCATATCTCACCACTCCCGCGCCGAGCAGCTGGTAAGATTATGCAGAAAATCTGACTGCGGCAGATGGCCCCGTGGTGGCAGCCAGGCCCATAATCCTGTCTGACGATGTCTAGGTCTCGCATCGCACAAACAGAGAGGATTCTCAGGAAGGAAGGCAGAAGTTGGAAGTGCCTCCCCTCCAGTTCTTCTTAAATGAGAGCTGAAAGCTTGGCACGTGGGCACAGGGAAAGAGAGGGGAAATGAAGGTCAAATCATGGGGGATGCTATCGTGGTGACATCTCTCTGCCAACCCGCTCTTGGTTTCACGAAGCTCCCGCTACATATTTATCACAACTTAAAAAGTACAAAAATACAATTGCATCTGAAGGGTATTTTATACCTACCAAGATCATCCAAGCACTCAGGGACCAGACAGCTCTTTAGCTTTCAGAAAACTAATGCATGAGGCAGAAATGAGATTGAGAAAATTTTGCCAATATATCTATGAGTATTCCGAGTCTCCCTGCATTTCCAGTACAATTACCAAGATGCATGTATCCATCAGGCCAGCTCTGGTACGAATGCTGACAGCACAGTGTTAGGGTATTAGCAACGTGTGCAAGATCCAATACTAGCACAAATTTAGTAGTTTAATAATCTGGAGGAGCTATCTTCCTGGAATTTTAATCTCATACCAAGTAAGAAACAAGGCTCTTAGCTATTAATCTACTCACATATTTAGGGCAATCCACCTCTACTGATTAAAAAAAAGAACCGAGACAACAAATGCCTGTTAAAGTCTTTCCCTTTTCTTCCCAAGAAGCAGGTTGTGCAGCCAGGCTGTGCTTGCTGGGCAAGCCTGAGTTCCAGCTAAAAAAAAAACCCAAACCTGCACAAGTGCCCCAATTCAGCACAGCACTAACTCATGCTCTTATTTCTATCTGAGCTGGCCTAGATGTGACCAAGTCTATCCTATTTGCAAAACTCGAGGGAATGCGTAGCCCAAACTCTGCCCCTCTGCTGATTACCTGATGGAAGACCTGACATTCCCAGCTGATGATAAGCACATGGTTAATGCCATCCCAGCTTGCTGGGACACCCCTAAGCTGTATCACAGCAGGGATAGAATCACGGAATTGTTTGAGTTGGAAGGGACCTTTAAAGGTCATCTAGTCCAGCCCCCCTGCAAAGAACAGGGATATCTACAGCTCGATCAGGTTGCTCAGAGTCCTGTCCAGCCTGACTTATACATGCAGCTCAGTGCAGCCTAACAAGAGGCAGGTCTGAGCCGGACCCCAATAATCATACACACTGCACATCATTGATGTCAGAGCAAAATCCTCTCCCAAAAACAGGAGTCAAACATCATCTCCATTTGCCCTGAAGGGTTTTGTTAACACAGGGCTCGCAAAACTGAAACCCTCTCCATCTTCTGGATGCTTCTGAACAACCTGGTTCCACTAGCAATGAGTGGCACAGCGACAGTGCTGCCTTCTACCTTGCAGAGAAAGCCTGAGAGATGCTAGAGAAGGTTATAGCTTTTGCTTTAATGGCTGGGTTTGGTTTGGCTGCTCCTCGTGCTGAGCAGAAGACACAAACCAGACTCTGCTTTACCCTGAAGCACAGTTTCTCCCGACCCCTTAAGAGCAAAAAAAAATAATAATAAATCACTGTTTCCCCATAGAGTTTAACACGCAGGAGAATGAGGAGTCCAGCAACCAGCAGCAACAGTGGCTGTGCATCTCTCACCTCTTTAGAGAGGCTTTGACCAGTGGTGCATCCCCAAAGAGGGGGGTTCCAGTATCCTCTGGATCAGGGATGCTCCATGTGGCCACGACACCAGCGCAGCCCATAGAAGCAATGAGAGCTCATGAGGATCAATAGGCAACCAGCCCCAGAGCTCACGGGATACAACCTAGCCTCAGTACATGGCCTCGTTGTCTCCCACGGTGGTGAAGGGGATGCTGTAAGTGCTGTTCTTGCTCCGCTTGCTCTTCTTGTTCCAGACAAGCAGTGTGCTGGCACCTTTGCTGTTCATCAGGCTCTTCCGGCTGTTCTCCTTGTTGCTTTTCAGCAGCCCGCTGCCAGAGGACATTGCTGCTGCTTTCTTCTCCACCTGCTTGGGGAGCAGAGATGAGTAAAGACAGGGCAGCACTGAGCTGGTGATGCAAACACAATGCTTGGTCTCAGCCCTGCCCCAGGGCATTTGGAAAGTTCTGTGTGCTGCAGAGCAGCTTACTTTTCTTGAGGCTAAGAGTAAAATGGAGATGTTTTCCATTTTTGCAAGCTGCTAACTGCTTTATATTTGCCAAGCTGGTTGCAAATTAACCTGTTGCATGCTGGAGACAGAGCTGAGCCTTAAACAGATCACAGCCCACTTCACCCCCCATAGCTTCAGCTTCCCATCTGAGGCTCAGAATGTGACTTACAGCTTTTGGCCCCTCTGAGCCCTGCAGGGTTATCACTCCAATCTCCACACCCTCCTCCCCAGTGCTCTTCAGCAGCTGCACCACCTCAGCATGCTTGGACCACCTGCAATCCTTGCCATTCACCAAGATGATGTAGTCACCCTCCTTCAATCCAGCTTCCTGCAGGGGTAAAAGAGAATGAGGTCTGATTGATTTCCTCCCCATCCAGCAGGTCCCAATCTTGCAGAAATACAGGGCATGGGGAAGGCTGGGTATGGCCTACAGCACGAAATACTCAAAGCCATCATATTAATGATTTTACAGCTGCTTGGCAGCTCACAAACATGGTGATGGTCACACTCAGTATGCAGCATGCAATGAATTCCCAAGCTCTGTGATAACAGTATATCCAGCTTCAACTTAGGTTAAATGCTGTACAAAAAGGATGCAATCCTGCTGCTAAGGAGACTGTTATTAGGGAGATTCTAGGATCTGGGGGGCATAGAGGATGCAGCACAGTGCTGAGGGATAGGGGGTCCACTTGGTCATCCCACCAGGATGCTCCAAGAAAAGTGCTGCCAGAAAACATCCTGATCCACTGCAAAGCTCACATGGCAAGTCTGCACAGCACTAATTTGTGTTTGATATCGTGTTCCATCCCACATCACATCCTTCAGTGGAGGATCCCCCCCACCTCAAGCACCCTGTGAGGACATCAGGGCTCGGAGTACTCACAGCAGCACAGCCTCCTGGTATGACACCAGCAATGAGGACAGGGGAATCTCCTCGCAGTGTGAACCCAAAGCCATTCTCTCCTCTCATCAGATGGACTCTCCGCATTGGGTACCACTTGTTTTTGGCCGAGAAAACTGAGAGGGGCCCCTGGGGTAAAGCAGAAATGAGGAAAGCACCTTTCAATGCAAGAGCAACTCAGTGAAAACTTACAGCCTTTGATGGAAAAGAGGAAGAACAAGAAAGACTGTCCTTTGCACCTCTTTGACAACGCAGTTATGAGCCTGCCCAGTGTATTACCATGCCTGCAAGTCCAAAAACCCAAGACATTTACGTCTAGAGGAGCTAAAAGCACTTATTAGATTGCTTTGTGAGCAGTAGTCCAGGCTTGTGCAGGTTGGAAAGGACCTGAGTCCTCCTTTCCTATCCTCTTAGAAGCAGCTTAGGTCACGGTTCTATGACGTCCTCCCTGCAAGGCAGGTGAATGTCTCATCAAGGTCAGGGAGTTAGCATCATTTCAGACACCGCAATCCTTGAAGTAACAAAACAGAAAGCTCCAGTGCAGAGCTGGCTCCTTAACTCCCCACTTCTGGAACTAAGGGGAAGGATGAGAGGGAAGAGGTTTTCACCTCAGCCTTGCTCTGGGAAACAGTCTGGGGTGGTCAACAGTAGTGCACAAGGCATTGGTATGGGTCACACCTTCAGGGTCAGACCACTCCAAAAATCTTTCCTGTTCTCCCAGAAGCATGATATACCTGCCTGTCTTCCACTCAGGTTGCCCAAAAGCAGAAGTGCTGGTTATATCCCAATCAACTCATTCTCTCCTCAAGGTGCTACATGGGCTTCAGATGTCTGGGGGATAGGGACAGCGCAGTCACTGCAGCCTCCAGGGCAGCCCCAAAGCTCAGCCCTTCTCCCCAGGACCCCAACTAGCCTACAGATAGCAGAGATAAAGGACCTGGTGGGATTTTCCTACTGGCGCCTGCTGGTCAACACCACATATCTAAGACTGAGTTCTGTTACCTCTAGGGATAACACTACCCTCAACCAGCTCTGCTCCCCTAAATAGCCTAAAACCCACCCAAAACACCCATGCCTGCTTCCCCGTGCACTGGAGGAGCTTCACAATAATATTCACTGTGGGTTTTTTCACCCTGGCTCAAGCCATTTAGGTCTTGCAGAGATGGACCCATGCCCTCCCATCCTTTCTCCTACCCAGGTCCTTTCTACAAGGAACTGGCTCATCCTTCTCAGAGAGCAGCTGCACCAGGAAGAAGGAAAGCAGGAAAACAGAGCATGCAGGGGAAGAGGTGACATCTGCACCCATGGGGCCAGCCCATCTCAGAGCTATACGTACCAGCCTGTGGAAGAGATCTGTCACCTTCACCTGAGAGAAGCTGGGTGATTTGATCTCCGGCTTCTGGTGTGTTTTGGCTAATAGAAGGAGGAGAAAAGCATATTCACCAGGTCAGGAAGGAACCAAAGTGGCAGCTGTCGCCTCTGCATCCTGCTGCCCACATAGCAAAGGTGCAACCCACAAAAACCCACAGCGGACCGAAAACCACTTACGGTGAATATCTGGGGCATCTCCAGTTTCAAAAAAATCCTCCTCGTGGTCGATTTCTGAGTATTTGCTCAGCGAGCGTTTGTGGGCAAAGGAGAGGACCTCCTGGAGGATGTCCATCTTCCGTAGTATTTTGCATAAGCCGTGGATCCTCATGGCTTCCTCATGCTTCATGATGGCTTTCTTTAGGTGAGCTTTGCCTGCGGAAAGCAGAGAGATGACAGCCCAAGAGCTCAGCACGGTTCCGAGCTCAGGCTCTGTCGCTTGCTCAGCTGCCCACGGATTAAAGCAGCCTCCGCGGCTGTGTCACCCGACGTGACTCAGGGACGGCCCCGTCACGTTCACAGCCTGCCAACGGGCTCTAAATGGAGTAGGTCCCAGCCGTCAGCTCAAGCCCCCAATGGAGGGCTGGAAAGGGACCTTGAAGGGTGACCTACTTCACTCCTCTGAGTGAATCTGGAGATGGGCTGGCAGATGTTCCCAAAAAAAAAAATTACTGGTGATGATGCTGCCGTCACCCGGAGAGGGAGGCTGGCACCACCACCCCCCTGAAGTTCCTCCTATCCCTTAACCTAAATCTCTGCATATTAACTTCTCTCCACTGCCTCGTGTCCCTGGTGGGTACAGAGGACAACTGAGCCCTGTTCTCCTGGTGACCGCACTTTAGCTTCAGGGAGATCTGTTGCAGATGCCTCTTTTCTAGGCTAAGCACAGCCTTCACCATGCCCTGAAGATCTCTTCTGGTGCCCTTTCTCACTTTCCACTTCTCAACTGACCATGATAATATTTCCAACTTTGTGAAAACAAATTGTGAAGAAAGCAGACAAAGAAATCCCAATGTTCTGCAAATAAATGCCCCAAGAATACTCTGCAACAACCCTTTTGCAAGAGACTGCGACAACAGTACATATATCTGATATAAGCTAAAGATCAAGACATATATATAGAGAGAGAGAGAGAGGGACGCATCATAGATACATGTGTGCCTGCAGCATTTACAGCTTTAGGACACACGGTGGCAACATAAGCCAGCGAGATGATGGAGTTAGCTCTGAGTGAGAGGGACCACAGATTGAAGATGTCTGCTCTGTGCAAGATGCCAATCAAGGAAGGATTTTGAGGCTGGATGAAAAACAGACAGGAATGGACTCTCCAAAATAATCTTATCGAACGCATCTATCATATTCTATGCTAGCACCCACAACCAGCCTCACTCCTAGGCAGGAAAGTGTTACAGTAAGTAGGTTTTAATGACTTATCACTAACTTCTGCATTTACAGCAATGAACAAATAGATAAGAGCATGGAATATACACGTCAGGAATGGAAGTTGTGCAAGCTTCTAGCTCCAGTTTATTGAAACTGGTAGAATAAAACACAGTGTTCTAAGACCATGTGGTAACAGAAGGAGAAGAAAAAAATAATCATTCCAAGGAGATGGTTATAATGCTGCAAGTTTCTTCCCTTCCTACAGGCCAAAATTAGAGCTGGAGTTGGTGTCTGCACATGAATTTTTCAAAAGCCAGCACTGAAAGGAGACTGTTTGGAAAAAGAAGACCAAGAGGCAGCTTGTGGAGGAGGCAAGCAGAAGACGACACCCCAGAAGCAGGGCACTGAGCTTGCTCTCACTCCTGCCTCTTTGCTAAAACATGACTTCAGCTGAATAAGCAACGCTGTGTCTCTTCCCTGAAGCTGAAAAATCTGCGTGGGAGGAAGCTCTCGTCTTCCAAGCCTTTTGATGCAGCAAAAAAAGCCACCCCCAGCCTTCACTGCTTCTCCTCGTCAAGTCAAGCTTGCAAGCTTGAGCCAGGCCCCTTTGCAAAAGCTCCAGGTCCCCAAGGAATTCTCTGTGCTGTGTTGCGTGATGTTACCTGTCTCAAGTGCCTGGGGTTTTACTGCTTAACCTGGCAAAATGTGTCAATACAAGTATCATGAGCTGTCCTCAACACCTTAATAGGGAACACTGCAATGCTTCCCTGCCTTCCCAGGAGAGGTTCTTTCCAACAAAAGGTGTTTTTGCATAGAGAGGTCCTGCAGGAGTTCATCACTAGAAGCTTGGGGGAGTGGACAGTAGACAACCTTTGAGGTCCCTTCCTACCCAAGCTATTCTATGACTCCATGAATACCATTCCCACAAGGATTCAGGGTTTCATTCCCCAAGCCTGGCAGTTTGCCCCTATGCATGTGCTCACCCAGCTTCCTTCTCTCTTCAGGATCCTGCAGTAGGACACGAAGTGATGGTCCCTCAGGCATGGTGACATGGAACTGGAGAAAAGCCTTCTCATGCTCAGGCAGCTCAGCATCAGACGCCACTAACAGAAACAAAAGGAATGCAGAAAAAAAGTCAAGACATTGTTCCAAGCACCGCAGCAGGCTTGATTTCTACACCATTATTCTCATCCAGAGCTGTTCCCTGCCTCTCTGGCTTATACAGCAGCCTCCTCTCCCGGGCACAAGCAAGTAAAAGAGCCCTGTGGATTTGCTGGTCCAAACTGCAGGAGATGTCAAAACCCTGTCAGCATCCCTGGCATTGGTTCTGAGCATCTCCAGGGTTGGCTTGTCCTATTCCAGTACCCACAGCAGCATAAGGAGCTGGAGCTTATTGCCAGCCATCTGGAGGAACAAAGGATTCATTATTCTTGACCAGAGTTCATACTTGGAGATGTAGAGAGTGGGAACATGAGATCTCTGCAGGGTGCTGATGTAAAACAAACCCCCTGACTCAGGGATCTCCTGCAGATTTGTGCTCCTTCCAGTGTCTCATGTTATTTGGACAGGCAAAGAGCTTCAGAATTTCAGGGAAGAGTTTGGCCCCATCCCTTGTGCAAACCTGGTTCAATCACATCCTTCTGCCATTTCTGTCTTCATCCCCATGGCATCCAACCCTATTCCATCTCCACCCCAGCAGCTGTCCTTGTTCAATCCCATTTCTGCAATGCACAAGCCCAGCAGCTTAGTGATCTCAAGCCCTGCAATACCTCTGGGCTCATGGCAGTGCTATGAATGCTGCTTCTGGCCAAAAAGATGAACCTACCCTAGAAGAAGACCTGCAGGAGTCCTCCAACTCTGTCCTTAGCACATGGTGGTTCAACACCACAAGTTCCTACATGCATCAGCTGCCCGCCTCCAAACACTCAGCCTGACACAAAATCGATTGTACAGGACCATGGTGACAGCACAGATGGAACTTATGGGTCACATCCTGCTTCCACACTCCAGCTGGCTCCCTGTAGCCACGTCACCCAGCTCTGGTACAACCACACCACATGCAGACACCCAGGGCAGCCTGGCAGAAGTAAATTTAAGTAGCTCAGGGATTTCTTGATTTATGAGAGTTTATTGCTGTTTTTTTTATGAAGCCCTTTGCTGGTCCAGCATATAATTAAGTGGGTATGGAGGCTGCTCAGGTAGGAACACACACCCAGATTGAAGGGGGACTTTGCAAGCACCTTGCAAGTCATGAACAGAAATATGGGGGACATCTGCACTGTGTACAAATTACTGAACCCATCAGCATGGTCAGCAGCTCAGAGCATCCCAAAAGAATCTATGCACGGGATCCTATACAAGATTCCTTTTAATTCTTTCTCACAATGCCTCCCCAACACCAGGCTGCTACATAGAAGCAGAGAATTACTTTACATTAGGTTGGAAAAGACCTCTAAGACCATCAAGACAAGAAGGCAGCGCTCAGCTGAGCAGCAGACTCTGAGCCACAGCACTCACCTGGGCAGTCACAGAGAGCAATGGCAGCGAAGTAGTGGGACAAGGCTTTGAAATGTTCTGACTTGACATGGACCATGGTGGTCCATGAGAAGGGAACATAATCCTTCACATGAGCCTGGGTCATTGTCTGGTGCACCAGTGAGTAGGCATCTTCCACCTGTGGGTGTCAATGCACAAACAGGTGATGTATGGGCTGGAAACTAGCATGTTCATTGGGTGGTAGTGACAGCATGTTGTCATTCCTCTTAGCGACTATGGGGATCTTTTTGGGATGATCTTACCTTGGCTGCCTCCTGAGCGAGCTGCAGCCATGTGAGGAAGTCCTTCTGGGCATGCAGCAAGGTCACCTTCTCAAAAACACACTCCTGGACTTGAGCGACCATCAGCCTCACCAGCATGTTGAGGGAAGCAGTGCTCATATCCAGGCTGGGAGCATTGGAGAAGTTTTCCTTCAAGTAGTTAAAGGCACCTGTTCAAGAGA
The DNA here is from genome assembly GCF_054131305.1 of Coturnix japonica. NCBI lineage: Eukaryota > Metazoa > Chordata > Aves > Galliformes > Phasianidae > Coturnix > Coturnix japonica. The sequence continues at coordinate 854,222 of NC_140664.1, forward strand.
GAAAATGCTGGGAGCTACTAGGCTGACAAGTGAGGAGGGTTTGGAGCATGAAGGTTTTTTCCATGCCTGAACACAGGTTCCAAGAGAGGTTGTGGAGTTTCCTCCTTGGAGATGCTCAAAAGTAACCCGGACATGGTGCTGGGCAATCTGCTCTAGGTGGTCTTGCTTGACAGCAATCCCTTGGAGACTCTTCTAACACTCTTTGCAGAACTGATTCCCCTCCTTCACATCACCACTGCCATAATGAAATATTAGCCCTGCTCTGACCACTACCCAGAGGTGGAGAAGGAGACAGAGAAGGAAAACCCACATACCAGCAGCCTTCTGAAAGGCATCAATAGCCTGGTTGAGCCCTGGCAGGGAGGCACGGTCCTGCCGTGCCCCAATCTGGGTATGCAAGGCTCCGATGTTGAAGAGGACACTGCCTTTCTCAAAGGCCAGTGCCCGTTGGTGGGATGGAACCCCTGTCAGCGAGTCGTACCTGGAAAAGGGAAGAGCCAGAAGGGATGAGAGTATCAAGGCCATCAGCCATTGCTCCCACCTAATGATAGAATTTTAAGTTGTTAAGAACCCTTTAGGTTCAGCTAGTTCAAGATGACCAACAAGAGGCCTTCAGAACATTTTGCACAGACTCTCTTTCAACCACCACGCATCCTCAGAGCCTCACTTTCCCCTATATCCTTCAATAGATCCATCAAAGGCAGCATCATCAAACCAAAAGCAAGAAAGAAACCCAGCTCTTGACACTGGCTGCTCTATGATGGAGCTCAGAGGAAGGATGAACCCCTAGGAAAACCCAGTGGAGGAAGCCTGGCCCTGCTTCCCTCCCCACTCCCCATTAGTAATTATGCACGGATGGGAAAAGCTGCACCAACCAGTGGAAGAAGACACCCAGGCTTTTGCTGGGAGGGAAGAAGCGGCTGTCGAGGAAGTAGAGTTGGTTATAATACTCCATCAGGAGCTCCAGTCCAGCCTCATTCCGGCTGGGGGTACGCATCGCCTGCAGGGATGGGAGAGAGGGAAGAGACATGTTGGGAGGAAAAGAGGAGAATGGGAGAGAAAGATGAGATTTAAGGTGCTGCACATGCTGGTCAACCCTATGGGTTGCAGCCCAGGTGGGAGAAATCCTATCCAAAAGGCTCTGTGGGCAGGATTGTAGGGGATGAGGGCAACGGCACGGAGCTAAGCTCCTATGGACCACCTAATACATGCAGGCAAGGTTGTATTAATGCTGAAAAAGAAGCTTTATTTCTGTGGCTTCTCTGCTATTCAGAAGGTTGAAAGGAGGCAAACCCTCATGCAACTGATTGTTTGGCTGGGGAGACAAAGTTGGGGCAAACAGATCAGAGGCAGTAGCCTGGCAGCAAGGGATGAGCCAGCCATGCTGGTGGCAGCACTCATTCAAACCAAGCTGGGATTTGACTTTTTTTTTTAAAGAGAGAAATTCATGCAAAGTCTAATGGAATTAATGCTAGAAAGAAAGAAGACTTTTTCCTCAAAACAGATAAATCCTTGGGCTTTTGACTCGAGACGGGGAGGAGTGCCAGAGGTCTCCTAGTTTCAGTCACGAGTCTTTTCCCAGCTTGTGGCTTTCCAGGGCACCACTCCCACAGCCCAAAGAACAGGATCAGGACCTTCATAAAGCCTGAGAAAGCCTTTTCTTTCCGCTCTTAAGATCAAAGCTTCATGGCAAGGCAAAACTGAGGTTACTTATGAGAGCTGCTTTGTAGGAGAGAATAAAGTTCACCTTCACCGGATTGCTCTACACTTCCTCTTCTCCAAGCACTACGCTGCGTGTTAGCTGGAGAGAGAGCAGTCATTTAGCCTTGCCAGAGGTGAACTATTCACAAAACAACAATAATGGATGGCATGGTATTTTTATTGCTGTTCATTCTAGGTTATCAGGTCATTAAAGGACTCCATTATGGAGATAGAAAACAATTACCAAAAGGTCTGTAATCTTTTCGTAATTTCTGAACTGAAGCCAAGGATGCAGCACCCCGAGACATGAGGACAAGGGTGCAGTTTGCAGTGAGCACTAAGGTACCCAGAGCAAAATACAGCACCTCCAATGGGTAATTCTTGACAAATCAAAGTAAGGCTTTGCATCTTAAGGGACACCGACCTGCCGCAGTTCCATGAACTCTTTGATTTCTTTTTCAAACATGACACCCTCCTCTCCATAGTGCTCACTGATGAAGTCCTGGATGGTGAAAGGAAAGAAAAACCTGAATAACCATTAGAAACAAGTATTCAGGACTTAAAGGGTGACTTGTCAGCTCTCCCTGCATGAAAACTTACAATATGGAAAGTAATCACCCCACTCAGCTCTTCTTCTCCACTACAACAGAAAATACATTCCTTTCCCATAGCTCCAGACCCCCCCATCTCCTTTCCCCCCTGCCATTTTCTCCACCTACATATATTTGTTATAATTGTTCCAAAACTGATGTGGCATCTTCTCTACAGCTCCCAACCATGACCAAGTGAAGAAACATCCCCAGAGTGCAAGTCCTCACTCCTCCATCCATCTTCATTGCACCTTGTGGGCAAACCCCCTTCACTCACCTTTAGTGGCACCAGCAAATCCAGCTCCTTTGTCTCCTTCAGGCCTAAAGGAATCATGGGGACGCTGATGGACTCACTGGAAGAAGACAACAAACTCTTTGATGGATGTTTTTTTGAAGAGCAAAACTAGAAGAGAACCCAATTTTGCCCAGCAGAGGGACATGCTTTGCCCCGAGACGTGCACAGAAAACATGCTGATAACCTCAAATCTGCCATATTACTTAAATTTCAGCTTTTATCTCTGACAGATACAACAGCAACCACATCAGGCTGCAATGATGAAGCTGCTTTAATTAACAGCACTTGAGAAATGGGAGTGATGTGTGCACAGGTCATGGATTCACGAGCTCCTACGTGTTAATCTGGGCTTTGTCGCTGATAAGGACTTGCTGATAAGGACCAGCTCAGGAGTGCAGCTCCACCTGATATTGAAATTTGCTGCCTCTATTAAAAGCAGTTGGCTATTAATAGCACTTATCGCACAGCCAGGTCGATACTGTAAAACACTGCAGATTAGGATGACATTGGTAACACCCAGCTGGGAGTGGTTTGTAAAGCAGTAAAGCAGAGCATTTGCACAGAACCGAGGAAGGAATCGTAGGACTTTCAGGAAGGATCATCTTTTGTGGGATTTTGTTGCTATTTTTTTTTGCTGACAATAAGTGATGGCCTTCAGCATGCATAAAATTACCATCTTGTTGCTCTGCAAAAGCTTTCAAATTGGTCCCAACCTCTGCCTCTTGTATACATATATAAGGTGAGAACCTTTGGTGGGTTCCCAGCTTGCACTGAATGCAAGAAGTGAGGCAGGTCAGGCAGGATCAGGCCCTCAACAGACCAGATTTGCACAACAGCCATGTCTCATTATCTTCAGAAAGTGCACATTAGCAGAAACATGGATTAGCACATCACAGGCCAAGGAGGGTTAAACTGGGGAGCAGGGGTTGCACCCACACTTTGGTCTATTCACGCTCACTGAATAAACAGCTTCAAGAGCTATAATTAGAGCAGGAAAGCCATTATTGCTTATTCTCTAACAAGATTTCTATTTGAATCCAATGTCCAGAGCAAACAAAGGAGCTTTTGTTTGGTTTAGGCACAGTTTGGGGGTTGCTGTTGCTATTGTTTCCTTTTTGAACCAAAACAAACACTTGGGCATAGCTCAGGGAGGTTGCCTGCAATCCTGGGAGTCCAAACTGCAATCTCCCATCACCATCCCGCTGTTGGGAAAGAGGGAAAACATCCAGGGTAGTGAAGGTTATTGATGACCACAGGTGGAGCCTCCTCAACCCTCCTCTTCTCTCTGAAACCCTAATGCAACACTCACACATCCAGATTGTCCTTGCTCTGCACTTAGCAGCAGTGCAGCAAACAGGATGGAGTCAGTGATGCTGCCTGCAGCACTTTGTGCCCCCAGAAGCAGAACAACCTCCTCAAAGGAGGACAAGACAATGAGCAAAGCACATGGATTTATGGACACCATCCAGCTGTTTTGGACTAACTTCTGTAGCTCCAGGTTGCTGCAGCATCCCTGGCCTTTTCAGCCTTTGTGATTTCTGCTTTTCTCACCTCCTTGAAATGGCTTTAATGAGTGAAGCGTGAGGTGACTGGGTAAGCATTTCAAAGCGACAGAACTTCTCAATTAGCAAAAGGTCTAACCTCAGAAAGAGGGGGAAAAACCTAATACCCTTGGATAGGAAAAGAAACCAGCCGAAGATCAGCTAGAACAAGAGACTGGGTACAGTTTTAATTACTTAAATATCCCACTGGAAACCATCATGATCTAGAAGGATGCTCAGGACAAGGAGAGCCAATCTATCCCATGCCCTGATCTTCTATTCTCCAGCCACCCCCCAAGCAAAACCTACTACCTGTCATTCTGGTAGACATCCATGCAGCTATTCAGCTCTTCCAGCTCCTCCTTCAGCAGCTGCAGGTTGGAGTTCACGTAACTCAGTTCCAACGCAACCGTCTCCTTGACCTTGTGGTTACTGGTGGCTCTGCAAGATAACACTGCATGGATCAAATCTCCCTGTAAAAGCCTGGTTGAGTTGAAGAACAGCAACTAAATAAACCTAGAGCAACGTATATGACTCTCAAGCAGTATTGCTCATGAGCTTCATCCATGCTCCCATCTCCAGCACATCTTTGGCTTTGGTTATAAGCACTCAGGTGTCTGCCCACACCAAACAAAAGCTTTGCTTCATGCTTAGACCTCCTCTTAAAACAGAACTTCCCTGTGTGTGCAAATAACCAGGTTTGCCATGCTCACCCATTAGCAGCACTCTCCCCTCCCTTCCCCCTCATGCATGTCAAGAGATGTAAACACCAAGGATTGATTTCAGCTGCAGCAAGCTGCCTGCTCTCAGCAAAGCAAACTCCCAGGCTGATTATACCCTCCTTATCTGCTCCAAACTAAAGCAGGGAGAGATAACCCAGCAGCCAAGCAAAGCCAATGGCGAGCAATTGTTGACTCTCTGAAAGGGACTCTCTGGCTGCTTACCCTAAATCACACCAAGCCCCACTGGGATGCAGTAAAAACACCATGTGTATGAGCTCTGTTCAGCCCCAGATTTTGCAGAACACATTGCTTTTGTTTATTATTGGCATCATCCATCAGGGCCTTTGCTCTGACCTGACGAGCTATGCTGATTTTCCTTCAAGATGATGGCTCTTTAGTCTCCTCCTCTGCACCTCCAAGACAGTTTTGCTTGCTCTCAGATTTAGAATGAACATTTTTAACCCTGGACCACTTCATTCTGCATCCTGCAAGTGCTTTTTGCAGCACAGAACCTCTCAGAGAGGCCATTTTTAAGAGCAAGCAATTGTGTATCAGTAGCACAAGGAGCAAACATATGCTGGTAAAGGCTTTGGTATTTTCACGCTGGGCATTGATCTCTATAAGAGCACACAAAGTGGAATTATCAGCTGTTTGCTTAATGTTGAACAAAGATTTCTGAGTTATTTAAAAAGAATTGGTTCACTGGCAACACCTTTATCTTCATTGCACCCCAGCATTTGAACAAGGAAAGAGTTTCCACTGCTGATTTACTTACCCAGCAAGAAGAAAAATACACAAAAAAAAACCCTACAGCCCCATAATGCTGAGCAAACACTGTGTGCATTTTTCACCAACGTGCCATTCATGGCAGCTTCTCCAGGGAAGGGAACTGAACAGCTTAGGAAACTGCACTGAGATTTACAGTGGCTTTTTGAAACCAAGAATGGAGAGGAATTGCAAACTTCACTAAAGGCTGAGTTGTTCTTTGCATTTTGAATAGATTTGTTAGGTCAGGGCAAGTCAAGTCTAAAAAGGTTGTTGCTCAGAATTTATTATGATCTTCCCCTCTCAGCCTTTAATTTAAGGCACAGCCTTCATTTTCTTCCCCTCAACGTTTACAAACTCCAAAAGCCCACCCCCAAAACCACATATCAGCTGTAAACTCGACTAGAGGGAAGGTGGGAGGAAGGAAACATCATTGCTATTAAAGCACATCCAAAGCGCTGATCCAGCCAAAAAAGGGCCCCATCAGTGCATTTTGCCTCTGCCCTGCAGGAAAACAATCCCTCCCTTCCCTGGACAAGTAATTAATACGGCTTTTGCATCATAGTTTTGCTCACTCCCTGGTGAGGGAGGAGGTAGAACAGCTCTGATGCACACTTTTCCACACCAAAACCACAGCTGGGCACATTTGCTGCTGAGGCTGCATATTTTAAGGGGATTTCTTTTTCTCTTCATAACAAAAGGTGAAGCACGTGGAGTGGCACATGGAGGTCTCACAGACGTTTTAATTAGGTGAGTTATGGTCCTTCAGGGCTTCATACCTCGCTGTCTCCAGGATCCCATCTTCCAGGGGATCCTGTTCTCAGCCACCTGTTAAACTCTATTACTTGCTGTGGTAGAACACTGATAGCTGCTTTCTTTCAGCTGTACATATCACTGACATCAAATCAGCCCAATCCAACAAAATATTTGCTTTATTGGAGAGGGTGGGAGGAACAACACTAAAAAAATCACATGATAACCATGAAAAAAAGCAGTCTTCGTAAAAGAAAAATATCTTAACAAGCCCACACACCTGTTCATATTTATTACAGGAACTTGATACACACTCTACAGCTATAAAGAAGGTCATCTACAGGTTAGAAAGGCAGTAGATGTTCTATTTTTTTTAGACATCAGGCTATTGCATCATGACTTCATCACGACCCCTCTTTAGGAATGGCAATAATGTGCTGAACCAGCTGTGACCTGAATGCCATGCAGAAACAGCAGTTTTCGTGCCATCCCACAAAGGCACCCTAGTAGCAGGATGGAGAGCTGCTGGGCTGTGTCTGTATGCAAAGGAATGCTTGACTATCCCAACAGATTTTCCTTGGGTGGAATTACTGGGACAGCTTTTCTCTTTTAAATAAAGCTGGATTTGACCCACTTACTGGGGGGTATCATGCAGGATGTCTGCACTCAGAGCTCAATCCCAATTCAACATTAGTTTCCATAATTGCATCCATTCCCAGTCTGCTTTCTAACAGGCTTGCAGGGCATTAGAAACAACCACTTGTCATTAACCCCCACTGCATCAGCACAGCACTGAACACAGGGCAGGCATTTCCAGGGTGAGTGCTGCAAAGCTCAAGCAAGGTACAGCCATGGGAGCCCTAAGCAAGCATCACTAGGGCAAAAAGCAGCTGTTTGGTAACTGATGTGGCTTAAAGGAAAAACCTTGTGCAAGCAGGAGATGAAATTGCCTCTTAAGGGAGGGGAAATGATTGAAAAACGTGAAGAAAAAGCATCTGATAATCCAAAACCATTCCTTTTCTGCAAGCAGCCTGCAGGTGTTTCCTGCACAGTTTTATACCCCCTTCTCCTCTATATAGTGGAGTATATAGTATATATAATTACATTTCCACCCCCCCCAGCCAAATCCCTGGACCAGATGGATGCTTCAGGGTCCAGGACTCACCTGAAAAGGTTTTCTGCCCCAGCACGCATCCTCATCTCCTTGTTGATCTGCTGGTTGATCCTTGCCCTCCGGTGCTGCAGCTTGCTACGCTGGGTCTGGGCAAAAGGGTCACAGCCCTGCTGAGAGAAAGGAATAAGGTTTCATCACAACATCATGGCAACTGGCCCTTATCCTGCTCCATCCCCTGCTGCTCTCATGCATAGTCTTGCATTACCCCATCACTGGAGTAGCATTGCAGCAGGAGGCAGAGCCACTTACTGGATAACACCTGTCGCTTACAGTAAATTTGTTTTCTAAGCTATTCAGAAAAGGCTTCTTAAGTACGGCAGTGAAGGGATACAGGAATTAAGCATCTCCTTACTGAAGTCTTGCCATCTGGATACAATATAAGTGAAAAGAAGCCATACTATGGTGGGGGTGCAGACAAGCTCACATAGCATCACATCTGTTCCTGAGCTCAAGGGCTACATCTGTAAGTGCAACCATCTCCTGCTGGCTACAAGGGATCAAGGGGATGCAAGTCAAAAGTTCACGGGACGGAGATACAAGTTGCACAAAGCAATAAATTCATTCCATCCCTGCCTCCTACATGGAGTTTCAGCTCAGACTTCCTGCAGATGGGGAGCACATTTAATTGCTGGCTTCAGGAAACAGCAGATGGCAACATCCCTGCATCCCACAAGGGCAGGAGGTTACTATATGATGCTCCAGGCAGAACTGAGGCCACAAAGAGCATCTCTGCATCCACGACCACAAAAAGCTCTGTCCAAGCAGAGATTCTTTCTGTTGTGCAAGAAAGATGCCTGGGTAAAAATATTCTCTGGGAAAGGACCATTTAAGAGCGTGGATTTTGTCACTCAAGAGGCTAAACTGAGCTCCAACAGGGTCTGCTTTGTGGGAATTCATGCCTCATGTGTGATGTCCAATAACAGGTGCCCAGTTTGAATACGTTCCATGATTAACACTGACTTTTTCATTAAGATGATTTCAGCTCCTAATTGGTACACAGGACACTGTAGAATCACAGTCTCTCCATCTGGACTGTAAGTCTATAGGCTTAATGCTTTACAGTGATCTACCAATTCATTAGAATGACTCAAGGACCAAGTTGAAAGCATGGAGATGGGATTATTCTGTTAAGGAAAACACCCCCAACCGCTTACAGATCCCATGTTAAGACACCCAAGAGCAAAGACACAAAAGGGTGCTCTGAAAACTCTACCTCTGGATTCACCAAGGGCAAACCCAACCATCTTGCATATATCACTGCTTCCTAGGAAGCAAAAATCCAGGAATTGGAAGAAAGAAAAGGATGAGGAATTTCTAACCATACCCCCCCCTCCACCAAAAAAGGCCATTAAACCCCATTCAAAACATGAACAGCCCCAATAGCAGCTCCCTCACACAAGGATATAGGGCAGGGGGTTATGGGGGAGACCTGAGACCAATAGGGGATATAGGGGTTATGCGGCAGAGCTAAGACCTATAGGGGATAGAGGGCAGGGGGTTATGGGGCAGAACTGAGACCTATAGGAGATATAGGAGTTATGGGGCAGAGCTGAGACCTATAAGGGATAGAGGGCAGGGGGTTATGGGGCAGAGCTGAGACCTATAGGGGATATAGGAGTTATGGGAAGCTGAGTAAGGATGGAAGAGGTAACCAAGGCACAAAATTCAAGACATTACCACATCAAAGCACTGATAATCATCCATCACCTTGGCTTTGCAGACAGGAACAGAGGAGGTGCCTTTCAGGAACTCTTGCAAGCTCTGTTGTAAACATGCTCTGACAACACCCAAGATGTCTTGGCATTCAGATTTGCTTCGGCTTCACCCCAAAAAGAGACACTAAGCTATGCAGCTGCAAGGCTTTTTCTACCTCAACATTGCATGTTTCCTCAATAGGACTTCGCAAGATAGTTATCAATTCCCATACAAGCTTCTACACCAACAGCAAAAAGCTGCAACACCAAAGCCTAAATAAGGATGGCAAAGCAGGATCTTGAGATTTCTTGGTTTTAGAGGCTAGATGGGGTCTCCCCATACCTTGTTTTCAGCCTCCAATGGCTCTGCCATTAGTCTTGAAGAACTGTCATTGGCCAGCACAGACCAAAGTCACAACTTCAAGGCCACCATGGAGGCACTATGAAGTGTTAAAGACACTATGTGTCTAAGTGTGAAGACACTATGGAGTGTTAAATAAGGCAATTGCATGGTTAGATTGCCTTGTCTACTCAAGTCCTTAGGGAATGTTTGCTTAGAGATGATCATCAAGTGCATGCTGCTCTTTGTCTCTCCAGTAAACAGCAGGACATGAAGCCTAGATGCGTCCTAAGTGACAAGGCACACCCAGGGCTTTATTTATGACCTGGGTGCAATAACAAGGCCACTGCCTCCCAGCTTTTCTTCTAGGCAATAATAACAGACAACACTAATCACTTGTGGGAAAAGGTGGAGACCAGAAAGTCCAAAGAACAAAGAAGTGTACAAAAGGACTAATTTCTTGCTCTTTCACCTCTGCTGGAAGAATGGGAGCTCAAAAGTGACTGGAGAAAAGCACAACCTTAGTACCTGAAGTCATCAAATCACTGCACCTGTCAGAAAGGAAAGCAATCCTGGGATGTGCTGGTACAGTTATAAGCGAGAAAAATGGAAATCCAGATCCAGGCGTCTCTTTCAACTTGGAACACTGCACGACTTTCTATTTCTGGGTGGTCCTGTGGAGCCAGGAGTTGGACTCAATGATCCTTACTTGAGATATTCTATGATTTTTATGTTGCTTAAGGGGTTCCAGCATCTGCAGATCCTGTTGCTGAAGGGAAACTCAAGTGCTGTCTGAAGGGGAATTCACAGTTCAGGAGCATGGTAACATGCCAGGCATGAATCTATCAAAATGAGAAGAATGGAGTCTACAATCTATTTAGTTACAGCCCCAAGAAGTGGGGTTATAGCCCCAAGTGCTCCTGGTTACCTGGAGAGATTGGCTGGATCATGCTCCCACAGCTCACAGAATAAACAAAAGAAAGCTGAAAATGTTTCGTTTGTGCCTAAACCATAGACATTCAATTGGTTGGTGCAGACCTGGGCTGCACACCCAGCAACCCAACCACACCTGCTCATGGAGGTTGAAGGAGAAAGAAGCAGGGGAGCAAAGATATGAGCCACAATCCTTATCAACACATTTGGGTACGTAAACATACAGAAACCCTTGGTGCCAGGAGTGCAATTATGTGAGGGTGAGCTGCTACCTTCAGAGAAACCATGGGCTTCCACCATGGGCCCATCACAGCTACCAAACTGAAATCAACTCGGGAGATGCTGGATACCAGGATACACAAAGCAAAGCACAGCTGCATCTTCATTACCCCAGACTGCTGTATATGTGACTTATAGAAACTAACCTTTGCTTCCCAGGGAATACACAACCTGTTTTACTTTAAGAGAAGACATCCCACGGTGATTTCAATCCCTTGACCTCCATAGTTCTACTCCATTCCCTCCTTGCACCACCAAAACTCAAGGTTGGCTGCTCCCAGTATAAATACAAAACATCAGGAGCTCAAACAGAATCTGGTTCCATAACCCACCCTTATCTCATCACCTACCCTTATCTCTTCACCTTCTACCCAATCTGTTCCCATATGAGCCAACCCAGAAGTACGATCCAAGAGCAATGCAGGCAGAGGTAGGTGATCCCATATAAAGAGACCAAAGAGTTAAAGACAAGCCCAACCTTTTACATTGGGTATGGATGCAGTCTCAGCTCACCCTAAATCTTCTCTAGCAAGTGATGGCCACAGCTTCCATCCATTCTCAGATGTAATATTGTCTCCTAGCAGTCATACACAAGGGTTTTGTCCCCAAGAGGGACGTATTTTTACATGCTCAGGTAGTCCAGAAGCCACAAAGCTTGCCCTAGCAATAGGGCAACAGGCATCCCACACCTTTTTTATTGCCAGAATAACTCTGGTGTAAAAGCCCTGCTATTTCATTGCAGCCAGAGCTGTCACCCAGCATTATTATCCCCCACTGTAAAACCATGAGTCGTAGATTAGGTCAGCACAGGGTAAGTGGCCAAGTGTTCCTGGTTTAGCCACTGGACAAGGGAAAACAAAACCCAAAGAGCTGTTCCAGGCACCAAAGCAAGGCTTTGAAAGCTTCCTTTTTAGAAAACCATCAATATTTCCTCTATTTCCCCATTTCAGATTGGAGCGTGAGCAGCTACAGCAAGGCAACAGGTCAGTCACGGTAAAAGCTTCTGCTCCTTTAATGTCTATTTATATAGAAAAGTCCTTATCACAGAACTAATCTCATGGAGCACTCTGGCTGAAAGCTGTTTTTCCTGTGGGAGACATTACCAGCTAAAACCTCTAAAACCTTTATTGAGAATATGGTTACATCACACAGGCCCTTTAACAAACGGGCTGAGGATTAAGGTTTTAAACTACCCAAAGTGCCCACAGGGGGGGGAAAAAAAAGGCAAAGGGGGAGGGAAATGGGGGCACTGGGCTTTTAAATCTCAACTCAGAGCTTGCATTTATGGGACGATTCAGTTGCTGTAGTACTTTGTGCCATGGGAGCCAGGGCATAGAGCCAATAGGAAACAGATGCATCAAATCCATGGCCCCATAAAGCAAAAGAAGATAGTGAGCAGTGCCATAGTGTTGGTGATTCCCCTATGAGAAGATGAACGTGTGGGGCTGCACCCACAGTCTGAGTGAAGAAAAGTGCTGGTTATAGTGAGAGCGTGCTTCAAAATTGATAGTATTAATAGGAAATCCCATTGGATCGCTTCAAAAACCATGTTAGGAGAGATGCTGCATGTCCTATAATAGGTTTTTCCCCCTTAAAGCTTCGTAGTGTTTTGCTGTGTTATTCTCTCCCAGCACTTTAAAGCAGAATAGAGTGAAGGAAGGAAAAACCTCACACAAGTAAATGTGAAATAAGCGGCCTTGCTAATCTCCCTTTGCAAATCGGCACCTGCTATCAAGAAACAGCCCTGGGTGAACTCAGCCTGGTTTAAGGTTGCAACCTTCAGAGCTGCAGTGGCTCGAGCGATTCGGGGTCAGATTAATCCATAGATTGCACTTTCAATCCACGCTCCGTTCTCTTTTTGGCTGAAGAAAAGCAGCAAAAGAAAAGTAAATAAATAAGAAGTTTTCCGGATAACTACTTTTGTAAAAGGGATGGGATAAGAGTGAAGGTTTTTCCAGCTGCTAATAGAATTGGTGCGTGGAAAAATCCCACTAAGAAACAGACATAGTGGGGCAGCTTTTGTGGCTGTTATGATCTTCATAGAGCAATGATAGGAGGGTGTAAGCTCACCCTGGCACTCAATGTAGGGTTGGTGGCACCCAAGGACAGAGCTCACCCTACTGTTACTAATTAATCAAGCGGCACCAGCGGGGTAATAGCTGAAATAAAGAGATATTCAGTGGGATAAAGGGGCGGGGGGGGGGGGGCACAAGGCTGATCGCATCACCAGAATGTAAGTGAGCTTTTAGAATAGAGGGGGGCAAAATAAGATGAAATGGGGAAGAAATGGGTTAAAAGGAGAAGGGTAGGTATTCAGACTATGATATTGGGCCTAGGGGGGCTTTATATACAGGATAAAGGAGGATAAAGGGGGGGGACAAGGCTGATAGCATCACCAGAATGTAAGTGGGCTTTTAGAATAGAGGGGGGGCAAAATAAGATGAAATGGGGAAGAAATGGGTTAAAAGGAGCAGGGTAGGTATTCAGACGATGATATTAGGCCTAAGGAGGCTTCATATACCCCAAAGGAAACCAAAAGAGAAGGGGGGCGGGGGGGGAACCCTATATTCTCACCCCCCAAACAGCACCTTAAAGTTCAGATTGAACTGGCCAACACCCCCCTTTCCCCAAACTTTAAACCTTAAAGAACATTATTCCCTAAACTTTAACCCTTAAATAACATTATTATGGAGGAGGGGGATTAAAACCCATTAAACCCCAATCCCACCCCATAACCTCAGGCCTCACCTTCCGGGCACTGCCGCTCTTCAAGGCTCGTAATAGGGCGAAACCCCCAACTCCTTCTCCTCCTTCAACCATGTTCTGCTCGTCCACAGCAGAAACCATCATTTCCAGGGGGGGAATAGGGGGATATAACCCCAAAATACCCCCTCCCCCCCCCCCCCCTTAAGAACTCTTCACCCCCTCACTTCCCCCCTCAAGTCTCAACACTGAAGGGGACTCCAGGCGGCGCGGAGCATAATTAAGGCAGTGGGGCGGGGCGAAAGGAGAAAGCAACCAATAAGATAAGGGAACGGTGATGATGGGCGGAGTCGCTGTCCAATAGATGGCGACGAGGTGAACGGAGGGGAGGGGGGGGGAAGGGGAGCCGTCGCCCGTAGCAACGGTGGGAATGAGAACGCTGTGACGTCACGCAAGGGGGAGGGGCTTCTCCCCGCCCCCCCCCCCCTCCCGGAACATCTGGGCACATCTGGGCACATCTGGATGGGGGAACAGCTGCATCATGCGGGGCTTTTGTCCTACACCAGCAAAATGTAACTTAAATTGAAATTATCTATCTATATATATATATTTTAATGGATAAAATCTATTATTTTTACGGCTAAAATTAAAAATAATTTCTTTTTTAGTTTTTTATGACAAAATACTTTAAAAATTATATATATATATACAAAAATATTAATAATATTAATAATTTTCACTAATAAATTCAGCCCTGCTTTCGCCATTTTGCTTTCCATAATATACGAGCTGGATGAAAACGATACATATATTAATATTAATAATATTAATATTATTAATAATTTTCACTAATAAATTCAGCCCTGCTTTCGCCATTTTGCTTTCAATAATATACGAGCTGGATGAAAAGGCAGTAAAACATCATAGAAAATACCCAAAGGTTGGAAAATGATCATTCCCAGTTGCACTTGGGACCCTTAAACGTGCAGCATCCATCACAGTGTGTCACCCCAAAAGGTTCTTTACTGCTGGTTTTGTTTCTATAATGAAGTTAATGAGAGCGCGCTTGTGTATAGTGAGTCCTATGCACGTCAATGCCACTCAGCTGTTTAATGAAGGGGAATATTAGCCTAGCGTGTGTTAGATCATTGCATAACAGCCAAAATAAACTCAACCCTATCCGCCTTTCCTGTATGATTTTCCCTTGTCGAGTCTTTTTTTCATGCTATCGTGAGGAAAGCAGTGGGTTATAATGGGGGTTTTCTCCTTTGGTTTCCCAATCCAAAACGAGCCGCGAATGGAGCCATCCTGCTCTCATCTCAAAGAAAACATATAATAATACATAACATATATCCAGTTTTAACATGGATTTTGTTTGTAGAGGAGAGATTGGAGCACTTATGGATTGGGATAGCTTATTTTCCCATCTCATCTGCCCTACAAACCCCACCCTTTTGCATCACGGACAACACAGCCAGCACTGAGACCTTAAGAGAAATCCACACTGAGGTTAAATAAATCCACATAGGCACAAAAAAAGCCATGAATATATGCCAGTCCTTAGCTTATAGAAGGCTTCCAAGAGCAAACAAGCCACAGCATGCCATTGTCTCCTGCTCCCTGGCCTGGGGCAGGCTCCCACCCCGTGATGACTTTTACTCATCCAGCAAGAAAGGTGGCTTGGATGCTTCTTCTCTATGTGGCGCAATGGGATCAAAGAGGATTCTCCTGGAGCCAGCCCTGCCTTGGGGTGTTTCCGCTTCGGCACCTTCTCAAGGGAACACAGGGCCCCGCTATTTGCCCATATATGGGGTGATGCTGAAAGGTTTCCTTAAAAACCCAACTTTGCAGGCAATGGTCATGTATCTTGATATGCAAAGTGCCCAATTCATAACATAGATTGGAGAAGACTCTTAAAAGCATCACGTCTAGACAACAATCTACCACTACCAAGACCACCTTACGACACGTCCCTTTTAACACCAAATCTATGGTGGAAGAGCTACTAACCCAAATCATAGAATATAGGACAGTGGCTTAAAATATCCTTAAATAAAACACAACCTTTGGGTCAAAACCCCCATAGAATCACTTAGGTCGGAAAAGAATCAATATCATCTAGTCCAACAATCAATCCACAACTACAAAAACCATGTCCATAAGCACCACGACTAAGATGGAAGTGTTTTGAAACACCTGAAAACCCTTTCCATTAACCTCATGTGTTGCTGATGAGGATCCTTTTGAGGCTCAGCTGCAAAAAGGTGCTGGATGGGAATGAGTGCAGGTGAAATCAATAGTTTAACCTGCATTAATAGGGCTGGAGAGAGAGCAGCATGGGTGAATGCTTCAGGGTGGAAGTTATGGCCAGCAGTGTCTGTGAGGCTTCAAGTTCTGCACCCAGTGCTTGGGTTTAAATGCTTCTCTGAGTTCAACCATGGGGCTCTGATGGGTAAGAAGCAGGTGAGAAAGGCTGCATTTTAGACTTCTAATTATCTGATAACAGGGGTGAAATCTGCTGGAAGAGAAAGGGTTGCATAATGTTAGTTATTTTTATTATTACTATTTTTCCAAAGCAATACAAAGTGCTGCTAAAAGCATTCTGGCTAAGGTTTATCTTTAAACTTATTTTGGGAAGCTGAAAACTTCATTTTCCATGGTGCATTTTGGGCTGGGAGCCTCCAATCAGGACCAAAAGAGTCTTAAAATAAACTGAATTCAAGGGGGTTGTTTTCTTTTGGGGAGTGGTTGGGTTGGTGTTGAGGCTTTATTCAGCTTGAGTGGTTCTGAGCATGTTACTCTGTGCTGGTTGAAGATAGTCATATCATCATAGTATCACAGTCTCGTCCTCTTGTACCATAGTCCTACCAGTATAAGCTCTCACCACTCTACAGGGGTTGGTAACAGAGAAGAAGTCTTCAAAGAGTTTCCTATTTCTTAAAGAATTTTTAGGGTGTCTTATGGTACTTTACTGCTAGCCCTTAAATCCTTGGAAAATTCACTTCTTTCTGTTGATGGGAAGGGCCTTCGTGGTTGAGGATCAACTTGATGCTTAAATCAGAGCTTTCTTTCTTGCATTCTTTTAGACCTTTGATTTTCAAGGGGGGAACAGTAATTTTTAGGGGGATTTTGGCCCCTCCAGCAGTGGAAAAGAAGGGAGATGACTGTTGATAGTTGATGGTGTCCTAACTGTAAAGTCAAATACCAAACTGTGCGCTTGCATATTTGCTATATTTCGTTAAATTTTAGCTGTAATCATCTTTTAGACATATTCAGTGCTGTGGGTAACTTGTGTTGTACCTTCTGGTTGCATATCCAGCCCAACATGCAATTCATATCTACTTCTATGAAGCTGTTCTATGGGGATTTATTTAGGGACAGAGTGGTGAAAATGAACTATTAACATTTTAGGAGCTGAGTTTAATGCTGAGTTTAATTGCTGATGCTTCATTTGGGTCCTTCTGGAAGCTGAGCTATAGAATGAGCACTCAGTAGGGTTTCCCCAGAGAACATTGCTTGGTTGTTGTCCCTCATCTCCATCTTGTTGCAGTGTACATCCTTGGCAATGCTGCCTTAACTCTGCTTCCTATCCTGAAGAGCCAGCTATCAATGAAGCCATGGGAGTTTCAAAGACCAAGAAGACAAAGGACAGCAGCAGTCGGTGGGCACTTGGTGGGGTTTGGGGCTTTGTTTTTGCAGCTAGTTCTAGTGGGCATCTCATCCCTATAATGATCTACTGATAAACCCTCCCAGTTGTCCTTTTTAGGAGTGCTTTTTCTGGCAAGGTTATGCAGTGTAGCTGTATGTTATGGCTTACTGTCAACAAGGTGTTTGCAGGAAGGTTGGCCTCTATGGGATAAATTTGCTATCATCCTCCAGAAAGGAAAAGAGCAAGTTGGAGAAGGGGCAGGAGAAGCTGAAGACGACTCGGGTGAAGGAACAACCAGAAGAAAGATCATGCATGGGGCAGGTACCTGACAGCCCTTCCTATACTTGAGTATTGGAGATTATTCTTGTGCATGCCTTGGTGTTTCATGAACTTCTCTCTCTTCCTTTCTCCTGGTGTGTAGACTGCTGTGCTGAAAGGGAAAAAGAAAGTCAAAGAGAAACCACTGCAGGAGAACACCATCAGTAGGTAACTCCTTTAGCTGGATGAGAGGGTTGAAGGCATCTGTGGGGAGGGGGTGGGAGCTATGAGGCTTTACCTATTCCATGTTGGGATTATTATTATTAAAAGAGCTTTTTTTATTAACTGGAAAAACATGTCTTCTCTCTTTCTGTCCAAGAAGCTCTCTAAGGCATGAGGCTGCACAAGAGAAAGATCTCAGCTGGCAGGATGGGATTCAAGAGAAGGAAGCAGCTGCATCCTTATTGGTATGTGGTGGTCTCTGTGCTGAGGGATTCAGAAACGCTCTTAGTTTACTTTCAAGGGAGGTGTGGGGATAGTGTGTCCTGTAGCTTGGTGTGAGCCAACAAAAAGGATCCTTTGAGCAACTTCAGTTAAATAAAAGAACTGAAACTTGTGTGATCTATTAGTAGATGTGGGCAACACTGAGGTGCATTCAGTGTATTTGGAGTTGGATCAAGAGTGTGAGCTGGCCCTAATGGGAAGCACCAGTGACGACTCACTCAAGCACGAGACTGGGATAGGTCTCATCCCAACAGCATTCCTTTGAGTTATTTGGTCTTCATTAATAGTCTTCTCTATTCTATGATTCTATGACTTGTTGCTGTTCTTGGGATAATGCTAGGAATCATGTATCCAGGGTAATTTCCTGTATATCTTGCAGGGGTAGTAATCCATATTAATGTATTTCACTTGGGTAGGGGCAGGTGGAGCCCCATCTCCATGCAGACCTCAGATGTTGCATTACTTTATATTGGCATCCAGGATGGGTGATAAAACCATGAAAGTTTTCCCCATAGCAGAGCCCTTGGTGGGTTTTTTATTGCTTTGGGGATACTTGACATTTGCTTTTACCCTGACATTTGCTTTTACTCTCCCATGATGAGTCTTCATCGTTCTTGCAAATGGTGTTGAAAATGTTGACCTTTCCCAATTGGAACTGCGCTGCAGCCTTGAAATCTAAAAGCATCATGGTTGGTGTCCTGTTATTACCACTGTTCTCAATAGCATTTGCAAGCAGGATTTCTGTGGAAAAGCCTGGCTCCTGAATTGACCACCTAATTTCTGATGGTGGCTGGATGATTGTGAATCTGAGAGCAGGCATATTCCCAGAGAACAGAAGTGCATATTGCCATAACCAACCTATAATTAACTCAGCTTTTTTACCCCCCCTTTAATGAGTTTAACCCAGCTGCTTCTCATGAGCAGCTTTCAAGAAAAATCTGTGTGTGGTTTTGGCCTCCCTTGAAAGCTTTTGGAAAGAGAAACTCAGGGAGTCAGAATTTCTTAACAAGATCCCCCAGTGCTTGGCAAACACTGAGAGAAGCTGGCATGGGTTTCAGGGCAGTGCATTGTTAGATATAGCCTTGTATGCTGGTTGGCAGCTTATGGGGCTCTGAGTCCAACCTGAGCTCATTTGCTTCCAGATCCTGTCCTCATTTTTTCCTGTGGTTTTCCTTTTTTTTTCCTGCACTTCCTTCCCTGCTGCTCCCTCTTGTACTTCCCACCTATGGCTTTGCCCCTTGCTTTTCTTTCTCCTTTGCCATCTGCTACAATGGCTATTTAATCTTGCAAGGAATAAGCTGGCCTGAATGCACATAAGCTGTGATTAGAAGCATCTTTTTTGGAGTGCTCCCATCCTTCTGGCATCCTGGCCCAGTGTTGCCAATAACAGCAGTATATCTGATAAGCATGTGGATAAGGCAGGTGATGGTTCTTTTTAATGTCTGTGCTCTACAAAACACCTTTTTAGCACTGAAGTTAAGATATGGATTTCCAAACCTAATAAAACCTCAAAGTTGCCCCTTTGCTTGGTGAGATCAGGCTGATATATGCCCACTGTTTTGGGTTTAAGGTTTCTAGATGAGGTGGCTGAGGAAGAAGTTAATATTTGTGGGATGCAGGGACTGTGACCTGGGTGGCTGCTGTCACGGGAGCTGGGTGATTGCTTGGGGGGCAATGCTGCTCTTGGAAACCCATTTAAACTCTGTCTTTTTAAAACCCTCCCTGCATCAATGCTGTTAATCCCTTCCAGGAGGAAACTGATTCCATTCTCCATCAAGGGTCATCAATGGGACTGAAGGACTCCTCTAGGTAAGTCAGGCTGTTTTCTTCTTGTTTTCTCTTTTTCTGCACAGAGAAATGGAAACTTATCCTTTATCTCCTTTATCATTGAGACCACCCCACTATTCATGCCTTTATGGGTCTTGGATGTGTACTGGTGCCTCTGGTGGCCTCCAGAGATAGCCAGAAAACAATGCAAGTACAATTTGAGTGTGTATCCTGGCCTTTGGATGGATGTGGGAGGCTGCAGGCCTGATTTGACCTCTCAAAGCATAGAAGGATGCTCAAGTCAGCAAAACACAATTGCTTGGCTGCACATACCTACATAAATATGGGAGGTAGGCGGTGAGGAAACATTAAGGGGGATAAGCAGTCTCACAGTGCCTGAGAAAAGGGTGTTTCTATCCCTGTCCTTGTGCTAGATCTGGGTGGAGATAGGAACCTGCATTCATAATGCTGGCCTTCAGCAGGCTAATCCTCTCCACCTTATAGAGGCAGGGGCTTTCATGTCCAGTGAGAAGCCTCTAATAAGACCTTTTGGGGAAGGATCTCCTCTGAAAAGGCTGCAGGACTTTACCTTCTGAGTCACAAATCAATCTCATTAGGAGCCGGTTGAAGTGTGTTTTGCAGAGCTATTTGCACTAATGAGTTTAGTGAAAATTGTGCAATACCCCAAAAATGCATCCGGACTGGGCCATCTCCCTAGTGTTATTTCCCTGGAGCTGCTTTGGGATTTGGGCTGTGGGAAAGCAAGCTTTTCTCAAGGGATTTGACTGCAAAGCCATACTTTAACTTGGCTGAAGGCTGTGCCTCTTCCACTTAGGGTTTTGAGTTTGATATGTCAGAGAGCCATGAGGTGCTAGTGGTGAAAAGTGGGAATGCTGACTCTTCATAGGGGTCTGAAAACAGGATGGGAAGACCCCATACAGTGGCTTCCAATGTTGCTGTTGGTGGAGATCATGGATCTGGATGCTCCTTGTCATCCTGCAGCCTATTGTAATTAAGGAGTTATGTACGTCCTCATCACACTGACGCTCTGTTCCCCTTGTTGGGATGGATGTTAGGGTATCTTTCTGCAAATCCTCACAGTCTTGGAAGGACCTGTCTTGCCTAAAGGCTACCACTTCCTCCAGTGTTTCTATGATGTTCAAATGCCATCTCCATGTCCTACTTTAGTCATCAAACCCTGTAAACTGTCCCATTCACTAGGTGCTTTGTTCTTGGAGGTGTCCGTGCCCTTGCAAGCCTATTTCATGCCCACCACTCTGGTGAAGATCCTAACCTCCTGTTGACCATCTTTCTTAGGGTCACAGCTCTATGCCATTTCTTTGGGTTCTGTCACTGTCACCAGAGAGCAGATCTCAGCACTGTCCCTCTGGGAAATTGTTAAGATGCTATAAGGCCTCCCTCAGCCTCCTCTGCTCTGGGCTGAACAAACACAGTGATTTTTGGCTGCTCCTCTTATGCTTTGCCCTTCAGATCCACCCCCATCTTCATGGTCTTCTATTGGGGCACGTTAATAGCTTTACTTCCTTCCCATTGTGCCTAAAATATTGGTTCTGGGTAATGTGCTCTTGCTTGAGCAGGGTCTGATTTAGATGGCCAAAGAGGTCCATTCCAACCTCAGCCATTCTGCTATGAGAAGAGGCTGTGTGTCTCTTACAGGTCAAAGAGTAAATCCCAGAAAGAAGGACCTGCAGTGGGACAGCAGCTCTCAGAGATAGAGGACAAAGTTAGGGTAGGAAAGCTGTGGGATGACCATAGTTCCCCAAACCCAATCTTGCATGGTATGTTCCTCCTTTGTGCATGTTTTCTTTGTTTCCTTTCCCAGTATCAACATTTTTTCCCCCTGTTTTTTGCTTCCTGCAGCTCCTCAAGTCCAGTAGAGGTGATGATGGTGTGGCTGGAGAGCCTGGGGCTTCAGGGTTGTCTGTGAGGGTCACTGCTTTGAGGGAGGGTGTGAAGAAGGAGACAGATCCCCATGTCCCAAAGCAGAAAGGGGATGCCAGAAATCTAAGAAAAAAAGAAACAGAGAAGAAGCAAGAGCCGAAGAAGCAGAGGGAGAATTCCTTGAGAAAAGGAGAGAGCAAAAGGGATATATTAGAGGAAAGCCTTGGGAGTGTGATGGAGGGCATCAGGGAGGAAAATGGTGCTGGTGAGCGCAAGAATTGTGAAGTCAGACAGGGTAAAGCTAAAGAAGGGAGCAGCAGCACACGGGAAAGGGCTGATGAGAAGGAAAAGCAGAAGAAGGGGAGAGGGGAGAAGCGCAAGAAGGTAAAAATGGAGGGGGAGGAGAAGGAGGGGAGGAAGAAACTAAAGAAGGAGAAAAAGGTGGAAGAGAAGCAAAAGCTGGTAAGGCTGGGTGAGGAATTAGAAGTGGGAGATGGAGCAAAGGAAGATGAAGGTGGAAAAGGGGTGAAGGAGGAGGAGATGGATGAGCAAGGAGAAGATAAAGCATGTGGGCAGATTCAGAGCATGGAGACTGAGGAAAAGGAAGTGGGGAAAGGAGATGTATTGGGGAAAAAGCAGAAAACCAAGGAGAAAAAGCCAAAAGAGAAGGGGAAGAAAGATAAAGAGAAGAGCAAAGAGGAAGAGACCCCAAAGAAAACCCAGAAAAGAAAATCCAAGGATGATGGAGAGGAGAATAACAATAAGAAGGTTAAAAAGGAGGAAAAAGAGAAAGAAAAGAAAGAAGAAACACAAAACAAGTGGAAATGGTAAGCATCCTGCATGTGAGCCAACCAAAGGGAAACCTTTGGACAGGTTTAACTTGGATATAATGAGTCTTTTGGTTTTATTTCCTAGGGTAAAAATGAAACTTATATATATTTGTTATATTATTATATTATATATAATTATATATATATATATATATATGACTTTGATTGGAAAGGATGCCTTAAGATCACTTAGTTCCAACAACCCCAGACCTTAGGAAATGACTTTGCAGTTCACAGTGTGTTTTAAAAACACAACTACATTTCCCACAAGGCTCCACTGCTCCAACACGTGGGGGAAGTGCTATAACCCGACCAACAGCGTGTTCTTTATTCTCATGGCAATGCTTTGGGCAATGCCAGCGCACCCCAGTGTATAACGGGGTGCTGGGACATGATGTTGGGGGTGACTACTTCTGTGAGCTGTGGGTGGTATGTATCGGTGTTTGGCCATATCCCTGTTTGGCCGAGGGGTCTCTCGATCCCGATTCATCCCCACTGCCCTTTGTGCAGGGTCAGGAGGCTGCAGCAGGTGAGTGCATGGGGTTGCTTTGCTTGGCCGGAGGGTTACATGGGTTTGGGGAGGGGGAGGAGGTGGAGGCATTATAGTGCTTTGCAAATCACTGCTTGTCTCTCAGAGGTGCTTTCAGCCACGTTTTCTGCAGCCTGATGATTTAATGTGTGCATATATTTATATTTTCCTAAATGCCTTCCTTTAAAAAGTACTTTTTCCCCTTATTTTTCCTGGCAAATGATTTTTGATGCAATCTATCCAGCTTTTAACGCAATCTCCTCTTGCTGGGAGGAGTCAGCTGTGAAACAGTTCCGGGGTAATGCTGAGCAATATGACTCCGTACTTAATCTTAGTTTCATGCTTTTCTTTTTGCTTGCTTGTTTCCAGTGGTAAAATCTTGCCGTTCTTTTTCCTGCTGTTTCTAATTTCTATTGGTGGTTCTGTGTGTACAGAGCCAGGGGGGTGCAGATCTGCTTATCTCCATGCATTGCTTGCCAGTTCTTCCTCTTTACTCAAATCCCAGTTATCTTTTTTAATATTCTGCATATATATATATATATGTATATATATATATATATAATTTTTTTTTTCAGGGTGGATGTTTTTAAGCCTAATTTCCATCCTTGTTTTACAGCTGCAACTCGCAGTTTGTTTTAAGATTCTGTTTGTCATGCAGGGGGAGTGGGTGGGGGAGTGGTATGTTAAGATCCTATTTGCATTAAGGTCATACCAGAAGTAGAATGGGGTGGTGGGATGACCATGATCCCTTTTGTTTTTGTGCCTTTTAATGAACAGGACTGGGGAGGGCATGCATTTTAACACTTGTATTTTTGATGCAAAATGAGGATCTTTTAGGGCTCTTGGTGGCTGTCCTCAGTGTTTTGGTTGATGGTTCTGTCTTTTTGCTTTCCCTCCATCAGTTCCTAAGCATCCCACTGAACGTGTCTCATTGGGTCATTAATTTCTGCCTCCTCCAGGATGTTTTCCCCTTGGTTTGATCATTGTTTTTCCATATTTGGAAGAATGGGGAAACTGAGGCAGCGTCTGGAGGGATGGAATTTCACTTAAATGTTGTGGCAGTGCTCAGGAGAAAGTTCCAGACACTTGAGGTAGGGATGGTCTTATCTATGTGCTTCTATCCCAGGTGGGAAGAGGAGAAGACAAATGATGGGGTGAAGTGGAAACAGCTGGAGCACAAAGGACCCTACTTTGTCCCTCTCTATGAGCCTCTGCCTGATGATGTGCAATTTTATTATGATGGTAGGTTCACCTTGGGACGGAGCACATGGTGTTGCCTTCTGCATGTCCAAGGAGCTGGTATCTCCTCTTATATAAGGGAGACATGTTGCAGAGCACTTATTAAAAAGGCCACAATACCTCTTTGGAGCAAACCTCATCTGAGACTTGCTCCTCTGCTTACAGCCTTTATTTTTTGGCTGTGGGATGCTCAGGACTGGACCCTGAGTATCTCAAAGTGATGCAGTGCATCTCAATGCTAATACCTTAAAATCATATCCTAGGACTGCTGGATTGAGATGTCCCCATAACCAATGCTAATGCTTCTCTCCCTTTCTAGGTAAACCCCTAAAACTGAGCCTTGCCACAGAAGAAATTGCCACTTTCTATGCAAAAATGCTTGATCACGAGTACACGACTAAAGAGATCTTCCAGAACAACTTTTTTAATGACTGGAGGAAGGTACTTTGCATATTGTGACTTCCTTGCTGTCAATCCTCTGCACTGAATCCCAGTGTTAAGATTCAGGCTGTGGGTTTTCTTTGGGGTGTTCACCCCTCTCAAAGATTAACCTCTTGGTCCTGCAGCACCGTGGCTAATTCCTTATGCATAAATGAGATGCTTACTAGTGCATATCCCACGCTCCAGTGCCACTTCTGTAGACTGTGCCATCTGTGTGTGGTTACTCTTGGAGCTACTTCTTACTGTAGAAGAGCTTTGAATCTGCTTCACCCCAGAGCTGGTTGCATTTTGTTTCTCTGTGGGTCTGGAGCAGCCTGGCCATTTGCTGGTACAGCTTAATCTACCCTTGTGTGGATGTGGCTAAAGTATCAAGGTTGGCTGCATCTCTCTGTCTTTATGCACTGATGTGGGGATCTTTATTTCCTGTTCTCCAGAGGTGAAACATAGTCAAAAAGCACTACAAAGTTGGTTTTGCCACCTAGATTTATTATTGTATGGCTGGAAAAGACCACTAAGACCATCCAGTTCAATTGCTAACCCATCACTACCATTCCTCAGCCCTCTTCATTTCTTCCACAGGAGATGACACCTCAGGAACAAGAGATAATCAAGCAGTTGGACAAATGTGACTTTAGGGAGATTCATAAGTACTTTGTGGACAAAAATGAGGCACGGAAAGCACTTTCCAAAGAGGAGAAGCAGGTGAGAACTGTTTCCTATGGTACTTAGAACTGACTGATATGCTTTAGGAGTAGCTTGGGTTCCCTCCCATCCTGGTGGGTTATGCCCTTACCTGGGCCTCTTTAGTATTTGAACCACATGTGTCACATGCTTTGAAAGGTACCAGTCATCCTCAGTCCATGGTTCCAGGTTCTGCTCTGTCCAGAAGGTGGTAGACCTTTGCTTCATTAGCGTGATATGCTGGGACTGCATTGCCATGTGGGCTTGCATGGTGCATGAGGATAATGTGTATGAAGAAAACTTGGACCTTTGATTTTTCTCTAACCTTTTGAGCTGTCTTTACTGCCTTGTTTCCACTAGGAAAAAAAACAACAAAAAAACAGTGAGCAAGCATAAGTCATAGGTTTTCAGCTGTTTCTTATGGGGTGGCATGATGCTTGTTTCAGAAACTGAAGGAGGAGGCAGATAAGATCCAGGAGGAGTATGGATACTGCATCCTTGATGGACACAGGGAGAAGATAGGCAACTTCAAAACTGAGCCTCCAGGGCTGTTCCGTGGACGTGGTGACCACCCCAAAATGGGCATGCTGAAGAAGAGGATTATGCCAGAAGATGTGATCATCAACTGTAGCAAGTGAGTTGCAGAGATGAGCTCTTTCCAAGCAGAAATATTTAAGTTAGTTCTCCTTTTATCCCTTGCATCCAAAGGGTAAAGACTGATAGCATTGCTGAATAATTTTGAGCAGGCTGTTTTCTGCAAACAGTGATGCAACTTATTGGGCATCCTTAGCTTGCTGTGAAGGAATGACTGGGGTGCCAACCAGTTTCTTGTCCTTTGTGGTCTCTCAAATCATAGAACCATGCTGCAAAACAACTCTAAGATAATCTGGTCCCACCAATGGTTGTGTCCTTGTTCTATCCACAGAGACTCTAAGATCCCTGAGCCACCAGTGGGGCATAAATGGAAGGAAGTGCGCTTTGACAACACAGTCACCTGGCTGGCCTCATGGACTGAAAACATCCAGAACACCTTAAAGTACATCATGTTGAACCCCAGTTCCAAGCTGAAGGTCAGTGAGATACCAGATTAGTTGGGATGCCCTTGGTTGATATATGGAGGAGGGGGGGGGGAAGGGCAGAAGTGTTTATGTTGAGCATTGAGTTTGTTTTTAGGGACAGATTGCTACTTGTAGAGCTGTCCCTGTGCCGTGCTGCTCACGTGCATCCTGGTAAGGCTGCTGAGAGCTGGGCTTGCACTGAGAAGATCCACAGGGAGTTAGAGTCCATGGGGTTTAGTTCATTTGTGTTAGCAAACGGAGGACAGGAGGAGGTGGGATGGCCATCTGTAGTACTGTGGGAGGGAGGAGGGAAATGAACAGGGGAGAGAAAGGTGATTTTCAAGCTATTTCCATTCTTCAAAGCAAACAAGGAAAGCGTATTTAAGTTGGGCGCAGCCAAGTACATGCACTGTGTATCAGTCCACACGAATGGTGTGTGAAAATCAGTGGCTTTAGCTGTGCAGTGTTATAAACAGTTGACTCCTTGCTTGTCTTACGCTGGCCACAAGCTGGCAGAAGATGCATCCAATTAACAGCTCACATTTTGTGATGATCCTGGGCTCAGTGCAGCCAGCAGAGGGCACTGAAGCCCCAGCTGAGTTGTTTCTGCTTGATATTGTTTCTTTCCTGTTTTTCATAGATTTTTTTTTTTTTTTTTTAACCTCAAGAAGATGCTGCGTTTTGAGTATTTAGACCCTGGAAAAGTTGTGTTCCCAAAGCAGTCTGGCTGGAGGGGATGGAAGTAAGATGGGGCACTGAGTGACAATGCATTGGCCTCTCTTTCTAGGGGGAGAAGGACTGGCAGAAGTTCGAGGTAGCTCGGAGACTCAAGGATGTTGTCCACAAAATCCGTGCTCAGTATCAGGCTGACTGGAAGTCCAAGGAGGTGAAGAAGCGACAGAGAGCAGTGGCCCTCTACTTCATTGATAAGGTATCTGTGGCCTCACCTTGCCCCTTTGCTTCTCTGCTACTTTTGAGGCTGACATTAGCTTATTTGATCCACTTCAGACCATGACTTTTTGTTGTCTGACGGATATTACTGGCTCCACATCTTTCTGGTGTCCATGTCTACTTTACCTTTAGAAGAATTCTGGTGGGCTGGAGAGGTTGATTTGATTTTGTGTGTCCTTCCAGCTGGCCTTGAGAGCTGGTAATGAGAAAGAAGAAGGGGAGACTGCAGATACAGTTGGCTGCTGCTCTCTACGTGTGGAGCACATCAAGCTGCACTCTAAGCTAGATGGGCAGGAGCATGTGGTGGAGTTTGACTTCCTTGGGAAAGACTCTATCCGCTATTACAATAAAGTATCAGTGGAAAAGCCAGTAAGTGTGGTGGAGATGGATGCTGTGGCCAGTGTGGCAATGTGGCACAAGACTGCCCAGGGCCATCCTTTCTTCCTCCTCTAGGTGTTCAAGAACCTGCAGCATTTCATGAAGAACAAAGACCCAGGTGATGACCTCTTTGATCATCTCTCCGTAAGTTTTTGTGTCTCTACTTTTGAACCTCTTGTTCAACCATAAAATTTCAGCATCTCAATCATGATTCTATTTTGTTTCCCATTCTTTCTCCACTGGGTGATATCTCTTATTTCCCAAATGCAGGCCTGACTGTCTGCATGCACCCATAAGTAATGCATGTCCCTGTTAAATAGGTGGTTTTCTGCTCCTTTCTTCCTCTAACTGACCTGTCTAGGCTTTTTTGAGTCTGGGAGGAGCTGCCCATACACATGCTGCCTAGGGTATTGCTGGAGGTGGCAAACCTCACCCAATTGGTACTTCCCCACCTAACTGGGGCTCAGTGTGAGAGCCTTCTCCCAAGTTATCCCCTTTGTAAAACCTCTTACCTCCACTTCAGCATGTGGTATGAACTGCTGCCACCCATGCTTCCCTTCTGCCCATGTGCCTTACAAAGCCCCTTGCCCAAATTTATAGAGGTAAGAAGTTGCTCCTCTTTACCTGAGTCAACTTTCCCTGTGACAGGCCTTTAGTATCATCTTGTCTGGTTGTAGCCATGTGTGCTCTGTAGAACAAAGATATCAGATGCAATTTATGTGAGATACTTGATGTGAGATGTGGCTTTTTGGATATATGTAAGCAGAAGTTACTGAATTTCAGAAGTTCTGTGAATTTTAGTGATGTTTCTCCTAGTCTTCATTAGAGCATGAGCCAACAGGTAAATATGCAAGATATAGTCGATCTGTTTAATTGGTTTGTTTAAGCAGAAGATGATGGCCTGAAAAAAATGCTTTATTGTCTTGACATCTGCTTGTTCTTTATTTCCTTTTTTCCCTCTCCATGTTGTCCTGTGCTCGCCCTCCAGACTACCGCCTTGAACAAACACCTTCAGAAGCTGATGGATGGTTTGACTGCCAAAGTGTTCAGGACCTACAATGCTTCTATCACCTTGCAGGAGCAGCTCAAGGCCCTCACTAACCGTTAGTTCTTAATCACGTTTGTGTTGTAGGGGCAATGGGCTCAGATGTCCATCCATTACCTTGGTGACCCCATTGTCCCCTCTTCCTTGGCTGGTCATGTGTCATGTTGTAGAGTGGTATATAACTTGTAGGTATATGCAGCAGGTTGGGAGCTATGCAAAGTGGCAAAATCAAATTGCCTGCTCAGTGGTAGTCTGACAGCCAAGATGGGAGTAGATTTTCCCTTTCTTTTTATTATTGGTTGCTTGTGTTATTTCTGTCCTGCCCTCAAGTGATGAGATGTGATCACTTGATTGTAGAAACTGGTAAAGGACCACCATTGTTGCTCTCTTATGGCAAAGGCCAACAACTTGATGTTCTGGTTTGTTCTTTGCCTTTCCCAATGCCCAGAAAAGAAACAAACTGTGATGCTGCAATTCATTTCCAGCTGATGACAGTGTTGCTGGAAAGCTTCTCTCCTACAACCGAGCAAACCGGGCTGTGGCCATCCTGTGCAACCATCAGAGATCCACGCCGAAAACCTTTGAGAAGTCAATGCAAAATCTGCAAACCAAGGTGAGGCCGACCAAACTCAGAGTCCTCAGATTTTCTCCCAACCTCACTGATACAGTCTTGAATGGGGAAAAAGAAGGGTGAGGAACGTGATGCTTGAAGAGACTGCATTGAGCAAGCATAGCAAGGGCTTTTGTGGCATTGAGCGAAGTGGTTTAGTGGGCATTGATGGTGATGGGTTGATAGTTGGACTGGGTGATCTTTTATGATCTTAATGATTCTATGAAGGAATGAATGAGAAATAGCAGCTTTTCTTAATTAGTACAGAGATACCAACTACCTAGGGTGGGTAAGAATCAGGTAAGCACATGTGGCTTGAATATGTTTGGGTTTTGGTTTATTTTTTTAATTTTTTTTGTCTTCAGGCCTAGCTGGGTACATGGCTTAGGACCATGGAATTAAGTTGTACAATTTGGTGGTTTGCATGAGAACCAGCTGAAATTTTAATGGGTCTGCTATGGAAATGCTACAAACTAAGGTTTTGTAGTTGTCCTCAGCTCTTTTGTTCACAGTCTATCAGTGAGCTTGGGCTTTTGTGACTGTGGCTTGATGCTGTCATGAGCCAGACAGCTTTGGTTAGTTGCATAAGGCAAATAAGATCTTCAGGTGTTTCTGCCATTAGTAATGTGAGGTTTTGAAGATGTTAAGAAATGTTTGAGCCCTAGTGATGTGTCTCAGGGCTGTTTCTGGGGGCTGCAGTGGGACTGATGAGAAATTAAGGAGCAATTTGTTGTGGTAACGGTAGCTGAAATCTCTGTGGAAGGACGTGAGCATGCAATCACTCTATTTACTTCAGATTGATGCCAAGAAGGAACAGCTAGAAAAGGCCCAGCAAGAGCTGGAAGAAGCTGAAGATGAGTTTAAAGACAAAAAAAATGCCAAAGCAGAGGCGTGAGTGATTCTTTTCAATTCTTGTTAGTGGAGGGATATGTGCCCAGGATTTGTGGGTGGGAATGTCATGGTCCAATATCCTACATGCAGCTAATGGGAACTGAAATAGTTTCTGGGTACCTCCTTTCCCATGAGAGCCTGGCAGATGGATGAAGGTCTTTGTGGTTGGGTCTCTGCAGGCGTAGGACTGACAAATAACTCCTTGCAGGGATTCATTTCTTTTATAGTGGGGCATATCTCTGAAAACTTAGACTTCAATGCAAACTGCTGGGCTATCCTACAAATGCCATAGTACATAGGGTGCCTAACTTGGGGTTGAAGCTGAGTGTACACAGACTGGTCCTGATATGTGTTTTCTTGTGGACTGTGGCATATCTAATCTCTGCTGTAGTCATAATGTGGGTCTTGTCTGAATTTACTCCTCCTCCTGGAGCCCAAGTATAGCCATTTGAGATAGCAGCCAGACTCCATGTGCAAACACTACTTGCCCAACATTTGTACAAAGGTGTTTAAACAAGAAATCAATCTTGTTTCTCTAGTAATTATTCTGTGAGTGGGCATGGTGGTGATGGTTGGACTCGATGACCTTGAAGGTCTTTTCCAACCTTAATGGATTCTGTTTTTCTCTGGTAGGCTGGTACAAAATCTTCCACTTTGCCATTCTAGAGCTATTTCTAGATTCAGTGGGTGTAGAGATCACTGAGATGAAGCTTGTTGTCTTCTTATCACTTTCCTAAGCAGCATCAAAACAGGAGAACTGCTCTGTATTTCACTTCTGCTGCTTTCCCCCTTTAACTTGCTCTCTGTGTTGCTCTTCCCCCTACCCTCAGCAATGTGCAAAAGAAAAAGAAGCTGTTGGAACGTCTGAAGGAGCAGCTGGCCAAACTAAGTGTCCAGGCCACAGACAAGGAGGAGAACAAACAGATAGCTCTGGGCACATCCAAGCTGAATTACCTGGACCCCAGGATTAGCATAGCCTGGTAAGCTTTGAGCATGCTCTGGGGTAGATGTTTTTTCTAGAGTTGTGCAGATTGTTCTGCAAGTCCAAAACTGCGACTTCCCTTGCTTGCTAGGTACTGATTGCAAGGCAAGATGACACTTCTTGCTGTAAAACCAGAACTAGCACATCTATCAACAGAGGCAAGGTGCAAAAGCGATTTCCTTTGGGGGCTTAAGGAGATTACACAAGTGAACATGAAGGACTATGGTAGGAGTTAATTGGGGTGGATTGTGCATCCATTGGGATGTCTCTCCATTGCATTGTGGTCTCCACAGGTGTAAGAAGTTTGGTGTGCCCATTGAGAAGATCTTCAACAAGACACAGAGGGAGAAGTTTGCCTGGGCAATCGACATGACTGATGAGGACTTTGAGTTCTGAGGAAGCACCTTTCCTGTTAGCCTCATGCACATCTGGTGCTGTTTAATAATTTTTTAATGTGCTGAGATTATTCCAGAGGTGGGATGATTGTCTAATACAAGTTTGTAGGTGTTTCACAATGTTTTTTTCTATTAAAAAAAAAAATAAATAGAAACCAAGTGTTAAAAGCAAATGCTATGGACTTGTGGCACTCATTTTGAGTGCAACTTAAATTTGAACTTTTAATTCCTCTCTAGAGCTGTCAGTTGCTTTGGATGTCTTCTTCCTTCCTCCTTGTTGAGAATCTTGGAAGAAGATTGAGAGCCTTAACTGTGCCAATAAATAAGATTACACAGTTAATCCTATCTCCCTATGGAGAAGTGCTGTGCTTCTTAGATACTCTGAATTATCCTGATGCAGAAACATGAGGCAATGATGTGTTGAAATAGGTGTAATATAGTGTGAGACCTGGGCTTGTGTCAGGGAGATGCACTGGAGTAAAGGGAAGAATCTCAGGGTATTTTGTGCCACTTCATTCTTGGGATTTGGTGAAACTGCAGTTGCACAAATATAATCAAAAAAGAAAAATTTGGGAAGGATGCCAATATCACTGAAGCTGCATCCTTAAGGAGGAATGGGAAAGTGCTGGGTCATAAAGCGAGTTTAATGGTAGAAAGCTGAAAATAAGTGATACATACTCTGTTCCACCCCTGTGTGATCAAACCTTGGTCTCTAAGAGGAGATCTCATGTTGGTCCAGAAATAAGCTCTCCAGCCACTGACTTCACATTGGGAAAGGACAGTGCTGGCTATGATGGATGGGATGCAGATGTACTGGGGAGTGATTAGCAATCAGCAGTCTGCATCCTTCCAACAGACATGGAGGAGGCAGAGACCAATTGCATGCAGTGTTGGTGCTTGTTCAGTTGGCTGCTTTTCAGAGAAAGGGAAAAAGGTGATATTTGCATGTACAGTTAGCCTAGTTGTCAATGAACCTCAAGTGTAAGCAAGCTATTGCATCAATAGCAAAACCTTGTAACACAGTGCTGATGTTGAGGCTGCTGTGGTTGGTGCATATAGTGGGTGTGTTTACAGCCGCTTGATCTTGTGTTTGAGCTGCTATTTCAGTTGGGAGCTATTACAAATGGAAGTGATTTTTCTGAATGTGTGATTGGAAGCCAGGGGTTTTTTTGCAGCTCAAACTAGATGTGATTCTGCCGAGAGCTGATGCTTCAGCTTTGTGCTTAGGCTTTGTAATGGGTGTGTATGTACTCAGTTGCCTGCAGAAACTGATATGAAATACTTTGCCTTCAAGCAAAGAACCTCAATACAGATCTCAAACCATTTTGTTCCAATAGGCCTCTAGGTCTCAGGATATGTATGATGAGAAATGCATGAGCAAACCCAATGCAGTACTGGTGTGGGATTATGTGTGTAATAGTGCTCCATGACTTAGCTGAGATGTGTCAGTACTGTCTCTCCAAGCCATGGGAGCTTATATAGAGCTTAAGTGAGGCAACTGAATTCTAAACCAGAGATCTGAATGGTGGTAAAAATGAGAGGAGCTTTAATTTCCTGGCAAAACTAGACTAGCTATCAGTGAAGCTGTTAAGCATGCACCCCATGTTGAATTTGTAAGCACAGAGACCCAGTTTGGATCCAATGCACTGAGATATTTACCTACTACAAATATTTCCTTGCTTTAAATAGTGGTGTATTATTATTATTATTATCAGAGATTTATTGAAAGCTTGTTCCACCCCCAACTAAGGGGGTAACTCCAGAGGAACCCCTTTTAAGGGGGGATAGGGGGAATACTCTTTCTATTGCAGAATAAAGGAACAAAATGCAAATGGATAAGCACAGTGAATGTTTCACACAAGGAGCTGTTTTAATAAGAGCAGCTGCATATGGGCTATATATAGTACTGAAGGGCTTCTTGACCATGCTCAGATGCTCTGGAAATCAGGACTGAAGAGCTGCCAGTGTCAGCCAAACAGTTACTGGTTGTTATGTAGGTGCTTAGATAAAGCATCTGCATTTTTTTCCCTAGGAGGGTGTTAACTTGTGTTGTGTTTACAAGTATGGCTTGACCAGTTCTGTCAAAAAACCAAAAAAACCTGTTGGGGAAGAAAAAAAAGACTGGAGATTCAATAGAGCAAAAGCAAGGTGGGGAAGTCATGTGTTTGGCTAAGTATCTGAGTTGATACTTGGTTGAGTAGTGAAAGAAATACCTTGGAACTAGCTGAGCTTTAAGGAGAGAAGGTGACAAGTCTGAGGAGTGTAGTCTTCTCCTGTGGCCATAATTATGCAACTCAGAGTCTGGGGAAGGGGGGTTTCATAGAGTGGCTTGGGTTGGAAGGAATCTCAAAGACCAAGTTCCAGCCCCCTTCTCTGGGTGGTGTTGCCATCCACTTGATTCTGTTGCCTATGGCCCCATTCAACTTGGCCATGAATACCTCTAGGGATGGGGCACACACAACTGCTCTGGCAACCTGTGCCAACACCTCACCACCCTTTCAGTGAAAAATTTCCTTCTGATGTGATTCCACACCCACGTTAGATGGGACCTACAAGGATCATTGAATCCAACCCCTGGCTCCGTGTAGGACCGCACAAAACTCAAACCCCATGTCTGAGAACACTGTCCAAACACTCCCTGAATTTTGGCAGGTCTGGGGTCACGACCACTGCTATGGGACCTATTCCATGCCCACCAACTTCTGCTGAATAGTTCTTTCTTAACATGAAGCTTGACTCTCCATTGATGCAGATCTATCCCTTGGGCAGTTGGAGGCTCTAACAGGGCTGATATTTTGGGGGTAGTCCTATGTAGAGCCAAGCATTGGATTTGATGGATCATTATGTGTCCCTTCAACCTTGGACTATTCTTTGATTCTATTCTATGATATTTTTGCATCAACAGCCTGTAGAGATAGGAACAGGAAAGCCAATGTGTTGGCACCCTTTGCAGCAACTAGTTCTAGCTGCTGCTTATCAGCAACCTTCCCACATAGTGCTTTCTCCTGGGTATGAGTCAACATCTTGAGGCACAGCCAGCAGATTATTGATGCTCATTGACAAAAGACATGTGTCAGCCTTTCATTTCCTGGAGCTGCTTTTTGCTTTCTTGCTGGAGTTGACAACAGGGTTGGTAGTGTTGGGTAGAGGAGTGACCTGCTATATGACTTGGGTAAAGCAGCCATAGAATAGAGTTGGAAGGAACTTTTAAAGGCTATCTAACCCAACTCCTCTGCAATGAATAGGGACACACACAGTTAAATCAGGCTGCTTAGAGCTCTCTCCAGCCTGACCTTGAATGTCTTCGGTGACCAGCTCTCTATCAAAAGCTGCTCTTTCATCTTCTTAATGACATGGCCTTGGCTCACCTGCAGGCTCTTCAAAGAGACAGCCTTTGGGTTGATCCATCTTAATTGGTGCAGAGAAGGAAGTGGGTGTGATAAGAGCTCCTTAGCAAGGAGTGTTTTCTGTTGGACTGCTTCTTACATTCTGTCTGCTCCCTGGTGAGCCATCAGATTAAGGAGGAAACAAAACAGCTGTAGGTTGGCAGACAGGTGAGAGGTGGGAAAACCCCTGCAGGGATATGAGGAAGAGAAACATGGAGAGTTGCCAAAGGGTTCTTCTCTCTTCCCCACCTTCTTCTCGTGAGTCCTGATGTTGCAAAACTGCTGGGGGGAAAAAGAAATAGGAAAAATGGAACAGAAACTTTGAAGGGGAATATTTGTGTCAGTGTGATAGGAAACTATTTAAGCAAGACCATCGCTGCTGGGCTTCAGAGTTTCTTCTTCAGAATGCAGTAAATGGAATAACTTCTTTTTCAGCCTCCTCTAGTAGGAGGAGATCACAGCTGTGGTTTGGCATCAATAAAATACGTGCTTCAGGAGCTCTGTGTGTGGATGCAGTTGTACTCTGTGTCCATCAACTGTTGGCTATGTTCAGATAGCTGTAAAATAAGCTCTGCTGGGACAGGCGTTAGCCCTTGTCATGCGTTTGTAAATGTGGTACTGCTGGTGCCAAGGTGAGCGGCTGCAAAGGAAAGTGAATGATTAACCTACAAGAAACTGAATCTCTGTGACAAAACGAAGGGCAGTCTAATGAGAGGAAGAGGGAAGGCTGCCAAGGCAAGGATAAAACCTTAGGATATCAAGTTTGTGCAGTGGGAGGGAGAGCTTGTGGCACTGTGCCCAGCTTTGGGAGGAGGGAGATAGCTGCCCATCACTAGCATCCCACAGGGAGTGAGTAGATGACATGCTGGCTGGTTTGTCCTATGGCTTCTTTTTAGAAATAATTGCCACATTCTTGGCCAGTGGAGCACATGCATTATTTAAAAGAACAACACAGGCTCAGGAATATCTCAGTCTGTGTCCATCTCAAGTGCTGAGAACAGCTTCTCCAGATCTTAATCCTGTGCTGCTGCAAGCTGGGGCATGAGGAATTCCAATAAATTGCTTAATTACAATTTTTAATCCATATCTGGATTAGGCTGCAATTACAAGTGATCAGTTTGCCTCGAAAATAAGCCTTTAAATAACTGCAAGAGGGGTCATAAATTCATTCTGCTGCCATGAACCTGAGAAGAGCACGATGTGTTATCTCTGCAAACCAAGGTAGCTTTTAGTTAGCCTGTAGTGTATCAAGCTTGTAAAGGAGGGATGGGGAGGTGAGTAGCTGCCATTTTAGGAAAAAAACAAAGAAAAAAAGTTGTGTTTCTAGCTTGGTGGGTTGTATACAACTCCCCATTCTCTTGCACACAGGGCATTTACTTACGAAGGTGTGGGTCAGGTGAGGAGTTCTCTCCTTCCCAGAAGTCATCTCTATGTGAATGAGCTCTTTGTTTTATATAGGTGTGCTCTGTAATTTCTTCTTTCTATTTCTTAAGATGGACTCTTGAACCTCTCAAGGCTTAGAGGGAGAGCTGGGTGGGAATTATTGCAGCTGGTTTTAAGTAGGGTTTACATTCACTTCTTGGAAGATCCCTTTCAGGCAGAAAGAGTCTCTGTAGTTCATTCCTGGTGCTGCAAAACCCTACTTATATTAGAGAAAGAATGTGAGAGGGTTAAATCTCTACTGCTCCCTCTTCCTATGCGTTTCTGGACCTGAAAGGGAGGATTCTGTCCAAGTAGGAGGCCAGGAGTCCCAAAGGAGTTCCCACTCAGGCTCCCTGTGAAAGCAAATCTTGTCTATTGCCCTTCCAGAGGTAAGACTTGAAGGTAAAGGTGAGAAGTGAAGAAAAGAAGTCCCGTAGGTTCAGACTCATTTCCTAGCTTCTCCTAACCCAGGTACATGACATAATCCTATTATCCTTTTGTTTTGTACTCATTTTTTCAACCTTTTTCATTGGTATCCTATATTGGACAAATGCAGCTTCACTTCTCATCCAGCTTTCTATATAGTGCCTTTCTACATGCTGGAAAAGAAAAAAAAAAACAAAAACAAACAGGTTATTTAATACTATAAATAAAACCAAATTGCTCATGCTATTTTTTCCCCCTCATTAAATTCTAAGACAAGAGGGTTTGGTATCCCCTAGCACCTTAGTTTGGTGCTGCTATTGCTGGTTATGGGCCAATAAGCTTTGAAATGAGTTTGTGAGACCTCAGGATTTATGTTTCTAAGGTTTGCTCAGGCTGAGTTTGTCTTGACCTGCCTGAAGCTTTGTTTCACTTGGCTGAGCTGTAAGAGCAATTTTTCTAATTGACCAGGTGGCTTTGGCTAATTTGTTCTGCTTTTATGTATCTTTGTATGATGCAACTGTAGGCTTTTATAGATAGCAGTAACAATCCATTATTCTGTATACGGTGAGGTATTTATGGCACAGGCACAACGATATAATGTAGAGAAAAACAGGTCTGATATAACAGCAGGGATCTGGGCAAGTGGGGATAAGAAAAGAGACTGGCACTGGAGCTTTTTGGTAAACAGTTCATCACTGGCCAGCTGAAGAAGAAGCAGACCTGGAGATCGTGGCATCATTAAGACTGGAAAAGACCACTAAGATCATCAAATCCAAAAGCTGACCCATCATAGCCATACCCTACACTAAACCATGTCCTTAAATACCAAATCTACCTTTTTCCTGACAGCCTCCAAGGATGCTGACTCCACCACCTCCCTGGGCAGCCTGTTTCAATGCTCTTCTAGGGAATATTTTTTTCCTAATATTCAACCTGAATCTCCCCTAGAACAACTTAAGGCTCTTAACTCTTATCCTAGATCCAATCAGGCATCCAGGATGAGATGTCCCATCCTGGTGCTGGGAACTGCAGTTCTTGTCAGTGTCAGCAGGTTCATTTTCTGAACTGAACCGTGATGCCCTAGGAAACTGGGTTCCTGTTGAATAACCCATGCAAGTTTCTTAGCCCGTTCTGGTCTCCTAATTCCTTCAATGTTTTACTCATCTGTCTTCTAAACAGGTGGTGATCAAACATGGACAGACCAGTCTTGAACCTGACTTGATCCTTCTTTTTGTTTAATCTTCTACTTTCTCATGCAATAGGGCTCTGTGGCCACTGTGAAATAAAGAGAGAATAAATAACACCTGTCTTGGAAATGTCTGTTGATAGCTGACTCACAGCAGGGCTGAGGTTTTGCAAGCAGCATGGTCTGGTTGTTCATGCAATTAGAGAGAGCTAAACAAATGGGGATGAGTAGGAGGAGGAGATGATCCTGATCAGCACAACCCTGGAGCAAAGTGTGTCTCCTACTGCTTCAGCCAGGCAGAAATTTCTGAAGGTGCATAGAAAGGCATCTAGAAAATCATTACTTTATACATCCAGTGGTATTTTACCATCTATACTCAGGTCCTGACAGGAGTTGGGACGTCATGGGGAAGGCATATTAGCAAATGAAAGCTCTTGGGTCTGTTCCTGGCCCTGTGGTTGGCTGCTATCCATCTGTATCCCTCTAGAACAAAGTGGCTGAGTCCAAAATACCAGTTGGAAAGTGTATCTAATTTGTGATAAGTTCTGCTCCCTGTCCAGGAACTGTCAGAGATGGTTTTAGATGTTCAGGCAAAAACTCTGCTAGTAATTAAACATCATGGACAACTGTCCCCCGTGCTATAGGACAGGCCTTGAAACTATGACCGAACTCTTCATGTTAGACATGGTTTCTTCTATGACAGCCCTTCTTCAGTGTGATTCTAGCCCCAAGGAAGCTGGAAAGTTGGTGACCTCCTCTGTAGCACAACTGGATCCCCCTATTACAAGCAAATTAGGTAATATTGTTCTGGGAAATCCCTGGGGCACCGCTTTCCCTCCTTGAGCCAAAGGGCAGGTTCTCCAAAGGATTTCAACACCTCAGTGTTACCTGGCCCCCAGGCTGCCCATGCTGTGTTGTTGAACCTGAATATCTCTGTGCTGTAGTGGGACTCCCATAGTGAGCACCCAGATACCTTCGGAGCACTCAGGAAAAGTGTGAGCACGTGGGAGATGGGGGCAGAGTCAAGGCATCAAAGTCCTTCAGCTATTTGGAACATGAAGAGTTTAATCCTATGCTGATTTTCAGCAAGACCTGTAGACTCAATATTGCTCTTTGTTAATCATATTGATAAATAACACAATTACTTTTCACTTCTTCCTCAAAAATAAGAGTTAAGTCAGGTTAAAGCAAACTCCTTCCTGGCCTATGCAGAGCTTTGTCCTTTGGCTGCGGGACACTCAGCCTTGGCTGCCCATACTGATTTCCAGATCCTCACGAAGAGTCATCCCTGCAGGAGGACATCATGTTGTGAATCACACTGGGCAATCCTTTGTTCTCTGCAGTGGGTCTAGCTCTTTGGTTGCTGCCTTGTGACATCGAGGAGGACTGACACACCTCCTCCAGCATCCACAATGGCAGGCAGTCCCTGTGCTTGGCAGGACTTCATCTGTTGGGCAAGCAATGTGGTTTACCCTCTCCACGCCCAGAAGCTGTATGTCCATTGTTGGGGAATGATGAATGCTCATGGGGTTATCAGGGCTGACTTCACCATCCTGTTAATCCTGCCTCATGTCAGCAGTATGGATAGCCCCAGTGGTTTGAAGCCAATGTCAGAAACCTCAAAAATATCTGAAAATTACTACCCCCAACATCAGTACACCCCCCTCGCCATTTTTTTTCCATCAAAAAAGATGATACCATGGTTTTTGGTGTCCCTCTGAACTTCCTCTGGCCATGCCTTCACAGTGATGAGTGATGAGTAGTCATATCAGGTGCCTTAAATGTGCAAGATGCCCGTGACCGCTGCTTCAGGGCTGATCTATCCAGGGCCTAAAATTCACACCCTTCCCTTTCTCCATCTAAGGTCTTCTACATGTTCTCTTAGTCTCTGCCTATTCTTCTTCTACAGCTCCATCTCCTAAGCCCCAGGTTGTGTACAGGTCCGTTCTCTTTCTTCAATCCCGTTTTCTTTCCTCAGCCAAGTCTTGCAAGGTAGAGGAGTTGAGCAGACCAAGCAGCCTTAATCTGGCAGAGGATCTGTTCCTGCTTTGTCCTCTCTGCTCTTTAGTGGCTGGGTCTATGATGATTCATGGAGAAGTCTGCAGATTTCCTGTACCAGTTTTCCTGGTAGCTCTTTCCTTAGAAGCAGAAGTGTGATAAGAAATCAAACAAAGGCTCCAGAAGGTCTTAAATTATCAGCTCCAGCTCCACCCCAAAAAACAGACAGAGAAGTCATACAGGCTGGGAACCTTATACTTGAATGCTATCTAGCAGGACATTGCATTGGATGCTCTGTGTAGAAGGGCCATAAATGTGTTTTTACCCTTTGCTCAGGTGTAGCAAAGCTGGAAACCGACTCCCAAAGTGCCAGCTCCTGTGTTTGAACACCAAAGCTGTTGTTCTCTTGCTGCAGCTGCTCTCAAAAGTAGGATGTGGAGCATTTAGGACTTTATAGGTAACCAGCAGCTTTTATAGTCTACAGGAAATCATAAAACATTTCCTGTTTATAATTGTCAACCATGAAAACAGATCTAGATCCACCCTGACTGTAGACATAAAGGAGTTCTCCAGGTCTAGCCCTGGAAAGGCACTTAGCAGACATCCACACAATGAAGCCATTAATTTATGCCATTTATTGCCATTTTGCTTGGAGTAGATGCCTTTGCTGAACTATCTGGCCGTAGATGTGATGTAGTAATGGTACACTGATAGTACTACTAGCCTGACCATAGAGACATTAAAGCATTAGAAGCAATAAATGGGATGAATTGCTCCCATGGTGCTTTCACTCATCTTCAGACCCATCAGACCAGCCTGAAGGCAATACTGAGGTGAGAAAAAAAAACAACGTGCATTCCTATCCTGTCAAATAATACATGATCCCTGCCCATCTTTTAAAATTGTTGTCTTCATCATCACTCAGTCTAAACGCAGGCAAGATATATATCCTGTCCACAGATAAGGGTGCTTTTCCCAGGCTGTGAAGACGACTGAGAGAAGATGAAAGCTTCCTTCCTTGCCCTTCTGGCTTTGGTCCTATGTGCATATCAAGGTAAGAGCGTGGTTTCTATTACACAAAGAATTGTAGCATGTTGGAAAGACAGAGAGGCCTTGTGGGAAGGGATGTCTTAGTACTTGTAATGCTTTAATGCTTGCAGTGGAGATGCTGGGGAAGATGGAACTCCTCTTTAATTTCTCAGATGGAATGTATGAAGGCTTGCTTATGTTCAGGATGTATTTCTCTATAAACTCATGTACTGCTGGATTTTTATGAAAGCAAGACCAACAAAAAACAATAGGAGGCAGCCGCCGCTTTTCTGTCTGTGCTAAAAGACTTTCCAGCGGGTTCGTTTGTTCAGATGTTGTAAGACTGTGGTTATTTCTATATCTTGATGAAGTGCTCTAGCCTACAATCACACAACGTATCCATACCTTCATGCTCCTATCTCTTCCTGCAGCTATTGACACCATTTCTAGTGGGATAGGGTCAGATCTACATCTCCCTTTGTGCAGCTTCCTGCTTAATTCCCCTACTGTCTGCTCTTCTCAGAGACCCTACCCAAGTGATTTCAGGGTCTTTGGAGTCAAGCTGGGGAATGAAGGGGAAGTTTGGAAGTGAGCTATATGGAATAAGTGTCTTTATGCTGGGATATGTGGGTGGAGAGAAATATTTGCATCTTATTTGCATTATGGGTCTTATTGTTTATTTTACTGAGATTGAAATCTGAGCCCTCTGAAAGTATATAGTCCTATAGCCTCTATTGACAAAATATGTAAGCAATGAGGGAGAATAAATGTCAACTTTGATTTGCACTGAGGAATAAGGTTTTCCAGCTCATGGAAATTTGCCACATTTTCTGCTGTAGAAAAAAAAAAAAAGAATTTATTGGAATAGTTATTTGTGTCGCATTGTGGCCTAAGAATACCTTTCTGCTGTTTACCTTGGCTCACTTTCTAGAACAGTGATTTTTGCAAATTTCCAAGTGTTAATAAGGCCCAAGGGACTGAGAGATTGTCTTCAGCATCAAAATCAAGAGCACCTTAACTCAAGTTAGATAATGTATGCAGTAAAAGTAACAAAGTTTTGGGCTGCATATGTCTTATGGGTGAATTCACACAGCTAAGAGTTAAATGTACTATTCTTAATTGGTGTTTTAACACAGATTTGAGGGCATTGAAGTTCCACCCATAGACATATAGGGTGAGGACTGACAACTTCAGGCCATAGAGGTCTCAGTTAACAGGACCAACAAGTGCTAGTGCTTATGGACCAATTTGGCTACAGTCTTATTTTTTGTGTCCCCAGCAACTAGAAAAGGTGAATCCAAGCCTTGGAACATCCCTATAGACTCCTACAGTAGGTCGTGAGCTTCCCTGCTCCTTGCATCATATCAAACCCTGTGTCTTTGTCTCACCTGCGATGCCTGCACCTGTGTGCATGTGTTGGGTTTAAATGTGCAAGTGTGCAGAGAGCAGAGTGAGTTGAGTCTGAGTCTTGCAAATCCATAGTTTTCAGCAAACTTGCATGTTGTGCATTTGAGGGGCAATGGAAAGAAAGTGGTCATTTTGCTACTAGGAGTAACAACATTTTGTCATCATCTTTCATATTCCAACTTCTCCTGTCTTCTCCTGCAGCAAAAGCCCTGTATTGCTACACCTGTGAGTGGGAACAAAGCAACTGGAGCTGTCTGAAGGCTAAGAAGTGCTCCGATGAGGATGAGTACTGTGTGACGAATGTTGCTGCTGTAGGAATAGGTATGTGGTGTCAGTGCACAGGGACTCAGGAATGCAGTGTAGGGTTTTGGCTAGATTTATATGATTGCTCTTTGTGAATGGATGAGTTGAGGAATCATGGGGAAGGACATATGGAAGGCAGAGATTTCAATAGCCCAATCTGGCAGGGCTGTAGTTAACAGAGTTTGAAAAATTCCTCCCCAGCACAGCTTGGGATCTTCCTTCTTGTTTTATGCCTGCATGGAAAAGGATACTGAAATAGGTCTAGTGCAGATGCAGAAGGAAATAAAATCTGGCAAAGTGCTTTCAATCCAGGCAAGAACATTCCTTCATGGAGCTTCATAGAGCTGGATTCAATATTCCTTGTGGATCCCTTCCACCTCAGGATATGATATGATTCCATGTATGCCACCATTGTACACCTAACAAAGTCTCAACATGAGGATCTGTGCTGGGAAGTGCTGGATGCCCATCAGAGATATTAAATGGTCCTGGCAATTGTTGAGTGGGTGAGATTGGGAGGGTTCTTATTGACCGTGCTGGTCCTCAGGACAGAAGGACATATTATTTCCTCTTCTAGAAGACTGAAGAGCTCTTGGGAAGTCCTCATCACTAACACTGCTCTTCCCTTTCTCCTTTGATCAAGGTTCTTTGTCTTTCTGGAAGAGGATCACCAAGAAGTGCTCCAAGACCTGTCCATACCACAACTTCAGCCTGGGCCTGGCTACGTACACCTCATTCTGCTGCCAGACCTTCTTGTGCAACCTGCCTGCCTGCCCAGGACCTAGGCTTGCTCGACCATAAGATGCTGGTGTTCCTGAATCAGTGTCCTTCACTTGCTCAGAGAAAAGAAATCCTAAAGGCCTGAAGAACATGATCAGATTTCCCCAGAAGGGTATGTCAGGGGGAAGTCTTTCAATGAGAGTGTGATGTAGTACTGGAACAGGTTGCCCAGAGAGGTTGTGGTGTCCTGTCTCTGGATGTGATCATAGAATCATAGAATCTCAAGGTTGGAAAGGACCTACAAGATCATCTAGTCCAACTGTCCTCCCATTACCATTGCTACCACAGTACTGAGACCAAGTTGGATGGGGACCTGGGAAACTTGATCTAGTTGTTGACAACCTTGCCTGTGGCAGTGGGGTTTCAACTTGATGATCCTTATGGACCCTTCCAACCCAAACAATTCTATGACTCTGACTCTATGATTCTATGACTCTTTGACTCTATGATTCTATGATTCTATGATATGGACACCATGCATGCATACTAAGTAGATAAAATATTAAGGTTGCTACCTTCTGCCTTGTCTTGCCTCTCCATCTGGAGCTTCTTACTGGCTTCTGATGTCTGAGTTCCATCACCCCAGCAACTTGACAGAGAAGTAACCATGCTATATCCTCTGCAGCTTGGAGGAGGGAGATGCTGCTTCTGTATGGTCTGTGCCTCTCTAGAGGGGTTTCTCCTGCAGTCTTGCCTTGTCTTGGATGCAGCTGGGTGTCACGCAGCAAAGAGCAGCTTTCCAGCCTCAGAATAGAGGGTAGACCAGAAATAAA
Organism: Coturnix japonica; assembly: GCF_054131305.1. NCBI lineage: Eukaryota > Metazoa > Chordata > Aves > Galliformes > Phasianidae > Coturnix > Coturnix japonica. The sequence goes on from NC_140664.1 coordinate 898,532, forward strand.
TACCTCTTTGTGCCAATTCAAGGTCAACTGTACAAACTGACATCATGTCTGCTGGGGAAGGGAAATAGCATATAATCCTGATCTTGTAATGGATCCCAACCACTGATTTTCTCCCTTGCCCCCTCTGTTCAGCCTCTTGCTCCTGGTCCCCAGCTAGTGCCAGTGACATCCCTATGCTATCATGCCATTAGCAGTTGACATTCTTGTTGCTGTTGGTTCTGTTCATGATACCACACTTTTATAAGAAACAAAATACTTATCTGCAGTCTTTGTCCCCATCTTCATTTCCATGGGCTCTCATTGGCCATCCTCTTTGTGTTGCCTTGCTTGCAGCTGCTGTTTGAGCCAAGTGAATCAATTTCCCTGGATCTACCTCTTGGCAATGCATCGTCCTACAGTGAGTCATTCATTTGCCCATTCCTCAGACATCCCTCAGAGCAACTGCAGGGTAATGAAAAGTATTCGCAGCCTTTGGGTCAATCTGGGGAGGAACATTTAGAGAGGTTTATGAGAGAAGAATACAGATTTTTGAGTATTTCATGTAGATGTTTCCAGAAGCTGCAGAGAATGGAGGGTAAAAGGAAGCTGAAAAAATGAATAATGACAATGAGAGCTCAGGGATTCTTCATTGCTAGAGGTGTTACTGAGTGCCTTTCCCTCCTTCCAAGAAGCACTTCTTGGAGGAGAATGGAAATGCATGAACTTGGGTAAGTTGAGAGGGTTCTTCCCAGGTCTGGGGCTGTAATTTGGATGCTGAACCTTTACACCAACTCCCATGACAAAAACAGAGCACATCTGCAGCCCGGGACTCGCTTCACAATCAACTCTCTGAGCTTTCAAATCTGCAAAGCACTGCTCAGCCAAAGGATGATGCTCTGTGCTGTGTGGTGCTTCCAACCCAATGCTGGTAAACAAGGGGACAAAAGGGGCTTTGAGCCCTGCCGAGTGCATCTCCCTGGGGCCAGTGCCATGGCTTCTCCGGATGAATGCCTCCTTCTGAAGTGCTGCACAACAACAGCCTTCAGAGATGCATGCTCTCTTTTATTAATCGACTTCTGCTTTTACTTTGCCCCTACTTTGCCCTGCAAGGGCAGCTCTCTGGGCTGAAGAAGCTATGCTGACCAATGCACCTCTCTTTACCTCTTCCTTTGACCATGACTCTTTTTCACATCCTAATTAGGAATTTGCTTCTTTTTTTTTTTTGCCTTGAAGCAATCACAGCACCCTCCTGTCTCTAAGCCTGAGTGCTCAAAAGCTCTAATTTACTCCAGACACAATATTTTCATGTAAAAAAAAAAAAAAAAAAAAAAAAAAAAAGCAAAAAAACCCTGACTTTGTGTGTGTTTTGGTGTTTTTTCAGTGCACCGGAATTATTCAGCTCTCTGAAAGGAATCCCAGTTGGATAGACTCTAATAATTAATATTTCATTGCATTGGATTTATATGTCCTGTGGCAGCAGAGACAGTCCCCCGCAGCCTGCAGGAAAAGACAGGATTGTTTTCTTTCGTTTTCCAGGCCGTTTTAAAGCAAAACTGTCTTATTTTGCTTGGTTTGCCTGCTTCATTTGCTCTATCCTTTCTGTAGAAGAGCCTTCTAGTGCCCCACAGTAAACATAAGGGAACATAAACATAAAGAGCAAAAAGCACTGCAGCTCTATGGCATCAAAATGTGACCTCCTTCCATGGCACAAAACCATCCTGGAGGAGCAAAAACTCCTCTGAGATGTGTGGGGAGAAAAAAAAGACATAAGTGCAATGTCTAACAACTGATTCTGCACAGCAATTAGAGTTGATGGGGATCAAAGATAGATGGCAATCATTAACACAAGGATGAGGCTATCCAGAAAATTACCCTGTGGATCCCAAGAACTTGAATCAGACTTTTGAAATGGGCACTTCACCTGTCCCTGCTTATCCTAGCACATGGCATCGAGGAGAGGAAGAGCATTTTGAGGTTGTATCCCAAAGTGATGGGAGGCACTGGAGAAAAGTGCATGGAAGAAGTGCCTAAGCACAGCAAGAGAAACACTGCATCCTTTCAGTGGCTGGAGCTTGCATGTGCATAATCACAGAGGTGAAGAAACACACAGATGACGTAATAAATATTTGATTGCAGATAATAAATAGCAGTTTAAATACCTAAGTGATGAGTCGAATGGAAGGAAGGGGAAGCTGTGACGTAGCTGCTTTGGGGCCAGGTGGTTGTATGGTCAGATCTGCTGTGTCTGGTTGTAACCCTTCTCCTCCAGTGTCACAGCTGCAAACCTGCAGCCTCCAGCAGCCAAACCCATGCAATAAATTTAGCCCAAGCTGTGACTGTGTGAGCAAAGCTGAAAGAGTGCATGAAGCCAATTTGAGCCATCAAGCCTTGCAAAGATTAGGGCAAATGGCAAATACAGACAGTCAAGCCTTTCTATGGCCACCACCCACACAAGCCAACAATATGAGTGTTAAGGCAAGCAGGAAAACCCCAAAGCACCTTTCTGAAGAGCAGTTCCACCAAACTGTTGCCCAACTCTCTGTAGGACTTGGTGTGTAGGGTCAGATCCTTGTTTCCTTATTGGGGTGGTGAGCATCACTGGGATGGTGGTGAGACCCTGCAGGCAACCCTGCCCATGGCAGGGGGCTGGAGCTGGATGAACATAGATCCATAGAACCATTTGAGTTGGAAGGTCATCTTGAATTTAAAGGTCAGCTAGTCCAACTCCCCTGCAATGAACAGAGACATCAACAGCTCAATTGGGTTACTCAGAGATTGGACCTGGCTGACCTTGATTGTCACCTACCTCATCTCTGGGCAGCCTGTTCCAGTGCTTCACTACCCTTAAAGCAAAATAAAATAAAATAAAATAAAATAAAATAAAATAAAATAAAATAAAATAAAATAAAATAAAATAAAATAAAATATAAAATAAAAATTCAGTCTAGATCTCCTCTCTCTTAGATTGAAACCATTTCTCCTTGTCTTATCACAATAGACCCTGCTATAGTGTCTGTCCCCTTCTTTCTTACAAACCCCCTTTTAGATACTAAAAGGCTGCTCTGATCTCCCTGGAGCCTTCTCTTCTCCAGGCTCAACAGCCCCAGCTCTCTCAGCTTGTCCTCACAGTGGAGGTGTTCCATCCCTTGGATCATTTTTGGTGTATTTCAGCTCTGAATGCATCAACTTGAGTTAGTAGAGAACTGGGCAACTTTGGGTTGATTCCCCAAATTATTTGCTTTGAATCACTGGTAAAATAAAAATAACGGCAGCAAAAAATACAGGGAGAAATAAAACTCCTTGTACTTATTGAAAGGAAGCGTGATAGAAGTCAGCACATTCCTACCAAACTTCAGTTTTGCATTGGTGAATATTCAGTGATAAATGTCAAAAAAAGGGGGGGAAAAAAAGAAGAAAAACAATAGAAAATCACTTCCCTGAGAAGTCCTGGATGGATTCCAATACTGAGAGCTGATCTAAGCCCACGAGAGGGAGCTAATGCTTCTGTATGGTGCCAGAGTGGCTACAGAATGCCTAAGCAATTTTCAAGGGAATAGAAACCAGTAGCTATGCAAGGGATGCAAGGGCTCTGCTGGAAACCACCCAGACTGTGTAAGCAGCCCTGGCAAGCCACCAGCGTCTGCTTGCTCCCACGCTGTCGGCAGCAGGGGATGTGCCTCTGTTTGTTGGCATAGGGTTTGCTTGTTTGTCTCATACCAGCTCGTGGGGAGCTTGTTCTTGCTCTAGCATAGGCTCATAGAATCATGACATGACCATAGAACCATAGAATAGTTTGGGTTGTAAGGGATTTTAATGGTCACCAAGCTCCAAGCCCCCTGCATCATAGGCAGGGTTTCCAGTCACTGGACCATATTACCATCCAACAAAATACTCAGAGCTGGTACCAAGATCTACAAGGTTTCAACCCACAGGATATGGCTGTTGGCTACTTGGAAATGGGGAGCAAACCCCTCTTCCTTCCTGTAGAGCTTTTGGGAGTCCTGAAAATTGCTGGACTTTATGCAGGGAACCTTCTTTTCTTGGCACCTGCAAAGTCCCCTGGCCTAGGGAGTGAAGAGAGGATCAGACTGGAAAGATCTGTGCCATTACAGAATCATAGAATCATTAAGGTTGGAAAAGACCACTACAGTCATCTAGTCCAACTGTTAGCCCATCACCACCATGCCCACTAAACCATGTCCCTCAGTGCCATAGCTACATGTTTCTTGAACACCTCCAGGCACAGTGACTCCATTACCTTCCTGTGCAGCCAGTTCCTCGCCATTCTTTCTGAGAATAAATTTCTCATCACATCCAATCTGAATTATGGATGACTCTGTCCTCTCTTTCCAATTTTCCTGCACATTCCCTCTTTAACATCTTCTCCCCTCTCTAATACTCGATCCCACTGTCTCTCCATTCCTCCTTATCCGTAGGGTTTAGCCACCCCCCTAACCCTTAAATCCTGCCCGCCTGGTGCCATGCAAAGCTCAGATCCTGCAGTGCTGTTCTGCTATAACCAATGTAACACTCATCCTCCCTGTCATGCAATGCAGAAATCTGTCATGGCAAAACCAGAGTCGCTCCCACGTTGCTCCCTCCTACAGAAATGCTGTTATTTGACTCACTGTAGAGCTGAGGAGCTCTTGTTAGGAGCTCTATTAGGATCCCTCTCCCAAGCTTCCTCGTCACCATTTTACAATTGGAGGTGAGGGCAAGGGAGTGGACGTTGCTCAGTGTATGGGTTGCTTGGCCAAAGCATGATTTGGTGTCAGCAAAGATGCAAGTTGCACAGTCAGATGCATGAGCTCAAACCTATCTGAAGGGATTTATGAGCCATTAGTCTCATGTCCAGCCATGAGGATCTGGGTGGTGAAGAGTAGAGATTGCAGTGCCAGGACTTGTTCCCCAGAGATGATCCCAACAACAGGATAAGATACAGAGTCCTGTGTCCTCAGGAAACCTCTAAAAGCAGTGGGTGAGAGCACTGGCGTGGGTGAGGAGGGCAGATTAAATGCTACAGCAGAGAGGAGAGCAAGGAGGAGGCTTGGAAATGTCCTCCGCCCTAGAAAACCTGGGAGACCAGCTTATCTACTTCTTGCCCAGCTCCCAGCAGGATGTCAGCAGTGGTGACAAGGGAGGGCAGTGCTTTGTCCCCTCTCCACACCTTACAAACCTCTTCTCCTTGTCTTATCTCTCTGGAGCTTTCTCATCTCCAGGCTCAACAGCCCCTGTTTCTCCTTTCCCCACACTCAGAGTTCTTTGCTGCGTGGGGAAAAGCTGCCGTGCTTTTGGATTGGATATAACTGCAGGTTGATGCTGCTCCCAGGGCTTGTCCACATTGTGGGACTGATGGATTCAGAGAAAGCAAAGCTTGAAGAGTTGCTGAGTTTTGGGAAATTTAAATGGCACAACCATGTTGTGCATCCCAGCTCCTGCACATGCAGTAATTGCTTGCTTAGTGTGATGTGTTGCATCCCTCCCTTCCAGGCCATGCTTCTCTGGGGAAATGAGATGAAATGCCCCGTCCCTGGAGGCATTCAAGGCCAGGCTGGATGTGGCTCTGGGCAGCCAGGTCTAGTGGCTGGCAACCCTGCACATAGCAGGGAGGTCGAAACTAAATGATCATTGTGGTCCTTTTCAACCCAGGCCATTCTATGATACTATGATTCTATGCACGGATGGCATCAGAGTAGGACTTTGTCCCACCAGTAGGAATCCTTGGCAGTGGGACATTAAAGATGTTGTGGTTGTGATAGTGATACCAAAGGGCAATGTCAGGTGTGGTGAAAGGGTCAGAAAGGAGGTGGCCTGTGAAAGCTGTGCCTGGAGAATGAGAAGTGAGGTTACGTCTTCAGAACAGGTCTCCAGGGTTGAGGCCATGGCAGAACCATTTCTATTAGCTTTTCCTTCATCCTATATCTCTTTTAGACTGAGAAAAGAATGGTCAGGCATTGGAACAGACCGTCCAGGAAGGTGGTGGAATCACCATCCCTGGAGGTTTTCAAGAACTATGATGATGGGGCACTGAGGGATGTAGTTTAGTGGGTACGATAGGGATGGCTTGGGGTTGGACTTGATGATCATAGTGCTCTTTTTAACCTTAATGATTCTATGATTTTAAAGTTGGGTTTTCCTCTATACTGGGGCGGCAGAAGAGAGCAGCTGTGAACAAAAGCAGTGCCTGATGCCAAGCACTGTGTTTACAGCACAGAAATGGGTGGATGTTTCCCTGCCCCATGCAATCAGAGACTGGAAAACTTCATAGAGTTTCTTTTCCCATCAGAGATCCTTCTTCCTTCCCACTGCCCTGCTTGTGCTTTGGGCTGCAAAGGAAAGCAGCAATTGCAGCTGCAGCAATCCACTTCTCTACCATGCCAGTGATTTTGGGCATGGTTCTCAAATTGGGAATGAGTCAAAACCCAGTACCCAGTGTATGCAGTCAAACTGGGACAAGTTGTTCCAACTATGCCCTTTTCTTGGCAAGCACAATGGTGTCTACAAACCCAGGGTGGTTTTTTCACGCTGCTATTGCTCCCTGGCATGGTGTGGGTGGTTTTTGGTTCCCATGCCCTTCCCAGGCTGTCATCCATGAGGTTTTCAAAGTTTTTGTTTGTGCTATGTGACTGGCAAGCTGGGTTTAGGAGGGGCTGCTCCACCAATAGATGGCATGGACTGTGTCAAGAGAGCTGCTCTCCCCATAACTTGGAGCATCAGGGATGAGGGTGAAGAACCAAAGCCTGGGAAGGCTGCAGTATGCTGCAAAGGCAGATCAGTTCCTTTCCCTCCCTCTGCTTGACCACCAGTGAAAATATGCACCATAAAACCATATTTTTTTCCATGATAATAATAAAATAATAATAATAAAAAAACAACCACACACAGCTCTTACTCTTTGGCTAATCCTCCTGGGAACATACCCTCTTGCTTGCCCTGTTAGGCATATGATTGTGATCCCAGATATCCTGCTGTTTGTTTCTCTACCCTTCTCAAAACACACCTTTCGGGTTGGGATGGTTTCAGCCAGGATGTTTCCTCCATCTACTGCTCCTCCACCTGCTGTGGGCTCACCTCTTACAGAGACAGCTCTGATCTCCTTGCCCTCCTTGTCTGCCTTTGAGGATGCGGTTGTGGAGGTTTCAGCATGGCTATTATCCAAGGTGTGACGAGTTTCTAGATGTAACAAGCACCTTTTTCTCACCATGCAACTGGGGTTTTGACGCCTTGCTGGGTGAGCAGGAGTGGGTCAAGAGAGAAACTGGAGCACCCTCATCCTGCCATGCATGTACTGAATTTTTTCTACTCTCAACCGCTTCTTGCTTTCCACTCTCAGTTGGGTCTCACCTGCAAGAAATCAGAACCAGAATCCCTAAAACAAATGAACTGAAGACACCTTGTCTATGGAGCTCATTACAGCTTTCCCTCAGATGGAGAAAGGAAGTTTTCTCATTTCACTCTCAACTCTCATTTAACCATGGAAATTTTAGCTGTCAGGTTGCACATTGCACAGCAGAGGATATTTCCAGCCTTGAAAGAGCCATCACTCAAATCATTGGATGAGTCAAGAAAATTAAAAAAAAAAAAAAAAAAAAAAAAAAGAAGAAGAAAAAAAAAAAAAAGAAAAAAAGAACAATTTTGCAAAGCATGACTGTTTCCTTGCCTGCTGGGGAAGAAGGGGATGTGTGGCATTCTGGGTGCCTTTATAGTGGCACCTATATATATTCCCTATATAGATAAGGGAAATTATATTTCTGACAGAAGGTAAGTTGTCAAGTACAGCACGACTTTCTGATGTCCCTATGGAGGCTCTCACAAGGCCAGCTGCTACCATAGCTGTGTCACAGATGAATTTCTCCCATATATATCCCTGGCCTGGAAGCTCCAAATGACTGTTCCCTGCACCACCATGTGACTCTAAGATCTTGAATTTTTGGAGAGCTGAACCTCCAAAAAGATCCCATTTTCAGGGAAACGCAATGACAGAATTATCAGGTGAGCTGTGTTACGAGTGTAGCCTCAATAAACCTGTCTAAGATAATGTCTCTATACACAGTTGTGGCCAGTGGTGTCCTCCTTGGAGAGGCATTAATTCCTTAGAGGGTATCCCAAGGGATACCCTCACACTGAGGGTGGTGACACAGTGGAACAGGTTGCCCAAGGAGGCTGTGGATGCCCCATCCTTGGAGGCATTCAAGGCCAGGCTGGATGTGGCTTTGGGCAGCATGGTCTGGTGGTTGGCAACCCTGCACACAGCAGGGAGGTCAAAACTAAATGATCATTGTGGTCCTTTTCAACCCAGGCCATTCTATAATACTATGATATGATTCTATGAACGTTCTCTTTCACCTCTTCTTCAACCCAGCCATGCTTCTCCACCATCCTTTTTCCTTCAGACCCTAGAGTTCTCCAGTATCCCCCCCTCCTGGCTATTGAGGTCTCACCACCAACATAAATCTTGGCTCTGAATCCAAGAAGGATGATTCACATCCACAGCCTCTTTCCTTTACAAACAGGGTGGTGACCTCCAAATTGCTTGCAAGGAACAGTCTCATGTGAGGGCTGCTGATTGGGGTGTGCCCTAACTGTGTTGATAGTCTGATGGTATGGATAAAGCTGGGCTTGTGCCATGTTTGCTACTCTGGATCCAATCCTTGAGCCAGGACATTGATGTGGATGTGAATCAGGGTACTTGATCCCATCACTGGACTCAGTAATCTTAGTGGCCTTTTCCAGCCTTTATGATTCTATGCTTCTATGTGTTGTCTAATGTGTCCCAAGCTGATGGGGCTGAATTATCTCTCAGGACCTTGGAGGTTAAAGGCATGTGAGAGGATGGTTTTGTTAGCTTCTTGGCTGGTAGCCATGGTCTCAGTAGGCCTCATGTTCATAGAATCATAGAATCATACACTGACTTGGGCTGGAAGGGACCTCAAAAATCATCTAGTTCCAATTTCCCTGTTGGAAACAGCATTACCATCCACTAGATCAGGCTGCCCCATGCCCCATTTAACGTGGTCTACCATGCTTCCAAGGATAGGTCATCCACAACTTTGGACAACCTGTTCTAGAGCCTCACTACTTCTGTTACTCAGCTCTTGTGACCAATGGCAAATCTTTTGGTGACAGTCAGCTGTCGTGCTGAGATAAAAGTCTACCAAATTCATATTGTTTTCAGACAGACAAGGTGAGTTTGGGCTAGTCCTGTGCTTTCTAGCTGGAGGCTTAGTAGCCTCCACTATCTGCCATAAGGCTGCCTTGAGGAGTTCTGTCCTGTTTGGAGCCTACTTGTTCTGTTTGGTGCTAGGATGAGAGGTAATGGCCTTAAATTCTACCAGGAGAGGTTCATGTTGGATGTCAGGAAAAATTTATTTCCTAGAAGAGTGATAACAGGCTTTGCAGAGAAGTGGTAGAGTCCCCATCTCTGGAGACATTCAAGAACCATGGAGATGTGGCACTTTGACCACATTGTTTGATGCTCATGATGGTGAAGGGTCAACAGTTGGACCCGACAATCTAAGTGGTCTTTTCCAGCATTAATGATTCTTTGATTCTACCAGTCAGATGCCTCTACACTTAACTCTGTTGCAACTGCAATGAAATACAGAGCCTTCCCTGACCCATTAAGGAGGGAGGAGAGGACATAATCCGACCAGCCTGATGTTATCTGAGGCCAAGCTGGACTGCTTGACCTGCATGCACCAGCTGCATGATTCAGGCATAACATGAGCACAAAGCTTGTGCATTTTCTTCTTGTCCCACGATCTCTCCCACGTTGTGAAGTTTCCAACAGTGAGACGAAGAACAACTGTGATTGGAGCTATCCTCCAGAAAGAAAAAAGGAGAAACCGGGGGGAACTGGCAGTAAAACTTCCTCAGACCTTGACATTTGTTACACGTATCCACTCCATTCTGCATAGAAAACACTCTTTGTCTATCTGCACTTACACAAAAGGGGGACAAACTTTGCACAGTGTGCTCCCAAGGTCTGGCACAAACACACGTGCTGACCATTGCCAAACAAAAAGTGGGTTAAAGTTTCTTCCTTAAAACTCCCAAGCTCTGGTAATTTGTTACACCCTCTGTGGTACCAGGTTGGCACCCACCTACCCCACTTTCTGCTCTCCCTCCCCTCTACCCCCTTTGTCTTCTTTCTACCTTTCCTTCCCACCTCCCCCCCCCCACAAGCTCTTTTTCCTCTCCTTGCTTTTAAAAACTGAGCTTCAAGACATACTTGGCCCCTGTTGGTGATACTGGTGGGAGTCCAGAGCCCTGGCGGTGGCCCTGGCCGTGACTGCAATAGCAACATCATGCAATAAAAAAGCATGGTTTGAGACATGGCCAGAACTCTGTCTGGGTCTGAAAGCTGCAGTTTTCTACTTCAGGATATAGGGATAAGGGCCAGGTGGTGCTCTAGTTGCCTTCTGTACCCTGGTTGCCTACAGACACCCTGTATTCTGATTGCAACTGAGATTTGTGGAGCTACAGAAAATGCTCTTCAGACCCTAAAGGGATGTGGTTAATACCCAAGCAGCATCTGCACAAAACATGTGCACTGTCCACAGTGATAAGTAATGCCACCATAGGGGACACAGTGGAAGACCAATCCTTCCTTCCCATCCCATTTTCCTACATTCCTTTAATTATTTCCCCACTCAAGATTTGTCTGTTCACTTTGATGTATTTTGCTTTGTAACAATATTTCTCAACTCTCTCTTTCTCTCTTTCCAGTTCCGGCTGAAATATTAATCTTGTTTATTATTATTAGCCTTCTCCCTCTCTAATCTATTTAAATGCTTTCCTACATTTCTACTTCCTACAGCCCATTTCTCACTTGTAAATTTTCTGTTCAGCTGCACTGTGCTTTAACAGTGTCATTTATTTACTGCTCATTTATTTGTTTTAATTTCAAAGCCTTTCTCCTTTCTTGTTGTGGTCTGTGTACATGCATTGCTCCTTTCTTCCTGCTGAGGAGAAGCATTTCTCTGCTTGGTTGGCTCCAGGAGGGGCTGGATTAAGAGCAATAATTCAATTTATTTTGTTACTTTTGATTTCTTTTCTGGATTTTCAGTGTAGACGAAAAGGAAAGTTTTTACTTTCTATTTCACTGCCGGCCAGCTGGAGGTTGGACACTGTAAGTAAAACAAACATGTGGACTAATACTTATCCTTCCTCCCCCCACACTCCAGCAGATTATATTTCCTTCCTGATAGCATTCATGCATGTACAATGTCTGGTGCAGACAGTATGGCTGTTTTACAGATTATTTCCTAAGTATCATTGCTGCATTAGCTGTCATGTGGGACTCACACAACCTTGCTAAAAGAAGAGGTGATTAAAGATTCATGCTCAAGGTCAGGGTAAATCTAGAAAGAAGAATGGAGGACTCTAAAAACAGGATACTTCCATCCTTTAACAGGCAAAAGCAGAGAGAGAAAGCACTGGGGTTTGAAGGAATGAGGAATTGTACAAAAGAAGTACTGGGAACAAAAGAGAAGTTGTAGAGGTTGGGCAGGAAGCCATCTGCTTAGGATTCTGAATATACAGACTGTGAACCAATGTGTTAGGGAGCGATGTGGAGAAAAGAAACAATTGGATGCTCTTCATTCTGTTTCCACATGCTCCATGACCTTAGAATTTTAGAATCATAGAATCATTAACGATGGGAAAAGACCTCTAAGATCATGTAGTCCACTGTCCAATGTCCACCTACCAATAAATCATGTCCCTAAAACCCCAGAAGGAACTGTCCTGTTTATGAACTGCCCTTGGTCTTTTCTCTCTCTGAAGATGAAGGTTCCTAGTCTGATGAGATCTCCTCTTGGCCAGCACGTGTTTCATTTCTTTCTTGTTTTCATTTCTAATCATTCCCAATTTAACTCCCACAGCTGTTCCCATTCTCTTGCCTCTGCTGCGTGATGTGCATATGTGGCAAGAGGTGACAGTATGCTTGTGAGAGCAGGAGGAGGGAGCCTGGATGGACTGAGGAGGTCACCAAGGACTGGAAAAACCTGATAGAATCCACAGATAACAACAAACATTGTCGCTTGGAAACCCTAAATGTTTCTGGAGGGCAGAGAAGCAGAGCAAATAAAAGCACTGGACCCCATCCCTGCTTGAGCCCTTGAGAACCTCAGTGACGGTCCCCAGGCACAAACAGTTGTGTTGTGGGAATGCTACAGTACAGGGTTTTTCTGCTTAAAGTACTTTTCTCAGTACAAGTGGGTTCATTCTGAAGGACTGTGGGCAAGCCAGTGAAAATCTCTTTATTTACCTATTCTCCCACTTTCATTATGACAGATATCAATCTGTCCTGTTGTGGATGGAGGATGCCAGATGATTCCTCACATGAAAGCAATGAGCCACACCAGACTGGCATGGCAGCCTCAGCCTCGCTTTAAGTTTTGTGGCTCAACCCTATAGAGTAGGAAGGGACTCCCGTGTCTGAATCATAAATTGCTCCTCCAATTAGCCCTGCAGACGTTGGAATAACAGATTGGATCGGAGTGAGAGGTAGAAGAAATTGCTGCGTGTGATGGGTTATTTCCTACGCACAAACACACCCAGCGCTGATTCCATATTATGGGCTGTCACTCCCCAAAACTTCAAATTGATGCAATCAGATGAAATCAAAGCAAGCACAGTCCCAGTATAAAACCTTTCGATGGTGCATCATCCCACACTGTGCGGGCTCTGAGGGTACAGCAATCATGAAGGCTTTGCTTGTTGCCCTGCTGGTGGCAGTCCTGTGTGCTGAGCAAGGTAAGGTGCTACAAAGGCTTGGGGCAGCCAGGTGGAGAGGATGGAAATACCAGAAGAGAAGTTAGAGATAATGCAAGAACAAGAGGATTTGACTGCTTTTGCTGCGATTGCTGAAGTATCGGTAGTGCACTTTTTCTTTGGTATTCCTTACTTCAGACGATATTTAGTGAGATTGAGTCTTAGCCTCTGCTTGAGCTCTACCAAGGTGCTCATACCCCACAGAAGATGAGCTCGTGACCTGTGTTTCTCTCACTCTCAAGAACTGTGCTCTGAGCATCTGAAGATACACACGTGAACCAAAAAATGCTAAGAGCTGAGGACCATCAATCCAGCCAGTTTGTTTGGATAATGCTTTCAGACATAGGGTTTGATGTTTAGGTGGTCCTATATGGAGCCAGAAGTTTGTCTTGATGATCTCTGTGGGACCCTTCCTGCTCAAAATATTCTATGATTCCATGAATTAAGCTGGGCTCATGGTTTTGCCTTCAGTTTTCTTTTTGTTCCTGAATGAAACTGCTGGAGTTGCTGATAAAGATAACTGGGCTACTGTTGAGGCTTCATCTTCTGCCAGCGTTTCACTTTATTTCCCACAATGGCACTGCAATTAAGAAACTAGGTTGCTGGCAGATATTTGAAAACCCAAGAGCTCTTTGCTCACCGCTTTGATGAGCTTTCTTAAATGCCTCAGAGTGAGTGCATGTGTAATGGGATCCACAATATGTTGTGCTTGGCCCCTTTCAAAAGGATATAAAGATATGACTTGATAACTGCCTTGAGATAATCAAATAAAAAAACCACAACAGTTGCTCTCCCTGCATGTTTGTAATCCCAAGGAGTACTGCAAGCCTTTTTGCACTGCTAAGGCTATTTCTGACTGCATTTGCAAAGCTGGAGCTAATGGAGGGAGGGTGGAGGCCAAACATAGGCAAAGCTTCATAACAACTGCAGTGTTTTAAGTGGTTTCCTGTCTTGCATTAGTGAAAGAGAGCATGAGTGCATTTCTCTTGCTTTTGCACACGTACTGGAAGCTCGGTTCTGAAGGAAGTGTTTTCAAATAGCTATGTGTGATTTATCAGAGAAACAGATCAAGAAAGACTAGATGGAATGAAAAATGTGGTAACATATTGGTCGGACAGCAAGTCTGGAATTGCTCTGGCACGGTACGCAAAGGATATCAATCCACAGCTTGAGTCAGGGGACATCCAGAGAGAAAGGTGGGAGGCTCAATCCAAATGATAGAGAAGCACTGAGTGTTGTATGAGTCAATTAAAAGGAAGTTGAAAGAGCATCTGGGTAGGTTTCAGAACAAGGTGATCGGTCATTTGGTGAAGTTCAAAGCTCCAAATCTGTATGCAAGGCACCTGAACTCCCTGTAGCATAGAAAGGTAGGTTTTTCTTCTCTGACCTGGGGGAGTTTGGGCATAAAATGGCTTTTTATTTTCTTTTATAGCTGCTTCTGGAGTTGTCTAACCAAAAGTTATGGGCAGGTTCAAATTTAGGGATGTGTTTGAATCAACTGAGCAGCTGGGCTTCAGAGAATAGTGGAAGGAGATTTAGAAAACAGGTTCGAAATCAATTGAAAGGAGATGCTCTGTGTAGAAATAAGGACTTAAGAAAGCAAAAAAAAGAGCTGAAGTAAGGAAATTTTGGTCTAAATGAAAACCCTCTCTGGGTTGTCAGTTTATCACCTTTGATCAGGAACCCTCAATCAATGGGGTTCTGCCATGCAGGTTCTTGTGGTCACTGTTCCTGGAGGTGTTCAGGAAAACGGTAGAAGTGGCATGGTTTAGTGGGCATGGTGGGGATAGGTTGATGGTTGGACTTGATGATCTTAGTGGACTTTTGCAACTTTACTATGATTCTATAATCCTAACCAGGGATGGCAATGGAGCAGGCTGCCTTTGATATCTGCTCAGCTGCCTCCTTCACCTCTGACCAGAAATTTAAGGAAACGGTCATAGGACTCTGAACAGGATGGAAACCATTTTTTCATTCCCAGCAATTGTGAACCAACCTCCAGGGAACGCAATGGCACGCGCCTGTGTTTCTTGCTTGGCCAGGTGTCAAGCTTGGAAATTTGACTCAATTTACTAGAGTTTTGTTCAGAAGTAGATATCCTTCCACCTCCTGTCTTCGTAATTGCCCTGGCTGAGACTTGCTTATAATGTCACCGAGGACATGCTGTTCAAGCCAATGGTGGAAATAATCACTCCATTGTTCAGAGCAGCCTCTCCCAGGGAACTCCCTTTAAAGTGACTCTTCTAAGTAATTTAGCTCACAGAGGTATCATAGGCTTTAATTAATTCGTGTCTGTACAGTGTTTTGCAGATGCACTCTGAAAATAATAAAAAAAAACCCTTAAGCTCTCAGCTGAGAACAGTACAAGCTTATTCTCCCCTTGCCCAAACTGCACTATGCTAAACTATACCAAGTTCTGCTTCTGCAGGTTGGCTGCCAACCAGGGCAGCATAAAACCCAGGAGAAATGGAACTTAGTCTGGAGGAAAAGTCACAGGAGAGCACTGCTCAGCCTGAAAAATGTGTTTTCAGATTTAATCACCAAAAATCTGAAGTAAAGAAAGAAAACTTGTTTTCTTCTGTTTGCCTTTTCAGCTTCATTAATCAAAACCAACCTCTTATTTAACTTGCTGGGAAGACTCATTTGTAACATGTACCTTTTATTTTCCAAGAAGGGACATGGCTTTTGACACTTTCTTCCCAGAAGTGTGTTGCTGAAGCCACTGATGTGTGCCTTAAATGCTCTTTCCAGCTTCCTCCTTGTTTTGCTACACATGTGAAAATGAGCACTCCAACTGGAACTGCCTTAAAACCTACAAGTGTGAAGAACATGAGAATTACTGTACAACCACATACAGTGCTGCTGGGTTTGGTGAGTACTCGTAACACATCAAGAATTATGTTTCTTGTCTCCAAGGACGGAGATAGGCAATAATTTCTTCAGAGCAGTAGTCGCTCTTATTGGAGTTGATCACAAGGGCTTGAGGCTCACGTCACATAATATGGAACACAGATATTTTCATGAGCAGACCTTGTTGCTTGATCTGGAAGCTCATACCCATGCTTTGTGACATAAGAAAGGGGTTAGTTATAAGGAATGTAGTTTCAGAAATTAAATATGCACAGACAGTGATTTTTTGCTGTCCTGAATGAAGCAAGGCATGGATTTCTATCAAGGACTTTAGTCTAGTGTTGTCCACTTGATTCAGGTTGTGTGAACCCTCACCCAGTACTCATCAGATCTGTTAATCTCTGTTATTCCTGCATTGCAAGTTAAATTCAGAGCATTATACTCCTCCCATTTTCCTCTGGTCAGAACTTGCAGGGAAATCTTACTTCACAACTCTCCTTTCTTGTCTGTTTTTCATCCAGGCAAAGACGTGGGATATCGCATAACCAAGAAATGTTCTGCAGACTGTCCTGAGACCAACACAGACTTTGGAGTGGTGGCCATTTCCACCAAGTGCTGCAAGACCTCCTTGTGCAATTTCAGTGGTGCCAACAGTGTGAAACTGAGCTACGCTGTGATGTTCCTGGGGACAGTAGCCAGTTTGATCTGTGTCATTAGGGCAGGATTGTGATGAGGGTTGGGGGTGGGAGAAGACATGGCAACCCAAGGGCCTACACATGGTCTTGCCAAAAAGATTAAACAATGTCTTTTGTCAAGTATCTCCACCAAGGTCTATGCTATTCTGCTTTTTTTTCCCAACACTTTTTTTTTTTTTCCCAGACCTGACCCACAAAATGTCATGGCAGTGTAGCTCCTAGTTTGGTTTTTCTTTTTCCCCCTTATTGTTTTGTACTAATTTTCCCCAAGAAAGCTATTTTGATTGCACATACGTGACAATTGTCAGACAAAATAAAGATTTATGTTATTCTAGAGAGTATTTGATATATCCACACTAAGCTCAGCCTGAGAAAACAGCTCTGCTTGAACGGGCTGCAGCTTGAATCTCTACATCACATCAAATCCCTTTTATTTTTTTAGTGTCTGGGAGTACTCTCTTGGCTGCCTTTCCCCATTGACTCAATTGCATCCAGAAGCTCAAGAAAGACACTCCATAAAGCCACATGTTCTGCCTGATCACTCAGAGCTGATGAATGAAGGTGTCAATGTGGAAAGGTCAAAGCCATTTGTGTTGTTCCCAATGCAAGCTGGCACTCGTGGAGGCATAGAGGACTGCTTTGCAACTACAAGCACATGGGAGTGGGGGCTTGGCAAGTTACACTCTTGGCAGTGCTAACAAGTCATATGATCACTGCAATGTGGATGATTTCACCTCTTAAAATGGGTCAGAGTACCTCCTCGAGATGCTGGGGATGCTCAAGATAAGGACGGTGCTGTTAAGAGTTCTCCTCATTGAGAGATGGCCTCTGTGGCAGCTTGGAGAAGATTCTGGTTTGGTAGTTCAGGAAAAATTTCTCCTCTGAAAGCATGGTGAGATATCAGAACAGTCTGCCCAGGGAAATACTGGAGTCACCATCCCTGTAGGTTTTCCAGAAACATGGAAATGTGGCACTGAGGGACATGGCTTAGTGGACATGGTGGGAATGGGTTGAAGATTGGACTTGATGATCTTAGAGGTCCAACCTTTCTGATTCTATGATTCTAAATGATTGCTCATGCCTACAGGGATGGGATATGAGCAGAAAGAGCTTAGAGAGGCGGTGCTGCCTGATCAGATGGGGTGATCTCTTTTGCTGCTGTATTTTGAGGCTTGGGAATGGGAGAGATGAAGTGGAGATCCCAGAAGAGCTCTTGGAGGAGCAGAGCTCTAAGATAATGGTCAAAGGACACGCACTCCTGGAGCAAGAGGGTATATAATTCCTAGTGGAACACCATGCAGGAGCCACATTTTAGGAGGGCTTAAATAGAAGTAATGCCTGGAAAAAATACTCCTGCATGCAGCCCAGTTGGGTTGGGGAGCTCTGCTCCATCAGTGCTCAAGGCGAACTGCAAAGGGCATGAACTTTTCTGCACCACGGTGAGAAACCACAGTGCTGGCTGAAGGCTGTGAAAGGCTTAGTCACTCTGTAAAGATTTATTTTCTGGGCAACAAGAGTGTCCTGGCATTCCTTGAAATATGAGATGGTCCAGCTGAAGTGTTGAGGCATTTCTTTTTGGAAAGAGAAACAGAAACTTGGCTTTTGTGCTTCTCTTTAATCTCTTTCACCATCACTTTTTCCCTGTATACTAACCGCATTAATTTCTGAAATGATTCTTAAGGCTTTGGGCCAACGGGAAAATCTATGAACAACATTTGAATTATGCACCATGGTTAACTTTAAATTTCAGCTTTCGTTTCATGAAAAAAAAAATACATGTTTTCACCAAAATAAAGAAATTATTCATCCTTCTCCCGTGGCAAATTCAACTAGGTTTAGAACAAGAGGAACAAAACAAGACAAGGAAAACACGCATCCCCCTCACTCTCATTTAAATCCCTTACTTCTCTTTCCAAAATGTTCTGGAATTTCATAACATCTAAACATTTGTAAGCTGTAACGTTCTCTTCTCTTTTGCCTGGGTCCTTCTGGTGACCTCTTTCTATCCGCTTGGAATCTTTTCAGTCTATATCACCTGGTATTGATAAGAGTTGAAGTCATTAACATCAGAGACATACACGGGACCAGTTGCAGGAGCATGCAAAAACCCTGCAATAACTCCTTTATAAAAATACACTTTCCATCTCCAAATCTCAGCAGCTTGCAGGAGACAAGACATATTTCGGGTTTTCCTTGGATGAAGCTACAAGGGAGGGAAGGGAAAAAAAAAGTGCCTGGCAGATCTGCTATTTCTGTACCTGTTAATGGATGCTGCTGGCTGAAATAAACCTGAATGTGGGCTGCCTCTGCAGCGCAATGTACAGGCTGCAGAATGACATTGCCTGATGGCTGGAGCACCCTGCTCTGCCATTACCTCAAATAGCCTGCAGTAAAAGTTGATTAGCCAATAAAAATATATGAAATATCTTCTGGATTGGAGATAATAAACTATGTCAAGGAAATGAGGGCTGCAGTCCCTGGTATGGAGGGTGCAAGCTTCTGTTTTCCTCCTGCCTGATATATTACGAAGGCATTGGCTTTCCTTGGCCAAACAACACCCCTCCTTTGAGCTTCCTTGGTTAATTGCTGCCTCTGTTCCTGCTGAGTTTCATGCCCTACCGATTGAGAAAACAGAAATTTCCTCACCTTAGTCACGTAAGTCTTCATACTAGCAATATTTCTATGTTCAGTTTACAAGACACTGGAAAGACTTACATCACCTGAAGAACTGGGCATGCCTTTCCACTGAGATAATGGTTGGAGGTGAGTCCTACTGGAAGATCAACCATCTAGTGGGAGGTGGAAATCTAAGCAATTTTGGGACCAAGAAAAAAAGAAAATACAACAGATGGAGAGCAGCAAGGGGCAGAATCCCTGGCAGAAGCCTGAGGCACACAGGTTGCTCTGAGTGTCACGTGCAAGGGACTCAGCTGGATAATTTTTGGGTCTGTGCCTCCATCCCAATGGTTAGATGGCAGAAAGACAACGGTGGGAGGAAAAAGCAACAGAGATGAGAAGAAAATGAAGAACGATCTGATTTTGTACAGGGAGAAACGTGGTAAAAATGGAGGAATAGAGCTCTCTCTCTCTATATATATATACCCAAAGGTGTACTTCTATCAGGCATTTAGAATGATACTGGTTGGCTATCATTCTTTTTTTCTGAAGACTTAATGTGCTGATAGCATTGATCAGGCAGCCCCTCACTCTCTATGCTTTCACTGTTTTGTTTGTTGTTGGTTTTTTTTCTCCATGACATTTATTTTTTTTTTCCCAATTCCTGAGAAAATTCACAGCTTGCTCAATGTGATGGGGGTGGATGTTATTTTTATTTTCTAATTTAGGTGGTCATTTTCATTGCCTGGTGGAATTTATTTCCCAGTAAGAGAATATCTTCCCTCATATAAAATATCCACTTTTTTTGAACAGAAACATTTAGGATTTTGAACTGCGGTATTGAAAAGACTCGCAGAAAATTAAACCTGGTCCCCTATGAAATGCAGTGGAAGGAGATTGCTCTTGTGATCTAGCTGTACTGAGAATCCTGGGAGACGTTTTGAAGATGTTTCAATCCCAATTTCAATTTCAAATTCAATCCATTTCCATATGCACTAAGACAATGTGTGAGGATGGGATCCTGAAGGATGCAGCCTTTGCTGAGCCTGGAAAGGTGAGCACTCGCTTCTCACGTGGACTCTGTTCTGTTTTCCTGTGTTGCTTTTCCTCTACTTATCCAGAATTAGAAACTGTTTCATACTTAGTACCAGATGAGTAAGCCACATTGTGAAATAACTCAGAGAAGAATAGGGGGGGAAGATATGTGCTTGTTTAGATTTCCAACAAAGCATATTTCCCCATACAAGCACTGGCATGTTACTCTCAATCAGTCATTGCCTGACGCACTGCAACACCATGGTTATTATCCTGCCATAAAAGCAAACACAGCAGAGGTATAAAAGCTGCCACGTGTGAGCTCTGCTTATTTTGGAGGCTGTGAGAACTGTAAAGGATGAAGGCTTCTCTTCTTGTCCTGCTTGTCATTGCCCTGTGCACGGAGACTGGTGAGTCGCCAGGGGTTGTTTTGTGCAAGCAAAAGGCAGGAGCTGGGGCATGTCATTGACACTGCAGGCTGAGGAGAGGATTTTGCAGCACAAATAGTGATTATTATGCTCTAGAGGATATTCCATTCCTCGGGATAAGAGCAGCCAATCCTTTCTGTGGGCTGCTGTTTTCCTACCAGGAGAAATCATAGAACCATAGGACTATTTGAGTTGGAAGGGATCTATAAAGGTCACCTCATTCAACTCCTCTGCAATGAACGTGGACATCTGCAACTAGATCAGGCGCTTAGAGCCTGGTCCAGGCTGAAATGATGCTGAGGAGCTGAAGTGGGGGTTGAGATGCTCTCTCACCTGACACCTTCCAACTCACTCCAGCATTTGGATTGGCTCTGTGTAGGGATCTGAGAGCATGGTGGAGCTCCATGAGGAGGGGAACTTAACTGAGGATTATACAGAGCTGGAAGAGGTAATATAGAATCATTGGTAATATGGAATCACTGAATCACAGAACCATTTGCGTTGAAAGGGACCTTTAAAAGTCATCTAGTCCAGTTCCCTGCTGTGAACAGGGACACCTACAGCTTGATCAGTGTGCTCAGATACCTCTCAAGCCTGACCTTAAATATCTCCAATAAGCCTGCAAATTTGACCTATAAGAAAATATAGCCTGACATTTTTTATCTTGCTAATTTATTGGTTGCAATTAGAAACCTTAATCACCTAACTTGATAGAGATGTTTGTGCTGCAAGAAGATGTAGCTCTGTCTCCCATCTCTTTCCTGCAGTTTCTTTGTCAACTCTGATCCCAGGTTTGGGATGGAACCACAGGGTCCCATCCTCATTACGATAACTCTTTTTTTTCTTGTCTGAATGTTCCTCTGACTACGTCAGGGGAAATGTTTGATTTTCTCAGCTCAGATGGCTTTTGCCCTATTCTAAACCTAGGATAAACCTAATATTTCTCTGACTCAGTTATAGGGCCAGAGAATACCTGCGTATTTCTGTCAGTTTCAGTCCCCACCTAGCAGACCAGTAAGGCTCATAGTTAATTTGAGGCTGTAATTGTCTTTACTGTGGGACTTCACCGGCTTCAAACTTGGCATGTACTCAATGGGGTTGAGAAACTCAAAGGCAATAAAGCCAATCCCTTCCTGCAGCTTATCAACTAAAATCACATTTTTTTAATAAAGATCACATGATGAGACAGCAAACTCACTAAAGGAGTTGATAAAAATTAAAACATAGGCAGCACCACTTTGCTGTGCAATCTAGCCAGAAAGCTGGTAGCTATTCCAATTAATCTCGAACCTGAATGATTTTAATGGTGCAAATTCTACCTCTGCCAGAACTTGTACTTTCTAGTGCCTTACATATGTTAACTGTTTATCCATGTGGCTCAAATTATTTGCATGAGAATCTTCACTGAAGAATGTTCCATTTCATTTAGAGCAGAGATTTTCCTTACTAGAGGCAGAAGACCTTCAAGGCAGCCACATGCCTTTAGTAGAATCATAGAATATGCTAAGTTGGAAGGGACCCATAAGGATCACCAAGTCCAACTCCTGGCTCCTCACAGGACCACCCAAAAATCAGTAGATGCTTACTGGGAGCAAAGGGCAGTTGTGAATGTCTCTTGCTTTGAGACTGAGTTCAACAGGACTCTGAAATTACTAGCACTGGGAATCTGGGATGAAACAGGACTTGGGCATGCAACAAGTTCCACAATTTCCTGCAAAGGTCTATAAAGTTTATCTTAATTGTCATTAAAGTACTAAATGTACTACATGTCTAGAAAACCCAGTCTGATGACTCTGCTCGAGTGTATGGCTATCAAGATGGAAAGGGTGGTTCCCAGTGGACTGGAGCAGAGATGTGCCTGCTTTCAAGTTGCACAAGAGAAGTGAGCAAGGCAATGCAAATGTTGAGCTTGGGAAAGGAGAGAGATGGTATCTGAGACAAGCCCAGCCACCCAAGCTCCGTGTCCTCTGCTAGGTGCTCTTCATCAAGAGATAAAAGAAGGAGGGTAGAACATGTGAGGATTAGAGGCCACAAGAGGAAAGTGAAGGTCAGTACTGAGTGGCTATGGGAAGGGAAAATGAGTTGTTAGCTGCAGTGGGGGTGAGGAAGCAGCTCCAACTTAGACAGGGAAAGATGGGTACTTCTTCCCTAAAATTCATTTTTGTGGTTTCCTGTGATATACAGTGCATGCTCTGGTCACTTGGGTTAATGGAGTGGAGATTCTGTTTGGGTCAGACAGACTTATTTGACCCCTGTTTGGGTCCAAAAAGGGCAGAAATGTGGCTAAGACACTTCCGGCAAAGGTACCAGGAAGGGCAAAGGAACTTGGGCAAGAGAGAAGAAGGATGCGGGAAAAGAAGAGAAAGGGAAACAAAGCTAAGGAAGATTACTGGCACAAGAATAAGATGAATATTAACTGGTCACAGAAAGGGATAGCCTGAGAATGAGAAGAATGAGACTAATCCCCTTTGGGTGGCATTACTGCAGGAGTGTTTGCTCCAGATAAACAGATGAGCAGGAAATTCCTGTTATCATGCAAAGAAACCTTCCCTAAGGATCTCTTTGCTATGAATGACTGCTTTAGCTTACTTGAGCACAAGCTGTTTTCATTCATTCCTATTAGCACAGCACTTTGCAGATGCACGGTGTTACAGATGTACCAAATTTGTAGTATTAGTGAGTATTTACCCTTGGATGACTAGAAAAAGGAATGTGCTGAAGCTGAGGAGCTAGTTTGCTGAGCCACGTCATCCACAGAGCCAGGATTGCTTCCCAGTGCAGGAAAGCCCCAGGAATGAATTCATCAGATGCAAGCATCCCCCTTCCCACCAAACACTGAGATGGAGAGCTACATGTCTTGTCTCTTATTTGAGATAAGTTGTGGGAACATGCAGGGAAAAAATTCGGTATGGCCAGAGAATTTACTCTCAGATCTCTCTTCCTTATAGGATTCAAATTTTTTTGTAAGAATTCACTGTCAGTCCACCTGTCTGTTCTGAGAAAGAATGTATTGGCCAGGACTCTTCAGATAACTTGAAGGAGATGCAAAAGAGAATGGACAGGAATCAGTTGGTCTATTGGCCAACAGATGGAGATGGGGAGAGGTGTCAGAAATTGGGTTAGAAAGAGACCACAAGAGCCTCATGCTTCCAGTAGTAGTAGACTTTCCAACTAACATTTCTGATGCCAGGAATTTAAATGGATTCAAGTGAGACTCAATTAAGTATCCAGAATGGATGTTCCTTGAGGATTACTAAATAAGTGAACCCACAAGAATTTGAACTTAAAGCAATTTTGGTAAGAAAGAGCAATTTTGGTCCAAATTTGGATGCCTGCCTGTGGTGGTTGTGCTTGATAGATCCTCAGCCTGGACTAGCATCACCAGCTTTGTTTTCCTATGAATATTTCTAGAGATGAGTGATGGATGTTGTGTGCTTCTTCTGCAGCTTTCTCCTTGACGTGTTTCACATGCAAAGATGCAACTTCCAACATGCAATGTTTAAATCCAACCAAGTGTGCTGACCATGAGAACTACTGTCTTACGACATATTCTACTAAGGGACTCGGTGAGTGTGAAGCTTTTTCTAGGGCTCTCTCCTGACAAACAAGGTTTGAGATTAGGCTGACTGCAGGTGTCCTCCCATCGGGAGATATGACAGAAGAATTAGAAGGATCCTGTCACAAAAACAACAAGTATTGCTTCAGGCGTGAACTCAGCTAATTCATCTCTGTCACAATATATCGTAACAATGCTTGTAAAACACACCCAGGAGAGGGAAATGATGGAAAAGAGAAGATTTCTTTGTGCAACAACCTTGTCTAATCCATGGGCTTAAAGATATATTGACAGAGTGCTAGAACTAGAAAAGACCGGATGCTGTGCAAGGGAGAAAGCCAAGGCAAGATGATGATGACATAGAATTGTGGAACCACAGAGAATCATAGAACGGCTTGGGTTGTAAGGGATCTAAAAGATCATCTAGTTCCAAAACCCTGCCATAGACACATTTGCCAAGTGATAAATCAGGCATTAGATAAGGTTGTCCAGGGCCCTTTCCAACCTGGCTTTGAACATCTCTAGAGATAGGGCAATCTTGCACTAAAGAAATGCATTAGATGTCTGAATTTATGCTTCAGGTTCCATTCCGCTGGGTCTGAACATGGCATAGGAGCCTTAAGGTCAAGGGAAGGTCTCCATAGGTCACCTATAAACAAATAATGATGCAGCGAGGGAAAGCCATCAGCATTCAGTACAGAACAGCACATTCCCCACTGCATATTGTGCAGACAGTTTATCATTTATTAAAAAATATGAGATAAAAAAATCTGACTTTTCCCCTTGATCTCTCTCTCCCACTTCAGGTGATGACCGTCAGCAAAGCATTACCAAGAAATGTGCTGCAATTTGCCCAACAATTGACCTGAATATAGGGATTGCAGGTATTGCCACTAGCTGCTGCCAGACTTCCTTCTGCAACATCAGTGGGGCCAGCAGTGTGAAAACCAGTTACACCATGATAGCTGTGGGTGTCTTGGCCAGTCTTGCCTGCATCCTTCGTCTGGGGCTCTAAAGGGGATGGGGGGAAAGGAGCTACTTGGCCTTGCACTGCAAGAGTTCACTATCTCGTCTGTACAGAAGTTTCTGCCAGGGTGAACGTCATCCTGTCTCTTCAACCTGTCGTGTCTCATCCCATCAGTAAATATTTTACTCTTTCCATGCTCTGACAGCCATGCGCAAGAGCATGACCCTACCTCAGAATGGTGTTTAGAACGCTGTGTATGCTCTGTACCATACACAGAGTACTGTATAGACACCATCTCTCCTACTACAAAACTTTATAACTCCATACATTTTTGCCCTTCATTTTGGCCCTACCATTCTCTTGTGCCACTTTTCCCCTTATACCATTTTTTCCCATTTGATATTCGATTTGTTAAAACAGAAGCTGAGCACAATAAAGTTTTATTTTACTCTGTTGTGTGAGTGTGTGATACGGCACATAGGGTGCAGTAGCTGGGTGCATCCACGTTACCAGCAACAAAAGTGGAAGCATTCGTTTGCAAGTTGGATGGAAATGATGCTGAAATATATTGCATTCACTTCTCATTCACTCTGGGAAGCCTCTCCTAAGGTTTTCCTTTGCGGATTTTTTGTCTTGTTTTGTTTTTAATAGCTAGAAGTGCCATTTTGTAAGTCTGTTTCAGAGTAAGATCAGTTCTATTTGACTTGCTTTCAGTTTCTCTTCTGGGTCCGCTGGCGGAAAGTAAATGGCTGCTGTGATCTTCAGCAGGCAAACAGAGGGGATGAGGTAGGACTGAAAATGAAGGGATCTTGAGCATTAAATTTTTCTTACAACGATTTAAGAAATCACTTCTTCCAGTGGAAGTTGCTTTATAAGCATTATGGATTATCTTGAAAAGAAAGAAAAGTAGCTAAAGCAGTGCTTAAAGGAAACTCATCAGAAAAAAGAAAAGGTGGTTTCTACCCTGTGTCTGCTGGAGTGTATAACAAATACTTAACGCTGAGGACAAATCTCTTATGTTTGCTAGTCAAGTTTTCTACCTGTGTTAAAATTGAAGGAACTCATTCCCCTTTGCTGACCTTCCTTGTGGATAATAGCTGTGAATGAGAGATTTGCTCACTGAAACTCTTTCAAAGTGAGTCACTTAATGCTGAAATGCTTTCTCCTGAGCTGGAGAAGCTCTCCATTAGGATTACTCCATCAAAGATCTCCCAGGATAATTAGCTGGGTGCAGCTCACCCAGCTGGTTCTGTCTCCATAGGCTCACCACACAGGGAGAGAAGCTGTATGTGTTGTTCACTCAACTGGGACTTGCCGGGAGCAGAGGAACAGCTATAGTGAGAAATATCTGGATCTTTATAACAGGTTTGCAAAGGAAATGTGGTCTTACAGCCCCAGCTTATTCAGCCTGCTCCTGTCCCTTTTTGTCCACCCTTCCTTTCTTTTGTATCTGACTACATGTTCTCTAGCTATTTCCTAGCCTTCCTTCTTCATCCAGCGCCAGCCTGGACTTCCCTTCCAATACTTATTTTCTTGCTAGAGATTAATCTCACTTTTTTTCTCCTTGGTGCAAATGCAGGATTGGCCAAGGATAATCCATCTTTAGCTACAAGAATCTTTGTTGTCCGTATGGTTTCTACTGCACTGCTATTCTTCAGTTGAGCTGGTTCCTGCCTTCTATCCAATCTGCTGCCTTCACCTTTCTTTCCCTCCTGCCAAATTTAGAGGTACTTCTGTGACATACACATTTGAACATCTTGAACGAGCCAACAACTTCTGCGACCATGCTCTGCCCTCAAATGGCCATACTCTGCCCTTAAACCAGATCACGAGATTGTGAAAATCAGGCTGTTTGAAGTAGTCTCCAGTCTTTGCTATCCCCAGTTTTAGGATTTCTTAGGGACATTGTTAGTTGGCACAGACCAAGATCAGGCTGGGAATAGTAACAGTGACTGCAGTGATTGCAGGACACATCTTGTCCTGGTGAACTTGGGAATATAAACCTATTCTTGGCATCCAGGTTTAAAAGAAGGTAGTGTTCTGTGCTACCTGAGCTTGGAAGGTGCCTCTCTTTTGGGCTGACAGGAAGGCTGGGACCTGAAAGAAAAATGTTTGGACCAAAGGGCTGAAGAAACGTGATAGATCCTGCTTCTGTAATGCAGGAATTCATGCAAGATTTCAGTTTTGTTGGGTTAATGCTTGGACTAGATGGTCATAGTGGTCTTTTCAATCTTAATGATTCTATGATCTATGTTCTGCTTATGGCTGTTTAATGGAGGAGTTATGAACAGCACTGGGAAGCCAGGATTCCTGTCCCAAAGGGAGCAGATCCAGCTGTGGGCACCAGCCTGCCTTTATCACTTTGTTTCTCCCTATTCTTTACTATTGAGAGTGGTAAGGTGCTGGAAAAGGCTGCCCAGAGAGGTTGTGGATGCCCTGTCCCTGGAAGTGTTCAAAGGCAGGTTGGATGGGGCCCTGGTCAGCCTTGTCTAGTATTAAATGTGCAGGATGATGGCCCTACCTGAAGCAGGGAATTGGAGATTAATGATACTTGAGATCCCTTCCTACCTGGGCCATTCTGTGATCCTGTGTTATTCTATGACCCCAAAGGTTTTACGTTCCATGTTGCCCAGCAACACAACCCATCAAGACTGACTCACATCTCATGTTACATAAAATGGTCCTTATCTGGAGATGGGAGCAGCAATTGCCCTGAGGCACAGGAGGTCCTTCCATGGAAAATTCTCCTTGGCAATAGTTCTTGTATAACAGAAGACTCCTCTCTGCTAGCCTTCCTGAGAAATCCTGATGTAACATCTTCCATGCCTAATTTCAGATCCCTCTACCAGGGTTTCTTATCTGTTGGCTACAGTTACTACACACTCTTCCCATGGGAACACCAGTCTGCCTTGTAGACACTTGAGATGCCTTGAAGGTTCTTGGGAAGAAGACTGGTGTCTCACTCAAATAGCTGGGATTGATCTTGGTAGAAGTTGGCTCTCTCTACGTGGATTACATAAGAGCTCGGTTTTCAGTGCTCTCACTTACAATGCCAGGACTTGAATCAGTCAAGGAGACCTTGCCCTGACTAAATCAGGCATGTGTAGGAGGTGATTTGACCTTGGCTCTTGTTTTCCCTCAACTCAAGGCTTTATCGCCATTGATACGGAAATTTTTATGCTGCCTTCTGCTCTCCTTTCATGAGTTGTCTCTATTTTTCCCTCACAGTGTCAGTTTTCTTCCCTTATTTGTGCAGATCAGATCGATAATGATTATAATTCTATGATTCTATAATAAGTACACCAGGGACAAAGGAAGAGACAAGGCGGGTGTGTAAGATCAGTGTAAGGTCTTCAAAAAACCAAAACTTTTTCAAAAATAGAATCATAGAATCACAGAATGGCCTGGGTTGAAATGGACCATAATGATCATTTAATTTCAACCCACCTGCTGTGTGCAGGGTTGCCAGTCACCAGACCAGGTTGCAAAGAGCCATATCCAGCCTGGCCTTAAATATATAGACAACTCAAAGCTCCACTCTGAGGTTCATTTTAGATTTCCCAAATGAGTATTGATGAAATCATTCTACAGAGGTGACTCAGCCCCCATGTTTATTTTGATCTTCCTCAATTTCGATCTTCCCACATGGTGCCCCTGATTGGCCAGCTCCAGGCCTTCCTCCAGGCTAAGGTCAGCAGGAGAAGCTTGCTTCCCCATTCTGACTGCTTAATTGTTGTCTTTGACTGCTTTGAATTTTGTAATCTGTCCTCTTGGGAAATAGGGAATCATTGTGAATCATAGTCACTGGGCTGCAAATTAGTTCTCTCTAGATGCTGGGAAGAGAGCATGCGCCAGCATTATAATATGCCCAGGGAATAGCAAAGACTTTAATGTCTTGAGAACAGCTCCCTGTTTGACATACAAGTTTCCTACTCAATTTTGTCTTCTTAAACTCAGTACACACTTGTTGGCAGTTCTTAGCTGCACTTGATGACTAATAAGCTGGTGATCTGATGAAAGCAATGAGCCAAAATCCTACTTCATTAAAGTTCATGTAGAAACAAATGGGTGTTGGCAAGATTTGCATGATGGGGTTGAAGTACTAAGGCCTGAACAGTAGGCCTCGAATCAAAGTTGACCTCTAGGTGAATCTCACAACTCAGCATTACATATCTGATCATTAGCAAAATATGCATGATAATTAGCAAAATATAAATCTTGGACAAAACATCTCATTAGCAAAAGATGTAGTTTACATAAAGCACTATGAGAATGTATTAACCTTTCTTTGTTTAGAAGCATAGTGTGAAGGCCTACTAGTATGCAAACTTCCTTTGTTTCTCCTTGAGCCCTGGCCAGGCTTGATGTGGAATACAAAGGGAAAATGAAACCAGATGTTTCCTCCTAATTGTCACGTAATCTTGTTTATTCAACAGTGTGAAAGATGGACCTCTTGTAGCAAAGTCGGAGCTATCATCATATAGTAATGGTTAAATGCACTGCCTTGTTCTGTATTATTCTGTCTGTATCCTTTTGCTTATTATCACTCCAACCTGAGTGATTCTATGGTTCTGTGATTCTATGATTATCTCATTACTTTAAATTTAAGTAAAAATAGACACACTTCTTTAATCTGGTGTATATGACATTTGTGCTGACCCTGTCCACTGGCAAAACAAGGGCCTATGGCAATAAATAAGGCAGCCTTGCACACACTGAGAAAAGGTGAATATATGCACAGAACAAAAGTCTATGGGTTAATTAATAGGAGAAAAACAAAAGGAAAAAGGTTGTTTCCTTTTAGCCTCATTGCAAAATAACAGCAGAAAGAGATACGCACTGATTATGGAACAACAACCTGTTTATAAGACACAATAAACTTGACTGCCCTCTGCAAAGCAAAAGGTTTAATGTGACCTTTACCAGCATGTCCCCCTATAAGCCTGACAAATCTACAACACCATGAGAAAAGATGACTATTTTGACATCGGTCTTGATTAATTATGGAATTCACCACCTGATTATGCAACTCCTGGAGCAGTTTTGGAAACGCCTGCAAAGTGTCGAGATGTCATGAGGATAAGGAATTCATCCAGTGTTAAATGAATCAGACACAAAGGAAACAACACCTTGTGTTGCAAAGACCAGTAGAATACCCTACTGATGGCTACTGCAAAAAACACCAGCTGTGTTGTTCCGTAATTGTCAGAAAAAGGGGGTTTTGACAACTTGTTCTTTTGTGCATTCTGCTCCCTGCTGTGCAGGACAAGTCTCACCTCAGAGGAACACTGAAGCAGAAGCACAAGCTCTTACAAGACACATCCTATTTCCCAGAATGTCAGAAGCTGATCTTAAGAAATTCAGAGGAGACATACACAGAGAAAATGATTTATTTAAGAGCAGAGATTGAAAAAGAGACATTGTGAAAGATGGCCTTTTTTTTTATTTTTAAGTAGACTGAGAATTCCAGAGTGACAATTGGCGGTATTGTAAATAGAGGCCTGATATCCAGGAAGTGCTGGGTATGGAGAAAAGCAGACTCTCTAAAAGATGCCTGAAATAGAAGCAAAACGTCATTAAATAAAACATTTATGGAATTTCAGAAGGTATTCAAGAAATACAACGAAGAGATGAGTGAGCACAGGGATTAACTGCAGTTAAAGGGGGGGAAAAAAGGATAAGAAAATGAAAGCTGACACACAAAAAAAAATTAAGAAAAATATTTTGTGTGAATAACCACTATGCAACTTCATTTAGTGTAAAACTGACTTCTTTGGAGCTATATCAGTGTAGGTGTGAGTCTGGCCTTCTGGTTCTGTGTAACAATTAAGACTGTTGTATGAGCCCTGGAAAAGGGATTACAAAAATGCACTGCCAAGACTGTTTTCCTTTGCCTGCAGGCTCCGCTATTTCATCAGTGCAGCTGCTGCTTCTGTGGGAAGACAGGGAGAAGTAAAGGCAACCAGAGAGAGAGAAGAGCCATCTCCCATTTCCCCATTACTCATAAGACTGGAGGTGCAATAAACGGGGTGCTAAAGGGACTTTTCCCCATTGTGATATCCTGCTCCATGGGCTCCAGCATGGAGAACTCCCACACGCACCTTACACACCCTTGGGTTGACTTCATGCCTGGAACCTGTAAAACTGCTGCTGTTCAAAAGGTATATAACCTGTCTTCCAAACACCTTCCCAGTTGAGCTGAGAGGATCTGGTGGAGATGAAGACTGCTCCTGTTATCTTGCTGATTGCTGTCCTGTGTGTGGAGCAAGGTGAGCCTCTAATGCTGTTACCAATGAGAAGATGGAATTTGGGGAGCTATCCTCAGCTTTGCAGTATTGCAGAGCCTCAGCCATGCTACTGCCAGCTTCCACATATACCTTGACTAACACTGAGCACACTATTTGTTGCAGAATAAGATCTTGATAAAGTAATTCTTTCCAGCAGGCAGTACCGAGTAATATAGTTGTATGTTGCACTGGATGCTGGGTTATATTCATACAGTGGTCTACAGGATCCTTCTCAGCTATGCAAGTTAAAAGTGCCAGAAGATATAAGAAAGCATATTTTTTATTCATACTGGTTTTAAATATTTTACATCCTTTTCCATGCTGCTGCTTCCTTCATTATAGGGAGCCATGTGGTGCGTCACTTGTTTTGTTCACTAGGAAATGCAGCAGAGAGGATTTTTATAGGTGAAATCAGAGTCAGAGGTGAAAGAACTTTTCCATGCATACACAATGTTAAAGGCATACTTCTTCCAAAGGGAAGCCTGAAGTATTCTAAATGTGTGTGTCTTCCTTCTGAGGCTGATCCACGTGTATTGCTGCATTGCTACGGGCATGTAGGAATAACGATTAGATTGCCAATATCTCCCCACGCCTGATGGTTTCCCAGAAACCATGATATATATCTAGCAGGGGTTGAGAAAGAGGCATTTAATTAATTCTTGCTCTCCGATGTATCAAAGCTTTACTCCCACATTATTTTGGCAGATGGTTCTTCAGTATGCCTGCAAGTTTTGGATGGTTTTTGGGTGAGGAAAGGGGTATGAAACTGTACAAGAAAATGACTTTTTGCCCAGTCCTATGTGATATGAGATCCAGGACTCTGGCAGAACACATTTCATTGGCATATTTTATTGCTCTAGTGGGCCAATGATGTTCCATGTTGATATTAGCTTGCAAATGGATGTTAAAACAGCTTTTTAAACAGCGTCTTTCTGTAGCCTAGTCTAGATCAGAGAAAGCTAGTAATTCTAACTCAAGACTTCTACACTCAAGACTGAAAGATCACAACTTTCCATACTAATACAAAGGTAGTCTTGTAGACAACCATTATTTTATTCTTCTCGTGTATCTGGGGTTCCATTCCATTCCTGTGTCAAATTTTGATCAAAACACTTGGTCTCACAGCCCAAAAAACATGGTCATTTTAATTTCTTTCCATGATCTCACCAGTATAGAATGTAGGACCATAAGAAATCTTAGAAGGTCAAGATCCTTTTCACTGCTCCAATGCTGAGCCAGATCAGGCAGATGTTTGTCAGATGTGGCTTTGAAAGTTTCCAAAAAAGAAGATAAAACAGCCTGGAACTGCTAAGACACTACTTTAAATGAGCTAATCTAAATATCTAACGACCATCTCCTCTTATGTAGTTCTCCCGTTTTCACCATAGGGAGTTTATTACCTTCCATGCAGGTTCTTTTTTCTTCTTTGAATAGGGTTACTATGTCTTTCCTCAATGTTATCTCGGTTTGACCGAGAAAGTTAAATGCTTCAAATATTTGTTACAAGGCTGTATTTTCAAGATCTCTGACCACTTCTCCTCCCTTTCCTCTGGTCTCTCTCCAAGTGCTTTGCATATTTTTTGAAGTGCCGCATACAGATTTGGACATCAGTGTTTCAGCTGAGGTCTTGACGGAGTGGAAAGGCCACCTTGCATACCTTCCACATGACATTGCTGCCCGTGTTCCTTTGGGTGATGTTTGTTTTCATTGCTACGGTGTGACACCGTCGGTTCCCACTATTTACACTGCCATTCTTAATTGTAACACAACCTGTTGTTTCTTGTCCTACATTTATGGGGTCAATTTTATCTTAGTACAACATACTTTACTGAATCACATGCATTTTTTAATTCCTTTGTTACATCCACAGATCAAAATCACCTAGAACTCAGCTTACAGTACATTTTCGGTGATTCCCTTCCCTTCCCTTCCCTTCCCTTCCCTTCCCTTCCCTTCCCTTCCCTTCCCTTCCCTTCCCTTCCCTTCCCTTCCCTTCCCTTCCCTTCCCTTCCCTTCCCTTCCCTTCCCTTCCCTTCCCTTCCCTTCCCTTCCCTTCCCCTCCTTTCCCTTATGGGACAGGGTCCCCCTGTCCCATAAGTCACAGAACTGGGCCGAATCAGCCCATAAACCATTGACACAACTGCACCACTCAGCTTGGTGTCATCTGCAGACTTGCTGAGAATTCATTCAATCCTATCATCTATGTTATAGATAAAGACATTAAAGAGTATCAGTCCCAAGACAGACTGCTGTGGGATACCACTAGTCACCAACCTCCACCTGGCCAGAGATTCACCAACAACAACCCTCTGTCTATGACTATCCAACCAACTCCTTATCCACTGAATAGTCCACTCTTCAAACCTATATTTCTCCAATTTAGAGACAAGGATATGATGTGGGACCATGTCAAAGGCCTTGCACAAGTCCAGGTAAATAGCATTAGTTGCCTTTCCTTTGTCCACTGATGCCATCACTCCATCACAGAAGGCCGACAGATTGGTCAGGCACAATCTTCCCTTCGTGAAGCCATGCTGGCTGTCTCAGATCACCTGCTTGTCCCACATGTGTCTTTAACATTTCTTCCGGGAAGATTTGTTTCATAACCTTCCCAGTCACAGAGATGAAATTCACTGGCCTGTAGTTTCCCAGGTCCTCCTTCCTCCCTTTATTATAAATAGGAGTTATATTTCCCTTTTCCAGTCACCGAGGACTTCACCTAACAGCCACGTGACCATCAGGAACTTCTAATTTAATAGTTTCTCTGAACTACACTGTCCTTATACTTCTTTGTAGCCAACTTCTTATCAGGCAAAACCACGCTCACAGAAACGTGTCCTCTAGTTGTGTTCTGCCCTTTCATTACTGACAGTGTCCCCACATTTACCAGGAGCTTGGCAAGCATTTTGCGTTGATTCACTTTCCAAAAATATCTGTGTTTTTAAATAAACTAATCCCCTCTCCTACACACACAAACACATATTTTGCTCCCGGTGATTTGGAATGCTCAGAATGCAATCACCACAACCAAGTCTATAAATCAGTTAATCTGCTGAGCTAGGATCTGGTTTCTCATGCACACTGTATTTCTGGTTTTGGGTTGTTTTTGTTATTCTCTCATTTTATCATCACTTTCCATAGGCTTTCCTTTTTACTATATAATCTTCTGTATCTCACAGCAAGCATAAGCATTCTTGACAGACAGGACAACTCATCACTGTCTGCCTGTGCTGCTGGTCATCCTCTATATCTGTATTTCAGACAAATACATTTAAACCATACTTTTGGTTAAGACTTCCCATTTACTGTCTATCCTACAGTAGTATGCAGAAGTTCTACACGGCATCTAACTGCTCTCCCTAGGCTCCCTAGGACTGAGGTTAGGCCAGCTCACTCAGTGGTGTCTGACCTCAAGAAAAGCTACATGACAGTACTCTGCAAGACAGCTAAAAGAAAAGTAGGACACTAGGCAATGTTCATCTCCTCAAAATACTTCAGGACTCAGGCATCCTTAAGTTTTCCATGGCAAACCCTTCAGGAGAAGCAAATGAGCAGCCATTGATAATCCACATGAAGGAACTCTCAGGACAGAGAAGCTATTGCTCAGCAATAATCTCCATCGTAAAAGTCACTCAAATCCTTGAATTCCACTCACATCTACTGCTGCCAGAGACTGCAAACAGATCGATAATACTTCTCAGTCTGAGACATATGAGACAGAGAGGGATTTAACATTGCTGCCACAGGTTAAGGGATAAAGTAAGTCACTGGTCATTCACACATGAGAATTTATCAGGATATAACTAGGAAGAATGCAGATATTTGGATTGCAGGTATTGAAGTTCCTAAGACACAAAACATACTTTTTTTCTCCCCCCAGTTTATCCGTTTATGTGCTATGTGTGCCAAGAACAGGAGTCCAACAAGGACTGTTTAACCATTTCCATGTGTGCAAAGGGAGAGAAATATTGTGTGACTGTCCGCGACAATGTTGGAACAAGTAAGTTACTGAACAACTCTTTATTTGCGCTGTAGGAAAAGGAGCCCTATGAATTCATGCTAGTCACAGCCACACATGGAAACAATAGACCCAGTCACCAATTGTTAGGAAACCCTGCGGCTCCCTATTGCAAACACTGTGTGGAGTTGCTTGATACTGTTATCAAGAGTTGGGGAAATGCTGACACCATATATAGCAACACCAGCTAAACCATAATTCTGGTTAAAACTTCCTATCCATTGTCTATCTTAGAGTAACATGCAAAAGTATCTGACTTCTTGCCCCAGACTTTCCAAGGTCAAGCTGGACCAGGCTCTGATCTGGCTGTAGATGTCCCTGTTCACTGCACGAGAGTTGGACAAGATGACCTTTAAAGATTCCTTCCAGCTCAAATGATTCTATGATTCTACGCTAATATCACTTTAGAGACAGATATAACATGGAGCCCAGAGAAGACAATCATCATATAGCAGCTGTATAGACATGGCCAGACTGCTGCTAGTCCTAAGAGGACATATTTGTCTTGGGGACTGCTTCCTAGCCTTGTTTTTTCTAATAATCACCAGTACAGATTTAGCTAGGAAAACATTATAGCAATAATCCTTGTATTTTATTCATTCTTTTTTTTTTTTTTTTTTTTTACCCTTCACCTCTTCATTAGACCCCGACAAGCCTAAATACATCATCTCCAAGAAGTGCTCTCCAACGTGTCCAGAAACAAGTCAGCAACAAATCCAAGCCCATCGGAATGTTACATGCTGTGAGAAACCATTGTGCAATGTGAATGGAGGCAGCAGCAAGCAAGGCAGCTATGCAATGATGTTCCTGGGTGTCCTAGCTAGTATCACTTACATCTTTGCTTGTGGACAGTGATGGGTTAGGAAAAGCTCCCTGTGTTGGCATTATTGTCTGAAATAAAAGTGTGTTACACTGGGATAATTACTTCTCTCAAGAGCTCATGACTTGCAGATGAGCTTTGTCTCAGATTTTCAAGAATATCAGTAAGTTAGATGCTGAACTCCTCTTGATTTCCTAATCCTACTTGAATCTGAAGTCTCTTCAAA
Organism: Coturnix japonica; assembly: GCF_054131305.1. Taxonomy (NCBI): domain Eukaryota; kingdom Metazoa; phylum Chordata; class Aves; order Galliformes; family Phasianidae; genus Coturnix; species Coturnix japonica. Next base: position 934,786 of record NC_140664.1, read on the forward strand.
CAGTCGTGTCATCTAAGAAAACACGTAAAAGACCCTCTTGACATGTTCAGGCTTCAAAAAGTTACTGCTCTGAAGATATTCTTCGAGACATACTTTTTTCTCTTTGACTGTTGAACATTCAACATGAACGCTATGTGGAATAGCAATCCACCCTGTAAGGAACACAGGTAATAGTTCAATAGTTATGTCAGCATGCTGGAGAAGTTCAGTATCTTCTTCAGGTCACAATATGTTGGTTATCACACATCGGTTCATAAACAGGAAAGAAGAGGTAAATCTTATTTCTGCTAGTCTCTGGAAATTCCTCCAGCCTCAATCAGCAACAATTTCTGGCTCCCATGGCTCTTTGCACTTGGAAGGTTATCACGAGCATCCTTCATCTCCCAGCTTCGATGTACCAACTGAGTCTGGAGAAAAGGAAAAGAGAAACAAATGTGACCTAGAGAGGAGATGCAATGTCTGGTAGTGGGGAGATGGGAGGGAGAAGGAAATGCTTTGGCATACACAGACTTGGTGCAGCTGGAAATGAAAATGTCTCTATGTCTATTTCCCTTTTTCGTTTTTTTCAGAGCCAACCCAACCCAACTGCTATTGCCAAACCCAGTCATTTAGAGACTGTGAAATAGCTGTATGAAAACTATAGCATAGAAATGATTGACTGTGCTGGGCTTTGTTGGGTTTTACATCCCAGGCTCTCTGCTTCCTCCTCTCCCTGCAAGAGCTACAGCTGAAGGGAGGCAGAAAAGTTCTGTATGAGGCCTGGAGATGTCTAGAGAGAAGAGGGGCAGGCAGGTGAAGACTAACATAAATAGCTCAGAGCTTCCTGGTCATAACTCCTGCTGCAAGCTTACTTCTCTGGAACGAAAGTAAAAAAGGGAAGAGTTGGCAGCTACACTTGCTCAGCTGTGTTCTGACACCAGGACTCATCCAAACAATTCAGGGCCTTTGTTTTGTGGTTGTTGTGGGTGTTACTTTATTTATTTATTTATTTTTATGAGATGCTTTATTTGGTGGCTAAATGAGATCTTTGATTTGTCTAAAGCATTGTCTTGAAAGTCAGCGTATTTCTGGCTGCAGATGTGGAAGGATCCATTGCTGGTGTTGGCAACAGGGTCTTGGTTTCTATAACCATGGGAGTCAGTAAGCTCAACAAGGGACCTTCTTGAATGAATACTACCACAGAATGATATATAGTATATAGTTGATATATATATCAACTATGAGAAGAGTTCCTAGAATGAAAAGAGATCCAAGGTTAATATTAAAGGATCATATCCCCTAGGGTAAAGAATGATGCATCTCCGCAGGCAAGAAACCAAGCAGAGTGAACAGGAGTCCTGCATGGATGAACAAAGCATTCCAAACAAAAATCAAGCATAGGTAGGAAGTGTATAGGGAATGGAAGCAGCAACAGCTGACTCAGGATAGAATATAGGGATATTGTAGGGATATTGTCAGGGTAGGCAGAAATATGGTAAGAAAGTCCCGGGCCCATTTACAATTAAATCTGTCTAGGGATTTCAAGGACATCAAGAAGGGCTTCTTCAAAAAGGAAACAAAAGGAAAACTAAAGAAAATATGGGTCCACTGCAGAGTGAGGCAGGGACACTGGCAACAGAGGATGAAGGAAATACAGAGATACTGAAGGACTTCTTTGTTTCAGTCTTCACTACCAAGATCGTCATGAAGGAATCTCTGATTCGGGAGTCCAGAGAGAAATTCTGTAGAAAGGAAGACTTTTTCTTGGTTGAGAAGGACTGAGTTAAAAATCATTTAGGCAAATTTGACATCCACATGTCCATGGATCCTGATAGGATTTAAACACAGGTACCAGGGGATATGGTGAACATCATGGTCCAGCTCCATGGGGAGTTGGAACTAGATGATCTTTAAGGTCTCTTCCAACCCAAACCCATTCTATGGTTCTATGACCAGCTAAAGATGCCTACCTTTTGTGTTTCCATTGCTATCTCTAGAGCCTGGCACCTGGCCCACGCTTTAGATATTTCATTCTATGGCTGGGAAATAGAGGGAAATTATTCTGCTAAGGGAAGAGGCTGGCAGCAGTGTTGTAGGCTGTGGTGGCCATGCTGCTTCTTGAAACCATAAACACGTATACCACAAATATTCTGTGCAGAGAAAATCGACTACACTTTTTCCAAGAGGCCCTGCAATACAGTAGGTGCTCTCCAAAAACTCTAGGAAAGCTGGGCTCGGGGCCAGACATATTACTGTCTTTAGCACCAGACAAGTTAGCATAGGAAAGGGGAAGCAGGAGTAATTTATATCTGAACCAGATTCACTGAATGGCAGAAAGCAAAGCGAGGTCAGCTGGCGGGGAGGGAAGGAGTCAAAGATTGAGAGAAGAACAGTGAGCACCCAAACAAATATTATCTCCAATAAGACAAAATGAACAGAGGAGTTCCTATGTCACCCTGTCTCCAAATTCAGAGGGAACCCCTTCCTTTCTTGAAATGTTTGGATTCCAGAGCATCTGAGTGTACAAGGATTATGACCATTGAACATCTGTGGGTGAAATGCCTTCAGGTTTTCACTATTTCAATGCCAGTATCCACTTAGCTCCCAGACTGAAAACCTACAGTTGTGAATGAGGCACTGAAGGTCTCTCAATAGTAGCTACTTAGGTAGGGTTTATGCCTGGACTTTATCAAAGCTGATTCTCTGTGTAGGAAATCACTGAAATTCTTTGAGAGAAATAAAGAGGAAAAGGGACACTTAGAGCCATAGAACTGAGTTGGAAAGGACTCCTTAGAATCATCTAGTCCAACTCCACTGCAATGAACAGGGATACCTACAGCTAAATTAGGTTGCTCAGAGCTCCTGAGCCTGATCTGGAATGCCTCCAAGGACGGGGAATCCACTATATCTCTGTCCTTCCTGCTTGGGAGTGAGCCATGAGTTGTTGTTTGGCTAAGGTCCCAGACTATCCTCCTGGGCTACAGAAAGGTGCAGGCCACAGATATGGGTTCTCACAACCCAGGAGTTTGGGCATAGACTGAAAAAATCACCTCTTCTTCCATGGGAAGAATCAAATTTGCCTTTTCCAATGAAAACGCAGTGCATGGCCATACCCAGGATCGTGTTACTGGTGATCTCTAGGGTTAACTGCATTTGTTGGCAGCAGACACCCAGATGACGTTTAGAGATGCTCTTTAATATAGGATCTGTTCCAGGAGCAGACATCTAGATGACGCTTAGAGTTGCTCCTGTTCTGCAGTCTCACAATAACTGAGCTCCACACTCAGAGTTGGGATATGTGTTTTTGCTTCCAGCCTGCAGTAAATGCAGGGTAAAAGGGAAGTCAGATGGAGACATGAGCCACATCTAATACATGCTAATTGGTATGCCAACTAACACATGAAAACCAAGAACATGAAAATGAAGCAGGCCACAAGAAGAAAAGGTGTTTTTTTCCATATGCACATCAGTAAAGGGTATTAACCAAACTAAGTGGTGACTAGGCATAGAGGAAATCTTGCACATCATAGAAACGCAGCTTATTTCACCTGTTTCTTTTTCTTCAGAGTGGGAAACCAGGGATTTCCAAATGCAGTGTGCATTGTTATAAAGGAAACGGGGAAACCATGGGGAGCTGTCAGTCCAGGCCCCAATCCTGGAAAGAAAACTGAAATAAAACATCAAACAACTTGTAATGGTGTAGGGGTTATCAAGGAGATGGCAATGAACAACAAGAACTTTGTGACAGATGGGTGTTATTCCCACCCATGAAAAGGTGGAAAAATCAGTAGATAAAGGTAAAATGGGTACTTAGCACATATTTTAGTGTTAATACAGTTTTTTTTTTCTACCATAGCACATGACAGCCTCATTAGGAAACTAGTTAGAAGCACAAGCAAATAACTGTCAAACCAGAAGGATGTATTAAACTCTGCAGCATGCCATGGCTCTGGTATGATGCAATATTTTAATTACCGGTTTGACAGACAGAATAGAGAATAAATAGATTGAGTTTGCAGGTGACACACTGGGAGAATCTGAGAAAGAGAATGAAATCTGCGCAGGACAAGCACAAAGCTCTACTGTTAACTGCAGACACATCATCTGCACAAATATAGGATGAAGAAATACCCTTTCCAGCAATTTGGCAGAAAAAGAAGTTGCATTTACAATAGATCATGCATTTAACATCTGTCATACTTGGGGAAATAGAACAAAAAAAGGCCTTGTTGGAACTCTGCATCTATTGGAAAGTTGCACACTTCGTGCCAGGCAGTGTAAACTGGAGTTTGATGGGATGAGATCCCTCCAATCTCTTGCCTAGTGGTAAAGCTTGAGCTGCTGCATTCTCTCCACTTTTTGCTTTAGGGTTTGTTCACATGGCCACAAAGGAGCTTTCAGATAGGATCAGAAAAGTTCCTAGCATCTAATGGAAGAAGAGCTGGAGTTGATTGCTGGGAGAACTGCCTCCAGCATCAGCAGCTTGAGCATCATTATCCAGTTGCATGATATATTGTCCTCAGCATCTCATTAGTGAGTATTGGGGAAGGAGAATGAACTTGGACACCCCTCCTGGTCCCCTCCATTTCCCTTCTCTCCCTCCTACTGCTCATTCTCATGAAGCTGATGAGGGTTCTGGCTACCTTTCCTTTCCTACTCCAAAAATGTTTAGATGTTGTACTAAGGGACATGGTTTAGTGGGAAAATATTGGTAGGTGGATGGTTGGATGATCTTGAAAGTCTTTTCCAACCTTGGTGATTCTATGATTTCTTCATTAAAGCATAATTGTGTTGTGCTATTCCGGCTTGACTTTGCTTTATAGCACCAAATTTGACCCCAAAATGCTCTTCCATTGACACCACATAGGAAGATCACTCCAAAGAATGAACGCCTCCCTGGTTCCCAGCATCAGGAGTACAAGCACTAGACTTGCTGACACAGCTCTGCATAATAAGAATGAGATAAGGATTTCTCCTTTTTCAGCTGATTTGTCACCCAGGTAAACCCTTAAGCACCATGCAAAGCACTGTCATCATGCACAACGAGGTTCATCATGCATGAAAAGAAGTTCATTGCTGGTGCAGGAAGCAAACAATGGCTCTATGCCTGGTGTTCACAATAGCTCATCTGGGACCTGCCCTTGGCTCCAGGGCATGCTCAAGCATTAGATGTAATCAGCAATTAGATAACCTGCAGACACTGCTCTTGGGAACAAGAAACTCTCTTTCTGCAGTCTAGAGGAAATGAGTGCAGTAAAACAATATATTCCAGGAGAAGAAAGCAATTTTATCATACAAAATTTTTTAAGCAGGTTGATTTTTGCCCTCTCAAACTTATTCTCACAGATTTAATCTATTCCCTTTCTCACAAGCACCAGCACATGTGTGACACTGGCCAGGTGATCTGGCCAGTGTCAATTCTATGCCACACTTAAACAAGAGATGACAGTTATGCAGTCCTCACCATACTTCCAAGGTACTTGGCAGGGCACAAGCTGATTTTGGATTTGCCTCTTACAGCCTTTGGGAGGAAAGAAGCTGCCTTGGCTCATTTTTCCTTTTATTTTGCCTCAAACTGTAACTCAAAAATCCCGAACTTTCCAGTTCTTTTGTTTAGCTTAACTGGGCGTTTTATTGCTCCCATCCCATCTCCATTCTTTTACTTAAGGTCAGTTTGTTGTTCTGCTTTGTTTGAAAGCAATCAAATATGGAATGGGTTACAGCAGTAAACACATGCCTTTCCTCTTAACCCTTGTGCTTCTGTTTCTTCTAGGTGTCTTCACACACATGGATATACACCCAATTGTATTTTACCCATGCTGAACTCTGTACTACAAATCTCCCGAAGTCCAGCACCTTGCCTACAGCTTCAGTATGACACGTTTTTGATATAAGGGATGGGAAAGGTCTGGAATGTTTCTTCTTTTCCCAAAACCACCAGACATTTTAAGCCCTGCACTTAGAGAGAAGTCCCCAGGCATAGAAACCTTTGCAGAAGGCTGCAGAACCTCACTACAGTTCAAAAGAGGCCAGGAATGGAAACAAAGCTACAACGTGTATCCGAATTTCAGCCAGGAAACAGAGATAGGACTGGAGATGGGAAATGTACTATACAGGTCCAAGGGTCATCCAGCAGACAGAGCTGGAGAAAAGGCTTCAGTCCAATTGCCATGTAGAAAATGAGGCCAAAAACAGAACTGGAGTTAAAATAACGACAGCATGGCTCCAAGGTTCATTCTGGACAAGGCTGGAGATGTGCAAGACAGACACATAGTCCAGACAAGGACAAAATAAGGTCAGGTTTGGGTAGAGGAGCTGGTTTATAATGCTGGAGTGCATCATTCTAGAGCAACCTTTATTTGGAGGTATTCTGTCCGTTCTAGACAGGGACATATCCTTCAGTACACTTCAACAGCAGCAATCAGAATACAATTCTTTACTTAAGTAATGACCTCTGCTTAAAGCTTCACAGTTCAAAAAGCCTAAAATAAACAAGCAAGACAGAATGTGAGTCATACAGAATGGAATGAGTAAGAATGCTGCCGTGGATACAGATTGGACATGCAGCAGTCATTGAACTACCTTCACCTTAATGGTTCTGGGAAAGAGGGAAATCTGACATGTTGACACCAACTACAAACAACAGTTCATAAATCTGTCATCCTGACTACGACTGCACGCTTCCGACTTCTGCTTGGTCTGATCAGACAAAGGTCCTATTCTAATACATACAGCAGCCCAAAGACTATACACCCACGTTTTCTGTTATCTCAGGTTTGCCCCCATGGGTTGCAGCAGAGTGTCTTGACAAGGTGATGGAGAGCAAGTGAGTATTTTGGCACTGTAGGCAGCAAGAAAGTCCAAAGAAACACCTGTGGCTTGGCTTGCCAATGAGAAAACTTCACAAAGTGGTTTTAGCAGATTTACTCTGGGAAATCATTCTGCTCCACTAGCAAGAGAAACCCCATTTGCAAACCCCACTGGGGTATCGGTGCCTCACAGAGACAACCCTGGCTACAGTCAGGCATTCTCCCCAAGCCTTGAAACAGAATATACAGTGAAGGAAACTCTCTGCATGCCATCAGGCTATGCAAATGCTGAGCAAACTCCCAAAGTGCCAGTTCAGCCCTAAAACCTTGCAGACCTAGTAATTCCAGTTTTAATTGCTGCACTGATCCCTGCTAACTCGTTCTCTTGACCCGTGAAGGGAGCTGCCATTATCTCCATTTCCTTATTTTCAGACTGACCGTTTCTCCCCTGCACACAGCCAAACCATGTAATACTTAACACTAGCACTACTTTGCTTTCAGTTCCAGCTGCTTCCTTTTACCTCCCAAGGTAAAAGGATTACCTTGAGCATATCTCTTTACCTGAATCCACTTCTCTCCAGCACAAACCACATTCCTGCTGCTGGATTTTACCCCTTCTGCCTTTCTTACTGCCTCTAAGGACATATTTTTCCACCTTGCATTCAAAATATGAACCCTACACTTCAGCAAAGTCATTCAACAAACCCCAAACCTACAAGGCTGGGTTATTTAGCAGTGTTTGGCTGTATGTTGCTTTAGAAAAGAAAGCCCTGCCATGAGACAATCACGGCTTTGCCATCCTCCTTACCAAGGCTGTGGTGTAGGATATGTAGGCTCTAGACCAGTGAGTTTTAAGAAGAGCTGCCTTACCTTGTGCTTTTTCCATACCATCTACCATAGTAAATTGGTCCCTGAGCACTCTGCCCACCTGTTCTACTGGCAGCATCCTATAATTATTGCTGTCCTTAACCCATCATTTCAGTATTACTGGGATGACTCCAGATCCTGTGGTGAATCGTGTCCTGTCACTCTAAGGTCTTCTTTTTTCCTTCCCAACAAAGGAAAGAATTCTCTGCATGAAGTAATGGAACTGCTAAGGTTAAATTTGTGGGGGTGAGAAAACCAGAGAGCTGTACGTGTTTGTATGTTTCTGTTGGGGATGTGTGGAGCACACAAGACACCAAAGGAGCAGGAGGGATGAAAGAACATGCTTTGCCTTCCTGATAAGCAGATGTGCCATGAGATTGCTCACATACGGACTACAAAAAGTCAGACTGACTTTTACAGATAGTGCCTGAACTTGGCTGCTGGGCACTCTATAATAATGTTATATTATTATGAGTTAATGTGAACAATGGCACACAGAGCAGCTGAATTATGCTCAAGCTATTTCAAAGCTAAAACTTGTCAGGTTTTGTGCATCTGAGTTGCAAACCAAAGAAAGAAACAGCACTAGCAGCTGGTATCAGTGGAAGACATTAGGCCACAAAAACTCGCCACACACACTCAGTTCCTGCTAGAATAACAGTCAGTGATAAATAGAAATGACCCATAAAAGAAATGAGGGAAGTGGCAGCTTATGGGCACAGATTTGGTTTCAGAGTAGAGGACTTTGAATGCACACTGAAAAGTCAGGAGCTGGAATTTCTTCCAACAAGACTCATTTGCCAGAAAACGCTGATTCTGCAGAATTAAACCCAGCTGTGGCATACAGAGTTTGTCAAACCTGCATTCCCAGACTCCCTTCAACAGCAAACTTCTCAGACTCCCTCGCTCAGCAGCCTCTATCCAGTTCATTTTCTGCAAGACTTTGCTATATCTTTGGGACCGGCTGAACCTGGGTCACAACTGCAATCCTTTTTTATTGGACCACTCTGTGTTCTGAAGACCTGTCATGTCATGTCGTGTAGCTCAGAATGTCCCATGCTGTCTCTGCTGCCTGGTCTCACACTTTCTAAATTCCCAACTGTCTATGTCTAATCCCATTTGGGATCTAGTAAGTGGGTCAGAAAGTTGGTTGCTTACTTTCTTGGGTCTTGGAATAATAGAATCATTAAGGTTGGAAAAGTCTTTGGAAGACGATCTAGTCCATCTAGTTTTGTATGTGTGGGGCTGTGCATGCAGCATACATGAAGAGAGGGCATCACACATGTCTTGCATGAACAGAAAGAGCTGCAGACACATGCAGGGTGGTTGTGGACGTATCAGGAGCACAAGCGCACGCAGGGGATCTGTGCATGTGTGTTTTGGGGACACAAATACAGTGGGTGAAAAGAGCTGTGAATGCAAAGAGTTGTGAATGCAAAGAGTTGTGAATGCAAAGAGGGTTATGCACGAGTGAGGATCTGCATGCTAGGGGTTCCCCTGCTGAATGCCCTTCCCCCAGGGAAATCGAGCGAAAAAGCCTTGAAATGGGAGCAGGGATGTAAAGGGGCCAGAGGGGAAGCTGGCTTTACTCCTACGAAGCCTCTGATCAACCCGCCAGCCACCCCCACGATTAACGACTACCCCTTTCCCGGCCTCCGGAGCGATGGAGCGGGGAAACGAAACCAGCGAAGGCCGGGGGGGAGGAGGGGGAGGGCGGCGCAGGGCGTGGAGGCGGACCGCTGGGCGGCGCCGCTGCCCATTCCCTCCTCCAAAGCTCATCTCTATCGCTAGCGTTGCTCGCTGCTTGTCTCTTTGCGCATCTCCTCGTCCCCCCCATCGCAGCACCATGAAGGCGTTACTGCTCGCCGTGTTGGCTGCGGTGCTGTGCGTGGAGAGAGGTAAGAGGGCTACCCCAGGATATCACCAGCTTTTTCTCGTGGTTCTATAAGCTTTTCTCAAAGATTTTGCTTTGGGAGAGAATTAGTGGGGTTTGCGTCTTGCAGGCATGCGGGAATGAGTGAGGGCAGTGAAAGAGGTGTGGGGGAGTGGGGCTGAGCCATGCAGGGGGTTGGCGGAGGTTTTGGAAAGGGAGGGGGTCTTGCCAAGACCTCTCAGCAGTGTTTCCCTTGCATCTGGAACTTCAGTCTGTATTATAGGTGTGCACTTCCAGCTGTGTACGTCTGTATCTTGGAGCTTTTCCCAGTTTGCAGCTCGAACAAAGAGCCGGGGGTGGCTCCGCTCCCCCCTTTTCTCTGCAGCGAGTCGGGATAACGGCGCTGAAATGGGTTGAGATGATGCCGAGGGGAAGGGAGGAAGGAAGGTGTGGGGGGGGAGGAGATGGAGCCCTGCCCCGGTAATGGCAGGAGTAAAGTCTGGGCAGAACCGCTTGTGATTCTGGCTGCTGTTGTTCCCTGGGATTCTTAACGACAGGCTGATATGGCCAAGAGGGTGGGAGGTGGCACCCTCAAGGCACAGGGTCGTTTGGAGCACATCTTGGTGCTGCTCTTGAACCCATGGCCAACGTGCTGCCTGTTGCTGGGTGTGAAACAAGTTGGCTAAGTTGCAGGTCTGCAGTCTCCATGACTCGATTTCTGCCTAGCCGAACTCCATGGGGCCATGCAAAATGCTGCGTTGTTTTTTGTATGGCTTTTCTTGGAGAAAAACAGACAAAGAGCAAATTGGGAGAATTTTGCATCGTCTGACCCTCTTGTCAGGAAGCACAGACACTCTCAGTGGCTCTCGAGGACACCAATGAGAAGAAAACAGTTGTTTTCTGCCCTTCTTACATCCCCCTTGGGGTTTGTGAAGGAACTGGCAGTTAAAGCACTGGGTTTCTATCAGAGCCCAGTTAGCATGTGCTCAGGCCCAGGCAGGAAGAGGTTAATGCATTTCCCCCCTTCCCAGCCCCTTTAAAAGAAAATACCTACTTCCACTTAAGATTAGGTTCTTCTTACCCAGGAAAAAGGCTTTGCTGTGAGTTTGCTTTATCTACAAACATTTCCAGCACATCCAGTAAGGGTTTTCTTTTGCCTGGTTTTCAAAGTGCCCCGAAGAGCTGGCGTATGGTGTGTAAGAATCTTGTCTGAAAGCAATGTGAAGAAAAGGAACATTTGGCATAGGGATGAATGGAGAGCTGCCGAAGCAACAGTATTTTTCCGTATTTTTTCACTGGTGCTGCTGAGCTTTGGAGTGGGCTTTCAAAGGCTTTTTTGTTGTCCCTGCATTGCTCTTTGCAAGGAGGGGTTTCAACCTCTTATCAGAAGAATTATCCCAAATGATCTGCTCTGGTTTGGAAGCCCTTTGTTCCTCCAAGGAGCCAAGCAACAAACAAATAAACACATAAATTCTTCCTGTTGAAGAAAACTGCCTTTTCTAGCTGATGGAAACGAGGCTTTCCTTTTGCATTGTTCAGTTTTTTGTTTTTTTCCCTTTAGCCTTGAGCTGCAACTCTTTGCTCTGTCTCCAGCTGCGTAAAATAATTCTGCTCCCCTCTTGTGCCTTCTGTCTGAAGTATGCAGCCTGCTTGCTCTCCTCACTCTGCAGTTGGTCATTTAGTTCTGTTTTGCCTAAGCAGAAAGCAGCAGTAGTTAATTAAGACTGAATATTTCCTCTCTTAAACTATGCTGCAAGACTTACCCATCCTGGAAAGACTTAGTCTACCTTTAGACAAAGGGTAATAGATGTGTCAAAGGAAAAGGTGTGGACAAGACAGTGTTAACATAGATTTAATGGCAGGGGATTTAGTGCCTGTAGGCACTTTTATTTGTGCACACAAATATTTATGATGTGTGTGTATCTGTAATCTTTAGGGCATAATGAATAGTACTGCGCCACTCAACTTCTGCATTCAGCATCACAAGCAAATGCTTAAGGGAATGGACGTGCTACCATAATGTTCGTGGGAAGTCTGTAATCCACTTAATTCCTGCTTGCAGATGATTCTCATGGGATGGAATGAGTTGCTTTGCCTTCTTGGGCCTCAGTTTGCCATCAGGGTGGTTGCAAGAGGAGTGGTTTGGGACAGTCAGCTGAAACTTGAGAGCAGGGATAGAGGAAAAGGAGGGAGCCAAGCTTTTCTTGGGTGTCTCCGGCTGATTTTTGGCCATTGAAGTGAAGAATGCAGTTCATAGAAATGGTGTTTATAGTCGGTGATGGCCTTGCAATGAGTGGCTCAGACCTACTTCTCTCTTAGTCCTCCTACTCTCCTAGACCCAAAGGTGTGTTCCAATGAGGAATCTCCCCTGAGGCCTTGACTCTACTGGTGGCCCTATAATCCCGGCTGTTCCATGTGGGTTGTGACTGCCCTGTTGACATGCTGGGGTAACACTGCTTTATTGCCAGGATCATTGGCCGATTGATGATGATGGTTGAAGGCTCTATGAGACAGTCCAGGAAATGTTTGCTGTGGGGTTGTGATGTTTGCTTCATCTCCAGTGTGTGACATACAGGCCTGCCCAATAACCTGCTTTGATTTGTTTCTGTCAGACTTGCTATTATGTTTTTCATTCTTTTTTTTTTTCCCCTGCCTTGACCATTGCTGCTCAAAAATCATTCTTCTGAGCACAGTCATTTTTCTTCCCAATTTTCCTGAAAAGGGCTTTTTATATTTTTATATTCTGAGAGAAACATGATTGAGAAGAACCTCAAGAGGTCATGCAGGCCCATAGCAGAGTGGGACAGCTGCTATCAACATTCTTCCAATTTATTCTTCAAAATATACCACAGCAGGGACTGCCAAGTCTTAGCAAAATCATCCAGGGCTTCTCTGATATCCCCTTCTTAGGCTAATCTGTTTACCATGGGGGTGAAGGGGATAAGGAGCAGGAGCAAGACAGCTTGTACTTCCTTCCATCCTGAATCTTCAACTCCTCCATTTTGCATCCTATAAACAAGGAAGAGAGAGGCAGGGCTTCACGGAAGAGTTTGCAGTCAGAATGCTCCAAAATCAGAGCCTGTCAAGTGCTGGGAGCAGACCAGCTCTCTGTGTATGTAGGTCAACAATTGCAGTGTGGATGTGATGTTCCTGTATGTAAAATACAGAGAAGATCATCTGTCCACTGCAAAATAACACATGTCTATGCTGAGTCACTGGTCCAGGCTGTTCCTGCAACCATTTCCCTCCACTGAGTGCTGTTTCCCAACCTTTGATTTCACATGGGCAGATGTGAAGGATATGAGATGGGAGCTATCCTAGTGCAATCCATTCCCCTAATGGAATTGCCCCAATTCATCTGGGGTCTGTCATGTAGAAAATCATGCTGATTTGTTCTCCCTTTGCCCCAGATTAGAAGAGTTAGTTGCATATGTCGTAGTGCTATGACTCTCTGGGTAGCAGGGCAGTGCAAGTCCTTGCAGGCCTTGCTGAAATGCTGGGCTTGCTTTTGCTAGGAAATCATTTCCATCATGTGTTAGCTTGAGCTTTATGCCCTACTGCCAAAGGCAGGCCATGAAAAGCTCAAACCTGTAGTCACATCACACCTGGGGCATTTCCCATCAGTGACCACTGTGGCAAAGGTGAGTAAGCTTAAATTTTAGACTCCAGCCTGCAAGCCTGAGCTTGTTTTTGTGATTCAGGTTGTCATGGACCTGCTCATGGTACAAATAGGCACATATTGTAAAAGTATTAGGCTGACCTGCAATTGCACTGAGCCTTTTATTGGCCAACCAACCAAAGTCTCCAACCAAGACCTTAAAATGTATTCCTTCTGCTCGTACCCTTCACTTGGCCAAATTCTGGGAACAAAAAGCCTGTCACAGATTGACACAGCAAGTGTGGGCTGTGGCTGGTTGCAATGAGTTCTGAGCGTTGTGAGGTGGGAGCCACAGCAGGGATATCTTTCCTCTGGCCCTTGACTTAAAGATGTGCCTTTTTCTTGCAGCCCACACGCTCATCTGCTTTTCGTGCTCGGATGCATCCTCCAACTGGGCCTGCCTGACACCTGTCAAGTGTGCAGAGAATGAAAATCACTGTGTGACAACGTACGTCGGAGTGGGAATCGGTGAGTGGCGATGGGACCTTCTGCCCTTCTTAGCTGGATCACCTGGGGAGGTGCAAGAAGGTTTTCTTTCGTTTGGTTGGAGAAAGTGATGCTTGGCTGCCAAGTGCTGGACCATCCCAGGGGTGCTGTATGAGGAACTTGCTGCCAAACCAAGTCACGTTAAAGCCCACGTGCGTGTGCTCGTGCTAGGAGTCTGAAGGGAATTTAGGAGTGGAGAGAGGAGGTTGCTGATGAATTCAGTGGAAGGGTAGAGGATTTCCTCTGCAGGAAATTCTAGGATTACCCTTCCTGCTTTTGCCCAGTGCTGACTGCTGTTCTGGTTGTTATCTGTGAGTCCTTCCTTTGCTTTGCTCTCTCTGGGTGCAGCAGGATTGCCAGGAATTTGCAGATTCCTTCACCAATCACGGGCTTTACACAGGAGGGAACAGGCACCAGGAATAATCTGAAGGATCTCTCAGGCTGCTCTGGCTGGTGTCCTGGTGACATTGCAGAGCCCACGTCCCACCCTGGGTTGCCTCACTTTCCTCCAACCTCTGCTTCTGGCATGCAGGTGGGAAGAGAGTTTCAAACCCAAGTTTTGCAGCCCGTAATGTGGGCGGCTTGTGCGTGCATAAACAAGAGGCTGGGAGCTTTTATAAGCCTGACACCTGCTTACGGCTTCCTGTTTCTTGTGCACACTGGTAAATGTGAGCTGTGCCAAGCTCAGAACACAGTGTATGCTCTCAAATCCCTCTCTGACTCTCCCAGTCTCACCTGAGGAGCCCTAGGATTGAGCTGGAGTGTGATTTTTGAGGTTATTTTTTTCACCACATTTCCAAATTCTGGCCAGCTGCCTGGAAGAAGTGTTGTGTACAACGAAAATTCAGCCAGGAGTGTTTCTCGAGGTGCAAAGACTTGACGTAGCTCACTGAGAAACTTCACAACCTCTGTGCTGCTTGTCTTTTCAGTACCGTTATTTCCTTTGCAAAACATGATCAGAAAGCTGAAAGGTTTTAAACTCATCTCCTCTTTGCTTTTCTTCCCAACCTAAATTCAGGTGGCAAGTCTGGCCAGTCCATCTCCAAAGGCTGCTCTCCTATTTGCCCCAGTGCCGGGATTAACGTCGGCATTGCGGCTGCCTCCGTCTACTGCTGCGACTCCTTCCTCTGCAACATCAGTGGTTCCAGCAGTGTTAAAGCCAGCTATGCTGTTCTGGCCTTGGGGATCCTGGTTAGCTTTGTCTACGTCCTCAGGGCTCGTGAGTGATGGGGAAAGCCAAGGAAGACCCTGCGCCCGGGGACCTCTGCACCTCTGCAACATGGCGCCTTGTCTTCCATTGGCCATCACAGGTCTCGTTAGCTGATGTCTTCTCTATTGCTGCCTACAAGGAGATCTTCTACTTCTCAACAGGCTTCCAACAGTGATTGTTTCCCAGACTTTACGCTCTTCCAGTATCAAGAGACCTGAGTGGCTGGGCCTAACCCTTCTCCTCCTCCTTCGGACATACCCCACTGCACTCTATCACTTCCCAGTGGATTGTTTTGGAAGGGTTTCTGCTTTTTTTAACCTGTGCCCCCACTTTCTAATTTTGCTTAAAACAAGGTTGGGACTCACTGAGAAGCGATTGTCCCCAGACACTGCTCACTTCAGTGTTCAGATGGTCCTGGAGGTCCCTGTGGCACCATTGTGCCCCAACATGCCCCCCCCCAGGCATGGGGAACGCATGACCCCAGTGGAGACAAATTCCCAACCAATGCAGCTGGAATCTCTTTTTATAAATCACTTCCAATCTCGGGCTGACTTTTTCTGGAAAACAAATGACATGTACCTTGTCCCTCTGAGCTCTGTAAGTGCCAGACCTGAATAAACATGCTCCTGTTGTTACCTGAGCGGGGATGTGTACTTTGTGTGTTTCCTTGCTGCCACCAGAGAGATTAGGAACACTTGAGGAAAACTCGAATATTATGCCCAGCAGGAGAGCTTCTTACCCTCTCAAGTGTCTTTTGAGTGCTCCATCTCAGCAGTTCACCTCTGAGCAATGAGTTCACCTCCTCTCTGTCCCTCTCCTTTCTGAGAGCCCTGATAAAATACCCTTTGGCCAGCATGCTTCACATTGCTTTTTCCAGGTTCATTTTTTTGTGAAAAATGCCAGCTGTTGGGATCTGAGTCAACCCTAATTCTCCTGGCACTGCGAATTTGCCTTGTACAAGTTAGTCTGTGTAATACAGACACTTGATGCCTCAATTTCTGAGCTTAAAGACTTGGGATCATGATAATGGATAATTTCAGTACCTAAATGCACCAGGGCAAAAGGTCTGTTTGCAAAACATAGTGAAGTCTGAGGCGAAGAGATGATTATTCAGATATTTAAGTTTAACCTGCAATCCCTGGATGGTCAATGGTGTCTGTGGACTACAGAAGGCGACTTCACCAAACTGGCCATATCTGCTGCCTTCCAGATCCCAGGATTTTCCCAGATCTCTCCACTGCATTGCTCCTGGAAGCTTTCAGCCATCCCATGGGAGATGTATCTTCCTGCTGCCTCCACGTTATGCTGGTTTCCTACCTACTTTTCCTGCCTGCTAGACTCAAAACGAGCCAAAAGTGAGCCTTAATCTTAGGCGAAAGTTTGTAGTCATTTTCATGGTTTGATCAGAATTGCGCTGGGCTCTTTTTTCTAGAAGCAAAAGTCAGGTGTAATATTTGGTACTTTTCAGCCTTGCCCCCCTTTCCTTTGATTGTGTTCTTTCTATTTTGTGTCAGAAAGAATGAACTCCTAAGTGGCACACGCTGTTCAATTATAACCTCTGTCCCCACTTAAAATGAGTAATGAACAACTTATCAATGAAAGATGCGTGCAGTTGTATAGACATCTTACAACAAAAGCATTATCATGTCTTTGCTTCCTCAGTTTGCTCCGTATCTATTAATTAAGCTGTCATAGATGCTAATGATGGGGTATACAACAGGAATGGCTGGGTGATCGTGAATGCAACCCACTATTAGGTGATGAGTTCAGTAAGAATGCATGATACTCTGTTATCTCACTAGGCTTGAGATGTGCCTTCCTCTGCTTATCTCAGCCTCCATCGTCTTCCAGGTTTAGCAAGGCTCAATCCTGCTTGAGGTGCACTGTAATCCAGTGTCCAGCCCTCTGCTATGCGCAGTAGCATGTGGCAAGCCATGGAGGAAGTTCACAGGGGTGGGGCAGTTAATATCCCCTTATGAGAGGGTTAAAAACCCTTTATTTTTTTCAGGATAAAGTTGTTCCTCACTGCTTGATGTGTGTAGATGCTGAAGTTCCTGTGGGATGTGGATCAGAGGGACGGGGATACCATCACGTGAGTCCAAGGCAGCACCCAGAGTGTTCTACCTATCATCAGTGGGACTCTGGCTCTTCTAGCTACCTGCTCATCTTTTGGACTCAAATTATGCTTGCAATAGCAAGGAGAGAGCTGGACTTCAAAGCCACCAGCATAGTTATGTCCTAATGCATGTTCATGCCTTTACAAGGCAGCTCTGAGGCTGTCACACTAGAGAATGCCATGGGATAAAGCTAAGAGAAGGACTGGAAGGCATGGTCACTTCTTCCAATCATAGAATTATAGAATATCCCAAGTTGGAAGGGACCCATAGCAATTACTGAATACAACTCATGGCTCTACTCAGGACCACCTGAAAATCAGACCAATGGCCCATTACTTATTTTGGCGTTTCAGAGCTTCCTCACAACAAGGAATTGCTTATACAAAGGAACAAGGGTGCAGAGTGGTCAGCAGGCTATATAACCTATAGAAATACGTTAACATTAATGGCATTGCCAAGAAATGTGATCTGAAGGTTAATTTGCATGTGTTCTTAAGCATATAGATGGTAAATAGATTGCACATGGAGATGTTTTTTTCTTCCTTTTCACTTTCATTTTCCTTTTCTCCCTTGCATGGTATATTCTTGTACACTTAGTATGGGGGAGAAGAGAGATTTGTAATTTTTCCTTTCAAACACAGCTGGTAAAGATCACTTTGATTGATATATATGCATTTGAGAGACAGGGAGGGTATGGCAGCCTGTCAAGTGCAAGAGATGTAATTCAATAGTTTAATTCCAGGCATCGTATGAACAGTTCTCACTGTAGATGCTTTCTTTTTTACCCCTGAATCTCCAGCACCTGAAATCAGATGAGAACCGTAGCTGTCATAAAGCCCAGAGGTGAAAAGCCTCAAAATATGCAAATGTAGTAATTAAAAAACATTAACAACATGAAGAAAATAGAGTAAGATCCCAGTATTTACAGAGCATTGAAACTGGAGACTTGTCAAACCAAATGGCTGATTTGGAGCTGGAGGGCCACGATGGGACAGCCCTTAAGTGCTTTGAATATGTTTACTTGGCTTGTGGAATTAGAGATTGAAATCTTTGTGGAAATCTCAGATCTTCACTTTTTCAGACCAGAAAAAGGCTTAATGGGGAGACAGCTTTGCTTTATATAAAATACCCTGGAGCAATTTTTACTGGAAAATGAGAACGGCTTAGGTCAAAAACTGCCCACTTCGGAGCACGCTAATGAGAAAATGGTTTCTCTGCTTCCATCCTGGAAATGGCTGTATTTCAATGGCAGGTGCTGCCGCCTACCACTATGTTAACATCACAAGGGCTCCCATTTTTTATGTACTTTCTGTACATGCTTGAAGCTTACTGCAGCTCCAGTGCTTCCTGCTCAAGTTCAACTGGGCTTGCTCTTTGCTGAAAGGAAGACTTAAAAAATGAACAGTGTTCTTCCAAAAGTGTTTTTGAGATTCTTTTCTTACAAAAGGACAGACCTTCTCCTTTTGGAATATAATAGACTTCATGTGATTTCCTTGAACAAACAGCAAGAATAAATATTGCCAATTGCTTGATCCTGATATGCAGAGGATGTCCTTGCTTGGTGTTGATTCATTCAAGTTATGTGTTACCTGAGATAACTTTCTTCCTGGAGACTTTTGCAATGGAGATGGCTGTGGTCCCACCAACACTGCATGATCCGTGGAGGTCGTGCTTTCATGCAGGAGTGAGATACAGCTGTCCCTGCTCTCCCATCTCTGGAGAAGGAAGATGTGATACTCAACTGGATGCCTGGATGTTTTAAGCACTGTTACAAAACCTTCAGTCTTGTGATCTCAATGATTTGCATGCTGCAGTTGGGTTCTTTCACTGCAGGTTATGTGGGTCTTGACTATTTCCCTTTGAGGAACTGCTTTCCCATCTGAAATGCTGTTATTTGAGGGTATCAAACTGAAACAGAGTGCTCAAGTCTGCATTTTGCTGGGAGTATTTATGGCGCACAGGCAAACAAAGCCCTGGGTCAACCCTGCCATCTACTGGTTTTTGCTAGACCTGGTAGAGATGCTTTGAAGCCAAGATCTCACAGGTCAAGGAGAAAACCTTAATACAAACGAAATAGAGAATCGGGACCCAAGGGTGAGCTACCTTTAACCACATAATTGCATGCAAAGCAGAAAACGAGAGGCTTCAGAAGTTGATGGAATGTATTAATTTGTCCAACTCTGTGCCGTTAGTGTCAATTGAGAATTAAAAAGCATAATAGGCTTCCCAGGTCCAATGTTTTCCAAGCACATTTCCAGCCCCAAACCTACCAGTTAATCAAAACTGAAACACTTCATGAAAATATAATAAGGCCAATAAAGTGTTGCAGAAGAAAATATTAATGCATTTTATTCCAGCTTTGTTGAATTATTTCATTTCACTGAGATGGTTACCAAGAAATGTCAATTTTACTAATGCATATGCGTGAGCTTTGTAACTGTGTGTTACCTTTATTGTAAGAGAATAAGAAGAATAAAGACATATTGATTTCTTTCAATATATTAACATAAATATACATGTAGTGTATGTTACATAATGCTTGTTATAATCCTCTAATAAAATTATACGGAATTAATAGAAAAATTACACTTCGAACAATTTCTTTTGGATGGTTCTGAGTTATAGATATTCATTACAGAATATTGCTTTGGGTTGAATCCAAAGCCTAGGTTTGGGGGTTGCAGGCTGGCCGTAAGGAGTGTAGCTATGAAGCTGAGCCTATGGACTTTAGGAAGGGATAAGTTTATACTTATCATATCAAGGTCATTGGAGTCTCTTCCTGATGATGGACAAAGGCCAGGGATTGCCTGTCTCAAGGGACCCTAACTCAGTATCATGGAAGAATGAGGTTACATTGCCTGAGCAATACATAGTAAATGTAGAATAACAGCAATGGGTTTCTTAGGCCTGAAACAAAGAAATAAATATTTTTCTCTGGATAAC
This sequence comes from Coturnix japonica, assembly GCF_054131305.1. Classification (NCBI taxonomy): domain Eukaryota; kingdom Metazoa; phylum Chordata; class Aves; order Galliformes; family Phasianidae; genus Coturnix; species Coturnix japonica. Next base: position 954,728 of record NC_140664.1, read on the forward strand.
TCAACCTGGAATTTGCCCTTCCTGGGATAGGATCTTCTCCAGTGCTCTTCCATGCTTTGTAGCCTCATTTATGAGTGTTTTTGGGGATTCTGTTTCTCTAGATCTGAGAGAAAACCGTTAATGTTTTGACCCTGAGGTACTCAAGCTGTTTTCTTCATTAAAATCCATATTTCTAGGACCCTTGCTGAGCTCAGACAAGCTAAACTCGCTAGTTATAGGAGAGACATCCATTCAGTATCACTATTTGGAGAAAGAAAACAAAAACCAAGGGCAGTAACCCAATGGATGTATGGTGGAACCTACCATGTGGCCACTTGGCAATGCTCAGGGCATTTATCAGGGCTTGGCATAGATCATGGATTACATGTTGGAATTCAACTCATGCCTTATTCAAAGCAGCTTACAAATATATGTGTGTGTGTGTGTGTGTAATTTTTTTCCCCTTTCTCTTTTTCATATGTATATAAATAATAATCCTAAAAATCTTCCCTTTGGGAAATGGGGCCAGAATCAGGCATTTGCCTTTTCTTCTCTTGCCAGAAGGTGGCAGTGGCAGGCCCCAGATCCTCAGTAGGATGCCCTGGATGTGTTGATGTACCAGGACTGCAAACCCACTTCTGCTAAGGGAAATGATACAACAAGAAGCTTATCTGGAGTCTGGAGAGGAGGAAAAAGTATGTTAATTCAGCATGTATCCCAAGCATGGTGACATCATGGACTCTCTGGGTATCTATCTCTGTATTTGAACACTCATGTGGAGAAATATTTGTCCTTATATTGGATCAGAATTTCTATTCCTACAGTCTGTGGGTAGTGCTGCTTGTTGTTTAAATAGGCAACTCAAGGACAGCCCAAGATAATCTTTTCTCTGCCCCTCTTTTAGCTCGCATGTTGTTAAACCCTCAGAGCCTTCTTTTCCATGCTGAACAACTCAAGGTTCTGTCATGGATGGTTACAGACCATTTGGAAAGGACAGGCTGGGAAAATGAGGAAGCAAAGTAACCCCTCATGTGAGAGAAGCTGAAATGCCTGAAGCTCTACCTGGGGATGAGTGATGAGTTGGTTGTCCTATCACTATCAGACCATGCAAAAATTTGGTCCCCCTCCTGCTTATAAGCTACCTTCAAGTACTAGAAAGCTACAGCTAGGTTTCCATGAAGTCTTCTCCTCTCCAAGCTAAACAAGTCCCATTCCCTCTATCTGCCTTCATAGGAGAGGTGCTCCAGGCTCTCCTCTGAACTCACTCCAACAGCTCCGCATCTTTCCTGAGGGATCCAGGCCTGGACACAGTACTTCAGATGGGACCTTACAAGGACAGAGTTGAAGTACGTTCAGGTGCCTCTAGATGGAACCCCTTCCTTCTGTTGTATCAACTGCAGCCCTAAGGTTGGTGTCATCAGCAGACTCGTTGAGGGTGAATCATTGAGTCCAACTCCTGGCTCCATGCAGGACCACCAAGAATTCAAACTGTATTTCTGAGAGAGTTGTCCAAATGTTCCTTGAATTCCATCAATATGGTTCCATGACCACTTGCCTGGGCAACCTATTCCAGTTCCCAACAAACCTCTTCTTAATGTCTTTAAAAAATTATGGCAAATGGGAGAGACTCCTGATGACTAGAAGGAAGCAAACATCAGACCTCTATTAAATAAGATCAAGGAGAATATGGGGAACTTCAGGCTAGTCAGCCCCATCCCAGTTTCTGGGAAGGTGATGGAGGAACTTATTGTTTCTGGATGTAAGAAGGGCAAGACAGTGATCAAGAGACATAAGCATGGATTCACAAAGGGGAAATCACGCCCTACTTTCTTGAAGTGATTAGCTTGGTGGGAGATGACAGCTGCTCTCAGACCTTTCTTTGCTCATTTGCCAGGAACATCAGACAGGCTGAGCTGCTCAAATGGCTGGGGAAAAAAATCACATCTCCATAGCTGCAGGGTTTCTTTTTCAATGCTGGTCACTTTAAAAGAGCAAAGGAACAGGAATATCCAAAATTATGAAAGTCAAGCAGATGGAACAGAAAGCTGGCTTGGCTGTACAGAGATTTTCTAGTCAAATATGTTGTGGACAATAAAAAAAGAGGGTTTTTTTTGTTTGTTTGGTTGGCTTTTCTAAATATTTCAACAACAAAAAGAGGACAACTGAGAACAATGGTTTGTTACTTGATGATAACAGTCATCTTATGAACAGGGGCAGAGACAAAAAAGAATACCTTCTTTGCTTCTGCCTTCATCAGCGATGATGAGCTCTGAGAACCGAATTGGATGACCGTGACTGCATTAATGATCATCTCTCATCTAAGTCCTGACTGGTGTGCAATCTGCTGCTCCACCATGGAACCCAATGGGATTCATCCCGGGCTATTCAGAGAGCTGGTTGATGTCATCACGAGACTTCTTTCAATTACTTTTCAACGGTCTTTGGAATCTGAAGAAGTCCCAGTTGACTGGAACCTGGCAAACGTTCCAGTTTTCATGAAGGACGAGAAAGAAGTCCCTGGTAATTATAAGTCTGTCAGTCTCACTTCAGTGCCTGGTAAAATTAAAGAGAAAATTATGCTGGCAGTTATTGAAAAACACCTGAAGGACAATGTGGTCATTGGTCACAGCCAACATGTGCTTATGTGGGGAAGGTTTGTTTAACTAACTTTATTTCTTTTTATGACAAGGTGACCCATCTAGTTGACCAAGGGAAGCCAGCTGATGTTATTGTTTGGATTTCTGTAAGGGTTTTGATACTGTTCCTCACATTTTATCACCTGGGTTGTGTGGATAGCTTCAAGACACATAGACTTGCTATTGGTTTGAGCAGACTGAACCTGGGGATGTGCTCCTACCAGTCCAAAAATAAACAGAAATTTCCATCTTCAATGCCAAATGCTGCAGCATTGGAAGAAGGAAGGGCCTGGAGACAGAGGCAATTCCTTTCAGCCAGGCCATTTTGTGTTTTACATGTGTTGTCCTTGTTCTTCCTTTCTGGGTCAATGGGAGTGATTCAGGTATGAATGTATCTCCTGTTCATTGGATTAAGACTTGAAGAAACACAGGGGATAATTAAGTCAGGTGATGAATAAACTGAGCAAATGATTTTCGTTCCTGCAACATTAACAGGAAAGCTGATTGGAGTAAATGATCTTGAAACAAGTGACTACTTCCTAAGTCAGTTAGGGCTGATGAGAAGGGAAAAAAATAGTGGGTTATAAGCAAAGCAAGCAAGCAAGCAGACAACAACAGAAAATCCAATCAAACTGAGAAAAATCAAAAAATAAGACAGAGAGGGACTAGAAAAATTTGGTATAGAAGGAATATGAATTCCCACCAATTATAAAGACATGACTCATCTTTTTTACTGCATATTATAAACAGATGGGAGAAAACGTCTGGGTAGTTATTAACTCCTGGAAATCCCCTGTAAGTGCTATGTGTAGATCAGTCTAAATTACCTAAGGGTAAGAAGTGTCTACATCAAGTTCAAATTTCTTCAAAAAAAGAAAAAAAAAAAAGAAAAAAAAGATGGCTTAAAAAATCCAAACCTGATGAATTATTGCATACAAAGAACATGACTCCCTATAAAATTAAATTATCTTGTTCCCTACCTCCCCATCTTGGTAATTACACAGAGATGCTCAGGCATAGTACACTTTGAATGCCTGGGGCAGCGAGGATAAATTTCATAGAGTCCAGTAGGAATTTGGGAAGAGCAGCAAAATTAAGGAAACTTCTTAGACTTGGGGTTTGCTCTGATCAGTTTGCCCCAAGTTCTGCACTAGTATCCCCTGTACTCCGGTCCATTATCAAGATGAAAAAGTGCTGGGAGAGTTGCCAAGCTTTCTGTGCTCATTTGCATCTCCAGGTTATAGAAAGACTGACCTTCTATCAGATATAAAAGACACAGATCTGTGTTCAGTGCAGTGCATTGGGACTCTGGCTGGTCAGATCGGGGAGACAGACGAATGCCCCCTCCCCAAGGGCAGCTTCCAACAACTCAGTTCCAAGAATTGCCTGACATCTACGGGATTGAGGGATGGCTGAAGTGTTTTGCAAAGCTATTCTGATATAACAGTTTTTAATCCAGTCCCAGACGTGTTAGGTCTTGGCCATTCATTGTAAGGAATTGTAGTAAAATCAATTAGTAGGAGTAAGGCTGCTGTGAATAATAAGTTAATGAGTGATGCCTGAATGGAAGTGGCTTCATGAAAACTGCAGGGTTGGATTCCTGATACGTGCAGTCATAGATTCAGCCTTGGTAATGTTTTTACCTCACCTGGCCTTTACCTCCCCTTCCAGATTTCTCTTTAACTTTTAAAGACACTCCTCATCAGAGCATTAAACAGAGGAGAGAAGAGATGGATGTTTAATTCTTTCTAGGTGCAAAGAGGCTCTAATCTCTGCAGAATCATGGTGTCTACAAGAGATGGATGGGGGAGATGATGCATTAGAGGTGAAGTTTGTGTCATTTAATCTTTCCACACCAGCAGGTTTGCTCATTAGACAAAACCATCTTTGCTGCAGCTTTCCTTAAGTGGCTTTCATCATTGACATTATTTTGTAGTTACCAGGAGAAAACAGTGAATTGTTTGACAAATCTCCTTTTTAGCCTTTCTAATACATAGCTTATATCGTAGGTATAATTAACATTAAAACATGCCCTAACTTAATATCAAACGTTGGGAAACTGAGGTTAATTTTCCAAGGACATCTAGTAAATCATTGGTAGGGCTAAAAATATACCTCTAAGCATCTGCTTTTAAGGTCAATGCCTGCTCCTGTTGCTTCCAGTAACTCATGCACTTATTATCAGGGTTACACAAAAATAGCAGTAGAGTACTCATGAAAAAGAAGAATTAACTAGTAGTTAAACCACGTGGAATACAATGATGTCTCTATTTCTGGAGTTGCTACTACCTTACCGCATAAGCCTAATTAACCTTTCTGTGTCTCAGCTTCTTATGTCTGATCTTGATATAATAATATTTATTCATATTGCAGGAGTATTCTCAGGTTTAACCTACTTGTAGGTGTGCAGCAAAAGCCCAGTGCTAGCATACCACGCAGTTATTTCTGCATCCTTGCACATCTACCTTTAAATCCTATCATAGCATTTCCTTTCTGGAAATATATGGGATTTCTAGCAAATATGCAAATTGATGAATAGAGTCAAGAGAATGGTAGGTTTAAAATGTTTAAGTCAAAAAGGCTCTAAATTGAAACCTGCACTTCTCCAAGCACACATTCAGCCCATGGATGCTGAAACTATATCACAGAGCTGCATGGACATTTCTTAGGACTTCTTGGCAAGTCCTGTTCAGTCTGGTAACTGGGGAAAGTAGGTCCGATGGGAAGGTTGGGGGCTTTGGAACATACTGCATTTGGAACCTATGTTATAGCATATTTCTAACATGTTTGAACAGATGACAATGCCTTCTTAGAATCATATGATCATAAAGGGAAGATCGCTGAGATAACCAAGTCCAACCATTAACCCATCACCACATTGCCCAATAAACCATGTCCCTCAGTGTCACATCCCCACATTTCTTAAATATCTCCAGAGATGGTGACTCCATTACTTCCCTGGGAAGCCTGTTCCAATGCCTTGCCATTCTTTCTAAGAATAAATTTTTCCTAATATCCAACCTGAACCTCCCCTGGCGCAACTTAAGGGCCATTACCTCTTGTCCTATCTTGTTCTCTGAAAGACTGTCTCTAGGACAGGAAAATGGCTTGGCCCAGATTCATCAGGTTGGAAACAGAAATTAAATGGACCTTTCCCTTTCATTTATAACAAAAATGCTTCTGAAATGCAGAAAGTTCTTACGCTTATTTGCATTTCAACTCACACAGTAGAAAATTTCTTTTTTCCTTCAAATCTATCTTGTGGTTGTTGAGTCAGGTTTACATGGCTTATGTCCTTTTAAATTGTTTTTCTTGTCTGTAATTAATGGAAAACCCCAGCAGAACAGGATTTGAACACTAACAAAAGGATAAATGAGTTCAACGAAATGTTGTCTGAATGTTTCTATTAGTTCTTGTTACTTGTTCTGCGGCTTGCCAAAACTGCAAAGCAATTGCATAAGGTGGATGTAAAAGAGGAAAGATTTAAGGTGCTGCTTAAAGACTTACTCAGATAAGATCAACTGAAACTATAAACAAGTGAGTTGTCATCCCCCTAAACAACCCTCCAAACTGAAGGAATGCACAGGCTTTAGGGAAGGTGTCAGCACTGTAAAAGTTCTTCCATCCAAGACTTAGAATGCAACGAAGATCACATTTCATATGTGCAAGTGAAACTATTCAACTAGTGCATGTTTTTTTGAGGCCACTTGATACCAGAAACTAGAATCCACACCCCTTTCCATGTTTAGTTTTTTTTCTTAAGAACAAAGCAAACACAATCAGAATATTTCCTCCTTCTTAATAGGATTATAAAATTCTCTCCGCTGAGCTTGATGAATGTCATATCAAGAACATACCAAAATACCTTTCCCTAGATAATTTAGGGCTGGAATGAGCTACTAAGCTTTCATAATCAGCATAATGACTTTATTATGGTGCCACTGAGAAAACAATGTTTTCTCAGTGTTCAGAACAGAAAATGTTCTGAACTCATGAAGATAACACAGGAGAATGTTTCTAAGCGAAAGTTATCATAGAATCATATAATGATTAAGTTGGAAAGGACCTCTAAGATCATCTAGTCCAACTATCCACCTATGACCAGTATTAGACAGTAACTGGAACTTTAGGTTTGGACTGATGAGGACTGGGTTGTTTATCTGGAAAAGAAGACCCAGAAGACCATTTATTTTTTGCATTTCAGGAGCTCAAGTGATACTAAACCTGAGTAAGCTTCCTCTGATGATTTGGCAGGTAACAAAGATGACAGGAATGTCTCCAAGAATGTCATTGTTTCAGCTTTCCCTTCTTTCCTCCTTTATTAAAAATCTCTGTTGGGTGTGAGGGGCTCTTTTTTACCTTTTTTTTTTTTTTTTTTTTTTTTGCAATCTCACAGCTACCTTGTCCATCACACACTGCAGAACATAAGACTTAATAGCATGACTCTAACCTGAGGAATGAGAAAGACAGGTTAATGCCTGGAGAAGAGAGGTCTGAGGATAAGAAAGGCAAAGTACTTGGAGAACAAGAATTAGTGAGCTTTTCAACACGCTTGGAGAGGGTTGGCTTAGAGCAGGTGGACTGTCCAGGTATTGTGCTCCTTGAATATTTGGGATAGTGGACCTGAGAGACTTCCTTGGCCCAGACTCTGATAGTCTGGCTCTCCCCCATCCCCATATACTCAATTCCCATCCATTAGATATATATGCATTGCCAAGATCCCCTCTGTCTTCTCATGTGAAAGTACTTTACAGTAAGGGTGACAGAGCACTGGAACAGGTAGCCCAGAGAGGCTGTGGAGTCTCCTTTCATGGAGATTTTCAAGACCCATCTGGATGCCTACCTGTGCAACCTATTGTAGGGTACCTGCTTTAGCATGGGGGTTGGACTTGATGATCTCTTGAGGTCCCTTCCAACCCCTGAAATTCTGTGATCCTGTGATTATTCAGGATGAACAGTCCCAGGTCTGTCAAGCTTTTCTCTAAAGGGTGATGCTCCAGGACTCCAAACATATTTGTGGCTTTCAGATGGACTCTCTCCAGCACTTCCCTGTCTTTCCTGATCCATGGAGCCCAGACCTGGACACAGTACTGCAGATGTGGCCTCACTAAGGCATAGTAGAAGGGGAGGATCACCTCCTTTGACCTACTGGCCATGTTCTTTTTCATGCACTCCAGGATACCATTGACTTTCATGGCTACAAGACACACTGATGGCCAACCTACTGTCCACTAGAATACTCAGGTCCTTCTCTGTAGAGCTCCTTTCCAGCAGGTTGGTTCCCAGTTTGTACTGATGCATGCAGTTATTCTTCTTCAGGTGTAGGGCACTGCATTTGCTCTTGTTGAATCTCATCAGGTTCCTGTCTGCTCGGCTTACCACTACATGGGATTTAGTGCCTTGACATTCACAGATACAGATGTTTTTTTCCCAGAGTGCATGGAAGCCAGCAACATTTCTCTAGCAACAATTAAAAAAAAATAAAATAAAGAAAAGGAAGAAGAAAAATCAACAAGCTGAAAAGCAGAGATACTGGAATGACTTAATACCCCTAGGCTTGCACATCATGCTTAGACACAAAAGATCCAGCTTAAACAACCTCAGCTATTGTCCATCAGCTAAACCCTAATTTTCTTCTCCAAGGAACATGAAAAGAAATGACTGTATAGCAGAAGGTGTGGCTTACTTTGTGGATGGTTAAATACATTTATAGCTCAATTAGACTAGTTTTTCCAGTAGAATTGAATCTCAGTCTGGGATCGGTATATGGCAAGGCACCAGGAGGTGTAGCGTTAAATCCTGTGGTGAAGACTGGCAGCAGCTTTGTGACCGGGTGACAAGAATCCACGAAAGATGAAGCTCTTTCTGCCTCTTCTGTTGGTTGCCATTGCTGGCATGGAGTTTGGTAAGTTCCCACTCTGCCTTGTCCAAACTGCTGAGGGAGATGCAAGGTGAAAAGCCTCCCACTTTGTGGAATTTTCAGCAAAAATCTGTCTATGAAATATTTTTATCCTTTCAGATGTCCAGGACCATCATGTTCTCATTGGGGTTGTGAGTTTCGGCTCTGTAGGATGTGTTAAAGATAAAATGTGATTCTTCAGTGTTATTTCTCTGATACAAATTTCAGCTTTCACTTTTTATGTGTTCTTGCTCAGTCTGACTCTCTTTTTTCCTTTCTTGTCTTAATTTTAGTTCCTCTTTTAATATTTAATCCTGAAGCCAGACAGCGTATTTAATGCCATGTGTGTAGCGGCTCTATCTAATTATACGTTGCATTTACAGTTTATTAAACTTCAGCTGTCAGAATTGGGTAAGACAGGCTGGGACTTAAACCTACTGACCCAAAGTACTGTAGGGTTGATTTTTCCATCTCCATATAGTAGCATATTGTTGTCTGCATGAAGCCAAGGACAATTTTGGCAGTCCACCTTGAGAAATAACTGAGGATGTAGAGTTTTGGGGATTTTCCTCCTTGGCAGAGGCTTAAAGAGCTTGTCATGGTTAGAAGTACCACCCCTACAATTCTTCCTTCTTTGTCTGTCTTTGCTGGTCATACAGCAGCAACTTAATTTGAGATGTGATCAATCTGGGATGTGGAGGTAGAGAGCAAGGGCCCATGAATTCCTTGTCTTCAGGGATGCCATGTAAACTGTTATATGTCCAGCTGTTCAATTGTTTCTCCTCCATAACCAGCTCATGAAGTCAAATATGGGGTGATGTATGACATATGGCTGTTTGCATTCCTGAGGGAGTAGGAAATCCTACTAAACAGCCCCACATGAGCAGCAATGCCACAGCCTCAAATGGTGAAGTGTGACCACATGGTGCATATGATGTCTTGATATAGACTCCTCATCCTTTGATGCTGCCACCAGAATAGTTTCTTGCTTCACAATGTGATCTGACATGGCTGGTGTCAGGCTGTGAGTTGGGGTTTGAGGCAAGTCCTAAGCAGGACAAGTCAGGGGCTGTGGTTGCTTTTGGGATATTTACACGCTCTGGGTTTCTCTGAATGCAGCCAGTGCAGAGAACGATAGTACCTAGTTAGGATTTTTGCCTTTTCCCTTTGGTTTATTTCCAGTTTTTATAGTAAGATGCCTTCCTTCCTCCATCTTTGGGTCTGAAGATTGGATTCTTCCAGGGAGGGCCAAGTGGATAGGGAAAGAAGATGTATTTTTTTTGTTGTTGTTGCCATTATACTCTTTTCTTTCTGGGATTTCTTTTCTGTTCATCAATGGAAAGACAGTAGTTCAGAGAGGAATGTATTTAATGGATAGAGGATAACCTGGGGAAAAACAATTTACGTTGTCAAGGGAAGGGATAGAATCCTAGAGCAGGAAAGCAATGGAGTGGGATACAAATTTGGCTGAAGAATGGCTCACAATCCTAATTTTACCATCCTTCTCAATGAGACTTTGTCAAGAGTTGGGCAGCTGGTTAGCTCTTGCTCTGGTCCAAGGCTCCATGTTTGAACCCACTAGTTTGAATGATAATGAAAATACCAAGTTTGCACATGTTGGATACTAAGCTCTCTTAATTTTACTCCCTTTGTGCTTTTTTGTTTTCCAAATATAAATGCCAATCCCATAGCTTTGGCTTGTCAGATTATGAGTTTCATGTAATCTGAGAATAAAGACAAAGCTCCCTCCCTAAAGGTGTATTTGACATCTGCCAGGCACAGAATTAATGCAAACATAGCATCAGTCCACTCTGAGCAGAGGATAATAATGTGAGCTTTGAATAAAAACAAGGCAATTGCTGAAGCTATTTATGAAAGGGCTCTTTCTGGGTTGCTAATTAGGGTAAAGCTGCAGGTAATAGCTATTTTCATAAGGTGTCTTTACTTGTCTCAGCCTGCTCCTATGAAAGTCCATTGTAGGTGTGCTGAGATGAGCTAACTGTTCCTCTTTCTCAATGAGGTTTAAAGCACTTTCATCATGACAGTCACACAGATAGGATGAGAAAGGCTTTCCAGACACAGAAATGCCTGAGGAGGAGCTACCAGCCTGTGATAGTGATAAAATGGATTTCTATGACTTCAAGGCATTAAAGAGAGAACCTAGATCAAGTTTTGGGTTCTTCACCAAGACAAGGGAATAAAGCACTCTGGACAGCTTGTCCAACGATGGTTTATGCTGCCTAAGAACCTTTGATAGGAAATACTGATCACCTATTTTGACTTGATGTCTTCAGCTTGGAGTGCTCATGAAACAGTGCACCAAAGTGCAATGAGCTTTCTGGTATCTTCTGGAGAATTTTTTCCATCCAAAAGACTTCAGGCACTGAATAAGTTGAGCTGTGGTCATTCTATACATCTAGGACCCATTCTGCAGCCCAACAGGAAAGTGATGAAGGAACCTAGGAGATGGTGAAAGCTGAGTCAGAGTGAGATAGCTTGGATTGGATTTGGGGCCTTTGGTGCCTGAGTGTCTTTTAATAGCTTCTTTCTAGAGCACAGGAGCCCAGAACATCTCCCCATACAGTCTATTATTGTACTCATAGTCACCTTTTTAAAATAGATTTTTACATATTCCTCAGCAGAGCAAAAAGATTGTGTTTAACTTGCTGCTACGGCTCAGTAAGTTCAATGGAGGCAATTCCTCCTGTCTGGGATAATCTCCTGCCCTAGAGCTCAATATCTAGAGAGTGGTTGACATCAGACAAAATACTCCCTACTGCAATTCACACTCAAGTCTGACTTCTCTATGTATCCAGACCTTTTTCTGACACTCCAATAACATAAAGATGAGGAGAAAAGTAGATGCAGAGTAAGTGCTGTTGGGGTTAAATTAGCTACAAGCGTGCTTGTTGTCCTGTGGGAATAACAGATGAAAACCACTTGGGGAAGTGGTTGACTGGCAAGCGGAATGGTTAGTTTCTTGTCATAAACATGTGAAGCAGGGCCTGTTAGCTAATTGTGATGATGGTTAAAAGAAAAACATCTTGCAAATTGCATAATTGAATGGCTGGAGTTCTCCCGGCTCTTTGCATGTCTTAGCTGGCTGCTGGCACCTGGGATAAGATCTTTGAAGAATTCAAGAACTGATATTTTTTTTGTTTCACAAAGCTTGTCTTGCTGACATCTCGCCAGTCACCATGCAGAGTAGTCAGCCCTGTCTTAGGCAACGTGATTACCCATAGTGATTGGAAATAAGGGTGAAGTAGGTGGGTTGAAATGATCTTACTTCATACCCTTGTGAACTTACTGTTTCTTTTTCTATCTGTCTATCTATCATCTATCTATCTATCTATCTATCTATCTATCTATCTATCTATCTATCTATCTATCTATCTATCTATCTTTTTTTTTTTCTATATTTTTATTTAGTTTTGGGATGTTCCAGAATGTTCAGCACGTATTTAGTGCATGTTTTAGGGTGTGGAATTGTCAGTAAAGTAAAATTATCCTTAAGCTCTTTTGTTTACTTAAGGATTATCTGGAGGTAAAAAATCAAACAAACAGGGAAAACAAAACAAAACAAAACAAAACAACTTGCCAGGACTTCCGTGTGTTATAGGGCCTGCTGCACATGTCTTTCCTGCCTTGTTACTGAGGGAGTTGAACCTACATCTAAGGTTCTAAGATTGATTGTAGGTTCTAATTGAACCTACATCTTTGTCTGGCTGACCAGACTAATGTATTTCACATTCCCTGTAACGCAAATATATTCTACTATTCAATTTCTGTACAGTGTATGAGTATATTGGAGAGTGATACTACTCAGATGTAGCTGGGGGAGTGTGGACAGAACCTGATGTTCTCCACTAAGGTCAATCTCATATTTTTCCTCCATATAGCCCAAACCTTGAAGTGTTACACCTGCCTTGAACCTACAGTATCTGAGAAGTGCATGAAGATCCAGAAGTGTGGTAAGAATGAAACCATGTGCAAGACAACCATGTATTCCTTGGAGGAAGGTAAGAGCAAGTCTTCTTTATCCATATAACTAGTGCAAACCACAAATAGAACTGAGTTCTTGGGAGCCTTAGGCAGATATCATCAGTCTGTGTGTGACTCTAAAAACCAATATCCCGTCCAAATAAAGAAATGTACTGCTAGGATGTAGGTTCTGTCTTTTTTTTTCTGGCTTATCTGGGAAAGCTTTGTTTACATGTCACAGAGGAAGGAAATATTGAGTAAAGTCAAAGTAGAGACAGATAAAATGTTTAATGGGACTTTTTCAGGAGTAAGATGATTCAGACTTAGCACGGAGGATGCAATGTTTTGTTTGGCTTAGAACCACTGGACAGGAACTGTTTCTTGTATTTCTGGTAGGAAGTGGTACAGTTGTGTTTGAACTGGAACCAAGACTTCAGTGGTGAAGTTAGTTAATATTACAGCTAGGGACAAAGTGACTGCTGTTCACACCTCCCATTTCTTACTGTTCCTTCTTTCTTGTTTTATTGCAGTTTATCCTTTTGTGGGAGTCTCAACCGTCACCAAGATGTGCTCTTCGGTCTGCATCCCATCTGATGTGGATGGGATTGGCATGACGCGCCCTGTCTCCTGCTGTTACTCCAACTTGTGCAACATCGATAATGCGGCCAGTTTGAAAGTCAGCTTTGTGCCAGCTGGGATGTTAGCAAGTGTTGTTTGTGGTCTCTTCTTCTCTAGACTGTGAGGAGCTGAGGAGGGCATGTTTCTGCCAAAGAACCCAACAGAGAAGAGAATGAAACCCTGCGAGCCCAGCTTTCCATTTGGATGCCTTATGGGCTACCTTCAATGTCTTCCACAAATGATATTTCTAGTTCCCAACCTCCTTCCATAGTCAGGAGGGAAGGAAAAAATCAGGAATTCTCAACAAAATTTTTGTGGTTGATTCTCCAACATTTCCCACAGAAATAACTTTCTTTCCTTTGCTGGTCTGGTTGATTTTGAAGTAAAATATATGGTTTTTATAGTATATTTACAGCAAAAGACACAGAGCTAAGAGCATTCTCTTCCCCACATGTTCATCAGCAGAATAGCTGAACTGACCAATCTTCTCATATGAAATTCACTTTTATGTAGCATATCCTCTCCAGTCCACATTTTTTGTGCCGGCCTTTGTGCTGCCTAGATTTCCTTCTTAGTGCATAAGAAGTTAGAGAGACATTTCTATGCTTCCAGAATATGAGATAGGAGATTGGTGACCTGATCCATGAGAGCTGAAATACCTTTTGTTTTCTGTACCCTTTTGTGCAAAATAAAAACAATGTTGTGTTAAAACTGTCGTGGTCACCAAAGTTATTTGTAATATACCTGTATTCTGATAAAATTTATTTTAACTTTTACTTCTACTTACTTTCAAACTCCAGTTCCACCTTCCAGTATTGTTTAATACAGTGGGATGTGTTGAGTTTTGTGATCAGTCTTGCAGTAAACGTGTAAGACCTTTCTCATTATCCCCTACTGACAGAACTTGAACTAGAGACCACCTGGCATTCTCCTTCCAAATTGAGTTTCTTGTGATGCTATAATCCACCTATTGACATCACCAGATCACAAACATCATTATTTCCAAGTGCATTGCAAAGTTTGGTAGTTGCTTTTGCAGCTATTTTCACCTTCACTGAATTGCTTCTCATTGCCAAAATGGGATGAATACTGGATGAACTTCAATTCCAGATCCATTCACAGTTTGTATCGGGGTCAAATGTGGTTCTTTTTCTGAAACAATAGAATGGACAAGATGTTGCATAGAGGTGACAAGAGGAACCATATTTCTGTCTATAGAAACTACCAACAGGTTTGTCCTAGCTTACAATGTGTGTTTTTCAGCATTCTCTGCTTGTGAGCCATGTCCAAAGCTTGGTCCCCAGAGATGTATGAGATACTTGTGGCTTGCTGCTGTACGAATGTGGTATATGGGGGTTTCCTTTTTACCTGACAGCTTTGGCAATCAGGAACCTCAGGTTTTTCTGGCCCAAGAATAGGACTACTCAGGACTATCAGTATGCATTATTTCATGTTGAGTTTATTCACACTCCCCAGACTTCAAAGCAGCCTTTTAGGATCAGTGCCACTATTTCATTAAGGCTTATTTGTTTCTTTTCTAAATCCTCTGCCTCACGGTCTCATTCAAATCCTTTGTTCTTACAGATGAGCACTAATGAGATTGCTTCCTGCCTGCTTTTGCTACATAATTAATGATATATAGCCTTATAGCTACTCTGGTATCTCTTCTCCTAACCAAAGATATTGTGCCTACATTCAGGTACCCCTCAAGAATTCATTGTAGGATGAGAGATAATAGCCTTAAGTTTTGCCAATGGAGGTTCATGTTGGTTATTAGGAAAATATTATTCACAGAAAGAGTGGTTGGGCACTGGCTCAGGCTGCTCAGGGAGATGATGGAGTCACTGTCCCTGGAGGTTTTCAAGGAATGTGGAGATAAAGCACAGGGAGACATGGTTTGTGGGTATGTTTGGGATCGGTCAACAGTTGGACTGGATGATTTTGGATTAGGTGATCTTAGTGTCTTTTTCAACCTTAATGATTCTGTTATTCTATGATTCTGTGAGTTGGCATGATACTATGAAGTGAACTGGGCACTTGTTGATCTTGCTGTGCTGCTGCTAAGAGCTAGTGCAAGTGATTCATCATGTACTGGGTAAATGCAGTGGTAATGTGCCATCGCATGACTATTACATTCCTCAGGACCACATCTCTGCTCTTCATCCATTCATTGAACTTTCACTCCACCAATAAGACCTCATAACTTACTTCTACAGTCTAAAGAAGCCAAGATATCCCTGAAAGCAAAGCCAGAGCCCAGGAGAATGAGGACTTCCTCATTTAAGTTTTCACTTGTGATAAACACTGCTTTACTTTCTTTCTGCAAACAAAGACTATAGGAACCCATATATTTTACATCTTAGTAAATGGAGGGTTTATTTGGATGCGACCAGAACACTAGAATACTTGGTCCCTTGCGAAGACTGCTGGCTGAAAGTTTAGGTCAGCACTTCTACACATAAAACCAATGTTATGTATTTACTAGAATTGCAGCTTCAACAGATTTTCACTGCATAGCACTGCTGTTATTTGGACATGAGTTACTGAGCTTGGATCACCTTGCCCTTACCCTGTATTTGTTGATACCCACTGGAGTCACGGCCCAGAACGCTGTGAAATTGTCACGTCAAAGAACATTTAAAAACAAATGCATCAGCATCCAGATTACTGCGTTATATTGTTATTTTAGCGAACACCACCAAAAATACCCATGCAGTTGTGCACACTGAGAGTATAAATCATTGGCAAAGTTACTGAAAGTGTTTGAAACCAATCTACTTCTGGGTTGGAAGAAGCCAGCTGAGCCCATCAGTATGGAGGAACAAGGTTCCAGTTTCAGAGATTACGTTGTAGAGCCCTGTAGTACAGCAAACACTGTATTGTCATTGCTAGTAATAGGCCACAAGTTTTTTCTTGAGTTTGGATGCCCCTGGGGATGAGGCATATTGGGCTTGTTTGGCTGAACTTGTCTTGACCTGCCTGGAGCTTTGTTTTTCCTTTGTTCAGCTCTACCTGCAGTTTTTCTAATTGAACTTGTGGTTATGTTAATTTGCTTTAGTTTTGTTTTCATATGGTGCAACTGTAGGTTTACATAGGCAACCATAAAGAAGAGTTCTTTGGAGTTTATGACTCCAGCGTAATGATGGGGTGTAAAGAATCACAGACTTGATTCAGCCACAGATGCGTTGAGAGGTGGAGGTGTAGGACATGTAAAAGTGGAATGCACGGATGGAGGGATAAGAGATGGCCAACATGAACCTCCATTGGCAAAACTTAAGGCTATTATCTCTCATCCTACAATGAATTCTTGAGGGATACCAGGATTTAGGCACAATATCTTTGGTTAGGAGAAGTCCCAGGCTTGCACCAGAGACCATTCAGCCATTTCAGCAATCTCCCTTCAGGAGAGGTTTGAACTGGGTATAAGGAAAAGGTTTTTTACTGTAAAAGTGATGAGAAACTGGTACAGGTGGCCCAGAGAGGTAGTGGACATCCCATTCTTGGAGACATTCAAGGCCAGGTTGGACAGGGCTCTTAGCACCTTAATCTAGCTGTAGATGTCCTTCTTTGTTGCAGGGGAGTTGGACTAGGTGACCTCTAAGGTTCCTTTTCAACTTCTGTGACTTTATGATGATCAACTTACCTGTGGTTCAATAAAGAAATACAGACCTGGATGTGGACAAAACTAGCTTGATGGAAAACAACAAGAAAAAAGAATCAAACCTACTTAAAATGCACCATACAGCATAAAATCTGATGTAAGGTGGACTAAGGAAAGAAGAGGAAGGACTAAAAGCATTACAGCAAACATAATCACAAGGACTCCCTGTGGATCCTTGGTTGATTAAGATTTCGACCTTCACTAATTATAATGCTTTGATTAGACTGTTAAGATTTCATTTAGGTTAATGGCCAATTATTGGCTTTATGTATAGGGTGCATTTCCTTTTTGTATCTAACAAGATTCTGAGCATAACAAAAATAAGGATATTCCCATCAGGCCATGGAGAGATGGTGATATGTGCAGCTGCTTAAGTACATCTAGCTCCTTCAACCTCTCCTCATATGGCCTGTGCTCCAGACCCCTCACCAGCTTTCTTGCCCTCCTTTGAACATG
Organism: Coturnix japonica; assembly: GCF_054131305.1. Taxonomy (NCBI): domain Eukaryota; kingdom Metazoa; phylum Chordata; class Aves; order Galliformes; family Phasianidae; genus Coturnix; species Coturnix japonica. Next base: position 971,958 of record NC_140664.1, read on the forward strand.
TTCCATGGTCTCAATGTGTTTCTTGCAGTGAGGGGCCCAAAACTGAGGTGGGCTAGTTGGGAAAAGGAGCAATACTCCTTTCTTTTGTGCTACTGCTTGCGATTGCTTGTACAGCAAGTTTGAGGATGAGCAGAGCAAGAATTTTTATGAGAATAGGAAATTTGGTAACGCAGGACTCTTCACTGTAACAGCTGGTGGTGTAAGAAGATGCTGCAAGCTGAAGGTGGACAAATTCAGACTGGAAATGAGGTGCACATTTTAAACTGAATGAACTGTTAATATCTACTTTAGGACAGAGTAGGCTGGAAATGACCATTCCTAAGAGGAACTTGAGTGCCTAGTTCTGGTGGACACTTCCATGTTAGGAACATTCAAGATCTGGTGGCATGGGACCTATGTTAAGTTCAGTGTATTTCCATGACACAAAGAGTGGCACTTGAGAGAAAATCAAGAGGTGCCAACAAAGTCCTCAACTATCCTACTATTTCATTAGAGAGTCATAGAGTCATAGAATTATCTGAGATGGAAGGTCCCCTTAATGGTCATCTTGTCCAACGCCCTTGCAATGAATAGGACATGTACACCTAGAGGCAAGTGGTGAGAATTTATTACACAGCTGTGTGCTCCTGCCTCCCCTTTTAATGATGCTCTTGAACCAAGGAGATTTTTCAGTTAAAAATACATTAGACACAGCTGATTCTCAGTGCTCTTGCTCTATGACTTTAAATTCTGTGTCCACATAGCTGTCATTGGTTTGACAAGCCACATGCAGAGGATGCTAATCGACCCCTCCCTTCATTGGCCATGGATGCTTCACCTCTTTGATCTCTGGCCAGTTTGTCATCATGTTTTCTGCATTTCAGCTATTATGAAATGTATCACAGCTCCTTTTTCAGATCTGCTATGAAAAGCATAAAATCTTTGTGGGAGAGGCCTTGTGTTTCACAGTTGTACCCAAGAACAAAGCAGAGCTCTGTAACCATAGGACAGTGTTTTCTAGACAAACATGAACTCGAGCTTCTTGTGTAAAGAGCAGGTAACATGGCATGCAAATCTAGTATATAGTTCTTTTCCCACTTACCTGGTATAAAAGCTGTCTTTACCTGGACTATCCTGGAATTGTGGGCTCAGTGTAATTATTTCCATTGCAAAAGTCACAGCAGGGCCTTTTGTTCAGTTTTGCTGATTTTTCTGAAGTATACTTCCCTCTTCATTCAGATCTCCCTCAGATGCTTGGCTCTTATTGGTTTTTTGGGGGCTTTTTTTCCTTTTTCTTTTTTTTCTGTCCCTTCTCACTCCCAGAGGCTGCTAGATTTGTATATTCTTCCTCATTTATGACCTCTGCTCCTAAGCTTTCCCAGTATCTGTGTCTGTTTCCTTTTTTCCATCACTGTATGTCTTCAAGAGCATAGAATCATTGGGATCAGAAAACGCAATAAAGATCATCCCATCCAAAGATCGTCATGCTCCTATATCCTCCCACTGTGTTGTTGCAAACAACAGTAAGGTTTCCCCATTTCCTTCTCTTCTCCAGGGTGAAGTAACCCAGACTCTTTCCTTCCATCCTCTGGGCTCCAGTCCCCTGCATACTTTTGACATGGTTGCTTTATATTTTTTTTATGTCTTTCCAAAGTTGGTGTCACAAAGTAGAAGCTTTTATTTAGTTCCTCTTAATATCTCAGCTCCTCAACCCAAAAAGCTAAAAGACATTTGTTTTTGTTTCATTTTCTTCTTCTTTAAGATAGGAATGTACCCAAGCATGACTGAACTGTCTTCTCCCTACCACAGCACCCATTCTTGCCATTCAACAAGACACTATTTGCATTACAAGTGGCCATTTCTAGAGAGAAGAAACATGGTGGCATCAAGATGACCCACATGAGCTCACCCAATTTGTGCTAGGACTGGGAGAAAGAAACTGTCAGAGAAGGAATGGAATACCCTATACTTTACAATGAAGATACTGGTTAACCTAAAATGAGACAACTGGCCTGTGTCATGACCCTATTTAGATATTCCTCCACAATGGATGATAGATAAAGATGAGCAGAAATAAGTTTTGTTTCATGAAATTTCTTACTAGTCAGATATATATATATGTTTTTTCCATTCCACCAAAAAACATCCTGAACCTCCCAATATTTTGAGTAATGTTTTCCCTAGAACTGAGTTTGGTCTTTGATGGATATTCTTGCATAGAAGAAGGGAAGTTTTCCAACCTTATTAACCTGGAGAAAAATGGAAGTGGTTTGCTTTTGTTTAGAAAGACTTTGAGAATAAAAAAAGACCAGGAACATGCAATTCTGAAAACAGTGAAGAACAGCTTTCCATACCTCATGTTTGAACTATATATAAACACTGCCTGTAACTTCTTTGCCAGCTTTTTGCAGTGACAGCAGAAGTGGAAAGTGGGTGTCTTTAGTTTAAAAATGAAAAAAAGTTATGTAAAGTATTTCAGCAAATGTTTTAAAATTATTCTATTTCCTATCACAGATGCAAGGCATGGGAAATTTCATGGTGAGGCAAATATCCAAAACCTGCCTGACGAAATCAGGTAGGATTTTCCTTGGTTTCAAGAGAAAGAATTCATCTGACCCGTTAATGATACAGGCATTGGACTGAAATTAGTTTCTATCTAAGCTTTTGAAGATGTGGATCTCTCCTAAAGTGATTTGCATTCTTTCCCTATCTCAGCACTGCTTTGAATTTTGGCAGATCAGTCTGGTTGTAACTCACTGCATCAGCTATCAGCCCACAAGCCCATCTCCGGGGCTTTGGGTACATCTGAGACAGGCTTCCCATGCGAAGAGACAGGGTTCTCCCTAAACGCAACATCACCATTTGCAGAGCTTAACTATCTATGAGATAATAACATATTTCTCTGAATATATACAGAATTCTCCTCTCCAGTGCCACAGCAAAGGGGGTGTGTTGGGAATGCTGCTTAGAAACCCTCCAGGTGAAATCCAGCTTGTTCTAGATGTCCCTGCTGAAGCAGAGAGGGTTTGGACCAGATGACATCCAGAGATCCTTTCTAGCCTCCAACATTCTGTGGATCTATAATTCTGTGACTGCAGGATATAGGCAAGGAACTTGGGAGGCAGAACAAGGCAGTTCTTGTTTGCCATATTTCTCCATGCACCTTTCTGATCAAGCTGGTGAGACCCACCTATGTCATTCTCCTGGATAAAAAGTGGATAGTTGTACCCAATATGAAGGTCACTGTTTGCAAGCAGTTACATGTGTGCATTAGTGGGGAAGTGGTTGTGTATACCTGTGAAAACTAGGAAAACTTTTAAAAAAACAAATGCTTGGCTTTTTAAAACAAACCTATATGACTTGTTTCAATCAGAGAAGAATATCCGTTGTTATGTAACAAGGAGATTATCTTTCTTTCACTTAATGCATATGTAAAGATGAGTCATGCCCTTAAGGGTAAAGTTGTGTTGTCATCAGTCAATGGTTATGCGCTTACCTATATGTGCACTCTGTGTTTACTTTACCTTTCCCTTTGCAAACAAACTGTGAAGGATTTGGGTACAGCATAGCCACTATATTGTAATCTCCTCAAGGGAGAATATAGACTAGTGCTGACATTTAAGACATCCAGCTACAAGTAAAGCCTTATAGTGGAGTATAGTGGAAGACATTTTGAGGAAGAAAACAAGGAATTGCCCCCACTATGGGTACAGATCACAAAATCACAGAATCAAAGAATGATTGAGGTTGGAAGGGATGTCTGGGTTCATCTGGTCCAACTCCTTTTCAAGCAGAGACACCTACCCCAGCACAACGTCCAGATGAGTTTGGAAGATCTCCAAGGAGACTCCAGCACCTCTCTGGGTCCCAGTGCCAGTGTTCTATCACTGACATAGCACAAAAGTGTTTCCTGATGTTCAGATGGAACCTTCTGTGCTCCAGTTTGTTCTCACTGTCTCTGGTCCTTGGATCTGCTGATCCAGGTGATCTCTTCACTGGTTGCTGTCATTTTGCAGGTGAACAGATCCCATGTGCCCTTCCCTTCATCCCTTCCCCATTGCAGCAGCATAATCAGAAGTAGTTCTTTGCACAAACAAGCAGCTGGGAAAGATGTAGACTGAACCCCTGATCCAAAGCCCACAGTAAATCATATGAGTTGAGAGACTCCCCAGGCTGCAGTTGTTTGAGGGTGGGATGGGAATGGAGCTGTTTTTCATTTTGGGGGTGGACTTGATGGTCCTTAGAGATCCCTTCCAACCTCTGCAGTTCTATGATTCTATAATTAATCTCATAGTTGCCCTGAACCATTAACTATCTCTTGTTCATGGATGAATAATACTTTTGAAACAGAAGCATTTCTGCTCATTGGAGCAAGGTTGTAACCTGCTTCTGATATTCTTTGAAGCAATTAATCATTTTAAAGTGTTGAAAAACAGCAGTAATTTTATTTTTAATTTTCACAGAAGGTTTTGTTTCTTTGTCACATACAAAAACACACAGACTTATGTCAGAGCTGTAAAATGGGAGGAATATCTATCAACCAGCTTTGATGTGGGAACCCTTGCGCCTAAATTCAGACTCTGAGGGAAAGCTGCTATAGACCTTCAAAGTGTTGTTTCAGCCTGGCAATGAGTGATTAAACTGTGATTACATCCAAGGAGCTCAGGAAACTTTTCAGATGCAGAACAACGAGTTTTTTTTCCAAGATAAAGATCTCTCAGGAAGCATGAAGCTTGGTTGGAAATGTATTCTTGATCTCCTGAAGTCTAAGTCTGGAAGCCCAGCACATTTTTGTCCTAGTTATCAGACTGAATTAGAATATGCAGCTATTTATAATGGAAACCTATATCTTGGTACCAAAAATAAAAGAGAATAATGCCTCCTGAGGAATAATAATAATGCAGAAGAAACACATTAGAATTAACAGTACTGCATTTCAGGAGCTGCAGACATCCCATGGACCTGGTTTTCTTATAAGCTGTTTATTCAGGTGTTGGCTCACCCTGTTGCATCTTTCAGGTTGGATAGCAGGAGCGGAGCGGAGCGGAGCGGAGAGGAGAGGAGAGGAGAAGAGAAGAGAAGAGAAGAGAAGAGAAGAGAAGAGAAGAGAAGAGAAGAGAAGAGAAGAGAAGAGAAGAGAAGAGAAGAGAAGAGAAGAGAAGAGAAGAGAAGAGAAGAGAAGAGAAGAGAAGAGAAGAGAAGAGAAGGAAAAAGGCAGAACAGACACAGAAATCCATTCATACTTTATTGATGTTTATCTCATGGCACAGATTTTTCTATAGGGACTAGATGCACTTGTGTGAACAAACAATCATTCCTTTATCAGAAAGTTAGTGCTTGACTGCACATGCTTGATATTTCTTTCCCACAGACCTTACTGCTTTTTAGAACAGCAGCCTGGCAGCAATTGCACTTCATTGTATGTGAAAAATGTCCTACGTCTGCCAACCTTTTTTCCAAAGAGTTTGGAAGATTTTTTCTGAAGTATCCTTTAAAGTGATTCTCCGTCTTGTGCATGCATCCTCATTTCTCAGTTGTTGCATACTATTCTCTTTCCCTGTCCCATTCAACAGAACTAGTACAGCAAGGGACTACAGTGAGATGGTTGTCTGGGTTTTTCCATCAGATTATGATTCATGAACTGTCTCCAGAAAGCAGTAATGTTCTGTCTCAGAGACTGCCTAAATCAAACATCACTCATCTCCTTTATTCAAAACAAGTCTGCCTTGGGAGACTGGTGAAACAACAAATCCCCTAAGCATCTTTTTAGTGAAGGCCTTCTAGTTCATGAGATCTTGCATGTAGCCAGGATCTGAGATAACCATGGCTTGAAGATGACATTATCATAATGAATGAAAAGTATTGTGGTTGGAGAGTGTATTTTCCCAAATGTGATCCGCATATGGTGGTTTGTTTAACCTAAAAGAACATCTCAGACATCCCATAGAAACACCATCTTAGAACAAAAAGCAAGACAAATGTTTCATTACAAATGTGTTTTCCAGCAGGAAAGGGAGGATTTGGAATGGCTTCTGCCAGCAGTGTAACAAACATGAATATATTTCAGATTAATTTTTTTTTCTAGAAGGAGGTGATAGCAATAACTAAGTATAGGGGTTGATTCTTATTAGCTTGAGAGCCTTTGGAGGTGCTCCTTGATGTTAGCAGTTAAAGCACCTAGACTGGCTTCCTATGCATGAGGAACACCATACAAATATCTTTACACTGAAAATACCCCTTCCCCTGTGTCCTCTTTCCTCAGAGCCATGAGATGGGCAGCAGTCAGAAAAGCTGAAAAACAAATTCAGTCTTGCTTTTATCCAGCATTTATAAGGACACCTGTTGAGTAGTGATGGTGCATACATAACATCTGGGCTCAAAGAAGGTAAAAACTTCTCCCAGATGTTCAAAGGTGCTCCTTACCCACCTTGCTGCAAGTCCAAAGGCACTGAAGAAGCAAATGCAAAAACTGATGCACCTTGATATCTCTCCCCCTTTTCCAAGCAGTCATCCATTCCCAGATTTTTGGATAAAATGGTTTGTTTTGCAAGAAGATGAAGGAATCTTCATGCCATAGTTGTCAACAAGGTAGAAGTGAGGGGTCCTTCTCCAGACTCCAATGACTCCAAGGCAAGGCTGTGGATTAAAACAAGAGCTGGGTAATGCTCCCTGTTGTGGTGTTGGTGGGCATATCAAATTGCTCTTGCAATATGAAGGAGTTCAGTGTGAAGGATATTATCAACCTTTGGACTGAGAGACATGGTGGCCAAAAGGAGACTGGACTGTTTCAGAAGATTGGGTTAGATTTTGAGGCTGTGAAACCCATGAGTGTAATATACCAGGGCTTTCAATTTCCTTTAATTTCATTGATTTGCAAAGATTTCACCAATATGGTCAAGAGGAATTTGCTTAAATCTAAGTCCTCACTGAAGATTTGTTGCAATACCTTGTTTGGAGGTACCCATGTTTGACATGTGTCATACCTCATACCATCCATGCATGTATAATAGAGTCTGACTGCTGAAGGAGTTTAGGACCACATTCTCACTGGTCCAGACCAGCCTCAGATAAGGCACAGAATGATTGAATCCTTATGTCTTTTTTAAAGCCTCGTGTCAAGCTTGGGCCTATAACACAAGGAAGTCAGGAAGACGATCGCTGCCAACAAAGTCTACCTGCCCCATCCTTCTGCAATATTCAAGACCAGCCCTCCTGAATTAATGAACTTGAAGTGATCCTAAATGACTTTGCTGAATTGAGATACCAGCCACAACGCTTCCCTCCCTACTTCCTCAAGGTATCTACTTCAGCATTTCTTCACCTTGTTTTGGTGGGGTTTGCTTTATTCTTAGACCTGGGGCTGTACTGAACAAAGAAAGGACATGCTGGTGTGTGAGAAGCAGCCATTTCAAGTCACCCATGGCCTAATATGGAAAAAACTGATCTATTTTAAGGAAGACAAAAAAAAAAAAAAAAAAAAAAGGGAAAAAAAAAGCCTATGATAGATTTTAGATAAGAAATAATTTGGAAATGATATTGAAAATGATATTTCTCCTGCTGTTCCTTCAGTCCTGCCAAGTGCCTTCTATAATTAATAACTACTTCAGATGAAGTGACTTTCTTTTGAATGTGCAGTATTAAACATTTAAATCCCTATCTGTAAATATAAGACTACGGCAGATAAGTCCATAAGCCTTGCAGCTACATGCTAATGTATATTTATATTCTTGATAGTTATTTTTAGCAAGAACTACAAGTTCCTTCTCTATTAGATTACATCTAATTTTATTTTACATGTCTGGACTGTGCAAATATTCCCCCTTTCCTCCCTTTTCTTGGAGTTTTGCAACAGTTTCTCCCCTTGTCTCTTCTCTATTACTTTCAGACTCAATAGGATTAATGCACCCTCCATAGGAGCTGAATGGGTTTATTTTTTTCTCTTTCCCTTCTTCCCTGGGAAGAAAAAAAATATATCAAATTAAAAGCGATCAGGCAGCAAAACATCTCCCGGTGTTTCCCACCTTGCATCTTGAGCCAGTCTGCAATCAGGGCATGCCAGGATAACTACCACCTCTCACATCTATGCATGATGTGAACAATGTCCTGCTGTGACTTGTGGAAAGGAACTGCAAATGATCGCTGCTGGAAACCACGGCTCTTTAAGTATTAATCACAGTGTTTGTATGGCACCACTGGTGCCTTCATGGGATTCAAAGCAGCAGGGCTGAATGCAAGTCCAAATTTTAGCTTAACATTCTCTCCAGTATTTTTTCATTCTCTCCAGTATTTTTTTCCATTGCTTCACCAACTTTATCCTAAAAAACCTTTTCCTTATATTTCATATAAAACTCCCCTCAATTAGTTTGAAGTGGTTTCCCCTTGTCCTATCACAGCAGACCCTGCTAAAGAACTTCATGAAGTTCTCCTGGGCCCGCTGCTCAGCCTGTCTAGATCTCTTGGGATGGCATCTTATTTTATTTTATTGCTGAGGGTGCAATCCCACAGGTAAAGTCACTGATAAAGATGTTAAAGAGCATCAGTCTCAGTACTGACCCCTGTGGGACACAACCTGTCACTGGTCCCCAACCAGGCATTGAGCCATCAACCACCACTCTCTGGGTTTGAACCTCCATCATCCACTGAACAGTCCACCCACCCAATCCATATCTTTCCAATTAGAAGAGAAAGATGTCATGGGGAACTGTTTGAAAGGCCCTACTGAATTCCAGCAAAACAACATAAGTGACTATGCTGTCCTCCCCTTGTGATTCTGGGACTAAGACCCACAGGTTGCCATGGACCTGCTCTGCTTATTCAACTCAAGCCAGGTTTGTGTGTACACTGTGTTTCTATAAGATGAACAAATCTCTGAAGTGCTCACTCCACCTCTGAGTCATGGAAACCACAATGAAAGGCCACCAAGGCAAACAGCATATAGCACTGACAGTTGGCTGGAGGTAAGACCTGTACCAGTATTTGCTGAATACCCCCAGCAAGCGGATATTCCAACGTCTCCATGAAATTTCACTCTGTTTTGCTTTGTTCTTTATTTCCTAAGTGCATGAAAACTTTGCCTCCAGATCTGAAAGTGAGTGATAAGGATCATACATCTTTAGGGCCGCACCACATTTGCAGAATTGCTGGTAGGTGGTGGAAAAGGCAACTGGTAGTTTGGATAAAGCATTATGCATCAAGGAATGCCTTCAAGTCTAGAAATAATATCCCTGTCTTTGCACAAAGTGATTGCTGATGATCATTAAGATTGGAGAAAACCACTGATATCATCTAGTCCAACAATCAAAGGAGACAAGCCTACAGAGGGGCAGGTAAAATCCACCAGTTACAGCAGTGCTGTAGCCTCATCTTTCAGGGTCGAGGGGCTGCATATCTTTTTATGTTCCTTTAGAGACACTTATCTCTCTGTTCTATTTTATTCAGCCTATATTTAAACTTCTACCTCCGTATGTCCACTTGACCCAGTGATGCAAAATTCTGCAGATATCTTTGGATCCCCTGGCAGTATTCTGCATTTACTGGGGCAGTGGTTCCCACTGAGTTTAATTCCCAGAGACCAAGTAGACAGAATAAATAAAAGCGGCAACAGAAACAGAAGTTTGATGTGAATTAAACTTTGCAAGGGCTCCCAGTTGTTTGTCCTGTGGCTTAGGACCAGCAGAACATGAACAGATGAATACTGCTGTGAAATTTTGCACCTCTGACACATGCTGAAGACTGGCCTGATACAGGAATGTATTACAAGTGCTTTGAGCTTTTCTGCTCTATTTTCCACACTAGATGCTTGAAACTTTGGCAAGAGAGCTACATCATCAGGGAAATCCCAGGAAGCAGGAGACTGTCAGTGCAGTGAGATGCAGGATGCTCACCGTCATCACCAGTGGCACAAGGAAGGCATCGGTCCCCACCCACAACATCCTTGTTCCCACCCAACTACTCACCTTGCAGTGCTGAGTTCAACTGTTTTCCCCGTTTACTGCAATACAAGGAAAAAAATTCCCACTTCTCCCTGTGCATGCCCTAAATGAACATTCTGTAACCATCTGTGGTATTTTACCCTTGTACCCTTGTACTACCCTCTTCCCCGCCCTCTCTCACCAGCCTTTAATCTAGCTCTTGCAAGGAGTATTTCTCCCCTCCTCTGTTTGCCCTCTTCTGTAACTTTCCCCTTCCCTGGCACTTCTCTCCTTATCCAGACCTTGATATGCAGGAAACTTGCCAAAGACATGCTGAGCACACAAGAAAGACACTGCAGGCTGAAAACTGGATGATCCAACTTTATTCACTGGGTTCCCATCCAAAAAGCCCCTTTCTTAGTCTTAGATTTTCCTAGATGATGGGTTTTTTTTTTTCCCCCTAGATATCTGTTATGGAGATAGAATGAAAACTGAGTTTGCCACAGAGGACGTGGCAGGAACATTATGAATGTATTAGGATGGTTCATGGGATGTACCCATGCTGCTCTTTGCCTCTTTCATTCCCTGAATGAGCCAAGGAATAAGACTAGAGAGAAGCGCATATTTCTTAGCTTTCCCTTTCCAAAAAGATCTATAAGCTAGGCATGCCTAACTTGTTTGGTTCTGCTTCCATTCCTGTTTTTATAGCAGTCAAAGCATCAAAACCAAATTTTACAGTTGCTCCAAGGGAGAATTGGAGCAACCTCAGTACTGAGACTTTTCCCAGAGCTGAGATCTGGAATAATCATTGTTTTTCCTTTCCTGTCATTCCTGCTGTGAAGGAATGAGGAAGGGCAGAGTAATAGGAGAAACTGCTTGAAACAATCTGTGAAACATCTGGAAGGAGAAAGCCAGGGGCTCTGATTGCAATCTGACTTCAGGCAAAAGGCTGACAGGAGTTTGTTGTGCCCAAACTCCTTGTTTTTATCAGTTTTAACTAGCCTTGAGTTCTTCATCCTGAGCATCTTTTGAGCTTATCAGAAATACATCTCTGTGTATGAAGGCTGAGCCCTTCTGAACCCAATCTGTAACTTATTCTGGACAGAATTAAGAGACAGCTCCCTGCAATTGCATACTGCACTTTGCTGGGTACTGGGAAGGTTCCAACATCCATCTGGTTCAGAAGATAGCAACCAGTGTGGAAAGAAAATAAAGCAAGATCCTGATGAAGAGTTGCAGGTATTTGGGGGGGTTTGCATTAGGTTATTGTCACAGATGTACACTGTGAGGGAGCTGGGGAGATCTGTCGAGTCCAATGTGAGTACAGCCCCTGCTCTTACTGAGGTCACTTGGGGATACAGCCCAGTCCCTCCTGCTGCTCAGAGCCACCTCTGCTCCCCAGTAAAGAAAGCTGCAAGGTGAGATGTGGATTCTGGGGAACAGACAAAACCACAGGTGAAGAACATCTGTTTATATCATCTGGAAAATGGAAATCTGAGGATTTTAGTTCTGAATGCCCAAACTCCTGGCTTGAATCCTGTTGAATTCACAGCGCTGAAGATGGGTGAAGACACACTTGAGTGAAGGAAGTTTTCCCAAGGCATCTCAAAGTTCGCAAGGTATCTTGGCAGAGAGAGGAGTGAGAATGCTTTGGCTGGAGCACAGATACCCATCAACATCACAGAACACACTGGAGGAACGTGCCAAAAACTATGGCCATCAAACCCAGCGCTGCAGAGCTGCTTCTCTCCCCCTTGCTGCTCCTGCTGTCTTCAAAGCAGAGGTCGGTGTAGCAGCATGATGTTGGTCTACTTGACCCTATTCCATCATAGGTGACACAATCCTCTGCACAGCCTCTTGTAACGGTGACGTTGCCAAAAAATGGGTAACCTGGAATGGATTCATTAGAGAAGGGGTAGAAGGAGAAGAGAGAGAAATTAATGGTGAAGGGAAGCACAAACAACTGGCTTTGTGCAATGCTGACTTTGTCCATTGGACAGAACTTGAAGGCACAGTACTTATAGATCAACAAAGACAAATAAAGGAGATACCATCTTTAATCCACTGGTGCCTGTAATCTGAACAGCTCTTTGAAGCAGCAGGTCCTCTGGTTTTCCCTGCTGCTTCCCACTTGTCTTCCTGCTTCTTCCAATTTTACTCTAGTGCAGACAAGCAACACAAGTTCCTGTATGTTTTGTGCAGGTGGGTTGCTCCTCCAATAGCTTTCATAGGAGGTGACAATGTCAAGAAGCACAGGTATAACACTAGTATGCTGAGGTTGTTTTTTCTCACTGTTGGTAAGTGAGTATGTCTACAAACAAGGAGTCCCTGTGCTTCTGCAATATGTTGCACAGGTGACATTTGATGATCTGTAATGCACAGGGATAAGAAAAGCAAAACAGACTAAATAGGTTGAGTCCTGTGTGCTAAATGAAGCTTTGAGTTCAGTGGACTTTTCTCCTCCTTACCTTGGATAACTCCACCTGGATTCTTGAAGGGAATTAATAACCCAAGCGGGGGATAGGTAAGCATGGAGGATGTTTATAAGATTATTTGGCCCACAGAGGATTCATCTTGCTCTTATATATTGGATATTGGATGCAGTGGATATCAGGAAAACATTTCTTCCAGAAGGAGAGGTAAGACAGATGGAACAGGCTGCCCAGAGAAGTGATGGAGTTACTGTTCTTGGAGGTGTTCAGGAAACATGGAGATTAACCACTGAGGGACATGGTTTAGTGGACATAGTGTGGATGGGTTAGGACTAGGCTTGATTATCTCAGTGTTCTCTTCAAACCTTAATGATTCTATGATTCTAGCACCACTCAAAGAAAGGAATGAGACTTACCTAAGTCTACAGAGTGCAGAGTTGTTGTGCACACCTTGGCTCTCGGGGGACATTCAGTGGGTGTTCTGCACATAGAAATGTCCATTGGCTCATTGCATGTGAAGCACTGCAAGGACTGGGCTGCAGAGGGGAATAGAACATTTTTGAGTTGGTCACAGAAGCAAAGACAGCAAGTCTATTGTAGAGAATATGTTATGGTAATGGTTTCATCCCCCCACTCGAGATACACAGACCTTGGAAACTACACACAGTTGGAGGCAGTGGCAAAACTTGGGTATGTCAAGGGCAAAGACCAGACCCCAGCATCCAAGAATGAGGTTGATACTGCAGAGAATTGGGCATTATCACTACTTTTGGGGCTCAGCAGCCTGAAAAGAGAAGATCTGGAGGGAACTTCTGCTTGAGCAGCTTTAATAGAATCTTTGGAGGTTTTTGGCTCATCAGCTGTTTAGGGACCAATCCATGGCTGTGATGTTCATGTGCAATGCAGCGTGGTAGTTTGCTGTTGTTCTATAGACTCAAAGAATAAGATAGTATTTCCTTAAAATGAATCAGATTTTAGATTTAGGGAACTGATCTGACCTGAATAAGGACACTTCTGTATTTTGTGTATCCTGTATGAGAGATGCTGGGGTACAGAGTGCAATAACTCCTGCTTAGAGCAGCATTCATCTGTAGTTCCTTCAGCCACAGAGACAGTCACTGAAGTTGAATTTCCACGGCTCTATTCTGCTTATTTAAAGGGTTTTCTGAACAGCTTAATAACTGAGAGAAGAATTTAAATTTCAGAGCTGTACCATAGATCCTAAGGGTTGAACGTGGCCTATAAACTCTTTCATCAGGGGCTGCTCCTGCATTCTTTAAAAGAGATGATGCTACAAAGCAGTGGATGTCGACACAGGAACACTTTTACATATGCAAGCCTTGATCACAGCAGTTGCTCAAAAGTCTTGCTACTAGACCTGCCTGTCCACAGCCAAAAGATACTGAGTGTGCATATTTTTTGGAGTCATGCTGGTGTGACTTTACATCAGAAAACAGCCCAGTTTGATGTTTTCTGTGCTATTCGTCTTCCAGCAATACAGCAGCTGATGAACCACACAAATGTATCCACTGCCATCTATTGATAAAACAGCAGAAAGATGGTGTTTTCTTGCCACTGGTTATGCTGTTATAGAGAAACCCCTGGAACTGTTCAGTAAGGATAAATATTTTGGAAGGCATTCATTTGAACATCCAGCGACAAAACTGTTTAGCAGGGCAGCTGTTTCTCTTAGCACAACATTCGAGAAACTCAGCTGTGCAACAGAACATTCACGATGCAAAGTTTTCTCTATCCTCCTTGCAATTATAGAAAGAACATTTTTGCTTGAGTTTAGCCAGTTTGAGAATTTTTGAGGATCACTTTGGAATGATCCCCAAAAGTGTACCCGGGTGGCCAAGAAGGCCAATGGCATCCTGGCTTGTATCAGGAATGGGAAAGTCCAAAACTGTCAGGACCATAGCAGAAGAGATCAACTGGACACTGAGGATAGTGCTGTGTCCTGACCCAAGGCAAATAACCATTGTCCATCATTGTCCAACAAAGCTTTCTATTCCTTTGTTTTAAAATTCTGGAAGGTTAGTAATTTATCTTGGGCCACTTACAAGAATGTCCAAAGTATAAATTCATATATTCATATATTCATAAGGAAACAAACACTTATTTCTGCATTACCTCTTGTGGTTCAAGACTTATTGTATCTCAAAGCCTGTGTAAATCTTAAAACTTAATGAACATTTCTTTGGTTAAGCGAGTACAACACTTGAAATATAGAAAAGCGATCAGTTATAGACACAAATCAAATAGATCCACTTGCTACAGGCATATTCCTCATCTCAAGTGTTGCCTAACCCATCTGCCTCCCACTGCATCATCCCAGAAAAACTATATCTGCCTCATCCTCAACTATAAAGAAAAGGGTGTTGGTACCACTCTTCTCTTGTAAATTTCCTCAAGACCAGTGGATGAAAACCTGCCCTGTGAGCTCCTCAGCAATGCCATTAAACTCAGAACAAGTCTGGAGGGCGGCAGAAATGGAATATATATATATTCCATTTATATATGTATATATGTATATATATATATATATATATATATACCATCTGTGAAGTGTCTTGAAAGCAGAAACAAAACAAACTAAAGACCCCATACATGTACTGAAATGTAATAAATTACAGTAACTGTATAAAGGTAACTGCACCTTTCTTGATTAAGCTCTATCATGTGTTCAACCCAGAGCATGTAAGGAAATGAAATGTTAACCAGATTTGCTTCAGAAATATAGGGAAAGAAGAATGAGAATAAAAGGAATAAAGCATTACAATGCAGCCTGAGGACGTGACTCAACGCTTCTGTGCATAATGTCTACAAGGTCTATGCCTTTCAGCCATCTTTCACTTGCAGCCCTGTGAATGATCTCCATGTAATAATGCCTTCAGCTGAGAGTGTTCAAGTTCTGCTTGGGCTGCTTTTCCTTTGAGATCTCTCCCAATCCCATTAAAGGTTGCTTAAGGATTTCTGGTGATTGTGGGACAGAGGACAAAAGCCACAATGTTTGTGTCACTCTAAGAATGACCCATTGAACAAGAAATGGAGATATTTGCAGTAGATCACAGAGAGAGAGAGAGAGAGAGAGAGAGAGCATAACAACAACTGGAGTCTACAACCAGCTTGGCCAAGACTCTGATCCAGTAGAATCCATACCCAGATAGAGCCAAAGGAATTTCCTATTACTACCTCTCTCCTAATATATAGAAATTACTGTAAAAACTGGAATCTATTGGTTTCATTAACCTTTACAAAGTTCCTGGGGTTATTTGTCATACTCTCACCCATCACTGTCTAAAGATCTCTCCGACGCTTGTGCTGCCCTGTACCACGTATCATTCACCCCTTAGCCTTACAAAAACCAATGTCAGTCCCCTCCACCCTGAGATGCAGTGGAAATGGGAATGGGAGGCATAAGATCACCCATGGGTCTTCTCTCTATGAGAGGCATCACACTTCTCCCCACCAGGAATGAATATCCTACTTCCTCTATCTGTTAATATTCTCAAATACATTAAAACATCATTTGTTCTACCAGGTCTTTCTGCATTGCTGCCTTTCTCCTCCCCCTTCCCAGGCATTTCCCAGAGGGTCCCCACAGTGTCAAGAATGCAGCAGTCTTACCCAACTCTATGCATGCCAGGCCAAGCAGCAGCCCCACCAGAGGCATCTTCATGCTGAGAGTAGATCCGTGCAACTGGGGCAGTAAAGTTGAGCTGCTCCTGGGTAGCTTTATATCTCTTTCCACCCTCCACCTCCTCTTGATCCTGTGGGCGGATTCCCCTGGGTTTAACAGTGGGGAAGCCCAGCTCCAGCCTGGATTGGGATTTGCAGAGGAATGAGTTCCTGGATAAGGTGACGTCATCATGATGAGCAGACTCGTACCATACCTCATCTCCTCTTCAGGTTTATGACCTGAGGTTGGTCCCATGGAAAAGAAAAAACACAGCCTTCACTGCAAAGGTGCTTGGATAGGGAATGCTACAAGGTATGTTTGTTCCTTCAAGTCTGGCTCTGTGAGCTGAGACCCAGATTGTGTCATGCGTGTTGAGTTGGGCAACATCAGGCAAGATGCAAGCGGCAGCAGGTTGGGCTTCCACATGTGTTGGCTCAGCATCCCCAAAATTTGTGCCATGTTTTCATGCCTACTGCTCCCTGGGCTGGCGGGCAGGAATCCGGCGTGGTTGGATTTGCACAAAGCATGTCTATTTTCCCAAATACTGTGCAAAAACAACTCAGTTTCTGTCTCCCAGGGACTTAGTTATGAATTGAGCCATAGTTCTTAGTTGCTGGCATAGGAGGTACTAAAAGGCAGTGGAGGAGAGCACATTAGATGGAGCCTCCAAGTCTGGGGTTTAGATACATCGTATAAGGAATAAACACAACATGGAGAAATGGATTAATATTCCCACCTTCCATCCCTTCCCAGAAGGAACATTTCCCTTTAATGCATTTCAAGACAATCTTTTCAAACATAGTTTTTCCCAAATCTTATACAGTATCTGTGGAATGGGTTTAAAATGCTTGTGGTTAGGAAGAAAATGCCAGTAGAATTTTTGCATTCTGTAATAAAAATGCACTTTTTTGTATGTTTTTTTGTGATCCAGGGTGGAAAATCCCCAGCATTATGCAATTTCTTGTAAAAGAGCTGAATAAGTTACAGTATGAAAGTTTGTAATTCACTGTGAAGCACTCAGAGACTAAAGGGATGGGAGACAAGGTGAGTGCACAGGTTGATTTCCTGGCTGTGGGACCACTGCAGTGATGCACATAGGTATTCCCACCATTCCATACCTCTTTTGGGAGTTGTTTTCTTTCTTTATTTCTTTTCTTTTTTAATTTTTTGTTGGGGGTGGGGGTGGGGATGGGAAGGGGGGAAGTGCTGCTCCTCCAAGAGTTCACAGTAACTTGAGAAGCACTGCTAATGAAAATTTCCACAGTCACGGATAACACAAAGCTGGTCAAGCTGCGTCAGCAGGATTAGTTCTGTGCCATGGGAAAGGGAGAGAAGGAGAATGCTTGCTTACCAGTTGTTAAGACTAAAAACCATCATTTATCTCTATTTTATCTTGCTGTGCCGTCAGAGACCAGATATATAACTACCATGACTAAAATACCAACACCTTTGCGAACATACTCACTTGAGTATGTAGAAAAGGTTCAACAAGGCCAAGTGCTGGGTGCTACACTTGGGCCAGGACAAACCCAGATATTTATACATACTGGGGGAAGATGTCCCTGAGAGCAGCCCTGGGGAGAAGGAGTTGGGGGTCCTGGTGGATGAGAAGCTGGATGTGAACCATTAGTGTGAGCTTCCAGCCTAGAAGGCCAACTGTGTTCTGGGCTGCATTAAAAAGGGGTGGCCAGCAGGGAGAGGGAGGTGATTGTCCCCCTCTACTCAGCTCTTGTGATGCCCCATCTGCAGTACTGTGTCCTGGCCTGGGGCCCCCTATACAGGGAAGATGTGGAGCTCCTGGAGCAGGTCTAGAGAGGGCCACTAAGATGATCAGAGGGCTGGAGCACCTCTCCTATGAGGAAAGGTTGAGGGAACTGGGCTTGTTTAGCTTAGAGAAGACTCCAGGGAGACCTCATTATGACCTTCCAGTTTTTGAAAGTGAAGTATTAACAAGAGGGAGAACAAGTGTTTACCAGGGTGGACAGTGATAGGACAAGGGGGAATGGTTTTAAACTGTGATAGAGGAAGTTTAGGTTAGAAATTAGGAGGAAGTTTTTCACACAGAGGGTGGTGACACACTGGAACAGGTTGCCCAAGAAGGCTGTGGATGCCCCATCCCATTCAAGGCCAGGCTGGATGTGGCTCTGGGCAGCTTGGTCTGGTGGTTGGTAACCCTGCACTTAGCAGGGGGGTTTGAAACTAGATGATCGTTGTGGTCCTTTTCAACCCAGGCCATTCTATGATTCTATGATAAGATTCTGCTCAATGAAAGCCACTGTACCTGGTTAAATCCAGATTCTCTCTTATAACTGGGCAGCGTAAGGCACATTTGAACAAGATCTTAGTTAACATTCAGGAAACTGGAAAAGGTCCAGTACTATTAGTATTCAAAGTAGTCACTCCTCAGTAGGTAAGCACAATAGGCTGTGTGGTCTGGTATTCAAAATTCTATGAGTCTTCTTGACAGACTACGTATGCATTGACGAAATGTGCTTGAAAAGCACTGCATACTGAGCGTTGGAATAAATCAGCATGGTTGAAGAAATAATGATGCAAAAGGGAGATTAAATAAGCCTGTCTAGCTTGGTAGAAGTTGTCCATTACTGCAGTGTTCAGATATGGGATACACCAGCATGGTAGGATTGCTTGCTGCAAATTTATTTAACAAAGTGCAAAGTGCAAAGTGCAAAATTATTTAACAACTTTGTCTAAGGGCTTGAAAGGGTTTGAGATCTGGCCATAAGGGAGAACATCAGGAAACTATTGGAGCAGGGGTTCTTAAAACTTCTGCAGACTATGCAGGATGCAAATTTCAGAGAGAGAAAAGTTGGGAGTCTGATAGTAAAAATATCAGGGAAAGGGATCACCAACAAATACTAGATGATCTGAAGATAGCTAGGACCCCCAGGTGAAACAGTGCACTGAAAAAAAAAGGAGAAAAGAGAAGAGGAGAGGAGAGGAGAGGAGAGGAGAGGAGAGAAGAGAAGAGAAGAGAAGAGAAGAGAAGAGAAGAGAAGAGAAGAGAAGAGAAGAGAAGAGAAGAGAAGAGAAGAGAAGAGAAGAGAAGAGAAGAGAAGAGAAGAGAAGAGAAGAGAAGAGAAGAAGTGCTGACAACTTCACGTGGAATTTCATTGCCCTATTTCCTGATAGAAAAAAAAAAAAAAAAAAAAAAAAAAAAGGAAATGGGAAATAATGGCATTACTGGGACAGCTGTGACAGATGACACTGGAAAATACTGGTCCTGTTTATCCCAGGAGATCAGAGTTTGAAAAGAGACCCATAAACAAATTGAATGAAGATAGTAGAATTTCAGAAGAAAAGGTTTTCATAGTGAAAGATCATGTTGGTCTAGAGCTGAGTGAAGACTAGCATGAGTTAAATGCACCAGTACATGCTGGGGGCCACCCATCTCTAAAGCTGCAGGAAAGAGCCTCTGTATCCTGGAGTCCACCAAGTAGAACATGAGGTATAAACATACCCTTGTCACAAAA
The DNA here is from genome assembly GCF_054131305.1 of Coturnix japonica. NCBI lineage: Eukaryota > Metazoa > Chordata > Aves > Galliformes > Phasianidae > Coturnix > Coturnix japonica. Next base: position 991,453 of record NC_140664.1, read on the forward strand.
AAAGGCTAATTGTGTTCTGGACTAGGTATAGGCAGGGCATAGCCAGCAGGTCTAGTGAAGTGATCCTTTGGTTAAGCACTGGTGAGGCAAACACCTGGAGTATTGGGTCCATTTCTTCATCCCACAGTACAAGACAGATATTAGTAGACACACAAGATAGACTGCAGAGGAGGGCCACCAAAATGCTGGAGTGACTTGGAGCATCTCCTCTGTGAGGAGAAGCTGAGAGAATGGGACCATTCTTCCTAAAGAAAAGGAAGTTCTTAGGAATGTCATCGATGTCTTGACATATCTGAGTGGAGGTTGTCATGAGCCAGGCTCTTGTCAGTGGTGTCCAAGAGGCAATGAGCACCAATTGCAACAGAGGAGGTTTCATCTAAACATCAGGGAGCACTTATTTACTGTACATATGATTCAGCACTTGCAAAAGTAGCCCAGTGAGATTGTGGAGTCTTCTTGGAAATCTTAATAATCTACCTGGGCATGGTGCTTGTCAAGCAGCTCAGGGTGTCCTTGCTTGAGCAAGGGTTAGATCCAATGGACCCAGAGGTCCCTTCCAAACTCAACCATTCTGTGAGTCTGGTTCTATGAAACTGGGCTGGAAATCAGAAATACAAATAATTGCATCCCTTCTAAAAGCAAAGACAGAGTAAAAATCATGTTACTGGAACAGGTTGCCCAGAGAAGGTGTGGATGTCCCATCCATGGAGGTGTTCAAGGCCAGGTTGCATGGGGCACTGGGCAGATTGATCTTATGGGTGACAACTCTGTTCATAGCAGGGAGTTGGAACTAGATGATCTGTAGGGCCCCTTCTAACCCAAGCCATTCTATGACTATGATTCCATAGGGTTGTAGCCTTGGAATTGGTCTGCCTGCTGTCAATGTCTTCTTTGGGAACTGCTTATCAGGATGGAGTCTGCCATCAGGTTTCAAGATATCATGGTGGCAGGAGTGTAGGAAAATAGAGAGGTTAATGAACAGTGTGTTGAGTCAGCTTCAGATCAGCTTCTGTTATTCAGAGAGGGCAGATTTTTGCTAGGTACCATTTGGATGACTGTGTCTATGGGCTTTACTATCGTCATCTGTGATTCAATGGTGGGAAAGTATGCTGTCCCTGATCATGTCTGCAGTGATGGTCAATGATGTGTTCAGTTAATCAAAGCTCCCACCTCCCAAGGGTGTGCACTAATAACAAGTCTATAGGCTTGTTTGGGTGGAGTTGATCTCCACCCTCCTTATGAAACTGTGCTACTGGTTGGAAAGGAATGTAGGTTTCATTGGGCTGGAAAAGGGTGAAAGTGTGAGCATGACACAGTTAGCACCCTTCCCTTAGGAGCTCTTTAGATGTTTCTTACCAGGTTGGTTTGATATAAAACACAGGTGTCTCCACACAGGGGAGTATCAAAGAGATATCTAGAGTCCCAGCGCTGACTCAGTTAATGTGTGAAGAGCTTTAACCTCTCTCTCTTCCCATATGTGTACTTTGTTTTGGTGATTTGAAAACTTCATCTGGAGATGTGAGACAAGAAATTGTACCTCTTCAGAAATAGAAAAGGAAATTGTACTCATGTTTCCCAAGTTCTGTCTTCAGCACACCAATCCCTAATTGAGTTTTTAGAGAAGGAAATGTCTCTCAGTCCTCTGAGAGAAAATGAGGAGTCTAGCAATGTGAACTCTCTACCTGCAGGTCGCTCTGCTCCTGGCTGCAAGGATGAATACAGTCCCTTCAGGCAACATCTTGCCAGCTGTGTTTCATCAGTCCTAGAAAGACTCCCAGGTATTTACAGAGGGCATGCAAAGTACCCAACACATGACTCTGGGTTGTAGATTGTAGATATCTACCACGGAAAGATAGGCATCTTGGGGTTCCTTTAACCGCTATCATTTCTACCATGGACTCAAGCACTTCCTAGCGTACGTATCATTTGATGTACTCCCTGTCCCTATTATGGCCTGAACCCACTGGATCTGTTCCAGATGGTACCCAGGCACACTCTGAAACACAGCATGGGTCAAAGATATTTTCTGGTATGATTCTACCACTCTGGTTGGGGGGATAAGACAATTTAGCTATGTGATATGAGCTGTGTCAGATGTTCTCAGGATCACAGGATTAATCTTGTATCCTTTTAAAGACTGATATGGACATAGCTTGCATGTCACCTCATGTGAAAGTCTCCTGTATTTGTTGCTGTGCTGCGGTTCTCCTGTCTGTCCTGATGATATTTGGTGCCAAGAATATGTGAAAGTCTTTGAGGTGTGAACCAGAAGTACATGTTCTGACCTTGTGAAGATGTGATTTTTCATCAGAAAGTTGGGTAATTTAAAGCCAAGGCTGAAGAGTGCTGGGAGTACTCTTGGAGGTTGTTGTTGGCTTGGAGACTCCAATGTCTTGGTCTACCCTTTGATCCACTGATGGCACTGTTAGTCTTTGAGTATCACAGAATGACCCAACTTGGAACAGACCTCAAGGATCATGAATCTCTAACCCCCCTGCCAGGCAGGGCCATCAACATCTCCATTTACTAGACCAGGTTGCCAAGGTCCCCATCCAACCTGGCCTTGAATACCTCCAGGGAAGGGGCATCCACAACCTCTCTGGGCAGCCTGTTCCAGCACCTCACTATTCTCATAGTAAAGAACTTCTCCCTAACATCCAACCTAAATCTTCCTTCCTTCAACTTAAAACCATTTCCCCTGTCCTGCTGTTATCCACGCTTTCAAAGAGTTTACTCCCCTCCTGTCCCTTGAGGTACTGAAAGGCTGCAATGAGGTCACCCTGCAGCCTTCTTTTCTCCATGCTGAACAAGCCCATCTCCCTCAGCTTGTCTTTATGGGGGAGGTGCTCCAGCCCCCTGATCATCTTTGTAGCCCTCTTCTGGACCCTCTCCAACAGATCTCTGTCTTTCTTGTACTGGGAGCTTCATACCTAGACATCTTCATGGGGATCAAAGCTGTGGGATCAAAGCACCAATTAACAGAAAATGCAGAAGACCAAAACCTTTGGAAATGTTCATAGTAACAAATATAGTGAAGCAAGTCACAAATCCTGAGTTGGGGACATCTGAACTATAACCTTCTATAGCTTTAGCAGGGGGGTTGGAACTGGGTGATCTTAAAGGTCCCTTTCAACCCAAACCAGCCAATGATTCTATTTTATGATTCTGTACTATAGGTGTCTCTTGAATGAATCACCATACACGTCTTTATTTTTGCAGCCTTGTAGACACATGCACTGTTATTCATATGTGTTCCAGACAATTGCCCCACCAAAACAAATGAATGACACTGTGGATTACCTGCTTGATTTCACTGACACTGAAAGACACCTGTTGAAGTTGTGGGCCAGCTGACCTGGAGTGAAAACGTGCATCTTACCAGCTGTATCCAACTCCAGTGATAATGGGCTTGGAAGGGACAAAGTAAGATATCCCCAGAAGACATCAATGTTTATGATGAGGACCTGAGTGGCCAGTGGAAGCAAAAATTCCTCTGTACAAAACCCTCAGAATGAGTTTGAAAATGACATGGACAAAAATATCTCACAACAGCAGCTCATTCCAGACATCTATGAGATTACACTCAAGATGCTCACAGGGAGCTGCATTGGTTCAGACACTTTCATTAGACGGCACTTTTCTTGAAGACGTCAACATCTTGAGGTCTAAAACAGAGATACTCTTGAAGATGTGGCTGGCTGTAAGTATTGTTGTCTCAAACACCTTAGTATGTAGGACTTCAAGATTATTTTGCAGATAAAGTAGTAATAACAGCTCTTGTCATGCTGTTGAAAAATTCCACCAGCCTCTTTCTGTCTACATTCCCAGCATTGCTCTTGGGTAGGGCTGCACTAGATAGATGACTGATGGAAGAAGCTTGTTCTGGCCTCTGCATAAGCTCAGACTACAAGCCTGGAACTGGTACTTCACTTTCTCAACAGCTAGAATGATTTTCTGCAAGCAACAAACTTTCTTTTGTGCAATATTATTTATTAGGGACTTATGGCTGTGTTCTAAGCATGTGCCTTCCTTTCTCCCTAAAAGAGACATTGTTAAGCTGAACAGGATGCATAATCCTGTGGGATATCCGTTGGATATTTTTCTGAACGGGCTACTTGTACAACTACATTGGAAGAAAAGTGAGTTGTCAAAAACGGAGGTGTATTTTGAAGCTACTACTGCCTAAGTAACAGTGAATGAATATTGTTATGGAATAGGTTGGATGGAGCTTCAGCAAGACTTCTGTGCAAAGGTGAACATAAAGCAGTTATGAAATACTCATAGGCCAACTGCAACTCGCACCCTGGGATGTAGTAAACTTGCACCACAATAAATCTGTTGTGATTTTATTAATAAAAGATCAGCTTTTAAAAATCTGTCAGCTTGGTCTTGAGTGCTCCTGGAGAAGTAGGATGAGAATGGGGCTAGTGCATGACATCCAGTATTCTCAGTAATTTATATTCTCCTCCCATCAGACTTACTTAATGAAGAAGGAATACCAATTGTATTTGCCATCAAAGGACAGCAGCAGAAGACAACATTTCTCAAATGGGTCTTTGTCATTAAACTTTTCTTTGCCATCTCTGTTTTTGGGTCCGTGTCTTGAATAACTGGACACTCTAACTCAAACAGGAGGAAGAACTACGGTCCTCACACAGAATTGTGCCAATCATTCCTAGTAGGATCAATCTCTCAGGCTCCTCCTTCAATTACTGGTGGCTTCCAATGGAAAGACCAATGGTGTCTCTTTTTTCTTCTCTACATATGTTGCTTCTGAGCATCCTGTGTTTCCAGAACCTAGCTATTCAAACTCATTTCAGTCTTATTTGGCTTCAACTCCATTTACCCACCTACAACACAGATCAATCATGTCCTCGATTACTCCATATCTACCCTCCTTGCAGAGCTGATTTTTGAGGCTGCATACTCAGATGGTTAAACTAAGGAGTCCAAACACACTTAGGACAATATTATCCCCCAATCCAGCTTAGTGTTGGATTAATTTAGTTTAAGCTAAACACATACTGCAGATAAACATTCTTATAAGGTGGCTAGAGGAAGGGTGAGTGAACAATGAGCTGGAAGATGTACCTGTACGACATGAAGCCAATGGTTCCCTACCAATAAAAATTCAGAGGTGTGCCTAGAAATAGTTTTCCTATCAAAGAGGAAAAGTGAGGAATAAGTAACTACAGGAAAATAGCTGTGGGCTGAAAGGTTTGAATAACCATGAAGTTTATTCTGGGAAGAAGAGATAAACCTAAAAAGAATCAAAGGAAAAACTGAGCATCAGCCACAATGACATGATAGAAAGTGAGAAACATAAAAAGTGAAAAATTTGCAGAAGTCAGGATGACCCAAGTATCAGGAAGGACATTACAGCATTAAAATTATTTAGCCTTTTCACCAGGAGAAAAAAGAAAGTAGTGAAGATATAATAAGATGAAAACTGAGCATTAAATTAAACCACTTATTTAATATGTAAAGGTTATGACTTTGGGAGTAGTGGCAGCATGGGTATAGATATCCAGAAATAGAAATAGCCACATCTAGGGTAGAATGAATGAGTTTAGTATATTCAAGTTCAGGAAAAGTGAGTCAGAATATTTCCCACCCTGGAACACTTTGACTGAATTCTGACAGAGTTCCAGGCTCTCTCTCAAATACTGTTCAGAAATGGACAAAGTTCAAGACATCTTGGTGTCATGTGATCATAATTTATTTGCTAAATGAAAGAGAGAAGGGGAAACATACGCTACAGTCATTTGTCTGACATCAATAACGTACCAGCATCAAGAGCAATTTTTGAAAGAGGAAAAACATGAAAGACAGGAAATACCGGGTGAAATGAAAATGGGGCACATGACCCATTTCTTGATTTCACATTAGTAAGTATGATTTCTAAGAATTCAGCAACATGATATTGCAATATCACATGAAAATATTTATTAAAGTGGAAAAGGTGGAAATTAGCTCAATATGAACAGGATGAGACCTTTATGAGGGGTTAGAAGTGGAGGGGTTGAAATTTTTTAATGTATTGAAAGAAGGATATCAGTTTAGAGGAGGTCAGTAGTGCAGTTCCTCTGAATATGGTCTTGGAGTATTCCTGTTTAATATTTTCTGTCAAGACTCTTGAAAGAGGATATATCATGGAATCATGGTGTTATAGAATGGTTTAGGTTGGGAGGTACCTTTTTAAGATCATCTAGTTCCAACCCACATGCAATGGATATTGACATTTTTCAGTATATCATATGGCTCAACCCCCATCTAACCCAACTTTGAACACTTTCAGTGATGGGGCATCCATGTTTCTGGACAACTCTTATCACCATGTCAATCATGAAAAATTTCTTCCTTGCATCCCATCTATATCTATTCTCAGTTTAGAATTATTACCCCTTGTCCTGTCATGATAGACTCTGATAAAAATATTTCATCTTTCTTAAATACTATTTATATTGAATGGGTGCAGTAAGGTCTCCTTGGAGCCCTCTTTTCTCCAGGATGAACAATCTCCTAACTTTTCTTCCTAGGAGAGATGTTCTGAGCTCTTTGATCATTTTCATGACCCACCTCTGGACCAGCCTCAAGTCCATGTCTTTCCTTATGTGGGGACACCAGAACTGGATGCAGTACTCCAGATAATGTCTTATGAAAGCAGAGTAAAGGGGAAGAACCCAGCTGCACTACTTTGGATGTAACTCAGGGCATGGTTGGCTTCCTGGGATGCAAGGACACACTGCTAACTCATATCCAATTTTTAATCCACCAACATCCTCAAGTCCTCTGCAAGGCTGCTTGGTGACATTAATGAGATTTAGTGATGTCATAAATTTGTGTTGCATCAACTGTGCAGAGAAGGATTGGGATAGCAAAAACAACCAAATTGATTGGGATGTAAGTCATAAGAAGAGTAATAAGAACATGCTGTACTAATAATTTATACTGTAGTATGTGACCTTCTAACCTAAATAACTGGACAGATGGAAGACGTGAATATTTGTTGGTCACAGGCTGTAATTCACACATCCAATGAAACATGAAGAGGGTTGCCACATTCAGGTTCTGTACCAGTGGGCATAGTACAGTGCTATGGTCATTGTGAAAGGCACTTACTAGACCACACTTGCAGCACTGGGTGCATTTCTCATCACCTTTGTGGAAGGGAGCTGGAGTCCCATACAAAAGCACATATGAAGATGGGAATTAAATGCACATCAGGTTAAAATAGATGTACTTTTTTTTTTCATCAAAGGTAGAGAAGACTGCCAACTCCAGGTATTCTCAAGAGGAAGCAACTCAGAAGGGAAGGTGTATCCAAAATAAGAAAAAACAGTAGCACTGGGTGGGTGGGATCTGACTATGAAAAAAATCACAGCTAGAAATTAGAAGTTTGTTCACTATCAGTGAATCTGCCCTCTACTAGCAGATGGGGAAAGGCCAGAACAATAATACATGTGCATGTGACCAGCAAATTCCCAGAGGCACAGGCAGAAAAGCTGGTGTGGACTAAAAGGAGGAAAGATCTTTCCAGACACTTGAGCACAATGGCTCTATGTCCTTCCCAGCAGTGGACTTCTAGAGTCTTAGGCAAACAATTACCCTCCATAGCCTTCAATAATTCAGTGAGTCTAATGGTACTGCCCTGTCACACAAGGATGTTGGAAAGCCGCACCATTTACTATTCTATGTGGGCAAATAACTCCCATATCTAGAACTTTGAGTGCATGGACAGGAACACTGCTCAGCTCTGGGCATAGGTGAAGTGAGATTTTCCACAGTCCAAGGCCTCTTTTCTTTATTTATGCCAGTGACTTGGTAATCCGAGGTGGAGGTATATAGAGTGATGATGAAGAAAGAAGCAAACAAGTAGCATCTCTGTTGAGTTGTAGACAGAGCTAGGTAGTTTTGAAAGGCATCCCATGTGAATGAGTGACACCCACTCTCCACTTCTGCTCAAAGCATTGGCAAACCTAACGTTAACCCCAACTAGATACTAGATGGCTAGATGAGGCCCCTTTTCTCTTAGGCTTTTCTTGAGCAGGCAGTCCCATTATGTGAAACAGACAAACACAATCATCTTAAGAGGGTGTATGCATGATCACTTTACCTCCTATATCTTTGGTTATCTTGAGGATGATGTCTGCTTGTTATCCCACCATTTAGTATTAAAGAAGAGACTCTGTATTCTACTTCAGCTTTAGGACTTTGAGCTTGTTTACATCAACAACTTAATCCCAAAGCCAGAAGTGTGGAAGCAAATGTTTCAAGGTAATCTCTGTGATGTAAAGGTGTCCACTGTTTTTTATTTCAGGATGAATCATCAGGGTGGTGATGACAGGAAATCTGCCGTGAAATACCCACACAGTTCTGTAGATTGGCTTCTCATTTAGTTCTGCTACACCCTCTGCATTTTGGGACTATCTACAGGAAGAATGGTGAAATACGTGCAGAAAAATAACAAGCTATTCTGTTCCACACTTGGGGGATAAACATCCATCCAAGACTGCAGGTCATCTATTTCTGTTCTTTAATTCTTTTTTATTTGCTACAGAATGGTCTCTGGGGATGAGTCACTTCTCCAGAAAGAAGTTATTGGAAATCAAGGGTATACAGTGTCACTTGTGGTTGTACCCTGCCTCCCTTTACTCAAGAGACTTAGAATATTGGAAGCCAACTTTCATAGGTAAACAAGCTGATGCAGTCTGGGTAACAGCTATGCCTGCTGAGCAAGAAGAACGCAACTATGCAGCTCTGGATCTGTGAACCTTGCATGGGCAAATGACAGACACGTCTACTTTATCAGCCTTGGCTGGGGCTGAGGTGCTGACTGACTTAAGGCACTTTCTCAAGGATTTGGATGGGTCTAGGGAGACTAGTCCAATCTGAGAACTTCTGGATCTATTTGGAAAAGGGTTTTTAATCATGAGGAAACTTACTGTATAGCTGCAGCTATTAGTGAATGACAAACCAGTTCGGCTTGCACAGATTGGTGCTATAGTAATTGGGCTTTACACCAGCTGTTGAATTAAGCTAGTTATCCTCCCTGTACTGCTGTTTCTATCTACCTCCTGTCCCAGAAATCTCACATTTCAATGACAGCATTGCACCACCTTTTACTCACATCCCTTCAGTCTCTGCAAACATCCTTTTCTTCAGACTTTTTCTGCATATTTCAGCTTCAAAAGGCATTGTTAAAAGTGGCTTTGGAGAGTACATAAAAAATTAAAGATGCCAAGGACCAGTCTCTGGCATTGAAGCCAAGTAGCAATATATTGTCTCTAACTCTTCTTCTTGCTGAATGAGTGGTGGCTTCCAAACTGCATTCATGCTGGTGACATGGTTAATCTTCTGTGTCCACAAGTGTCCCCCAACCTGGTTTAATATTTAAGCATAGTTACAATCCCTGAGCCTGGAATTGTTGAAGATTAGAAAAGTAGGAAGTTGCTTTTCTCATCCCTTACCCATCTTGTATGTGGTTTATTCCACCTCCAGAACTTGTTAATCTACATCCTAGCTGGTAGTTTAATGGTTTGTGTGGCTCCTTGTTGAAAATGATTTATCCCTGTCGGCACCTCACAGTCCATGTTAAGAAAGCACTACAAAGTGAAAAGATATTGTAGTAGAGGCTCTGATAATGTTTACATTTAAATTTCTTCTGCATCAGTGAATTCTTGATTCTTATGGATACAGATACCACTGACAAAAATCCTGCAAGAACTTACAATTCTTCACAGTGTAGACTTTATATCTTTCTGTTAAGTTCTATGCATAAATGAAACAGCAGAGGTTTTCATAGTAGCTAGGCAAGACTGTGTGACTGGAACATGGATGAGATGAGAGGGATCTGAATGAGCAGAATACAGACTGAGTGAAGGAAGGCTGTTGGTTTGATTACAGTATTTCAGTGCTTGTGATGAAACTAGACATTAGGTAAAATAGGAAGGAGGAGGAGATAAGTATTTTTGCTGTCTCCATAGGCAATTTTGAGTACAGGGAGAGAATGAAAGCAAGATTTAGAAAAATGCCTCCATTCTCTACTGCCTTAATTACAGTACATGGTGCCAACCAGAAAAACAAACCACATCTCTCTTGTCCACACATGCTTTACCCTTATTTTCAGCTGAGCTAGTTGCAGCCCGGACTTTCACAGGTATCAAGGACAGCAATGAGGTTTCTCTGTTGGCATCTTTAGGCTCCTGTTGGGTTCCTGACCTTGGTCCTACAGAGCTTCCCTGTGCTTTGGAATACTAAGTCCTTCTGCACTAACACAGTGAGTAAAGTGTCATACTGAAACTTTTAGCATGGGAAATTTGGGACGATTTTCCATTCATCCTGAGGGTATCACTACTCTTTGATATGAATGGCTCTTGGTTTCTGAGTGTTTCTTCATACCAGCATTGTTCTGTTTCATTGTCTTTGTGTCAAATGCTAGTATCATCTGCTCTTTAGATCAGCAATTCTTGAACAGATTTGAGTAGTAGCTTGTGTAGCACTCTCAAATTGAACACGCTTGCAGCTGACTTCCTTTCTCCATCCTCCTGGGGAGTCCTAAGGAGAAACACTGGAGGGTCACAGTGTTTGAAAAGTGTCTGATAGCAAAAACAGGAAAGAAGAAGGAAAAAAAATAATTACACAGGATTATTAAGGGCAGGGAAACAACTGTCTTTAATAGTACATGGGTGTGAGAACAATTGTGAAATGCCCTGCCATTTTACATCCAGGCGACTGGAGCTGGTCCAGAAGCAGTGCTTGCACATAAGCAGTAGTCTCTTGGCGAGGATTTCCCTTCTCTGTTTCTCTATGGCGTGCAAGAAAAAGGGCAGGGAGGGTTGTTTTCTTAATTGTTTTCTTTTCACATTTAAACTTTGAAAGGTCAAATGAATATGCTTGATCTATTTTTTTTTTCTTTCCTCTTAAGTCTTATTTAATGTGTAGAGGAACAAGTCAGATATATTCAAATTATCACATATCGGTGGAGTGTTTGAAGCTTAGTAAGGGCTTCTCTTTGGCATGGCTTTTAATCACTGTAGTTGAATAGGTATCAAAAAAGCTAGTCTCTCTGTGAGCATCGATATTTCAAGTGGAATGAATGCTTTTCTCTTTGCTGTAGAAACACAGGATGTTACAGTCAGATATTTTACAATTTCTTCATGAATTTGTCTGTGGAAGCAGGCAAACCACTCTACTTTTAGTTGCCTGTCCTGGGTGAAACCCTCATTTCATAAATTCCATCAAGACCAGATTGTATCTCTAGTGAAAATAACAAGTAGAATGAAGCATTTTCCCTTCCTGATGCAGACCCACACCAGTCTTCTTTGTTGTAGAGAAGGTGAATGGAAGGTGATGTATTGGAATGGACTGTCAAGGGAGGTAGTGGAGTTGCTGTCCCATTAAGTTTTCAAGAGAAGAGTGTGTGTTACACTGAGTGATGTGGTCTAGTGGGCATGGTGGTGATGGGTTGATGGTTAGACTGAATGTTCTGAGTGGTCTTTTCCAGTCTTAATGATTCTTTGATTCTATGAAGCACTCAAATTAATCTGAGTATGGAGAGACAGGGGCTAGGCCACAGTGTCTCTAATTCACATGGAGAAGCACTGGGAGAGATGAACGTGTACCCATGAAGGACACTAAGGCTGTTTCAGTGCAGGTGGCAAACATAGATGGGGTATTCAAAATCTGTTTCAGGCACATAGAATGGCTTAGGGATCTCAAAGACCACCAAGTTCCTATCTCAGCACCATGGGGAGGGATGCCAACCACTAAATCAGGCACTTGATTGGGTTGTCCAGGTTTCCATCCAACCTGGCCTTTGAAGAATCATAGAATAATAGAATCCTTAGAGTTGGAAGGGACCTCTGAGATCATCTAGTCCAACTCCCCTGAAATGAACAGGGACACCTAGATCAGGTCTAGATCATCTACTAGATCAGTTTACACAGTGCCTTATCAAGCCGCGCCTTGAAAGTCACCAAGGATGGGGCATCAACCACAACACTAGTTAACCTGTTTCAGTGCCCCACCTCCCATATAGCAAGTGGTGTTTTAATGAGCTGCTAACTTTGTAATTTGATGCCTATATAATATAGGCTTGTGGATGCAAATCTGATAAATTCTATAAAGAGGAGGTCGGGACTGCAATAGGAATTGTGGATTGTGAGTATCATTGAGTGAAGATGTGGATGAAGAGGATGCATGGGCACAGCACTTGGTTTGCAAGGAGTCCTGTTATTTAACTTAAAGGGGCATCAAAAGAGCTGAAAGTAAGATCAAAACTGAGCGACTGAGAGATCTTTCTGACACACAGTTGTTATGTGACAGGGTGGGATTGAGATGAGTCAAGATGGCATGGAATGAGCGTGGCTCCACCAGCCTTGCCCAGCCAGCCTTGCCCAGGGTGAGTGACAGGTGCAGTTACTTGAGGGATGTTCTGCAATTAAAGGGTTGGTCTTTTGATATGTTTTTATGACTGCAAGAGCAGGGTTAACTGCAGGCTCTCCCTCAGTCTGTTTAAACCATGAAAAGCCTCATTGCACAACAGTTTGTGCATAATTGGGAGCAGGAATGTGGCAGTGCAGGGTGGGTGGGTAGCGGGTAGTTCTCTGGCTCTGTTAGCTAGCTGACTCTGTTCTGGCTTATTTTTAGCTTACTTTTCTCTCCTGGCCCCATTAAAGTCACTATCTGTGCATCTCTTGATAGATTGGACCTGATAACATCTGTAGAAGATAGAGACATGGAGATGCTATGTAACTTGCCCTGGGCCATGAAAGAAATGTGGAGCACTGCAAGGAAATGCTGGTCCTTAAACACTACCTCTCTGCACCAGGGATATTTTTTAATATCATCAAGTATTTTTTTAACCAGCTGCTGTAAATTGGGCTGAATTCAAGGGACCTTGGTGACTCTTTTAAAAGCAGGTACAGACTCTGAGTGTTAATGCTGCTGGGCCATAGGAAATGCTGTGTGCTCTAATCCTTATTCACAGACATAACAAGGACCACGTAACACTACTAGCAGCAAATGCAACATCACAGCAATAATCCGAGAAACACTTTTATTTTGCTTAAAATGCACATTTGTAATGCTTCCTACTGTAAAAGGCACCAAAGAAGTCACTCTGGGTCAGACTTGCTTGACCTTTCCTATCTGGATTCCTGACTGGATAAAGCCTTTGGGAAATGTAACTACTGCCCTTTGGAAAAAAAAGGAAAAGAAAAAAAAAAGAACCAATCCACTTTATTGTGCAACTGTTTATTACTTAAGCAAGCGAGCCACATTTTGATTATGGAAATTTAGGAATCTCTTGCATAAATGATAGATTAAGTTGCTTAAAGAGACTGTCAGCTTCAGGCCTCTTGGTAAGTGTGTAAAAGGTAGGAGAAAAACTGATAGCACTGCTTAGCCAGCAATGTCAATTAACAACTTTTATGGGTGAATAAAAAATAGCCTTGTTTTTCAAATAAATGTTGTTCTTGATACAGCAAGCAGCGCTCAACCCATTTTTGCAGTGCAAATTGACCTTCAGCCAAAGGCTTGTGTAGTTGTAAGAGGAAGAGGCTGCAGGAGGAAACAAGTCCTGTTTGTGTTTATTAGGGATTTACAAGGAAGAAGGGGAGGCTAGCCTTTCTGCCAGCCTGCATTCATGGCACCGAAAAAAGCAGACCTCTTTCTGGTCCTGCCCTTGACCCAGCCCAGCTTCTGACTCATGGGTGAGTCACTTTTCCACCTTACCGTGCAACCTCCTAGTCCATCCCAGAATTTAACAGGTTGTTTTTAAGACTGTTTGTTGGTGACCTGAATGGGAAGTGTGTTATTGCAAGAGCTGTTCCAGGACATATCAAGCAGCAGAGTGGTCCACCAGTGCACCACACTGTTTCTGTAGGTGCTTCCTACCCTATTCTTTACTGCGTTCATCCCAGGCATGAGCTATTGCACTTGCTCCTTCTTCATGTTAAGCTACCTAATCCCTACCCTTATGCCACCCTGGATATTAGGAAAAATTCTTCTCCAAAAGAGTTGTAATGCCCTGAAATAGGATGTCCAGGAAGATGGTGAATTCACTGTCCCATGTAGTTTTCAAGAAAAGAGTGGGTGTTATAGTGAGTGGTGTGTTTGAGTGGGCATAATGGGGATGGGTTGATGGTTGGACTTGATGATTTCCATACAGCTGAAATCCCAGTCTTCAGAAAAGGCCATTATTGTCATACAGACTCCTGGGAATAGTCCCTGGATGTAGACATTTCTGACTACCTGGGAACTGTTTGAGAAAGTGGGCATGAAGCAGTATGTGTTAAGGATCCCCTTACAAGAAGATGAGCTAGAGGGGTCATAGAGCTGATTGTCCACACAGAAAGCAGTTTGGCTGGGGTGTATATAGATGGATGAGCCTGGTTTCCAGTCTCTTAGACCCTGAAGGTTTGGAAAAACAAAAAACAAAAAAACCCCAAAACCACAAAACTCCTCACCTGCTCCATATCCTTGCTCTGCTGATAATGAGATGAGCATCATAGAAGGAATATAGTTCATTCCAGAGTTTCTTTTGGGGAAACCCCTTCCCTGCTTCCTACAATTAGAAGCTTGTCGACACCTCATATCCCAAAGATGTACGTGTTTTTCTCTTTCACAACAGCAGACAGTGTCATTATCTTCTGACATCTCTCTGACCTCATCCAAAATTTGATGCTGAGCCTTATCCCGTGGCTATGGGTGATCTGATTATCCCCAGACAACTCACCTCTACCAGGTTAATGTTTCTTTCTTATTTCATTCTGTGGCTCTGCATGTACTTCGCAGTTCCAGGAATTCTTGTCTTCCTTTGTTGTATATTGGGAAGAGGCAAATGTGTCACATTCTCCATGATTCATTCGAGGTAAGGATAGGTGGGCTTCTGAACACCCTGATCTAGCTGTAGATGTCCTTGTTCATTACAAGGGAGTTAGTCTATATGACCTTTAAAGGTCCCTTCCAACTCTAAAGGTTCTATGATTCTATGCTTTCTACCTTGTTTTTCAGATCTCTACACACATATGTTGCTTGGAGGCCTTATTGGAGAGTTTCTTGTAGGAAGTTTTGCCTAGTAGTTCCTTTGCTGCCATTGCCAGATGCTATAGAGGTTGTCCCAGTGCAAGATGTGAACACTTGAGTTTATATCTGTAAAACAAACTACATGGGGAGAGCAAGCTATATAATATAGAATCCGTAACTACAGAGAGGGGCTATAACTGTATATGAGTAAAGATAAAACTGTACAGCTTGCTTTGCATGCAGACACCCTACTGCTACCACTGACCGAGAGTTTGAAATTATTTTCTATATATTTGGGTCTTGTGTAATGAATCCTTTGTGAAAAATATAGATTACTTTTGTAAGAAGTGAAGTGGACTCTGTGGATACACTCAGGGTTTCAACAGACGTTCAGGAAACACATTCCCATCCTAATTTTCTGCACCCCTGTATCTAATGAGAAGAGGAAACAACTTCATTCCTTTATTTATTTCCACTGCTTTTCTTTTCCTTCACATTTTCACCACACTTGAATCCTTCTCATTCCCACTAACTATATCTAACATAGGGGTAGATCTGGTTAGGTGACCCAAATGTTAGGCTGAACTGCAAGATCAAGGTGCGTAGAGGGGAAAATGAAACCTCTAATGTTTTCCTTCTCCACCCTTCTGGGTCTGCTAGGCAACCCCACAAAGGCTTTGAAATCAGCACTTTTTCAACCTTGTGGAAGAACCTGCATGCCAGGCTGTGGTGTGACGAATGGATCAGGGTGGATCTTAGAGAAGAAAACTTGAGAACATTTTGTTGGAAGATGAAGGCTTTTAGAGGATGCCACTGCCAACCATGATACCTTTGGCCATCATGAAGACGTGCAGGCAATTGCAGAATTTGCAGGCAATCTTAAGTCACACATGGACTGACCAGGACATACTAAGGACATATTTTTTACTCCAACAATTAGTGCCCACCGTGATGATCAGGTTACCTGCACAGCTTACCATCCCAAGGATCCTACAGCTGTGAGAAAGTGTATGAGTGACCATATGAACATGTAGTAGGGAAGGTGAATGCTGCTTTTGTCTTGTGTGGTAACTAACAGGGTGCAGGATTGTGGGATCTCTTGGCCAGAACAAGTTTCTCTTCAGGAATTTGCTTTTTGTGGGTTTTCTTATGTTACACAAGACAAACATTCCAGAGTTTGTCATAACTCAGAACCTCTCAAGATCTGGAGCTATAGATAGCAACTCTATTCTGATGTGTAATGGCATGGAACTGTAGAATAGAACCATAGAATGATTAAGGAGAAGATCATGTAGTCCAACCGTCAACCTCTTGCCATGCCCACTAAACCATGTCCCTAATCTCTCAGCATCTCTCAACACACATCATTACATAGCAATTAATAAGGTTGAACAATTGCCAGGTATACAACACACCCAACTGTTGTGTGCGGGAATACTTGTGTAAGTGATATACAGGCAACACAGTCACACTGGGTTCAGAAATTAGTATATTTTAAGTTTTATTTTAGGTGGATTGCACACACACACATTTTCCTATCTAGCAGCAATACAGCAGTACAATAACAGTAATAAAGAAGCTATCATAAGGCAAAGATCTGCCATCAGCTCTAAAGATGCTGTATGCCCAACACACCAAATTGCATCCGGCTATGATTCCCATCATAACAAGGGTGCTTTAAGACTTTCTGTGGTCATGGGAGCTCTCTTTCCTCTTCACAGTCTGTTGTTCAGGAAGATCCAGAGCACACTGGCTGATATCCCTGCTGCCATTCCATAGCTGCTCCTCAGACTTCCTGCTGCATTGATGTTGCAGAGGTTGCTACTGCAGCAGGAGACATTCCTGTTGCCCACTTTGAAATCTTGATATTCTTCTTGACATGATGCCTCACAGCCCTTGCTGATGATGCTTATGGACCCTACGACCCCTGGAAGGAAGACAGGACCATTACTCCAAGGACACAATGAAATATAATCCCAGCCAAGGTTCACGAAGCTGAACAGTGTGTTAGCTCTTCTTTATGTGAATGCATGGCCATGGGTTTGTGCGCTACCAGCAAGGAGACTGCTTACTGAAGATATAACATTAACTACCTGAAATATGGCTTTAAACATGTCACCAATGGGTTTTGCGCTCCAGGACTAAGAGCAACTGAGCTGTCACCACAGATCTGCACAGAGTGAATGTTTTATACGAATAAATTTTGCCAGATCCAGAATGGGAGAATTTAATTATAACTAATTAAAGGAGTTTACCTAGACACACATCTGGACATGATGAGCAAGGTGAAATTCTGTTCTTTCTGTTGAATTCCCTTAGAATAAGCTCTCACTGAAACTTAGTACCTCTCATTTTAACCCATGTTTCCAATTTTCAAAGCCATAAGCTTAATGATTTCCCTTGTAAGCCAAACTTCTTGGTATTAAGGAAGAAAAATAAGGAGGAACATTTGCATTTGTTATTCATAATATCATGTGTTAACTGCTTGTGCCCTGCTCTGCTATGTGCTGCACAAAACAATTTTGCTCCCTTGAGATTTTTTTCCAGACTCTGGAATCGCACTGGGCATAAAGCGCATTATTTCACATGATCCCTTGGCAAACACTGAGGAATTTATGAGTTATAGCAATCATGTGTCTTTTGAATCACACCCTTACAGCCAGTGAGAGGAGTAGACTTGAACTTAGAATCATAGAATCATTAAGGTTGGAAAAGACCACTAAGATCATCAAGTTCAACTGTCATACCATCAACACCATACCCAATAAATCATGTTCCTAAACTTGTTTCAGCCACGGGTGTAACAGCATTCTTCTTTCAATGACCAACACTACTACTAAGGCACTTGAAATCAATGACAGCACTAGATATCGCCAAAGGATAAAGATTCGTTTTCTGTCATTTTTACCTAAACTAGAACTTTTCTGAAAGCTTTACATCACCCCTTTCTCATCAGATAACTTTTCGGGATGGATGCTGAGTTTTGCTGGCCCACACCAGGTGTATCTAGAATTAGTGGGGCTGACATGGACACCTGAGACTGAGACCATGCCAGTCTCCAACAACAATCCCTTCCCCATGTTGTTCACCCCCTCTTTGCCTTACTGATTACTTCTGTCTTGCACACTTCATTTTCCTTGCAGTCTATTGCTTGCTGACAGTTCTTGTTGCTGAGTGTTGTCTTGCAGCTGTAGCATTGGAAAGAAGAACCTGCAAGAGACCAAGAGAGATTATAAGACAAATCCATCTGAAGCTCTCCAGGTAACCAAATCTAATGCATGCACTGGGAAATAGGATCATTTTTGTGGGTGCTCAAAGGAAGATGCAATCCCTGTTACTGGGAAAACAGCATTTTTTACATTTTTGTTGAGGGTGTTACACTTGCTTGAGGTGAGAGGAAAATCTGGTAGGTAGTGGAGTGCATTGAGGGTGCAAGAAAGCAGTTGGTTAGCTGCTGTCATCAGTCAGTGGGAAGGAAAGTATTCCTTCCTGAGTATTTGAGATGCCCAGCACAGTTCCTCTCAGGAATGGGATTATTGTGATACTCCCACCTTGTGAACTGATCAGAGATGGAAGGATGAAGCTCCCAGAAGGACTGGTCAGTGTTGTTTATATTTCTCTATAGACTGGAATGTTGTACATGCAAGCCTTAGGTGAGGAATTGTGTCCAGGGCTGGGACAAATGGAAAAAGCCCAAAGATAAAGAAGGTAAAGAAGGAACAGAGCAGGAGATTTTAAGGATTTCTTCCAGCTCTTTTGCTCAGTTTAATCAACTTGTGATACCTATTATCCAAAAGTCCCTCTTAGAAAACAAAATCACACAGTCACATCACCATGTGTTCTCATCCCTTCATGGATATGTCCATCTCTGCATGACCCAAATCAGTACTGTTAATGTGTGGAGACACAGGTCAAGCAAAGTCAGAATAAACATTGCAGTTTACAAGTGCCTAGCCCTAGTGAAAAGCATTCCCCCAGAGAGTGAAAGCATGGTGCAATTACCCATTCCTATTACCTACCCGTGCCCCAAGGCACAACTGAATCATACAGATTTGCAAATGTGCTTTGAATGTATATATGCACCTTAACTACTTGAGTGCCAGGCTTTTCTCATGATTTCTTCAGCACTCTAATGCCTGAAATTCTCTTTTAAGATGCAGACAAGCCCTAATTAGAAATGAGTGCTATTCAGAGCAGAACAGATTTGAAACAAGAAGAGATTTGTTGTACTTGGTCTCATGTCCAAGTCGTTCTGACATAAATGTCTGATTCAGCAAGTAGTCAAATCCCAGCTTATCTCTAGTGCTACAACCTACTGTCACATTTATCTGACTTTTAATGCAGCAAAAAGTCACATTTCAGAGCAGCTTCATGGAAGGCAGCAGAGGAGAGGGTTTGTACAAACAGCTTCTCAGCCTATTTCTTATACACCCTTTGTTTTTTGAGAAAAGTTGCTGCTCAGATCTGCTTCTTCTCTTCTCTGCTAATAAGGAAGAGCTGTTTTTAAATCACATTCTTTCCCAGGTCAGCCCAGAAAAGTGATAAAATTGCTCTGCTTGTATCCCACCCATTCAGCCTAGAAAACGTCATTCTATGGTATTCTCCTTGTTTCTCCCCTCCTTTCTCACCTACAACCTGCCTCGCATCTGAAGGTACTTTTAAAATGAGTAAGAAAACAAGTGGGAACCAAATTTATCTTTGCAGAAATGTTGTGGTGGTCCATTTCAACAGGATAAGAAGAATCCCAAAAGCAAAGCATAACAAAGCAAAATAAAACAACAAGCCCAAACGATATGGTCTAACTTTAGTAAGGCACCCCATCAAAAAGCAAACATCTTATGACAACTGGACCAGTGTTTATCCCCTCTCTGTCAAAACCCATAACATGTATTTTCTTCCAGTTGATGATCTGCTGGAGATGATGGAGGTCTATCTTACCTGGGTCAGTGCACAGGACGGCTGCCAGCAGGAGGATGAAGAAAACCTTCATTCTGGGATGGTCTCCCTTGTGCTGAATATGAGTTGTTTCCTCGTGTGGCACTTTATATGCTGTGGGAGGCAGCAATTGTGCATGCCCAGATTACCGTGTGAAGGTACCTGAGCAAGGTTACATGTTAGACCCAAGGGAGGGGTTGGGTTGTGGTGGTGGTATTTGCTTTAGGTGCCTCTCCTATCTGACTGTAACTTCCCTAGCTACCAACAAACAGCTCGGATCCCCTACTGTGCACTTGCCTTCCCTCCCACCCTTAGACAAAGTGTTCATGAGTGGAAAAAAACCCTGAAATTCTTTAGAACAAGACTGGCCTTATGCATCTCCCTGGGGTGAGTGAGGCTGTGGTTACGCCCTGTGAACAGGGCTCTCCACCCCCATTACCACCCTGAGTGGAGCCATTATGTTCAAATCAAGCACAAATTGCCATTTTTGTAATAAACACCTCCAGCTATTTATTTGTATTAGTGTCTCTATGTGACACCATTGGCATGTGGTAGCAAGGTATTTGGGCAAATCACGATATGTAAACCTCTTCCACATAACTGCGTGCTCACATATATTTATTTGGTTTCACTGTTTATGATCTAGTAAAAGACAATGCCCAATTCATTTCTTAATGTGTTCTGAGCTCAAAGAGACCTTGTGATGACTTTCTCTGGTATTATACTTATCTCCACAACATAAGCACTATGGCATGCCTTTCTCAAGTAGTGGTTGGGTACAGCTGAACTCCTACCCAAGTGTACTGTAAATAATCATACCTTGTTAAAGAAATGGCATTTCCCACCACAGAACAAGGTGAGTTCAGCCACATTCCAACCTGATACATGACTATTTTCTTTGGTGAGTCAATGAGAGTTCTCTTCCGTCCGTCATATTCTTTGTCCACTGCTTGGTGTAGATCATAAAAGAAAAGCTTCTGTTAAGCTCAATATTCTGTCATTTCTTGCTTTACTTTTTAAATATCAGGATAAAAGGTTTTGTAGCAACAGCTTTCTGAGACTTCTTAGAAACAAAGAGTGGCTTGGATTGTAAGGGACCTCTAAGATCATCTAGTTCCAGCCCTTGCTGCTGGCAGGGTTGCCAACCACTACATCAGATCAAGTTGCCCAGAGCCCCATCCAACCTGACTTTCTTTCACACTATGTAGCTCTTATGTACACAAGACACTCTTCTAGAGAGAAAAGAAGGTGTGTTGTGTTGTTGGATATGTGTTCAGTGTCTGCAGGAGGAGCGACTGAGGATCAGATCAACCGACATAACTCTACTTATGTTTGTGGCACTACTCTGAGTTGCACCAGTGTTGAATCCAATGCAGGAGGTGGTTTTGCAGATCTTGAGTGCTCTTCCTTGAACTCCTGAGCTCAAAAGCAAATAAACAAACATACCAACAAACCAACCAAACGACAGCCAAAAATATTTTAAAAACCCCATAACATTACTTTTGTGCCTAATGCCTTTTTCTTCATCATTTATTTATTTATTTATACATACACTTATAAGGAATAACTTGATAAAAAGGGAGTAACACGCTTTCAGGCTTTGGTGTACTTGGCTTAGAGATATTTAAGGCTAATTTTTATTCTACTTAGGGTCGCCCCTGTAAGGTCTGGTTCCTTGTGTTAGGCAAGAAGGGAGTCAAGGGAAGTGAAAAACCTAATCAAGTCCACTCAGGTCTGGAATTATTATTATTATTTAATGTCTGCATATGCTTGTACCAATTGTAGCTTTTCACTCCTTTTTGAACTTTTATATGCAGTTCCTGCTTGACTCCTGAAGATGGCAAACATGCCCCATTGTTATTGTTAACACATACATTAACACTCACTTGTCCATAGGACTGTATGTACATAGCATTTTTCGTTTTACTGATGTTATCCCTAGTTCATCTGATTGTGATTACTGTGATTGTGATTATTCCTAGGCATTAGCTGGAAATTTAAGGACATGTAAATCAGTAGGTGAACTGATGCCTGGGACATCTGGATAGAGATACCAAAGACAGAAGAAAGCTGAGCTGAACAGGATCCTTGGAGCAGAGTTATTTCTATTAACTCTGCATCTGGTCTCTCTCGCTCATCCTACTTCTTTCAGTAGTCAGTACAAAGAGGCTGCATCTCCACGAGGCGATTCCTAAGATCAGCACGTAGGATGTGTGAAATAAGCTCAGGTCCCACCTTTAAAAAAGACAAAAAAAAACCAACTTTGGAAATGTTTGAGGTCTTCTGAAGTACATGCATGGAGGTTGCAGTGTGTTGCAAGGGGAATCTTACTGACTTTACCACTTCCTGAAGATGTTTGGTATGGGTGCAGTGAATCAAATGGTAATGTCTACATATCTTGATCTGTCCTTGAATGTTATAATGCAGCTTAGACTGAGGATTTAAATAGGAAAAACAGGAGATTTCTTGTCCTGAGCGTTGCTGTGATGTCTGTAAATCTGTTTACAATGTGGGGATTTCTGTCTGCTAGAACAGGATTTGCTATATGAATTTTCAGTGCAAATTTTAGGCATTGAAATAGGATTTCCCAGTGGCTGCACAACAGTGTTTCTGGGAATGCCAGCAACTAACAGTCTCCAGTCAAAACGGATGGGGAATAAATGACATTGAGTCACTAGATGGCAGTAAGGTAAATTGCATTACAGATTTGTGTATAAGGAGGGATGCACTAATCCTAAATGATGCATGTGATTGAATAGATGGGAAAGCAAATGGATAGATAAGGGGAGAGGAAGATTAAAAACAAATAGACAAACAGATATCTAAAGAGAGAGGTGGACAGCTTGCTGTCAGAAACAGATGGTCCTGCATACCCTCCTCTATCAGTGCATATGGTTGTAAGCACTGTCATTTTGGGGCTTTTCTCTGCTTATGGTAAAGGGGCATAGTATGGTCCTTGTCTCAGCCTAAAGTATTTCCTACCACATTCCCAGATGTTTTGTACTCTGCCATGCACATGAACTGGGATGGAGAGACACAACATTGGTCCAGCAGAAGGATTCCTGCTCCTCAGGGCTTCCCTTGGCTTGCTGCTGAGCTTTGTTTCAGCTACATGCACAGATGCTTATGGTTGTCCAACAAATAGATTGCAGCTGTAAATGAGAGAAGAGCATTGAAAATGGAAAGGTATTGGGGTTCCTGCTTGTTTTAGGGAGCTTTTCATGTGCTTTCCCTTCTTTGTGCCTCTTCTTCCTACAGTGGCAAACTGGGCTCATGACATTTGTTATCACAAGGGAAGTGCTTTGAGATCTGTGGGTGCCAACAAATAGAACCAGCACGGTAATCATTTCAGGGTCTGATGAACAAGGAGCCTGTTTGACCTTGAGTATTCCTACAAGGGACCAGGCAGCAGCTGTTCCCATTTGGGATTTCAGATTTTAGAGCTAACCCTGACCAGCCTTGGAGAAAAAAAAATCACCCACGCTCTTGAAAACCATCACAAAATCAATTGCTTTAAACTAACCCCATCATCATGCTAATCTTGCACGTGGAACAAACTAGATGGACGAAATTTCCCAGGGTGGAGAAGCTGAAGATACCCATACGGTGGTGCTGTTGCTACGCTGTTGGCGCACAGAGCCCTCTGTGTGTGGGAGCAGCCCAGACTGTTTAAAATCTCAGCAACTTCTGAGCATCAGAAATGCATTTGATTTTTTTCTTTTTTTTGTTATTTTTATTTGTTATTTTGCTAATTGCTAAGTTCTTTTTTTGTTGTAAAAGACTCGGAATGTGGTGGGATCCCTGCCAGCCTCTGTTGGCGATGCCTTGCACATCCCCAAGCTGTCTGCAGGAAAATAAAGGCGCATTTTTCCCATGCCCACCCTCTGGCGTTGGGGTGAAATGTGGGGAGAGAAGCTTATGCTGGGATCACAATGCAGTTCTGTGTTTACTCTGCCCTTACAAAACACTTTCATACCCCCTTGCATTCCAGGCATCACAACTTCCTTCTAACACATATAGTTAAGGCAACTTGAGAAACAGGCAGAGAACATGACTGTCCTGAGATGTAACAGAGGAGCATTATATCTGAATCCAGAACCCTCAAGCAGAGGTTCTTCATAGTCTGTGACCTTGTTTTCCCATCAGGATTGCTCTGAACTCGCATAGTTTCTGTACAGAACACAAGTTTTCTAGTCTAGCTGCTGCAGATAGCAAAATGTAGATCTGATGTTTGGATACACTAAGCTCTGTATGAGTGCAGCAGGAACCACTAACCCCCATGGGGAGGTGGGTGCATTAATTGCACGGTCGTTATGGCTCCTTCTTTGTCTTTCTGTCTTCATTTTGAGCCCAGTAATCCTGGGGTTGGTGGTTACCCCACTTTAACACAGCTTGAGGAAGAAACTTTGTCATGAGAGCTCAGTTCAAAGTCTTAAACATGGGAAAAGTGTTTTCTTGAGAGAATATATTTGTCAAGACTGTTTTGTGGCTTTGTAAGAAATTAGTTGACAAGCTTTTTTTCTCTGTTGGAAAGTACCATTTTTTTTTTTACAAAGAAATATTCTGCAGAAATAATAAAGCTATTTTAAGTCCAGGATAGATTTTACAATCAAACCCAGGTAGAGAGCACAAGATCAATCTAGAATAGTCAATCTCCACTACTCAAGACATGCAATTAAGATGAGGAAGATAGAGGATAACTCCTTTAAAGTCATGTTTTCTTTTACTTGAACAGATGCTCTATCCACAGATCCTGGAATTCAAGTTGCACTTGCCTTTGTCCCTCCTCTTAGAAATATTCTGCTTGGTGTTAACTAATTATAAACTGATTGGGCCAGAGAGATGCCGTGTCTAGAAACAATTTGATTGTGGTGAATTGGCAAATTCTGACAAAAACGATTTCATTTAAAAAGTTTTTTTTTCTTGCCTGCTTTATCAAATGCTCCAACGCTTAGGAGAGCAAAAGACAAGCTGTGTAAAATCAGGAGAGATAATGGAATTTCTGATTAATATCTATCATTTCCTCCTGTTTTGATTGCTTAGCTGGAAAATCGATTTCAGAAATCAACCTACAGTTTCTTGGAGTCATTACTAGTAGAGAGATTTGTTTGTTTTTGTTAAATATGCTGTATGCAAATGGCTCTAAAGTGAGAGCTTTATTTTTCTGTCCATAAATCCTACATTAAGTACTGGCTAGGAGGCCCTTTGGCATGCAGTAGCAGGGAAATAAAATCATTTCTAAACTAAAGCATTGCCCTCCTATTCTGACAGCATGCAAGTTGCCAAAGTGATCGATATGGATTAGAAGAAAAAAAGGTCTTTGCTTCGTAGTTTCTGTGCTGGTCACATCCATATCCCAAAGATTTCTTAGGTATATCCTTGGATTACCAGTTCTAATCTGGTTGCATCATACTGGGATTCAGTGATGGTCTGGGTCTTTTTCTTGCAGTAATGATGAGATTGCCTGATGCAATTGAAGACTTATATCTGGGGAATTTGGGCTGTAGTTTAACTTGTCTTAGAGCTGACATCTGAATTTGAAGATGTGTCGCTTTTTCCATTGGCTTTGTTGGATAAATCTCTACTGACTATGGTGGGAGCTTGGGCACCTGATAGAGCACTGCAGCGTAGACATCATGTCTTGTGAAATTGTTGCCAACAAATGCATACATATGAGGAAATGAGGTGTTCAAGTTATGTGGCTTGAAGTTGATCCCAGTAGTTACTTTTATGGTTTTGTCACTTGACTGAAAACTTCTTTCATGCATCCCCAGGCAGGAGTCAGAGATCCCTTGACCTTTACAGATTGCACATCCTCCTTCACTGTAACCTTTTCAGAGGTGCTGCAGACCCCAAACAGAGTTTTGCAATCGATACCATAGCTCTGCAGTGTGCATGTGACTGAACAACCACGTTCTCAATTTCTTCAGCAAAAAACTGAGATGTTGAAGCACAGACAGAAATGTGATTGGAATTAAAACAAGGATCTGACAGGATCCAAATGGAGGAGACTGCAGCTTGGAACAGGAATGCATTTTTTATTACCGAAGTTTTCTGATGAGCAGCAAAACTAGTGAAGACTGATTTCATAGAATCATTGAATTATTTGAATTAAGTCTGGAAAAGGTCAACCAAGATCATCATGTACAACCATCAGTCCATCCCCACCATGCCCACTAATCCTGTTCCTCAGTTTCCCATGAATGCATATCCTCAAAGCTCCAAATTCTCTGTTTAGGCATTATCATATGCATTTCAGCTCTCTCCCATGATGATTTCCTCTTCAGACTGTCAGAAGACACCAGTATTCAATGTACGGATGTGCTGATGGCCAGTCTGACTGATGATGTGCTGTCTGGGTGGTACTTTTAGGGCTAGTTGAGGATCTGAGGTTCTTTGGTGGGAACACTCATTTGGGTTTCTCCTCTATTTGAATTTCATGAACCTGAGAATATGCCTGGACCATTGAGATCTTTCTTCTCACCGAATTAATTTTAATCTGGAAAAGCTGTCAGATAAATAGCTGGATAGATGGATGGATGGAGGGATGGAGAGGCACAATCCATACTGCAGAACCCATGTGTCCACAGGAGACAAAGTTAAGACTTATGGAACTATAGAAATAACATCCAGAAGTCAATAAAATGAAATGGAAAGGAAAGGAAAGGAAAGGAAAGGAAAGGAAAGGAAAGGAAAGGAAAGGAAAGGAAAGGAAAGGAAAGGAAAGGAAAGGAAAGGAAAGGAAAGGAAAGGAAAGGAAAGGAAAGGAAAGGAAAGGAAAGGAAAGGAAAGGAAAGGAAAGGAAAGGAAAGGAAAGGAAAGGAAGAACAGAAGGGAAGGGAAGGGAAGGGAAGGGAAGGGAAGGGAAGGGAAGGGAAGGGAAGGGAAGGGAAGGGAAGGGAAGGGAAGGGAAGGGAAGGGAAGGGAAGGGAAGGGAAGGGAAGGGAAGGGAAGGGAAAGAAAAATGAAATGTCAAAGATGTTACAAAATAATTGCTGATCAGGGAAAATATATAAAGGTAATAGTGGAAGGAACATATGCTATTCCTCCCTTGTCGTCCGTGAACCATGTGTAGAAAAAATAAAGGAGTTCATGGACAGTTTGCTGCTTCCGTTTTGATGATTCACATTGGATGGACCTTGGCTAATTCTTCACTGAACAAAGCAAGGTCGTTTGTTCTCAGGAGTATAGCAGCCTGGCTTGAATTAATTTTCTATTAATTACTGGAATGATATTAGCATGAATAAGCAATGCCTATTTTTAGTAGCAGAACTGATTAGGCATCAGAGAGAATTACCCTGGGAATCAGTGGGGCACCTGCTACTTAGGAAGGGTGGAACAACTGTCCCCAATCAGACCAAAGCGTCCAGCTGGCTTGTATGCCTCTGACATCGAACCTTAGTGGATGCATAGAAAATTTTATAAGAGAAAAAGGCAGAAAGAAAAAATCTTACCCACTTCTCTCTCTCTTGTCCATTTCCAGTGATAAGGCAAGGAGGAGTGTCTTTAAGGCTTAATCTCCTTTAAAGGAGAGATTAAGGATAGATGTTAGGAAGAAATTTTTTGTTCAGAAGGTGATGAGGCCCTGACACAGGCTGCCCAGAGAAGCTGTGGATGCCCCATCCCTGGATGTGTTCAAGGCCAGATTGGATGGGATCCTGTGCAGTGTGATTCTTAACCCTGTTCACAGCAGAAGGATTGGAACTGTATGATCTTTATGGATCCCTCCAACTCAAGCCATTCAGTGTTCCTATGATTTCTCAGCCATTTATGTTTTTTGATATTAAGTCACTCTCTATGAAAGTTTAACTTACCATCAGGCTTTCATCTGCTGTTTCCAAGACTAAAAAACACCTCTTCTGGTCATATTTTCCAAACCTTTGCTGATGGCTCTTACCTCTCTCTGTGTCTGTTATAACAGGTACATCTTGCTGAGGTCTCCAGCTCATGGCTGGAAGCCTCTTCAAAGAAATTTTGCAAAAGGTGATGTAGTGCTCTCAGCTCAGAGGTATGAAAATACATTCGGAAGGGGCTGAGACAACGTGGTCTGAGGTTTTCTTCTTACCATTCATTGATGAAGTCTTTGAAACCTTTTTAAAACATCCGCAGACAAAATGACAGATCTGTGCTTTGAAAAGCAGTGCCTGTATCTCCCTGAGTAAACTAAATATTCCTGTTCTTTATTTGTTTGTGTTAGTATCATTATTTTTGCCAATGAGTAGCAAGAAATGGATGCTCAAATGCTGCAAATTCTTTTACCCTGCAAGTAGGCGGACTGTATCAAAGCTGGCTGTTGTAAATAGCTCCCACCCATACTAATTACTAATTGTCTGGGACAATTGTGGGCAATTAGCTATATTTATTAGATTAGATACTGTGTGATTTTTGAGTAAAAAATTTTGCATTTATCTGAAATAATAGGAAAGCAGACATAAAGGGAAGAACAATCAAAAGAAAGGGGCAGAGTTGAGAAGTGCAGAAGGAATCTGTTTTCAATCTGAACAGCCAGAATCAGCCATGGCACAAAATCAGACTGGTTTAGACAGAGCTTGTCTGAAAATAAGATTATAAATAAATCACATTTGTAATAATGCAGCTTTGTGTTAGGGTTTGCAAAAGAATAGACAGGCTGTGACCTGGCATATCTCCAGTTCTCAGTGTGAGGACACACAGACTCCCACTTCCTTCTACTTCAGCGCTGGTAGTTTAATGTAATTTAACCCAAACCAGCTGACTCCTGTTAATGTTTCTTAACAGTTCTTTGTAATTCCCTCTGTTGTTTTATTTTATTTTATTTTATTTTATTTTATTTTATTTTATTTTATTTTATTTTATTTTATTTTATTTTATTTTATTTTATTTTATTTTTAATTTTGTTTTGTTTTGTTTCACTGTCTTTTTAAGGGACCAGAAAGCATTACATGACTTGAACAAAAACCCTTCCAATTTTAAGACAGCTAATGGCGCTCAGACCAATTTGCTAGACCAGAAATTACCAATAGAAAAGTTGTTTTTGTAGTGAGCTGAAGATTTTTGTCCATGAAGACATTAATTGTAGTCAACAATTTTGGTGTTGTTACTGCTTTTGTGGTGATTGTGTCTGTAGGAGGAATTGTTTGACCAGTTTTAATTTGTGGGTGATCTGAAGTATTGAATTCGTAGAGTCATAAAATGATAGAATCATTAAGATTGGAAAGGACCACTAAAATCATCAAGTTCAACCATCAGCCCGTCCCTATCATGCCCACTAATCAAGTCCCTCAGTGCCAGGATTTGTATCAGCATCATTGGTGTCAGTTCTCAACACCTACTAAATACCATATCTCTTTTAAAAAGGTCAACCCTCTGAATGTATCAACTGGGAAGGAAAAAAAGGAAAAGGCAGCCTCTGAATTAAATGAATATGCACAGGTGGACCACAGCTTTAAAGAGAAACCCATGGAGAAACAACAGAGTGTCACAGCTTGTCAATCTAATAAATCCCCATAGGCTGAACGATTGAACATATCAGGAACACAGTAATCAGTGCTCATAAGAATCACAAAGTGCACTGTGTGCAGGGCTTGTTTTTTCTCCATGTTGAAATGCAGTCATCTCAGAGATGAAATAGAAGATGGGACAATGCAGTGGTGCCCAGTGCCAGGACAAGATTCCAGTGTTAATGATTCTATGAGCAAGCATGGGGTGATAGGTTGACAGTTGGACTTGATGATCTTGGTGGTCTTTTCCAACCTTAATGACTCCATGGTTTTGTGAGTGGGCACGGTGGTGATGGATCAACTGTTGGACATGGTCGTAGAGGTCTTACCAACCTTAATGATTCTATAATTCTAAGATGCAATGGGGACAAAATGGAGGACAGGTAGTTTCCTTCTTTAGAAGACCTCTACAGATGACTCAGTGCAGGCATATGTTGCCCAGAGGGTTTGTGGTATATGCTCCTTGGAGGTACTGAAAAGGTGCATGTATCTGGTTGTCTTGGTTGTAAGCCTTGGGTGTCCCTGCTTGAGCATAGGCTAATGGGCCCAGAGATCCCTTCCAAGCTCAACTATGCTGTGATTGTGTGAAACTGGAGAGCTGATTAACAGTGGACATTGGTGCTGCTAACTCAAGACAGGTGTAACATAGAGTCATAGGACAATTTGGGTTGACAGGGACCTTTAAAGATCAAGTGGCCTCTGCAATGAACAGGGATATCTAGAGCTAAAGTACTCAGAGCCCCTTCCAGCCTGACCTTGAATATCTCCAGAAACGAGGCATTCATAACCTCTCTGGGCAGCCTGTTCCATGATAATCATTATGGGATTTAGGGCTGAAGGAGGTGTTGTGCTGGCTTGAATCTTGTCCAGGTCATACCACTAACTCTTTCTGCTATTATTACTCATGGGAAACACCACATGCTGTTTATTTCAGCTGCCACTGGCTTTGCTCAAAAAGCAGCCTTGTGCTGCTCTGTGATGGTATCTCAAAGGTGGCTTTTAAATTACCCAGGGAATGTGTTTGGCAAAACAATTAAACGTACTTAGCTTTAAATGTATATTTAAGTCTCATTTGACTTGGATGGGGATGCCACTTAATGTCTTACGCGATAAACATGCCCTCAAATAAATGATAGGGACACCCTCCACAACCCCGGGTATTTACTGCTGCCGTTTATTCCCATTAACACAGGATTTTATAGCTTTCTTTGGTTATATAGCCTTCTCATATTATGACTGTTGCTTGGAGTAGAAAGAGCTGAGACACCTGTTTGGATTGAAAACCACTTGCTTTTACATATGTTCGTGCAAATTTTTGTTTTAGTATCTACTCTTGCCTTTTTTACCCATCTTTTTTTAACAACTCTGTTTTTGAGCAAGCTGTCTGGTAATTACACTGTCTTTGATAAACATTTCTATTAACCACAACCCGTAAATACCTTGCCTGCTCTAACTGCTTGTGATTTATCATAAAGACTTGGGAAGCTTTTCTTTCCTTCTTCTGCATAGAGGAAAGGGAAATAAAGAAGTGAACTCAGTTCTATTTTAAGTAAGCTATTAAGAACTGGGCTTAGCTTCATATATCTTTTTTTTTTTTTCCATTTAAGATAATATGACAGCTTAGATTTCCTTTAGTAGGGTTATATATTTTGCTTCCTGACTTTATATACTGTTCTATATTTTTCTCCTGGCAATATATTTTGCACTCATTTTTTATTCATTTATTTGATCTGTATTCCATTTAACCATGTCAGCTTTACTAAAGACCATCACGGTATATGTAAGAGCAGACACCTGTAAAGGAGTGCAGCTCTGACTAACCTCCCTTGGAAAAAACAGACTCCATTTAGGTGAATCCCAAATCACTCTATATCCAGATTTCTCCCAGTGCAAAAAGCATGAAGAAACTTGACAGAAATTCTTGCTAAAAAGGAGGAAAAATTAAGTGTTTCCTATTGCCTTTGGCATTCAGGTGATGAATGTGTTATGGTGGTTTGTGTTAGTGAGCACATACCAATGACTGCTTTTTTTTTTTTGTTCCTTCTACTAAATTCTGCTCACTTGCAATTCACAGAATGACAGAATGACTGAAGTTGGAAGGGACCCATGGTAGCCATCTGGTTCAATTTCTGCTAAGGTAGGGATACCTGTAACAGATTGTACAGAGCAACATGCAGGTGGGGATGGAGATTTCCAAGAGCAGACCTTAGCTTTCTTTTGTTCCCATGCCAGCTCCAGCATCCACACAGCATAGAAGTGCTTCATAAGGAGCAGAGGCAGCTCCTGGGCTCTAGTTTGTCTCAAGGTCATTGGGCCCAGCACCCAAGCGCAGCTTCACTATGGCTGAGAAGAGGGAAATGGTGTCTACTGACCTTTTCCATTGCACTTCTGCCATGGATACATGCACGCTGATATAGGACATGATGTAGTGAGTATGGTGGTGATGAGTTGATGGTTAGGCTAATTGATCTTATTGATCTTTTCCAACCATAATGACTCTATGATTCTATGAATGGACATGGTGGTGATGGGTGGATGGTTGTACTGGATGATCTTAGAGGCCTTTTCCAAACTCAATGATTCTCTGATTCTGTAATATTTTCAGGCAGAAAAATCACTCTCAAGAGGCACATAAAAGTGAAATAAACCAATTTTAAGCATCATAGACATTCAAAGCATTCCTCTCAGGTGTAGCAGTGATGGGCAGAGGCCTTTACCATCTTCATGGGAAATATTGAGTATCTGCCTAATATCATGAGCCAAACAATTTTTAATAGATATGTTATAAGTTTCACTTGTGAAGTGCAGCTACTGATTTGTAACAGTAACACTCTACCCCTGTACAACTCCACAAGCAGCTGCACTAAATAAGGATGGAGTGATGAGTGTGCTCCCATCCAGACTGTCTTTGTAGTGGAGGAATGAGCATGGCTGTCTGTATATCTGTCTGTGCATGAAGAACAGATACGGAGGTAGTAAAGACGGTGTCATTCACAGGGTTGAAGGAAATAGGAGTGGTGGGATTTTTCTCCTTAAGTGCTTTACCATGAGCTGTGCCAGCAAGGAGCAGTGGAGCTGTGACACTGGGGATGTCTTAATGGTTAGCATCCAGGTTATCCATCCAAGACGTGAGGAGAGACTGGGAGCAATGGCTAAATACCCTGATCTTTTAAACTAACATGTGGGCTTTTGGAAGCTACATTCTCATCTCGGTGGGCACAGAAGAGCTGGTGAGCCTGGAAAATGGGCATATTTTTGGTCCTGATTCATCAGAGACAACAAATACAACAGATGCTGGATGAGGGTGACCAGGGTGATCAGGAAGAACATGTTTGACAGTAGACTAAAAGTATTTGAGAAGCACATTTCAGGTTGCAGTGCTTTTGGTCTCTCATCCAAAATCCTGATGCCAGCTTGGATCTCATCAGTTAGAAGGTCCTGGGAATCGCAAATGGCAGGAACTCTGTATGCAGAAGTTTCTAATAAACATATTTATTATGAGTTAGCTGCACAGGACCACATAACCATAGCTAATCTTATTTAGTCTAATTCCTCAATGGCTTATCCCCAAACTTTTTTAGTGAGAAGTCAAGGCTTCTCATGAAAAGCGGGAGGTCCTTTTGTTTCTGAGACCAAGATGTGCAGCTAGAGAACACTGTTGAGGTCTCAAACACATAAGCCCTTCATCAGGTCTGAAATGCAAACAGCAGACTTGAATATAAGAACAGCTGAGAGCAAAATTGCTCTGAGTTATCTTCCTGGTGTTAATTGGTGAGATGATTTGAAAGGAAAGGCATTTTGCACATGAAGAGCAAGCAGGTGTGTTGGTAAGGCTGGTAAGTGATAAGATCATTACCCTGCAGGATAGACAGAAAAGAAACATATCTAGTGTTGTTATTCTCTATTATGCACTGGGAATCTGAGCAGAGAGGTAAAAAAAACAAACAAAAAACTGCCTAAGGTCATCCCACTGGCAATAACAAAGCTGAGAGTAAACCTGAAAGTCTTGATGCTCAGATCATGAATCCTGGAAGATCCCTGTTTTGCTATGATGCTTCTAGAATGGGAACAGTTTCCTAATTCATGCTGGTACATTCATGCTGTACTTTTCTTACCTGTTGTATGATCACATAGCACTTCAAAGCCTGATCCAAAGAACTGGAGGGCAGCTCCAACCATTATGACAGGTCTACTTGAGATAATAATCACTCCCTCTAAGATCGATGTAGAAGTAAAATGTAAAGACATGCTCGTTCTAGTTCCGGTGCTATTTTGGTTAGCATTAGCTGTAGGTATCCATACTTCACTGCATGGTCATCCTTACCCCAGCCCATCTTCACTATGCCCACTAATGATGTCCCATCTCCACATTTCATAAACATCTCCAGGGGCAGTGACTCCACCATTTCCTTGAGTGTCCTGTTCCAATGCCTCACCACTCTTTCTGAGCATAAATTTTCCTAGTCATCAACCATCTCATCAGCTTAGGAAACTTGGAGTGGAGATGTACTTATGTTCACCAGAGACTTTGCTTTGCAGTTTTCCTTTCATACAGCTCTTCATAAGCTACCATCACAAACTAGTTCCAATTTATCTTTAACAGAAAAATCTACTGCCAGTTGTGGAACTGATTACACTGGAGACCTTTAACAACCTGTGCATTAATGAGCCAGAATTCAGATATTAATGGCTTAATAAAAAACACAGTAGAAGGGTTGGCCATGGGCTTCAGCCAATTCTGCATTGAATGGAGGAGACATTTGCTTCTGGTTAGAACATTAATACAAGGAGTATAGAGAAGAGTGGCTTGTCACCATCTGTCAGATCAAGCTGGAGTACAGCCAGAAGAGCCAGGCAGTTAATTAGAAATGAGAGTCTCTTTCTTTCACAGTCATATATATATGTTTATATATAGTCATGTGTGTATATTGCCATTAGTGGAAGTATCCTTTTCCTTTCTAATTAGACAAGCCAGCCAAAATTTTGTTGGATGATATTAGCTCTGGGGAGCTTGCTCATACACATCAATCTGCCTTTTCTTTTCTTTTCTTTTCTTTTCTTTTCTTTTCTTTTCTTTTCTTTTCTTTTCTTTTCTTTTCTTTTCTTTTCTTTTCTTTTCTTTTCTTTTCTTTTCTTTTCTTTTCTTTTTTTTTCTTTTCTTTTCTTTTCTTCCCCTCCCCCTCCCCCTCCCCCTCCCCTTTCCCCTTCCCTCCCCTTCCCTTCCCTTCCCTTCCCTTCCCTTCCCTTCCCTTCCCTTCCCTTCCCTTCCCTTCCCTTCCCTTCCCTTCCCTTCCCTTCCCTTCCCTTCCCTTCCCTTCCCTTCCCTTCCCTTCCCTTCCCTTCCCTTCCCTTCCCTTCCCTTCCCTTCCCTTCCCTTCCCTTCCCTTCCCTTCCCTTCCCTTCCCTTCCCTTCCCTTCCCTTCCCTTCCCTTCCCTTCCCTTCCCTTCCCTTCCCTTCCCTTCCCTTCCCTTCCCTTCCCTTCCCTTCCCTTCCCTTCCCTTCCCTTCCCTTCCCTTCCCTTCCCTTCCCTCCCCTCCCCTTCCCTTCCCTTCCCTTCCCTTCCCTTTTTTTCCTGAGATCCATGACAAACCCAAGGAAACACAGCTTCACATCAATGGATGATACGACAAGCAGATAGCTCCCACTTGAGAACAGCATTAAACTGAGAGAGGAAAGCCATGATTTCTGTTACAGGAGTTATTCTGCTTGCTGGTGTTGACAGTAGAAACACACCTCCTGATGTGTTCAAACGCACCACGCTAGCAGCTATCATCTCCTTCAACCAGATGTTCATGTTGTCTGCAACAGTTCTCTCCTGGAAGGAAACAGCTCCTCTCAGGCTGTCAGGATCCAAATAATAAATGCAAAAAGGCTGTGAAACTTCAAATAACACAGTGCCTAGCTGGACTGGCTAGGCACTGACTATAGGCCTATGAACAGAATATACTTTGTTCACAGACTGTGGTCCTGACACAATCACTCTTGTGGATCTTGTGTCAAACACTTGAATTGTTGCTATTTCTGCCTCTCTGTCTAGCTTTTGGTGGCAGAATAGAAGGTGCAACTGTGCAGAAATCACTTCATTTTGTGGTCTGGCATCAGCAGTTGACTTTAGGTCCTAAGAAAACTCTGCCAGAGTGGCCATTTCTAGTCCAAACTTTGCTGAACAAGAGGAGAACATTTTCCCTCTCATTTTACTGGTATTTATTTCACCTTGTTCCTTTTGCTTGACCTTCAGACACTAACCTGAAAGGGAAAAAAAAAATGTTAAAAGGAAACTTTAGTTGGAATTCATCTGAGTAAATATGTATGCCTGCCATGAAGGTGCACCTATTTGGACTTACCAGTGAAATCAATGGAATTTATGAAGATTTTATTTTCATCCTAAAGCAAAAGCCTTCATTTTGTTCAGTGTTTCACAGTACTTTAATAAATCTATGATTCTATGAGTGGGAACAGTGGTGACAGTTGGACTTGATGATCTTAGAGGCGTATTCCAACCTTTGGAATTCTGTGAAGGCTAATGCTGCTCTGAAGATTTCTGCTGATGATAATGTGTTCTCTGACACCAACTAAGATGGACAAATCTGAGCACCCACTAGCATGTAGAAACAGCTGAGATGTGCTGGTGTGTCCCACCAGGACTTCAGTATCAGTATCCTAGGCAAAGGTGATTACATTGAGAAGAAAGAATGACTCTACCAACAGGTAGAGTTGGTTTGCAGGAACTGTCTGCAAAGCCCCTTTAAGACGTCTACAAGGTCTGTTTTTCCTACTAAGCAGATGGACCCCCCGACAGATGTTTAACATTCAAATGAAGCAAGTCTCCATCCCTCTGCTTCTAACAGACACCAGTATGTGCACCTGGATTAAGAGATGAGCTAAGGTTCACAGCCCACTTATGGAATGACTCATCCCTTTAATTAAATCCCTTTAATTACAAATTAGCCTCTTTGACCTTTTCACTTTCTCTTGAATGTCTCAGTACAATCTCATCTCTGCGCTACCAAGAGCAGAAGTAAGCAGTGTCATTTCGTGGATATGCTGTTTAGTTATGGCACACAGTCATCTCCCTTAATTCCATGAGTTATGACAAATAGGACTTTACTCTTGAAAAAGGTCTTTGTGATTTAGAGAGGGTTGGAAAATACAAAGCCAAAGTCACGTTCTGACCCCATAGGAGAAAAAGTCCAGCAAATAAAGATTTTTAGATCTGAGCATAAGAAATTCTAATGATTGAGAAGACTGAAGACCCAGAATTGACATTCTTGGACTAATTTACTGATTTTCTATCTCTTTTTGGAATTACTTGAAACTCCAGTAAAAGCAGTGATGCTATTTCTTAGCAAGAGCAAATGTGGAATAAAATCAGGACAATTCCAGAAGAGAGTGGGTACAAGGTTTCTAAAACTGGTAATTCCTTGGCAGAAATTAATAAG
The DNA here is from genome assembly GCF_054131305.1 of Coturnix japonica. Lineage (NCBI taxonomy): Eukaryota > Metazoa > Chordata > Aves > Galliformes > Phasianidae > Coturnix > Coturnix japonica. Next base: position 1,028,337 of record NC_140664.1, read on the forward strand.
GGGAAATGGAAATTTCTTATGAATTTCTATTACCTTGGAACATTTACGTCTTCAGGAATAGAACTTCCTTAAAAGGGTAAAACATTATTTGAAGCCACTTGTCTTTATTTATCAGTGAGTTTTTTGAAATTTTCTACCCTGCTAGAATGTTTGGAATAACACCAGATTCGCCCACTCTGTGCTGACATTTAACTCATCCCATTATATGTACTACGCCACCACTCCAGCTTTATCTAGGATACAATGTAAGGAACATGTACACAGATTTAGAAAAACACAGATTCCTATGAACTTATTTATAGAAATATACCTTTTTATAATTATCTTCACTTTGAAGAAAGTTAAGAACACAGTAGAAAAACACTGGCTTCTCCAGAAATACAAAAATGCCATCTGATGCTCTTCCTCCTCAGAGAAAAATGCTCATGTCCCTAATTGGTCAAGGAAAGTTGCACACTTTTCTTAGAAAACCAAAAAGAAAAACTGAAAAAATACTGAAAATTTGATTTATTATTGTTATTATTATTTTTTTCCCTAGGAATATATTCAGTTTTAAAGTTACTTTCTCTTAAAGTTTCAGGGTCGGATCTGTGTTGAGAAATATCCAGGAACAGCCAGAGTAAGAAAGGGTCATAAGGAGCTGATAAAATGAATGGAAAGTCTATTTGAAAGGAGTTCATTTAGGAGGAAGACTGAGGGGTATAGAAAAAGGTGAGAGGTTGGAGTGAGAGATCCCATCTGTTGACTATGGCCAAAGTGAGAAATGGGAGAAGGTTTCAGAGGTTCACATCGCATCATCTCCCAGTGTAGTCATGGTCATCGCCCCATGATGTGAGCTGAAAGGGGTGAACAAACTCCTCTGAGCTTTCTTCCTTTTATGAATCATCCAGTTCTGCTCTTTACAAATGTCCTCACCATAAGGGTGAGGTGTGGTTGGCTACGCAACAGAAACCATCCCACGCTGAGTGTCAATCAGATGGGAAATAACGCAGTGTTTACCAGGAAGCAAGTGGGAAATTCCAGCTTACATAAGAAGTCTTTTGCTATCCTCCAGAGAACTCCTCATGACCTACTTTCCTCAGGATTTTCACAGGAACTATTCAAAGCACCTCATACACATCTTTATTGCAGGTTGAAAAGAAAAGAACAGGAACCTTTCTTTCTTCCTTACTGAACATTACATAAAGCTTTAATAGCAAGTAATAGCTTACATGGGTTTGATTTTATTACACTTAAATGGGTAATTCTTGTGTTTCCAACTGTGCCCAAGAGGACTGAATAGAACAGAAGTGACTGTGCTGCAGTACAAATGGGTCTTTGAATTCCTCTTAGATTCCCATGGTCTGGATTGTATTTAATAAGTCATGCACAATAAATATAGTCAAGGGACGTGAGGAGATTCAATAATACTTGCAAAACACTCAGGTGCCACCTTTGTGAATGGTGTAGGAGAACACTGCAGACAGAGCATGCGAAAAAATGTCCTGCTTATCTCTCTGCCTCTTCTCTTGCTCGTCAGTGAGGACTGTTCCCTACCACTAGCGATCCCCAGATAAAACTAATAAACCAGTCAAAGCCATTTCTAATTTTATCCCTGTTTCTGGAAGGGAAATATCAGGTTGAATTTAAGAGCCCATATCCCTAGCCGTGTCTTTGAAGATGGCTTGTCCTGCTGTAGTGCCTGTTGGCTGTAGAGTGGAGAGTTCCAAGAGCATGCCTCAAGCCTTGCCACAATGGGCACACCAGACAGCGGGGCTATGTGAGTGGTTTGGTTGGACAACACAAAACCTGTTTTGTAGTGCAAGGAAGGAATGATAATGTCTCTTTTATCACTTTTAAAGGGTTGATGCATTGCTGCTGTCAGTTGAATTAATAGTTAAGTAATACGAGATTTGGCAGGTCTCCTAGAACCATCCTAAAAACCTCCTCTCAAAGCATTTGCAATGTGTGATGTGTGCTTTAATGTTTGTAGCACATTTTACACCAGTATTCATCTGCTTGGCCTTTGTAAACAGAATTGCTCTTAAACAATGACCTGTTTCATTCTGGCTTTGTCTGTAACAGTGAATTAGAAAGAGTCCCCCACTGGATTACTTAGCATCCTCCTGGGCCATGCAGCACCTTCTTCAGCAACTGCTGAAGATTAGTGGGGACTCATCCTGAGTCAGAAGCCATCCCAGTCACAATTTGAGAATGGTCATCTTCTTTTGAAGGGCAAGAGAGTAAAGGCATGAATGTAGCTTTTTCCATGCCTGGCAATCCCAATGCCAGAAAATGTTCCCTTTTCGAAAAGTAAAAAGTAAATGAATACCACTGTCAAGTAACAGCTATAGATGGAAGGAGTTGAGGGTAATAAATAAAAGACCTGAATCAGATTTAGAATTGTGGATAAGATGTCAAAAGTTCTTTCAATGGTGACCTCTGCTTAATCACCCATCAGGCATTTTTCATGGGCTATGTAATTTCCTAACCTTTCTTTTTCATGTTGAGCTTCCTGACCAGGAGGTGTCAGCTGCCCAGAGCATCTCTATTGACTACAGGCAACATCTCCTAATACTATTACTTCTGCTTTTCTCACAGGGATTCCTGAGGCTCTGAGACTTTAAACAGGAAATTACTCCACATGAGAATCAGTGTAGCTCCTTGAGCAAGGGGCAGGGTGTCTTGTTTACTATTCATATTTTTGAGTTATAGGGTGACAAGGATAGATAGAAAACTTTAAGAACATAAATGAAAGGAAAAATCATGAATCCTGTGAAAAAGCCTGTAAATAAATCCAGCTCTAACAAATGTTCCTCTCCCCTATTGTTCTTCCAAATTTCCTTGTGTCCCATGGAAACAACTTTCCCATATATCCTGTGTAGTGTTGAGTGGTTTTACAGGGAGAAAAAGTTATTTAATATCGCTAGTTTGCAAAGCAATGAGAGATTTGCACTTACTGAGATTAGGAAGCTACCACTGGGGTTTCCATTTCCCATTTTTCTCCTGGTTAATGGAAATTTGGACGCTTCAATCCCCCAAAGACTTCCGAGATTCTTTCTCTGGTGTTTTATATGTCTCAGCAGTATGTATGAGACTTTCAAAATACACAGTAAATCAGCACCATCCCTGAAACTCCGGCAAGAACTGAAGGATATGCTGCAATGCTCAGTGTATTTACTGGTCTAATTTAAATCTCATCAGACTACAGACAGTCGGTCTTGCCCTTCACACACTATCACTTTCCTATCCCTCTCCACCTCCTTATACAACCCTTTGCAGCATCTCCAGGATTACACAAGAAGGTTCAACATAATCCCACATGCCCAGAACACAACCCATCTTTAGTATTTGGATAATACTATATTAGGATAAACTATTAAGAAGTTTGGAAACTGCAAATCAGACGTTATGTACAGAAAACTGCCTCTAGGAGTTACAGAACACAAATCATAGCACTTTTTCATCATTGACAGGAGATTCTTTCCATGAGTTTCTCACCTTTTAGAATTATTAGAGTATAAATAAGCAAAGAAAAAGCATCTCATTGCTATCCATAGTCAGAATATGGAAAATGTTTCACTGAGTTTTAACTGTGAGAGCTGCAGATACCAAAATGTTTTCACATTCTTTTAAAATGGATGTGGTTTCTATACTCACTGTCAGTTCTGACCAGAGGACCTGAAAACTTGAACATTTCATACCAAGCTTTTTTGGTACTTCAGAAAATATACGAATTCATTTCAGCCCAGTGTGCTGCTATCATGACCTTGTCTCATTAGGAGCTATTGAATACCATCAAATTACAAATAACGAATCATACATTATTCCAAAGAGATACATTAGATTGAAGGATGATGTGATCCCATCCAACACTGCACCAAGCCCTAAAGCTCTTACCTGCTTTTACTCAAGCTTTCACTAAAGTACTTATGTTAAAATTTGAGGTTATTGGTTAATTGTTTTTATTTCAGACTCATTTAGATTAAAGAAATAATAGACAGCTTGGAATTGTATTAAATGTTGCCTAGTTCAGAAATTGAAGATGGGTGGTTGTCTGCAAGTCTATCTAGACAGTCATGATGCTCATTGTGAGTATTCCTGAAGTTATGTTCTTTTTACTTCCCAAATCATGCTGGTGATGAAATAGTCCACCCAACACAGAATCTAAGTTGGAAGAAGAGATTAACTGAGGATCAGAAATGGCCTGGAAACAAAGGCACTTGTCCTGAGATCCCAGTCGGCAACCACTTCTGGTAGGGGACAAAGATTAACATCCCATTGATTTGGATGGGGAAGATGTGTCATCTGGCAAGGCAGTAGCTGTAGGATCTGTGACTTTCAGAGGGTCAAGGTTCAGTTGATGAACCTAGTGGCATCTTATCACTGTGCATGTCAATTTCATGCTTCTGTCTATTAAGTAGTCACCAACGAATTGTCACTGTTGGAGACGGTTTCTCCAACTGAGGGATGATTCTCTACTTGCTTTTGTTTCTTTGTTCCCTCAAATTCTGTGGAGTTTGGAGAACATAACCTGAGCACAAACACAAACCAAAAGAGCATGAAGAATACACTGATGGACTGGAAAGCAGGACAGCTTTGAGCAAAGAAATTCTCTTCCTTGCTGAAACTGTCATTAAGTTCATGAAATACATTTTGGTCTAAATGATGCACTATTTTCTACTGAAAAGGTGTTGGAAGATAATGATGGACTCTATCAGAAGATAATCAACCTACAGATACATGCGTCTATTCACAGACATTCAGTATATCTGTATGTGTGCTCAGCCTGCTTCTAAAGCCCATTCAAGCCAGTAAATAAATTCTACTGCTTTCTAGGAAAAAAACAAGGCCCTCTGTGCCACCCCTGCTATGTCTGGCAAATTCTCCATGCTAATCTCAGCACTGAAGTGGCTAACAATGGGAAGTAATAGCCTTGATACAGCTACTTAATGCTATAAATGTATTTGCTGGGTTCATTTTGGCTTTGTGAAGGAAACAAAAAGCTGGCTGAATTTTCCTTTCTGCCTCTCTGTGGTATTAAGTCTCTTTGAGTTGCCACAGCAATAAATTTGTTACATGTTTCTCTAAAAATATTGGCTAAATATTTTAATGGAGTTGTGTTTAGTCACTGCTTTGTATTTAGAAGAAAATTGCTGCAATAACTACTTGGTGGTTCTGAGTAGTTCCAACTCACGTTGGGTGTTAGGAAAATTTCTTCTCAGGAGTGCTTTGGAACAAGCAGCTCAAGGAGATGGTGGAGTCATCATCCCTGGAGGTTTTCAAGAGATGTGGAGATGTGGCACTTAGGGGCACGGTGGAGATGGGTTGACCTTAGTGGTCTTTCCCAACCGTAATGATCCTATGAACAAGGCTGTGGGTTGAACTCCCCTTTCTCCATGAAGGAAACCTGATACTCAGAAAGAAGTACTCACACAAAATACTGAAAGGCTTCTGCCTGTTGATGTTCTTGTGCTCTGCATTGGAATGTGTAAACATTAGGGTACAATGGTTAGGCTGTGGTTGGACTTGATGATCTTCGAGGTCTTTTCCAACCTGGGTAATTCTATGATTCTATGATTCACACAAGGGAAGATAGCAGTGAATAGGCTTTATCACCTTCTGGGTGGCACATACAACTACCAAGTATGGTCTCCATTGATGCTTGCTATGAATATATCACATGAAAACAAAGTACTTAATTGTTAAGACAAGGAAGAGCTTTACTCCAACATGGGATAGGCACTCTAACAGCTTTTAAAAGAGCTGCAAGAGGACTGAGACTCTGCTATAATTCTAAAAATTCTCTGTACCAGGTTCTGAACACCCTGATCAAGCTGGAGTTATCTCTGTTCATTGCAGGGAAGTTGGATCAGTTGACCTTTAAAGGTCCTTTCCAACTCAAATGATTCTATGCTCCTCAATGCGAAGTTTGAGCCAAGATAGTTTACTGAAAAAGCTCACTAAGTATGCTTTTTATTTCCTTTCTTGGTTATTACTTTTTAGCATTGACTATGTCAAGCAAGCACTTCACAGAAATGTGTTTTGCTTTGTTCCAGATGAAACCACACCATTTCAAGTATACATATATTATTTTAAAAAAGAAAATAAACATAACTTCCTTGTGACCTGAGTTAAGACCTATTGATAGGGGGAGAGCAAATAGTCCTTTGCAGAGTTTCAGACAGGCTTTTAACATCTCTTCAGTGAGAACAGAGAAGGGATTTGAATGCAAATCTTCCTCCCCAGGGATGACTGTAATTTCTTCTTCGCAAGGCTGGCATAGAGCAACTGGGGATCATAATACACACTAATGAGTAATATACAGTATTTATTTCTGAAAAAGTACAGATCTTTCTAGTTCCAAAGCTCCCATACACCTTAGCTGCAAGTGTGAATGAATTCCACTGAGATTTGTCAGCTGGAAGTGACTCTGACTAATCCTCCTGCAGTTTGCGTAAAGAAGCTAGCTAAGTCACACTTCTCCCTTCCCTGCTGATATCCTTACTCTGGGGATAACCTCTGCATGAAGTTTTACACCTCCAGCCATTGGTGGTCAGTTCCTTTCAGGCTCCAATAAATGCTGGACAAGTACTGTGAATAGGTGCCAATTCCCCAGCTCACTGTGAATATGTCCCTTTTACTCCCTCTGGCTTTGAAAGACATTCTCAGGTGTGACAGTAAAAGATCACTTAAAGTGATGGATGTGATGCCTCTAAAGGGGAGAAGGAACAACAGCTGCCACCTGTATAGATATTAAACCCAAGGAAGTCTCAGAAACTGCTGCCTAATTTTGGTGCAAAGGGAATGTGCTTCCTGACATCTACAGTTATCACACAGCAGAACCGTGGGGTTTCTGATGAACATGACGTGGATGGGTGCCCGGAAGAAAGATGAACAAGAGGGATTTTGAGGGCTCTTTCTTTCTTTCTTGGTTTCTTATATATAACAGTTTGGCATCATCATTGTCTCCCTTTCTATACATAGCTGAGGTAGTGTATGCATAAATATAGTCCTTGTATATTTTTAAGCGTATGTATATGTACTGTGTATATTTGTATCTACAAGTTAGGAATCTCCAGAAGAAAAGCAAAAGGAAATAGCAGTGAGTGTAAGTGCAGGACATTTTGATACAATGCTCAGTGAGTGCACTGAATTTCTGAGTACTCTGCAATTTAACTTTGCATTTCTGTGTGATAAAGTCAGAAGTTTGATTTTAGAGAGCATCCCAACAATTAGCTTTACAAATAAAAGCTAGGCCTTCGGATGTTGGGGTATAATATGCATGATTCTATAAATGTACAAGTTGTGCAAGCGCATGCGTCATATGGGTAGGGTATTCCAGCTCACATTGCTTCTCTGGCCCACCAGTTTATTTGTTTCTTTCAAATGGGATGCTAAAAAATGGAAAAGAATGTGAATAATAAATAACACATTTGCTTAAGGGAACGTTTGGTACATTAAAATTTGAATTCCCAATCTGTTTTTATGGGTAGGTATAAGTAAGTAAACAAGAATTATGTTTCATCTTTGGAATTTGCTTTTCTCTTGGAACTTTATTCTGTGTTCAAAGTTAATTACTGAGTCTTCGTGCCTGTCTGGCAAATTCACATACGTTTTCTATAGAATGACAGAAGCACATTTCAGAAAGACCCTTCTTTGTAGCTGCCCCCTTTTCAATTCATTGTTAATCCTGTTGTAGGTTTCTATGAAGCTTCAGAAAATACCTTTCAGTCTTTCAGTCTGTTTATCTTCAGCTTCCCATTGGCTGTGAAGGAAGAGCAAAAGGAATGATCACAAGCTTTTTGCTAGTTTCAAGGAAAGTTATTTTATAAATTCAACCCAAGCAGATGAATTTGAGGCACAGGGGAAGTTATTTCTCCTTTGAATACTGTGACAGTCGTTGCCCTTTTATTCCTATCTGATCTCTCAGTTGTAATAGTTGTGGTCTAGTCTTTCAGCTGAACCTTATGAGGGATAAAATAATATGCATAGATAGCTCAGGTGCTAAGGTATATAAGGTTATTCAGGCAGAGGAATACTTAACCAATACATCCTGGTTCAATTGATTAAAAAGTCCAAGTTAGTAGCACTGCACACACACAAAGAACATCAGAAAATCAATGCTGTATTTATTGACTTTTCCTTCTGTTGTTATTGTTGTTTGCTAACTCCACCACCATTTTTCTTTCTATCTTTATCATCCATGCTTCCATGCCTTACAGTTGCTTTAAACATATAATTTTATTGATTGATTGCCTGATTGATAGATTGTCTCATAATGGTGATTTATATTGCAGGCAGCATTGACAGTTGCAAGAATGAGTAATGTACATTTGAGAACACAAGTGCTCAGGAGTAGATATGTTAAAGAAAATCCAACTAAGTCACTAGTCCGATTTATGTGCTTTGTCTCAGAGGAGAACATAAGGGAGAAAAGCACTGTGAGAGACACTGTCTGCGCTTTTAGTGCAAAGGAGTACTTTCAGAACACTGAATACTGTGGACCTAGCATGCTGTATTATCTACATATGCCTAGGTAGAACTCAGATAACCCGAAGCAACGCATTCTCCTGGAATACTGACATGGCAGATTTTACTATTACCACTTTTCTGCTGGAGAAAATATTAGTAAACTACATATGGAAGCTGTAATAATGTACAGGACTCTAATCCTTTTACCTGAGCAATGGAATATTGATTTTAACTTTCAATCCTTTCTAGCCAGAGACTAATTCTGCTTCTAATCTGAGAAAAGTTATAGCCATCGTTGGGCAAATCACTGGCAGATAATGCTGTTTCTTCAACATCAATATTAAAAATGCAATTATTACATAATACCATTTGTTTAGAAAAACGCCTGCCTGCATTTGGTGGTCTGTCATATGAATCTCTGAATGTAAAGTGTCAATCCTGAGGTTCGATTGCAGGTAAGAAGATTTCTGCATTGTGCTATTTCATTAACAATGATGTCTAATATATTATTATTGTATTTGCTGTATTTTATTAAGAATTAACAACCTTTAAGTCAAGGACAGGTCTGCATGGTCTTTCAAAACAGATACATTTGGGTGATAACATCTCTGCACTCTGTCTTTTCACCTTTCTGTACATCTCAGATTCAGCAGCTGCACCACCTCCTTGAAAACCCATCAGCCCCAAAGGTTAAGTGGCTTGTTTTCAAGAACCAGGAAAGTAAAAGAAAAGTATGTTGCTAGAAAATCACCACTATAAGGAACTAAGCAATTAAGGGAGCACAAGTGACAGGAAAAACAGAGAAACAGAGCAGGGTGCAAAATTAACAAAGGTTAGAGTACCTTCTAAGCCTGGAGATAAGGTTTCCTGAGCTCTGCAAACATCAGCATAACCTTTCAGTCTGTGCTATGCCCGCTTTCTTCCAGTCCATGGACCTGATGCTTGCAGAAAGGCAGCAACAGATCAGACTTCTTTTTAACACCAGTGGTTGCCACTGGTTAATCACAATTTCCTGAATAATTGGAGGAGAGAAAGTCAAGACAGGAAGGAATTAATGTATATAGAGACAGGCCACAATGTGGTTAAGTACATGGAAGAAAGGCTATGGACACCTTCTGTTCCTTCTAAACTTTGTTTTCTCCCCCTACATTGTCCAAATATTCATTTTACATCCCAAATTTGCAAGGGAAGCTCATGCTGTGTGGAAATGCAAGGCTCTTTTCATCACCTCATTTCAGCATAAAATCTAAAAGTGAGGTCAAATGAAATGTACCCTCAAAGTGCTTCTTTTCTTCTGTTGGACAGAGAGCAAATCTGAGATGATAGACTGATCTGTAGATATGTGCCCTCCATGTGGGTGAGATTAATCCTTTCCTAAATGCCTGAGTGTTGCTGACCACAGTGAATCCCTCACTCTGACCAGGGCATTCAGTACTACCGTATTTCAAATAATACTGAATTGATTTGGGGACCCTTAGAATTGTAGAATCATTAAGATTGAAAAAGATTTCCAAGATCATCAAATCCATCCATCAACCCATCCCCACTTTGCCCACTAAACCTTGCCCCTCAGTGCTACACCTCCATGTTTCTTGAACATCTCCAGGGAAGGTGACTCCACCACCTCCCTGGGCAGCCTGTTCCAGTGCATTACCACTCCTTCAGAGAAGAAATGTTTCCTAATATCCAATCTGAACCTCCTTTGGCACAACTTAAGGCCATTAACGTCTTATCTGGAGGAATCGTCTTCAGGGTTAAGAGAAAATTATCAGGGCTTATTTATATCTATACTAGCTAATTAAGCCTTGCTAGAAAGTATTTCTGAGTGCTGAAGTAATGTTTTTGACACAGATAAATTCAGGAATGCTAGTTGGCATGATTTTGGCCTATGTTAGCATGCTCCTCAACAAATCTTACATGCAGTTAAAGAGTTAAAGTTGTCCAAGGATCATCCCAGCAAGCAGTGTGGATGGTGGCCTCCTTTGAAGGATGAGAGAGAGATTTTATTAGTATGGATAAGGTCTTCCCATATCAGTCGGGGATTTTTTAATCTGTTAGAACTGGCATACACCTGGATTTCATAGAAAAATTCCTCCTACCCCATGCAAACTTTTCATAGTCAAGGCACATATTGACACAGCAAGGGTCTGACTTTCCTGTTTCTTCCCATAATTGTGAGTGATACAGGCTGGATTCTGTCTGTTGATGTACACCAGGAGAAGCATTTCTAGTATGAGGAAGTCCAAGAACTTGCATCATTAGTCTTTCAGCATGCATGCAGCCTAGTGTATTAACCCCATTAAAGAGCTATGCTTAGCTTAACTCCTGGCTTGTTAAGCACTATGATGTCTGAGTCAAACTTCAGAGAAAGAAGATCCCATACACTGAAACTTGTCATCAGTTGAGTGGTTCTTCTGAAGGTCTGAGGAGATTCTTGGTGTAAGATTAGGACTGCAGGAACAGCTGAACTGAACTACATCTAACTAATTCCTGTCCAGCAATGGTTTTGGTCCTATTACTGTAGCTAGCTCTGTCTTTTGCCATATTTCAAGCTCATTATTTTCTACGATCAGTTCAAGATAGTAACTACCTTCAGCAATAAATTCCTTAGCTGCTAAAAGCACTTACTTCATGCCTACTGGACAATGTTGTCATTCTATTTTTAAAACCAAAGTCATATTGAATTCTTAAAAGTATTAAAAATTCAGTATGGAAATAGAAATAAAGGATTTTATGAACAAGGACATTTATAACCCCAAGATGTTGTATTTATATATTAAAGAAAGAAGAACAGAAATTGTTGATATTTACTTCCTTGCTCTTTAAGAGGCAGAAAGGGAAACTGTCTACATGGGAAGGAAGAGAAAGAAAAAGGGAACTATCCTGAATGTTTGATGTTGGAGAGAGCTCAGGTGCAAGTGTTTCAAACTTTGTCAAAGTAGGGAGCTGGTGTGGAGAATGAGCAAGGACACAAAACACTCCAGAGACACTGAAGGCAAAAGAGTGCTGCTTGTATACTGACAGAGAACAACACATATTGTGCTTTTACTGCAATGTCTTTTAATTCTGCGATGTTGAAATGTGAGGTGTTTCATATGTTAAGAGACTTGGCTGGGCATACAGCTTCCTCAGCATATTCCGGTTCAAGAGAGTGGTTTTTCTGAGCTGCCAGATGCTTGTGGTCCCTTTGCCTCCCCACAGCCTTTTCCTCTGATGTTTGTTTGTTTAGCTGCTTACCTAAAATTTATTTTCTTTAGAAGCATCACTTCTGAGAATTTATTAATCACCTTCAAAGAACACACCAGGCAGGTTTTCATCCACTAGCAACCTAGATAGAAAGAAATCTTTCTTGTGTACACTGCTAGAAATCTCTCGCTTTTTGAGATCCAGTGTTGCATAATCTAAAAGAAAACCAAACCATTAGCGTAAGATTTCTCTGTTGGCCCACGGAGAACAAATAAACCTCAGTCAAAGTCATAACTGTGTTAGTGTCCCCAGGGAAACACTTTGGCAACAGATGATAGGACAGGGGGAAACAGTTTCAAGCTGCAGAGATTTAGGTTGGAAATAAGGAAAAAAGCTTTTTACGGTGGAGGTGGTGAGGCACTCCAATTGGACATCCAGAAAGGTGGTGATGTCCCATCTCTGAAGACATTCAAGGTCAGGCTGGACAGGGTTCTAACAATCTGAATGAGCTGTACATGTTCCTGCTCACTGTAAGAGAGTTGGACTAAATGACCTTTAAAGGTCTCTTCCAGCACAAAAAATTCTTTGATTCCATGATATTCTGCCTATCCACCTGTGAAACCTGTAAAATTTATCTTTGGTTTGTACAGAGTGATCTAACTACATAAACATGGGCAAGGCCTTTAACAATCTGATTTGCCTTTCAAGACAATCCTCCTTTAAGGAGACTGGACCACAGGTTCCCTCCTACTCAATCTATTCCTATATTACTGGACATATCAGAAGTGCCTTCTCTCTTTATTTAAGTCCTAGATCCAAATAATGTATTTAGACCATAGGTCCAACTTCAACTTCTAATACTTTTTTTTAGCTGAATCTCTCTTCTCCTTGGTTCATCTTCCCAGTTGACAGCAGAGGATGGTTCAGCTCTTCCACACACACTGTGACTCCCATCCCCTTGCTGTGAGATTGGCTTTTCCCAATCTTCCCAATGTTTTCAACTAAAAAAGAGCTGAGTAGAGCTGCAGTGGGATTTTGATGGATAGATTTGGTTTCCTACCACCAAGCTTTATGTGACAAAACTCACCAGAAGACGAGCTCAGAGTTTTGTCAGTTTCAAAGGGATCTGGCTGTACTTGGGGTGATATGTCCAGTTTCATTTCTGGATTTTTTTTCTCCCATTTCTATTGATGGGAAATACAAAATTTCCTTTTTTTTTTTTTTTTTTTTTTAAATATTTTTTAATGACTCATCCTCTGTAGGTGTGAAAAGGAGCATTATGCACTGCTGGGAGATGTAATTTGTGACTCATGTAACTGTGGGCTCTATGCTTTTGGAGCGATAATTAAAAGGAGGGGGTTGGAGCTGCCCAGGGGCTAGGTAACTATGAGGTTGGAATAAAGAGTCTTATCCCTCCATTCAGCAACTGACTGATAGCATGAAACAAAGATGAATATGTAAGAAGGCTGGTTGAATCAAAGGTAAGCTTTGAACTTTTAAGCATTGCTTGCTTCTCACTGGGTTTACTGCATTCTACCAGAATGCCCAATTACACACATGCTAATTAAGTAAAGTCCAGAAATCATTAGAGCTACAGGAAAAGAGTCTGAAGTAGAAGAAAGGGGATATGTTCTCAGCCATTCTACAGACCTGAAAACAAGCCCAATGCTGACTTGAACGCAGACTTTTCGTTCTCAGAAAGGGAAAAAGAAAAACAAAAGCAAGTGAAGAGAATACTAATTTTTCTCAAAGAACAGATTGCTCAAGTTTTGTCCTGAAATGGAATCCCTAAATATGATTTGATCTGCTTGGCAATATGTGAAATCATTTTTCTTTTCTGAGAGGTTCCTTTTACTTGGTAAAATAAAGATCAAGTGAAATCATAGTAAATATTCACAGAGGCTGAGATTAAGATAACACAGATACTGCAGAAATATTTCCAAGCCTCGCTGGTGCCTGTTAATTATGTTTTCTGTAGAAGAAAGACAGAAGAGAAGGGATATATCTCAATTTCTTGCAGCTCAGTTCAATATTTCCATTTGCATCACTCCTCTTTTTAGCAAGTCTGCTTTTTCAGTGGTACGTGCTGAGGATTTTCACTAGTCACTCATTCATATTGAAACCACCATTAGTATGGGAAGTGTCACTTAGTTGTTTGAATGCCTACTAGGGGTCTGAATCATAGAATTGTAAAATTATAGATTGGTTAAGGTTGGAGGGAACCTTAAAGCCATTCTGGTTCCAATGGTTCTTCGATATGATGATATTGCTGTCCAAAATCTTCAGGTCCAAAATCTTGTGTGAATGCAGTGGATGTACACTCAACCTCAAACTCATCTATTCACCTGTAATGAGACTCTACTGCAATGAAAACAAATTCATCTCACCACAAACCAATATCATACATCAGAACTATATGAGAGAGGACAGTTTGACAGTTGAGCAGTTTGACATGGATTCCACATGGAAGTTGTTAATATATATCCATAGAATTGTTGAATCATGTGAGTTAGAAGGGACCTTTAAGGGGCGTTCAGACTCGGTGTACATTTTTGAAAGCACTAAGCTAAGGAGAAAAATCTTTCCTGCTTTAGAGAACTCTGGAGAATGAAAAAGAACTAAAAATGTACCAAAACATCATCAGACATTTTTTGGTCCAGTTTCAATCTTCTGCTTCTTGTCACAAACCCTTGCACTGTCTAAACACTGTTTTTCTTCTCCTCCCTGTGCAGCTTGAAAATGACACTCAAATAAAAAACCTTCAGCTCAAAAGCATGAACATTTCCCACCTGGATTTTAATGTCGCTTTACCAGAAAACATCCTTACATTTCAAACCAGCTTTTGTTCCCCATTGTGCTGTATACCAGTAAAGGACTCTGAAGGTACAGCACAGTTTGGGGTATTGATAGGAAGTTTCCAATCTTTTATGAAAAGCCTTATACCTTTTATGGAGTTTTGGGATTTCTGTGGTTCAAGGGATGTAACCTTTGCTGAAATAAAACTCTGTTAATCTGTTTTGTTTGCAGTCTAGAGAGGGATGTTTTTTGATAATTTATACTCCCTTTTTGGTTCATATGTTTTGGGACAGAGCTTCTCTCTATCCTCTTTGTAAGTAAATCTATGAAACAATAGAATTAAAACAAATGAGTCACATGTGATGTTTCCTTTAATCTAGCATGACATTTCCTGCCTCTCCAGTGAATCTGTATAAAAATAGCATAAATACAGCAACTTTCAACCCAAGCATACACATTCTTCATCCATAAGTATATCCCAAAGGAGAGCAAATAGTTCTCTGATCAGAGCACTCAACAATTGCTTTCACTCAGGAAAATGTTTCAGGCTCATTTTATTATTGTGGCATACTGAAAAATGCATTAATGCTTCAAATTAATGCGTGGCTTGGGTTTTAAAGCCAGCTTCATATATTCTGTTCAGATATCCTGGTGACAAGTGTTACTTAAAAAACCTAGAAAGAGATTAGGTGGGTGGGCTGAACTTTCTAATGTTGCTTGAATGTGACTTTTCATCACTTTCTCTGCAAAAACTCAAGGGGAGAGACTGGATTTTTGTTCTGCTTAACACAGTGTACTCCAAGAAAACTTTCTTGTGCTGTTAGGTTTATTGCATGGCCACTAAAGGTATGAATGGTATGTGATGTTATACTCACATTAAGGTATACAGTCCCTTTCATCCATGGAATTCCTGATGGCACATGAGCATTCATGTGTACACATACAGATGCATAGAATATCCTGAATTGGAATGGACTTATAAAGATCACTGAGTCAAACTCCAATTTAACTTGTAATTTGCATTCTAGCAGTTCATACAGCTCCAATACTCTTCAGGAAATTACAGGGTTACTCAAAGAGAACTGCAGACTGGCACAGCCTTTGTAATTTTTCCTCTACTCGGGAGGGCACCCAACAGCAGTCATTCAATACAGATTAATAAATTTGGTTGCCTGGTATACAGGCTTCTCTCCTCAAGCAAGTCATCCCATCTAGAGTTCCTGCTCTCTTTGTAGTCAGTGGTGCTTCTGGCAGGAAAATTCTTAGAACAGAATTGATAAGTGACTTTTCACTAAAGGCAAGGGAGGACTCAGGCACCGCAACACAGAGCAGAAGTATACGGTGGGGAAATCTGTGGAATGAGGTTTTAGCCAGTTTATAATCATAGAACCGTGGAATCATCAAAGCCAGAAAAACCTCTACTCCAACTGTTCTAAGAAGGTGAAGGCACTGGGGCTGGGAGAGGAAATTGAACTTGCTTGAGGAGCATTCACTGGCACACGTGTTAACTAACTGGCACATAGTGAAATTATTTCACAGAACCCTAGAATCATAGAATAGCCTTGCTTAGAAGAGACAATTCTTTTGCTCCTAGAGTTTCCAAAGTAAGGTCTCTAAATTAATATAAACATAGAACTGTTTGAAAGCCATCTTGTGCAACTCTGCTGCAGTGAAAAGGGACATCTACAGCTGAAACAAGTTGCTCAGATCCCTGTCCAACGTGGTCTTAAAAGTCTCCAAGGACTCTGACATATGCTATGTCCTGCACCAATGTTGAGAAATGCACAGGAGAATATGCTTTTGATATAGGATATTCCAACAGCTTAATTACATGGGACTATTGAATTAATAATAAGAATATATATCCAAGGTTTATTTATTTATTTATTTATTTATTAAATGATGGGACTTGACTCCACATTAACCATCCCACAAGAGACATTCGTACCCTTTTGAGATGCAATATAAGGAACACAAGATAGGAGTTCTGTCCACCCTGAGTGCTCCTCACAGATCTCTTATATGCTGGATCCACAGACACTTCTGCAAGCAAGAATATCTCTGTCTTTAAAAATGATTTCAATGAGAAACGAGACTGAGTATCTCCTAGTAGAAAACAAAGCAAAACCAAAGCCTTAGCTTCTGCCTTTGTATCAAATAATCAGCTTTAATGTACCAGCAGAAGTCCATTCTCCCACACTGACTGCAATTACATTTTCATTTTTCCTGACTTGGATGTGACCTGCTCTTGCTTAATGTGAAGGTAATGCAGTGAAAAATGAATTAAGCTGTATGACAGAAGATTTTGCCTGCTTTTTATTACCCCCTCCCCGCCTCCACCTGCCCCAGGAATTCATAAACTCCTTCCACCTGACATACCTCTAATTGACTATCCCTCCAGATAGCTCTTTTCATAATAACTGTGTCCTGTTTGCTCAGTGGCTCTTTGATCTCCAGTTGTTTGGGAGGGGTCCTTTAATTCTTCAAGAATTCTTGCTAACTCCATAGGATGATAGAATTATAGAGGCTGGAAAAGATAACTAAGATCATCAAGTTCAATCCCAGCTTTTCCCCATCATGTCCATTAAATCATGGCCCTCAGTGCCACCTCTACGCGATTCATAAACATTTCTAAGGGCAGTGACTTCACCCCCTTTTTTGGCAGCCAGTTCCAAAGTCTAACTTTCTTCAGAGAAGAAATGTTTCCTAATATCCAACCTGGATCTCCCCTGGTGTAGCTTAAGGCCATTACCTCTCACCCTCAGTTTAGGGAAAGGTGTAAGGAGCCCATTCCTATGGATAAACTGTTTTGAAATGATGTTTCTCTATGTACTTATATTCATACCAAAGCCCTAGAACCCCTTTTAGCTGTTGTAGTGAACTCATTTAATGTCCAGAGATCATTTAATTTCAGTTTCTGATACTGAGCAAATCTGCTGCAGTGATTTCCAGAATGAATTTTTGGCACATCCATTAGCAGAGGAAATGATGTGCATTCCTTTAGAAGTCATGGGAAAAAGCTGTCTAGGAGGAAAAACAAACTTAAATTAAGAAGAGGTATAGATTACAAGGAGGAGAGAATTTGCTGAGAAATTATAATTAATTTATAGTTCTCAAATTAGCTATCCATGCCTCATTTTCCCTGTCTGTAAAAGAGGAAAAAAATTGCAATATTTTTATAGTTTCTGAGACATGAATATGAATAATCTCATTAAAAATCTAGAGAACACACTAATTACTGCTACCAGAAAATAAAATGAATATCATACATGGGCAACAAGCAGAACTTAAAATGGAAGTCACAAAGTTCAGAGAAAGTTTTCCAAAAGAAAGTCTAGAAATCCAGTTTTGTAGAGTAATACTTTAATATATGGTATGATGGTGATGGATTGATGGTTGGACTAGATGATCCTAGATGTCTTTTCCAACCTTAATGATTCTATGAGTATCTATTTTTGCTTTATTTTGTACCAAAACCTGTCTTTGAAATGTTAATTTTTTTCCACAAAACAGAATTCTGATGTTTCAGCTGAGCCTAATAATAACACTTGCTTTACCCTGAGTGGGGACATGAGGATAAATAATAAGTAGAAGGTACTGTGCCACTCCAGTGATAGGGGCCAGAAAAATATGTAAAACAGACTTTTGTAACAGTGTGGTGTTACTGAATTTAGCTTTTCTTAAGATTCCAGTGCACAGAGATCCAGATTCAACCCCTCTGATTTTTAGCACTGAAGTGAAGTACCTACATAATGGACCTATTCAGCTGCCTTCAATGATTGATGAGTGCCTTCCAGGGACAATTCATCTCATTGGTGTCCTGACTTACTATCTGGAGGTCTCTATTTCTCATTACTGATTCTAGCATATCAGTCAACTCTGGTGGCAAGAGCCTACGTTTAGACAAGATGGGTGTAAAATGTAAAATGTTTAAAAACATTACACAGACATGAAGCAACTGCTTTCTAACTAAGAAATAATAGTAGAGGTGTTTGTTGAGAAGCACAGACTTCTTACGCAGTGAGGTGAGTCTTGGTAATAGTTTCCCTTGGCTTCCTAGCAGAAGGGTCATTAATGTGATTGATGCTGATATTACATCATCAGAGAGCTAACTTAGCTGGGCTGTTAAAATAATTGCTGGCCAGAATGAGCCAGAAACAATTAACAAGAGACGCTGATATTCTGTCATAGGAGATTCCTCTTTCTATCAGTTCAGAAGACGTCTTTCAATTCTTCTGGCACCTTGGTTGAGTGGCAGCCAAACAGAAACTGTGCAAAGAACTTAAAGGCATAGTAATAAATTTAAATAAGCAAGCTGGTTAAATCTGTCTTATATTTGTTATTTATTTTTTTCTTTCACTAAATTGGGCTGAGGAACATTTAAGAAAGCGCTAGTAACCAGAAGTGAGATGCAGATGAGATTTTTTGGGAATACTTAGGGAATATTTTCCTCACCACATTGGATGTTTTAACCCCAGGGCAACTATTCATATCAATTTGGGTCTATTGCATTTTATCTGTATATTAATTCTGCTGTATTGTGCAGTAAAGTCTGGAAGAATTGTTAATCTGACCTCTAGAGAAGGTTCATCTGCCACTGAAAGTGCCTTTCAGGCACAAAGGATTTCCCATGTGGAGATGGAAGAACCTGGTTCCAAACCTTCTGGCGTACTACATCTGCTGCCCTGCTGACCAGGCTGGTTGTGCCTCCAATCCCTTTTTGTGTAAATAATCTTCCTCTTTGATATAAATAGTGTTTGCTTCTGTTTCTCCAAATGGAAAGCTGTTCTAATCAGTTGCAGTTTCCTAATTTCTCTCCTGCATTTATGTATAACTAATTTAGAACCATTTGTTCTTTTACCAACAACGTCCTTTAGCTCCAATAGGTCTCATTCCTTTACATTCCACTCTGCAGTGTATTTATAGCTTGTAATTAATTCATGTCCAGCCATTGCCTTGTTCAGCTACTTGAACTCAGTTCACCTGGTCATCTCATTCAATCAGAGAGGTTCTTTTTCCCTGAAAATCTTCATAGCCTTTACTCTGCAAGGTCAAAGGGGAATGTATTCTTCGTGGCCACAGGTGATAGCAAATGCACATGACAGTCCACATTAGGTTGTACTTAAGACTTGAATAAATATCATTAATTCTACATCTCATTACCGTATTTCACTAACTGCTTCCCAGGGCTGCATTTGTCACATGAAGCTGGTTAACTTGAGTGGAAGCAACCATCCTGGCAGGAACTACTTGGTAAGTTCCCTCAGCTCAATAAAGTGAGTCAATAGTGTCAATGCTTTGTATGGTGCTAGTTATTCTTCACACCTTAAAGAAGATATGAGCATTTGGATAGATTATTCATGTTACTGACTCGATGAATACACAAAGTCAATTTTTGTTGATCAAAAAGAGATTTTGGGGTGATTAGCTTTGGTGTGATCACCTGTGTTGTACATCAGTAGCTAAAAGACAGCATTTGATCAGCATCTTCGGAAGTGTCTTCTCCATTTCCAGTTGACTAGCTTTCTCCCTAGAGCTACTGATCCTTGCAGTTGATATTGCTGTATCTCATCTCATTTTGAATACTGATACCCTATACTTTTTACCTTGATTCTCTAGATAAAAGTGGTCCAGAGCAGCACAGCAGAACATTTCCTTTTCTTAGTGGCGTTACTTACTCACACCATCTGAAATTGCTTGGAGAGCTACAACAAAAAACTCAGAAAAAAGACTCCTCCTTCTTTTTTATTTTATTTTAAATGTTGTATGCTTCACTGTCACAGTGAATCCAGAGGTCACAGTGAGACATCCTGACATGGGGCATTTTGATCTGTTACAGGCTGGAGAAGAGACAAAATGAGAATGATTATGGAATGACAGATGACCTGGAGCTGGAAGGAAACTCAGGAGGTCTGTTTCAACCACCTGCTCAAAACAAAGCTGATCTTGAAATTAATTTCTGCTTCGGAGTCAGATCAGGTTGCTCAAATGCCCAATCAGGTTTTAATTATTGATGTGAATGGGGATTGTATGGCACTGTTTCCCTGGGCAAATTCTTCAATGTGTGTTCACCTTTCATTTGGCTCCCCATAAGATCAACAGGAACGGCACTAGTCTGTGGCTGGGTAGGTTCAGTTTGAATATCAGGGAAAGTTTATTTACCAGGGGGTGGTAGGCATGGAACAGGCTCTTAAAGGAAGTGGTCACAACACCGAGTTTGCTAGAATTCAAGAAGTGTCTGATTTTTGAGTGATCCTGTCTGAAGCAAATAGGGCTTTAATCATAGGATCATTAAGGTCAAATGAGACCACTAAGGTCTCTTGGTACAAACATTGACCCTTCACCAAAACATCCTCTTACAGAACTATAGAATCATTAAGGTTGGAAAAAGTTCTTTTAAGTTATCAAATCGAACCGTCAACTCATCCCTTCCATGCCCACTAAACCATGTCCCTAATTCCCCCATCTCCATGGTTCTTAAACGCCTTCAAGGACAGTGAATCTCATACCATGCTGGGCAGCCTGTTCCTCACCATTCTTTCAGAGAATAAATATTTCCTAATGTCCAAGCTTTAGTCTTGTTTTTTTGCCCTTTGTGTTAGGGAGAGATGTAATAGGGCCAACCAAAAGAAGGTTTAATTCCGAGATACATACAGATTAAAGCTCTAAAAAAAGCTAGGAGTTAGAGAGCAGAATTTTTTCTTTCAGTATATGATGTAATAAAAGTTGTCTTTGTATCAGTATGAATTGTATGTCGTTTAAAAATACTAAAATAAAATATATGTATATTTTGTTTTATTTTCTTTTCCCCATTTTTTATTTTATTTTATTTTTTTTATTTTTTTCCCCTGGATAATAGCAGGTCGAGAGAAAACAAAGAGGGGAAAGAGAAGTAGGAAAATAAGTTTTAAAACCTTATTTTTTTAAACTGAAGTTGATTATTTTTAAAAAGCAAACAAAAAAGCTATTCAACATAGTCAATGCATCATCTTCAAGAGGGGGTTCTCCTCTTATTTCCATTTGTGCCCACTTGCAGTTTTTTATATACATTCTTTAGTGACACTACTTTGTGCTTTGTTGATCTTATAGATCACATTTGCTCTCCCAGCTCAAGGCCAAAGTCCAAACTGGGCAATTAGGAAAACTGAAAGGGAGAATAAATGCTTTGAAAGGAGTGAACATAGGCTTTCATCTAAAATACAGAATACCTTTTTTTATTGTTTTGTTTGTTTCTGTGCTATTCTTTTTAATTAGAGTGCCATTTGGTTTTCCTTTGTCAAGAGTAACTGGCTTCCAATCAACGGAGTCTGGAATATTAAGCAGACTTAATTTTTTTATAAGAGACCCATAACAGCGTTAATATTAAAATGTCATCAGTCTCACCGAGATACATAATGAGCATGAAATGAACAATATTTTTTCTAGCCCCCTCCTTTTACAGATCCAATTTAAATTACAAATGTTCCTGATAAAAATTGCACAGACTAATTCAGATATTGCAGGCAATTATTTCCAGTTTGGTGAGGGAAAAAAAAAAAATAAGTGTACCAGAATAAAAAAGTTTGGAGAGCAGCTTCAGACAAAGTGCAGTGAATCTGAAGCACTCCCCATCCTCATGGGTCCATCATTTCCAAAAAGAGAGGTGTTCCTGACCCTGAAATGACTTTTCTTACTGAGAATCCAGTGTAATTCCTCTATCGATACCCATGTGATAATGCACATTATGGAACAAGATAGCCTTTTTTTTCAGGTGAATTCAATCGATTTCTGAGACTAATTTGTAATATGACTTGTTTATTCTAGATCAATAGCATCTACAAAGTAAGTGTGTTAATTAAGAATGTTTTTTTAATTTTTATTTTAAATTGATGTCTCTATCTAAATGAACTTTGATATGTGAGCTCTATGCACTGCAAATGAACTCTGCCATGTGTTTCCTAATGTAAAGGGATGCGTTTCATACCAGTGTGATGGGTTCTCAAAATCCCATAGCAACGGGGTTGCTTAAGGTCTGGTACACTGCAAGTGGTATTGTCATTATGCAGACGTGAAATCACACTACTTTTCATGTGGATGTGGTTATGCATCTAGAATAGTACTTATATCCATACAGATAATGCCTGAAAAGCAGGGAGAAAATCAGAAAAAGTGGCCAATAAACTAATCTGAATGCTTTTCCAGAGGCTCTCTGAAGCATGCATTTTGCTTTAGAGAATGCCCAATTGTAGCAATTATACCTGTAATTAAAGTGGATTTTAGACATTCAGTTCTTCACAGCAGGGTTTGTCTGTTTATTAGCAGATTATATAAGCTCATTTCTATATGCTTGTTATACAGAACCCAGAAAAACAGGCACACTGATTAATTGCTAGCTACTACAGTAAATAAAATCTATTAACAAACTCTAGGGTTATATTCTCAGATCATCTAAAGGATGAAACAATAATGGTAAACTGGGAGAGCTAATATAATTTCTGCTGCTCCTTGCCTTTGTTGTGTTCCTCTTTCCTTGTAGGATTCAGCTGGCTTTTGAAAGAAGGTCAGTTTTTTGACTCAGGGTCTCCTAAGATGGTATTTGTCACATATAAATGTAATTATTGATCAGGTGGGAGTTTCTGTCTGAGACAGATTTTGTTGCCAAGACAGTGATTTTGGAAAGCTGGTGCAGATCAGCACATGTCTCAGCCAGTTGACTTAGCCACTCGTATGACATTGCATCAGCTCTCTGGTAAACGTTTGGGTTTGTTCTGCCTGGGAGACAAGGCTAGATAGAGGCTCTTTTGAGAAAAAGTATAATATTTCTCATTCCTATTAAATCTTCATAGAATCATAGATTCATTAAGGTTGGAAAAGACCACTAGTATCACCCATCCCCCCCATGCCCACTAAATCATGCCCCAAAGTGCCACATCTACCATCCCTCCAGGCACGGTGATTCCACCACTTCCCTGGGCACCTCGTTCCCATGGCACACAAATCAGTACAGGATTTTGGTTCTGGACATAGAAAAGAACAGGAACAACCATAGAGATCTGACCCTTTACTGATCCAAGGATGTGACCAAATTTCTCCTACTTGGTCACATCCCATTTCTTGGGGAACAGAAATAATAGCAATAGAGAAAACGGGGCAGTAAAAGTTATCAGTATCTGATATCCCTTGAGTTAAAGGGGTAATGCTAATAGACTTTCCTTGAAAGTATATGCCAGCTGGCAACAGCTCACTCCTGTCATTCAACGAGCATGCTGCCATCTTCAACCCACACTACTGTGACATAAAGTCTTGTTGGAGGATGACATCTTCGTGCGTTTGAAGTTCCTATTTAACCAGTATACATCTCTCTAGATTTGAAGGGAAAACACAGTCCTCCTCTCCTTATTTTACCTTGGAGCTTCTCAGTAGAAAATAGCTTTGGAGTTGTCTTTGTCTGTAGATCAAGAAATGGGAAATCCTCTCTGCAGCTGTTCTTCTGTACGATAATACAGGTCCTATCAAACCAGTCCCTAGTAGTTATTTATAATGGGTTGCTGCAAAGGTCAGTTTTTGTCTCTCTACTATAAAATATCTTAGCCTGGTTAGTGGCCAGGAATAAAATACAGCTATCAAATTTTATGGATGTCATGAAGCTTGGGGGAATCTAAATAAGAAGGATGGCAAAGTTGACATGGAGCCACATGCATCATTTTGGTAACTGTGTTCAGAAAGTATTGTGTATTTCAATGACATCTGATTCTACACATACCTAAGAACAAAAAAGGCAGATCATTCACCCATCAGAGCCTGACTGCATCTTACAAATTTACATATAGAGTGGATTGATACTTTATAGGACTTAAATAGAGCAGTAAATCTGAGAAAGACTCATGGCAGATAATCAGACAAATATGAGCTACTTCAGTGCAGGAGACAAAAAAGACTAATGCAATCCCTTGAGGCACTAACATTCAAGTTTAGTTTGGTAGAGGCTCTGTTAATTCTGTATTTGTCACTGGTAAGATTATGGCCTGGATTACAGTGAAAATATGATAAATTGAAGAGGGTTCAGAGAAAGGGTATGAGCATCATTAAAGGATTGAAATTGGCTTAAAATGAATTAGAGGGAAGTTTGAGAAATTAATTGTTTGATCACAACTTAGAAGAATTCCCATCAAGAACAGGCTATCTAATTCAAGCAGGAAACATATCTATACACATCTATATGGAAACTGAAACTACTAGAATTTTTTAAGGGCTACTGAACATAATTTCTCATTGGTGATTTCTAATTTGTGTCAGGAAACATCTACCTGTGTGAGAACACAAGCAAATGCCAATGACAGGAGACATTCTGGAGATCAAGCTGTCAGGAAAAGAAAAAATGCACTGGAACACAAAAGCATTTCAACTGTTCCTATGCAGAGATTACTCTGTGATGTGGAAATGTAGAATGTGATAAGTATCATAAATTTTTAATTCCATAATGGACTGTTATGACTCACCTTTTCTCATCATCAGCATAATACAAGATAGAGGATCTTACCCAGCTCTGGATCTAACTGCTTTCTGGATAAACTAAAGGATGGTATTAGAAATGTAAACCAATATTAAAGATAGGTGTTCAGCATACTCTGATAGCTTATTCTCGTGTCTTGTTATCCAGTCTGCTGAAATGACTCTTTTTCCTTCAGTGTGAACAACTATTTACTCTTTATTTAATACTTCTAAGTCAATGTATTTCAGGATTAATTTATTTGAAATTATGCTTTGTTTCCAACACTAATAAAGACTAAAGATTGAAAGAAAAGTCTACAGCATCTCTAATATCGACCAGTCACTAGATAAACTCTGCCAATTTATTTCTTTCCACTGTTAAAGTCTGCATTTACTAAAACTAAAAGTTGCATGAAATCCTGCCATATAAGAGCTTATATCATAGGATGATTTGAATGGAAGAGACCTTAAAGATCATCTATTTTCATCTCTCCTGACAAATCTCTTCTGCACTTTTATTTTTATTCTTAAACTCCTGATATCATTCAAGATCTTTTCCATTGTGGCGTCCAATTTGTTTCTCCTTAAATCTCTAATTAAATCAAGATTTGTCACTAATCTTTTTCCTTTATGCTCAGCTTCAGGGTGGGAAAGTAGCAGGAATCGTATTCAAGCATTGTTCACCTCCAGTGGCTCTGTAGGCCCATGCAAAATGTTTTGAGCCCTCATGTGTCATTTGGAGGGCATTTCCTCTAGAGAGGGAGGGAAAAGAGAGAAAGAATCAGAAATCATTTCGTAGGTCCCTTGCCAAGGACCTCCCAACCCTGCCATGTTTGGTGACTCAGAAGGAAAAACATGCCATCACTTCTGTTATTTTAAAGAGATAATGCAGAGCGGAATGTGATTCAAAATGCTGAAGTGCCTCCAGCAGCATTAGAAATGCTCTATTTATGGAGTGATCAGTCAACACATTGCCAGCACGATGGCTGCTGATACAGTGAGCTGATTAAAAATATATGTATTCAAAAGAAGACAGAAATTAAAATAGAAATTTTAAAAGGCACATGGAAAAGCAAGGCAGGATGAGGGCCAGGCTAAAAAAAATATGGAAGTCAAGAAGCCATCAAGCTATTTTTGAGCAGTGGAGCTGGTCAAGCTGAGATGCTTTGTTAGTTTTCCTTGTGGATTTTTGGATGGGTAACACAGACTACTTAATAGATTTTACTTCTCATGCGAATAAAATGTGAGTCTTCCTATTCCTTTATGAAATATCCAGGGGCACGTCTGTTTATGATCTCTAGTGTTGTCAAGTTCATGTGGAACTGTCGACTGTCTTTCAAGAAATTTTAGGGAATTAGAAACAGGAGGATCAGATGGTTAGAAAGAAAATTTCATTGTTATGGGAAGCTGATCTGGGATTTCGTTTCTTAAAATGATGAAGAAAAAACTCTTCATGCTCAGATTATAAATCATTTCAAATTCCTGTCAGGTATATAGTTACTGGAATATGTTTTATTTTTTTTATTTCAGTGGGTAAGAGGAAGAAGGAAAAAACAAATGTGATTCAGCTTTTGAGAATAATCCTCAATAAAGGAGAAGATAGGAGACAAAAGGATGATGAGGAAGAAAACCCTTTTGAGGATTTCTGGAAGCAAATTTTAACACTGCTGCTGGTACCAAGTGTCCCATCACTGCTTTTCCTAAGTTCTCCTGCAGCGCTGCTATTGATGCTGTTCTTATAACAAGAATAGCATGGGACCAAATTGCTCATACCCCTTAAACTGAATAGCAAAGAGTAGCACAGAGAAGCAGAGTTTCAGCTATGAGTGTCAGTCAGTACTTCACCCTCTTTCAACAGAGCTCTTTGCCTGCAGCTATTGTCATCTGCCCCAACAGCAGCAGAAGTGTGGTGCCCACATATTAACACTAAGGTAGGTGCCGGTGCTCCCAAGGAGAGAAGTAATCCAGGCCTGTGTATCAGGTACTCATGTTAAAGACTCTCTGACAGTGAGACAATCCATCCTGGGTGGCTGTAACTAAGAAAGCGTGAATTCACATTTTCATCATTCTGTTATTTTTCAGTTAGTCTCCTCCTCTTGGGAAATAATAGATGCTTTGGCCAACACATTTATGGCAGGTGTCTGAAGCATGGGAGGAAACAGAAGAGTGGGAACAGCTTGGCTGAGCTGTTCACCTTCATGCATCTGAGACAAGGTGCCTATTGCATGTGACACCTGGCATATCTCAGGAATTAACACCTGAGCAATTCCCGCAGCAGAGAACATAACAAATATTGCTCTTCTGCAGAACCATTGCTAACAGTCAGAAATTTGTCATGAACGGCTCAAAATTCAGAAGGAAAGAAATGTCATGGAATAACAGGCTGATCTTTGGACTGTCTGGTCAATCAGTGCTTCTCTAGCAGAATGACTGTCTTTCAAGTGGTAGATGTTGGGATAATGTGTGACTCTCTGGTTATCCTGTTGGGTAACTGTGTAGTTCCTGCTCTCACAGACACTCTCAAGAAGGGCCTCCAAGGTTTGATTGTATCTGTTAGACCTTGGAACAGCAGATTCAGAATCCAAGAGGCACATCAGGAGATAGGAATAAAGGGAATGATGGGCTCAGCATCGCCTGCTCAGGTGAGTGTGGTGATATGGTGATGTTCTGGAATGGCTGGAGAACTAAGAACAGTTCACTAGTGAGACCAGCTCAGTAATCTGGATGGAGAAAGGTCAAGAAGAAACATTTAGACCATAACAAGCATCTAGAAGAGTCTTGGACTTAACCCTGGTATGGATGGACCCTTGAGCTTTGTGTTTACTTTCTCTGATCACATCCTCCAGCCTTTATCAGAGGCACATCTATGTATATCTCCTTTCTTTGAGTGGCTAAAAGCAGACACTAAGCAAAAGCAATGAAGAGCAAAAGCGGAGGGTAAGAACACAAGGAAGTTTTTTTCCTGCAGTCTCTCACTGTTTAGCCATTTCTATCTCTGAGAATCCCTACACCAGAAATGGCTTCTGTGTGTTAGTAGTCTTTGAT
The DNA here is from genome assembly GCF_054131305.1 of Coturnix japonica. Classification (NCBI taxonomy): domain Eukaryota; kingdom Metazoa; phylum Chordata; class Aves; order Galliformes; family Phasianidae; genus Coturnix; species Coturnix japonica. The sequence goes on from NC_140664.1 coordinate 1,056,288, forward strand.
GGATTTCACTTTCAGAAACCATCTAACCATTTATTCCATGAACTCATCTAAGCTTTTAGCATCCATCATATCTTAGGACAGCCAAACCACACTTTGAATGACGAACCACCTGTTCGTGTTTCTTCTGACTCTATCTCCTGTTGACCTCTCATCATCAAATGGAGTAAACAGCACAATTGACTCCTACCCCTTGTCTCCAAGACTCACATGATATACTTCATCAAACACTGTTAAGTTCCAAATGCGTAGATTACCTGCTTAGTGAACCTGGCAGGCTTGGAAAGCACATTTAAGCTTTCTGAGTGAAATCCTACTGTTCCCAGAAAACTCTGCTATCAAGGTTTGTTAGCGTGCAGAGATATTAGAACAAACTTGCAAGGAAAACAGAGTTTGAGGAAACACAATCCGGACTGCCATTAAAAAGTAATATATGTTTTTACATTTCACAGTGGTGACAGTCAGCTGCCTATTTACCTGCCAGAATATGGGATTTTTTTAAGGGCCTCTGATGTAAAGGATTGGCATTTGGAAAGCTGTAGTTGTTACAAAAATAATATACCTGTCAGCTGCTCTGAGTCAACTTGATGGTTCTGATCTAATGGGAAAACATGCAAACTCAGATTCAAACCTCAGGAAAGTAAATTGTGGAAATGATGGCAAGTTTCAAAGGACACAGGGTATGTCATGAACATTTGGGTTCTAGTATGAGTGGGAACCATCAGCTGATAAATAGCACAGCTCAGGGTGTCCCATTAAGTGTCCCAAACTCTCACTGGTAATGCTGTTGCTTTTGACCACCACCAAAACCAAAAACAGAAATAACAACATCAAATAAGGGTTTAAATCTCCTGTTTTGATGCAAGGGACAAAAAACCACTTTCTTCTTCTCCCAGAGTATGGGACATGGTGTCATACAGAGGCTATAGATATTTATGGGTTGATATGCAACTGATTGGAGAGGTGGTGACAGAAAAGAAAGTGCAGAATATATCCCTTATTGGTGAAATGAACATGCCTGCTTCTCGTAGGGCATAATGGAATGACTGTTTTCCAAGCAAAACTGAGCATAAAAATACAACCATCTCCTGCAGGATCAAAGAAACTATGCTTTGTCAGGTCCAGCATTAGAGAATGCAACATGACTTTATCAACTGTGTTGATTTAATCACCCTCCTAGAGGGTTTGGAGAAGAAGGCTGAGGCAAAATCAGTACCCCAAATGAATGAAAACAATTCAGTTAAAGAAACAGTGAGTTAGGGAGGATGGAGTCCTCTTCCAGGGCAACCACTTGAGTTACTACAAAGCTGTCATTATGTGGAAAAGAGTTTATGCCAAATTCACATTACTCTGTGAAAAAAATGCCAGCCTACAGGGTTGGCATCAAAGCAGCCTTCCAGTTCTTCTCATTGCTAACTGGAAAATGATCATTTGCAAACGCACACGTCCCTTGTGTGTACACACAAACACAAACAAATGCACTGCACTTCAAATACTGCATCACTTTGTTGATGATTTGTTTCTCTCTTTCATGACTTCGTTTCTCTCTCTTGAGAGTCCCCATGTTACATCACCCACACAGATGAGATAATGACCACTGCTGAACGAGAAACTTGCAGCCTTCTGTCATTGTGAATAGCGTGTTTTCTCAGGCCTTGCAGATGATAGCACTGATTGACAGATATGCTTTTGCCATTCTTTTGTATCTCAGCATCTAACAGGGATAGAAACACAGAAAAATAAAAAATATATAGAGCATCAAAAACCTGGGAAATGCAGGTTAGGTGCATTTTGAAAGAACATCCAAAGCAAGAAGTGGGTAAGAAAATTGCTCCCCTTTTTTTTTGCTTCCCACAGTGGAGCTTATTTTGAGCCCTTCCCTTTAAAGGCTTCCAGCTCTGCTATTGATTCTGTCAACATCAAGTCTTCAGCAAAGGAATTGCAGTCAGTAATGTTGCCTGATGCTTTTTCAGTGAATTGGGACTGTATCTGTCTCAAGTGTGGGACAGCTCTGAGGATGTAACCGGTGTGCCTGACCTGCTGTCCAAATTTTTCCTGCATGAGGTCTACATCTGTGGAAATCATAGAATCATAGAATGGTTTAGGTTGGTGGGGACCTTAAAGATCATCTAGTTCCAAACCCCCTGGCATGGGCAGGGTTGCTAGCCTCTAGATCAGACTACTCAGGGCCCCATCCAAACCGACCTTGAAGGATGATGGCATTCAGCCCACAACCTCTCTGGACAACCTCTCCAGCACCTCACCACCCTCTGGGTAAAAAGTTTTTTCCTAGCACCTAACCTAAATCTATCCTCTTTCAGTTTAAAGCTGTTCCCCCTTGTGCTACAATTATCAGGTTGCATGAAACATTGGCCCCCTATTGCCCCCCTGTTGCCCCCTATTGCTTGTAAGCTCCTTGTAACACTGAGATTTCCCTGGAGCCTTCTTTTCTCCAAGATAAACAAACTCAAAATGTACTTTCTGTTTAACATGTTTCCATTCCTTTTAATCACCCTCAAATCAGAACAAGAAACAGCAGAGGTTGGAACAGGGACAATGTTTCTATGTGCTTCTCATACTTGAGAAGAAAACAGTAGCTTGCTCCATCTATCCTTCCATGCTTCCATGCTTCCGTGCTTCCAAGTATCCATCCATCCATCCATCCATCCATCCATCCATCCATCCATCCATCCATCCATCCATCCACCTGTTCAGCCATCCAACCACACAAAAATAACGCACAGTAGCTACTCAAAAAGGTCCATGTGTCAAAACATTGACAGACCAAAATTTTAATGCTGTCTTATATCCATCTGCCCTCCTCCTTCCATACATACAAAATAAGCTTTTAACATTGTTACTTTCCATTACAGAAGCGGAAATCTTTGGAAAGCAAAGCCATTCAATGGAGACTCCTGTCGTGTTACAAACTGGTCTCCTTGGCATGGTCTACTGAGTTAGCATTCATCCACTCCAGTACAACCCTACACTAACCTTCTGGAGTAGCCCATGACATGGGAATAGAAAAGAATCTTCCAATTCAAAGCCGTGTGAAGGAGAATGATTGATGGTGAGTGAGGGCTTAGTGAGAATTGCTGGGGCCTGCTGAGTGAACTTCCAATTGAAATCTAGTAATAAAATAATAATAATAATAATAAGTAGAAGAAGAAAGTGTGTGAGAATAATTAAGAAGAAAGATTTAGAGAAGGAGAGATCTAATAGACATCCTTGGAGTGATACAAGAATTATCCAGCTGTAACAAGCAGGCTATGCCCCCTGAGGAACACAATGAAATGTAATAATAAGATAGTTACTGGAGGGAGAGAAGGGAAAGGTGAAGACTATTATAGCTGAAATATTTAGATTATCCTTCTATATGTCAGTTCCCTTCTAAACTTCTGAATATATATCTGAGACCTCAGTCTTCCCATTATGTATCCAGTTAACTAGAAGCAGATTTAAAACACTGATTATTGCTCCTACAGCTCCTCCTTAACATAACTGAAAACCAAGGCAGAACAAAGAAAGATGCATGGGGCCAGCATTCTCTGCCAAACTCTTCCTGAGCCTTTCTGCCTGGAGATCCATCTAGCACAAAGCAGCTGATGTACAAGGCAAGATAAAAGAGGCTGGAGTCAATGTGGATTCACAGGTAGGTGCCAGCTTGGGGCACATTGTTTGGCTTCAGAGCTGCTGATGCAAATCAGGATTAAATTTTTCTCAGGATACAAAGATACGTTTCAAAACCTAAAAAGCACAATGAAAAATGAATTTAGGAGCTTGTGACCCACGTTATTTAACAGTGTTCAAGGTAGACAAAATATGACACAACACTTAAAAGTAAATTAAACTTCATGGCTACTTCCTAGAAATTATTTTTGCCTTCATTGATCACCATCCTTGGAGGTGTTCAGGACATGTGTAGATGTGGCAATGACAGGCATGGTTTAGTGGACATCACGGTGATGGGTTGGTGGTTGAAACATGTTCTTAGTGTTCTTCTCTAACTTTAATGATTCTATGATTCCAATTCCTATGATAACAAGTTTGCTAGGAGACACTTTAATGTGTGTAGAATCTTTCCAATTGAAAACAACACAAAACAAAAGAGATAATTTATTTTTCAGGAAAATCACAATCTAAGCTTGCTGCAGGAGACCTAAGGTTTAAGAGTAACTTTACAGAACATATTTTTATACCATATTTTTTTATACATGTATTTTTTTGCCCTGATGAAAGAAAATTGTGGTTCAATAGTTTGCTTCCTCTCTGTGAAGAAGAATAACTTGATCCCTTAACTGGAATTCTTTGTCTGCAATGCAGTACAGCCCATTAGAAAAGAAGAGAAAAAAAAAAAAAAAGAAAGGAGAAAAGAGAAAAGAGGAAGAAGAAAAGAGGAAAGAGAAAAGGAAAGAGGAAAAAGGAGATGAGTGTGAGAGGGAAAAATGAAATGAAACAAACAGGTGTAATGTCATCAAGGATAAAAACTTTTTCAAAAGCCCCAAAAGTGACATCACATTGGAAAAGATCTGTCTTATAATATCTTTCTTTATTCCAAAATACAATATATTTTCAAGGACTGCAACTTTCTCTTAAAAGTACTGGTAGGAACTCATTTTGCCTTTACTCGAACCCTTTGAGAACCCCCATATTATTATTTACTGTGCACTGGGAGCAGAAAAAGGAAATGGAAAAGTTAAGGCCCCTTACAACTGAACTTCATCAAAGCCTGGAGGAATTTGCCTTGTTTTAAAGCTACCACCACTATTTCTGCGTTTTTGCAGAGTGCACTCTATCTCTTTATAATAAATAAATAAATAATAAAATAAAATAAAATAAAATAAAATAAAATAAAATAAAATAAAATAATCAGTAGAAGCTATAAGAAGAAGAAGTAAAAATGCTTTTTCAAGGCAAATAAAACTTATCTCCATGAGCGAAAAAAAAAAAGTTTACTAATAGCTTTTTAATCCATCGGATAGGAGAGGAATAAGGAAGGGAGGAAAGGAATAAAATAGAATAGAAACAGTTTGTTAAGGCAAAGTAATGAAAGGGATCTGAATGAAGGGATCTGAATGGGGAAAAACCCAATGTTTTGGATGCCATTGTTCAGAATTCTCAAAAACGCAGAGCATTAGGATCATCCTGGGAGCAGGGAACTTCAAGTATATTAAATCACTGCATTTCATTATTTTGATGTCAGTCACAGCGCTCTAGTTAAAACTTCGAGCGGGCTTTTAGCATAAACACTCATTAAACTGAGAGAAGAATAATGGATAATTGTGATCAGAGTTAGAGAGAGTTAGATCTTTTCTGTGTCTTTAATTACTTATGCAGTCAGCAAATTATGTTACATTTCCATATACTCCCTTTTATGACATGTTCAAAGACAATCTCGGTTGCTTCTATTTTCCTGCTTGGAAATATTACAAGGAGTTTACTCTGTCTGTGCATTTGTCCATAAAAGCTGATTCACAGGAGAACATAAAGTCAACACCAAACAGAGTTTGAAAGGTTTAACAACTTTTATGCTTAGTCAATAATTTGATGTTTCTCAAGAAGGCTGAATTTAGGAGCTGTGCCAAGACTTTTCAGATGAAAGGTGCCTTGGTAAGCAGCTGTAAAATTAGATAATACAGCAGCTATATTGCAACGTTTGTGGCTCAGACAAAGCATGCTCTGAAGAACTGGAGCAATGTGTGCTTAAGAAACCTTGCACGTTTATGCACTGCCAAATGTGTTCAGCTCAGATGCTAGTGAAGTACTGTGCAAAAAACAGATAAATATGGGAGGTAGTAGCCCTAGCTATCAACAGAGCATGACCAGTAAGTTCTTTCAAGGGCTGCAATCAATAAGTTAACAAGGACCTTTATCCCTGAGCATCTCTTCCAGAGTGGGAATTATTCTGCAATGCACATGGCACGGTTCACATTTATTTTTGCTGTTGATACCCCCAACAATTACAGGAGAAGATCTTGCCAGCCAACAGGCCTGGGATGTGAACGGGACTGCTTTGATCGCCACCTCCACCCCTGGAAGAGTTGGTGGTGTTCTGAATGTGATGGAGACTGCTCTTATCCTGAAAACGATAGTGGGAGTAACTATGTAGGTCACTCTGAAAGTAATGCCTCCTATTTCTTTCCATGGAAACTACAACAAATGTGAAGATCACAATGATACTATTTGATAAAGTCTCAGCTACAGAACACCATTTTCAAACATAGTCACAACCACCAGCTATGCATTTTCGTTAGTGATGAACATAAGCCTGCATGTTGAGCTCTTAGAAATATGCACCAGTGTAGATGACCCACTGTTTCACAGCTACTATGCTGGTATCATAGGTAGGCAAATGTTGTCCATGCAGTCCAGCTTTCAGAGTGCTAGCATTGACTCTTTGGTCTCCATGAACATTTAGCAAGAAGTGATGAATGTTAATGAGTGCAATTTTTTTATTCATGGAGGAGTTCAGTTACACAACTTTGCTTTATACAGTGCCAGATGTCATTTTGTCAGACTGCCCCTCTACTGCCAACTGTTGTGTGGCGAGAAAAATTAACAAAATATTGGCAGAAAAGTTCATCCTCTAATGCCATTTCACCACTAACTGCCTCTGGTGCCGCAGTCCAACACAATAACATAGGAGGCATTACTTTTGGAGCAGCCCTTGCACATCAATATTGAGAAAAACATTGGTGGAAAAAGCAGAGGCATCACCTTTTTCACAGCCCATGTGAGATGGACGTGAACAACCACTGTGCAGAAAAAACAGAGCTGGGTATCAGACACCTTTGTTTTTGATATCAACTTTATCACTGACAACATTTAAATAACTAAGACGACACTATTCAATTCTTGGATGCTTCAGTTTGATTCCATAGACACAGAAGAAGAAAAGAAAACTTTGTTTAGTGAGAAAAGAGCATTTCTTTGCCATGAGTATATGCAACATAAAAGTTTGTTTGGAAATCTACAAACCATGTATGATGTCAAGGTTTGTAAATTAAGTTGTGTAGCCTGAATAGAAGGAAATTGGGAAAAGACAAAAGGGGACTGTTTTTCCTCCTCTACAGAAGTCTTCTTTGTCTGGATATCTCACAACAGTACAGGGGTTGAGTTGGGGGATGCACATTTTGCTTTGCAGATTCTCTCAGTGATTTCGAAGCAGCTTAGTAGCCCTTAATGCAGACTGCTGGAAACAGCTGGTGGTGAGAAGTACTTGTTAGCCAAAGACATGTCAGCATCTCCTTACTCTGGATGGTACAATTATTGGATTGAGACTTGGTGGTCTCCTTGGAAAATCCCAGCTCCCTTATCTCACTAATTACAGATGGAAAATAATGGAAACAGCCCAGACTAATTTTCAATAACAGTAGCTGTAGTTTTTGATTAAACTTCTTCATTTCTCTGAACTGCAAGGCAGGAAAATCAATCAGAGCTCCACATATTTTCCTTTAAATCAGAAAAACTAGAATACAATTATCCCTTGGAAAATGGCTCCTACATCTGTGGCAAGCACTGAAACCATGGGGAAATGTTCCCTTCTGTTTTGAGCTCACAATGAGTGCTCCAAATGGTCAATGAACTCTGTAAAATATGAATGGGTTGTGGACTTTACACTAAAATTGCAATTAAGTTATAGTTTAGTTTTGAGAATATTCCATGCCTGGGACCTCCATTGGAACAGGCTGCCCAGGGAAGTGGTGGAATCACTGTCTCTTGAGGTTTACAAGAGGCATGTAGTTATGATACTGAGGGGCACTGTTTAATGGGCATTGTTGGAATGGGTCGAAGCCCCATTTCCAGCCTTTATGATTCTATGATTCTGTGATTCTAATTTCAGCAATTCAAATAACAGCATTGTGACAACTTTTGCACCTGTGTTGTGAGGACTATGGCTTTTGGCGACTGACTGTTTGCTGCATCAATGTCTTACCATAGATGATATAGAATGGCTCAGTTTGGAAGGGACTTTAAAGGTGATTCAACTCCTTGGAAGGGTAGATAATAGCAGGACAAGAGGAAATGGTTTTAAGTTAGAGGAGGGAAGATTTAGGTTGGATATCAGGGGGAAGTTCTTTACTATGAGAATGGTGAGGTGCTGAAACAGGCTGCCCAGAGAGGCTGTGGATGCACCATCCTTGAAGATGTTCAAGGCCAGGTTGGATGGAGCCCTGCACTGCCTGGTCTAGTGTTACATATGGAGGTTGTTGGCCCTGCCTGTGGTGGGGGGCAATGGGGGGCTGGAGATTCATGATCCTTCAGGTCCCGTCCAACCTGGACCATTCTATGATTCTTTAATTCTGTGATATGATTCAGTTCCATCTCCCTTGCCATGGGCAGGGCTGCCATCTACCAGATCAGGCTGCTCAGGGTCCTATCCAACATGGACTTGAATACCTCCAGTGATAGAGCATCCAAAACTTCTTTGGGCAACTTGTTCCAGTTTTCCAGCCCAGATTAAGATATTTTCATACTAGACATTCTACATACTACATGGAAGAGGAAAAGTGCATGCAAAAAGCATTTCCTACAAGCAAGAAAACCAAGGAAGTTATTAAATGAACCCATACTGCATTTTTTATATCTTGTCATTTTAAATCTTATCTCATGATTTTTGAATGCTGGTGGTTGACCTAATTCTAAGAACCTGTCTTTGCAAACAGATGGATGAACCATTTCCTGTGTGGCAATACACATTCAGTTTTTTACTACTGCTTTAATATGAAGATCTCGTAGAGATGCATACTGTATATAGTACTGAGCAGTTTTCTTTCGTGTAGGAACATTCAACACTGTTCACTTTTTGTAACAGCTCTTCTAGAGATTCTTCCCCCATCATTTATGGCTGATTTCACCTTTCTATACTTTTAAAGATGTCAGAGTAAATGGTTCTATCTGGATGTGGGCAGAGAGAATGATAGACAAGGCAGTTTAGATGATTACTAGTTGCAGAAGATTATTAGTTATAAGAAAGGATAAAATAGCTTGACTCAATTACACAGAAACCTGTTTTCTCATTAGTCTGCTGCAGAAAACGTCCCTGTAATGTAATGCATGGCTGAGACTTGGCATTTCAGTTTTGTCCCTTTCTTCATATCATTTTGCTTTCTTGGGGCTTTGCCCAATAGCCAAGCCTCCTTACAGAGCACGCTTTTCCTCTGTTACCAAATGCTGACAGAGATATGTTCAATGAGGTATAGACAGTTCTTACACTTACTTATATTGCAAGCCCCAGGGTACTCATCTGGCTCTTCTATAAACTTTAGTTTCATGGAGCCATGGGATTACTCAAAAATCTGAGCTGAGGTTTTTAAGGATGTTTCTCATGCATGTACCTGGAGAAAAGAACTTGAAAATGGAAATCAGTGTGAGCAAAATCAAATAAAAAGGCTGCCTGGGTTATTAGTTTCAGCAGCAGCAGCCATAGCATCCTCTGGGTTTCAAAGCAGTCTCATGCCTGAGGTATAAGCAGTTATGGTCAGGGACCTCAGGGTTGGAAAACACAATGCAAATGCCAGAAAGCAACAGAATAGTGCTTTTCTACTTGTAGCAGCAGAGTGTCAGTCAGAACAACAGACATTTATTCCTGATTCTTTTTTGAAGCCTTTTTTAAACTTACTCTCTCTTCACCATTTTAATACGGATATCAGAAAGTGAGGAAATGAACAGTAATTTTTTAATACTTTGTAAGAGTTTGGGAAATGCCAGCGATGATCACTGAACAATGAATAACCACCACATCAGCTCTTTAATCTGTCATTCCTTCTGGTCCAGCTGGGTGTTCCTACATAAATGCTCACCTACCATTAGGAAAACAGCCTACATCTATACGCAAATACTGTATTTTTTTCTATGGCAAGTAGGCTGCTCCAGCTCACCTTTCCTAGCTTACATTCTTCTCCTCCTGTGATGGTGATGTGCGTGAGTGCTGTAGCAAATCCGACCAGAATGGCTTCACTATAGTGGAAGATAATCCTCAGCTCATTCTGCATGCCATTTAAGAAGTGTTTTTGAAAACAATTTGAGAGATAACAGGGATCTGCAGACTGCAAAGAACAGCATGAGAATATAAATCACGGAGATAAAAACTGTGGGGAGAAAACATGAATACAGAGTGACTGGTAGAATTTGAATGTTGGGAAGTGGATGATCCTCCAGAAAGAAAAGTATTTTTTAACACATAAAGTCATAGAATCAGTAAGATTTGAAAATACCTCTAGGATCAACAAATACAAACATCAATCCATCATAATCACACCTACTCATAGAACTGTAGAGTTTGGAAAGAAACTCCAAGATCATCTAGTCCAACCATCAGCTGATCACCATCATGCCCACTAAACCAAGTCCCTCTGTGCCGCATCCAAACCTTAGCAGGATTGCAGTGGAGATGCATAACAACAAATGCATTTGTCCCCAGCTTGTGGGATTGACTGAAATAAGACAGTGAGGTGCAAATAGAGGGGTTTAGGGTTTTATTAGTTTCTGATACAGAAAACAATGGTTGGTTTAGGTGGAGTTGTTTTTTCATGCTTTTCTGTGACTAGGGGGGCATCATAAATCTAAGTAGGGAATGCATATTATGTTGCAGTATTTTGCTAATTCTTTTGGACATTATAAAGGGCCTTGAGATTCCATCTGGTTCATTTCTAGAGAAAACAGTCTGGACAGCCTCAGCTCTGCCATCATATGCTGTATTTAACAAAGAAAGGATCTATGCCCAGTGGTAGGATAGACTGGAATTCCTTGAGCTACTTGGTTATGCTGCTATTACAATTATGGGAGATCTAGCCAATACAGTCCATGAAGCAAATAGCACAAATCATCTGGTGACACATAGGCAATTAACCCAGCATGAGGAGAAAGTACTTAAAAGTTCACTGTCTCTAATGAGATGCATCAAGGAACTGCAGGTCAATGAAGCTTGATCTTAGACTGTACTCACCAACTACAGAGAGATAAGCCATACTAAAAGTCGGCATCTCCAGTAAGTATCCCCTGGAATGTATTTTCTCCATTAGTTTGCACAGAGGTGATAGAATAGATAAAGACATCCTGTCATCTCTGCATGAGGTAAAGTGAAAGGTGTCTTCCTCCTCCCCCAGTTGCTAGAAAGAGTCCTGAATCCAGTGCTTCCATACATTTTCCAATATATTCATAGAATCACAGAATGGCTTAGGTTGGGGGGGACATTAAAGACTATCTAATTTCAACCACCCTGCCATGGGCAAGGTCACCAGCCACCAGGTAATGCTGCCCAGGGCTCCATCCAACCTGGCCTTGGACACCTCTGGGGATGGGGAATCCACAAATTTTCTGGGCAACTTCTTCAAGTGTCTCATCACCCTCTGAGTAACATCTAACCTAATTATCCGTTCTTTTAGTTTAAAGCTTTTCCCCCTTGCACTACCACCATCAGATCGTGTAACATTCAGCCCACCTCCTGCATGTAAGCTCCCTTTGAGTATTTGAAAGCCACGCTGAGGTGTTCCCAAAGATTACTCCTCTCCAAGCTTAACAAGCCCCATTCCCTCAACCTTTCTTCATAGGGGATGTGCCCTTTTATCATCTTCAAATATTATTTTCTCTTAATGCAAAGTATATGCCAACATATCCTGCATATATCTGGATTTATCTTACTTCCACCTCATTTCTTTATTCCTTCATCTGCTGTTTTTTTTGTGGGTTTTTTGTTGTTGTTGTTTTTTTTTTTTTTGTTTTAAAGTGGACTGCATGGATGTCATAATCCCAGGAAAGCCTCTTTAGCTGTTATGAAAACATTTCATTCAATAAACCTGTAGACTTCAGAGCAATACCTAGAAATTTTAAATGTGGACCAAATCTGTATAGTGCTGTACGCATACATGTAGTAAAGTCAGCTTCAATCCCAAAGCACATAATAATTGTATAAAGTGCAGAGAGGACATAATATTGCTAACAGACTTCTGTTATAGGCTTTAAAAAGCTATGTAGGAGTATAAGTTTTACGTTGTACACATTCTGTAATACAGGCTACTAGGAGTACATTCTGTGCTACATAAATTGAGTCTTTGAAGCTAGAGCCAGAAGAAATATCAAAAGGAGAACAAGCAGAGTTAGGATGGTATGCTTTGGATAACAGGAAATCTCAGACGACACAGATGTCACAGGGCATGCAGAGTTTCCCACTGAAGAGATTCTCAAACCTATGGAGGACCAAGGTTGAGCAGCTGCCCTGACATCAATGTGTGTTTGTTCCTCTGCCTGTGGTGCCTGACCTTACCTGCCAGGCTCTAGGCAAGGCTCTCCTGTGAGACATAGGGCAGAAATATCCAGGTATTAGGGCTAGGAAGGCTGTTCTGGGTGAGAAGAATGAATGTGAAATTCTTTGTTACTTTCTTGCTGGAGTAAACTTATTTGTTTTGCCATGTCTCTTCTACCTAAGTCATAGAATGAAATTAACGTTCAATATTGAATATTGGACTTTGAGACCATTACAAGTCCCCTCCAACTGGGGATTTTCTGTATTACTGGCCTCTTCATATGTTTCAGGGAGTGTCAAGGTGTTAAAGGCAAGGCTGATGTAAGAAATATGTAGAAATGTTGCATGAATATATTTACACTGTAAATGAGAAGGTCTCCAGTCACAGTGCAGCATTCCTTTTAGAATGGTCCAATATCCCTAACTCTTATGGTCCATCTCCAGGCCTTGCTTTGACAGAATCAAACTTAATAAAAACTGGAGAATTTGAACCCTTCCAGCTCCTATATCTAGAAGTGACTTTGCTCTTGGAGTGCTGCTCATTTTCCTTTAGTCTGTTCTGTTCAACCCCTCACTCCTTCCTGCCAACATGCTTAATCATTATGTTTTGCTTTTTTATTTTCTCATCATTTTGAAAGGCAAAATGCTCTTCATTGATTTTCCTCTGCTTCTCCAGAGACTGCCTGGCTCCTTCCCCAGCTCAATCCCTGCCTTCTAGCAGGCCTTTGTCTTTCTTTCTCCTGCAGATAATTTGCTGAGGAGTTTTTATCTCTGCAGTATACTATTCATCTTTTTTTTTCCCCCCTGTTTTTCTTTTTTTCCTGTTATTTTAAATCTTTTCCAAGCTATAACAATTCTCCACAGACAATATGCCATCTGTATATCTTACCTTCGTGGCTTCTTCTCATTCAAATGAGGATAAATGCCACTAATGAGTTTTGAAAGGAAGTGACACTGGATGAATGTGGAATGAGTCAAAGAAGGAGTCACTAGGAATCTCAATGAGAATTCGCCTGGGATATCTATGCCATGGGAATAAGAGAACCCAGACACTCCTTTAGCTCCGAATGGGGTATTGGATTGTGTTACTCTTGTCTCTGCTGCAATTGGATGGGGTGCCCATGAGCAACGTCCAAATATACATATAGCCCAGAAACATCTTAAGAATGTTATTTTCAATTCTTTCAGTATTTTCAATGCACTGAAAATGTTGTTTCTCCTTGTGTGAATGCTTGCTTTTGTACCAGAACAGTGGATTACAGTAATTATGTTCTTCACCTCCAATAGCTAAAGTAACTTGTGCTTGTTTTGTTAACCCACACCAGTAGCTGGTGTTGAAACAGATTTCAGAGTGCTTACATGTGATTTCCTACCAGTTCTGATGCAGGGAGGAAACTGGGGGAGATATTAGTAAACCTACTGGTTTCTTAGCTATATATATTTTTTAAACATATCAGTTATTGCAAGTTTAATCTCTGTATCTCTTTCTGAATAATACCCAGAGTTGTAATAAGACAGTAAAACAAGTTTTCTGAGACTTAGAATTATAGAATCATATGAGTTAAATGGGACCTTAAAAGATTATCTAGCCAAAATCCCTTGCAATGAACAGGGATACTACAGCTAGATCAGGTTGCTCAGTATCCCGTCCAGTCTGACCTTCAATGTCTCCATGGACAAGGCTTCCACCACCTCCCTGGGGAATCTGTTCCAGTGTTTCTCTACCATTATTTAAACAGCCTTCTCCTTATATCCAACCTAAATCTTTCCCCTTTAATTTGAAAGCATCTCCCTTTGTCCTATTGCAACACTAAATCTGTAACTTTCTTCTTATAGCCCTAAGGTCTTGCACTTGAATTTATTGGACCTCATGAGGTTCACATAGGCATACTGCTCAAGCCTGTCTAGGTGTCTCTGGATGGCATCTCACCCCCAGGTGTGTCAACCACAGCACACAGCTTGTTGTTTATCACAGGTGTCTTACAGTCAGTTTCCCAGGCTTTTGCATACAGAAGAGGAAGCTTTTTGTTTTTAGGATATATTCTGTTCTCAGACACCAATTTTTCACCTTAGCCAAGGGAAAAAGATGTACATCATCCCTTGGTCTTCATTCGTTTGAACCACACTGACTGCAGAGAGATCTCATGACATTTAGGACCCTTTGGTTCTGGAGCATGTTTTTTTTTCCCCATGCCAACAGCACGGATGTTGGATCTTGGTTTGTTTTCCTGAGCAGAAAAGCCCAGTTGCTGTTCACTAAGAATGGGAACCACAGAGGTGCTCTCCAGAATCCCTTTTTGCTCTCCCTGGAGCCCATGACAGGATAGAAGTGTTGCTAAAGCTAAAAGTGGAAGATTAGAGTGTTAATGAGTATTTAAGTAGAAACACCTGCATGGAGTGTCATTACAGCTATTAACTGAGTGCCATCATGGCTATTACCCTGGAAAGAATCATAAATATGAATAACAGGAAAATATTTCTCCTCCTGCATATTCTGCTTTCTGCAGCCCCGAAAAGACGATTTGGCCTCACGTGAATGAAGCCATTAGCTGGAAATGCTTTCCCTCCTATTAGCACAACTACAAAATAACAACAGCTCCTGCAGCCTTTAAACCCTTGATTCGGTGGGAGGATATTCCACAGATGTTTCATTAATGCTGTGCAGGGCTTCTGGCTGTTATCAAATTCAGACTCTCTTATTCTCTTCTCTGCAGCAAAATGAGCTTCTCATTGCTGCACCACAATTACCTCTGCTCAGCTCAGAGAGGAGCCAGACCTCTCTGCACCAGATCCATGATGTACAGCACTGAATTGTGCTCTGTTTAAAGGCTGTGAGAATTTTCTTCCTGTTTCCTATGGGATAGAGAACAAAGCTTGAAAAGGGGTTGTAACCTGCTGGGTTGTAGAGATGTTATGTGATTTCATAGCAATTGAGGTAGTAAAGTACCCTGAGTGATTCCTGGGGTTTCTCATACAATAAAACAAATTTTAAAAGAAAAGAAGTATTTTGTATTTTGACAAGCATTATAAATAGATGTTTATATAACATGCACCAACCACAACTAGAGTATGTAACTATGTATACTCTGTTTAATTTAGTGTGTATTTACATCTGTACCCACCAGTGCTATATCTATACACGCTCTTACATATTAGCAGTTTGAACTTATTCTTTTAAAATGATGGAAAACTAGACTTAAATTTACGACCTTAATAAAAGTGTTGGGAGGTTTGCCACTTGCTTTAATACACTCAGAATTTCCCCTCTACAGAGCACCTCCTTCATCATTAACTCACTCCTCTCCTCCTGGGACTTGCTGCCTGGCTTTCAGCACTTTTGAGTAAACCATGAAAATTTCTCAGATATTCTCTTTTGGCAACAGGGAATGCACAAAAATGCAGCAAAAACACTTACCTTTTTCCCTATCCTGGAGGCTTGTTCTCTTCTGAGATAGCCACAGTGATCTGGCATTGGTAGACAGTTGAGAGGGAAGAGTAGCCCAAAATATGAATGCATTTTCTTTCTTCTCCCTCCTGTAAAACTGACATTTCATTTCACCAGGACCCAGCAAAAGGGATTTTTCTAACCTCTAATTGCTGTGAGTACATTTTTCTCACCGGATAGTAGAACTGGCATCACCCTGTGTCATATATATTATTATTATTATTACCATCACTATTATTACTGTGACTGCTATTACTAGTATTATTATTATTCATTAACTCCCTTTTCCTGCTAGGAATGAGGGGGCCTGTAAACCTAACTGATTTTATGTATTCTAGGTGCTTGAAAATAACCTGCTGCAATAATATAAAAAAAAAAACACTGAAAAACACTCTTAAATCCCTGGTCAGGTTGGAAAATCATAGTGTAAAGTGAATAAATAGGAGATATAGTGAGGATAGAGTGATTTTATGCCATCTAGCTCTGGAGGTTTTGTGTTTTCAGGTTTTCTTTCACAGGCAGGAGGTTACGCAATGTGTATTAAAGAGATACTACAACCAAGGTCTATAGAACTTTAGGAAAAAATAACGAATAATGAAATAATGAAATAAAATCATAGAATCATACAACCATAGAATGGCTTATGTTGGATGGGATCTTAAAAATCGTTGAGTTCCATGGAATGTAATAAAAATCATGAGAGATGGTAATGTTCTTATAGCACTAGTATAAAACTGAAGAATGATTCACCTTTTTCTTCTTAAATCAAGGAACTCCGCTACAAAAACCAAACTACTCTTGTCCTTAATGGTGCTTTATGTCTACCTTGCAATGCTTCTTGAAATTTGGGTCCTGGGCTGTGGTCTCCCAGTGGTCTACAAAGTCATGGCAACCAATCCATATCCCAGAACTGTCTGGATCCATGTTCATGAGGGTTCTGCAAAATTTCCGTGGCCCATTCTCAGTTCATTAACTGGTAACTCAAGTGTGTTCCTTACTATGCAACAGAATGTGCTGCTAGCTCATGGAAGTTGCATCAACCTGTGAATAAATGATTGTTCTTGAGCAGAAAATTAATTGCAACTCACACTGTCTATTACAATGGATTGGGGAAGAAAGTATTTTTCTTTTTTGCAAGCTGCACAGGTCTCAATGAATGTCCAGGTTTAGGACTGCAGAGCTGATATCCACACCTGAGTTATTTATTTAGCATGGTATTTATGCTACTCAAAACATAGGTATATGCAATGCAGACATCTTCATATCATTTGATTCCCAAAACTTTCATGGCAGTGGAAGCAACCCAAGAGTTGGAAACTCTTGATCTTGTAGGTCCTTTCCAACCTTGTGATTCTATGTAACCTGCATACTAAAGACCCCAGTTAAAATAATGTCAGTGTGAGAAACACGTCTCACTCTATATGGGATCTGAACTGAGAGATATGCGACCAGAATATGAACTTTCATCTTTTATGAAATATTTGCAAGTGCAAAGTGAATGAAAAGAGGCTCATTGGTCAGACATTAGATTCTGTTGTTCTTTTTTTTCAGTGTCTTATGTTACTGTTTATAGCAACCAGCACTGCTTTTAACACTTTTTTAAAGCCTCTTATGCTGTGAATCAAAGTAGCTTGTAGAAAAAATTGCCCGTCTTTTAGATCTGTCCCATTTCCTTTGCTTTTCTTTTTAAAGGACTTCAAAGCAGACTATTCGTGATATTTTACTATTATTAATTTACTTTTTGGAATTTAAAAAGAACAGCTTTGTATATATATATATATATATATATATATATATATATATAGCTTTACTAGGGAGTTAAGGTATTAGAGTCACTGTCCCTGGAGGATTTCAGGATGAATGTGGCACTGAGGAATATGGTATGATGGGCATAGTGGTAATGGGCTGACAGTTGGAATAGACAATCATAGAATTATAGAACTGTTTGAGTTGGGAAGGACCTTTAAAGTCCATCTGATCCAAATCTGATGCAATGAACAGGAACATTCACAACTCTATCAGTCCCACCACCCGACTGTGGGTGTAGATCACAGTGATCAGAACATATTGAAGAACTCCTCTTCCAGTCAGGGACAATCCTGGGGAAAATATATTTCTCTTCTTACAAACTGGCATTGCAGGAAGCTCTGATGACCTGTTTGCTTGGAAAGTTCTACAAAATTGATTATATGGCCCAGAGCCACGTCTTCAGGTCTGAAAGAGCAGGAATAAGAGATGTTTCTCTGTAAGAGATATACATACTGTTCCTCTTTGAGCCCCTCTGCCTAACTCAATGCAGGATATGCATCATACTCTGTCAGGGAAGACACAAAATAGCTTTGAGTCTGGGGTGTAAATTGTCCTCTGGACATTCTTTGCAGTTGGACACAGTGGTGAATGTATTTGAGAAGTGACCCAGGATCCAGAAGTGGAAGCCTAAATCTGAGATGACCACGATCCTCTTGGGCTTTAATCAAAGACTTTTATTAGTTCCATTGGGTTGAGGAAAAGGATCCAGAGCAGGGAAGGTCAAGTGAAGAATAATGGTCAAGTGAAGAATAATTCATTAAGAGTGCTGAACATTTCAGGAAAAAAAAAAAAAGACAACTCCAGGGCTTACTATCTCCCTGAATTTCAGAGGCTGGCATGCCAGGAGGTGAGAGAGCTGCACAGCCCTCAAATTCTTCACTGGATGCCAAGCTGTATCAGGTCTTATTTTCTGCTGCCTGCAAAAGCAGAAGCATATTAAACCCACATAGCAATTCCATCCAGCTGCCAGGCACCCTGCCATCTATAGAAAGAGAGCTCTTGATTTGCCTACGCTTATCTGACATGCTTGTCACCCTGTGGCTTTGCCAACGCTGTTCTCTGCAGCTCTTTAGTGATGCAGCCTTCAAATGGAAGCAACTTCTGGGTTTAGCTTGGCATCAGATGGGTCTCTTCCTCTGTTTAATTTGCTCGCAGAAAAGGAGCTCGGATTAGGCTGCTGGCAAACAGCTGCTACCAGAAAACCCAGAAATGAATTTCTCTGCATCAGAAAAATGTTAAAAAAGAAAAAAAAAAAAAAAAAAAAAAAAAGAAAGAAAAAAAGACCAAGGGATTTGTTGGAAGCAGAAGAAGCAGCCTTGTGACCTATCTCTTGTTGGCTGCCAGTTTGGCCGTCTTACATAGACACCAATGGTGGGACTCCTGACTGAGTGTGTATTTCCACCTGTCTGAGACAATTCTTTTGGTGCTTATTTGAAGGTGGTTCATCAGGACATGCATGGGTGTGTAGTAAGGATGACTCAGGGAACTACTGACCTGTCATCCTCACCTCTGTGATGGGGAAGATCATGGAGCAGATCTTCTGTAAAGCATTGCTAAGGGACAGGGAACAGAGGGAGGTGATATGGGACAGTCAGCATGATTTTACCAAGGGCAGGTTCTTCCTGACCAACCTTGTGGCCTTCTGCAATGGTATCACAGCATCAGTGGACAAGGGAAGTGTCAGTGATGTAATCTACCTGGACTTCAGTAGGGCTTTGACATGGTCCCATCCTTCTCATTGTAATAGAATGATATGGATTTGACAGATAGACTATTTGATGGACAAGGAACTGGTTGAGATATCATTCCCAGAGAAGTGGTCAGTGGCTCATTGTCCAAATGAAGATCAGTGATGATGCTTTTAAAGCCTTCTATCTAGTCAAAATCTCCTCTATTTTGCTTTGAAACCATTTCCCCTTGTCCTATCACAACAGATCCTGTCCAAAAATGTGTTCCCTTCTTTGTTATAGCATCACTTTAGATACTGAAAGAATAAATTAGGGGAAAATTCCCCAGGTGCTACTACTTAATAAACAACCCCAGTCATTTCTGTTTTGGAGATGTTAGAGACATCTTAACCCTCCTACTTATGTGGAGAGGGGAAACTTCTCATCTCATTCTCCAAGGAGGAGAAGATTTCAAAATTTCAATGGAATAGAGTTTCTTTTTACCCTCTGGCAGCAGAGAGATGATGATCCCTCATTGATCATGGAGTATCACATCTGTGTGATTAACCACAGAACCCTGCTTCCTCTATCTGCAAATATCTAGTTCAAATCCAGTTTTCTGTCAGCCTATTATTGGAGCCTGTAGGACAGATATTCCCACATGGCCCAAGGGGACCACTGTTTTTAAAGTGAGGCGGCTCTATCCCCTTGACCTAAATAGGCAAAGCAGTATTGCTCAATTCCATCTCTAAATCCCCACTCCATCATTATGTGTGATTCCCTCTCCACCCAGGCCAAAACAATGTTTATGTCTCTCACTCTTGGGAGAGATAAAAGCATTAATTTACGAGAAAAAGATTATGACTGAATAGTGGCCATGCGTGACTTGAGAATTAACTCATCACAAGAATTGATTTTTCCTCTTTCTCTCATGCCTGATACCAATCTCTCAGCCTGGATCTTTTGATTTATAACATCATTATTAAAAACAAATAAGTTCCTCCAATTACAATTTCAATAACCTATTGATTTTCTTGGCTTCTGCTGCATGCACTGTTCATTCAGTGCTATACCACTTGCTCTTCGTTTTGATATATTTATTCTCAAACACGGACTTCCTCTGGGATGAATCACCCTGCCTGACAAATCCATTAATAAACTATGAAGCATGGAGGGATGTGGTGGTGGGGGATCAAGAAAAAGAAGAATCAGGGTAGAAGTTTGCTACAAGTTATGAAGGAGCTGCTGTCATTCTGCAGTGGATTCTACACAGCAGTGGGACGGCATGAGCACCCTGGGATGACAAATTTTCTTGAAGGCCAGTTGTTTTCTTTCCAGGAGACCTCTCCATTTGAGTATCTCCACATTGTACTTCCCAGGACGGTAGGTTTGCCTTCACTGCCAGTTCAATTAAATTTTTATAGGACTGACATAATTAATCCAGCAATGGAAAAAGTCTGCATTTTTTGGCTACTTGGTTTCAGAAAGAGGTGTGTTCCTTATCGAAAAGCAAATCAGATTACTACAGCAACCAAACCCAGCTAAGGAAACCATGGATCTCTATCAGCACCCCTGTTGCATTCTGTCTCTACCACCAAAGATAAGCCAGCAGATTTATTTTTTTTTTTAACAAAATATCACAATTAATTCTGTTACTTTTCTGGAACAATGCATCACACAAACAAAACAAAACAAACAAACAAAAAACTTTACTGTAAAGTAGCAGAAATTTATGTTGGCAACTAAAAATACGTCACCCAGGTATGAAATATGCATTTAAAGTCTTGAACATGCTATTGAATGAAGATATACATGCATAAGGGAATATGGCCAAAGTAAGCAACATCCAGAATATATGATCACCAAGGTCTAGTGTCTTTAAATCACCTTTCAGGTCCTGAGCTTGTTTCACTTTTTTTAGCTTAGAGAAGAGCCCTGTTCTACATATTTCCTGCATATAAGACTTAATGAGAGAAGCATAGGAAATCAATTACTTTCTAGAAACACATAATATTTCAAAGCCTCTACATATTCAGCACAGTAATAAAAGTCACGTGTTGATTATGTCATTCAAGGCATGGATCAAAGCATACTGAAGTGAACCACAGACATTTCATTCTTTTTGCTGCTCTTTGTATGAGACCACATATGAATACTTTGCATCATCAGATGGCATTGCAAACTTGAATTAATGTTCCCTATTCATCAAATGAAAACATTATGTTAAGATAATCATAAGTTTGCCAAGAACACTGAAAAGGAGTGAAATGCCAACCTTTCAGTTGCCTGAATAACAGTAATAGACAGACCTGCTGTGAATTCATGTTTATGTGAGGTTAAAACAAAATACTACCTGCGGGAACTTCTTAGGAGATATTAGGGTAAGGGACAATTATGGTTCCGGAGTATTAAAATACAACCTTCTCACTTTTTTATTGCCTTTCTGAAAACTTGCATTGGGGATTTTCAATATAATGATAGTTCTGTAGTGAAGTTTGTAGCCGGAAAGGTTGTTTCTTAAGCTCTGAAGGATTTACATGTTCCTTTGAGGATCTGGGAACTCTGGGAGGAAATGTGGAGGCTGTAGAACTTGTGAAGTCCTGAAGGCTCTGATTATTAAAACCTAGATTTCAAAATGCATGAGGGGAGAGTGGGCTGGGACAGCATATGGAGTTCTCCCTTCTGACAGCAGAAAAAAACCCCTCTGCTTTTCATTCTGAAATGAATTTTCCTCCCTAAGAAAACTGTAATTTCCTGTGGCTCAGAAATGTCAAATTTCAGCTTTGTTTTAGGGCATTCCCCTTCCGTAGTGAGAATCATAGCAACCTTTCTTTATTGATGCTTGAACTTGTGAGGAACCTCATTTTCATCAGATCAGAGCACATTGTGAACAACAGTTAACCTGTCCTGGTGATGCTAAGCATGTTGCTGGCATGTAATACTGGATACTCCTCAATATATTTTGTCTCACAGTTCCTTGTGTTGAATTATGGTCTGATGGTCTGATTTATGTTTTGGTCCTGTGTGGAAACAAGGGTTGGACTTGATGGTCCTTACAGGTCCTTTAAAGCTTGGTATATTCTATAATTCTATTAATTTTTCCTGCGTATTCATCTACTGCCCGTTATTCAACCTTCTGTAAGTAGTTTTGCAGGCTGTGTGCCCACATCTAAGTATTACGCCTATTGCTTCATGAGTCCAGATCTCTAATAAGAAGCAGATCTTTAACCAGCAGCAAAAGACCTGTAAGCAACTTACAGTGTAGAGAGCTGAAAATAGAGAATTAAGTCACAACCAGCTTGTACCAGATGATCAAAGATGCTTTCAGGTGATCATGGAATAAACATAAAAACACAGTCCAGCAGACTAACTAGTGAACATTACATAGTAATTTCCCTGTTTCTGTATTTCCACAGCATTTTGCTGAAACGTTTTGACAGGATGTTCTTGGCTAGAATTCCTATGGGACCATGGACACCGTTTTGCATCTCTTGGGATTTCTATAGTGACCCTTCCTTGCAGACATGTGGTTCCTTGTTTCACTGCAAAAGGGCTTATTTTGAGATATCTGCCATATACCCCAGTTGGCAAAATAGATTTAGCTCCTCATTTCTTTTGTGGCACCATGAGCTGTTATTTAGGATGGTTTAGCAACTGTTTCACGTACAGCTTGGAAGAGATGTGGCAGAGTAATGAAAGAAAGTATTGCTCCAGCTGTGCCAAGGCAAAGCACATATATTATAAACAGAACTCAGAATTCCTTATATCCCATGATTCGACACTACAGAGATCCTCAGCAGCCCTGCTCAAAAGCTTCTTGTCTTGGCAGGATCATATGCAAACCACTGTGGACTGAGTCCATACTACACAAGTCTGTTTGTTATGGTGGTCATCAGTTGATTGAGACCAATATGCCCACAGATCTCATTTGGAAAGAGCTGTACTTTGGAAGTTGAAGTTGCTGATATAGCTTTCCTCACTGAAGGATGGGAATAAATACGGAATAAGAATAAAAATGTACATTTCTCTGTTCATACATGTTGTATTTCTGAAAGAGAACAAACGGCCATCATGTTAAAGACAAAAAATGCACTGGAGACAGCTGGGATTCCTCTTCCTTCCATTAGGTATCTGTCATGTTCTTTATCTAAGCTGGCTGTCATGGTTGTTGTTACTGCCTATAATTATGACTGCTGCAGTCAGTAGAGTTTAGGCCATGTAAGCCATCTAAGCAAACATGGAGACATACTCTGATCTTTCAGCCTAGCTGTTCCTTAGACTGGTTCTGTTTCACACCAAAATTAAGTACTGAGAGGGATGACTCATAAATTCTATCTACTTGTAATGTGAAATGATATTCCTGGTCATATGTGCAAGACACCCTGAGTGTTGCTTTCAGGGAGCCATGGTGCCTAGTAGCTTAGGAATGGAAAAGATGGGGAATGGGTGACACACACATGTTTAAAATGATTGTTTTAATCAGTGCAGCAGGAGTTACAATCATGAATAATCATAAAAAACTTTGTTAAACCCAGACTCATCAAAACCCTATTTGTTCCATGTCTTTGTAATTGGTCTGAGAATTTAGAAGGGTTTGTACTACTGTCTGTCCTTGCAAAATCAGCCCTGCCAATACTTCCTTTATCGGATTGTTTTAAGAACTTGAAAATTTACAGCAATAGCTGATTTCTTCATTAGAAAAATTTAAAAAAATAATAAATTGATAATTGGGTGCTCCAGTTTTTCTTTATTTCCCTTGCCCTACTTCTTAATTTTCATCCATTTCTTTTGACATTTTACAATTAAAATGATTTATGTCAGAAGGGATACGGTAGCTTGATAAGGCAGCCTTTAGGTCTGTGCAAGAAATGCTTGAATACAAGGGAGTTAAGTGGCAGCCTAGTGGTTTCTCATTGCAGCTGTGTAAGAAAGCTATTACATCCTCCTTACAGCTTTTTCTTGTTTTCCAAACCATCATTGTGTACATTTCAGCTAAGCCAAGAAAATGAGCCCCTTCCTAAGTTGTTCTTGGAAACCTGCCAGTGAATGTGAAACCTGTGATAAGGGCAACATCATCTTTCACGAGATGCTTCTGCTTCTGAGAAGGGAAAAGTGCAGCTTGAAGACTGAGTGGTACTAAGGGAAGGAAGACAGAAGGAGTTCTCTATCTTGTTATTTGCATATTGGAAAACAAGGTTTGAAGGAGTGTCTGGAGGAAAGTACTCAGGAAAGAGTATTAGAGAAGAAGGAAGAGACTGAGCCAGGATGAAGGGATTACAGGCTGTAGCTGGTACAGCCATCAAGGTGATGAGTGGCTGATAATGGGACGTCTTCATTTTTTCTTTACTTTTTCTTCACTTATTCTTTGCAGCTTCCTAGTCCTGTAGATATGGAGAAAAATGCTTTCTTGCTGCTAGATGGAGTGAAGACAGAGGGTTTATTGTTCTGGATCCTGTTGCTCTCCAATAACTTACCAATCACTGACACCCAAGCAGCTGAGATAAGCAAGCGTAGTAACAGAATGATAGAGGTGGAAAAGTATTTATTCACAGAATGACAGAATCATTAAGGTTGAAAAAGACCACTAAGATCACCTAGTCCAACCATCAGCTTATCACCACCATGCCCACAAAACCATGTCTCTTAAACACATCCATGGGTGGTGACTCCATACCTCCCTGGGCATCATGTCCAACTTAATCCTCCCCCAGCACAACTTAAGGCCATTATCTCTTATCTACAAATGACACACAGAGATAATACGTGCCTTAGTTTTAAGCCTAATGGATTTCACACACAAATCTAAGAAGGAAAAATGAGATATAGTTATTTTTATAGACAGCTGGGAGCTAAATACCCTTAGAGAGTGATTTGAACTATAGAAGACTGAACAACCACTTCTCTCCATGATACAGAGGAGTCTTTGATGAGTACAGTCCTATTTTAGGTACTAGGACCTATGCAAGTAAAATGCGTATCTTACTCCACTTGCACTTTCCGAAGTCCCGTGTAATACATTATGCATTAAATTATACATCTTATTTCAGAAGAACTCTGATCTTCCTGTTGCACTGTGGATCTCAAGCACCATAAGGAGTTTATGTGAAACTTTTTACAGCATTAATTTTCCTCACATCTCTTCCCCCACCCCTCCTACTGTACTTCTCAATCCAACAGCATTCTCTCCAATTAAGATATAAAGTTAAGGCTTAGTGGCAGAATTATTATTATTACCAGCACAGTTTGTGACTCATAAAATTGCAACAACTGCTCTGCTTCATGTCAAGGAGGGGTAATTAACCAAGATCATCGATAGCACCAGGTGGTGATTCATTCAGAACAGGAGATAATCAGAATGTGTAGCAGAGCTCAAGTGCCCACTGGACAGTGCTGTATATTTCACCAGCCATGAAATATACCCAGAGCTGTTTTTTTTTTTCCTCCCTGGCAAGCCAGTAAGTTGTCTTTAATAGGGCTTTAAATATTTTTTAATTGGCACTATATATTTCTCTAGGAAATATGCAAAGTGGCTGTAGAAAATGGGACAGGACCACTCTTACAGGCATCAACCCTCTCAGAGGCTCATGGGGAGAATGCCAATTCCTTGTTCTTGCACAGAAGGAGGAATCAGCGGGCTAAAGATTTGCCACATTTTAGAAAGCTGAGGTGCCGTGTACCAAATGTGAGATAGCTTTGTCCATACTCTGCACATGAATAAATGCAGTGTGAAAAGCTTAAAAACCAAATAATTGAGTTAGTGTGAGGTTGGTTTGGGGCTAATGCACCCTGCTGTTTTCTCAGGCTCATTAACAGATGCCCAGCGGTTACAAATGCAGTTATATGAGCTCTTGTTTAGGGCTGATCTCTACAGGTTGGTGTTAGAGCACTACGAAGAGCTGCAGGTACGATTTTGTTCTGACATCTAGTTTTGCCATAGAATAACTTATTTTCACTGTACTGAAACATATTATGATACTACTGGAAACTAACTCGATTCTGGGACCTATTTTTGTGACACTGAAGTAATTTGTTTCAGGATAGAAACTCATTTTCTAGCCAAATATACAAAGTTCCGCATTTTTTATTGCTTGGAAATTGGCCTTGGTCATTATTATTCAAAATCAGATGAAAAATATCCTGTTCAGCTACTTGATTTTTGAAGTTAAATTTCCAAACAATTCAGAAACTTTTTTTTTTTTTTTTTAACCGCAAAACAGGAGCTAACAACAGTCAGATTCCACTCATGCTCCTGCCAAAAGTGTCATCTCCTGTTCACTCAGGACCATTGTTGATAAACACACCTATGCATGGTGATTCATTTTCCATCCGCTCATCAGACCTTCACTTACCCTGGTTGTGCTCTTGTGATGAAGTCTAACACTCAGCTCAGGTTGGATGTTGGGAAGAATTTCTTCTCTGGAGGAGTGGTAAGGCATTGGATCAGGCTGCCCAGGGAGATGGTGGAGTCACTGTAGAGAGTCACTAGGAGAAGTGGCAAAAAATATATTGGAACTAAAATACAGAGATGTTTTCTGGGTTAAATTACACTCAAAAAGCTCTACTCCTGTATGGATTCCCACCTCCTGTCTTGGCCAATGAAATGAAGTACAGATGTAGCACAAGTAATATGGAATGCTCTGGGTACCCTTATTGAGGCAAGTGAATGATGCCAGTCTCATAGATCTGACTTTAAGAAACATAGAATCATAGCATGTCCCAAGTTGAAAGGGACTCATAAGGACCATTGAGTTCAACTCCTGGATCCACACAGGACCACCCACAAACAGACCATAAGAGCCAAAATACCAACAGCATCAGAATACCCGGATGATGTCAGTGGTCCTTAAATAATTTTAAATCCAAGTTAGGTTTAAGATAGTATATAAAAAATGTCCCTATAAAAAAAAAGGGAGAAGCACGACCTTTCTGCATTCTTTTCTCTGTTATCACTTTTAGAAATGCTCATGTCCCTCAACTGTGGTAAAAGGCAGCTACATTCTGTAAGGATTTAACTAAATTATTAGTAAAATTTTCCTCAAGACCAAAAGGGATCACCATTCCTCACCTAATACAATGCCCAAACCTCTGGGAAGCTTACCCATGCACTAAAGCTTCTATCTGATATGAACATGATTGCAGTAGTAGTTCCCTGTGAGAATGTGTACATCAAGGTAATGCTTGCAGATCACAGCTGCCTTTTCATCCATTGCGAGTTCTGCAACACGTGCACTCAGCTTTGGCTGTTTAGAGTTTCAGTCCCAAAGCAGCCCTATGGTTGGTTAGGAGAGATCAAGAAGTTGCAACGGATCCATGATACTCATCAGGAAAGGTGATTCCAATTCTAAACAGAACTGCGACTTCTGTGCATGCTTTTCACCCCTCCTGGGACTTGACTTTGCTGTTCATTTACCACGCTTTGTTAATTGCTTTGAAAGCTGTGATGAAGTGAGTTACCTGGTTGCCAGCTGTCACTGATGATTTATATCATCTGTTCAATGAACACTGGCTTTTAACTTTGTGCAGCAGCTTCACCCTACCACCCTTCATCTCCTTTCAATAGCTTTTTGGGGTGACTTTAAAAAGTGCAATTTCAACGATTTCCCCAAAACCCAGGGAAAAGAAAATAGATAATTGAGTTTTGGCTGCTGTCCCCTGCCCTCAAGCTGCCTCTGTGCTGCACTAATGTTGGCTTTTCTCTCTTAGAAGTGCGTCAGCAAGGGTTAGAGACTTCTAAAGATGTCCACTTCTGTGAGCACCATTAATCATGGTCATCAAGGGGGATATTGCTATCTTTCACACCATGCCAGTTTTCACCCTGCTTTCCAAGGGCCTTTACTGTAGCATGTGTTCCTTAGGCTAAGAGAGAGCTACCCCATGTTACAAGACCCAGAAAAATAAACATGTCAGGAATGTGATGATCCTGTATCATTAGCAAACCCAGCGATTTCAGACTTTGGGAATCAAAAGAGTAAAAGGATCTGAAAGAGTCTAAATGAGAAGGACTCATCCAAAACCCTGCAGAGGACTGATGGGTACGAAATGTCTTTGCTGGTACATATTTCATCTGCAATAAACGGAAATGAGGCAGCTCTCTACTGTGTAATCATTTGAACCTCCCCAGTATGTCCAATTTGATGGGTATCTCGATGATCAGTTTAGCTAGTGAGCAATTAAAGACTAATTTGCATCTGCACAGGAGATTAAAACATTGGATGGATTAATTTTTGAAAGCTGCTACTTCTCATGGAAGACAGCATTAATTGATTGGATGTATACAGAGCATTTCCCTTAACTAAGAGAGAGATGCTGCAGTGAAATTCAAGAAAATCTTTGCTTCGCTCAACACACATCCCAAGTGATAAATGTCTTCACCAGCTCTTTTAGGTAAAGACAGTAGTTGTTACATGGCTTCACTCCAATAAAATTTAAGCTACCACAGTATGCAGAGTTTATCACTCACTTAAGTTGCAATGAAGCAATTTTGATGCTGGCCTGTAGTAAATATATCAATTTGGGCATGCACTGCAGCACAAGGAATGGAGCATCTCTTCTAGTATCATGCATGTTTATGTTGTCTTAAAGAGCCGGGAAAATGCTACTAGCAACCCTGGTATTGAGCTGGGTGAAGAATCCCCAGTTAAAAATTGTTTGCATAGGAAAAAAAAAAGTCAATCCATCAACAGTGACATGGCAGGTGGGAAAGAGGCAGTTTTTCCACTGCAAACAATATTGGGAAGGATTATTTTTATGCACAGCAACACCCAGTGAAGCTGTGCCCAGAAGAAATATAAAAACTCCATTTGCAGGGCTGAAACGACTGCCTGTTTTGTTAATGGAGCAAAAAGAAGAAATAGAATAAAAATATATAAGATGATAAAAAATATTTTTATACAATATGAGATTAAAAAAAAAAAGGCAAACAACCAAGCCTGCATGATTTACATGCAGTTTGATCTTACTTACTTTGGAGACTCAGGAGTATTTCTGTCCCACAGCCATTTTTATTGTATTTCCAACCTGCTCTTGAGTAAGTAAAATATAAAATCCTTTAGTGTCCTGTATGGCAGTAAACCAGTGGTTTCATAGCAGGAATTGGGATGTTAGGTATATTTTACATACATATGCACACAACCACACAAATAGGGACCCAGAACTCTCTTTTTATAGCTCAGTATATTATATATACTGCACTTTAAACATATATTTTTCTGAGGCTGCCAACCTCCACTCCATCAAGAGAAGCTATGTCATTTTCTTTTCTCTCTCTGCAGGCTAAGCAGTTTCAAGCCATCTTGATGCCTGGATGAAAGATGTTTCTTCTGAGTCAGCAGTGTTCTTCTCCAGCATTTTGCAAGGTGTTTTCTCCTGCTGGCAAAATCAGGTAAAATGTGGTCTGGGGTTGTCTGCCTGCTGAGCATATACAGCTGTCTTTGATGGGTTTAGGAATGATGCTTCTGAATATCAAGCTCAGGGCGTTTAAAACCCTAACTCAGCATGTGAAACTGGAAAGACTTTTGGATACATCTACTGTACTTGGGTTCATCCCAACAAATGTGCCTGCCGAGATAAATGAAGCGGAATGCTGGTGAAATGTAGACCATCTTGGTTCATCTTTATGGTTGAACTTGATGATCTTAGAGGTCTTTTCCAGCATTAATGTTTCTGTGGTTCTATTGTTCTAACAGGCAAGTACAGTAAGCATGAAAGAGATGAAAGTCATCTCTAACTGTTTTGATCCTTTCTTTCCTTCCAAGTCTTTCAGGATGGGTAAATAGTAAGAAGGAAGTGAGTAAGTGCAACAAGCCAACAAACCATACCTGAAATTCACAATATGCCTTCATTATGATGTAGCACTGTTAATGACTCTTTGTAACAGATTGGAAAAATCAATTAGCATATCGTCTGCTAACAGAGCATCACTTTTCTTCCATTTTCTCTATTCTGGTGTTGCTAGGGCTTGTGATGCTATCAAAGCTCATGTCCAATCTAGTTAAAATTGTAATAACTCTTGAAAAAGGATGATTTTGTTAAAAAATTGCATGTAGATTAGGAAAGCTTTCAAGGTCATTTTGTTTTTCTGCTGGATATTTTCAATATGTCTATTAAAAATCTGTGTATGTATGCATGAAATTATCCCCATCCTGGTACTTCTCCCTGACTTCTGATTGTGCTTATTTTTTTCTTCCCAGAAATACTAGTAACTTAACAGTTTTTTACTTTAAACAGGCTTTTAAAGGGGCAACACTTTGGTCTCCAATGGAAATTTACTTCCATTCCACCCTGTTGCGATCTTAAGGTAAGGAAATCTGGTATTTTTTTTGTAGTAGATTTTTTGTTCCTCCAGTATTTAGGAAAGATCTCTCATCTCTTCTGTCTTTGTCTTCAGCTCTATCCATGTTACTCACAGCTGGTTTGACAATGAGTGATGCATACAGTTAAGCAGCTGGGCTGAGACTGAGATGCATCTCTCAAGATGAAGGAAAATCAGCTGGCAGGTGATGCATTGTATTGGAGACTCCCAAATCCCAAATCAGCTTCTTGGAGCTTCTTGTAGGACACTGAGATGTACATAAGACAGTTCTCTGTCCCCTGTCCTTCTCCATCTCACTTCTATCAACAATATGACAACTGAATGTACAAATTCCAGCTCAGAGTGACTTGCATTGAAAGATGCAGCTTTACATCTGCAGCTATTAATTCTAAGAATATTTCAATTTCCTTTCAATGTGGAAGGAAGCTTTCTCCTAATTTTGCCATTGATTGTCTTTTCCTTTAAAGGATGATAAGAAAATACAAGATGCCAAAATTACAAACAAAACAATACAATGTCCTGAAATGTTAAATGCATCAAAATGCCATCTATGCACAGTCTTGGTTCTGATCATAGCTTTGAAGGAGTGCTACACTGCTGATATGATAGAGTTCTGCAAACTTGAAAAATAATGTGAGCAAAATCAATTTTGCTACCTTGAGGTTATGGGGACAAGTTGCCCTTGTAGTAAGAAAAGGAAGGGAAAATCCAGAGACAAGGGCTAGGAACATAAAGTGGGATCTGTGTCGCAGGGCTCTGTGCCTTTTAGGTCACTGTTTGCATTCCCAATCTTTATTGTTTTGGGCATCCTACACTGGTCACTACCATGGGTGGAACATGGAAGGAGATGGACATTTAATCTGGCTAACCTGTCTGTCCTGTTCTTCATTGTGCAGTGCAGATATATGCACTGTGTCAGAACAATTTATTCAACCATTGCCATATTTAACAGCCTTGTAGGTCGGACTGGATGCCATTACTGCAACTATATTGGCAAAAGCTCATTGCAGTTCCACTGGAGTCCTCCAGTGTTTATGGCTCTTAAGGATCTGAAATATATAGGCTGATGTCACAAGAATCTTGTGTTTTGCAACAAAAATCAAGAGACACAGTTTCAGAAGACATAAGTTTCTGGAAATACACATAGCAGAATGAACATACATTTAAGAAATTGCTTGACAAAATATCCAAAATTTAATCTGTTATTGTCATGTAAATAAACTAATAGCATACACATTAAAACCAAAGTGTTGCAACAGATCTGCAAGAATCTCAGACCACAGTAATTCTCTGTTTTCCATCTCCCCATATATAGTAGAGTTTTCATCCCCTTGTCCATACAGATATTCAGGAAAATTAATCCATGGAAACAAATGATCACAGAACCACTTGAGTCAGGAGGGGTCTGAAGGTCATCTAGTCTAACTCCCCTGTAATGAACAGGGAAACCTACAGCTATATCAGGTTGCTGAGAGCCCCATCCAGCCTGATCTTGAAAGTCTCCAGGGACAGGGTATCCATTGCTTCACTAGACAACCTATTCCAGTGCTTCATTACTCTTATTGATCGGAATAGGCTCACTAT
The DNA here is from genome assembly GCF_054131305.1 of Coturnix japonica. Lineage (NCBI taxonomy): Eukaryota > Metazoa > Chordata > Aves > Galliformes > Phasianidae > Coturnix > Coturnix japonica. The sequence goes on from NC_140664.1 coordinate 1,088,345, forward strand.
CCTCTCTTTTAAAGCTTGAAGCCTGGACTGAATTTAAGTGTCTGTGACATTGCATTGGTGTGGATTGCCATGTTCTGTGCATTCTCTTCAAAAAGAACAGCCTTTAACATTGGTCTAACTTGGCCAGCTTTGACAAGCTGCCCATCATCTCTGGATGGAAAAACTCATTGGAAGAAAAACATGTTACTCCTGGAGAGAAATGTCCAGGACCTACAGGACACGGAAAAACTAGCACACAGTATGAATGAAAGGGTGGCCATGTCAAGTTACATAAATGAAATATTATAGTCTGCTTTGCCCAGATCACAGATATGGACAGCTCCTTCCTGCATACCCACCAGACAATCCAATTCAGGTCAAACAGGTAAATTTGAATGAGTAAATAAAGGTGGCCAAGTGTTTTGAATTAGCCTTAACAGCCTCAAAGATGTATGATCATGTCTGCTTTTGCTTCTGATACATTTTTATTTTGACTCTTTGGCAAGGACTCAGTGTTTTCTAACTCCTTCAAGTGTTGGAAATTTTCCAGTTCCTTCTTGTGTGGTGAGAATACGAATGTAGGAATATGAAGCTGGAATATGTGGCATCAATACAAAGATTCTGTTGTACTAATAACGTGTGTTTCCAAAGATAACTTCTTCCTTCTCTGGATCTCTTCTTACCCCTCTCACCACTCCAGGAGTTCTGCCTCCCAAAAACTAAGGCTCTTTATATGTTTCTCCATCTCAGAATTTCCTGGCGAAGGATGGAAGTTGATTTGCCATTTGAGCTGCTGTATTTGGTCACATTATGCTTCGCGTTGCTCACTAAATATGGTTCAGTGGTCTGTTAAAATTAATTTCATATTAATTGTTTTAAAACCAACAGCATCCTGCGCTGCCTTGGGTGAGCGATTGCCTTTCTCAGCTGGGAAATAATTTTGGCATTTCATTTGGAAAAAAGTAATTAACTGCATGGGTATGCTTAGTTGAGTAAGTCATTACAATCTCTGACTTATGCAAATGAGATTGTTGAAGTATAATTCTGAGTGCGATAAACACCTTTCTCCCCTCCCCCCCCCACCCCCCATACACACACACACATAAACTTTTAATTTGCACAGTCCTTCAGAACATTGGTGTGCAAATAAAAGCTGTTCATGGGTTAATTTATAAATCCCAGTGGAATGATCAATTCTCAATAAGCAGATGAAATGCAACGGAGCATCCCTGGGATTTCTCAAGGATTCTTCTCAACACTTCAATTGATGGTTAACATGATGTTTCTACTTGTTCAGATGTCCCTGTGCTCATTTTACAGTTGCTGTAGCATAAAACATGCTTTTAGGGTCATCTTCATCATATTCTGACTTTCTTAATTAAGATGTTTGTTATGTGTGTTATGAAGACACAGGTGACAATACTTATGGATTTCAGTAGTGTATTACTAAGTTCTATGTAACCATCCATGACTTTTTTGTTCAAAGTAGTTTAAACTTTTAATTGTTAGTTATTAATTTTTTTTCTTCATTTTTATCATATTCCTTCAGCATGTGGGTTTTTTGCTCCTGAAACACAGCATTATTATTCAAATTTCTTGTCCAGTTAAAGTAAAGAGATGAATGCAAAGACTAAATAAGCACAAAGAAAGTGCTAGGAAATTATTTTACCCTACCTAATTAATTTCTTGCCTAAAATAATCTTTCGTTTACCTTAAAACTACTTGGGAACTTGGAGAAAAGAGTATCTCAAGGACAGATGACTTAAACAAGGGAATAGATGTTCTTCTTTGTTCTCCACAAATGATACTATATGGACACTGGGATTAGGTCAGATAGCTCCCTATCTCTATCCTATTTTGAAGAACTGCATTTTGTAATAGAGGTCTGAGTAAAACCAAGGGTCTGATGTCTCTGGAGAAAACCTTGAGTTTGGAAAACCCTGAGTTTGGACAGATCTATGCTAGCAGGGCAAAAGATTTCTATAGAATTTGATATATCATCCTTTAGGGTAGTGATTTGGTGGGGCTTAAGTTTTTTCTGCCTTCAGTGCAGGAGCTTACATCCTTCTTATCCTCTCTATTGATGAACATAAACTTGAATATAAGAAGAGCCCTTGGATGGAAGAGGTGGGGAGATGGGTAGTGAGGGAATTGTTGATGGCACTGACAAAACTGGTACCTTTCTGGAAGAGCATTTCTCCTTTGACAAGTCTGATTAAAGGAGAAATCCTCTTGGAAGCATGAGGTCAGTAGCTCTGACCAAGCCGGTACTTCTTTGAGAGATCCAGCTCATCTGTGCCTTGCACTGAGCTTCTTGTAACCGTGAAGAGCTGTTAACAAGAGATGCTTAATTGTCTCTGGCTGACAGGGGACTGCCAAGTGGCTTGGCAGCTCAGAACGCCTTTCTGTGCTCCCAGGAAGACAGGTCTTTGCAGATGCTGAGGTTTCAAAAAGAACAGTTGTTCCCAGCTGTCAACAGACTTGATTTTCAATTTGTGCTTCTTTTGAATGCAACATACCATCTGTTTTATGCAAATAGACCTGGTCCACAAATTACTGGATTAGAGTTAATACTCAGGGTCAAACAAAACTGTGACAGCTATGAATGGTACAAGCCTAGGTAAGAAAGATGGAAAAACAGGCATTAACAGTAAAACTGTGCTTTGGCATTGACTGTGACTTCTGAGATTAGGGGCCCACCTTCTGAAGGTAGATCTATTTACTGGCTGCAGTCTGCATTGAAAGTTGGGTGCAATGCTTTCTTTGCAGTCAGGAGATGTACTGTATATATGGAACTGCCTTTAAAAATATATTTTTTATTTTTATTTCATTTTATTTTATTCATTTTATGTGCAAACATTGACCTGAAGATGGAAATACCAGAGTTCTGGGACTCTGCTCCCAGGAACATTGTGTGTTTCTCTTGGTAAAACCATCTCAGCTTAATTAACTCTCTTTCAATACCAGAGGGTCAATCACATCATAATAACTGTTGAAAATGACCTAGGAGGAAGAGAACACCAAGGTCCTTTTCTTAGTTTCACCTTTCTACATATACCTTTCCTCTTGCCTGTCTCTCCAAGGGTTTGGAAGAATGAATCTGAAACGAGAGGATACTGTCTCAGCTTGGAGAGAGTCAGGGCAGGTGATTCTTGCAAAGCAGATGTTTTCTTCTCTTAAACAAAGAAAGAGAGAGCAGAAGCCAAGAATCTGTTAATCAGAATTTATCGATGGCAGTTTGTTGAAACGCAGCAGCTGGTTTCGCCTTCGTTAGTTCCCTAATGAAAGTTTTTCAACACCGTGTCAGGTGTTGGGGAAAAAAAAGAAGTTACTTAGAGAAAGAAATCTTGTTGCAAGGTCAAGCTGAGACTGTTGCTGCTTTAATAAACACCTCAAATTGTCTCTGATTAATTCTAAATAAATTTCAGGGCAGAATTGCCTGCGTGATAAGTGATTTCAAGCAAGTGCCGCTGACATATTGAGCTGATTGAGATTAAGGGGAGAAAGAGATGAACAATGAGGTGAGATTAGAAACTCTTTGTCACATAGATTAGGACCTGGGAGTGGAAGGATGACACAATCATTTGTCATGTGTTGGAGGTGAGCAGAATGAATGAGGATTTACTAGAAGATAGCCTGAGACTTGGAGTGTGGCTGAGTTTCTTAATAGGCAAAGTCAGTGAGAGCCTTAAAAAATACTAGTGTAAGACAGGAGGAAGTTTATTTGTGCCTCTGGAGACTGGAAAAACATTGGGAATCAGTGGAAACTGATGGCACAAGGAAGTAGTGAAACTGGTGCAATCATATTGCAGGAAGGGATGGCCAGCTTGAGGTGTGGGGCTGATCTGTGGTTCTGGCATAAATTCCCCTCAGTTTAGTTTTGGTATAGCAGAGTTTCTGAGTTAGATACATATACTGACTCCAAGAAGAGGCAAATACAGACTAAACAGCACCAATACCCAGCAGAAGATCAACCCTGTGGTTTTCTTGTGTGTGTGTGTCAAACGTTGCCATCAGACCAAACATGGCAATGCCCCATGAGAAACAAGAGGCTTCTTCAGCACTCTTGATAATCCTGGCAAAGACCATAGAGGTGTTTCCCTATCTGTCATCTGATCTTGAGTTTAAAAGTTGTAGTTGCTACCTGCTAGAATAGCCTGTAATGGCAACCCTTGTGGTCAAAACCCACTGATACACTTTAGATATGCTCTTTAGAGCCAAAGACTTTAAGAAGAGTGATGGAATAGTGAACAGCTATTAAATTACATAAAAAGAAGTGGAGTCAGAGTGAAAATTCCCACAAAGCTGAGGAAAGTGAGTGAAAGAGCTACTGTTGTTTGGAACATGTAAAATAATCCAGATATATACAGGAAAATGGCTGCTGGGAATGTGTCTTCACTGCTTTTCTATTCTCAGTGTCCTAAATTTCTTTCCAGCTCAGATAGCAAGGGTTTTTTGCATACTGAAGAGCATTTCCTTATGTGAAACAATGGAAACAGGACTTTTTTCAAAGTCTATAAATTTATTTTAGCCTAAGAAAATGATGCAGCAGTGTATTCCCATCCCCCATTAAAAAAAATTAATTACAACTGCTTATTTTTTAATGAATGTCTTAATCAGACTTTTGCCTATTAGCAGAAGCACTACAGAAATTCAAATCACCCCCATTAATAGGTGAGAGATGTTTACTAATGACCCCTATGCTGAGTGTTATATTAAAAAAGTCTTACAAAGAATTATTACTCCCTGTAAAAGCAATGACTTATTCAAAAGCAGGAGATGATATTGTGTGCAGGCAGGCAGGGAGGGGGCCTGTAAGAAGTCACCAGGATTGGTACATTTGCAAATCGGTTCTGGAGGGCAACATAAATAAATATAGAAGAACTCTGAAGAAAATAAAATAGTATGAATCATAAATCAAAGCAGTGTAGTTGAGCTGCACAGGACACTGCAAATAGATAGGCTAACAGAAGGAAATATTGGCTCAGGCATAAATAGCTCTTAATAAATCATCAGCCAACAGTAGCAGGGCAGCAGCATCCTTGCTGAAGATAATGACAGCTGGAAACACCTTGCTGGTGCTTGTGCATTCACTATGTACCCAGTCTCTAGATCAAAGAGCTTGCTGGAAAGATCTCTGAGCCCGTTCTGCATTCAATAGGAATGTCACTGAGAGAAAATGAGGCTCCAGTTGTATTGAAATTCTCCTATGGGATGACGATTGGCAGGCTAAGTCTTGAGAAGACATTTAAGACTGCAGTGTTCCTGCCTAAGGTATTAACTCCCTAAGAATATGCACCGTATATTTTTGAAATGGAATGTATGGATTTGCAATCAGATATTCAACTCAAAAATCTGATCGTGTCTCTTTACCAGACTTTTATAAGAGAAAAAAAACACCCTTGTTTCACAGTCATGCCTTATTCATATCATGGCTTTCGACAGTGTGCGCACATCTGTGAGCAACTGCTTTGAAGGATGAAGCATGGAAAGAACAAACTTTCATACAGAACCTCTTCTGAACACCTTGAGAAGTCACTAAGAATTGCAGCCACCGCCATCGAGCCAGATGGAAGCATTGGTTTCACAAAAATACTGTTACATGTCCTAATAGCTTTATATTTTTGTTGCTCTCTTTTTAAATATACTTTAATAGAAATATTAAAAATTAAGTTTTGCTACTTATAAACATCAGCTGTATTACATATATTTTATGAGACTTGCTCCAAAAGTAATGCCTCTTGTTTTATTACATTGCTCCACAGTGTCAGAAGCAGATGTTGGTGGCATGACAGTTGTGGCTGAACCTTCCCAACAATATTCCATTACATTTGGTTGCCATGCAATAGATGGCAGCAGAGGGGCAGCCTGATAATATGTTGTCTGACATGGCAGTATGGATAAAGCAAAGCTGTGTCATTGTATTCCTCCACGTGGAAAAAAATGGCACATCTTCCCATTCATTGATGCTTGCTGACTGTTTATGGGGAACTGACAGTGGATGTATGCACAGTAAGGCAGCGGGTTGTATGTTTCAATTGTGCTGACTGCAACAGTGGGTAATCTTTGCTGGTTCAGTCTTTGATGAGCATGTCATGTTGGATTTTATTCATTGCTGGTGAAAATGCAGAGCTAATGGTGGTGACTATGTTGAAACAAATATATATTTGTATATATTTTTTATAGCTAAGAATTTTCTCTGTTAAGCAGAGTATACATTGGAACAGGCCGCCCAGGAAGGGGTGAAGTCATTATCTCTGGAGGTGTCCAGGAAATCTGTAGATATGTCACTTAGGTACATGGTCCATTGGGCATGGTGGGGATGAGCTGCTGGTTGGACTAGGTGGTCATAGTGGTCTTATACAGTCTTAATGATTCTATGATTCTGTATTGTTTCTCTTTTTTACAGGAAGTTGCCAGTGGAAATCTGTCCACAATGAAGGAGGTGGCCAGAGTAGCTGGGTACACTGAATCCTCTATTTCAAAAGTCAATGAGGTGTTGTTACTGTGAATGTAAAACACATTGGAGACAGAAGGAAAGGAGGAGAAGATAATGCGTGTCATTTTGCAATCAGTTCATTAGGAAAAGGAAAAAAAAAAAACAAAACAAAAAAACCCAAAAAGAAACATTAAAATTCCTATACTCTGAATTTTATCTGCCTCTGATAGAGCTGTCAGGTTCATGACAGCTTTTGTATTTAACAAAAATAAGGTAGGCCATGAATTTTAATAGAACAAGCAACAGCTCTGGGACTGATTGAATTGCTTCAGTGTTCCATTTTGTCCAGTAACCTTGAGAAAAACATCATCGGGATTAATATGTAAATGCATTTTCCACCCTGCCTGTGAATATAGTGACATTGTAATTGAAAGCAATGCAAAAGTTAGTGCTGATGGATTGCTCCAACTGTTCAGCTGGTTAGCCTATTTAGAAACACATTAGCCTGTGAGCAGGCTACTTACTACTTTGTTCACTGTGTTTTATGACCCACAACGTACATGTACTGTTAAATGTCTATAAGCCATTCATCACTCAAAGCAAATCCCAATGTTTTGCTCAAGAAAACTGAAGTTCCCAAAGAGAGTTAGTAGCGCAGAGAAGTTAAGGTAGGAAGTGATTGTGTTGGACAGTGTTAAAAGGGTTTTTAGTTCACTGCTGGTCTGCCTAGGTGATGTATTTACAGTCTGACTAGCACTGACACTGACTGGGGTCCCTTGAAGTTTGCAGACTCCAAATTGAAACGGTTGGAGGAGGAGAATTGATGGTTTTACCTGAAGACATTCCTGAACATCCAACTCAGTGATTTACAGGAACTACACAGTCACGTGAGTAGTACAACACAACCTTTGAGGCAATGAAAAAGCCATGGTGCCACACTCTGTAATATCACCACCTAGGAAAGACCGACCCGATGATCTCCCTTTGTAAAACTTCCATTACCCCAGCAGCATAAGGAACTTGTATCCACGACTTTTCAACCTGTGTATTATATTGTTACACATGTGAGTTCACTATTAAGTTCCTCACTTAATAGTGAGGAAACCAGCTGGAATAGAATGTCCTGAAAGGCCATATCATAATTTCATGCAGTAACGACTACACCTATAGCAACGATACCCTGCCAGATCTTTAAGTGGCTGTTTGTGGTTTTGATTTATAGATCCCAAACATTGACACATCTGTCATTTCTTATGGGCCAGCTGTTGAGCAGGGATGGGTTGATCTTATTTAAAAAAAGAATACGTGCTTCTTGGTGTGAACATTTCATTAGAACTCTGGTATCTTATATTCTCCTTGACAGTGGCCATAGCTTTTTGTCTTGTACTTGTTTTGGGTGGTGTAGGGTTCTGTGAAATGGCTACTGGGATCCTCTTCAGGTATGTCTGCAAAGAGCCTTGCTATATAAAGTTTGAATAAGCCTGGTAGATGGGAAGAATTGCATACACCGAGGTAATTCTTATCATTATCATAATGGGAATCAGCATTAGAAAAGAGTGTCAAAATGTTACTGTGAAAACATAAGATCACTGCCAGACGGGGAGAGATGGTGTACCCCAGAACTGTGTTTGTTAGGTAATAGTAACTGAGGAAAGTGACAGACTTACAGCAGGTGTGTGGGAGACTCCAATGCGTCTTGAGGTTGGGGCGGGCTGTACTTCAGTTCGAGCTGAGCAAATGCTTTCTGAGCAAAATGGCATTGCCATGGTGCTATAATGATAGCATGCTCCTGTAGCAAGCTGGGCTGCTGACCACTGGTTGAGTGCGCTGAGAGCAGTGCAGAGAAATGTGGTCTTTTGAAGGGCACAAAGCGCCTTGATACCGTTATTTCGCTTTTGGCAGTGGTTGGGATTGCCTTGCAATTTCTATAGAAAAAAAAATTTGCTTTTCAGAGTTTTCATTCTTTTCAGCATAGGGTTAGTCTGGTCAAACACCTTGCTGTGAGGTTGATGCATGGGTTCAGTGATCAGAACAGGCCAGCGATCACTCACCTGAGCTAACATCCACTTTGTAAGGTCTGATAAAGGTTTCTATACAGCTGAGTGAGGGACATCACCAAAAACTTGGTGAAATGAAGAAACAATTAATCAGCCAGGTTTGGTCTAAGGCAAGCAGAAGACAGTGCTGCACTGATTACTGTTCTGAAGTTGATCTAAATGGCTCAACCTCAAAGCTATAAACAGCTTTTGGAAGGAGGTCAAGATGGGAACTAGCAGACAGTGGTGTATTTAGGCATCTTACAGGTAACTTGTGAACCTTCTATTTAAGTGAACAAGTTTACTGGTACACAGCAAGACAAGAAAGAAGATAACATCTACTGATGTCTTATTTGATTATTTATTTACTTTCCATTAGAGATGAAGAAGCTATTGACATTGAACCAGCAACAAGACACTGCTTTGTGTTGCCAAGGGGGAAGTTCAGTGGTTTGGTAAGCACGATGATGATAGTTTGAAGTACATGATCATAGTGGTCTTAAGGTCTAACCAACCTTAATGGTCCTATGATTCTACTGTATGTTCTGTGTGTTGAAGACAATAGACAAATAATTAACTGAACCAGGAACCCAGCTTACTATAGTTATTATGCCAAGCAACTACAGTTGAAACTTTGGTGGAAAGCTAGGTCTCATTTCAGGCCACCTGAGCTCTTCTATGAGAAATGTATGGCAGCAGTGGTTTCAGCCTGTTCACTAGGATGAGTGGGTATACTTGTTCCTTCTTCTTGCTCCCACAGTAAAAGAAAAGAGACTGGCATGTGTTGAACTTGCTGGTTTAAACAGAAGAAAATAGACAGGAATATGAAATTTTTCATATCTGCAGTTTTTCTTTTGCCTCCCACCATCTTTTCAATTAGTGTAGACAGCTGTCCCCTATCACAAACCATTAAAGATCATGAAGAGAGAAAAAGCAAACATCTTGTCACCAGAGGTAAAATGAACAAAGGATTATTCCCAATACACCCCATGATAATGGGGTCATTAGCTGGGCAATCTTCAGCTTGGAAACTGCATGAAAGTTGTTTATGAAGATGTTTAATAATTTAGAGAATACAGATGTGAAAAAACTGTCCACGGTGAAATACAAAAATGAAGCGTTTGAAGGTGGTAAATAGAGAGCAAAGGAAATAGTCAGGATCTTCACAAAGCCTTATCAGGCTGTGGAGGTCTTTGCTGCAGATGGTTGGTGCAGATGTTTGTAGGAGTTCACAAAGCAGTGGGACAAACCCATGGAAGAAAACTGATGTAGGTCTCTGAATTTTGAAGCTGGCAGAGTAGTCCAGTGAGGAGGAGATATTGAATTATATGGCCCCATGCATGACCTTGATGCAACCATTCTTTACCTCATGTCCTTTCAGCATGCTGTATGATTGAATTGAAGATCACTCCTTACATAGGTTAGTTGGACCTGGCATGAGAATATCATATGGTAACAACAACTCTAAAACAACATTTTTCTCCATATTTATTCAGTGCAGATAATGATTCTTTCCAGGCCCACACCTGAAAGCACAGTCTAGTCTGCTTTGCTCTGACTTGTAGATTTTAATTCTGAGTGTTAGTTTCACTTTGGATGTCTCATTAGCAGGGTGATATTTTCCTATTAGATGAAAATGTTCAACACAGATTTCCTTGTCGCCACGTTACTGTCATCTTGTCTTTTGTCATCACGGCTGATGGCTCAACGTGCTCTGATCCACTATCCTTTTTTTGGTGATGCAATTATTATTGTGTGCTCACTCTCTCTCTCTTCTTCGGCTGTGATAAAAAGAATAAATAAAAATGAAGTATACAAAGTATAAACTGCCTTCATGACTGAATGACTTTCTTGCTGCATTAAGCAATTTCTTTTGTGCCAGCACCTCTCATGAATGCTCAGGATGTTCTCCTGATGTATTCATGAGAGCTACTTTGCTGCAATCATTGCATGCATGGCTGATTTTTTTTGAAATGAGCTCATGATTATTGATATCTGGGATTCTTCTTTTCAGCTTAGCAACCAGGAGGGGGTGTCCGTGTCTTACAAATCAGCTCTCAGGCTGGTGGAAAAATAACTTCTAGCAGGCACTGCACTGTTGAATATCTTGTCTCTATAAGCTACACAGAGAGGGGAAAGTGGTGAGGAGCAATAGCAACACAATAGCATAAATGGGAGCTGATGCAGAGCTTCAGGAAGCCCCATTCTTGGAGATATTCAAGGCTGGGCTGGATGGTGGTCTGAGCACCCTGGTTTAGCTGTTCTTTGCAGGTGAATTGAACTACATGACCTTCAAAGGTCCCTTCCAATTCAAACAATTCCATAATTCTGTGATTCTATGGAGGGCGGAGGGAGGCTGTGAGGAGCAGCAGAGAATTGTCAAGAGGAGAAATGGAAGAGGAAGGGGATTCCCAGGATGTAATAGAGCATGTCAGATAGATCTTCTCTGTGCTATCCTTGATCTTCTTCATTGCTTTATATTTGGCACCAAGATGGCACCAAGATGATGGCTCCTTAGCTCAGCTGGGATACATGTTAGTATTTGGGATGTTCTTTCTATATTCGGTTGTATTCAGCTGAAGGGACAATAAATATTCACAACATATGATTGAGATTGGAGGGGACTATTGGAGGTTCATCTGGATCAACCTCACTTCTCAAGTAGGGACACCTAGATAAGGTTGCCAGGGATCATAGCAGAGTCTAGACATCCAGGTTCCAGCTATAATCAGTAGACATTCTGTTAAAAGACCATTAATTCAGGCAAAAGACAGACTGTTAATTGCTTAGTGCAAGCATTTGAGGAAGGCTGGTTTTGAACATTCCTGAGGGCAAGTACAGCACTTAGGAGCATCCAAGCCAATTTCAGAGCTCTTGCATAGTCTCTTTTCCAACCTTCTGCTTTGAGGTAATGTATTCTCTGGGAAATGAAAAGAGGACCTCTCTCCTTCGAGCTGGTGTCCATGGCAGCCTCCAAGACACAAGCTCAGCCTTCTCCTCACGTTATGACTTACCAAGAAGAGCACATGCTGTACGGGTATGTTACCATAGTACCTTTAGCAACACATTTCGAAAGGACAAACTTGGTTCTGTACAAGGAAAACTAATGTTACATTCTGGTCAAATTGGTTGCTTTTTAACTTTCCTGTTGACTTCAGGACATGTGCTTTTCATGTTGGAAATTCATTGGTAAATCTTCTAATCTCCTGTTTGCACTGAATATCCCTTGATAATTCTTCTTGACACAGAAATATTTTCTGTTGTTCATTCTGATGTAGCTAAACTGGTAGGAGAACATCACCAAAAGGCATCAATTTAATCAAAGCTGCAATGTGTTAGGCAATGAATATTGACTTGGGGAAAGATGGTCTTTGCTCTGGAATCCTGGCAATTTAGGAAGAGAGGACAGCTTAAAAATGCCTCATTATGCACTTTCTTTCTCTTTCCCTTATTCTTTTCCTTTTCTTTTTTACTCTTTTTCTTTTGGTAAGTAACAAAAAGGATTAAGGTAAATGCTGGTAACTCAGGCAGTCTCTGCCAAAGATGGGAAGCATCGGCTCAGATGAAGATTAAAATAATCCACTGGAAGACCCATTCCACCCTGGAAAAATACCAGCATGAGATGAAAGGTAACAGTGCTGAGAGCAAAGTGATGTGTTTGGGAAAATAATAAAAATAACTCATCATTTAATATCAGAGCTCATTCATTGGAACTGGCAGAAGAAATGAGATCTGAGCACAGTTCTAAATAGGTTTGGAAAGAATAAATCAGGAGACATCCTTGCTTTTGTACTGATAAAATCTCACCTGTTTTGCTGCATGCTCAACAAGAAAAGCTCAATAATTCAGTGACTTGAGCAAAACCATAAGGGTTTTCCTCTTCTATGAGGAGAAACTTTGGACAAGTTAAGCAGAATTTAGGCTGAACCTGAAGTATCTCTAGGTGAAGAAAGTAGGCCATGTGTTAAAAGCTGCTGATCTACTACTGTACACCTAGTATTGACACAAAGGAAATGTGGAAGAAGTGGAAGAAGAAAAGGATCAGGAGTAAATTTAAGGAATGGTGGGAACAGGAAAAATTGTGACACAGCCTCCCACCTGGAAGCAAGAAAGAAGGATACCATTCTCACTCATAGAGCAGCCATCTATGTCCTTCAAATCATGAGATGAGCAATTAAAAATGCAATCAGCAATCCATACAAAAGGATAAAGTTGGAAGACACTTTGCTGATGATTTACTATTGTGCAATCATTTTCTGATTATATTACAATTGTTTTAATTTTTCTAATTTAATTTCTACCTCTTTCCCCCTTCTAGACTGCTAAGATGCACTTTTATTATCTCTGAAGTTATTTTATGGTCTTTTAGAAGCTTCCACATCCATGGGTGTTCCTATCCTAGTGTATTTTACAAATCTATATACAGATAGGCTTTTCTATGAATATATTTCCATGCGTGACCAGCCACACAGACAAATACAGAAAATAATGCTCTTCTACCATCCATCTAAACACACAGCACTCCCAGAAACATGAACAGAACAAATGGCTTCATCTTGCTCTTCGTCTCCCACTGATAAGGATTAAAGCTGCTAAAGGAGTAGGCACAAACATCATTTTTTTTCCCCAAAAACTGAACTTATATATCCTCTCAAATCTTTAGGTCTTCTCAGTTGCTGTCACCTGGATATCTGAGTTCTGGTGGTTTGTGGCTCTGCTCCAGTTGCTGGTATTCAAATCTCTCCTCCTACTCATCAGCTATTTCAACTTGCAGTTCACTACTGTCCACATATGCTCCTTCAGAGCAGAGAATGTGTTTGTCTGTAAGATAATCAGAAAAAGGACTTATAGAATATGTCATAATCTGCAGTGATCACGCATAGGACTTGACCAGACTGATCCATACTGCCTAGTAGCCAGTTTACAATAGATCAATCCTTGTATCTCCTTTTTCCTCCATGTTCCCATGACTGCTTCTCCCCAGCTGCGTTTAGACATCTCTTTTCCTGATTTTGATCCTTTTCCCACAATACCCTTAAAATCAGCCTACAAGATGATGAATTTTCACCAGGATCAACAGTCTTTTTGCTCTCCTTACATAGCCTTAATTGTAGTCAGTTCAGAGTGCTCCCTTCACTCTGTTTAGGTTACTGAGTTTCCTTCAACTATCAAGATGAAAGTACTAGATGATCTTTGAGGCCCCTTCCAACTCAAGCAATCTGTGATTCATCTGACCTTTTCTAGGTCTTCATGATTATGATAACAACCCTTCACTCACACAACCCCACATGGTCTTATGGTGATTTATCACTGCAGTGCTGTCCATGGCTCAGGAAAGGATGATTTCTGTTACAGAACAATCTCACAGAAAGAGGAGATCCAGCCTTATGTCTACTAAAATATTCGCTGGTCCTATAAATCTTTAAATTATACTTTCCTCCTTACAACATATGTGAGATGAGTAAGTTGTGAGAGAAGGACAATTAAAAGCAACAGTGATTGCAGGAGGAAAGTTTAAATGTCTCTGTTAAACCCGTTGATATCATGAAGCTGGTGGAAGTCAGTATCTCTGGGCATACTGAGGGATGGAACTGTGAAAAACTGAGAGTTCATTTCTGATACCAATTGTAGGACCTCCTGAGACCCATTTTATACGTCTTACAGAGGCAGCTTTATCTTTGGAGGGCGGGGGGCGATAAGAGGTCACTGAGATACTACAGCTCATGCCACAGTAACTGGAGGAATCCCATGTTGAGTTGGAGGTCACTGTCATAAATAAGGGAAAGGCTAGAGTTATGGGAACAGCAAAAGCTAGAGCTGGAGCCTAGGAGTATAGGGGAATAACAGTCCTGTAAAAAGAGTCAGCTTGTGTCCTCTGCTCCTCTAGAAAGCCAATTCCCTTAGTCCATCTTTTCACCTCTAATGAGTAACGTTTTTCTCCAAGGCTGTGGTCTAAAATGAATGTAACTAGCCAATCTTTCTGCAGTTAGTAGGCTTTACTTAGAAGTCATCTAGGGACAAATGCACAGGAGCTGGAAAATGTAATTATTAGAGAGATTTTTATTCAGGAGACTATGCAAAGTTAAATATGCCTTGCTGGGTAAAAGAGAAGAAAAAGAACTTAAAGGTCATTTAGCAACCTGTCTGATAACAGTGAAATGTTCTCACTCCACACAGCATGTGCTCAGACAAACTTCCCTGATTATATTTTTAATGCCACTAGCTATGAGAATATAAAATCTTCCATACCTAGATGCCTCCATTACTTATTTCACAAGTGAGCACATTGAAGCAATGCATTTTTTCACATTAAAAATGCAGCAGTTAGGATGATGCAATGTGAAGGCAACTGTTCATGTAATGAAATTGTAGCAGTAGGTCTGTAGAATATTTTGCATAGTCAAAACTACTCTGAAAAGGTTATTATTACATAAGGATGTAGATGTAAAAATTAGGGCAGGAGCGAAGTTGGGTTAAATAGGATTCATCTCATCTAGTTGCATCTGTATGAAGGAAAGGCAGGCAGTCAAAGCCAGCAATCTAGGGAGCAACTGATATGTTTAAATGTATAGGCTCTATGCAATCACCTGCACAAGGGCATCTGTAGACTTCGTACATGCTTTACTGTACTGTGAGTCAAGTAGCATAAGCTGCTGTTTAAATACTCTGAGGATATCCTCAGCCATCACATAATGTCCAAGTGTGGGCAAGAGAATCAAGCCCTGAGTTTGTACCACTGAGATATATCCATCTTGGCAACTCAAATTTGCAGGCAAAAGAGATATCTGATCGAGAGAGAGAGGAGTTTGTGTTGGTCGAAGGATCCTATCATCTTGCATTAGGTGTACAGTAGCATTGGTTAGGTGGAGCCTTCAATCCTACCTTCATTATCCTTCATTCTTATAATTCTCTCTCTTTCTCTGTTTTCATCTAAGATGTAAGTGTATGATTGCAAATGACCTCATATCCAAACTGCCCCCCAACTTCTGCTGTGGAAGGGTATGGCAAGTTATTAGTTTCATACATCCTGTGGAAGGATATGGAAAGGATATTTCTTTCAATAGAAATTCCAAATACATAAAATTGAAGTATGTTTGTTGTGTTGTTTTAAATTTTTTTTTCTTCTTGTTGTTGCTATTCTGCCCATAGAATTCACTGAAAATAAAACACGTTTCCTATGAAACATCAAGATTTGTTTGTCTGTTTTTACTTCTCTCTTTCTTGAGCTTTATTCAGTCTAATTTATCTCTGTTGTATAACATGAATGTCTCTTTTTTCTTTTTCCCTTTCAAATGAATGATGGAAAGGCAGAGTTGAGAGTGCTGTGAGTAAGGCACGCATTAACACAATTAGCATGTGAAAAAAGCTTGTTAGGTACTAAATAATGCCGGTTCTACCTCCAGGAGCGCAAATAGTTTTCTCTCTGTACACCCTGCTTCTCAAGTATCCCTCAGCTGGGTTATGCTGAAGCTTGCCATTTCAGATTAATTAAATAACTCTTAACTTGTCTATATATATTGATTTCAATGTCAAAATGGACAAAAAATGCACTTGAAAATAGATAATTAAAGAGCAAGGAAAGCTGATATATGGAAAACCTCCAGTGCAATGCACTTCCCAAGTGTGTATGGCACAATACATTTTGGGCACAGTACAAAGGGACATGGGTTGGTAGGCATGGTGGTGGTGGGTTGATGGTTGGACTTGATGATCTTAATGGTTTTTTCCAACCTTAATTATTCTATGATTCAATGGTTTATAGCAATGTAGACAAAAAGTTACCTGGTGGCAACACGAAGTGAAGATCATCTCCCTTTTGGTATGCTGGATTCTAGCCATTTTTTAGAAAGCGAAATCCACAATACAGATGCTCTTGATAATCCCCAAGAAGAATGCAGGAGTTCCCATGACATTAACAATGCTACAGTCCAGCATCAGAGGGACCTACACACCCTTACCAGCCTGTGTCCAACCTCCTGCCTCTCTCCTAGTCTCTTGCTTTTATTTCCTAGCAGAACAGATATTGGGGTCAAAGTGAGGATACTGGTCAGGACTTGACTAAATTTATTTGCCTACGTGAGTCTCATTTGTTTAACAGCCATCAATTATAATGATTCTATTAATTCTACATCATTAACAAAAACTATCATAGAAAGGGTATGTTAAACTTTGGTCCCTGTATAAAAGTTTTTTGATGTCTCTTCTGTTAAATAGAAATTGAAGAGCAGATAGAAATAGCCTCATAACTTATGACCCCAACCTTTGCAAATTCTGCCATTCACTCCAAAAACGTCTCTCTTCATATCTCTAAGATGACAAAACCCAATTAGTCTCATACATTTCACCAGTAAAATGAATGAGAAGTGAGAGTACTGTATGGGGGGGAAGGAGTCTGTTCTTTTCCCAGCAAAGATATGAAACCCCAGTTACAAGACAACAGTTGAGCCTCCTTAAGAGCTCGGGTACTTTCAGAGTAGGGAAGAAATAAAATCAGTTCTCCAGGTTTCCCATCTGGGAGGTGTATTGTCAAATGCTGAATTTTAAATCTTGGCATGATATCATAATCCCCACCCTGTGGATTATGAATATCACTACTCACATCCTCCTCAGGCACTGAGCACTGTTTCAGGACACGTTATCATATCCATTATCTGTAGCTTAGACTTGTCAAAGAAGAGTTCAGAAATGATGCAATTCAGTTGGGGCTCTGGTACATTTAACTTCGTGTCTTAGAGTTCAGAAATGACCTGTTCTTCTTTCTTATCCTGTTGCATGCCCTCTAATTTCCCATTACTGTCAGTTTCAGTTCACTGTTGAGTATGTGATGGGTGAGGCATGTACATGGCATGTTGCTTTATTAACACTTACACAGAATTTCAGGGGTCTTCTGTTGGAGATTCCTCATTGAACCAGGACATTAAAACATGCACTGAAGACTAAGGGAATGAAAAATGAGTGGTTGGAACAGAAGAAAGGGAAAATGTGGGTGCTGCATTTTAGCATCTTTGGAGATGCAAAGGTATCACAGTGATGGATGACACTACTAGGAAAAGACAGATCAACAGCTTGAGAATGTTATCGCCTTCTAGAATCCTATTGTGACAACTGATACTTCAAGTCCCTAGGGGCTGTTAATGAGTTAAGGCTCCCTGAACACCACAGAAATTCATGGATAAGAATACAAGGAGGGAATCTGGGACATGGAGGAATAGATACTTGATGCTAAGGCTTGGCAGGTCTGTGTGAGAGAGACCTCAAAGCTGCCCTCCCTGCATTGTCTGGAAACCATCTGCTCTTCTCTTCATCTCTCAAAGTGAGAAATAGCTTGAATTTCGGCAATTCTTCTCTTTTAATAAAAAGGAGAAAATTGAAACCTCAAAGCAAGTAGCCACTGTTGATGAAAAATTAAAGATTAGATCATATTCAAGAAGAGATTAAAGTGTTCTTGGTCCTTGGGAAGAAATCCTTTACTCTTCATAAAACCTTTATGGTCTTCAAAGAAGGAGGTGAAGAGGGATCATGTCAAGGCACCAGTATATACCTGGCTGGATTGTGAGAGAAAGGACAATACAACAATATGAGTGACTGCATTTCCTGTCTCTGTTATACACTATAGGAGGATTGTAATTAATAGTATCTCAGTGTTTGAGGTGTTGAAAAGATACCTAGCCTTCTGGAAGAGGTCCATCATAAAAATTCCATTCTGAGCTTTCAAGGGTATCATCTCAGAAGTATTCTCTGTTCCCTGGTCACCAATGAAGAATGGACAAATGTTAGACCACCCCTCTGAATACTAACTACTATCTTTTATGAGATATCTAAGTGCAATTGTGATTTAGCCTCTCCATGGGTGCAAAAGGTACTTAGAAAGCATGAATTAATGACTTGAAGATGCAGAAAGCCCAAGGTTGCTGAGTCTGAGATAAGCTGTCCCAACCTTATCATAAGGAATAGACGCCCCCTTATGAACCTTGATGTGTTCTATCAACTGGGACTATTGACTCCAACCAATGTCTACATCATTCTTCTGTCTTGTAAGTTATGAATTCTTCAAAACAAACAGCAAAATAGTATAATTTACAGTCTTTCTTCCAAAGCAAGAGGATATCTTCCTTTGACTTGTAATGAGAGTGCTATCACACCAAAGAGATGAGTGGGATTTAGATTAGGTTCTCCGAGAGCTGGTATTAACTCAAGCAGAGGGCTTGTAATGCTGTTAATACCAATGGAAAGCATGGGTCCTACAGCAGTGGTACACTACTAGGGACCTGAAACAAGATATTAATTATTTAGAACTACATTTTGAGAAATTGAGTCCTTTGCCCTCTGGGACCACTCTCCTCTCTCTTACAGTCTGCCATCATTTCATTCCTGAGGTTAATTCAGAGCATGTTTCTCTCTCCCTGACACTGCTTTAAACTGGGGAAAGGTTCACTGCTGAAACCAGTGGATCTGCACTGGCAAAACAGAGGTGAATAAGAGATGGAATAGGCTCAGTGATGCCTAAAAATCTCTCCTCTCCTCTCCTCTCCTCTCCTCTCCTCTCCTCTCCTCTCCTCTCCTCTCCTCTCCTCTCCTCTCCTCTCCTCTCCTCTCCTCTCCTCTCCTCTCCTCTCCTCTCCTCTCCTCTCCTCTCCTCTCCTCTCCTCTCCTCTCCTCTCCTCTCCTCTCCTCTCCTCTCCTCTCCTCTCCTCTCCTCTCCTCTCCTCTCCTCTCCTCTCCTCTCCTCTCCTCTCCTCTCCTCTCCTCTCCTCTCCTCTCCTCTCCTCTCTTCACAAAGCAAGAAACAAGTTTCCTTCCTTACTTAAATTAAAACTCACTGTTTTAAAGCCTGATTACTCTGACTGTAGTTGATAAAATGCACCGTGGCATCCATCACAGAACAAATTTTAACATCTAATAACATTTTTAATGAAGGCTGCTGAACGTAACACATCATGGGTTCATTTAATCACAGAGACTGATGCGTAACTTTGTTTTTCTTTGTGCCTTTACAATTACAAGCACAGAGTTAACCAAGCCTATAAGTGAGAATAACCTTGACAGTCACTCCTAACTTTTACCTAACATAAGGCAAATTCCTTCCTCTCTAGCCCTGCTTGGGAGGAAACTGGAATTTTTCTTTCTCCTGACCTAAACTACATACTTAATAGCAGATGGACTAGGGAAAGTGAGGTATGAGGGACTAAACACTAGAGTTAATGTGTGTGTTCTCCTCTGACTGTGTCCTTGTTCCATACACTTCCCTGCCTGTGCATTGTCTTCCCTAGTTAAACTATGGGCTATTTGTTTGCCATTAGTGCTGTAGATATGCTGTTCTTTCATGTCACCTATGTGCAGGCTGATTAGGATTCATGATCTCTCATTCTTTTTGAATATTGCCTGGCCAGTGGGAGTGAAAAAGAACAGGGCAGTTTCAAGAGGTGATAAGGTTGGTATATGCTTACAGACATTGCTAACACTTCACAAATTTGCCACAACCCAAAATGTTGCACTGAAAATACCATGAAAAATCAGGATATAGAAATAGAAAGGAGAAAAATTATGGCTTTTTGATTATGTTTTATCTCCCTCAGGCTCAGCCCTGAAGTGATATTTCACATTTTCCTAAAAGGATCAAACAGAGGTTGGGGATAGAGTAATCTTTCTGGGGATGGTCCCAAGATAACTAATGATATTCCATCTTCTATTTGTGTGCATTGAGTGGGTTATCAGAAAGGTCATTACAGATTGGTTTTGTTTTGTTTTTTTCACAAATTATTTTTGTAAGGACAAGCAACACCTTTGTCTGAGGGCACAAAAACCTTCACAGCCATTTGAGCTACTCTACATTCAGTTTTGCCTGATCCACAGTGATGATAAAGCATACTCCAAATAATCTTTTCATGGATATCTATGGTTAAGTCTAGGCTGTACTAGAATCATAGAATCATTATGGTTGGAAAAGACCTTCAAGGTCATCCAGTCTAACTGTCAACCCATCACCACCATGCCCACTCACAGAATCATTAAGGTTGGAAAAGATCTTCAGGATCACCAAGTCCAATCCCAACATATCCTCACCATGCCCACTCAACCATGACTCTCAGTTCTGCATCTCCATGTTTCCTAAACACCCTCAGGGATGGTGACTCTACTGCTGCCCTGAGCAGCCTTCTGAGAAGAAATTTTTCCAAATATCCAACCAGTGATTGACAGAATGATTTACCTCTGGAAAATGTAAGAAGCACCTCCTTCTTTAAAAACAAAGTATATCTGAGACAATATACTGTAGACCTTGCATAGGATAAAATTCAGATACCTGCAGTGTAATTGGAAAGCATTTGTAATTGATCACAAACATTACTGCTCTAAGTGCTCTCTAACATGTTATTGTAACTCACTGAAGGTGCATTCAGATCTCCAAATCTTGTTACTCACATCTCCTGGGATTCATTACCCCAAGTTTACCAACATGAAATCTGGAACCATGGGAGCTGGTGACTGAATTAGCTGATGGTTTCTTCAGTGTCTTTGTCTGCAGGAGCATCTGGCAATGATTTCTGTTTGCACATGGCTTGTTGCCTGAATTAGGCTTATTGTGATTTATGTAAACACAGCACTGAGATGGTTTGCCAGCTAGTGTAGAGAAATGGCTTATCAGTTTTGCTTTAGGAAAACAGACCCAGTGGAGGCCTGGAATCTCCTTGATTCCTCTTATCTTTGGAGTTTGCAAACAATATATGTCACAGTGATTGCGTCTGCATTGGTCAAAATCCAGTCTAGCATTTGCCAGGATCAGCATGGGTCTGTTGACTGGCAAATACCAGTGCACATTTATCACACACAGGTGAGTTGCATAAGCTTTGAATTAATGAACTGGGCTTGGATGTACAAGCCTGAGTTCCGCATGGAGAAGGGCTAAGATTTAACTGGTTTAGCACAATGTACTTAAAGTGTCTCCATATTTTTGTTTGGCTTTTATTTATTTATTTTTCCTCCAAAATTATAATTTTACTCAAATTACTTCATTACTGGATGTCTGTTTGCCCATCAGTTTCACAGTAAGGTACAGTGGCTTGCTATCTAAAGCTGTGAGATACCTTCCACAGGCACCCACGTACTGAAATCCATAAACAGAAAGGACTGTCATGGGGCAACATGACGCTTGTCATTTTTAAATTGAAGGTGATAATAAAGAAAACACAGCAAAACTAAGCTGGAGATGATAGTAATCTTTTCTATAGATCTCCATGTGTCATCACTCCCTCCTCTCCATCTTTCCCCCCCTGCTACAGCTGCAACCACAGAGATTTATGGATGCGTTCAATCTAATTTGCTTTGTGTTTCGTCTGGGGAAATACACAGCTGTATGGAGCTACTTTGTCAAGAAAATGTCGTGTTGCACTTAATTGCCCGATAAAGAATGACAAGTCAGAAACAATATAGATAACATGCTCAAGGATTTGCGTTAGTCTTTTTTTTCAATATATAATTTAAATTTGCCACGGCTTGGTTTTAAAGCAGAGAAAGTCGATGCCTAATTCTCAGTAATAAATGTTCACCTGAAAAACTGCCCACTGAAAGACTTCCCCTTCCCCATGCTTTCCCTTCATATCATTTAATAATAATTTGAGTTGACTCTTTTTTTTTGCTAAAACATCTGCTTTGTGTTTTGACAAGTGAGAAGAAATATACATAAAAATTAATTTGAGCTGCAGTCAATTCATTAATGGGTTCAGTAAAATCACTTTATTTCTTTCCCCTTCATTCCAGAGATGTTCCATAGTGTTTAAAGATCACTGAAGCAGGAGTTCAAGGTTGGCTCCTATAGAACACAGTTCAATAGTTTTCTGTAAAAAGTTTCTGTATGAAATTGAACGTTTTTCCCTATATGTCACTGTTAATAGGACCGAAAACAGAAGATTTCAGGGTTCACTTGAGTCCATTAACATTGGTTACACAATATTAATTCTCCTGCCCAGTTCTGAGGCCAGAACTGGTCAGTGTCATACCCACAACCATCCTCATCCTTCAGCTTATAGGCCAACCACCTGGCTTTAAGCTGTCTTTAGACAAAACAAGCACAAAGCTTCAAAGGTACATTTCTGGGAACAAACAAAATATGTCGAACCCTTCACAAGAATATTTCAGTCCCATCTTTGGGGGACTTAAAATAATATTACCACTTATTCATTTCTTGATGTCTATATACAACCTGTGTTGTAATATGTAGGGTATTGAATACAGCAAACATTACCTCTCAGGTTGACAGCTGCTAGGAGAAATGCACAGGAGAAGAAACACTTTATGTGTGGGAATTTTATAGTCTTCTTCTTGAATCCGTGATTATCACTGGGAAGGGGGAGGTTTACATTTGTCCTACCATTGGTTTTCTATTTGCCTGGGAGCAGAGTGAGTTACTTTCACTACTGGAATTATCTATGTCCATGTTCTTATCACACTATTTTTGTAAATCCTACTATTCTCCCAGACTCATCAACCAATTCAGGACCTTCACTAAACTATTTCTTCTTTTCTCTGATTTACTTTCATCTGACCATTTCCTAGCTATGGGGAATGTCCTATTATTCTCATTCCATAATAATTAGTGGTGATTATTACAGTGCTGACATAAGAAACTCCTCAGGGCCAATATCCAGTTTGAGTTTTTGCAGTTCATGTGGACATCCATAAAGAAAGAATGGGAATTAAAATTGGAGTAATCATTTCTGTTTGCTAGGCAAATCATTTCTTCCTGCAGTGTTATTTTCTGCCATTCATACATCAATTTCTGTGTGCCCATGTTTGCAAACAGTAAACAGTAAACTTGGAGGACATGTTTGAGTAACTCCCTAGGTATTTCCATCAGTTAGCAGGCAAAACACTCTCACGGGAAGTGCCAGTAGTTTTGCTGTGTTTTTAGTTCTTCAGAAGTTCAGAAGTAAAGATAAATCACAGAAATCACAGGCTGGAAGGGACCTCAATGATAATGAATCTCCAACCCTGCCCCTTTGCCCACCACCAAAGGCAGGACCACCAACATCCTCATTTAATATTAGACCAGGCTGCCTAGGGCCCCATCCAACCTGGCATTGAACACCTTTTTACAAGTTTAGCTTGTACCAGGAGATCCCTTTTCTTACACAGACCTTTATCAGTCACCTCAAGAAACATCTTACTTCCAGCCTCAGGATCACCTTCTGTGAAATGACAGAATATCATTGTTCAGATTTCATTAGCAATGGTGCAGCTGGGAAGCCATGAAAAGAGATGAACGGACAGGCAAAAAATGACTGTCCTCAGTCTAAAGACAAGTTTGTCTCCTTAACAGCACCTACTCAACACATCCTGATGGAGAGGGGCAACTCCCAGGCTCCAGATTGTGCCATATCTCCATGCTATATTTGTGTTGTATGAGCTACAACTGAAACTCACAAAACTATGGAAAAACTACTGCTGAAGCCCGGGATTGAACCAGGGACCTTTAGATCTTCAGTCTAACGCTCTCCCAGCTGAGCTACTTCAGCAACCTGGTGGAAATAATCCCATGACCCAATCATAATATAAGTTTCAGAGCTTTACAGTTCAGTATACTGTTTTCTAAGTAAAGTGTGAACATCACCTTACAAATCCAGGTGCTCCAAATAAAGCCAAAGTTTAGGTAGTTGCACTTTGGAACTAAGAAACATACCATACTCCCATTACGGAGAGGATTGTACAGAGAGTATTTCAATAGCACATTAAGAGTGAGTTTACAAAGTCACACAGAATTCATCCATAAGGTCCATACAATGTGCTGCATTTTTCTCTCACCACCTGAGTATTAAAGACAAGTAGTAACGAAGAAGTTAATAAGAACAGTTGAGTAGTGGCAGGTAGTTGTAGAAGCTGGTCCTGGCAGACACATTCATTTCCTTGCTTCGATCGGATTTGCAGATGGACTTGAAGAAAGGCATCTTGATTGTCTTCATGTATTTTCTGTTATACCAGCTCCAGGCTCTAAGCAAAGAACAGTTTTCATTAAATCCTGCAACTGTGCTTTCTATCCATATATTCACTTAGGTATTTCACTCTGTGACCAACACCATTCCCTTCTGTCTGAATCAAACTGCTTTTGATATAAAAGGTCTAGAAGGATACAATCTCTTACTGTGAATAAAGCAATTAATGGAGACTCCACCTCTTCCCTTGATGTTTT
This sequence comes from Coturnix japonica, assembly GCF_054131305.1. NCBI lineage: Eukaryota > Metazoa > Chordata > Aves > Galliformes > Phasianidae > Coturnix > Coturnix japonica. Next base: position 1,112,979 of record NC_140664.1, read on the forward strand.
ACGAATCTCATGGTTTAACCAGGTTTTAATTCCAGGGTCAGTGTATCAGGCAGCACTCCCACACAGCAGTTCCTGTTATATTCTTCATCAGAAGAAAGAAAAAAGGAGCTGCCAAAGGAAATATCTGTCTGTAACAATTAGGTCGTTTTTTTCTCATGTTAGTGTGATAAAGAATCAAGCACCTATGATCAAACACCACAGGGTATTTTCTACAGTCTTTAAACCTTATACCTCACTTCTTGTTGTTTTTTGTTTCTTTGCTTTATTTTTTTCCTTTTGTGTGTGTGCGTGTGTTTATTTTTGATGGCTTTTTTCTTTTTTCTTTTTAATTAATTAAACTTTTAAAACCTTTTGCTAAGTCTACACACAATCCCAACTGAGAGGAGACTAATGTCAGGCACCCCTGTAGAAGAGTCCCTTTCACATGGTCATCATTTCTTCACACCTGCAGGGTTCACCATGGACTTCCTAACATGACTGGAGTACTGGCTGATGTCCCATTCTAGTCTTTGGCCCTTTGCAAAAGGAGTCCGTTCTCCAAATGTCTTCCTTCTATTCGCATAATTTTCCATCTTTTTCTTTCAGTGACCCACATTTTTCATGTAGTTGTACAACATATCTGAATACTTATCAGTTTCCCTGCCTTTCCTGTAATAAGGTCTTTACCACCTCCTCAGTCCTTGCATCATTCATACATTTTACCATCAGTAAACTCATATTTGCTTCTAGCCACCTGCTGAGACTAACGTCACATTTGGAAGCAATCTTTTTTGGAACCTATTGGGAACTTTTTGCCTTTTCCATTCATTAATGATTATCCATCAGCAAATGCTTGAAATTCATGTGTTAGGTGCATTTTAATCTACTTTATTGCACTTATTACATGTTAATCACAACATGAATGTAAAAAGTTGCCTGATCACAAAGGTTAGAAGAGATTGCTTAGGAAAAATGCTCAGAAAAAGTAGTGTGATAGTCGGTTGGAGCACTTTATTCAGCTGTGGGAAACATCAGTCAAGGGAAATGCCTGTGGGAGTAGAGGTACACTGAATGCATAATAGCTGACATTTTCAATATTGCAGGAATTGTTTACAATGGATTTTATGCAGCTCCATTTGTTAGCCTCAGAAGACTGTTCTTTCTTGAAGCTGGAGATTAATACTTACATAAAAAGCCTTAGCAGATACATACATCCATGAATACTTACTTTGCATGATGTTTTGTCATGGACCAAACTGAACTCTGGTGTGTGTTTCTAGGTTCACTGCAACAAGGCAGATTTTAGAGAGAGCCAAAGTGAAAAGTCAGCTGAGTAGTATGAGTCCTGCTAATGGTGCTGCTATGAAAATGTTGACTGAATCTGTTTCACAGCCTGCAGTGCTATAACCACAGAGTAAATAAAACTGGTGGGAAAAGTTAAATACTGTTAACTTCATCTCAGGATATGGTAAGAACAACATAAGAACAACAGGAGGAATGCTGGCTGACGGAATATAAGCTTTAGATACAGCAAATAAAGTTTTCCGTTTACTTTTCATTAACAAATGAGCAAGTGGCATTTTCAAAAGCCAATGATAGCAGGCTGATGAACAAAGGAAAACGATTCTGTGATCCAGGGCTTTGTGGAATCTAAGAGTAATTTCTCTCTAATACAGAATAATGTCTGCTAATGTAACTGGCAGCATAGTGACATACACAATTGAAAACATAACTGGAGAATATCAGTGTATGGAGTAACACCACAACCCTCTCATCTAAGTGACATTGTAATAGTGATGGGAAATTCCTCACCATATACTTCACCCAGTCAGATTATTTAAGATTATTGCAGGATTAAAGTCAGAGAAATACAGGCAAGGTATTGTCTCCAGGAGAAGATTTTAACTGACAGGTAATTATAGAATCACAGAATCATTTCAATTGTTAGCTACAGTCTGATGGACAAGTGGAAGAGAAAAAGGTTAACGGGAGTAGTCAACATGGATTCACTAAATGCAAATCATGATTGCCCAATCTGGCAGCCTTCTATGATGTCTTGACTAGCTGGGTAGATGCAGGGGGAGCAGTAGATAATTGTGCAACTTGACTTCAGCAAGGCATTTGACACTGTTCAGTAAGGAGGAAGCTGATATCCTGGGGTGCATTAAAAAGAGCAAGACCAGGAGGTTAAGGGAGGTGATCCTTCTTCTCTACTCTGTCCTGAGTATATCACAATGGAGACTGTGTCTGTTCTATGCAGGCAGCTACTGGAGGGAGTCCAACAGAGGGCCAAAGAGATGATGAGAAGCCTGGAACACCTCCATTACAAGGAAAGGCCTTGGGTTGTTCAGCCTGAAGAACACTGAGAGGGGATATGATTAATGCTTATAAATAATGTATGGGGTAGTAGTCAGGTGGATGGGGTCAGGCTCTGGTTAATGGTGCCCAGCATCAGGATAAGGGGCAACATGCACAAACTGGTACACAGGAAGTTCAAAGATGACATACGAAGATGAGGAAAGACTTTCTTGCTAGACCATTTTTGTCTGTACTCTTGCATGAGTAGGTCTACCATGAAGATGTCGTTTCTCTTTGTGATATCAATAGCCCAGATGGTGGCTATTCTCCATTGCTTTGAAGACTTCTTAGTTTGCTTCTGTCTTAAACAAACATTTTGGGCCGCGGATCTTGAATGGACAAATGCACCTTTCTTAAAGTCTTGATGCATCTACAGATTCTCAATTCATTCTCTAGGAATTTGCTGTTTAGCATTAGAGGCAAATGAATCACAGAATCATAGAATTATTCCTGTTAGAAGAGACCTTTAAAAGTCATCTAGTCCAGCTCCCCTGCAATGGACAAGGACGCCTACAGCTAGATCAGGGTGCTCAGAGCCCTGTCCAGTCTGACTCTGAATGTATCCAGGGAACTGGACATGAAGTGAAAACAAGGTTTTCGCATGATCAATAATAGATCGCCAACAAATAAAAAAGCTCTGGCCACATTTGATATAAACAGAGTCAGAACTTGTAAATGGTGCTGGATATTCAGTGAAAAAAAAGCTGTTCTTGGGAGTTACTTTGGAGAGTGAAGATAAATAAAGGTCAGTAATTGGCTAGGCATTTATTTATTTATTTATTTGGCAGTACACTGCATTTTTCAGATGTGAAATCTCCTTTCCAAATCCTCCTCTCCAACCTACAACACAGCCAGCCACAGGCCACCTGATGTCAGCTCTTATTTAGTCCATGGGAGCCTTTCTTTGCATGCTGCGAGGAGTGGGCCCAGTCCTAGGATCTGGTAGAACGTAGGTAGATGTAGGCAGGACTGACTATACTTTCTGACCTTCCTTTGCAAAAAGTCAGCAGTGCCTCACAGGGCCTTTCCACATGAAACAACACTGCCATTTTGAATGCTGCCTGCACCTCCAGGCATATTTTAGAAACTCTATTAGCTACAAGTGTACATTAATGCAACGTTACCGTGGTGTTTGGGAAAGCTCTTCAAGTGCTCTCTTAGTGCCCCTGCTGAAAGCTGTGTTGCTAGGTAGCCCCAGTTCCATTTTTTCTGCTCTTTATTGGCTTTGCTGCTGATTTGCATTTTATTCTGTGTGTGTGTTCCTGGCTTTTGTTGTTTTGTTTCTTGTGCTTTTTTGTTTGTTTGTTTTGTTTTTCCTGGTTAGGTGCTCCATTTCAAGCTATTAATACTTTTTCTTTTTTTTTGGCTGTTGTTAGTGCCATAGAACAGTTCAATTCAGTTGAAGGGTTGTAAAGGCTCATGTTTTGTTTTTATTTTTTTATATTTTTCAAGTGTCCTTCTAAATAGTTTCATATGTTCTCAGGATGAATATTAATTTTCCCAGAGTAGTTCAGGTTCAAAGTATTTCCGGAAGACAATAGGCTTCTTCTATTCTGTGGGATCTGCTTATGGCGTCATATGTATACATTGCAAGTGGGGAAGATTTTGCAGGGTGACTGGTATTGTAAACAGCAATGCCTTCAATTGAAAGTTTTCCTTTTATACTCCTCCAAAAGAGGTGTCTAACTTCAACTACACCCCACAGGCTGCATGATATGGAATGAATGTCATTGATGTTAAGGAATTTTTTACTTTGAGGGTGAAGAGACACTGAAATGAGTTGCCCATTGTGGTTGTTTATGCCCCCTACTTGGAAGCATTCAAGACCAGGCTGGATGGGGCTTTGAGCAACCTGATCTAGAGGGAGGTATCCCTGCCTATTGCATGGGGGCAGGGGTTGAAACTTGGTGGTCTTAAAGGCCCCTTCCAACCCAAACTGTTCTCTGATGATAATGATGTTCTTGAACCAGAAGTGATGTCTGGGAAGAGATGTCAGTTATGGTCATTCTACCCCATGCAGTGACATTAGCATTAAGAGAAGGTGTCTTTTTTCAGTTGAGATAAGATGCTTGACTGCACACTGGTATTTAGGATGATCTTTGTAGTTCCAGCTTTCTACTGAGGAAAGGGGTAAAGTTAACCCATTGAACTTCACAATCAGAGAGGATCCTGTTAGATCCATGTCAACTTAGACATGGTAAGATAAAATATTTGTGCCAACTCCAGCCTAAATTCCTGTACTGCATCAGTGATGAACTCCTGGAGGTCCTGTGTCACATATGCGTGTCCCCTGTGGGGGAGATATCTTGGGCCCCAGATATCTCCTTTGTGGATAACTGAATCACAGTGCTAGATGTTGCTCAGGTTAAATACAAGTGTCCTACCTTACAGAGTGGTATATAGTTATGATCTTGACACTGCTCACACAGGGGCTTTCTCTGGTTGAAATAAGCTAGCTTGTCTTCTTCAACTCTATTTGATATCAGGACTACTCTGGAGAAAGAATCTTGCTTTTTTTGTAGAGAGCAAAACAAAAAATAAATAAAACAATTCTTGAATATGATTTTCCCAGAGTGCCATGAATTTCTGCATAGATCTTGGACTCACATTATTTCTGTGGCAATTCCTACTTTCCCACATAATATTCTCCCATAACTGTCATTATAGTCTTTCCAATATGATCTGCTTGCATTGAAATTGGTCAGAAATCAAAATGACAAAAAGACATGGAGATTCTGGTTGTATGAATTAAGTTGTTTATGATGGTAACTGAATGAAGCCTGACTCCATTGCAGTAATAACTCTCTTGGTCCTGAAGAGCTCTTCCCTTTGATGTAGGTCTACAAACAGATTTGAACAGCCAAGAAGAGGGATTACTCTCACGCATGCAGCATTCAATTTTCCTTTTTCTTTTGGTTTGTGAATGTAGAATTGCATTTGATTTCATTCACTTGAAAATGCTTCTCTTTTAAATGACGTTCAGTTCAAAAGCAGATAAAAGATCCTGCAAGAGACATGTTTTTAGCTGAAAAACAGTTTTATTGAAAGACCAGAGAAGAGACTTGGCACAAAGAATCATGGAGTGATTAAGGTTGGAAAAGATCATTTGGTTGCACTGAGTGAAGAAGAATCATTTTGGGCCACAGGTCACTCCAAAAGTAATGCTTCCTATTCATTTCCATGGAAACAACACATACAAAGAGAACAATTACACTGCTTGATAAAGGAAGTCTAATCTAAAAAAAATAATATTTTTAAACAAATTTGCTTTTTAAAGATGCTTTACAAAGGCAATCTTGAAATATATTCTCCAATTCCTTTACCAAAATGGAAAGCTTGGCTGCATATTTTATGCTGTTCACTGGACAGCTGATTTATCAAAATGCATAAACTTATTTGCCGTAACTTGAGCTTGCATTGCACTGTGCCAATTTGCCAGCCCAAATTGGGTTCACAGAACAGAGATATTCAGTTGGTGCTAAGGAACCAAGCTGGGCTGCAGATGACTGACTGAGGTGATCTAGTTCCATCATCAAGATACGAATGTGTTCCTTGTAGGAAATACAGTCTAAAGATATTAAGGATTGTGTCCAGACTGTCAGAAAGAGGGATCACAACATGACAAGAGTGCAGTTAGATGACTGGAACTTTAGGTTGTGGATGCCCCATCCCTGGAGGCATTCAAGGCCAGGTTGCATGTGGCTCTGGGCAGCCTGGTCTGGTGGTTGGTGACCCTGCACTTAGCAGGGGGGTTGAAACTAGGTGGTCATTGAGGTCCTTCTCAACCCAGGCCATGATTCTTTGATTCTATTATTTTATGATTCTATGTGTGGTTGTACACTGCCCAAAGCATAAGTCAGGAAAGTCTGCTCTTGAATTAAGTCATAGCATCCAAGATTGGCACATGCAACTTTCTTTATTGCAAATAAATCTTGGGACAAGCATCTGATAGGGAAGCTGTGATGCCATCCTGAATATTGGTGTCTCCTAGGTTTGCGGAATTTACATTAGGACTTGTGTCTAAGTGGGAACTGAACATTTACCAGGCAAACATTACCTGAGATGATGAGAAGAAGAGATCCCTCCTCAGACTTGAAGCGTGAGCAGAGAAAAATATGACAAACTTGCCCACAAAACTGTTTCCCAGTCAAAGCGCTCTAGGGCAATAAATAACTTTCAACCCTGGTTAATGTTTCCCTGAAGGAGAGAGGCATTTAGGAGGGAGCGAGCTTTGTAACAATGAAATGTCAATGGTGACGTTAAAGGGGAAACAAATGCTCCCAATCGATGCTCTGAGAAGAGAGCTGCAATAGATCTAAAGAGCACCGCTCTGTGTCTGCAGTGGGATTTCCTCCCCCCTCTCTGCCTCCTTTGTTGTTCATCATATTTCATTCTGGATATGGTCTGCAGAGGCAGCCTGCTAAAAGCTGAGAGGCATAAAGATCTCACAGGCTTTCTTATGCCTCATGTAATGCTATATTCACTGTCAAGGGCAGGTTTTATGGCTTCTCTGAGACAAGATTCTGGTTCCTTCAAGGATGCCAGGGCCCACAGTTACTGCCCCTTGGACCTGGAGATGCTGAGAGACTGATGGATGAACTGTAAGAGGAAAATGACTCATCTCAACAAGTTATTACCATAGTATCCTATCAATAGGATCCCATTAGGACTTCTATAAAAGAACCTGTGAAAACAGCAGGAGAGAGGTAAAAATGGAGAACAGTTAGAATCATGGAATTACTAAGTCTGGAAAAGACCATTAACCCATCACCACCATTCCCACTAACCACGTACCTCAGTGCACCAACTACCCTTCGAGCACTAGAACAAACTGAGGCTTTCACAGCTTGGCGAGGTCTTAGTTTCTTGATCCTTTTTGTTTTTCCCTGTCTGAGAGCCCGGATCTTCTCCTGACAAGATACTTCATGTCCCACCAAGACCTACAGCGTGGGAACAATCTTTGAACATTCAGACTTACTCAAAATTGTATCTAGTAGGAAGAATAAATGCTGATTTCTCTGGCTCTGTTTCTTAACTGTTGGCAATCTCTGCTGTAAAACTCTATTGCTTAAAATCCTGGAGTCCTCTGAGAGAAGCAGGGTTTACTATAATCTTCTGTGAGGCTATTTAAATCACAAGAATGCACACAATGACCGGAGCAACCTGCTTTGGGGCTTGTAAGCCCTAGTCCAAGAATGGATGCCTTGGTAAACAAGGTGCATTGCAGAGCAGAACAAGCAATGGTTTAATCATGTAAGAGTCCATAAGATCTCCTTCATTTCTGTGGACAGGGTTTGACTCTCCAGTAGGCTCTAAGTGAGAAAATACCAAGTTTTCACTCATCTGCTGTGTTTAAACTTTATTCAAGCACAAAACTACTTGTCACTTCAGGGACTGAGGTTGGAGTTTCCCACATGATTGCTGAGCAAAATGCTGACCCCAGACTGTGGGCTACTCTAAACCACAGCCTTGTAATTGCTACAGTGGTCTGTCCCACTGAGCACGAGCAATTATTTTGCCAGCGCTGTGAGGACTTGAAGCCCCATCCCACCCATGAGGTTAACTGGGGAGAGTATAGCTTAAGGGCTGTTCATTTATTATTGATATCAAATGGAAGTACAAAGTAATTAAGAGAGATGGAGGCAGTTGGCTCCCTGCTGTTCTGTGCTGAGTGCTGTTTCAGCTATGGCCAGAAATTCCACTTCTTTTCCAAATTTTTTTGCTCTGTGTCCCTGCTAACATCTGACTCACTCCCACCAGACCCTTCCTGCTGTGCACTCTGCATCCAGCTGGCTAAGGAACATGAAATGCTATGGCCAGCAACCCACCAGAAATTATATTACCAGTGCAATAGCTACATAAACTATAAGTCTCTGTCCAGATTTGCAAAGTACATGTGGCAGAGAAAAACTACTCAGCTCGTGTTAAACCAAGTCTGAACTGAAGCAGTTTATTGAGTTATTAATAACACAGTGAACTGAAAATAAGATAACCTTGCAGTCAAGATTGATATCAGCAATGTAACAGACAAACTGCAATACAAAACACATATAAAAATAGCAATAAACACTGTAAGATCTTTTCCTAATTTTGTATATTTCATACTCAAAATGCCTGAGGGATGGAATGCCATCCAGAGACACTTAGACAGGCTTGAGCAGTGCACCCAGAAGAACATCATGAAGTTTTACAAAGCCAAAGGAAGGTCTTGCACCTGAGTCTTGGGAACCCATGCTATCAATACAAGCTGGGGGATGTAAAGATAGAACTCAGCCCTGCTAAAAAGGACTTGAGGTTACTGGTGGATGGCAAGATGGACATAAGCCAGCAGTGTGCCCTCACAGCTGAGAAGGCTCCAAGAAGATTTAATAGAGGCCTTACAGCACTTAAAGGGGGGGCTATAAGAAAGAAAGGGATAGACTCTTTAACAGGGTCAGTTGTCATAGGACAAGGGGGAATGGTTTCATACTAAAAGAGGGAGAAGCTGAAGGCAAAGCCTCAGGAGAAGAAAGCTACCTTAGAAACTGTACCCACAACATAGAAGGACCTTATGTGTATCTACCTCCAAACGAGGCTGCTTCCCTACATCCTTTATAGCCTGACTTTGGCAACTGAGTCAGTTGAGATAGAACAACATTAATTTCTTCCTGAAACAAGCAAAAGGAATGTTATATTCTTACACATCATGACCTAACATGTTCCTTGAGAGTGAAAAGGATGGAAATTCTAGCTACTCCAAGCCTCCAGAAATGGAAAGTAACTCCTATCCAAAGCTAGGATAATACTAGGATAATACACTTGCTTGTGCAGATCACAGCTCCAGCCTTTATTTCACCATCACCACTATCCTGAGGCTGTAGCAGAGTTGGCAAAGAACAGTTCCTCCAATAAAACTGTTTTATGTGTATGCTGCTTTGCTTCTACCCACCCACTTAGCACACTTTGTCAAAATGAAACCATTAAAAAAGAAAATAAAAGAGATGACTTCCAAATTAAATAGTAAAGCTGGAGCCAATTGGGTGGTTAGTGATTATGAAATCTTTATGACTGTGACATTGATGTGACTGAGGAAGATAGGGAGGGGTGGGAAACAACAGAACTTTATGGATGGCCTGAGCTCTCCATTTTTTTTTAATGCATGATAGAAGCAACACAAGAAAATAGACAAGAAAATTGTAGATATTTCATTTATTCAACAAAGAAGAAACAAGGAGCAGTCACATACTTTCCAGTAAACACGCTGTCTATTGAAGGAAAGGCCTAGGGCATTAAGAGATCAAATTTGAATGGTTTCCAGATTGTATTACAGCTTTGGAATTGTATGAAATAGGTGATCCATTATTTTTTTCTTGCTTCCATCTTTACATTTGTACAGGTGACAAAATGGAAAATCTGAGTCAGGAAAAACACTTTCTTGGGTTAAATGAACCCCAAATAATTAATTCTTCTGTTGAAACAAGTCATCATCTTGAGTTGAGAAAAACAGTTATTCAATTTGGATCAAACGCTTTCTGCCTCTAAACAGGTTGGGGCTATATTTCTAAATTAAATATTACCTATGTAGAAAGACAAAATATTTTGTTGTTGCTGAAATCTTTTTTTTCAGCTGAAGAAGTCTGCTGCTAAATGGACATGGAGAGTTTTGATTCAACAGTTGCATAGTAAGAAAGTACTTAAGGAAATATTTTGCTATGTGTTAATACCAACATGATGTCTTCACGTGGGCTTATGCCACTTTTAATCTGCTGCTACCAGTGAAGATGCTAATGGTACACTTTTTATGTGTACATAAACAAAGGGTAAAAGCTACAGTAACACAAGATTGGAGGTAAAAACAGTAGCTCCTACAAGCACATTTTTACTCTGAAGTAAGAGAAATTAGAGAAGAACCCTATTCTGTACCTTTAACTGCATCTTTTTAGTTGTCAGCCTTCTCCATTTACTAAGCAAACAAACCAGGAATTATCCTACAGTGCTAAGATACTACATAAACGAATATTCAACATGCACCAAAATTAATATAGATGTGTGAGCAAATCCATTTTGCATTCAGACCTCAGAATGTATAAATGATTGCCATCCCTCAACAAGGGACACATTTTAAAGGTAAGTAAAGATAGAAAAGCAAAAGGTTTCTGCAAAAGTGGGGAAGCTTTAAGCTAAAGTGGGGAAGCCTTAAACTATTCTGTTCTCTTGCTTACTCGTTGCCTTTGTTAATCATTACCATGTGGGCTTCTGGAAATGCCACATGCTCTTATCTAACTTAACCAGGAGTCTCCAGTGACTTAGATCACTAAGCAATGATGGATTTTATATATATAAAAAACGGCGTATCTCACATCATTAACATTTAAGTTGCTGTTCTGCATTTTATTTCCCCTAAATAAAATGATTTGAGAGCCTGTAGCAGTTGGGATTGGCAGCGCTGAAGCCTCATGAAGCTTGATAAGAAGGAATAAAATGTGAGAGAAAGGTTCAGAAAGACTATCAAGCAATTATTTTAAGGGAAGGTGAAAGTAAATACACTACGTTTAGAAACCAATTGTCTTTGTAGCACAAGATTTCCTCATTCCTAACAAAGATGAAGCTATTCCACAGTGAAGGTAGCAGATACTGAGATGCAGATGGAGACACATAAAACCTGTGGAGCATGGACTTTGTTCATACAAACTCGATGAAGATCAGGTAACATGGGAAAATCTTTGTCTTCTGTATGCTTTCATGTTTAATAGCAATAAGAAGTGTCCTCTCCCTCATCTTCTTAAGACTGAACAAAGCCAGATCTTTCCCTAAGTATATAATTGCTCCAGAATTATTTGCAGGAAAATGGCCTTAAGATGTGCTGGGGAGGTTTGTATTGCGTATTAGGAAAAGAAGGAGTGGTAAGGTATTGGAACAGGATGCCCAGGGCAGTGGAGGAGTCACCATTATTGGAGGTGTTCAAGAAATGGAGAGATATTGGTCATGGTGGGAATGTGTTGGCAGCTGGACTTGATGATCTTAGAGGTCTTTTCCGACCTCAGTGGTTCTAGGACTCTATTCTACTTGTCCACTGAAGAAGGTGCCTATAGAAATACTGAGGATAGTTGGCTGTAGGTCTGAAAATATGGGGACAAAGCAGCCATGTGACTTTCCATTCTGTAACAGATTTTAGCTTCTGGATAAGAGTATCATGTTGTTTCCTTGCTTGTTCAGCATTAGCTATGCAAAGAACTGCTAGATGACTTACATCATAAAGAAGGAATTTTGAGTGTCTACCACGGGTAGTTTCAATATTTGAACCACCAGGTTCCAAATGATCTTCAGTGAACTTCACACATTCAGAATCAGGAGCAGAAACTGGCTCTACTCTGCACTGCAGAAACTGCCTTGAGATGGATCTAAGATCAAATTCACATTGGTTGATGTATTCACAGGGGTATTTTTATATATTATATTTATATATTTTTATAGCAGTTTAAATCATTAGTATTCACAGGAGATTTAGACACAGGTAACTACCTGTGATCCGGCAGTCTTCAAATCCCTACCTGAGCAGAAACAATGTGTAATAACTAGCTATCAGATCCACAGGAGACAAAAACCTTTCCACCCAGCAATCTCTTAGCAGGAATAGGTTTTTAAAAGATCGGGTTTTATTCTTGTTTCTCTGTTCTATAGGTGAGACAGAAATTATTATATCAGACATGATTCATGCATAAAGATGATCTTGATCACTGTTAGTGCCCTATCTGGATTGCAGGCACATTGCCAGATTGTTATCTTGAAGTAATCGCTGCTCTCTCAATTACTTCAGTGTCAACCACCCAAAAGCAAAGCTCACTTCAGAGCACGAGATTAGAATTCAGTGGGAGATATGACCCTGCAGGAGAGACCTAACAGGCTATCTTGCAGACTTCATTTCATCTTACATTTCACTTAGCAGCTGGGGATGTTTTAACGAAATGAAAGGTGAATTAATCTGTGGGCAAAAATAACTTATCCAACCTGTCTGAAATATAAAACAAGAAAGAAGAGCAAAGGAGGTAGGTTCTGTTATATGAGCTTGTTCTGCTCTCCAGAATATAAGTTGCCCAAACTGCATTTCAGACAGGTTGCTGTCTTTTAAAAGCATGCTCAAGAAGGCTACTTTGCAGCTAATAATGAAACTGCATTGATATTCCAGTGTCAACTTTTAAATAATTACAAGATAGCAGAACACTGAGAAAATTAACTACGGTTCCTGAGGCAGCTGCTGCCCTGAGGACTAATGGAGTGCAATTATCAGAAGGTAAATATTCACACAGACTTATATTGTGCTCACAAGGAAAACATGAAGTCAACTAGACTCGGAGAGCATTCAGAATGACAAGAAAGCCTGGTGATTTGTTGAGATCAAAGGTAGATCCACTGAGGAGCAGAGGAGTGTAATCCACCAGCCTATTTCATATCAGCAGCACCTAATGGGTATGTACTGCTGGTCATAGGGCAAATATGGAGTTTACTGTCCACCTATCCCTCTGGTGTGTCATAGAATCATTAAGGTTGTAAAAAACCTCTGAGATTATCAATAAAAAAGTTCAATGGTCAACTCAACCCCACCATGCTCACTCAAGCCTTGTATCTAAATGCCATGTCTCCATCATTCTTGTAAATCTCCAGAGATGATGGCTCCATTACTGGGCAGCCTGTTCAGTGAATTACCACTCTTTCTGGTATTTCTAATATCTAATAACTAAACTTCCCATGAACTCAAAGCTGGGATCAGATGTTGTTAACACATTTTCTTTCTGCTTCTACTACATCTTGAACACCTTGGGAACAAACTGATCTTTCAATACAAGCTAGTGAACAAGCTTCCCAGAAATGAATTTCCCTTAGGAATGTGATGGAGTGATTTGTTTTAGTATTAATATAATGTCAATATAGAATAACATCTTCTTGTACAATATTCCTTTCTTTATTAAGTCAATTTTTCAACAGCTGTGTTTTGTAATGTCATTTCCAGAAGACACCAATCCTCTTCTGCCTTTCAAAAAGGCATTCAGAGTGCCTACATGGCATGGCATAGCAGGAACATTTCTAAAGGTGACAAGGTCTTTACAGTGCACTTGGTCTTCGTTTGCATGCCAAGAAGCAAATACATGATCCTGGAATTCAGTTCAACATCAATTCAACATACGTTTAAGACACTAAGTGAACCATTTAAACTGGGATGCACTTCTGGATCCAACACCCTGTTGAGTTTGAAAGACTCATGTTGAGTTTGTTCAGCCATCTAGGTTGTACAGTCTAAGAAGTCTAATGGAACTTCAATCCTGTGGAAATTCAGATTCCTTTCTGAGCTATGTGATAGCAAGGCTGATGAAGTCATCAAGAAAGGGGAAGGGTCTTCTAAAGTTACTGGGGACCTTCCACCTCACCATTGTGGAGAAAGGGTGAGTGACTACAATCAAGCCCTTTCCAGGTAAGGAAGCAGTAGATAAAAATTCTTGAAGATGAGTTTATGGGTGCTGCAAACCAATCTGTTGCATAGTGCAGATACTGAGAAGGGGAACACTAGGGAACAACAGTTGTTTGCCTCTGCTCCTCCAATGTAAAGAGTTCATAACAAGAATGGAGACATTGTGATGTTAGGGAAACTCAGGTTTTGGAGGCATCTCTAAAGCTCTGAACATGATGCAGTTCCTCTGGTTAGCTGGGTCTGTCATTCAATAGATCATAGAGTCACAGGGTCATACAATAAGTGACCCTAGAAGTAGAAGTGACCCATAAGGATCATTGAGTACAAAGAACTTCCAAGCCTTTGATCTTGTTTTGGGGGGCTTCAGATTGAATTTCCCTAAAGGATGTAGACTACAACGCCAGCACCAGTTTAACACTGAAATGTCCACACCTGGTTGTCCCAGTAGTATCTGTCATTCTACCAAATATTTTTTTAATCAAATCTCTCTCTCTGATGCCCTAGGCCCATATAACCATGTTTGGTCTGCTGACCTCCAGTCACTTTTAGCTTTCCCTACATATGCAGCAACCTATCTGCCTGCTGAATGGATCATACCTCTTGGAAAAAAAAATGATATGGTGCTAAAGTTCTTACCCTCTGCCATCATAAAGATTTCCAATTTCCTCCCTGTGCAACCCTGTGAGCACAAAATCAATAAGAATGAAAATAACCAAAATTTTTTTTAATTTTATTTTTCTTTAATAAATTTAAGTATGCTAACCTGAGAGGCAGTAGAACGCATTTGGCCTGTGTTTATTAGACACTGAATCAAGCTGGAGAAAGGGAAAAATCAATTGATCATCTGACTTAAATTGCAATTGACTTCAGTCTATTATCACGGTGTATCTACAATTATTCCAGATTGCTTACTCTCCAGAGGGCTTTATATCAGAGAAAAGACTTCAACAACATGCCTAGACTGTCTCCCAATCTTGATTTCATCTGACAAGCATTGACAGGCTTTCTGGATACTTTCTCAGAGCAGCCTGTTGGCTTCTTGCCTTCTCATTCCTTTTGAAGGGCATATGCACATCTTTAAGGATAAGAGTTTTTGGGGGAGAGGATTCTGACATGCATTAACATATTTTAACTCGTATTGAGAATAAGGGGTCTTTCATTGCAAATTCTGCACAGCTCATCTGATCCCAGTGGCCTTGTATGCAACTGATATTGTTCCAGTTTTCATTCCCCTTCACATTCTCATTGCAAGTGTTATTTGCTTTTCCATAAGCAGAATATGATAGTTACAACGATTTCTGATTTTGTACCACACAGACCCATTTATCTTCATCTTAATATGTAATCTGTGATATATTCTCAAATGCTAATATTCACATCTATTTTTGATACTCATAAATAATCACAGTTCCAGACATCACAGCCTAGTACATCCTATTACTAAATAACACCCGCACTGCACTTCACTCTCTCAAAACTCTTTTAAGATATCCACGATGACACTAACACTCGAAAAAAAACAAACTACTTTTGTTATAGGGAAGAATTTCTG
The DNA here is from genome assembly GCF_054131305.1 of Coturnix japonica. Classification (NCBI taxonomy): domain Eukaryota; kingdom Metazoa; phylum Chordata; class Aves; order Galliformes; family Phasianidae; genus Coturnix; species Coturnix japonica. The sequence goes on from NC_140664.1 coordinate 1,128,311, forward strand.
TTATGTAGGAACATATATTCAAAATGTATTGCATTTAACATATTAACAGTCATGCTAAACTGAACTATCCTATCCTATCCTATCCTATCCTATCCTATCCTATCCTATCCTATCCTATCCTATCCTATCCTATCCTATCCCATCCCATCCCATCCCATCCCATCCCATCCCATCCTATCCTATCCTATCACACCCCACCCTACCCTACCCTCCCCTACCCTGTCCTACCCTACCCTACCCTACCCTGTCCTATCCTATCCTATCCTATCCTATCCTATCCTATCCTATCCTATCCTATCCTATCCTATCCTATCCTATCCTATCCTCTTGGTCCTTTAGAAATGTGTAGACCAGAATATTTATTACAATCATCTACTAGTATCCAAGATCACAAATTGTGTTATGAGTAAATGGTTTAACTAATGGTCAAAATCAAGATCAGGTTAGGTGACAATATTGAGGGATAGAGGGACAGAATTAGGAATGTAGAAAGAATGAATTAATACTATTTTAAAATACTACAAAGAATATCACTATAACTGCTGATAGCATCTTTTCCTTGCATTGGAGGGAGCAGGCATTGGTCAACATGCGTGTGGCTCGTGTGCAAACAGACCATAGTAAAGATTTCCACATGGACATTTTGCAATTCTCAATATGTGTAAAATCCTCAAGTTAAGAATCTTGTTGGAAAACGATGACATATTTAGGAAAAAATTGATGAATAACAGCTCAGTTAAAGCAAACTCATATAGCATTTATCTGAAGGAGAACAACTGACAAATAACTACTTGTAATGGTGCAATAGATTTTCCAAGCACCTGAGTTCTCTGGAAACTGAATCACAGACACAGGACTGGCCAAAACTTCCCTTGGAAGAGCACTGACAAATTTTACAAACCACTGAGAATTATTTCTCTTCTTGAAAAGCCCAGATAATAATGGCAAAGTGCTGAAATACACATCCATCCATCCATCCATCCATCCATCGATCCATCCATCCATCCATCCATCCATCCATCCATCCATCTACCTATCTATTTGTCTAGCTATCTGTCTAGCTTTTTTCTTGCACTTGAAGTACCCTTACTTCGTAAGGGTTTCAACAAATAAAGACATAGGTAAAACAGGACTTCCAGTTGCATTTGATGAGTCATCTTGCAAAAGAAGAGAGAAGTATTTTGAGGCTAGACTATCTGCTTGTTCTATTGAAGAGAATATTTTTGAGTTTTTTGGTGAAAGGAGAACTGTGGTGGAAGGTGGCATCAGGTTCAAACATATAGAGTTTGGCACACACTGAAATACTTAAATCAGAAAAGAGACCTCACGTTGTTAAGGATGTTTAGGCTCTTTGTACATGGAACATGAGTCCCGAGTCCTGATCTTGACCTTCTTTGTGTTCCAGAATACCCTAGAGCTCACTGAAGCAAACAGAAATTTTGTAAAAGCAATAATAATAACAATAAAAAAGCGCTGTTTCAAATTATAAAATGATTAAATATGGTTAAATTTGAAACTGCTCTGGCAAAGTGCAATAGTAAAAGGCTATTAAGTGAGATGTCCATTTATAGAAAACATAAGATATAAAATTCATTTTTAATGGACTGTTTCCATGGAAATGTTCTTTCGTAGAGACGTTTTATAGTGTATTAAGCAGCACAAGAAGGTAAGCTGACTGTAGTGGTGACTGTAATGCAAGGTCTATGGCTTGTAAAAAATTGAAACCGTTAAAAGGTTTACAGCCAAGAGAGTGAGGAGTATTTCAATGCCATTTATCACTCAGCCAGCAAAATTAAGTGCTAAAACTCAGCACACCTACTGAAGTGGAAGCTCCCTATTGGCTCATAACCAGAATATCTCAGAAAAAGGAAGATCTGTTCCTTGATTATGGAGGCAATAATAATTATAGATAATTTGTACACCCTCATTCCATTAATTGATGGAATCTCAAAGCATTTTCCAAAAAATAATTGAATAACTCACTCTACACAGTAAAATTACTCTGCTCGATAAAACCTTGCTTTTATTTGCAACTTGCTTCTTCCATGCCTGCTGAAATTTCAGTTACATGCTACTGAGATGGTGGTCTAGGCAGGAGATGACAATGATGAAGGTTCAGAGGGAATATGGTCAATGACTCAGAGACTTTGACAGCCAAATAAGAATGAAAAAAAGAGTACAAAAAAAAAAGCTGTTTCAGTAAGGGGAGATGGCTTGTAGTTTGTTTCTACCTTCATTCACATGGATGAGTGCTCCTGCTTCATTTGTGACTACCAGCTCAGCCCTCTAAGACTGCTGTCCACTGACAGAACAGCAGGAACTTAACCCAGGCGTCACACTGAAATGAGTTTTGCATGTGGATGGACTATTGGAAATCCACCATCAGGTTGCATCAATGCACATCAATCCAGCACCATTCTTCCTCTGGCTTGCTACATGGGGACCCACTCTTGTGGAAAAAGCAGTAACAAATGACACTGCTCTTCCCTCCAGCTAGTAATGGGAAGGGCTTCATTTATCAGCCAGCTGGCCCTTGTTAATGAAAGGGCATTACCAAAGACCCAGAGTCATGTCTAGTTAATTCTCTGATTTTGTTTCGTTGTTGTTGTTTCTTTCTCTGCTACTCACAGAAGCAGAATTAAGTTGCTTTAATGTAAAGTGACAGTTTGTAATTGAGACTACTTACTTCTGTCAGGGAAACCAAATGGCCATGAAGAATCTTCATCCTATCCTCCCAGAAGTAGCTCTCCACATCCACGTATGTCAGAGATACTGATGTTGTCCCAGAGTCTTTGTCACTCCAAAGTTGAACTTTCGCACTGCTCCACCAATACTGTAAACACAGCCTTAATAATTCTGAGTGATGCCAACATGGAAACTCTATGATGGAGTAACTGTGTTAGCAGACAGGTGAAGAGCCACTGATATCATCTATCTAGATAACAGTAAGACCTCTGACACAGTTCCCCACAACATCTTTCTCCCCAAATTTGAAAGATATGGATTTGGTGTGTGGACTGTTTTAATGGATTAAATCATGTAGCCAATGGGTTGAAAAGGTACCAGAAATAAGAACAACTATACTCACTTTATGTGGCAGAGTCTCTTAATAGAACATGGTGAAGAAAGGTTTCAAGGTGGAATGAGAAAAACTAAGCCCTGTATCCTTTACGTTCTTCATGCACAGTGCTAGAGTGTCTATACTTTGTGGTTGAAATATTGACACTATGCCTACAAACAGCACATCAAATGGAAGAACTGAGTTCTGCAGACTGACTGAGACAGTTCTGACCCCGATTTACATAGAGAGGCTCAATATGAATTCTTTCCTGTGAGAGAAGTTGAGTGTGTTCAGACTCCTCATGTTCAAAGAGTTCCAGAGCTCTGACTGAGATATTATCTGACCTTAAGCATCTGCATACCAATGTGAGGACAGGAAGACTGGACTAAAGATTTGATTAGTAGTGTCAGTGTCCTCTTGTGTATTCATGAGGTGATAGTTTACAGATATCTCTCTATGGATGATGTGACCAGAATTCCTCTTGAAATCTGGAAGGCCAATGGTATCCTGGAATGCATCAAAGGAGGGGTTGCTAGCAGGAATAGGGAGGTGATTGTTGCCCCCTGCTCTGCCCTTGTAAGGCCCCATTTGGAGTACTGTATCCAGGTCTGGGGCCCCCAATACAAGAAGAATGCAAAGTGGTTCCAAGGAGGGCCACAGAGATGATCAAAGGGCTGGAGCACCTCTCCTATGGTGAAAAGTTGAGGCACTTGGGATTGTTTAACTAAGGGAAGAGATGATTCTAAGATCATATTTTATTATTTGCTTTCTGTGGATAAAAGACTTGGTTTGTTGATTAATTCTTTCCTGGAGGGATGGAAGGCTGTTAGAAGGTGCTTTACTAATCACAGGATTATAGAATCATGCGATAGCCCAAGTTGGAAGAGGCCCATAAGGATCATCAAGTCAGTTATACAGTTATATCAGAACTTCACTGCTCACCTCAAAATAGGAGAGAGAGAATTTCAAACTATTCAAGATAATACAAAAGTGTGACACCCTGGCTTAGTTCCTGGGAAACTTTATTTAATTCATACAGTGTAGATAAGCTGGAAAAGAATCACAAATCAAAATGTCAGAAATGGAAGAAAATGGCATCAGAAAACATACATCCCACTGGAGAACCAGGAATTGAGAAAGAAAAGCTAAAGCCTGTGAATCAAAATGAGCCAAAGAACTGGAGGACACACTGTGTAATTGCTCAAACATAAGCAGCAGTTTTTCGCTCTCTTATATAGCCTGTATTTTTTTTCTCATGTTGCAAAAACGAATGTAAATCCCTCAAAATCCTGCAAAAAATAAAGCAATTGCAACAAAATACTCCTAGCTAATTAAAATTGCCTGCTCAACCTACTACTGGCCATGCATCCCCAAAGGAAGACTGAATAATCTCACCTAGTGTGGAGCTAAGGCTGTTTGAGGAGTGGAAATAATAGAATTTTTCTATACGCCTGCAAAAAGATCCAAGGAAAGGTGGTTATGACTCAGATATCACTATATAGCCTAGGTTCTCCCTTAGTCTTTGTGGATCTCTGTGGGCAAAAGGTTGGCTATGGCAATCCAGCATGGAAAAGGTGAGGCAGAAACATTGCTTTCCTTCCCTTCAGCTATAAAAGTTACATCTTTGAGGACTTAACACCAGTAGATATTCACCTGCAGTTAGAAAAACTCCAGGCTTAAAACTTTCCTTGCTAATTTTGCTTAAGATCGCAGTGACCAAGACCTGAAAATGCCTCAGGGCTTGCCAAGCCATTTGGCAGGATCTGCTGTCCCCTCTTTTAACTCAAGTGCAGCCTTTTTATTAATAGAGGTTGCAACATATTTTTTTACTCTATGGCTGTACAAATATTCCTACATGCTCAACTACCAAAAAGAATAAAAAGCTCACAAAGCTTGGGCATATGTGGGTGGCTCGAAACCTCACTCTGTGAGCCAGATGATACAGTCTTGACAGATAGCATGATAGCAGAGATATTAAGCAAACTTCTCTCCTCGGGATACTTATACACTTAATGAGGCTTTTCAGCTCAGCTCCCCCTTTTCATCTCGGCTGTCCCATTAATGGCCCCACTTCTCCTGGTGGCTGCTCCTCACACGCTGCCCATTAAGTAGAGATTAAGGGGTGACGAATGGCAGCCTGGCTTCCTGAAAGCTCAGCTGACATTCAGATGTATGGTATTCCATCTCATTAGGAGCAAGACTGGTTTCAGTGATAATAAACACTTCAGCAAAGTGCTTAGCAAGGGGCCTGTCCAACTCCCCACCCTGCTCTTCTATCTAGGCTGCAAATATCTTTTTCAAGACAGGGACACTGTACATAGAAATCCTGCTGGGTAACATTTTAAATTTAAAGAAAAGAAAAAATAGTAAAAATGGCTTAAACCAATATACTTGATGGGCATGAGCTATAAAAAGATGAGCGATAAGAGAGATTGTGAGAGAAAACATTGCAATGCACTGTTTAATGTGCATGTGAGTGTTGAAACAGGGAAATAAGGTCTGAGGTTTGGTAGCCCTCATGTGAAATGGAACATTCCCTTTGGGCAGCAGACTTTATTTCACGATGTCCCCATCATTTCCATCACAGATGAGCTCCTCCTTTCTTTAGTTTCTTTATTCTCGCCTTAATTGCAGTGAAGCTAACTTAATTTTCCAGCTAGATTCTGAAATGAAAATGTCCAAATTTCCCCATATTTTTGTATGCAAAGGAAATCACCTGAAGCCCAGGTATAAAAACTTTTTTCTCCCTCCAAACCATGGTGTCTTTTCCACTTGCTCAGTCTCTTGACCTGATTCTCCACTGCATTCATTAACTGAAGCGCTGCAACATCATAATCCATGTAAAGGGGTTCATTAAAAAGTTGTTTGAGTTAAAAGACCCATCATATTATCACCATTTTTAGTCATGCTAGGAACAATAACACTTCTATCATCCCCTTAGATATATCCTGGAATATAGCGGGGATGTGATCACTCACTGAAAATACACACTGAAAATACGTTTAATGAGAGGTATGTCTGTGAAATCATAGAATCATGGAATAATTAAGGTTGGAAAACACCACTAAGATCAACACATCCAACCTCCAACCCATCACAGCCATGCCCACTAAACCACGTCCATCAGTGCCATGTCTATCCTTTTCTAATTCCCGTCTTGGAGAATAGAATTTTTACCATTTCTGAACTGCCAGTGACTGGTAGTTTAAACTTCATTTGAACCCATGTTCAGAGTGGATATAACCCAAAACAGTTATATTAAGTGATGCTTTTGCGGGAGATAGTCTGGATAGAAGGGAAAAGTTTCTAAGATAAGAGAGTGAGGAACAGGAACAGGTTACCCAGAGATGTGGTGGATGTCTCATCCCTGTATACATTCAAGGTCAGGTTTGACAGGACTCTGAGAAAACTGATTTAGCTGTAGGTGTCCCTGTTCACAGCAGGGGAGTTGGACCAGATGACCTTCAAGTATCCCTTTCCAGCTCAAATGTTTTTATAGTTCTGTGATTCATTCTATGCTCTGATACATGATCCTACCTTTCTTTATTCGCTTGGAAGCCCCAGCAAGGACTCTCAGGTTAGTGACACAGGGGGAAAAAGTGTTTTTGTTCATCTAAAGATTTGCCTGGATTTTCTGTCTTCTGTCTTGGGAAAACAAACAAACAAACAAACATGAAAAAGGTGAGGACCCCATTGTAAACTACCCAATTTACCCAGGTTTTCCCTCAACAGTAATGGCAAACTTCAGCAGGCAAAGCAGGCAGCAATGACCATGTTACTTCTCTAGTCTGCTGTTTCTTCTGCTTCTGTCCAGTGCTGACTGCCTCTGTTAGTACTGATTGTCCAAAGAAATGTTCCAATTCAGACAAGGGCTGCACAAGGAAACCATTGGAACCTTTTGCTGCCATAGGAGCTGGTGTGTCTGTAACTCACAAAGGCTCAGTTTGTTTTCCTGTGGCTGAGGTAGAAAATTGGAAAAGTGGAAAGGGATGCAACACTAATTAACCTTGCTTGTGATGGAGAATTACTGCAATTATTTCACAACACGACTCTGAAGAGTGCAACACTCTTTCCTACATAATGTGTCACCATTATTATGAACTGTGCTAGCCCTGGCATTGTGTGAGATTATTCCTGTATGTGGTGCATGTAATGTGCTGAGAGGGGAAACGAGCCAGTTACATAGAGAGGGCACAGAGCTTTGCAGCAGGGTTAGCAGAATACAAATTGTCTCTACAAACTGCATTTATTTTTAGCCAGGAGCTCCAAGGAGTGGCTATAAGCCATCCTCCAGGGATGATTCAGGCAGGAAAAAAGCAACAAGCTGTTACATTCACCCTCTGGCAAAAGTTGAGATATTGATCAATGGGAAGCAGCTTCTATTGGAGACTGAGGACTTGCTCCAATACAAAGGTTGTGCTCATTTCTTTTCCTTCTTTTCTGCAACCAAAAAACTCCAGAGGGCAAATGGCAGCCAAGAACTCCTTACTTTTATGTATGCAGACAAAGGTGTTTCTCCAGCAATTACTTTCTCTGATTTATCATCACAAAGGAAAAATGTCTTAATAACCTTGGGGTATTACTTCATGCCAAATGCCTGGAAAGGGAAGGAGCATTTGCAACTCAAAGAACAAAGACTGTATGTTTGTTCAAACCAAAGACATCACCGGAAAGGAAGCAAAAGATTTTGAATTGGAAATAAAATGCTTGTTTAAATAGTTTGTTCTGCTCTACCTACAGGGACACAACCCACAACCTCCCTTCATCTAATTTTGAATCTTTAAAATGCTTAAGGATTAAGTCACAGGCTAAAGTTACTATACTTAACCATTTGATGTACATCTTTTGAGCTTTAGCAACTGTCCGCTCATTCATTCTTAGCCTACAGCAAGGCTCCATTTACCCCCTAAAATGATATGCACTCTCTATGTGAATCCATGTTAATTTGGCTTCTGAATATTGTTCAATAATGTTTACCTAAGAGTACTGCATCCAGGCTTGGGGCCCCCAGCTTGAGAAGAATAAAGTGCTATTGGAGGGCTATGAAGATGATCAGAGGGCTGGATTACCACTCCTATGAAGAAAGGTTGAGGAAATTGGGATTATTCATCTGGGGGAAGAAAAGGCTCCAGGGAGGCTTCATTGTAGCCTTCCAGTACTCAAAAGAAGCTTATAAGCAGGAGGAAGACCGACTTTTTACATGGTCTGAGAGTGATAGGACAAGGGGAAATGGCTTTAATACTCAGAGGGAGATGAGGCACTGGAACAGGTTACCCAGAGAAGCTGAGGATGTGCCATCTGTGAAGGTGTTGAAGGTCAGGTTGGATGGGGCCCTGGGCAGCCTGAAGTGGTGCAACCCTGCCCATGTCAGAGTTATAGAACTAAGTGATCTTTAAGTTCCCTCCCAACTCAAGCCAATCCCTCATTTTTTTCTGTCTATTCTTTACTTTGCCAAGAGCACTGCCTGTTTTCCACACTGTATGTTGGAAGGACTTTTGTATCCTCAGTCAGCAGTGGATAATATTTCCAACCCATCAGCGATTTGAGAGATTAAGTAGCAAGCACAAATGGGGCCATTTAAAAAGAAATTCACAAGGAAAGGAATATGTATATTTTTTTCAATAGCATCAGATTTATTGAGCCAATTAACCAATTCAACTTCTTGGAGACATTTAAGGTTAGACTGGACGGGGCTTTGATCTAGCTGTAGGTGTTCAAAGTGATGGACAACTGTAGGACATGGAAACAAAGATCAATAAAGAACACTCATCTACACTGTCTGTATAGAGCTACCTCTTTTTCATCTTCCTTGAAGAGCTTGAATTTCACAAAGGAGAAGAATACCGGTAGAGGAATCTCAGGGCAGAAGCAACATGTACAGAAAGTGAGAAGCTGAATATATAAAGAAGTCCAACCACAATAAGCAATTTTTATAGCTTCAAAACAAAGCTGCTTATAAAAGCAGCTGTTCAAGATTGCACAAAAGCTAACCTCTATCCTATTACTGAACCTGTACATGACCTCATTCATCTGTGCAACATCCACGTACAGAACTATCAGGAGCTGAAGTATCAGCTGAACAATAGATTTCAGCTTTGTTTTTCCAACAGAGAGAATTTCAAAAGGAAGAGGATGATACTGTTCTTTTGTACCCCATTAGGGAGTATATATGGGGAGGAATGAAAAGACAGAGATGGAATCGGATCAAGTAGTAGGTGGAAAAGATACAGAATTGTGAGTAGAGCGTGGTAGAAGGTGGACCATGATATAATGGAAAGTAGTAGAAATGCAGATTCTTCCAGGACATCCCTCAGTGAAGGTTAACATCCTGTCAAAAGCTGAAATGTTTGATCAGAGTTAATCAGGTTTCTGTTGGTTGTACAGCCTCCAGGCTGCACTGCATGATGGAGAAAAACAAGGTTTCACTTACATCTGTTTGTAACATGAAACATTCTAAGTCATTCTAAGCTCAATGCCTACTGTCCTGAAATAGGTCAGAAGGTTTTCAGGGAAGCTATAAAAATGCATGGTCTACTCTGAAGGTGCCCATGACCTATCAAAGAAATTTTCTTCTTTCTAAAATCTTCATGTCTGTCCTTTCCAGCAAGGATGCTAAGATGCAGAGGGAATTTATAAATAGATTTCATTGCTCAAACTCTCTTGTTTTTGGAGCCAAAATGTTGAAGGAAACACCTCCAGTTCTATCCTGTATAGTCTGCTTTGTAGAAAAGAGAAGTATGCTATTCTCTATAAGCTCTTTAGCTTATCTCACCTTGTAGTGAAAATTCTGTGTTCACGTGTAGCAAATGCTGACAGCAAATAACTTTGAAGGGAAGTAAAAAGAAAAGAAAAAAAAAACAGGAAAAGAAAGATCCTCACAAACCTATCACTGACAAAGAAGAGCAGATTTGGTGTGAGGACATCTGCTATGAAGAATACGAGCTGCTGTGATTAGCACTGAATATTGGGATAGTTTTCTGCTGAACTGATTAGTGTTTAGTATTTTGTTTAAATACAACATATAAAATCCAATATTGAAAGAAATAATGTGTTTATCAATGATTTTATGTTTATTTGTTTATTTTCAAAAAGAGAGGAGATGAATGCTTTTGCATGCACAGGTTGATGACTGAATACCCCTAAACCTCCATGCAAAGAAATATGCAATTGAGGATGAGCTATAACTAAAGTTCTTTCCCTCTGTGGGGTTCCAGTTCCTCAAAATATTAGCCAGGTATCTGAATTACTGTGATCAGCTTAACATGATTTATAATGGAATCACTGTAAGGATTTAAATACCTGCATGATACCTAATCTTGCTCAGGTCTTGAATTATTTTGGAATCATAGAATCATTAAGGTTTGAAAAGACCACTAAGATCATCTAGTCCAACTGTCAACCCATTCCAACAATGCCCATTAACCATGTCCCTCAGTGCCTCATCTTGAACACGCCTTTTCTTGAACATCTCCAGGGTGGGTGACTCTACCACCTCCATGGGCAGCTTGTTCCAATGCATTACCACTCTTTCTGAGAAGATGTTTTTCCTAATATTCAACTCAAATCTGAGCATTAACAATCTTTCTGACGCTCATAGTGGGAGTTGTTTAGTGGCCACACTCACTTTGATCCAGTGTTATTTTGTTTTGATTCCCAGAGGGAAGTTATATAATAAAGTGGGTATTTAGCATCAGACAGTTGATTGACTTTCTGAGGGTAAAAATGCCACATCTTCCATTGTAGTCAGGATCACAATGCAACAGGAAAAACCTGAAAAACAAACAAGAAAGAAAAAATTAAGAAAAAGGAGAGATGAGTCCCTGAAAATATCCCCTCAGCATTTAACCATACAAAGACATGGTTTAGCAGGCATGGTAGTGATGTGTTGATGGTTGGACTTGATGATCTTAGAGGTCTTTTCCAACCTTAATGATTTTCTGATTCTATGAGTTGTACCTACTGCAAAATCATAGTTTCAGGCAGAACATCAACATGTGGATGTTTTGTAGACCTGTTAATGGGGGAGAAAGAACTGGAGGAATAATCCATTGATTCATGGTGAATTCTCTGATATATTTGTCCCTCTCTTTCCCCCTTTCTCTGTGTCTCCTAGATGACACCAACCTTTTCTATGTTAACGCTGGAAACAACATGGATATACTTTATATTTGCTGCCATTAAAGTACTTTTCTGTCATTGAAACTTGCAAATGAATCAGGAAAGAGCATGGAGGACATGTCACTGGAAAATTATCTTGCACCAGAGTCTGAGCAGCAAGAAAAGTTGCCTCGGAGGTGCTCATTAACCAAGCTGATGACAAAGCAAAAATAAAAAGAAGGTAAGTTTTAAAGGCATCTTTCTAACCAAGGTACTCAAACATCCATTTCCATCTGCCCAGGATGAGAAACTTTGCATGAATTAGGCTCATGTGCACCATATGTCTATTTATTTCCATCTTTATCCTCTTTGCAAAGCTGTTTAAAGACAGTGTGCCAAGTTAGTGTTTTAGAAGTTCAGTGAGATCAGTGCCTAGAGCAAAAACCAAAAGCAGCCTCAACAATCCTCCCAAAATAAAAATAAAACAAAGCCTCTGCTTAAGCACAAATACAATAGCTGAAGTGAGGCAAGAGGTAATTAACAGCTAATATTAACTTTAACTGAGCTTAAATGACAATTAGAAAAGCACCAATTATCACCAGACATGGGGATGTAAATCAGAGAAAAAATGGCTGGGTAAACCAGGTCACTCAGTTCTAAGTGTCCAGGCCTGAAGGCAAGAACATCTGTTCTTATGTTATTCCCAACAGTGTCTGCCTTTTCTGTTCTTCAGGATTTCTGTCCTTGGATAGAGCAGGGCATAAGGACTACAGGCTAATATGGATATCAAAACAGTTTTCAGGAAGAAGTTTTTAGGCATCTAATTAAAAGATAAAGAGAATAAAACCAAGCTCCTTTGTGATTAATTTCTGCACACTCAAGTCTTGAAGTCCAGGTCACACCTGGACTTTTCATGAAGTAATGATTTCTGCTATTAATCAAGAATATGCACTGGAAAGTCTTCTGAGCATCCGAGTTTGGGAGCTGGTAGATAAAAGAGAGAAAAGAGGTGATGGCAATGATCTAAAAGTAAGGTGGTCAAGGAACTGAGATCTGGTCACTCACCAGATTAAATGTGATTTTTCTGCCATAAGAAGAAAGAAGCTACATATCTATTGAAGTAAAGATCTCCTAGATACTTTGAAGGGAAGCATCCATGGTTAATATCTAGATTCCACGTTTTATTGCCTTATCTTCATGAAAATGTCCCTTTGAGTGAGTCTGGTTGAGTTTTTTTCTCAATTTGTCTGTATCACTTTTCATTGCATACTTTTCTCCCCATTATTAAGAGAAGAATCATCAACAGGTTGTTTCTGTATTGATCCTGGATGACTGATTTAGAACAAAAGAATCAAAAACAATGAGAACATCTCATTCACTTTACAGATGATGGTTTGTCTTCTCTTGGGTTATGCCTAACCTGATAAGTCACAAATGACCAGGGTCTATTCTTGCTTTGGATCTGCTGCAAATTGGCACATTCATGTGACTATGCTCCTCTGTCATCTCTGCAAAACTGGTCTTCATTCATGTAGCATTTGGGAAAAACCACTGGTGTTTGATGTCCTCCATTATATATCCTGACTTTTCCTAGAAAAGTACCATTTGGAACAGACTAAAATCATTCCAGTATGTACTAACAATCATTAGGTGGTGTGAACTATCCACAAGCAGTGCCTGTTTCCTTTCTCAGAAAAGAGTTAATGCCTAAATCTTCAGTTTTATGCACCAAGGACTATTCTATCCTGCTGCTGTACTCTAAGTCTATTGAATGTATGCAGTTCCCTGGAGGGGAGTGCACTAAATGAGAAACACAAGACGAATATTCAGAACAGAAACATGCATCACCATCTCATTTATCTGCTCTAACCTATTTCACACATGCTGATGCACAAAATACAATATTTCCTGAGTTTGTGTTCTTTTACAGAATGCCTTCTCTGGCTGATTGATTATTGTACAAAGGAAAACAAATAAATCAAACCCTCATTTTAACTATAAATGTGCCTGGCCTTACCTGACACTGATTTTCTTCCAATATTTGTCACACCTTGCTTTTCTTAAGTAACTCATTGCAACTTATTTTTGCCCAGTAACTAATCGAATTACCTCTTGATCTTGCATTTACTAAGCAATCAGATTCGGAAAACATTTTGCCAGTTTTCTCTCCCCTCTCCTCCTTCTTTGCCTCCTCCTTCCCATCCTCTCCTCCTTCACCTCCCCTCCCCTTCCCTTCTCTCCTCTCCCTTACCCTCCCTTTCCCTCCCCTCTCCTTCCTTTTTCTTCCCTTTCCTCCCCTCCCCTTCTCTTTTTTCCTTCTCCCTGTCTATCCACTTATTTTTTGCCTCTTGTCTTTGTATTTCTTTCAAAACAGAATTTTCCAGTATCAGTCCAACCATACTCCATGTATAGGCCAAAATAATTAAATCAATCCAGAAATCACAGATTTTTTGTACTACTACTCTGGGATAGCAGAGTTGAGTCTTTGGTGTTGTACATGCTAGACAAGCCTTATTTGGACTGATTAGTCTACATTGTTTTTTTTCTGGATATGGAAATTTACATTCAGATTGGCTACTTCATCTCATCCTTGAATTGATCAGGTTTCCCAAACAACTCACATCTCTCTGTAGAACCACTCTACTCCACTGAGAGTCAATTATTGCCTTTTTAACAGCAGTGATTTTAATCTTGTTCCAAACTCATAGATAACAACGTTGAATAATTCTTGCACAATTTGCTTCAGTGTTGATTTGTCATTGACAATTTCCTTCTGAGATTAGTCATTTTGTCATCTCTTAAGTGATTTGATATTTATGTTGTTCATTACAAAATAAAATAAAATAAAATAAATAATAATAATCTGGAAATTAATCAAGCACTTTACGAAGTCTTACACTGGTGCAGTTGCCAGTATCACAGAACTTGTTATCTCATCAGAAACACAATCAGACTGGCCTGACAAGGACCTCTTCCATTAAAACACGTTGACTGACACTAATTGTATTCTTATCCTCTGGTTCATTATTGATTGCAGCTAGTAACACTGTTTTCACTATTCTGTATGGAACTGATGCCCACTTGACAATTACCATCTCATTTGTCCTGTCCCACATGACACCAGCTCTGGACTGCCTTCTGCCTGTAATGTGGTTCTCTGAAGAGCTTTAGCAGCTATATGAAGTCTTTGGAAAAGATCACAGTATTTTACTGCCACCTTGGCAGATCATCACTTACGGCGATTCAAGTATCATTTTCTTTGGTTCCAAAACATCCCCACTGTGCCCACTGGAAACACTGAGATGATAATCCCAAAGAACTAGCTTCCATGAATTGGTGAAGAACGGGAAGGGGAATACTATAGTTCAGTTTCCCTTGCAAACAGATTGTAAATCCCAGAACCCATCCAAGAGTGAAAAGTACAGGCCATACCATTGCTCTCTGCTTGAGAAATGGGATGGCTGAAAGGCAAAAGCCTTGGGAAACAGGAGGAGTGCTGGGCTGCTACCTAGATATTCCCTCTGACTCCATGAGAGGTGATATCTAGTCTAGAAGCCACTGGAGAGACCTTGTAGTAGTCTTCCCCTCCCTAAAGGGGCCTACAGTAAAGATGGGAAAGAACTCTATATGGGGTGCAGTGAGGACAAGGAGTAATGGCTTTAAATTAAAAGAAAGGAGATTTAGATTTGGTATAAGGAAGAAATTATTCATTATGAGGGTGATTAGGCACCATGACCATGGCATAGGCTGACCAGAGAAGCTTTGGATGCCCTATTCCCACAGGGCAACACAGTCTAGTGGAAGATGACTCTGCCCATGACATGAGGGTTGAAACCAGCTGCTTTCAACGTCCCTTCCTATTCAAATCATTTTATGATCCTATCCAGTTCTAGTGTTGGGAGTCTGTAAGTCAGGTTGATGACTGAACCTGACAGTCTTGAAGGCTGCTTTCAACCTAAATGATTCTATGATTCTATAGAAGGTCATATAGTAGGCAGTTGCTTTAGAACCAGCCAATGCAAGCAGATAAAGTAACGTAAGTATCTGTAGTGCAAGTAGGTACTTCTGCATCAAGTATAAGACAGAAAAAATGCTTATCTTTTCTTTTGCAGACAAAAATAAATAAATCTTTTCACATAGGGTCTTCTGTACCTACTGAATATAGGCAGAAACCTGAAGTCCTTTGTATGAGAGCCTAGAAGAGATGTAGGAAAAAAGGGAAGGCTTACAGATAACCTGCTAGACTGACTATTGGAATGACTGAGCACAGGTCAGAGTGTGAAAATAAGTGGTCAGTGCAGAAAGTAAAGGGACGGAGCCTCTGTTACTGGTGATGATTTTATCAAGGCAGCTTTAGAATATGCTGATCGCCTGCAAACACCAGATCTCTAAAGTACTGATGAACCCAGACTTCCTACGCAAAACTCATTTTTCATCATCTGTTAATTCATTAGCTATTGAGGTCTAACGGACCAAAGAGTGACCATTGCTTACTCCTTCCAGGAATGGCACAAAGTGCCCTAAACTGCCTCAGGCAAATGTGGTTTAATACCAGCTGATCACAAAAGGATAAGTGAGAACAAAGACCAGAGGCTGAAATATGCTGCAGAGGATTAACAGCACACTTGGCCCATGAACAGAAATGGACCATCCCAAGACATGCTCGCTGAATACTTTCCTGCCTAATACAGCTGGAGGGATGTTTTCTTTGGGACTATTTGAGATGAGGTTTGATGTCAGCAGTGGCATAACTGCAACCTTCAGTCATGTTGCTAGAGGAAGCATTGCAACGAGAAGTGAAAAAATACAGTTGGAAAAATAAACAGTTACATATAGCAGGACTGCAATGCCAGGCTTGCTGGATATTTATTTCATCTGAGTTTATTTTCATTCCTATATCTAACCACCAACCCGGAATTCGTTTCAATACACCAATTTATGGCTTTATAGTCCCTTCCAACATAAGCCATTCTATGATTCTATGATTTTGTCTGAGCTCTGCAACCAAAGCTGTGACTGTAAGGTCTAGTGATCAGTGAACCCTCAGGAGTACCTGCAGTACATAGGTACCACATTAATGAACTGACTTATCCATGTCATCAGTGGATCATGGTTCCCTAATCTTCCACAGTATTAACACATTTACTTCAGCAAAGGACTTTACCAATCACAACACGCTGCTGATGATTTCCAGGCAGCTGAAATTTTTCTTCTAGTTTTCTAATATTTTGCCTTTCCCAGCAGTATATTTGGGGCAAACTGGCAACTACCTGCTGTTGTAAATGGTCTTCAGATGGAGCGAAGATCAGCAGTCTCCCTCTCTCCCTCCTTTTTGCTGTGTGTTATGGTGAGGACACACGTGCACTACTCTATATATGGCTTGCTGATGCACGTGCAGCACTCTCAGGCATTGATGTAAACCCTACTGTATGCACTTATCACTCACTGTACAGCAACACAGTGCTCACAACGCAAGTGCAGATGCCTGAATCATACCCATAGAAACATATAAGCAAGCCCACCTGCTGCCTACTGCACTCGTGCATGCAGGAGGCTTAGCAGACACAGCTCTCCACGTGTCTGCTCCTCACCATACACAGCACACATGGACTAAAGTCTGTACACACACACTTGCAGGCTCGTACCTCCCCCTCACAGGCTGGAACAACTTGTCCCCAGCTCACTGCATTCAGACACATATCACAGTGAGTGTTTGCTGTTATACACACAGATATCCCTGTTTTCTCAAAACAGCCCCATCTTGCCTTAAAGCCACATTCAGTGGACACGTGCACACACTGATGCTGCCCTCTGTACATTCCCATTTTGTCTGTCCAAGGGCATGCACACAATTTTATTGTGTGCACTCATGTGTTGCTTACTACATTTGAGCTTCTCCTTCAATATATAGAGGCAATCACTGCTTCACACTCTTGTGGGTCAGGCCTCCCTCAAAACGGTTTATTTAATCCCAGAGTTTGCTTTGCTTCTCTTTTTATCCGAAAAATTAAAAGCAAATAGCAATTGAATTAATTTAATAGCAATTACATTAATCCACGCCTTGAGTCTCATCTGTCAACCCAAACAGAGGGACACTGAACTGTCATTCCCCATGTCTCCATTCTCTGGTTCCTTCCTACCCCAACAAAATAATATTCTGTGCTCCTCTTTAGGTCTCCATCAGTCCCCTTCTTTCCTTCTCTGTTTATCACATGGTTTGTCTTTCCTGTTTTCCATTTTAGGTACAGACATAGGCTCTTTATCATCTGACCTACTGCGCTGTGTCTTGATTCCCGGTATCCCTAACTTATATTAACACCAAGGATACCAGGAGGTGAGGCAACCCTGTTCTTTCCATAGCATTCCCATCAAATTTTCCAAATTCCAAGACTAGAGACTTGGCTTGCAAAGCAGATAGGGAGAGAGCAGGGTCTTCATTGGGTAAAGTACTGTGTGAGGATCCAAGAGAGTCCTACTGTTGTGTTCTTGAGCTATGATGAGAGCACTGCTCTCCCACCTCTTGTTATGTACTGTAAATGCATTCATAAGGATGTTCAGGAGAGAACTCCTTTAAGGGTATCTTGTTGAGTACCTTTTCCAATGCCTAAAGGGATAATTAAAATAAATAAATGAATAAAATAAAATAAAAACTAAAAAGAGGCGGTGATAGGAACCATGTCTGGTCAGTCACACCAATCAGTGAGGACATTTGAGAAAGTAGAAATGGTCACTCCAATAGGGTTGTCTGATTGGGGACTCCCAAGCTAGGAGACAACTACCAGATACAACTATCAGTTTCTCCAACACTGAAGACATTCAAGGTCAGGCTGGACAGGGCTCTGAGCACCCTGATCTGGTTGTAGGTCCCTACTCATTATATTCATTGCAGGGGAGATGAACCAGATGACCTTTAAAGGCTCCTTCCAACTCAAACGATACCATGATTCTATCATGCTATAGTTCTAGTATAGATAGAAAGCATGTGAATCGTCACTCATTTTTAAGCTTCCACATCATCAAGTCATAGAATCCTTAGATTTGGAAGGTATATCTAAGTCCCATCTAGTTCAAGTCCCCTGTAATAAACAGAGAAACCACAGGTAGATCTGGTTGCCCAAGTCCATGTCCAGCCTCACCTTGAAAGTCTCTAGGGACATCTTGAGGAGAGGAGTTGCTAGGACAGGCTATTTAGATGATCATAAGCCAAGTGACAGTGGCATGCAGGGTGATGGAGGGTTGGCATGGAGGGTGTTGGAAGATGGCAACAAAGCAGCAGCCAGAGGATGTGGCTGATACTGGGGTCCTTTAAGAAGCTCCTTTCCTTCCATGTGCCTGATAGCACATTCCAGTGCTCAACAAACAAGGGTAAGCCAGCAGTTTGGGGATGGTGGGAAAAGAAGGGAAGAAATGGTAACACCTCACTTAGTCAGCCCTAGTAAGAGAAAAAGTGCAATGGAGAAGAAAAATAATGTATCACCCTATAAGAAAAGAAGAGCTAAACAAGTAGGCAGCCTAAGGCCAAAATGTGCAATCAGATGGGAGGAAAATGTGGCAGAGAGCAGGAGAGATGAGGAGAGACGGATCAGAGTCATTTTTGGAGAGATATGGAAAAGCAAGGGAAGGATTGTATAGAAACCTTATCTCGTTCCTGCCTGTTCTCCCACTGCCGTCAGGATTATGCAAATGAATCATTCAAGTAGATTTTCCTGGTAATTAAAAACTCTGCTCTTTTTAATTAAACTTTCCCTCCAGACTGCTTTTTGTTTTTTGTTCCCCCACAAGAGACCAATCTTTACAAGTCCTTTTTTTTTTTTTTTTTTTTTTTTTTTTTTTTTCCCCTCCCTCCTCCCCCTTCTCTTCTTTCTCTTCAACTTCAAAATTGACGGGGCCAATCACAAACTGACTTGAACGCTGAGTTAAATGAGAACTTGCTGGAGAATGAAAGAGAGGAAAACTTTGAGTCCAATTCCTATGGCAAAAAGTCAGAATAACTTAAAAACATGGGGTGGAGCAAACTGGTTTAAGGGTTTTTGCAATGGAGTATAAACATGGGAAGAAAAACAGAGAAAGGTTGAGTGAAATACAAAAACAATGAGTTGGAGTGCTTCTAACTCATAAGTTATGGCTAGCCAGGTTGTTGCTAGGAGACCTAAATAGTAACACATCTATAATGAACTCAAAATCCATAGGACTTGAGGGTAAATACCCTTTCTAAACTAGAATGAGCCTTATCCACCATGTCTCAACCTGGAATATATTCTATGTTGAGTATACAACTGAGCTTACACTCCACACAAATTATTGAAGCACAGATGACCTCCATGAGTCTCTGCATCCCTGGTGGGTAGCACAAAGAGCAGACTGGGATCCAGGGTTGGTGTTAACTCATGGCAAGATCCTGAACAGGGCAAGACCTTCTCACAAGTGCACCCAGATCTGCTCCCCTTTGGAATTTACAGCTTCTCACCACTGCAGATGGAAGATCTATTTGTGAATAAGCACAGCTGAGTACACCCCTAGGAAAATACAGTGCTCTTCCTGTCACAGGAAGATGTATTTAGCTTTAACATGCTATCTTCTCAACACAAAAACTCCCATTCTTCAGTGCCACAGATTCTTAAAAGTGGGCTTTTTTGCTCTGTATGTTTTATTTAATTTTTTCCCCCCAGGAATGTTTTCCTTTTTCTCTCCCCTCCTATCTCCCCATCCCTCCTTTTTTCTTCTTTCTTTTTTTCCCCCTCTTTTTCTTTCTTTTTCTTTTTTTTTTTTTCTCCTCTTCTTCTCTTTCCTTTTCCTTTTCCTTTTCCTCCTCCTCCTTCTTCTCTTTTCCCTTTTCTTCTTCTTTGCTTTCTTTTTCTTCTTCTTTTTCCTTTTCAGATGGTTTGCATCAATATATGTGTGAATATAGTCGCAGAGACATGTTGTGAAGTGGCAGACAATAATAACTCCAGAGGAGATTAATTGCTAGAGTACTGATGTTGCATTTGGCAGGCATTAGGCATGGTAATTGGATACATGTGGAACATACTACATGTAGGCAAAATGTACTCCATGAATAAAATAACTTTGAGGATCACTATTAAACTGTTTGGATTTTGTCAGTTTCTCTTTCTTCAGCCCCATTTGAGGGATATAGAATGTCTAAGTGGATCAAACACTGTTCCCTGCCCCTATACTTGCCTATCACCTCACCTCCTCTTTGGTTTTATTTTTCCTCATGCTAATTAAAATGCATTATTTCTTCCAGGAAGAAATATTAACAGGTACTTTTTCAAGCCTGTAGCATACTCACTGCTGAAGCAGGTTAGGATTGGTGCAGCATAGAGTTCGTCATAGACACATGGATATATCATAAATACATGAATGTTTCTTGTGCCCATTTGATCTGAGGTGTCTCAGATGCACTGGGACAGCACAGATGTTCCATAGGAGTCATCACCAACCAGTTTCTAAAATTTTGGAGATGCCAAATGTGAGAAGTCAAAGGGAAGAAGTAGAATGTTAGAGTGCGATTATCTGCTTTTCATTATGGTACAGAAATTCTCCAACAAACTTCAGGGAGGAGAGAAATTCTGCTCCATTTTAAGACAAATTATTAAATGCACACCCAAATGTCAGGTATTCAAGCATTTCTTCACAGTGTTGAAAAGGACAGAATGTTTCAGTACTTCGTCTGAAATTACCTGTTTGAAATAGATCCCTTTCTTTTATCTGAAGCATACACTGTGAGAGTTGAAATAGAAGAAAAAAGACACCTAAACAGCATGCTTCTATGTCACTGAATATAAACTTTTTCTTTGAGACAAACTTTTGCTGTTCTTACGTGTTTCTTAGAAGATATCAACATTTCAGGTGTTATTCAGTTTTAGAACTGAAAAATTCAATACATATTGGAATTTTCCATGAATCAGTCTTGTGCACTTTTAGTAGCAGAGACTTTTGCTGTGTGCTTGTAAAAAAACATTCTAACTGCTACTGCTACTTCTATCCACACCAGAGTAGAAATGGATTTTCTATTTTGAGCAATCTTTCTTTGGGGTTATCTCCTCTGACCTCACATTGTGTCTCTGAGACCTGACCCTAAGAAAAATGTTTCCTCCTTGTTCTTATTCCTCCATCCTCTCATGATTAAAAGTCTCGCACTTTACATTCTCTGGTACTGCCTTCATGAGAAATTAATCGGTATAATTTATTATTTTTCATTGAGATGTTGGATTGTGGACAGGAGATGCTGACAAATGGGTTCACACTGGTTAAACATGGCACAGCAATAGTCAAAGCTCAGGTGAATCTATTTTAACAATGCATGAGAAGATATTAAATCAAAGAGAAGAGCCTCCTTCAAGAAGAGCAAAAGGTCTTGTCCAAGTTCTCTTGAAACTTTTCTTAGTTTCTATTGGCATCACTAAATGACAAAATAAATTATTCTTTATGCAAAGTAGGTGGAATGTAGTTTTTCCTTCAGCTCTTTGTCCCACCCTATGAGAAATTCAAGGTCAGGCTGAATGGGGCTCTGAGCAACATGGCTGAGCTGTAGATGCCCTCTTCATTTCATGGGAGCTGGGCTAGATGACTCTTAAGGATCCCTTCCAAGTGAAACAATTCTATGATTCTATGACTCTTTGCCAAGAAAAAATCCTGGGTTTCCCTTGTAAGAACAGCTGACAGTACTGATACTTGGAAAGCAGTTAATATAATCATGTTCTTCTTAATAAGGTCACTGTGTGTTTCTGAAGATCATAGCACATTGCTATCAAATTTGATGATTTCAGTAAAAGTGAAAATGATTAGTTCTTTCTCTTGCAAATCTGTAACTCTGTCTTTCTATTCCATAAATGATTTAAGATTCTTGGATTTTAATTTATTTTCTTTCTTCACAGTTTAAAGATTCAGGAGCAATAGCAGGGACTAAGAATCATATGATTAATTTCATAGAAAATCAAAAGGTTTCCATTTTCTTTCATGGCCAAGTTAATGCAGACTATGATTTAGCCAGTTCCCAAAGGCTATCCCAATAGAAAGGCATTGGCTTGGAAGTTCTGCCAAAAAAAAAAAAAAAAAAAGGATGTAATTTCAGATGTGATCTCCAGAGTTTTGCTCCCAAAGGAATATTCTCACTGATGAGCCGTAGCTTTAATATATTTTACCTCTCCCCGCTTTAATCCAATAAAGCTGGAAAATACTTGGGGAAGTAGAAAATGTCTGGGTCCAGATTTTATCATGAAAATCTTTGCAAACAGATTATCAGCATATCTCTACTTTGTCATAAGGCAGCTACTCTTCAAGGTACCTCTGAAAACTCATCACTGCATGAATGTTTTTGTACACAGCACAGTGCTCACATCTTTTCATTGAAGCATCTCCTCTTATTTCACCATGTATCTATCCATTGACACACAACCTGTGAGCATCTGCAGCCTTTTCTTGTAGCTATAAGGTTAATAACATCTGGCCTTCCTATTCTGCTTTCTATCACCTTCAACCCAGGAGTACCCGTTGTCCTGCTACAAACCATAAATAAACCAGTGTGATTTTGGTCTTATTCTACTAAACTTTCATCAACTTTATTTTCATGGTTACATAAAACTTTTTTTTTTCTCTTTTTTTTCTTTTCTTTTTTTTTTTTTTTCAAATAGAAATGCCAGGGATTCCTATTAATAAATCTTCTGTTCCTTTTGAGGAAAGCCAAACAGATGGGATTTATTTTTTAATCATTAAAATGTTATTGAATTTTCATAACAAATAATTGCCTTGTATTTAAACAGCGTTGGAGCAAAAAGCAGGTACACATATGTTACATCTGTCAAACAGAACAGCAGGGTATTAAGTCCTGATTTACTTGCAGAGTCAAACTACAGACACATATAGCTTAAACTAATGGGTGTTGGGAGTGCTTTCAAGATACTGGACTTGAAGCAGCTGAGCTTGGAAAATGAGAATAAGAATAGGACCAGGAAGTCTCACTGTATTCCACGTTAAATAGTGATGTTTCATTTTCCTTTTATAGAAGTGTTCTGCAGATAAGAACAAACTTAACTTCCCAGCTATGAACTTCTATGAGGTAGCTGAGAACCTATTATTGATAATGATCATGATTAAATTCTGATGGAATAGGAGAAGAATATGACTTCCCATAGAGGATCTTGGTGGAGGGGCAGAAAAGAACTCTCAAATAACACACCTTTCACAAGGAGTGTGCTACACTGTGACATAACCCAACCTCCTCAACCTCTCCAGTCCTGGAAATGCAATTTAACTTATGGAAATTTTATTTGACTTATGAAAATTTTTAACTTGATAGTAGCATATCTTGAATCAGCAGTGAAATGAATGGATGTAAGGAGCCTATCTAACCCAAAGGCACACTGGAATAATGAAAATTATTTGGCTTCTTGAAAAGAAGTCCAGTTGAAACAGCCCTTGGAATGGAGAATACTCATGAGACTCCAGTGGGTGAGCACACAGGAGTTTCCAGTCTGAGTATCCCTGGCAATAAGTTGTACCAGTTGGCAGAGCTGTCGACAGGACCTTAGACACACAGCCTTTATTTGCAGGTGAAATTCATCCCATTTGAAAACAGCACCGATGCTAACTATGCTAATACAAGTCATCTGTGAGATTTACAATGCAGATCACACCAGGAACTGCACCAACAAGACACATTTGAGTTATATTTTCTTTTGAGATGTTAGGTTGTAGACATAGATGCAAATGTAGACACAGATGCAGATGTTGATGTTGATGTAGACATAGATATAGATGGCTCTGCCTGTATAGCATAGAATTCATTTGTACAAAAGTAAAATGAAGCTGGCATCAGCTTTCAGTTTGGAAACTTCAGATCAGACCTACAAATGGCTGTGATGGATTTGTTAGGGTCAAAGCCTGGTAGTTCTGAAGTTCAAAACAGACATTAAGGAAGAAGAGGATACTGCAATGAAGCATGAGGATATAAAACGGTCATTTAAGTTGGAACTGATGGGATTGTATGTGCAGCTCTGATCCTTCCTAATGAGGAGGATAAGGGAAGTAGAGGAGGCTCTGAAATGAGACTTCATGAAAGAGAAGGCTTTACCTGGTAGAGACTCTGTTTGTTGGCTGGAGAGACCTCCATTGGGCACAACACCAAGTTTGCTATGACTGGATCATTCCTAAAAACATGTAGGAGTCCTTCAGTAATGGATGAAGGGCTAGCAATTATCTCCAGCTAAAAGAAGACAGAGGGAAACTGAGGTCACGTTCATGCTTTATGGTGAATTGTTTCAAAGTAGTGTATAAATGTTGCTACGTTATTAGCAGAATTCAGGTTTAGTTTGAATTATTACAGATTCGAGAAAGGGGAATCCTTTTGTTTCCAGCTATTTCCTTCCTGTGTCGGGCTCTTCATTTCACTTGGACAGCATGGCATTAGTTATGGCCTGAGTTCAGTAGTACCTCAGTTCTGGGTTTATGCAGTCTGGTTGGGATTTTTGCCTCCAGAAGAATCATTCATACTTGTCTATGTGGAAGCAGGATGGCCTCTGTGCTGTAAATGTCTGGATGTGCTTTGCTTGGCTTCAAGTCTGATGCTAATAACTCTGAGCTGAACTCTTCTTCTGTGGTTCAAAGATTCACTGCTTGAACAGTAGCTTCTGTTGGCTCTAATGTTATGTGCCCCAGATGTAAGAGATGGATAAAAACACAGTGGGGTTGGATGAATCACTGCCTTTCATTGTGGAAGCTGTTTGAAGAGAGGTGGAAAATGCTTTTGTTTGGTATAGGCAGCAAGGTTTTACTCATTGTGCATCCTCTGGCTGAACTAATGAATGAAACAGCCTGAAGTCAATTAAGTTGCTACCTAGAGCCCTGCCATGATTTGCCCCTGTGGTGAGTTGGACTTCAACTGCCTCTGTGCTGCTCTGAAAAGCTGTATATTGTTGTCAGAGAAAGCAGATATTCACCTCGTAGTATAATTGGGATGACAGTCGGTGAATATGGTCCATGGGGATATCACATATATTCTCATGTTTGTACATGAAAGGATCTTTGCAACTGGATCTCTCAAACTGTTCCCATTTGTGTCTTGCAAACACAGAGGTGACACTACCCAAAAGAGATGCTGCTGGACACTGGGATGTCCATCCTTTGTGTAATAAGTAATAATGCTGCCCTGGGAAGCAAATACATCAATAGCATCCCCCCCCAAAAGATGGGAGAACAATTTAGAAAGGAATTTGGTCTGTATGGTCAAAAGTAGGATGCAGTTTCAGCACAGTACAGATGATGGCAGCAAAGTATAAAAGTAAAACAGGTGAGAAAATATCAATTACATTTAATAGGGAGCAGAGAAACTCATTTATCTAAGTTTCTGGGAAGCTGATCTTTGGGATCCCTGATGGTTGGAAGTGAGGCCTTATCTATATGTCTTCCTGCAGGAAAGCAGCATTCTCCTTCATTACAACAGTATCTGCTAGAAAAATATTTGCTTACAACAGTGGCTCACAATGGGTATAGAGGAAGTCAAAGTAATTTTCCCCATGCTAATTAATGCAGGGACAGTGAAGTCCCTATGGAACCAATTGTCACTTTATTTTCTGTTGTGACTTTCAGAACCATCTTCCTTTCAGCAGTCAGTGCTTTGGGAACACATTTGAGAACACTGTGAATTTATTTATTCCTGGACAGCAAAGTAAAATGGTGTCATTTCTTGCCTGGGTAATTTTTCCCCTCATAGTGTCTTTTAAATTGTGCTTGCTGCTTGCTTAAGGGGTAGTATGTAATTGCACAGGTAAATGTGTCCATGCCAAAGGTTCTGAGCAGTAAGTCTGGCAGAAATGCACGTGTGTGTACACAGAGGAACTTGTTTCTTGTACATTTGGTGAGGAGCAGAGCTCATATGTCCCCTTTGCATCACTATGAAGAGCTCCTGAAGGTCCACACTTGTCCATGCCACCTATGAGTTACTGTCCCTTGTTTCCACAGCCAGTTATAACCAGGTGAGTGGAAGATTTCCCACCCCTCTAAGACCCTGCTGCTTCTTCATTGCTTGTAGAATGGATGATTATGTATACTAGTGTCTGGATCTTCTATTCAGAACCCTTCCTGCTATAGTATAGGCAGAATTCCTATTTCTTTGCAATTAACTGTTCCTCCACCTGCACAGATTGGCTACGGAGACTGTTCCTCATGTGTTCAGAGCCTTTTCATAGAATTGTAGAATCATCTGTATTGGAAAGAACCTCTAAGATCAAATCCAACTGCCAGCCCATCCCCACCACGGCCACTAACCAAGTTTCCAAGTAGCACAAATACCCTTTTCTTACCCTTACCCTTTCCTTATACAGCTCCAGGGATGGTGAATTCAGCACTTCGCTGGACAGCCTGTTCCAATGCATTACCACTCTTTGAAAATCATTTTCTTCCCTAATATCCAACCTTCTAGAGCAACCAGTCCTAGGGAGAAATGTTTTCCTGTGGCTCAGCAGCAAGGACCATCTTCCCCGGTCCCACCAACAAACATTATGAAGTAGCCCTGGAGCTGTCAAGTCACTTTGCATCTTTATGATGTGGCTTGTTCAGTGCCTGGCAACCGAAATAGGTGTTAAGAGCTGCAGTGAAAGGGCTGCTTAAATTGACAACTAACAACATACTCGTGCCTTTTTGTGTCTGTCACTGTCTGCATAATACATTTTGCCGAGGGTGTGACTTTTGAGCAAGACCATTGTATCACCTGATTGGAGGCAAAGCCAGGTAAAAGGCAAGGAGCCAGTGAAACTCCTGTTAGAACAGTGGCTGGATTGCCCTGCTTTTTGCCAAGGGGAACGGAGGGGGAGGATATTCAAATGATTGCAGGAAAGGAGAATAGGAAGACCTGTAAAAACCTTAGGCAAAATTTGAGGTTTATGTTTATATGAGATGGACAATGAATGAAAGGCACAGATGTATTTCAGGAGATGAGCAAATGATATTTTAGAACAGGTGAGTCTTAACCAGTTTTGGGGAGGTGGTCACTGTCCCTGGAGGTCTTCAAGAAAAGGTAGATGTGGCACTGAGAGATACGATTTAGTGATCTTAGTGGTTGTTTCCAATCTTAACAATTTTATGATTCTGTGACTTTGTGATATGCTACTGTAGAACAGCTATGGACCACTCCAAGGATCTCAGGACTCACAGAGGTCTATATGCTCATGAATGCATGCCCCTTTTCTCTACTGGCAGCAGAGAGCGAGTGAACCTCACCTCTTAGACTTTACTGTTAGAAGAAAATAGCCCTGGGCTTCAAACTGGTCTTGATTGCCTTGTTGATTTTGAGCCAGCAGGTACAGATGGAGTCAGAGCAACTTTCCAAGAGCCCTGTGGATTCATTGTGGAAGAGGCAATGAGGATGCCCAATGACACTACCACACAAGCATGGAAATAAGTGTAAGTGGATGAAGTGTGGAACACACTGGGCTGATGCCACTCGCTCCAGGAGTCTCAGGGCTGTTTCAGGACAGACATAGCCTCTCTGTTTCCATTTCCCACCCAGAAAGCAATCATAATAACACTTCTAATCAACAATGATTAGGTTGTTATAATTCTAAGAGACTGGCTTTTATTTTTTACTGACAGCTTCTTGCTTCAGTACTAATTGAAGTTTTGAGTTCCTCTGTCCTACAAACACGCATCAGAATGTGTTGATTGAAGATGGACCTGTGTTTATGATTTGAAATTTGCATGGAAGCAGAAGCAAATCCAAAGACTCTAAAAATATTGCTTGCATACATTCAGCACTGCTAATGCTCCAGATCTGTAAAGAAATCTCCCTATCTATGTAAAGGACCCAATTTCTGTATTACTAGAGGAGATAAGTAAAGTATATCTGCATAGATTTTATCCAAGCTTTTAGGAAAGACAGGGAAGAAGTCTCAACCTCTTCTAATGTCTATGACATTGAGAAAGCATATCTGTAGAGGCAGAGAGGAATGTGCCTGCTACAAAGTTTTCTGCTCAAAAAGATATCCTTTGTCCTGAAGGTCTTACCTCTTCTCATGTAGGGGAGTTACTTCTGGGGAAAAAATATCTGTTGGGAATCTCTTAGTTGGAAATGATCCATCTCTGGAGTTAGTATCCCTGACTATAAGAGATGGAGACATCATTGGCCACCCCTGAAGTACATTTTCATGATGTCACTGATCAATATCATTAGCAGAGATTTAACTCTCAGCAGATCTCAAGCAACACTCAGTTGCTATGAACTGGAGTAGGACCTGTTTATCCTTATGAGTCCCTTCCGACTTGGGATATTCTTTGATTCGCAGGATATTCTATGTCTGGAGTCACTCACGAGTATTCAATTCACCCCAAATGCTGATTTATTTATTGCTTTTTCACAAAAAGGATGAGCCGAGGAATCAGTGCATTAGAGAGCCCTGATGGATCACTGAGAGTTTACGGAATGTCATTTGAAATAACTCATAGCAAATAGGTGTTTATCAGCTTCTGTAGCGCAGTAGAAATTGCTTACAGGCGATTGCCCTGCTATATGGTACAAATGACGAGCATTTAAAAGACATGCAGACTTTAACACGCTTCTTTCCACTTCTTCATAGTATTTACTTTTAAAAGAACAGATACAAAAATTGAAAACTGTATGTTTTATTTTGTTATTTCTGAGGATGGGAAATTACTTTTCAAGGAAATGTTAAGAAAATATGTTCCTGGACAGGTGAGAGCTACTCTCCTATAGTAGAATTTACTCATTTCATCCCTAAAACCTGAAATTAGAGGCACAAATTTACTCAAAGACTGACTGTTAAAGGGAGTTGATTAGTTCTGGATGCGCAGGGTTTTTCCTTCAGTATTTCCATGAATTCACATACAGATAAAAGGAAAAATAAATAGTTTGATGGGAACATTTGGGTGCTTTTCTCAGATTTTACACTTCTAGAAATGTCAAGTAATGTAAAAAATGTGGAAGGCTTGGAAAGCAAGATCTCACAGAATCATAGAACCATTTGAGATGGAAGGGACCCTTAAAGGTTATCTAGTTCAACTCCCCTGCAGTGGAAATTGACACCTACAGCTTGATCAAGGTGATCAGAGCTCTATCCAGTTTGACCTTGAATGTCTGCAAAGATGAGGCATTCTCCATCACTCTGGGCAACCTCTGCCAGTGCTTCTCTACCTTCATTGTAAACAACCTTCTTATATCCAGTCTAAATCCCCTCTATTTTAGCTAGATAGCATTTCCTCTTGTTCTATTACAACAGACTCTGCTAAAGAGTCTGTCCCCTTTTTTCTTATAGCCCCCCTTTAGATATGAAAGAATGTATTTTGTGGAAGAGAAGGTGTAATTAAGAATGTGATTTTCAAAGGCCTGCTCTTGGAAATGCCAGTGCTTTGGAAAAGGATGTGTTAGACCAGGAAAAGGTTTTTCTCAGAGCAGGAATGGAACCCCTTGGCTTTTCTCAGCTCAAAAATCATCTTCCCATCCATCCCGTCCATTAACAGACTTCCTTAAATTCAAAATGCTTTTTTACATCTCCCCAGGCAGCAGGAATTACAAGGGTAGATACACGAACATGTCTATGGTTGCTTATAATATGGACCAGGCTGGTTTTTATGGGCTTTGCTTGCATTGGACTTAGCATGTAGCTGGAACTGACACATATTATTTCAACTGGAAGTAATGCAAAAGGCACAGTGGTAAAATAATTACTAAATGCAAAGCTAAGCAAAGGTAGATTTAATCCGCAACTTCTTGTTTCTTTAGTAATAGTGATATTTACCTTTAGTTATATGCAACTCCTCACAAAACACAGTTGGCCACATCTGTGAAATGATAATTTTGCACTCCCAGAGAGGTACTATGATGAGTACCAGAACATGTTTCTTTTACATGGTGCCAGTGACAGATGGCATCTCTGAGTGAAAGACTGAAAACCTGTGTTATCTGCATAGATGTTAAGCTACTATCATTGTGTTCTGTAGAAGTGGCTTTGCTGCCGTGGCATAAGAATTCCTTATGGTGGGATAGAATCACTATTCTGTACTGGAAGTGGGCCAGGAGGTGATAGTAGACTTATAGATGCAAGGTGAAGAGACTGCATAGAATCATAGAATGATTAAAGTTGGAAAAGATCATCCAACCCAACTACTAACCCATCACCCCCATGCCCAGTAAAACACATCCCTCAGTGCTACATCAACTCCATGTTTCTTGAACACCTCCAGGGATGGTGACTTCATCACCTTCCTGGGCAGCCTGTTTCAATACTTCACCACTATTGCTGAGAAGAAATTTGTCCTAAAAGCCAACCTAAATTTTGTACATCTTTCAATGTACAGCAGTGCAGGACAAGAGTGGTGGTAGCAGAAAAAGATGGAAGGACATAAGGAGATAGCAAGGAATCTTAGTTAAGGTTCCCCAGAAACACCAGTGAAGTAATTAGAATGAAGAACTGCTATTCATTTGGAAATTTGTATTATCTCTTCATTGAAAACTGGAAAAGGATAAGAGATTAACTAATAATTGATTTGCAATTGCCAGGACACCCACTTGGGCATTCTAGGAAAAACAAAACACAACATAAAAACCTGTGGATACACATGTGAGCTTTTAAAATGTTTAGCAGTTCAGAAATTATCCTACCTGGGGTTTGCTACAGAGATACACCTTGTCATAATGTTCCTGGACACGTCTCCATCTCTCAAGACATGAAGTTAAGGTGGGATTTATTTCATTGTGAGTTTCCTGTTTATTGACTTTCTGTTCGGATTAGCTCATTCAAATCCATTCTAATAAACTTAAATCTGCAAAACCAGCATAAGTGTATGTTCAAGATACCTGAGTGTAGGGTTCATATCAATTCCCATTGCTGGTAGATTTCACAAATCATGATAAAACATCTTGAACACTTACCATTCTTTGGGACCGATGGTGCCACTACCCCCTCTTAACAGACCAATTGATTAGGGCAGGGCTGAAAGTGAGTCTGCCATCCTTTCTGACATCAAAGCACTGATATATCAAAGGGACAGAAGTATCTACAGACACAAAGGCAGCTTTAGAAGAGGCCTCCAGGGGGTCCATATTTAGCACTCTTTGCTAACAAGGAAAATCCACGAGTTGTGAACCTGTTAACCCAGAATTTTTCTCCAGAATGCTAACAGAAGAGGTGACCAGGTTCTATGAAGAGATGATGAGTCACTTTGAATGGTGAGATAATCCCTGAAGTGCACCTTCTGCAAAGGCAGAAGGTAAAGAAGTCTAACTATTGGCCTTCCCTGTGTCCCAACACACCTGCAGGTCATGAGTGACCATAAGAATACAGATAAGCATATCTGTACAAGATGAGTAAAAAAGGCCAATAAACCCATATCCAATATCTTCAAGAAATAAGAGCAGTTGTGTGGGAAAGGTTATAACAACTGACTGAGTATGTAGTGATAAATCCCCCTCGAGCACTTTCCTCATGTCTGAACGTCCATGGTCCAGAGTCTTCCAACACAGATGTGGAATTTTTGTCTTTTGTAGTCCTGTATTTATAGCCCCTACTTTCCTCCCCCAGGAAATTATTCAATTACTTTTTAAACTCTTCAAGTCTATGCAACACCCTGTGGCAGGAATTTCACAGCTTAACTGTGTGTTGTGTGAAAAAAACCTGACATCTTGTGCCAGAGGCGATGTCTTTGTGTAATAATTCTGGATGTAATTCTTAGGTCACAGGGGTCACCTATGCTTTCAGTTATAAAGGGAGTATGAGCAGTGCTCAGATCCTCCTCTGTATTTGTTCCTGCTCTTATGCCAGAACTTGGATGCTTAACCATGGATCAAAATCCTGTTGAGCTCATTGCTGAGCAAACACAGAAGGTTTTTGCTATAGCAGAAAAACAAGGAACCCTTTCTAAATGACTTCATATCAGTGCTGCCCCAAATGCTGTAAAAAATGTTCTGCATCGGAAAAAGGATTTGCAGGAAATACAGGAATCATCTGCTCAGTGTCACCCAGCAGAGTCAGTAACAAACCTCGTGACTTTCCTCTCCACCCATCTTCTCACTTACAAAAAGATCACATATATGCTGAATAACCATTATGAACCAGTAAGCATTAAGGATAGAGCCCTCCAGCCTTCACTGTCCCTGCACTTTTTGCACTCTCAGACACTAAATCACTCCCTAGAACATGCAGTTCCTCAGTCTGGGATCTGTTGTTAAAATTTGCATTAATAAATGATACTCTATGATAAATAATACACGAACAAATGACAAATATTAATAAGGAATTGTTTGTCTGCATTCAGATACTCTGAGTTGGAAATGCACACATTTTGATTGATGATTGAGGTTTGCAGGAACCTCTATGTCTATCTGGTTCAAAGCTTCATGAAGTAAGGTCACCTACAGTAAGATGCCGAGGCCCACGTCCAAGTGGCTTCTAAAGATCTTTAAGGAGAAAGAATAGACAACTACTTTGGGCAACTTGTGCGTGTCCTCTGCCTCTTAGACACTCCTTTTTGTCTACTGTCAACTTGGAGACTCAACAAATGATATAGGTTGCCCTGAGAGGTGGTGGATGCCCCATCCCCAGTGACCTTCAAGGTCAACCTGAATGGGGTTTTGAGCAACCTGCAGGTGTTCCTGTTCATTGCAGGGGAGTTGGACCAGATGGTCTTTAAGGGTCCCTTCCAATTCCAATGACTTTATGATTGTATTATTCCATATTTTCTAGCCTCAGTGTATATGAAACAATAAATAACTTCCCACATGAACAGACTGTTTCTGACATACATAATTGGAAATAGTCATTAGAGTCTTTGTCCTTTGGTGGACAATTAACCTCTCTCTTAATGACAGGTGAAAATGGTCATTCTTGATTTGAACCAGAAAATTTACTTTGTATTAAAAGAAGGAAATAAATCCTACAGGATGTAGCAGAAAGCAGTGTGAATGGATATCTGATAAGAACTGCTTTGATAAGCAATGATTGCCCCAACCATAGAAGGCTTTCCAACATTTTAAAAAGAAGATTTGTTTTTTTTTCTATGATTCCATGATTCTACATTTATTAATGTCTGAAAGTACCCGCCCCATTAATCTTGTGGTACTCCAGTGATGAATGGATTCCCTTCCACAAGTAAATTCAGCAGCACCACCTGCATTATAAGTGATAGCATCAAGAATCTTTGCTTACATCCTGAAAGCCTGAGACTGCTATAGTTGTGACAGATATCAACACAGAACCTGTGTTGTACCCTCAGTGACCTGTCCTTGCACACCATTTGCTGTTTCTCAGTTTTTTGGTAGATGCCAGATGGCAAATGTTGGAGTCAGACTAAGTTGCTTTGCACCTGTGACCTGAAAGCAGCAATGGATAATGAGTGTCGCTGGGAGCAGAACTGGTTATGGGATCCTAAAATCACTTCTAATTCTCTCCTGAACAGTTCAGTAGCTTAAATACTAAGGTTTGGGCTTTCATCCAGAGCCAGGTAGGCACATTTGATGAGGAAGAAGGCTTAGAAAGGGCTCTGAGACTAGTTTCTGTGGAAGACTAAAATGAGCTGATGGCTGATCTGTGGAAGAGATCCCCTCTTAATCCTTTTTCTTATCAGGAAGAAGTTCCTTATCAGCTAGCTCTCTGCAGTGAAATAAATGAAGAGAGGAGAGAGATCAGTCCAGGCTTGAAATGCATCTAGTCCCCTATCACTCTGCAGTTCTCTGTAGAGGCCAAGCTGCACCTTCCTCCAAGCTCTTTGCAAGTCCACCTCAGTCCTTTGTTTTTCCCCTCAGCATTTAGTCAGAAAACCATTTTTCAATTGACATGACATTTTACTAGCCACATGATTGTCTTCTGAGCTTGACTGTGCTGTCCTTGGCATTTAACACATCCATAGCTAGGGCTACTTTAAAAACTGAATTATACCAGAAAATGCTGTTTATTCTACATTATCTTTTCAACTTACATCATTCCATCTGCTTTTCCAGAGGTACACAGAGATGCATGACACCCTGCAATGATCTTAGCTGTCTTTAGGCTAGAAGGTGTAAAACATCAGTGAGTGGTGTGATAGCAGGTTGGACCATTCTCAGTGGGACAGCATTCCCTTTCAAGCATGGGAGAAAGTTGCAGTCATGCAACCTTCTGGTATGCCAGAATGGTATGACTAAGAACCATCTTCTCCCTTTTGCGAACATTTTCTGCGTATGTATATTTAGATCTATGTGTGCATATATATCTATGTATGCATATATCTATTTATAAATATATATGTGTGTAGAGAGTAGCCGTGCTTTATTCAGCTTGGGGTATTGTAGACTCTCTCCTTCCAATAATCTTGCAGAAGGTGAAAAATCAGACACTGAGCTTAGCTCCTCTAGCTTGTGCCAGATCAGAACTTCGTATTCTTTAGGTGAAGGACATTATGAGGCAAAAATCAAGACTGATGTTTTTTTTAGTCTCACCCAAATGATCCCTTCCCTTCCCTTCCCTTCCCTTCCCTTCCCTTCCCTTCCCTTCCCTTCCCTTCCCTTCCCTTCCCTTCCCTTCCCTTCCCTTCCCTTCCCTTCCCTTCCCTTCCCTTCCCTTCCCTTCCCTTCCCTTCCCTTCCCTTCCCTTCCCTTCCCTTCCCTTCCCTTCCCTTCCCTTCCCTTCCCTTCCCTTCCCTTCCCTTCCCTTCCCTTCCCTTCCCTTCACCATTTCCAATGGCCAAGCTTAGAAAAAGGTTTCTCAGCAGGAAGCATGGCATTCACATGGAAGCCTCTTTCCATTAATCCTCTTTCCACTGAAATTAGTTAGAAAAAAGCCAACAAGCTATCAGAGTGACTTTAAAAGCAACAAATTGTGTTAGTAATGAGGCAAACAAATGTCCTTGAAGTGTCTCTCATCTGCTTGTACCTTACTGTGGCTTTAGCAGGAGTCACTGTGGCTTTAATTAACACCTTTCCCTGTGCAAAATTACCACATTTTTCTCAAAGACAGCTTTTCCCCTGTGATGCTCAAATAAGAGTTTCTGGATTTTATTATTCCTTCAGAGCCTCAGTTAATCCAGCGTTTCTTCCATTTACTTGAGCAGCAAGCTATTAACCCCTCCAAACAGAGTGCCTGGCCGTAGCTCAATGCATCCCAGATGCATCTTGAGCACTGGGTTTCCCAGGAGGTAACTACACTTACAAGCATCATCCTTTTGGCTTGCTGGATCTTTGCTGTTCGTCCTCCTGAAGTGCCAGCAGCACAGAAGGAACTTTCTCCTCTGGATGTCCTAGAGAAATCTGGATAAGTGCATGAAGTTTGCAACAAATAGGAAACACCCGAGCCTTCTGGAAAATGTAAGATAAAGGTGCTGGGGCATCCTTGGTTGAACTTTGAGGGCTTTTCCTTTAAAACAAATCCTCTGTTTATCTGTCATTTCTTTGCTAATTCTCCAAAGGGGATTAAACCCTTTGATCTTGGTCTTGCTGTCACCTGGGAGCTGGCTTACCCCTTATCCGTTTTGGTCTGTGCTGTGGCTTTGCTGTGAAATTCATCCTGCCTCCCTGTCCTGTATTTTGGTGCGGTAGGAAGGGCAGATCCTTCAGAAATCAGCACTCCATCACAGAAAAGATGCAGGGATTTTAGTGAGGGGCCAGAGAAGGACCACGAAGATGATCAGAAGACTGGAGTACCTCTCCTATGAAGAACGGTTGAGGGAGTTGGTCTTGTTTAGCTTGGAGGAGAATAGGCTTTAGGGAGACCTCTCTGAGGCCCTCCAGTAAGCAAAGGGAACTTACATACATGAGGGGAATCAAGAATTTTACACAGGAAAATAGTGATAGGACAAGGGGGTATGCCTTTAAATTAAAAGAGAGGAGATTTCAGCTAGATGTTAGGAGGAAATTTTGCACTGAAAGTGTGGTGAGATGCTGAAACAGGCTGCCTAGAGACATGGATGCCATGTTGGATGAGGCCCTGGGCAGCCTTAGCTGGTGCTTGATCTAGTGGTTGGCTTACTGCAGGGGGGTTGGAACTAGATGCTCTTTGAGATCCCTTCCAATCCATCATTAACACACGGGTTAGCTCTGCCCAATCTATGTGAGTGTACCTATCTATTATTTACTGTCCTGCATAAAGCATATGCTGCACAGCCCAGTGACTAGAAAACCAATGTTTATGGAAAAATGAATATGAAAATGATTGCTACTGTAACGCAGGAAATAAAAGACAGAGGAGGAATTTCTTTACTAGTGTTAACATATGAGTAAATCATTATGGCTTACTGACATTTCTCATAAAGGCTTTCTCCTAGGAGCCAAGGAGATCTGTCATCATAGAGCGAAGTGTGTACAAATGAAGCATAAATCTACACTCTTGAGGAAAGCGAGAAGTGTCAGTACTTTTGGAGTCAGGAGAACAGGGGGCAATTCTGATGCAAAACCTGGGGGAGTGCATCTGGGGTTATGACGCTCCCTTAGTAAGATCACAACGATGTAATCATCGTGTTGCGTCAGTGTTCACAAAGCAACTGCAACCCTTCTCAAAGCATGAGGGGTGTGGAAAACAGAGAAGAATATTCTGATATTGCAGCATGCCTGGATTCATCTGTGTTTCTAAAAATACGATTTACAGGTCTGTTTTGGGAGAATAACTTTAAAAAATGTTTCAAGATGACATTATTCAGTGAAGCTGCAGGTAGTATCCTGGTACTGGTATGGTGGGAGATAATGGAGCTATAATGTATCGCAGGTCAGAGGAAATGGGCTTAACCATAGGAAGGTGCTCAGGGATATGATTTAGCAGAGGATTGTTGTTAGAGTTAGGGTACTATGGTTAGGCTGTGGTTGGATTGATGATCTTTGAGGTCTTTTCCAACCTGGGTAATTCTAATTCTGTGATTCTATAAAGCTCTATAATTAGAGTTAAAAGAAGACCAGACAGTTTTCCTGGAATATATTACTCCCTCATTTCTACTTAGACACCTGAATAATTTTAGAATCACTTACATGTGTTTATGGAACTGTCTCTACCTTCAGTAGCGTATAGAAGTGAGTTGCAGCTTATTTGTCTTTACATTTTCCTAAAAAGTATGTTTGAAGGGAAAGCAGAAAATGAACCTGCAGGAATCCAGATGTTACAAACACCAACTTCCTCTAACTACAGAGTATTTAAAATCTTGCTCTCTGGAAAACATTTAACTGCCCTGAATCAGTAGTAAAAGTGAACACTGCTCTCCATACCCTCACATTAGACTCAAAAGTAATAGGAATTATACTCTCAAGCCTGAAAAATCCAAGTTATCTTTCTCTCATTCTCCAAAAGACCCTTTAGAGTTTTGCTGACATGTAAATCCTGACTCAAACATTTCAGGCTGCAAAGTTACCATCATACCTCTTGTGAGGCTTGGGTCTAGAATCTGGTCTTCTATTGCTTGAGACAGAGCTTGCTTGATCAGGCATGGCTTGGCTTATTTAAATCACTTGCCTTTGCAGTCATAGAACCATAGAATTGTTAAGGTTGGAAAAGACCACTGAGATCATCTAATCTAAATGCTGGCATACCATCACCATGTCCACTAAACCACAAACCTCAGTGCCTTATCTCCATATTTCTTGAACACCTCCAGGGACAATGACTCCACCACTACCCTAGGTAATCTGTTTCAATGTCTGATCACTATTTCTGAGAAGAATTTTTTCCAAATATCCAACCTGAGTCTTCCCTCTTGTTACACCATTACCTCTCATCCTATTGCTGTTACTTGGGAGAAGAAGCTAATCCCCACCTTGTTACAACATCCATCAAGGTACTGTAGGGATCTGTAAGGTCCTCATAAGACTTGTACTCCAGACCCTTCACAGCTTCACTGCCCTTCTCTGGACACGCTCCTGTGCCTCAATGTCTTTCTTGTAGTGAGGTCACAAAAAATGAACACAGTACTTGCGGTGCAGCTTTATCATTGCCAAGTCCATCTTTTGCAGGTTAAGTCTAGGGAAAAGAGTCTATTCTTGTTTTATGAATAAGAACAAAGAGCAATTGTGTTTTTAAGTCATTCAAACTGCCACTGTGCTATAGTTATCAGGGAGGTGAGGTCTCCATGCTCGTGTTGATCTCACTCCTCATTTCCCTTGGACGTGTCTAGTTTTGTCTTAAAGGTTCAGCGTCTGTGTGAAGATCACAGTGTAAATATTGGCAGATTTCCATGTTCTTTTGAAGAAGAGATGTAAAGACTTTTTTTCTTGGTATCACAGTCTACAAGCACCAAATAGAGGCTACTGGGGTAATCAGAGCAGTCACAAGGTTCCCAGCACCTCCCAGCAGGCACCAGTTGTAACGAAGAGAAACTCAAGAATTGACCTCAGGGCTAAAACTGTGCTTTACTCTTATCAGCATCATTCTTTTTTGTATTATTATCCTCTCTTTGCCTTTAATATCAACCACATACTGGCATGCAACAAGTAGTTCTTGTTGATTCACATTTTTATAGAGAATCTATAGCAAAGAGTATCATCAGAGGTTTTAAAATATCCCTTAACCTCTAATCCACATAAATGTCTAACACCATGCTGCATAAGTAGACTCTGTGGATGCAAATCTATATGATATGCTATTCAGAACAACAACAACAAAACCCACAGTAATTATGTAAATAACAAAAGAATTTTATGCATGGGAGACCACGAGGATTTGGAGACATTTTGCACTTATAAAGGCAACTCTCTTAAAGTCCCTCCATAGGAAATTAAATGTGGAAGAGAGAAAAGCCAAACACTTGTCAGTTTGACTGTTGAAGCAAAAGAAAAGAAAATAAAAAAACATTTATATTAAATAATTTCTGTTAAGGTATGCAAGCAGAAGACCAAATCTTTGCCTGAGAATTAGCTAACTGAATGCACTCAAAGAAATTACTCAGTATGGCACAAGAAACTGCTGAACATAGCAAATGAACAGGAGAGTCTGACAAAAGCTACAGATAGTGCCATGAGGAATGGACAGATTTCACAGATGTTTAAGGAGGAGTTTTGTGAGAGACAGCCAAAATTCCAAGTTAATTAAAGAGAGCACTGGGGACCTTTTTGAAGTGGAATTTTGTAAGGCCACCAATGCTGTGGTAATTACTTCAAAAACACCAAATTTGGGAGGCATGTAGCAGGACTGATAGGAAGAAAAGTAATTGGGGCGGTTATTTCACAGAATCATAGAATATACTGAATTGGAAGATGACCCATGAGAATCATCAAATCCAACTCCTATTTATCTGGGAGAAAACAAGGGCGGAGAAAGGGAGGTATGAAAGGGAACGACAGCAAGTGAAGAAGCGGCATGGGGAAATGGGGAGAAAGAAAGATAGAAAGAACTAGCTCAGTCCTGGGTGCCAGGAATAGGAGAAGAAACACGAAAGCCATATACCCTGGATGCACAACAGGAACTGTGAAGGGTGGGTGTCTTAATCTTATCTGAGTGCCAATGATCCCTGTCTAGACCATGGAGAAATAATGCATGGAGTTACTGGAACATAATGATTATTCTTCTGGATAGATGTTGTCTGCTTTAACATGTGATGAATTATACCTTAAGTTCTGTAGGCATCACTGTATTGTTTTCCATGGTGTCAGATCAGAAAGTATTTTCTGTTGGTCGTTTACACGTGGTCACGAAGGATGTCTAGAGCAACCAGTTCAACAAGTAGATCTTCATTACCCAAAGGAAATCCAGTGGATCCAGTCCTAGAGGGTTGTCTGGGATGGTTGAAGAAGGTCTGTCTTTCTCATTACCACTGAGTGAACCACTGCCTTTCCACCTTTATTCCAATTCTGCATCCATCATAGGCCACAGTGAAGGTCTCTATTTATGTAGCAGACCCCAAGACTTCCACCTATGGTAAAGCAATATCAGTGTACTCCATGGCAGTGTAGATCATTACTAGGTCTGAGCTGGCCAATTCTGTTCCATCCCAGACAAGGTTCTCATCTAGTTATAGGTGGTGATGAGTTGATAGCTGGACTAGATGATCTTAGCATTCTTTTCCAACCTTAACAATTCAATTATATGACTCTATAAGGTCAGAAATGCATTTTTGGGAAATTTCCTATAAGTACATGATCTCCCATTTAACTACAGACTGATTTGAGTCCTGAGTGTACTGGTATACATCCTTTTTAAAATTCCTCACTTTGTAAAAGGGAGAGGGATTGCTTTTATGATTCTTGAATCACTGGGGAATACCGTGCTGCCTACACAGTTAAAAGGTGCACATATTTTTAAGCAGGAATTTGGCTCACTTCTACTTACAAGTTTGCATGATAATGCAACTGTTAGTTATTTTCTCAAGGTTTCCTGAACTTAGATGAACCTCAGACAGTTAGAAGGGGATGGTTAATTAGACAAACTAATGAGACTAGAGATCTCTACTTTCAGTACAAAGCTAAAAAAGGCTCATTAAAACAAAAAAACTCAGCCAACCCAGCAAAAAGGAACAACAAAGAGTGTTAACTATTAAAGAGCACTTTGTATTTCCACTCAGAAATGGAAACATACCCATTTTTAGAAGGAGGGCATTAACTCAGCAGAAGATTGGGTCCATGCTAGGATATTTTTGACATGGACTGCTATGCTGTTGATGAGCCAGATTTCCCATGGAAAATAAAACATCACCGTCAATTCAACTGTTTGTATTTTCCCATGGGAAAAGAAGGAGAGGAATAAGTTGCTGTATGCTGGATAAGAATGCATCAGTTTCTAGTAAAGGTGGAGAGAATGCCACATATATTATAACAGATGCCACCAGAAAGAGGAAAAAAAAAATCTTCCTTTTTGCATGAAATTCTGTGAGGCAAGAAGGTTATTTCTCCCATTCAGATGAAAACAATACCTCAGTTTTTAACCCAAGTGTATGACAAGACACAACTTAGTGGTGCCAGGTTGTTTCTGACTTTCCCCTATGCTGTTTTTGTCACTGCAACCTTTATCATAACAAGGGATCACAGTTCTTGCCAGTTCTTTCCATTGATACCAAGTTCTCTTTCTGACACAGAGCCTCAGCTCAAAGTTAACAGATTTGCAAGGCAATATGCAATAGTGCTGCTGTGTTTTGTTTTAAAACTACTTTGCTATGTATTGAAGCATCAAGGGAAAAACATATTGATTTCCACAATGCCCAGTAACTCACTGTGAAAAATAAACAGATCAAGCCTTCACCTTGCAGTTTCGATTGTTACACTTGTATTTTCTTTCCTATTCTATATATTATGCCCTTTTGTGAAAAACAAGAGTTAAGAAGGGGGGAAATAAAGTGGGCTATAAATGAATGATGCAGTTTGCTGTGATGTGTTTGCATCATTTTTTTTTTTTTTCTTATCTGCTTTCAAAAAAAGGAAAAAAACAACAATGAAGTGCAATGAAAGGAATGATCTTTACATAACACTACCTTGAAAAATACGCCATCAGCTGTATGCAATGCAAGCTCTTTAGTTTACCATTACTTATGGAGACACATATCTTGACGTAAGTACCAGCTGCAGGGAATGTTGCCTTTTCTCCAGAGGCTCTGTAAAATTGCATCTAACTCTGGGGAGGTGGGTGGGAGCAGCTTGGCAGAGCGCAGCAACAAAACCTGAGTACTGATGATGAAGATATAAAAATGCTTAAAGGAGCAAAAAACTGTAGGATGGAAACTGGGGCGTTGAAGAATTACTGTAACAGATCATGCCAGACCAACCTGGTGTTCTTTTGTGATGGAGTGATGGCATTGGTGGACAAAGGAAAGACAACTGATGTCACCTATCTGGACTTGCACAAGGCCTTTAACACAGTCTCACACCACATCCTTATCTCTAAATTGGAGAGAGATGGACTTGAAAGCTGGACTGTTTGATGGATAAATAATCAATCAGAGGGCTGCAGCCAGAGGGTTGTGTTTTGTGTCTGATTACCACAGTGAGAGGTTCTTTGATATATACATATCTGGCATGAGATTAAGAAACAGCAGTTCAAATGTTGGTCCAACCAGTTTATTACAAATTCTAATCAATCAGCAACAGTGAGTCCAGGAGAATGATGTAGGTCTTAGGTATGCAGGGCCAGAAGAGTCCATTAGCAGGCAGGTATCATGTCACAAATAATCTCTTACAGGTTGTTAGTGGATCTCTGTCCAGGTGGAGGCCAGTCATGAGTTGTGTCCCCCAGGGGCCCATCTTGGGACCCTTCAACATCCCCTCCTCCCTGGAAGCATTCAAGTCCAGGCTGGAATGTTTAAAGCTGGGGTTTTAAACAACCTGGTCTAGTGGAAGGTTTCTTTGACTATTGCACAGGGACTGGAACTGGCTGATCTTAAAGGTCCCTTCCAACCCAACCCATTCTATGATTCTATGATTCAAGGACGACCTTGAATGGTAGACATTGAGTTCTTCAGAACAGTGAGGAGGATACATGTAGGTTGCAAGCCTAGACTTAAAAAGAACAGACTTTGGTCTCCACAGGTGTCTGCTCTATAGAGTTCCATGGAATAAAACCCTGGAGGAAAGGTTCCAGAAAGCTAGGTAATATTTATTGATCCTCCAAGCTCAGAAGGTGTATTCCAACAAAGAGGAATCAGGTACCAAACTGTGTGGTCAACACTCTGGAGAGAAAGGATGCCATCCAAAGGAACCTTGAGAGGCTTGAGACGTGGGCCCATGTGAATCTAATTAGGTTTTAAAAGGCGAAATGTGAAGTCTAACACATTAATCAGAGCAATCCCAATCCTAATGCAAGACTGGATGAAGAGTGGACTGAGTGTACCTTCAGCAAGTTTGCTTACTGAAACCAAGTTGGGAGAGACTGTTGATCTGCCAGCAGGGAGAAATGCACTACAGAGGGACCTGGATGGTCTGAATCAATGGGCCAAGGTAAATTGTATGAGTTTCAATAGGGCCAGGTGTTAGGTAATGCATTTTGGTCACAACAACCCCAGGCAACCCTACAGGCTTGGAGAGGAGTGGCTGGAAAGCTGCCTGATGGAAAGGGACCTTGGTGTGCTGATGGACAGTTGGCTGAATATGAGCCAGCAGTGTGCCAAGGTGGCCAAGAAGGCCAATGGCATCCTGGCTTGTGTCAGGAATGGTGTGGTGAGCAGGACTAGGGAAGTCATCTTGCCCCTGTGCTCAGC
Source organism: Coturnix japonica (assembly GCF_054131305.1). Classification (NCBI taxonomy): domain Eukaryota; kingdom Metazoa; phylum Chordata; class Aves; order Galliformes; family Phasianidae; genus Coturnix; species Coturnix japonica. Next base: position 1,171,545 of record NC_140664.1, read on the forward strand.
ATTGGTGAGGCCTGACCTCGAGTACTGTGTTCAGTTTTGGGAACATCAATACAGAAAGGGCATTGAGGTTCTGGAGCTGGTCCAAAGAAGGGAACAAGGCTTGTGAAGGGCTTGGAGACTATGCCCTATGAGGGACAACTAAAAGAACTGAACAGTTTATTCTGGGGAAGGGGAGGCTCTCTTCAAAGACTTGAAAGGTCCAATCTACAACATCTAAATGATTTCAAAGAGTGGAGAATCAATGAATGCCTAAGTAAATACTCTCAGTATTTGATTCTTCAAAATGTTACTTTAATTTCTTTCTTGAATCAACTTTCAGACAAGTTTTTTTAATGTCTTTCTTTGCAAAACAGAGGAGTCCATTGATTCTCATTCTTCATCTGAGATAAGTATTGGAGAAAGTGAGTGATTGGTCTGGTAGGAAATGTTGATAGCAGAGATCAGAGTTAATTGCTAAGAATCGTAAGTTTACAGGTGTACCGGTATCGACTATACTTTCCCATGTAACAATTACTGTTAATTCACTGCTAGTAAGATTATTCATTTCACCTCTTATGGTTTCATGGAAAATGAATAGTAAACCAGTACTTAACAAATACAAGCCCATGTCAGTCGTGCTGAGTTGGCATATGTATGAGTCACTAAAAATCAACAGAAATTACAGCTTGCATTATGAATCATTCATTGATTCCACAAACATATGCCAGTGAGAAACAAGAGCTTTTGGAGAAAAGTGTGCATCCAATTGAATGATGTCAGAGAAAAATGTAATTTCTGGAAGAAAATAGAAGAGTCAAGGCCATCATTTTCCTTTTGTTCCACAGTCCAAGTTTGGGTACAAATTGCATGCATTGTACCTAAATGGTATCTTACAGTTTAGGCCATGGTATCTTATCAAATGGAGAAACCAGTGGAAATGGTCTGATTGGTAATAGTGTTGTCTTTATTCTGCCTTCAAAACAGGAAAAAAATCCGCATAGCTTAACAATATATCTCTCCCTTGACTGAAGAAGTGTCCATCTACATAAAGCTAAATTTTCAACTCAGAATTCAGAATTATCAATGCCTTGCACTGACTTGCAGATGAGATAGTAAACAAGGTAGTATATGAGAAAATGTGCTGCATTTTTCGTTAAGCAAAACAAGATGAAAAACATTTCTTTTTTCCACATCTTGATTCTTTGAAAGAAATAGCAAATTTAAAAAAAATAAAAATAGAAGGTAATTTGCAAAAAACAAAAAACAAACAAAAAAAAAAGTACTTTTGAGACTTAGCCACAACCTTGTGAGCCCTGTATAATTATTTGCTTTCACTGTTGGCCCTCAGTTCTTCTTGCAGACTCAGCATCTACTGCAATTATTTGACTGACAGTAGAAAGAAGAAAGGGAATCCGGTTCCCTAAAGCTTGTAGAGGTAGTTTAGTATAAATGTCATCTCGTAAGGCAGGAATGAAGGAGAGGTTTGCATTGCTCAGACTTCCACCAGAAAGATTCTCATGGAATGATTTCCAGAAGTATGGTTATGACTTTTTTTCTTACTGCACTAGAATCCTTTTTTTCCTAGGAAAAACTATGCAAGACTGCCTCCAAAAGCAAATAAACAAAGAATAGCACAGCATGCTAGGTGCTGTAGAAAAGTCAATTGATCTGATGCCAAGGACAATCATTTATCAGTTCGGCTAGCCAACGTTTTCTGATCTAATAGGTTTGGGCTCCCAAATTACAGCACATTTTTTTCTTCTCCTGTAATGGATGACAATTGCACGAAGTCTCAATAGCAAAGAAGTTGGATGCAGTGTATTGTATCCAAGGTAATGAAGTTGGGTCTGGGCAAATTAACTTGGCTATATAGAGAAGACTATTAATTTTAACCTGAGATGGCTGGTTTGTGCAATATAGCAGTAAAGCTCTCTCACTAACTCTTACAATGCTACTTTAAGCATTTTTTGCACTACATTTCACTGTGAAGATGTGCTACGCTTGAACACTCCAGTCAACTAAGCAAACAACTGCAAAGTGCAACCACTCAACAGCCTGAAAATCCTGTTTCAAAACTGTTAGCAAACCATTTGTAATAAACAAGCAAATGATTTTCCAAAGGAAATGTGATCAGACAGCAAACTTGTATTGATGTTACATCAGTGTTCCAGCTAAGAATAATAATCATCAATGATTTACCAGTAATGGCTGTGTAACTACCGATGGAGATGTGGTTCGTGGCATAACTTCATGGCTTTGGAATAACCTAACCTGATATGATAGATCATCTTAGGAGTCCAGCGTGGGTTCATTTTAACTCTTCAGTGTGTTCTATTGTTAGTTCTTCCCTTCAGATTATCAGCATCTCAAAGGAAGGCTGCTAACTAAAATCACCTCTTCTACTTTCATTAACGTACCCTCAAATATAAAATGATTAATGTACACAGCTAGAAGGAAAAAAAATAGCACAGCTCTTAAAAATGTTGCACTGTGTCAGCAAAATAGTGGGGATTTGCCATACAGCAGCAGCATGTAGAAGATATTTGCAGTTTAAAAATGGCATCAAATTCTATAGTATGAAGAGGACAGCTTTTACTTAATCAGTCTAATACAGGTGGTTGCATTTGAATTTTGTGCCTAAGCTTTTAGTACAGTCAGTAAACCTCCAACAGATACATGCAGTCCCAATGATTCATCCAGCAACTACTGATGCTATAAACTGTCTGCCCACAGACAGGCATCTAGTGCCATTTGATACACAATCAGGTATCAAGCCACTTCTTGTGGCTGGCAATGGGAGACAGTGTCTTTCTGAAGTAGGACCTGAAGGCTAAAATTAAGTGCTTATGTTTAGGCAACTCCATTGCACAGTACTTGCTAAGGTTTATCTGAATTACTCCCTGAACACCATACATCAGTTCTCTGGGGAAAATAATGGGAGTCTGGATGCACAGTGGATTTTGCCTCCATGTCCTAATCTGCAGCTGAATTTATCCTCAAATCTCTATTTAAGGACTTCTAGTAATAGTCATGGCTTTCCTCACCTCTGAATTTATATATCAAGTTTTTAATATACAAATGAAGTATAGATGTAGTGATGCACTGTCTTTCTTTGTTCCAGAAATGGGGACTTTCAGCCATCATTATAACAATATATTATTATCGTAAATAACCATCATTATCTTTCTTGTCATATCCTGTACATAAGCTGACTGCTTCTGTCAGTTTTTCATGTTGAAGCATTATTTTGGCAAGGTCAAATTATTAAGAAAGCTGAGTTTTTCCTTGCTAAATGAAGGCATTTGTTTAGTTGAACACTGTGATGGGAGCAGCCTAGTAGAGTCAAGTCTTTAAAATGTAAATTGTCTCTTTCTAACAGATTCCAGAAGAGACCAAGGGAACTACATCATTCAATTAACCATATTTTTTTTCCCTCAGTTAAATGTAAAGAGAACCAAGGAATAAGATAATAGGCATCTAAAGAAGTATGAACCTCAGATTTTTTTCCCCCAGTTTGGAAATCTCCTTTAAACTATTTCAGTTGTCAAAGTGAATGTAAGATTTATGGTGAAGTGCAGAGCTCTCCCCTCAGGGAGTGATGACCTCTGCTTGGACAGAGGTTAAGTTATGCAAGGGCAGTGCCTGCTTCTTGCACAGCTACATACCGATTTCCACTGTTTGAAGGAATGTGGAGTTAAGTCAGTTATTCCTAAGTCTGATAGTGTCAATCAGGGGAGATAACTGGTATGGAACGTGATAGGTTTGTGGGAGGCGTGGACCCGAGTCTAATACTAAGTAGGTTTTTCTAGGGATGATTCTCTCACACCATAGACAGGAACTATTTAGCTAGCTCGGGTTATTGGGTTGTGCTGGGCAAGTTCTTATTTTCCTTGTGTGGAAGTGGAGTGCTGTTTTATAGATACATATTTTAATATTATGCATGAGGCGCCTCTCATTTCATTTCATGCATTTGAAAGGTTGGTGTCTAAGTCAGACTTAGGATGCACCAATAGACAGTGAAGAGAGATAAGAGTTTCATTAGTTGGGTGTCACATAATTTTTGGAATGGATGAAGTTAGGAAGAGAGTCTGAGCTAATCATATTAAGAGTTCTGTAAATACAGAACAGTTTCACTTCTTAGCCTTTTTGACATATGGATGCCAGCCTGCTTCTGGATTAGTATTTTCAGTGTCAAAATCTGAACTTCTTCTCAGTGTAAAATTGAATTGCGTATCATACTTCATAGAAACTTGAAACCCATCAATCAAAGAATCATAGAAAACTTTGAGTTAAAAAGGACCTCCAACTCCCCTTCAGTGAACCTACAGCTACAGCTAGATCATGTTGCTCAGAACCCCATTCAGCCTGACCTTGAATGTCTCCAGAATGGGGCATCCACCACAACTCTGGCAAATCTGCATCTCATCCTTCTAGTGTGTTGACCACATCCCATTGCTTGGTGTTATTCACAAACTTGCTAAGGGTGCATTCAATCCCACTGTCAGTCTCATGGATGAAGATATTAAACATCACCAGTTGCGGTACTGACCCCCATTTCAGGACATCACTTGTCACCAATCTCCATCTGGACACCGAGACACTGAGCTTCAGTCTCTGGGTATGGTCTCACAACCAGTTCCTTGTCCATCAAACAATCCACCCATCAAACCCATATATTCCCATTTGGAGAGGAGAATATTATGATAGAGTGTGTCAAAGTCCATACTGAAGTCTAGATAGATGACATGAAGGTCTCTTCCCTTATCCAATGATGCAGTTATGTATCAAAACATCCTCTTGTGGTTGGTGCTGTTTATACAAGATCTATTTCTTTCTAAGAGAAGTTTAGAAATGAAAAAAAAAAACAAAAACCAAAGATTTAATGTTTTTCTTTCCACAGTGATTAAATAATTGAAAAAGTATGCAAATCCTGGATCTCAGTTAGGGCACATTTTGTATTGTGTGCAGCTCACCATTCTTTTGTTCAAAAACTCCTGTTTGTTTCATAGTTCAAACTAACCTCTGGCTAGCAAGCCACATATCCTATTAACTGTTGTCTTCTGGTGCAATGTCTTTTGCCTTTTTCCAAAGTAAAAAAGAAAAAAAAAAAAAAAAAAAAAAAAAAAGATAAAAAAGAAAAATGAAAGCTTGATGGCCTACTTGAACTAACCCATAACTTCTTTGGGAGTGATATCTGCTGCTTAGCTGGGTAGAAAGAAAGGTACAAGTTACTGAGTTTTGATTGATCTCTAATGATCAGCTCTATAGATTGCTAATGATATGCTGTCCAGAATCCCAGATCATAAAAAAAAAAAAAGTAATAATTTGACAAAATGCAATATCCCAGCACAAATATATGACTATTTAATTTTAAGTATGTTTTAGCATTCCAACTGCCTGGTCCCATAAGCTTCAGAGAAGTTATAGCTACTTGGGATTCTGTAGCAATACTCACAGACTTAATAAAACTGTCTTGGGGACTAATGAATTATTTAAAGACTGCATAAAGAAAATGTAACCTATGCATTTAAAGTAGGAAAATCCACTTTAAAATCATCATTCCGCCGTCTTTATCAATCTTACAAGGTTTTTTCTTCATATATCGGTATTTTGTTTGTCTAGTCTGAATGAATTCGGAATGGAAAGTATTGTCATTTAATTTAGACCAATACTTTGGACTGCATAAATTTGTGTTTGTATTCTCTCTACTATGTGTCTGTATTTGCTCTATTAAGCAATAAAATACTCTATATGAAATCCAAACAATGACATGTAGAAAACACACATCCAGGTATAACTTACATAGGTGTGTAGCTGATTTTTACTTGGTGCTAACTTTGACCACAAGGACCATTGATGATAATTTTCTTTTTTCTGCATGATGATAGATTTGAATTTAGAGTTGTGAGAATTGAGATTGTATGGATAGAAAACTCACTAGTTCAATAGCATCTTGTGATGTCAGAATCTCTATTGGGTTGAGTATGAAGGATTGGATGGGGAGGAGGTTAAAAAAGTGCAAGTAAAACGCTTTGAATAATGAGAGGTCTGAATAGGTGTGAAGCCCATTGAAAACCAGGGCTCTGAAACATGCAGAAGGAGACATGTTCAAAGATGAGTTACATGAACCTAGGAGAAAATAAAGGGGAAAAGCAGAAAAATTGTCATGGACAGAGCAAATCACAACACACACAAAAAACAAATGAATAAATTCCTGTTCTGTGTTTAACAACTAGTTTGCTTTTACAAAAAATTGAGTGAGCCATGACAGCGCCATGGAAAGGTGGCGAATTTGCTTAATAAAAAACAAACACATGCCTGAGTGAAGATGAAAATATTTTTTATTGGAAAAAGATCAGTCGCTAAAATATTATTATCCTGTTTCTTTCTCTCTAAGCTATGGAAGTCTAATAAGAGGTGAGTAAACAGATAAAAGTTAAATACTCTGGAGGCATTAAGCATGAACATACAGTAAAATCAATGAGATGGGTATGATGGTATGTTTAGGAAGCAGAGGAGATTGTGTTGAAGCAGGAAGAAAGGAGAAAGAGCATATGGGCAAAATGAAGAGGGTGACAAAATTAACTGGAAAGAATTTTTGTTACAGAAATATGAAAGATATGGGAGAAAAGAGGAATTAGGGAGCAGAATTATCTCTCTGTAAGCCACTTCTTGCATATGCCTTTAGAGCTGGTGAAACCAAAAGAAATGGGAGTTGAATCTCCTGAAGAAAATAAGGTACACTGATACATTAGCTTGGGGAGTGGGTACAAAATAGTTTTACTTCAGAAAAAAGGCCTGGAAGAGAGGTTCTAGGTTACAGAGATTTCCTCTGTATGGTTGGAAGAATGGAAAAGGAACACGTTTCATGTTCTTTCACAGTTCCAGATCTTCACGCTTTGAGACAGAGATGTCTCTGTGATGGGAAAGACGTAAAATAAGCTGTTGGGCTGCTCAGCAGTGTTACAGATTTTGCCTTCTCCTTCTTTCTCCTCATCACTCCACTCTCAAATTATCTCTGCTGAGTTTCGTGTGTGTTTTTCTCATACAATCCACTCACTGCATCAGCTTTCCTGGACTGTGTTGGAAACATCTATTTCTAGATACAGGAAGCAACAACACTATTATTTTTCATGTATATGCTTTCGATGCCAATACTCAAATGTGCTCCTTAGCTGGGAGTATTGAGTGAGTTATATTCCTCAATGATTTACCTGTAGAGGGGGCTGTGGATTAAAGATGGGCACGGAAACCAAGACTTTGTACAGGCATGGTGCTTAATTAACTGAGCTGGTAAGTAAGCTTTAGCACATGTGGGAAGGGTGGGAAGGGAGCCAAACTGCTCCAAGTCATAGGAAATAACAACTAGCAGAAGACAGAGATCATACACTCATTGAAGACTAATACCAAATCATTCAGAACTGCTGTCCTTATCCTCAAAGGACATCTATAGAATAGTGAATTAATAGGTTTTTGAAGCCCTAACATTCAATTCTGGACAGTTCTTCCCGATTGTACCATTGTTTATCCTTCTAGCCTTGAATAAAACCTGTTTGTCTGCTTTGCTGTCTCTTACACAAAGTAAGATCTTCAGCAACTGATTTCAGCAGACTCAGCTGAAACCACTGCCAGCCCCCCAACAGTGGCAGTCAATACAGCTGCAATGGAAAAATCCCATGGGTGGAAACAAAGCTGGATCCATGCAAACTGCTAAATCCAGCCCTACATCAGTGGAAATCCTCGGATTATTCCAAATGGTCCATAGCTTTAAAACCTCTAGGGAGTGAAAGCTCCTTTGGAAGGATATACTCTAAAGCCATCAAAAAGGCCTTCAATTGAATGGAAATACTAAAACAACCTCTTCTGAATGGTAAATCTTTAGGGATGCTCTGATTATTAGGAATATGTACCAGCACTAGAGATTAACCCCCTTCATGCTTGTGTTAAGTGTGTCTTAAGAACGCTGTTTGACAACGTGCTACCTGTAATATCATTCTTGTTCTGTGATAAGAGTACTTTTATATGTCACTCACATTTATATGAACATCCAGATACAAACAGAACCATTCCAGTCTATTAGCTGATGTCTTGGCATTGAGATAAGGAATCTTCTTTTTCTTCTGCTTCAGTTTCATTGACATTTAAATATATATATGTATATATAAACAAAACCAAATATCTCTCCTCTCTAATGGAGAAATAAAAATACTGCAAAAAAGCAGGCTATCCTTCAATACCATTGTTTCTAATGCTTGAAATTTGAGGTTGCCAGATGCATGTGGTAGCTGCTGAGGGAAGGAAAGGATATTTTCTTGATACAAAACTTTTGTATGTTTAAATGGGAAAATACTGATGTATATCCTTTAGCAATCACCGTTGGTTTGAGTAATGTCTAGCCTCTTCAGCATGGGAAATCTCCTGCTTAACTTCTGTGGCTGGTAGTGAATGTGTATCAAACATGCAGTCATCAATGTGCTGTCATTGAGGATCTCTGGAGTAGCAGAGAAATTTGAAGATCTGTTAAGTGCAAGGATCTGGATTCAGTTTGCAACATGGGGAATGCAAATGACATTTCTATCAAAGGAAAGCATAATCGTAAAAGAACTACCCTACAGATTTCTGTTTATTCTTCCCCTCTTATACTACATGAGCAGTGGCAGAAGATATGGAATTATCTATATCTTGCACCTTAGCCAATATATCTGAAATGCATTAAGAGCTTAGCATTAAGCTCAAAACACCGGAGATGGTCACGTTCCTATTTTATCACAAAAAAAAACCCCAATACTTTCTCATTGGGCTAACAGTGGCCTAAAAATTCTTCATATCAAAACTGATCTGGATAGATTTGCAGGTGCAAAGAGCTAATGGATTAAATTTCATCAGGGAGGTTCAGGTTGGATATTAGGAAAAAATTCTTATGAGAAAGAGTGGTAATGCATTGGAATAGGCAGCCCAGGGAAGTAGAGTCACCATCCCTGGAGGTTTTAAAACAACATGGAGGTATGTTAACAAGGCTGTGGTTTAGTGGGTTTAGTATTTAGTATTCTTTCAAAAGACAAAGGTTTGTTTTACCTGCTGAACTGGAGACAAGCTGCATGGCATGCAAGCATCTCTTACATGCAAATATACAAACCCTTTGTTGTGTTATCCTTCGAATTTGTTCACAACATCCTTGTATCTGCAACTTTGCTGAGCAGAGTATCACAGTATCAAATTATCAGTATACAGTATGTCATTTCTTCAAGCAACATCCCACTCACCAGGTAGCAATCCATATTGGTGAAGCTGGGAGGGACAGAACTGGATTATGAACTCTGCTGTCATTTTAAATCCAGCCAGCTGATGGCTGTGTCACATAGGAAATGAGCTCTCAGGTTTGTTAAAAGCAGTTGTACAGATTGAAACTACAACCTCATTAGTGTTTTGGAAGCCAGGAGGATATCCAGCTCTTTGGTCCTTTAGGTCAAGCTCCAAAGAGCACCCAAGAGCTTAGCACCAATGGAGACACAGGAGGATACTTGGTGCCTGTTGGGAAAGGGGAAACAAGGAAAAGAGGTTGACTAAAGCACTTAGCAGAAGGAATGAATCCGTGGTGGAAAGGGGATAGGAAACCATCTGTGTTAGGAAGAAGAGCTGAGATAAATGTCAAAAGGAGAGAGATGCTAGTATCATAGAGTCACAGAACCATTTGACCTGGGAGAGACCCTTAAAGGTCATTTCCTCCAGCTCCCTTGTAATGAACAGTGATACCTTCATCTATGTTGCATTCCTCGGAGCCCTGTCCAGCCTGACCTTGAGTATCTCCAGAGACAGGGCATCCACCATATCTCTGGGCAACATGTTCACGTGCCTCACCACCTTTATTGTAAAAATTTCTTAATATCCAGTCTATATCTCTCCTCTTTCTGTCTGAAACATTTTCCTTGGGCATTCCCATATCCTTGGGTATATTTTGGGAAAAGAAAAAACTGATTACACTTATCTTCCCCTCAAGCCAGAAGAGGATGATATTTACTACCAGTCTCTGCTTCTCACAGCTGCTCCCTCTTATCTGCTTAGAAAAGTTTTGATTGACTTTTTATACTTTTTTTTTCCTTTCACACAAAAAAAGATGTCAGTTGTACTGAAAATGTGCTTTCAGAAGCAGTCATCCTCTTCCCTCAAAGACAGTATTTTGATAATACTGCCAACGAGATTTTCTGTTCTGGAGCAAGTGGATTTAGGTGTAATTTTATTTTTTTTTATTTCTTACTAAAAGGCATCGATGGATATTTTCACCACCTCCCTGGGCAGTCCATTCCAGTGCCTGACCACCCTTTCTGAGAAGTAATACTTCCTAATGCCCAGCTTGAATCTCCCCTGTCATAGCTTGAAACCATTCCCTCTGATCCTATCACTAATGACATGAGAGAAGAGGCCGCCCCCAGCTCACTACAACCTCCCTTCAGGAAGTTATAGAGAACAATAAGGTCTCCCCTGAGTTTCCTCTTCTCCAGGCTGAAGATTCTATTCCCTATGTTTGTTCTCTGTATCCAGTAGTAATGTTGAACTGGAAATTATTTTGATACTTGAAGCATTTGTGTGCAGAATGTCATACAATCTGGAAAGCCTTTGAACCACCCAAATGTAATTTAGTGTGAAGAGTGTATACTCATGAATACCAGATCTCACTTATGTGAGTTCCAGTAATAACTCCCTCAACTAGCATTGATAGTGTGGCTGCCATTTCCTGCACTACTTCTTCTTATATATAGGAATAAAATAGGACACTATTCATTAGAGAAAATTTCCCAAACATTATCTAGTTTGTTCCACTTCCAGATCAAATTTCTCTGAAGCACGCAGCAAGGCATTTATTATTTCACTTGGATTCCCTGTCTATATCTCACCAGCCCACATGGGGCCATTCTGCATGACACAGATCTTAGGAAGTGATTAAAAAAGACAAATAAATAAAACCCCAAATCACATTGCAGGGAACCTAAAATTGTTTTGACCTTGATATTTTTTTTTTCTTCCAAAAAATTTTTGTGGTTTTTAAGGGTTTTACAGGTTGTTGTATTAAAGACCCCAGGTTTTGATAAATGGGGTTTGCTTTCTCTAACTCTAGGCACACAAACATCCGATGTGCCAACCCATTTGTCCTTATATATCACTGGTAAGTGCTAGTTATCTGTGGGAGGTGATTACTTCTCTTCCTAAGGCTGGTATCTAAAGTAGTTGGGTTGAGTTAATGGCTGAATCAAACAGGAAGAACTGACCTCTTAAAAGTGCCTTTTTTTTTCCAGTGACTGAAAATTGGTCTCAAAAAACTACTTTCTATCAGACTTAACTTTTCAAATGTATATATCCGATAGATACTAAAATAACAATGTGACAGTACTCATCCAAGCTGTTGCTGTCTTTCAAAAGCTGGATCTAAATTTTTATGGTGCTTAGATAGGAGAGCAAAATCCCTTGCTATCTTTAGTGCCTAAGGTGATAATTTCCCAGTGCTCTAGATAAAATGCACTGTTGACCAAACAACATGTCTCCAGCAGGAAGCCAAGGATTTGCTGTGATATCAGCTCACTGCCCTCCATCCTTTATCCACATGGAAAATGTGAAATCATCAGGGGTTTAATCCTAGAAGTGTCTCCTACAGCTAATAATTAGCAATTTTCAGCAAATTTTCTATCAGTTTTTCTGGCATTCTTTAGCATCATCAAAATGAAAATATACCATGTGCATGTCTCTGTCTCTGTAATGCTATGTATCAATTTATATTCATATATCTCATTAAACATATATACATATTTATATAGTGATCCCTATTTCCATTTTCTTTTATATTGCAAATCTCAATTTAGTAATAAAAATTCAATGTGATGGATGTGGGGATCTTTCCATCCAAAAGCTCAATAAATATATTTCTCAGTATCAATAATGCCAGCAATAAAACACATCTATGTAAAATACAGTCAGTGCTTATGACTAGATAAAATTAGAGAAGTACATTCAGTTACCTATGAAAAGAACTTAAAAGGAATTAACTATATATTTGGCTCCTTTTTTTCCCTCTCTCATTCCCTGGCAAAGGCTCACATTCCATTTCCCATTGATGTATATGTAAGCTCTCAATAACTGGACTGTAATTTATTGAGTAGAATGAGAAATACAGAGAAAGGTATTGCCCAGCAACTGCCAGTCACAAAGTCTTCTAGCAGAGGAGGGCTGCCTTTGTAGAGAAGTCTGGTTTGCTGAGGAACAGTCCATGAATTTTTGTATTGCCATTGTTATTACTTTTCACCATCTCTGGACACTTTGTGAATATAGAAAACCCCTATCTAAGCCCTGCAACAGGTCCCAGGTCAAGTGAAATGAAGTTCTAGTGAGAAGAGGATTGCTGGGAAGATGTGGTAAATTAAACCATAACTCAAGTACTGACAATTATCTACCGACAGCCTCTCTTTGACTTCCTGTCCCTTTGTAGCTCATAACAACTTCACCAGGCCAAGTCTGAAATACAAGAGAACATGCTGGCATCAGTGGGTAGGGGCCTAATTAAGGGAATAGTTTTAAATAGGGGATGTTTAGGTTAGAGATTAGGAGAAAGTTTTCCACACACAGGATGGAGGCACACTGGAACAAGTTGCCCAGGGAGGTCGTGGATGCCCCATCCCTGGAGGTATTCAAGGTCAGGCTGGATGTGGCTCTGAGCAACCTGGTCTAGAGGATGGCGGCCCTGCATATGGCAGGGCGTTTGAAACTAGATGATGAACCCAGGACATTCTATGATTCTGAACATAAGGAAGTCATGTTGCCCAGAGCAAGACTGTTTCATCCAATGGGTGAGGAATATGAATAGGTAGCATTTTCTAATGGATCACAATACTGCTTTTCCAGAGCAGGGTAGGATGAAATGAAGGTAACTTCATGGAGTGATCCTAGTGTAAGAAGTAGAAGGAAGGTTGATTATACAATCACAGAGTCATGGAATCATAGAATTGTTTGAGTTGGAAGAGACCCTTAAAGGCCATCTATGTAAAACTTCAGACTCTGGCACTGCATTACACCAACAGCATCTCTCCAGGATGCAACAGCTGCTCCCTCTTACTGAGCCCTATTTCTTTTCATGGCTCATTACAATTAGTTGAATTAGAATTGTATCTGATTGTTATTGCTGTTGTTAAGTTACAGTAGATGCCATTACTGTTTGTACATCATGGAGATGGCATAATGACATGTTGTCTTTTGTAATTATATCAGCCAAATAATTCCCACTAAGTACTGTAATAGCATTTTAATTAATATTTTTGTTCCAATTTCTATCACAGAATTTAGAACTCTAGCTGGCAACCTACTTCTTTTGTTTCCTTTTCTGCTTTCAGAAAAAGTTGAGCTTGAAGGAAATCTGCAACTCTTGAATCCTTTCACGCTCTTAAGTGAGAGAGATGGAGAGAACTGGTTTGATTTTCACCTTTGCCAAAGGCATAACTTTGGGCAAGTGAGTCTATCTGTGACTGTGAAAATGGGAGAGAATATTTAGTTTTAGTTCTGCTTGTCTTCTGCAGATGTGATTTCACAAAGAGCACCTAACTTAGGAGACTGAGGCTCCAGTGAATTGGAATTAGGCAGCAAATCCCCTTTTTGCATCAGATCTAGTTTCATAAAAACTGTTTTCTTAAAGAGGTTATCAGTTACATTAGGGATCAGTTAACCAGGTTATGTTTGCATATATAGGGAAACAGGAAAGTGCATTCATCATCATTTAGATGACTCTACTCTTAAGTATGCTGTATTTTTGTTTACTGGAACTGATTTTAAACTTCAAGGACCCAGATGAGTGTGTAAAGCTAGCTAGGATGAAGTGAAGCTTATAGAGGCTTACCAACTATAGTTCTGCACTCCAGGACCCATCCACAGTTTCAGCCCCAGATATATGCAGTGTGCGTATTCCTGTGCTGGGATTCCCACTGGTATCCAGTCCAACTTTACTGGACTCTTACAGGATCCTGACCTGATCTTCTATTCAGGAACTGTGTGATTTAACCATCAGATCTTGGTTATTCTTCTTTGGCTTATTGATATAAGTCAGAAGTGACAGCACTGACATCAAAAGCAGAAAGTAGCATGGAACTGAATATAATTCCATGCTTGGTATATAGAATTCTAAGGCTGCTGTGACTCACACTGTGGTAACGCATTCACAGCAAAGCTATATGAGCTTGGTTTTTCACAACTTCTCAAGAGTCTGCTTCATAGAAAGGTGGCAATGGTTTTGTCATGTTGCAAGAGTTTCAAGATGTTCGGGGCACAGTTTGCACTCAGGGAAGCTTTATGGGTATGAAGTATCTTGTGATATATCAGGGCAAGTCTTAGAGACAGATGGATTTCTGTGTCTCTCCTGAAGTAAAGATGAGAAGGGAGCTGATGGGTAGAAAAAATGATAGCAACAAATTGGGGATATGGTAATCACTACATGCCTTTGCTGTCACAGCTACTGTGTTGGGAATCACATCATAATCTAGTACACAATAGGCCACACACCACATTACCCAGCTGTGTGTGATGTGAAGCACTGTAGAACAAATAAGTCAAAGATGCATGAGCCTGCACATGAGGAGCTAATGGGCATTTCATGCTTAATAGAATCATAGAATCATTAAGGTTGGAAAAGACCTCCAAGGTCATCCAGTCCAACCATCCACCTATCATCAGTATTTCCCGCTAAACCTTGTCCCTCAGTAGAACATCTAAACATTTCTTGAACAATTCCATGGTAGGCGACTCCACCTACCTTGGGCAGTCTGTTCCAGCACCCGATCACTCTCTCAGAGAAGAAATATTCCCTAATGTCCAACCTGAATCTCCCCTGACTCAACTTGAGGCCATTCCTTCCAGTCCAATCTCTAGTTACATAGGAGAAGAGGCCAACCTTCACCACAGTCTTCCTTAGTCCTTAGGTTGCATTGTGATCTTCACATAACTTCATTTCCACGTGGGACACTTCGTGGAGGAAAGAAATTAAGTCAAATTCCTGAAAGTTGTACAAAAGTCTCATTCTGTATGGATGCCAGAACAGTAATGAAGATTTGGAATTCAGTACTCAAAGGGATCGTATGGTCTTTAAACTGAAAAGTGCTAAGTGACAAGTATAGATCCGCTGGGAAAATTTGTAGGAGAATACTAGAAAGGAATTATTTCAAGAAATCCTTGGTAATTGTATAACTAGAATAACTATCAAGACATCAGTTCAGTCATATTTTGCTGTTATCTTTCTAGTTTTTCATACAGTAGTATTTTGCAATAAAAATATACTTTTAAACGTTTGTATAAAACCTTGCTTCCTAAGTTTTCACTTCCTACCTACATCAGCGTCAGATAAGAGCTGAGATGTTCAGTGGGATGGAAATCAAAAACTTTCCCTTCCATTTGACTGTTTCTAGGAATACTGGAAAGGTGTCCTACAGTGATCACACTGGTAGAGGTGCACATTTGACCTTAAAATGGATCTCTTCACACCTCAAAATTTGATATTCCTTAATATATAAACCCTGTTCGGTGACTCTTTTCTTTCTCATTAGCTGAACAGGACTGACAATGATTTTTCCATTTATCTGGAATTATCTTGTTTTTCCTCACATTTTGAAACTGCCTCAGAGAAAGCTGATTAGTGGTAAGGAGTTCAAAAGCTTTTGAAGCCAAAAGCTTGGGTTAACTGAAATATTTCATTTAAGTAAAGTAGAATTGTATTTGTCTGGTTTTAACTTTTTAATTGCATTCTACGTTGTCTAACAGAATACAGTCAGATGGAGGGAAAAAAAATAAAAGTGATTTGGATATGAAGAATCAAAATGTTATTTGCTGTAAAGGTCAGAGAGAAAGTTTTGTCTATGTTTGAACATTGTGTTCTGTTTTCTCTTTTCCCCAAAAGACATTTAATCATAATCCACAAAATGTTCCTCCATCAATGAATCAGCAGGACATTTCTAACCAATGAATCTACTTAACATGGTCCACTTTCACACATCAGCACCTGTGCTATAATCATGCCTCAGGAGGAGATAACTACTCATCTCTGACCAGGGGACAGAACCTCAGCGTTTTTCCTGAGAACAATATTAAAATGAGATAAGAAAATAACTGATATAGCTGGTTTAACATGCTAAGACACGTTGGTTTGTCTGTAGCAGGTTTTATGCTAAGTTACTCCAGATTTGTTCTTCAGCAATAAAGCATCTCTGCAGTTGTTACTGATTCAGACGTCATCAACAGTGGGAAGTTTTGTATGATTAACTTTGTGCACAAAGACTTTGATTTCAGTGTGTGACTTCCATGCTAACTTGGTGTTAACCCACAGGTTATAATTTGGTAAGTAATCTGAAGTAGAATGAAATTACTGATACTGGTGTTGAATCTGTGAGACCTACAGAGCTCTTACAAATCCATCACAGGGCTCAGTACCTACTGTTCTTTCCATCCTCCACCAGTCATTCAAACGGCTGGACAAATGAGCAGGCTTTTCTGCCATAGAAACAGAAAAACGGTTTGTACTATCCTCCATTACATCCACGTGTCTTCTGGACATTGACACAGCCAGCAAATAGAGCTCCTTTGTGTCAGTGATGAGCTTCCCAAAACACAAATTCCCTCAACACCCTACAAAGAACATGGCTGTTACCAGGAATTATAGCATGAAAAGAAACCAGCTCTGCATTCACTCTCTTTAAAAACCTAAATTCCCTAATATTTTTCTCAGCAGACCTGAGACTGCTTCAAATCATGAATAATTCATCAAAAACATGGGCTGTGGCTGCAATGGAATAAATGCTTATCTAACAGTCCTACATATTGCTATTGCAATCATGGTTTTCTTTTTGCTTTTAAGTAGCATTCAGGGTCTTTCCAGAATAAATTTAACCTCATTAATTTAATTTTCTGGCTACGAAGCTGGGAAAAAAATAATCTTTAGTGAGGTTTCGCTCTCTGGAAATGCTGAGAATACATCTCAAAAGCAAACAGTGTGACTTATCTTCAGAAAAGTAAGGGAACTCAACAGAATGGCCACCGCTTTAGAGATCACAAATTGCAGGTTATTTATTGCAGCAGCTTTATTCAATTCAGCCCTGGGAAATTTTGGCAGGCAGAGTTATATTTTGGAGAAAATGGTTCCTGGTTATTCAGTGGCGAAGGTGGTGGAGGTGGTTCCAAATAACACCTCAGGAAATACAAAAGTGGGCTAAGAACTTTTTTACTTATAAGTACATTTAGCTAAGGGTAAAATAAATTGACATCCTGCTTCTTGAGGTCTTAAAATCTTTGGTTAGCTAGACAATAGTTCCAGACACTCAGCACATGATGATGATGATGATGATGATGATGATGATGATGATGATGATGATGATAATGATAATAATAATAATAATAATAAAAGAATTACATTGCAATAGCTGTGACTTCATTGGAGATCAGTAACACCATCTTATGTCACTCAAGTTTAATTCAGTTTAATCCTATGTATGCAGGCATCTACACGTGCAACTTTTACTTCCAGATTTAAACGCTCACATTTGCCAAGTCTTATTTTATAACATTTCAGAATCTAGAGGGAAGCTATGAGAAGGAAGAGGACAAATACTTTAACAGAGCCTCTTGGGATACAATGAGGAAATTGTTTCAAATAAAATAAAAAAATATAAATGTAATACTCTTCCCAACCACCATCTTTTTATTGTCTTTTAGGTTGTTATTGGCTACTTCACTGCACTACACAAACAAAATTGAGAATGAGTAACTTCTCCAGAAGTAATATAGCAAAAATAATAGAATCAGAGAATGTCCCAAGTTGGAAGGGACCCATAAGGGTTATCAGATCCAGTTTCTGAACATGTTAGAAGTCACATGTAATTCAAGTATCATCTTCTACTTGATCACTGACCTCCTCCATAAAAATATTCTCTGAGCCCTTAATATCCAACACAGATGGCCCAGTCTTCCCCAGACATAGCAGAAGAATATATTATTCTTGCACCTATCTTTATTCATAATGCCAAGGAGATGCTGAGGAGAGTAGATATATCATGATATGTCTCCCTTCCCAATGTGGGACTATACCAGCCATCTGCTTGTGTCATTGTAGCGGGACTGAAGTGTTGCTGACACTATCACGTTTGGACACCCTACCCAGGTGAGTCTGTGCCTTTTGTAAGTGCGTCTGTCCTTAAAATAATTTGAGTAGAGATTGAGAAAAACACACACAAAAACCCTATATCCAAGTGAAAGAGGAAAGGTTCTATGCCTACTACTGATGAAAACACCATCAGGAATCCATACAAGCATCAACAAGATTAAATATGTGCAAAGGCTTATAGGAGGAATCATCAGGAATTCATATGGAAGTGTGACTTAAAAATTTTTAAACATATTGAACAAGCAGGTGGACATGACCTTATTCATACTGAATAACCTGTTTTATTTTAGTTTCTTTTTCAAACTGAACTGAGAAAATGTGAACTGAACCCAGTTAATCTGTGAACACACGATGATGGTTTCATACAAGCACCATCTGTCATAGGTCCCATGCTAAGATCTATCTGAGCCAGGTCTTAGATGAAATCCAGTCCATGTAGAGCTACAGAAGAATGTGTGTTAGACGTTCCCAAGATCTGGGTTCCTATGGTATCAATCAAAGCTGAAATTTATCAGAATGTTTCCATTACAGATAATCCATAAACTTTACAAGTGGATTAATGAATCCATTGTGTCTCACAAACTATAAAATCAATGCAAAGCCACTGGAATCTAGGTCATTTATTCTGGTATTTATAATTAATTTACCTCAAGTAACAGTGATTAATAGAAGGCTTAATACATATTTTGCGAATGGCTCCTGAGTCAAACTAGCTGCTTATAACCATGGAGAATAATTGAATATACTTGTTAATCATGTGTTTATAACATTTTCATTGTTGTAATTGGGTCACTGCAGCACTCAGACAAAAGCATGTTTTTAAAATAAGCTGTATTCAAACGGGTAAAAGGAAATCTTGACATCAAACCTCAATAGGCTGTACTTGCTAGCAGTTAAGTACACAGTCTGCATGTCTTACTGTTGCCTAGTGCTCACACAAGGATGGAAGTAATGAGTGATGGGGTCAGATCTCTATTTCTTCTAGCAAAGAATTCCCTTCCAGAAGTGGAATTAGGAGGTGTCATTTAGGGGAGGTGAAGAAGCTTCTTCACTTTCTCTAGTCCAGTTCTCTGGTCCTGCCCATGCTTTCACAGCTGTTCTATCTGAGATATTTGAGGGGACACCTCTGTTGATTCCACTTACATATTTATTTATTTTGGTATCTGTTTTGAGTAACTGTTGCCCTTGAATTTAATTCCTTTTCAACTTTCTCATCTGACTCTATCATCACCTCAGACAGCAGTGAGTCCCATATTCTGTCTGTTGGATCAACAAGTGTGCTTGGCTTCCTTTCATGTCTTCTGATTTTGTTGGAAAACTTTTCATACTTGATTTGTTAATTTCATGATTTCACAAACCTTATACTTACACCACACTCTTGATTAACCTGTTTGGTCTTATCTGGATCTTCCCTTACCTTCACCAGTGTTTTCTGAAAAGGCAGAGACCAGAGCCTCACAGATTAATTGATAAGTGAATGTACTGAAGTTCTGTGTAACAACAAAATGATTCCCTCTGTCTTGTTTTCAAAGCCGTTCTTGATGATGTCAAGAAATTTGTTGACATTTTTAGCTGCTATGGAACATTAAGCCAGTGATTTCAAAGAATTTCCAGGGAACCTCAATGATACTCCTGTACTTTAACTGATAGTTCTGAATGCACCAGCATAGAACCATAGAATCATTAATGTTGATAATGACCACTAAAATCATCTAGTCCAACCAGCAACTTGTCACATAGCACTAAACCACGTCACATGTAGGTATGGTATGGTTGTTTTATTGTGCCTGAACACATAACATTTATTTACACAGATGCTCATACATCACCTTACTGCTGCCTCATGCAGTTCTGTGTGATCCCTCTGGAAGCCATCACTATGGCATTTCGCTTCAACCTTCTGTATACTACAAACTGATAATTCAGCCCTAATTTTCCATTAAAAATGTGTCAGTCCATGAAAGAAGATATTCTCCAGGCTTGTGTCATCTTGTATTTTTTAATGACTTTTTACCTGGAGGCTTTTGGAAGTCTAAGACTATCTTACCATAGTAGTCAGTGTTTACCATATAACTAGTGGTCCTGTTCTTGATAATAGATTCCACTTGTTTGCTACAGAGTTACCCTCACTATCTTGTAATCCTCAAGACTATCAGTAGAGTGTGAGCTGCTCAGTATAGCATCTTTTGTAGAAGTGAATTATTTATTTCTGTCTTCAGGAATGGTGGCCATCTGTAAGGACAGATTATACTCCTTGGTCAAAATTCCGTATGGCAATACCATCGAATTTCTAGTCCAGGTAATATTTTGGCATTGAATTGACCTTTTTTAAAGGAAATATATCAGAAAGTAATGGAGTTATCACAGAAAATAAGGTTGGATTGATGATGGTCTGTACATCTTCGTAACAAAAGAGCAAACTTGAATGCTACATGTCATTTTGGCCTTGGACTGAATACCAGCATATCAAATCTCAGGTACATACTCATTAAAATTAAACTGATTGTAAATTTACTCAGATGGAAAACTTTAATTTCTAAAAGAAAATTAATATTTAAATTTGAAATAATATCTTTCCAGAATTAGACTGAATTTAGAGTTTTAGCCAAAAATTGCAGAACATTAACATGGTAATAATTTTTTAAATGTCAGTGAATCTCCCTCTGATATTTTATAACTGAAATGTTTCATTTTGAAAATACCAAACCCCTTTGTTTTGACATTTTCTAAGCTAAACTTTTTCACCATTAATTTCAAAACAACATGTTTTTTTATCTAAAAAAATCACCTCCTCATAAAATAAATGGTCAGTCTCCTCATAGATTAAGTAACATGCAAAGACAGTCTGAGTACTTTATTCTGAGTAAAAAAAAAGTTTAGATCTCTTTTCCTTTGAAATGCTGATAGAGGAGGAGTTGTTTTTTTTTTTCCACGCTGTTTTTTGTTTCACTTCTCAGGTTTTTAATTGCTTATATTGCTTAACTGGTTATACCTGCAGTATACAGACGGAAGAGTGTGAGAGAACTCTTTCTGTAAGATGACATAACAACACTGAGATTGTCCAGAGCACAGTGATACACAGAAGCCTAATGGGCTGGTTCCTATGATTCCAGATCACAGAATGGCATGGTTTGGAAGGGACATTATAGATCTTCTAGTTCCAACAACCTTTCATGGACAAGGTTCTCAACTACCAAATCAGGATGCCCAGGTCCCCATCCAACTCAGCTTTGAATGCCTCTAAGGATGGTGTGTCCACAATTTCTCTGGACAACCTGTGCCAGTGCCTCACCACACTAAGTAAAGAATTTATGCCTAACATCTAAGCTGAATTTCCCCTCTTTTAGTTTAAAGCCATTCCCCCTTGGTCTATCACTACACGTCACTTAGGACAGAACTAGAAATAACTGGAGGATTTGTCACGATCTTCTCTCTTCACCTTCACCCTTCCCTGAACGTCTGTCAGTGTAGATGAACAGCTGAAGTAGTTCTTATTGTGTAGTCAGCTCATCCTCATAATTTTCTCTTTACATCTCATTCATATGATAATACAACAGAAGACGAACTTTGAGTTTAATTAGCTCTTTACGTACCCAGGTAGAAAAAAACACTCCTGCTGCATCATCTCTCTGACATCAAGTTTCCTGTTTCTCTGCTCCTATCACAGCTGACTACAGAGTGGGCTACCTACTAATTGGGAGTGGCTTGCTTATTATATTTTAACAATCACATGCCTCCTACACCCACCTGACTCACTTTTAAAGGCAAACTGCATCTGCCGCAGCGCTTTGTTTCCGGGGGGCTGGACTCTGATGTCAGAACTTCTCCACCATGATGAGTCAGACAGAGGGAAGGCACTGAATTTCTTCCCTTCACCTTCACTTATGGAACAGAACGTCAAAGGAATTGCTGGAAGACACAATTACAGAAATGCATTAGTCATCAAGGGGTGGTTTGTTTAGATGTTTTGCTAGAAAGCACGAGCTCTTGAAGTCAAAGTTATCTCTAGGAATTGCTTACTGCATTATCTCTGAAAGGAGAGAAACTTAACAGTTGCAATGGCAGCACCTAGCCCAGAGTTGAGTTTCATAGAATCACAGAATCATTTGAGTTGGAAGGGACCCTTAAAATCCATGTAGTTCAACTTCCCTATAATGAACCTACAGCACAGTTAGGTTACTCAGAGCCCCATCCAGCCTGATCTTGAATATCTATAGGGACAGAGCATCCACTCTGGGCAACCTATTCCAGTGCCTCACCACCCTTACCGCAAAAAATGTTTTACTTACATTTAGTCCAAATATCCTCCATATAAATTTTAAATCATTTCCCCTTGTCCTCACGCTAATAACCTCAGCAGCGTAAGCCAGCAAATCACAGGACATAGATTTTTCTCTCCCAGTGCAGATATAGAGCAGTTATTATGCCCCAAATGCCACTAGTCACTATGACTAAGGTCATCTAGTTCAGCCATCAAGCCATCACCTACTAAACCTTGTCCCTCAGTAACACTCTTTTCTTGAACACCTCTGGGGACAGTGACATCTCTCTGGCAGCCTGTTCCAGCGCATTACCACTCTTTCTGAGAGGAAACTCTTCCTAACATCCAACACGTTCCACATCTCTCTCTTATCATTAGATAAGAGAGATAATATCATTTCTTTGAGTCATGTATTTTACTGGAAATTAGCAGAATTTTAAGAAATTTTCCACCTTGACAAATTACGTTGAAATTATCTGCTGACTGTGTAAGTTCTTAAGGAAAAACACATGAACAGTGAAAGACAAAATGGAACATAAGAAAGAAAACACACATGCTGGGTGATGATGAATAGTGTAAGCTTGGTTGCCTTTACACTTCAGGAATGGATAAGCAAACAGAAAAGCACTGTTTTTGGAGCAACTAATTGAAATAGTTTAGCTTTTTAAGGGGGAAAAATAAGGGAAATGTTTCATTCACATTTATATTAACACTGCCTTAAATTTTTAATTACAGCTTGTCCTTCCACTTGATAAAAAAGAACAAGAATAAAACTGAATGAAGCAGCATTGGTAAAAATGTAATAAAATCCACTTTCATTTGACTCCTCTCTTCTTAAATTTCCATTGCAAAAAGATAGGTTCCATGAAGTTAAAAGTGAGAAAACCAGGCTCTCCAAAAGAAGAGAAAAGGTACAGCTATTTAAAAGTAAAATAAGCTGCAAAAATCTTCATTACCCTGCTAGTGGAAATGTTTTTCATAACAAAATGGAAAATGTCACTGAAATGAGTGTGAACTATCTAAATGTTTACATTTGGATGCAATTCACTCTTTTCAGTGATATAGGAAAAAAATCTATTCCAGTGTTTTCTGTTAGCAAGAGTAATAATAAGACTAAACCTTCTTGAAATCCAAGAGTAGGAGTGGGACAGTCTGCTGCTGAGATTTTACATGCTGGAGGAGGAATTGAGAGGCATTCCTCAAATTATGCCATCTGCAAACTGTGCTTGCTCCTTCTACTTTGCTGACAAAATAAGACTCATTATGAATCCAGAAGATAAAATTATATTAAAAAATTACTCATTTTCTTTTCTTTTTTTTTTTTCTTTTATTCCTGCTAGAAAATGGAATCAAGGGATGCAGCCAAAACCAACAGCGTGTTTTATTAAACATATAACAGTAATTTAAATTGAAGTATCTTGAAGGAAAAGAAACAAATCAGGATGGTTTTCTCGCTTTGGTATCACATGATACCGAGTTTCTGAACCAAGGCTTAAGCAAACACATTTTCTCAGAGAACATTTTGGCTGGGGATGATCTCAAGAAATATTTTTCTCAATTTCTTCATTTTGTTTTTTACTGTGATACCAAAAAAGATGGAGTGAAGAGAGTAATAGCATTCAAGTTATGTAAGCATATGACATTCTACAGTAATTCAGAAATGAAACTAAATTATGCAATCAGAGAGGCAGTAGAGAGGTTCATTCAGCTAAGCAGGTAGTTTTTCATTAAATACTGATATCATTAATAATATGTTTGGAAGATCTTAATCTTTTTTTGTAACACATCAACTTGCTGCAAATCTATATGGCATTTGAGAAACAAGACTATTAAATCTTGTGATAGAGATGGTTTAAGCCACCACAAAATAAGGCATTCCTCACTGAGAAGTGTGGGATGTTAACATGATGCTAAGATGCTGTATTTCCCCTCCTAATGAAAGCAGCCCTCAGGATCTCCATCTCCAGTTATTTCCATCAGCTGAAAGGGTTGAAGAGAGAAAATAAGATTAGATTTTTCTTTTTCTTTTTTCCCATCCCAAGGTATCTCTGTCTTGCTCTGTTCTGCTCCAACATCACTATTTCAATGCTAAAACTGAAAAGAACCAAAAACACATATGGCATTTGCAATTGGTGACAGCTCACACATCAGAGTCTTTAGGGTAGAATAATTATTAGAGGCATCAGTCTTGCAATCAGCATGAAGCAGTACTGTGACTGTCATGACTGCCTCATCCTCCCATCCTTGCACCTTGACTACTGATGACATTATAGTTTATCTGCATTCACCTTCGTCTCCAATAAGGAAAAGCATGCTACTGTCCCTTTCAGTCACAGCATCATTAAAAATCACAATGGTCATCAAGCGTAACCATCAACTGAGCCTCACCATGCCCACTAAACCACTTCCCAAGTGCCACATCCCTACATTAATCGAACCTCCAGGGTCACTGATTCCACCACCTTGCTGGGCAGCCTGTCCCAGTGCGTAAGGCCATTACATTTCACCCTGTCACCTGGGAGAAGAGGCCTGCCCTATAGTTCCTAGGCATCAGGATTTAGAGACATTAATGTGTCTCTGTTTGGAGGGGTAGGTCTACACTATTGCACACTTCATGTCCTTGCTGGAGGATAGCAACTGTTTGTAGCTTAGGGGCAAGGAACACAGATGAGTTCAGTACGTTTGCTGGGATACTCAAATTAGATTTTGTCCTTAGACTCACCTATGCCTGATCTATCCAAGCCACTGTGTTATTAACAATCCTGAGACTTGAATTGGTATCACTGAAAGCCAGGGCTGGCTGAGACATCCTTCCCCTACAAAAGTTAAGCATAGGAAATGCTTGATTTAAGTGGTTGTTAGTTGAACACATAAAATTCTGTTGCTAACCATGTTCTCCTTTTCCTCTTGGCAGACACAGACATTAAGCTTCTGGAGATTTCATGTCAGATCCCCACTGAATTGGAAATGAGGGGAAAAGGAAGACTTTCTTTTTCTCAGCTCTTAGATGCGTGCAAACTGCTAGAAGAATCTATTTCTTCAAAATGTAGAAGCAGATTAGGGAGTCAGGTGGTAATGTGTTATCTAGATCTGTAATTCATTCAGACAAATCCATCTTGGAATGGAGAACCAGAGGCAAGTGAAGAAAAAGGCTCCAACATTATATTGGTTCTTAGAAAATTTTAGGGTGGTTGTCAGTTTTCCCACTAACTGTCAGTATATAACCATGGAAAGAATCATGTCATATTCACGTGTTTCTCCTGTCTATCAACATTAAAATAAATATAAGAATAATTTCTTTCCCTTCTTTTCCCTACCTTTTCCTTCCCTCTCACCTTCCTTACCCCTCCCTCGCCCTCCCTTCCCTTTTTTCCATTCTATTTAACTGCCTTTTCTTCCTCATTTGCAAATGATTGGACAAACAGATGTTCTTCATTAATGTATATAAACAGTTTTAACATCAGCCTTCTCTTAATGTTCCTTGATGTTTTCTACATGCTATTTAAAGTTTTGATATTCAGTGAACAGCAGCGCGTTGATTTCCAGTGCAGTTTTGACTCAACACAAAAGACTTTCATGGTCTCTCTGATATTTGCTGAAGGTTGTGCTCACTCAAAAATAGGTTTTACAGGCGAAGAAATTACTAAACTAGCAAATTGTGACTCCTGGTCGGATGCAGGTGATGACTGGGCCTATGGTTATTGTTCTTGTAGCATACGTATGCACAAGAGTTGCATAAGATTATTCTGTGAGGAAAAAAGGTTAGAAGAAGATTTGTTGAAGTGTCTTACAGCCTTTAACCATTGTCTTAAGGCTTCAAGAGGTATGAATTTCACTGGTGAATAACTGAGATTCTTTAACACTTTCTAGGGCTCATTATTGGGGACTTTTTTTTTTTTTGAGCAGATTATAGAAAGAGCTTTGCTATACACAGCTATTGATAGTCAAGATTATATATAAGCTGAAGTTAAAAGAAGAAAAGAGTCAGTCAAAAGAAACCTCTGGAAATTAAATATCCTATCATCTCTGTAAATGGTATCCACTAAATCTCTGGACAAGATAGTGGGCAAAATAATAAAAATAGCATTCTTAACATTTTGGGTGGCTCAGTGCAATCAGAAAATCCATCAGAGGAGCTACTTTCTCATCTCCTGCTGTCTTTTTGCACATAAATACTCATATTTCTTCTGGCTACTTTTGCATCATGCCCAGCATCCCTATGCTTGAAGATCAGCGAATGAAACCTTACAGTGTTTTCCTTTCTCTCTGATAAATACACTGCAGTTTTACTAATTGCTCTTGCTGTTTGAGTAGGAGGATGGTTTTTGTAGGGGTTTGTTGGACATTAACTCTTTTAATAATCATTCGCTTTTGGAAGCGAATGTTCTTTGGTGGATTACTGTTTTGTTTTTCAGGATACTGTGTTTTCTTCTCACATGGCATTATTTTCTGTCTGCAGTAGACTAACTTCCTCATGAGATGTTTTTGAGTCAGAATGCTTAGGAAGGTTAGGATTAGGAGACAGGAAAGTGGGGAAAAATGAAAAAAAGATGAAAAAAAATAGCTTGACATGCTATTAGGTTGTGTAGAGACAGAGTCAGGAAGTCCAGTTGGAGCTGGATTTGGAAGGGGTGAAGAGAAGAATAAGATACAGGTATGTAAACTAAAAGGAGGGTCTGAGAGGTCATATGAGAGTGAACAATACAGGCAGGCTGATAACAACAGACAAGGAGAAGGCTAAGGTACTCAAAAACATTTTTGCCTCAGTCTTCACCTGCAACTGTTCTCCACACAGCCCTTGAGAAGATGGTTTGGAAGTGGGAAATGGGGAAAGCCAGTTGTATGCAAGGTTGCATCAAAAGAAGTGAGGCCAACAGGGCAAAGGAGGTAATCCTGCCCCTCTACTCTGCAATGGTCTGATCTCATCTGGAGTACTGCATCTGGATGTGAAGTCCTCAGCACAGAAGAGACATGGATCTGTTGGAATGCATCTTAAGGGGACCACAAAAATGATCCAAGGGATTGAACACCTCACCCATAAGGACAGCCTTAGAGAGATGGGGCTTTTCAGTCTGGAGAAGAAAAGGTTCTTAGAAGAGCTGGTAGCAGGCTTTCGATATCTACAGGGGGGCTATAAGAAGGAAGGGGATAGATGTTTTATCAGGGTCTGTTGTTGTGGGACAAATGCAAATGGTTTCAAACTAAAAGAGGGGAGATTTAGAGATTTGAATATATGAAAATAAATGAAAATATATGAAAAAAAAAGACAACTTTTTACAATAAGGATAGTGAAGCACTGGAACAGGTCGCCCAGGCTGGTGATGAATGTCCTATCTTTGGAGACACTCAGCACCAGGTTAAACAGGGCTCTGAGCAACCTGATCAAGCTGTAGGTGTCCATGTTCATTCCAAGGGAGTTGGGTTAGATAGCCTTTAAGGGTCCCTTCCAACTCAAACGATTCCATGATTCTATACATTCAAAAGATTCTATAATTCTATGATCCTATGTCTGTGAATAAATATAACTCAGCACCTGTACTAGCTGAGAAAAAGAAACTACCAGTATGCCTGCTACTTCAATTGGTATGCAGAAGAAATGTCACGCTGTGGATAAGGAAACCCACAAATTATGCAAAAGGGTTGATTTTACTCATGCTTTGGAGGCTGCCAACCCTGCCACTGGCAGAAGCATGCTGTCAGGGCAAAAGTGATGATCATCTGGCCAAGGATGGGAAGTTATTTCCCTGACTGGCAATTATGCCTGTCTTGGAAGGACTGTACTCAAGTAATCAAGTATTCAAGGAAATAAGCAAGCAGCTTCTCCAGGCAAATTTTCTGGCAAAAATTCTTTGTATTTTTAACTGATTACACATTGTTTTTCCTTATAATAATGATTATCTGTCAATACAGAGGATAGACAAAAGAATCTTTCCTTTCAGGGAGGACTAAGAAGGTAAAGACAGAAAGAAAAAGGTACACATTAAATTATAATTATTATTATTTTAACAATTATTTTTAATAGTAGACTAAAAAAAAAGAAACTACCCAAAAAATACCATCTGAGATGAGGAAGGACTGGGAAGACTGATACCTCTACCATTCTCTGAGCAGACACTAGACTTCTCTCTTGTACTACGTACTCTAAATTTTTGAGATTTACAGATCTCAAGTCCAAGTCAACCCCTGGATGCTTAGGAAATATGTACAAGCTGTCACTGTTATTGATACGACACTGATACTCCTGATCTACCATTGCAGAGATTATAAACTAAGGATGAGGTTGTCTTCTTTTTTCTTCTTCCACATGCCCTGATTTACTGGACCCTGATATTTGACAGAAATTCATGAGCACAATCAGACTTAATCTGACTCAATCAGACTTCAAAAGATGGTGGTTCAGATTTAGTGAGCTGCAAAGTGCTATGCTTAAGTGGAGTAAACACTGTGGTGCAAGGCTTATTTTGTAACAACTGATGGCTTGAATGTGACCTTGCACTGTGATTGGATTCTCTCTCCAGCGGTATGGGCAAACCTCACAAGTCAGCATTTGTTCTTTGCCAGTATTGAAACTCTCTTTGAACATCTCGGGTCTACCAAGCCAATGTTCATGAGTAACTCACATGCAACTTTTAAGGATTATTTTTGATCCTTCTACAGAATGGATAATAGACTTACCATGCTGTTTTTCTATAATAATATAAGATCAAGAAAGAAATACTCTAAGTGTGAAAAAAGTGATGTACACACAGCTCATGGAAGTGGATTTCTACTATTCCATCAAATGTAGTTGGACTTGGCTAGAGGATGTACTACTTTTTGGGTTGTGAGAGGGGAATGAGGGCAATGATGCAGACAGATTTACAACAAGATGGTACATCATGAAAATTATTATCCCAGGAAAGAAACTCTCAGACAATTTGCAGTGATTCTTTAAGTGGACATAGCAGTGATGGGTAGACAGTTGGACTAAATGATCTTAGAGGTTATTCCAACAGTAATGATTCTATGATTCTATGATTATTATGACATTTGAGAGAAGGAGCCGCATCTCAACACCCTCCCTATGGTTATCCTGTTCTCATTTGACTGTTCCCAAATGTGGATTGATTAAGAAAAATGTGCATTTATAAGAGATCAATGACTGTCACTGCAGCCCCAACTTTTCTGAGTAGTGTGAAGGTATCACAGAATCATATCATAATCGTAACATCTTTAATGTTGGAAGAGTACTAAGAACATCTCGCCCAATCATATCTCCATGTACTCTCCACACTTTACCTGGAAATGCAGAGTTTGAGTGCCAGATAATCTCTGGATATTGTTCTGCACCAGAGGGAATAATCACTGTGTAGAAGATGGCTTCTTAGCTGTTTGGATTCACTTTCAAAGGATTATGTACTTCATTAGAGCGTTACAGAGTTGACTCGCATTGGCTTCAAAATATCTTCATTAATACTCTCTTACCATCACTTTAGAAAAACACCCTTCTAGCAGACACTGTAAACATTCTTGATACTGTCTGTGTATGGAACTTTCGAGACTTATACAGTCATTTTCTGGGAGTCATGGGTTATCTGATGAACTAATCTTATTAGAGTGGATCAATTGCTTATAAAAAATTGTTGGAGGCTCAGCAGTCTTCCCTTAAGGCTAGTTTGCCTGGGAAGGACCTATGCACCATGGATATTGAAGGATAGCTTTAATCTGCAAAATCTTTATAGGATCTATGTATTTTCCTTAGATTATCTTAAGTGACAATGTTGTAAGATTAAGTACTCCTAGACTTGTATATAACTAGTAGAGCAAGAGAAGGAGATTCCAGAAGAAATCTTTTCAAGTAAAAGTGGGTAACTGTATAATGGCAACACATTATGGTGAAGCTCCGTCATTATCAAGACATACCCAACTCTTGCCTTGCTGATGTAGGCACACTTAAACATGGACAAAAATCATTGGGATAAAGAAGTCATTTCTCTTCTGAATGTCCTCAAAATGCCTCATTTTGTTACTGAATGGTTAAGTACTTCAGTTCACATACTTGACTGTCTATATGAAATAATTGCTTAATGTATATGTGCACCTGTGTGCATGCAAATATAGGAAACCTGGAAGGACCATAACATGAAATGTAATACAGAGTAGGATTCAGGATGGGAAAAGAAAAATGCCTGAAGTTAAAAATGTTCTTGCTTGAATCATTTTCTATAAGACTACTTATGTTGTTAAGTCCTCATTCAATCAATACATTACTTGACTTAATTTTAAACGATGACTTTTTTGGGGGGGGTATGTTGTTAAGTCTAATTAAAAGAAATTAGTCACGAGTGTGACAAATTTAAAGCTAATTACAGAATTGCCTCAAGTCAAACATGGCAGGAATTTTAACCAAACTGGCAAATTCAGAAAAAGCAATGCCTTGGCATCGAAATTCTTTCTTATGATTAAGTCATTTGTTATGAGGGGTATTCTTTTCTTTTTTCAAATAACTTCTTTTTCTGTACTTTCTTTTTTGTTAGGACTGGAGAATAAAGAAATTGTATAATAGTGAGTAATAAAATCTGTCATTCTTGTGAGTAATGCTTTGTAATTAGAAGAAATAAAAGTAAAGTAAGTACAATGGTGTGTGGTGTGCAGGGCTGGGGGTGTATTGTTGCGTTCAAAGGTTTTTATATTAATAATGATGCTGAACTTTCCACACTTGAAGGTTCTGCTTGAATTAGCATCAAAAGGTGTAGAGGTTTATCTGTACTTTCAGTTCCATATGCTGCCAGCGCTATATAAATCTTTCACACAGAGAGAGCTGGGTTGAGCCCAAATCTTTCTTCAATAAATCTACAATCTGTGAGTGTGAAAGCTTCAGGAAGAAAACTATCAATTACTAAAGCCCTGATTGCCTTTGCAAACCAGACGCTAGATGGCTGAATTCCCCTCTCAAAAACTCATGCACACCAGGTCATGCTGTGCAAAAGGCAGCAGAGGAATTTACTATTTCCCTTGTCAGGACTGCAAGTTTAACCTGGCTGTTCCTCTTGTGCCTCTTTTGCACCTGGAAATGCCGGGTTGGAGAGGCTTTTGTTGGAAATACTCCCATGAATTTATACCATACCTGTAGCTGGATTGTGGTGGACTGGTCAGCAATCAATTCTCAGAGCCATGAGTGCTGTTTTTCTGGCAGCACACTGACATTTTGCAGTATTTACTCAGAGCCAAGCATCCTGGTCACTGCATCCTCCCTAGCTCAAGAGCAGATGGCCCTGATGGAGCTGCCCCAGAGCTGGAGATTTGGGAAGATGGATATTTCCCAGCCTGGGGCAGTCAGCTGGAGGATCTGCCCCAGAGATGGATGTGCTGGGAGACACCTGCAGCTGTTCAGTGAAATTAGCATTCTCATTAACTAGCATTTAATGGACTTGCTAATTGCCAGCTAGTAATGAAGTGCACAAGAGTGTCAGATTTGCTGAGCAACTTCAGGGATCTGGGAACTTCTTGTTCCATGGGAATGTGTGTAGTTTTACTTATTTCAACAAAAAATGTCTTTATCAAAAAGGCCAATAAATTGTAAATCCTTATTTCCACTGGACTATCCTGTTTATTTCTGCTTTAGTCACTGCAGTGAATGTTGAGTCCACCATCTAGACTGTTAAATTACCCTGAAACATAATTACTGCCACTTTTTGGAAACACGATCTTATGTCAAGTATAATTTTAACTAACTTGAACTTAGTATCAGAGACATGACTTCAATAAACACTAAATCAACTAAAAACATTTTAAAGATTGTCTTAGTGCTTTTACTTGAAGATTTCTGCAGGAAATCATAGTAAATAGAATCATAGAATCATTACGGTTGGAAGAGACCACTAAGATCATCTAGTCCAGCTGTCAGTCCATCACTACCACACCCATACCATGCTCCTCAATCTATCTTCATGATTTTTAAGACAGATTTACCTTCCTAATCACCAGTTTTTTTGGCTTCCAGAGGTAAAAGCCTTTCCCTTGGCAGTTTTTAGTGCACTTTGACCACTCAGTGTGGTCTTTGAATACATGTGTAATAGTAATTTTCCAGTTTTATTACTTATTCATGAGCTGCATGCCAGTTTTCACTAAACAAACAAAAAAACACCAACAACAAGCATTTACGTTTCAGTGAGGAAGTACTTAATAATAGCATCTCAATGCCTATTTTTAGGGACACTACAGTTAAAAAGTTACAATTCACTAGAAATCCTTCTTTCTCTGTCAAAAATACCTTTCTGACGTACTGAGACAGCTTTTAATTGATGTAGGATGAGTCTTTCTTTCTATGGCAGCAGCTCTAGTCTGAGAGGCATGTGGTTTAAATCTAGTGAAATCAAAGTACGTTATACCACTGTATAATTTCTTTATCAACCAGACTTGAAATCCCATCAAAAACATAACAGGTTTCTTTAACGAGACCTACTTTCATTGGAACAATGTCATCTAGTGCAGTAGTGATATTTTTAACTTTAAATTTTCTTTCTTTTTTTTTTTTTTTTTTGAACTTCTGAATTAACAATAGTTTTATGTGCTGATGATCAGTCTTTGCAGTCTAATGTAATAAGCATGAAAGCCCTCCAGTCCCTTGAAATGACTCCATTTTTTTCACATTAAAATTAAAGTGATCCCAAAACCTCTTCTGACACTCCATAGATTTTTATAAGAAACTATAATATCAATTTACGTGCTGCAGAGGTTGTCAAATATTTCATTGCAGCACCTGTGTTCTCAGTTGGTAGAAATGTTTATAGATCAGGTTAGCTACACTGAAATACTTACTGTCACGACACAGCACAGATAGGAGATTACTGGTGATGCTGTGGGATGTACTGGGAATGTTTCAGTATTCACTCAGCACACGGCTGATGTATTTTGGCTGCATGCCCAGGGAATTCTAACAGTAGGAGAATTTTGCTGTACCCAGGTGTTATAACCCCTCTTATACACAGGGGTATTCATGGCTAAATCTTGTCAGGCCATATGTACATTGGAGCATTATTCTGTCTCAGTGTCCCACACATCTTGCCTCATAAAATGGAAAAGATAAAAATATTTTGAAATTTCTATGGTATATTCTCTAGAGATGAGTGGCTGAGGGAATATTGCAACCAGAATGCTCAAATATACACTGCAAAATAAAAATCAATGCAAAATAGTGAGTGGTTATTTTCTGTTCCCACCTAACTGTGATCCAGAACGCAGAGTTAAGGTTAACCACTATGCCCTGTTCACCCCTGCTGCTTCAGCACATGCACAGAGATGCAGTTTTCTTATTGGATTGTTGGAGCTTTGAATTCCTTAAGCTGTTTGTCCTTTCCATTTGGTAAGTAGCCTGGGAAAAGGAGCAATGAAAGAAGTGAGGCAAAGAGAAGTTTTTATGAACCTGTTGAAATGTATGAAGGAAATAAAAGATTAGATGGGAAAGAAAAACAGTTACTTGAGGGAAGAAAAAAAAGTATCCTAGGAGCACTTTTCTTTGTGGGCGTCAGATTAAATAAATTAAGAGTATGACATAATCTTAAGAGCTACCAGACACTGACACAAACATAAAGTTACAACAAAAGAACCACCAATTTTCCAGGCAGTAGCTTTTGATACTTCATTGCATTTGCAGCCCAGAAAATTGAATTGACTTTGTTCTTTGGCAGTGACTTTGCTGCTAGACATTTAATATTTTCTTTCATTTCAACCATTATTTTAGATTTTAGTGCTGTTTATTCTGACTATTCTGGCTGTACAGGCTTGGAGGGGATTCCAGAATACTTTTACTTGCAGATTTGTGATCCAAGAAGGTCATGTTAACATCTATCATCTTCTGGGGACATCCACACTGTTTGCTCAGAAGAAAATACCTATTTAATTTATGCTCTGAAATAATAGAGTTGAACTGATACTTGTAGGAGTGTTGTAGGTGTGTGTCAGTCCATATGAACCTTAATTTCACACTTTTCCATGTATGACCTCTACAGGATACCATCATGACATATCCTGCTCCAGAGACACAACTTTTTCTCTGATGATGAATTTCCAACCTTCAACAAAAAGTTCTCCTAGATATACATGCACTCACAGATGAAGATATAAATCAGATTTAACCTCAAGCTTCTAAATGTAATCTTTCCTTAGCTCCTTCAATATTTGGCCAAGGGCTTAGCTAGACCTGGTTTTCTTTTCTTAGTCAAGAACAGAGAGCTTGGTATGCTCCAATATCTTATGCTTTTGTATCATAGACTCATAGAATTGTTAGAGTTAGAAGGAATCATTAAAGATCATCCAGTTCAACTCCCTTGCAATGAACAGGGACAACTACTGCTAGACCTAGGTGCTCAAAGCCCTGTCCAGCCTGGGATTGAATGTCTCCAGGGAAGAGGCATCCACCACCTCTCTGTACAACCTGTTCCAGTGCTTTACTGCCCTTAGCATCATATTTTTTTTCTCTATATCCAAATCCCTCCTCTTTTAATTCAAAACCATTTCCACTTATCCTATCAATATCTTTTGTTAAGACTGGTGAAGCTCTGAAATAGAATGTCCAGGAATTGTAGTTTTCATCACCGGACATCTCTTAGGTCAAGTTATTCCAACATCTTCCAGAAATCATGGAATCATACAGTCATCATAAGAATCATCAAGTCCATCTCTTGGCTCTGCATAGGACGTTCAAAAAACCACAGCAGATGTCTGAGAGCAGTGTCCAGATGCTTCTTGAATTCTGGAAACTTCAGTTCTATGACCACTTCCCTGGGGAATCAGATCCATTGAGAACGGCCATTTTGACAAGTAAGAAAAGACAAGAACTTTTATATAGTTTGGCTCTTTTAGGCTATCTTCTTATGAAAGCCTCACTGCAAAAGAAAGTTGCATCTCACTTCTTATTTCTTGGAGCTTTACAAAGAGGCTAGACCTCTATCTAATAGAACCTTCAAGGTTAAGTTGAGAGTGCCAGTCACC
The DNA here is from genome assembly GCF_054131305.1 of Coturnix japonica. Taxonomy (NCBI): domain Eukaryota; kingdom Metazoa; phylum Chordata; class Aves; order Galliformes; family Phasianidae; genus Coturnix; species Coturnix japonica. The sequence goes on from NC_140664.1 coordinate 1,206,932, forward strand.
ACTGAGAACAAAATTAGTTTCACTCTTCCATCATTTCTCTGTGCATTATTGGAACAAATTTGATTTTCTGATCTGTAGCATAGAACAGAAGTTGCCTTTTAGACTACAAAATGCTCATACCCAAGAAAGGGAAAGAAACAAGGTTTCTGTCCCCAGAAACTTATCCCAGTCTTACACAGAGCAAACAACCCCATCCAGGCAGGTCTTCCCATTAACAAAGTGCATACCTATTCTTAGGTACACTCACATACATATTAATATATAAAAACCTCCCCCATCTCCTCAGATGAGATTCTGACATTACCTAGTTTGCCTTTGAAATGTGGGTATGTTTTTATCCCTTGTGTGATGCATGAATAGTATGTGCTCTACTTAGAAGGAAAGCAGAAATAGAGGTGTATGTGCGCCCATGCCTGTAAATCTAATTTAAGAAGGCAGAAATCCCAGTTCCCTAAGCACCTCCAGGTCCACTCCATAAATCTCTGCTAGGAATTTTATCTCCACAGAGCACAACTTTAAAAATTATGCACATGTTGAGAGACTCTCTGAAAAAAGTGGGGCAACCCAGTGTTATTTTAAAATGTCTTCTCCGTACCTTACTGACATGCTATCGTATTTTCTGCAGCTCTCACATCATGCTCAGGCAATTTATTAAGTACTGTGTGGGGAATACTGAAATGAACAGCTAACCACCCTGAATATTGATGTCCAAGGGAATAGCAAGCTTCCAAATAATTTTTGTTTTTGAAGTGGCAGACTTTATCAGAGTGCACTGTGACAGAAGCAGGAACTAAATTCATACCCTGCATCTTCTTTTAGGATAAACATATTTTGCAAGATTACTGTTAACACCTTTAATAAGAAAAAATGGGTGGAAAATGGATTCATTTATTTTATTTCCCTTCAGATCTGTAGCATTTGCAGGAAAGGAGATCCACAGCAAATTTTGCATTAGGTTTTCTGTTTATTTATCCGTGGTGCAGATTCAGTACCTAAAGGGAGCCTATAAACAGGAGGTGAGTCAACTCTTTTAAAGGGTAGGTAACAGCAGGACAAGCAAAAATGGTTTTAATTTGAAGGAGGGAAGATTTAGGTTGGATATCAGGGGGAAGTTCTTTACTATGAGAGTGGTGAGGTGCTGGAACAGGCTGCCCAGAGAGGTTGTGGATGCCTCATCCCTGGAAGTGTTTAAGACCAGGTTGGATGGGGCTCTGGGCAGCCTGGTCTAGTATTAAATGGGGAGGTTGGTGGCCCTGCCTGCAGTGGGGTGTTGGAGCCTGATGATCCTTGGTGTCCCTTCCAACCTGGGCCATTCTGTGATTACAGAATCACAGAATCACAGAATCACAGAATTACCCTGGTTGGAAGGGACCTCAAGGATCATGTAGTTCCAACCCCCCTGCCTAGCAGGGCCATTCTGTGATTCTATGATTTTGTGATTTAGATAACCTAGAGAAACACACTGAATTTTCCACATGGGCACATTTTCATCTATTCATAGTCTAAGAATTCAAATTTAGACATTATTTTTCTTCTTGTATGCATTATCTGAATTTAGTGGGAAGGCTGCCCCAGGGCTGGGCACTTATCCTAAGTGTTCCCTATGTCTCACCTCTCCTTCAGTTTATCTGGCATACAGTGTTGGAGCTTTAAGAGTTACTATGTTATTAATGTTTATATAAATAAATACATAAATAAATATATCACTTTTCATTTCAATAACAGTAAGCCTTTGTTTAATTTCCTACAGAACTGAACTGAGGAGTGAAAATACACAGCTGATGCTCTGTCTTTAGTAAACTCAGGTACATCTGTGATGCCTGTATAAGAAACTTGCTGCAATATCTCCTTCCTTCACTCACTTCTTTGTTGAGGTTTTATAATTATTATTGATATTAATGCTATTAATGACTCTGGATATGTGTAAGTGGGCACACAGTTACTGCTTTGCAGGCAGTAAGGCAGAGAAGCGAGGAACAAATATAGGTAGAACTGTTATTAGCACATACATAATGTCCCAAGGGCCACATATTCTCATCCTGTAGTCCAGATGTGAATCAAGAAGATATCTCCAATTCAGATTTAAGCCACATGGCTTAGCTCATAGTAGCAGGTTGGCTACACTGTTGTGAACACTGGAATTAGGACCATGAATAAGTAATCTGTGTATCAATTTACTGCAGCTGAAATGTGCAGTTTAAAGTTAGATTTTTCAGTTACTTGCTCTTCATATATTGACTTTCTAGTTAAAAGTGCCCTTAGCTCTATCTGTGTCAAATGAGCTAATGCCAAAGAAGGGTCATTTGGAATTTCTTATAAATGCAAATTATCTTCCATTCCAGCTTCAATAAATATCCTGTCATCTGAATTAGCAGTTGATTGCATTAAACAGGACAGACTTAATTCCACTGCCCCTTAGCTGAACCATGCCTATAAATGAAAAGGACATAACAAGTTGAAAAAAAAGCCCTTGAACTGCCTTATTGTAACTCTGGAAGCTCTTCCTTTCTATACCTCAGATGGAATCTTTCCACCAAGGAAAAATAGATGATAGATGATTGACTGTTTTTTCCAGTTTGTTTTGCAGTATCCCCTCCAGACAAAGAGGAGTGGTTCAGAAACAGAACACAAGTGTTCCTCATAGAATCATATACATTTTTAAGTTGGAAGGAACCTCTAAAGGTCATTTAGTCCAAATCCCTTGCAATGAACATGAACATCTATATTTTTTTTTTTCTAATCTACATCTACCAGAAAGCCAACCGTACCTTGGGCTGCATTAAAAAAAAAAGTGTGTCCAGCAGGTCAAGGGGGGTGATCCTGCCTCTCTATTCTGCACCAGTGAGGTCACATCTGGAGTACTGCATCCAGAAGTGAAGTCCTCAGTACAGGAGAGACATGGATCTGTTGGAGCGTGTCTAGAGGAGGGCCACAAAAATGTTCCAAGGGATGTAACACCTCTCCTATGAGAACAGGCTGAGAGAGATGGGGCTGTTCAGCCTGGAGAAGAGAAGACTCCTGGGAGACCTTTGAGCTGCCTTCCAGTATCTGAAGGGGGCTTAATAAGAAGGAAGGGGACAGGCTCTTTAGCAGTGTCTGCTGCGTCTGCACAACTAGCATATCTACTTTGAGGTGTCCATAGATTGATAGTACTCTGCATTGAGGATGAATTCATTGTCTACATGAAGCCATTAAACAATGTTGTGTTCATCCTATGCTGATCACCTGCAGCCTTTGTTATCAGCAGAGAGAAGTGGCTCAAGAGGATGACTAATACTGTTCTAGCTGTCCAAGCTGACAAGTATTCTCACTTTCTAGGAGCAAGTCGTTTTGCATCAAAAGCAATTGTACATTGATTGAAGAACTCACGGAACCTCTGTTGTGCAAAATGAAGGATTTAGAATCATGGAATAGATTTGTTAAGTTTTCAGTTATTTGGACAAAAACTTGCATGCGTACACTCAAACTGCATACTAGAACTCATCTACCTATGATGGGATAAGGAACACCCTGAGCTTAATTCCCACCAATAAGATTCTTGTGTAGTCCTTGGGATGGGATCTAGAGCTTAGCACAGACATAATAGCCCTAATGTGGAAAAAAACAAACAAACAAAAAAAAACCCCAAACAATATAATAAATATCAAATAAGAACAACTATAAAAACAAACAAACAAACAAACAAACAAACAGAAAACTACCTAGGAGAGGGCAGAAGATGAATGAGGCAGATGGGGAAATCTAGCACCAAAGGCAATAAGAGTGGCTTAAACTGAAGTCAGTCAAGCTATTCTTCCTTCTTATTTTTATTTATTTATTTATTTATTTTAATTACCAGCATTATGACATAAATCATGAAAGCTTCTCACTCAGTAATGAACTCTTGTTTTCAAGGACTTCATTGCTGTGTGTGCAGCAGTTCTGTATCAGGACTCAACCAACTGTGACAGATAAGAGAAACAGAGCTGCAGAGGTGCAGATGGTCATATCAGACATTTCCATATCCTTGGTTTAATAACCAAGCTATCAAACGGATAATAATAATAGGAAATTGCAGACATTACCGTCTAGTCAAGACCTCTAATCACTTTGGTCTTGGCAAGGATTCATGACATCCAGTTGAAACTTTTCATTCCAGGCAGAGTTTTACCTTCCTCAGTCTTGCTTTGGTTTACATAGTGAAATGGTCTGTCCCTCTCTGAAAGAAATGGAGAAGTATATCTGCAGACTATTGCTTTTCTACCTTCTGGACTCTGTATTTGGACAGTTAGAATTACAGGAACACCCAGATTTATGGAAATCCCATAACTGTGAAACTCACTGCTGCCATCTCAGCAGGCTTCTGGCACCTCCTCAGATGTGCTATTTATTGCCTTTCTTCAGTGCAATGAGAGAACAAGGATGGCCTGTGTCCCTGAAGAGTAACTTAACCAGAGATGCTTGAGTTGGGATTCACCTGATTTCACCTTAGAGAACTCCATATGAGCTAGCTGTATCCTTTATAATTATAGCAGATGAGTTTTTAGGGTGTGATTCTGTGATTCTTCTGACTTACATTAGCCACCTGCTACAGGAGGGGAGAAATTGTGCCTCAGCTTTGTGGCATTTCTCTTCTTCTGCTGGGAGATGAGAGTAACTGAACACATCCTGGGCAAGAGTTGAGCCAAGATTTCATTGCACACAGCTATCTCAGAATTCTGAACATGGCAGGAACTGGTCTAGAATTAGTTAAGAGGACCACACCTAACTTAGCTTGGTAAAGGCCATTCATCCTATGGCTTTTCAAAGACTTAGGAGAGCTAAAAGTTCCTCAAGAGTTCTGATCCAGAGGCCAGCTAATGCACCCATGACATGACTACCAAACTGAGCTGTAGATGCACTCAAAAGCACAGGTATGCAGATCTGAGCATCTTTTACAGGTGCAATATTTTCCCATGCAGCTATAACCAAAATCGTCCTGTGGCCTTCTTATTGCATTGATGCTTTTCTGACTGCATCAGTGAAAGCATTTACCTGCAGAAAAACATAGAATTGTCGACCTGTTCGAGCTGGAAGGGATCCTAAATGGTCATCTAGTCTAAACCCTGTGCAATGAATCTACATAATGCAATGAAATCTACATCTAGATTAGATCATTCAGTTCCTGGTTCAGCCTGGACCTTCAGTGTCTCCAGCAATAGAGCACACACCACCTCTCTGGACAAAAACAAGTTATTCCCTATGATGACTGAGGCTGTTGGCATGCTATAAATCATTCGTTCTCCTTAAAACCTGACCCTACTATGTTCTTGGCCCATAATAAGCTATAGAAACCCTCAAGGTGGGGAGTAGAAGGAATCTTCCCTCCAGTTTCTTGGCCAGCTATATATTTTACAGATTCATCTCTTATTTCTTGTCCTACCCCAATGGGTGTAATTAGGCAACCCCAGAGCTAACAGTGTCTGCTAGACTTGCTGAAGACGCAGAGGGAAACACTTGTCAGTCACCCACCAGGAAGGCTGCCCTTGCTAAATGAAGCAATGTACCATGACCTATATCATATGCACCCACCTACACTGTGTGTGGGCTGCGTCTTCTCCTGTGGGGAAACCCAGCAGATGTGTGTGGGTATTATTCCAATTAGTTTTCACGTTGTCAGTGCGAGTGTAATACAGAGACATGCTGGCATGTCCTGCATGACAGCCTTCTGCCAACAAACGAGACTCTTGCTACCAGGAAAATATCATTTATTTGCAAATCTGTCCAAAGCCTTACATATATTTCTGCTATTCTATGAAAAGAGTCTTTTTTCTTCCTTTCTCTCTCTCTCTCTTTTTTTTTTTTTTTTTTTTTTTTTTTTTTTTTTTAAGAAATATATATCTGCCTCCAAGTGTGTGTATCTATATCCCTCTCTACATACAATACTTGGCTGGCATTTTCCAAACTCAGCAATTTAAGCAACATAAGAGCTGGGTTTTTTTAATCCCTATGTGTCATTAGTTAACAGCCTGTATGCTTCTATCCCAAGGAGAAAAAAGCCTGCAGCTGAAACCCCAGTCCCTTTCTCACAGGCTGAGTCAGCGGGAGATGCTTATTTTAATCATGCTGGAAGGCAAGGGGAGGGAGAGGACTCACTCAGAAGGAACAGGCCACAGAACCACAGGATCACAGAATGGTTGAGGTTGGAAGGGACCTTTGGGTTGATCTGGTCCAGCCAGGGACACCTACAGCAGGGTGCCCAGGACCATGCTGAACCTCTTTTCATAGGAAAGATGCTCCAGGTCCTACTTTAATGTCCATTTTTTGCCTCTCTCCAGTATATCCATATCCCTCTTGTACTGAGGTCCATGAGCACCATAGGCACATTAAGGTCCTGGGCCAAGGCAGGCCTTTTTCTAATACCACCAAGAGAAAGCAGCTGTTAACTGGATATCTAAGCTCTTTTGTTTCTCCCTCTTCCCCAAAGCAAGTAATTGTGCAAACCTACTCGGAGGCAGATATTTTCACAGGGTTTTTGCCTTATGATTCTCTCTCTTCATGCAACTCCATTAACTAAAGCAAATCTGATACTGCTAGTAGTGACAGCCCTTGCTATGGTAAATCATACCCAGAGTTGTGGGAATAATGCTTTGATTTATTTGGCCTGAAATCCCAAAGTTGTTCAGGGTTTGTGAGTTTCATATTTAGGCTTCACCATCCTGGGAAGACAACAGCTTTTATTGATCACATGACCTGTTAAGTCTTTTGGCTTTCAACCTCCTAATGGATGCTACGGGTACCCCCTACTACCCTCCACTTGCATTAGGATGGTGGGAAAATTAAAGGTTTTCTAAATCCTGGAGAGATGTTAAAATAAACAAGTAAAAAAGGGTAGCTGAAAGCAACTGTTTTGCTTATTTACAGGCAGTACTCTGTGTTAAAGGGAAGATTTGTTACTTAAGTCTAGAAGAACAGAGTGAAATGCAGCAGCACACAAAGCTTCTGTGATAGAGATGAGCAGATGGGGAAAGACTCAGAAAGTAGACTGCTTGCTTTCAAAACTTTTCAACAGCAATATCTCTTACCCCTCCCTACATCTGGATGTTGCTGCATGATAAATGGTAATGCCTCCAGAATAAGTTCAAAGCCTAATAAACACGCAGGTTTGCAGCCATTCTGATTTTGGGAAATGGCCATTCTTCTCTCTGTCCTGTCCTGTTAGTTAACCCCAATAACCTTTATTAGGGTTATAACTGGGTTTGCCCTTTTATTTAAGACAAAACACTCTGCTAACTGAAAATTGTTTCTGGGTTTTGCTAACCCTCAGCTCAAGCATTTATTTATCTATTTATTTTATTTCATTTTTATTTAGGAAAGGAATGGAGATCTGAATCCTCTTGATGAACAAAAAATAAAAAACCCTTTGCCACCGGGTCTAGGGCATATCAACAGAGACATCTCTCATTCCAAACCATAAATATCAAAATAGGTCTAGGATAAGCCAGGGGACAGTGTTGAAGGGCAGAGGTTATTCCTACATTCAATTATATATATTTGTCTCAATCATTTTCAACAACACTGAAACTCTGACAACTCCCCTTCATGCTGTCCTTGTGTAGAACGCAGAACTAGAATCATAGAATATCCTGAGTTGAAAGGAATCCTCAAGGATCACTGAATCCTACTCTTGAATATTTTTTTTTGGCACAGGGAAAAGTCAGGAGGGCTGACCCATTCTCTGTAAATCTGACAGAGACTTTCAACATCCCCCATAGGACTGAAGATCATAGAATCATGGAATCATAGAACGGCTTAGGTTTGAAGGGACCTTAAAGCCCATCCAGCTCCTTTGTAACTAAACCTTGTATTAATGATTAAAAGACTAAATCACAGAATCCTAGACTGGCTTGAGTTGAAAGGAGACCTTAAAGATCATCTAGTTCCAAACTCTTTCCTGCGGACAGGGTTGCCCCCTCCAGAACAGTCTGCACAGGGTCCCATCCATCCTGGCCTTGAACACCTCCAGATATCCAGCATGCACAGCTTCTCTGGGCAGCCTGTACCTGTGCCTCACCACTCTCTGAGTAAAGAATTTCTTCCTAATGTCTAAATTCAGTTTCCCCTCATTCATTTTAAAACCATTTCCCTTTGTTCTATCACTGTCAGATTTCAAAAAGTCAGTCCCCCTCCTGCTTATAAGCTTACAAGTGCCCTTCAAGTGCTGGAAGGCTGCAGTGAAGTCTCCCTGGAGCCTTCTCTTCTCCAAGCTAAACAAGCCCAGCTTCCTCAATCAAGATCACAGACTTCCCAGAGCTATGGGGAAACAAATGGGACTTTTCTGTTTTCAAGTATCTAAAAGAGTAGAACTGGAATAAAATACCATCTGAATGTCAGAGGAGCAGAAGCTGGCAGGTGGCTTTGCCTTTCTCCATGGGGTCTCCTGACTCACAGGAATTGCCTTGGGGGCTTTCACTACCACCTCCTCAGCGGAGGATGGCAGGTGGGCAAGATAGAACCCCAGCCGCGCAGGGAGAGAGATGCTTTCTGCCATGACTCATCCTTGTGCTGCCTTCAGAGGGAAGAGGCAGCAGTTTTCGTGAGTGGGAGTCGCTTTCTATTTTCTGTTTACAGGTTTTTCTCACTGTCTTTTCCCACCTGGGGGGACTGCAATTTTGAAAAACAAAGTGCAATCATTTTGTGTCTGGAACAGCTGGTTTTTGTTGGTTTTTTTTGTGTGTGTGTGTTTGTTTGTTTGTTTGTTTGTTTATCTGAAGATTGAAATATTGATGTTTTCTGTGGAAAATAGTAAATGCAGAAGTGAAGGAAGGAAGAAAAAATACTTCAGGCAAGGATGGGATATGCACAGGATGCTCTTTTCTTACATCCTAGCCCTCCAGCTTGTCCAGTGCTTGTTGGCACTGAAGGACAGTAATATATCAACTGGAGGAGAACAGGAGAAGGAAAAGTCAAGGATCTTTTGCTTCTAGATCTTCAGTAGACATCACAGTCAATGTCAAAATGTCACTGCTATACAAGATCTACTTAAGACAAGAGTCCCTTTAGTCCCATTTCTCCTCCTGCCTGTTTAAAATGCAACAAACCTGTCAATCATCCCATCAAATTCTGTTGCCACTCCAGCCCATTTCACGCTGGTTACATTAGACATGGTAAATCAATTGCATGGCTTGGGGCTGGGTTATTAGCACCATTATCTTGTTTACCGCCTGTGGGTGTCCCTACTTTTACGATGATGCCCTTCTAACACCATAGTAAAAGAGAAGGTCAATTATCTCCAGGTTTCACATGGGAAAATGGCTATTGAGAGACAGATTTGCCAGGGATCTTCTCTTTCCAGATTTATGTTGTTTGTAGAGCTTGATCCTATTCACATTGTTCAGGAGACACTCATTACACATATCCACAAAATAACGAGGCCATCTCTGATGCACAACATTTCAGATCAAAGCCTTCTTTGCCATAAAATAAAATAAAATAAAATAAAATAAAATAAAATAAAATAAAATAAAATAAAATAAAAGTTCACTTTTTAGAAATCTATTAAAGGAATCTCCTGGACAAGGGTGGAGGATACCCTAAACTGGTATGGGATAGCTCCTAGCATGTTGAAGCTTGATCAATTTCCAGGAAACTCATAGAGCTTCTCTTTATGGATGAACACAGATATCCAAGAGACAGGAGTCCTACCAATGACAGCTAAACTTAGAAAGCTCATGAGGTAGTTTTGGCCCTAAACCAATGGTTTCACCATCTCTGGCACCACAAAAAAGCCCTATACAGAAAGCCAGTGTCCAAAGCTTGATTCAAAGAATAGATGTTCAGTAGCAGTGAACCATCTTCAAGTGGACAAACTGATGTTCTCCAGGATATGCACAGCCTGGTGAGCAAAGCATGACTCTTGATGCTGGATGTCCCATTCTCAGACAGACTGGAAGCTTGAACATCCATCCTCTCTCTCTCTTACTGTCAAATGCAATGGCCAATTTACTACATATACATGATATATCATTTAATTGTTGCAAGGCATAGTCCCTTTCTATCTTCTACATCCATTAACATTTTAGTTCTACTTTTTTTTTGGGGGGGTCTTATCATTGTGATGCCCTATTTTTGCATGGACATGGAATTGAAGCTGGAGCATGTGTCCAAACTTAGGACTGACTAAAACTCTGGATCTCACTGTCCAAACACAATCAGACACTAATAGGAAGATGGAACTTCACAAAGGCTGAAGGAGATAAATGAACTGACGAACCTAATGGAGTGAACAGAAGAGGCTCCAGACTTTTCCCTGATGTTAGCCTTGGAGTTTTGCAGGACCTTGCTATAAACTTCAGCAAACTCTATGGCAGCTCTGCTTTTCTTCTTGGCTAAGAACAGCCAAACATATCCAGAAGATGTCATACCTTGGCTATGTCCATTGCCTGCATTACTAAATCCATCTTCACTTTACACGCAGCACGCTTTTTGTCAGTGTTTGAGTGAAGTGTTCTATTCATGTGCCCACTGAAACAGCACCTGCACAAGGGCTGCTCATGAAGTTGGAGCTGATTTTCTGAGATGTAGAATTATCACAACACCGTGTTCTTTTCAGTTTTGGAAACTATGATTAAAAGTTAAGTTGCTAGACAATATCATTTAGAATCTCGAATTGTTCCTTTTTATTTTTGTTCTAAATCTTTTACATCTAAGCACAGATATACCCTCAAATCATCTTCAACTGTCTTTCTATTTAAAACAATTACAGAAAATTATGTATGACTAGGTGTGTACCGTGGAACATAACTCTTCTGTTTATTTAAGAGCGAGCAATGAGCCATATATGCTATGCAATTATATGGAAGATAGCAAGATTACCATGTTTTGGAACAAAAAAACGTGTCAGCATTTGGATCGAAGGGGGATTGTTGGAGGTAATTTATGTAGTTTGGAGTGATTTAAGTCTAGTTAAACAATTGCACATCACGGTACAATATATGACATAATGGGCAAAGAGAACTGAAATGTTTTCCACTCTGTTTTCTATGCCAGCTTCCCAGCTGGTGTTCTGCCAGGGAAATCTGTGGGGCTCTGCCACTTGGGGAGAAGTTTCTCCTACAAAGCATTATTTTGCTGTCTCTGTTCTTTTGCATCATACTGTGGTTGGTCACTCAACCCATGGCATGTCCTCCAAGGATATGAATGGACTCTGCACAGTCATTAGAAGTGGCAGTCTTTACTGACCAACCCTGCTCAGCTGCTTGAAATATCTGGCCAGCAATCTTTTGATTTTCATTTGTGCATTGTCCAAGGTTTTTCCTTTGGGGAGAAAATCAGTCCAGACTGCATTTAATAGGTTAAATGTAATGGAGGGATATTTAGGAAGTGACACTGATTTTTAGGGACTTCAGTGCCTTTCAGCTGCTGAATTACCTATCCAAGGTGTTTTAAAGGATGGGAAATACCATCCATTTATTGCTTAAACTAGAAAGCAATGAATGAAAACACTGCTCTGAGATGTGAGCACTTCCTAGCTGTGAATGCTTGAAAACTGCCAAAAGCCTACAAGAGTGGAGAGAAACTTCCTTTATTGTTGAGGAAACTGAGGCACACGAAAAGCAATGATGATCTTTTAATTCATGTTTTCAATACTGAACTGCTGTTCAGCACCTGTAGGGAAAAAAAATGCAGCAAATACCAAACTAGCTCCTGAAAACATATTGGCTTAGTTCAACCATCTGTAACATTACACATTTCCATTACAATAGAAGGAGATTCCCTAGCTGAATTCTGCATCCAGAAAAGGTGAGGAGCTTTGACTTTGAAAAAGCTAAAAGTGCCGTATTCTCAGAATGCAGATTCAGTTTATTAAGAGAAAGGGGATTATGCCTTGCAGCTCCAAGATGGTTAACTGAGATGGGGAAATAATGCTGCAATCACCTCACTGTGAGTGACTAATGTTGTGATTGTAGCCGAAGACTATCACTGGCTGGTATCATTCTTCCTGAAATAGGAGCTGGAGAGCAAGACAATGAGGTTTAGGCATTTAATGCAAAGTGGACAGAAGTAGGACTTGATACTTCTGGTTCCCTTCCAACTTGTGATATATTACAGGATTCTGAATTATCTACCTTGATACTCTCAGCTCTGTGGAGAAAGACCTGGGTGTCCTGGTAGAAAAGAGTTTGGCCATCCAGTGTGCCCCTGTGGCCAAGGAGGCCAATGGTATCCTTGAGTACATTAGGAAAAGCATGGCCGGCAGGTGGAAGGATTTGAACTTCCCCCTCAACTCTGCCCCAGTAAGGCCACATCTGGAGTACTGTGTTCAGTTCAGGGCTCCTCAGTTCAAGAAAGACAGGAAATTGATGGAGAGAGTCCGGTGGAGGACTGCAAATACAATGAGGGCCCTAAAGCATTTCCCTTATGAAGAAAGGCTGAAAGACTTGTGGCTGTTTTGCTTGGAGAAGAAGCTGAGGGGAACATCTTATCAATGCTTACAAGTATTTAAAGCTGGGAGTCAAATTGATGGAGCCAGGTTCTTTTCAGTAGGGCTCTATGACAGACAAGGGCAATGGGCAGCAACTGGAACTTAGGAAATTCTGTACATACAGAAGGAAAGACTTCCTTAATTTGAAGATAACCAAGCCCTGGAAGAGATGGCCCATAGAGGTTGTAAAATCTCCTTCTCTAGAGATATTCAAAACCTACCTGGACTCTTTCCTATGATCTACTGCAACCTACAGCAGGGAAACTGCTTTAGCTGTGAGGTTGGACTGGATGATCTCCAGAGGTTCCTTCCAACCCCTAAGGTTCTGTGAATCTGTGATATAGCCTCTTCCTTTACCCTAGCAAGTCTAGATTAGTCTAGCAAGCTAAATTAGTAGCTGAACTTACCCTTGTATCACTCTTGGCATGATACATAGTCATTCCTCCACTTCTCACTGGGGCTTAGCCCTTTATTACCCAGCTCATAGGGTGCTCCAAATATCATTCCTTAGATCCACAGTCTTTCCAAACACATCTTTACAACAGATGAATCCCTTTTTAGATTTCTTGAATTCGACTCATGGGATATGAGAAGGAAAGACATTGGAAATCACCTGAGCTCTGAGGATAATTACTGGTGCCCATACAGCTCTTGCAGGCAGTGCTCAGAGCTTCAAGCAGCACCAGCTGTAAAGTCATCAAGAGTCATCATTACCAGCAGAGCCCAGATCCCTGCTAGGATTAATGACTCAAGCCAGCTTAACTGCCAGTTTCTCCCCTTTGCCCTAGATGTTAATTCCTTACTCAGCCATGAAACTGAAGTTTTGTTGAGTTGCTACATTACCTGTGAGGATGGTATTTGATTTCAGTGTGGCACTGAAAGTGGGTCCAAATCCCCACCATAACTTAGCTTGCACCTTCTTCCCAAGAACAGAACTAAAGTTTTGATCTATCTCAACATTTACTTACTTACTTATTTATTTTTGCCAGCACTTGCAAGCATCTTTGCATCAGTAAGAAAAAAGGAAGACTCTTAAAAATGACTTTTTGACGATAGAAAATATGAAATAAGGAGCAGCTGACTGAGACAGCTTAACACACATGATTCACTGATGGCAAAGCAAAGCTGAGATCCGAGAAAGATCAAGACTTGGATCTAACTGCTATAACATGCTCCCATGAAATGATGGCAGCAGGGGTGCTTTGGCAAGGATGATTGCCATGAGGAAATAGGTGTAGCTGTTGGGAAGACAACACAATCAGGGAATAAAATAGTCCCCTGAGGCCAGCATAGGCTTTGCAGCTTGTTCCTTCCCACTTAAATGATTACTTATGATGTAAAGTGGCTGCAGGGAGTTGTGGTGTGGGAACTTCTGTCAGGAAATACTTTGGAGACATTAGTGCTTGTTTTGCAGAGCCAAAGTCTGTCTCCAGATATTGCTGAGCTGCAACAATGAATGGAGCTTGCAACACAGCCTCTCTCACTGCTTGTTGGCAAAGGAGAAAAGCTACAGAAACCGACAGAGTCCTGATCTCTCCAACAGAACTTCATTCTCTTCTTTGCTGGGTTTGATTTTTTGGGGCTTTTTTTTTAACATGAGTATTTCTGACAATTTCCTCACCAGACAGACTCTGAGCATTGAGAAAGTCAAAAACGCTTCAGGAGCATCCGGGATTGCTGAGAATGGATCTGAGCAGGAAGCGGAATTAATTTCCCAGGGCGGTCTCATGTGTGTAGCTCAGATGCTGGGGAAAAAGGAACAGAGTGACGGATAGATGGTCGTAAAGCTGCAAAAAAAGAGAGACTTACATCAGAGCTACTGATTTCCATCTCTACGTCACCTAGCAACGCTCCAATTAAGGATTTGACTTCCGAGAAATTGATTCTCTGGGAATTTTCCCATTAGGTGGCACCACTGTCTTGAGAAGTTTCTTCTGCTCTGACTCTTTCATTCTAGATAGACCTAAATAATAGAATCAAGGAATAATTTGGGTTGGAAAGGACCATTAAAGGTCAGCTAGTCCAACACTCCTGAAATGAACAGGGATATCTACAGCTAGATCAAGTAGCTGAGAGTCCAGACCCAATGCACAGACTCAAAGGATTCAGGAATAGTGAGATCAGCATGAGTGCTAGGCAGGGATTTATATAGATCCAGAATTGATCTGGGCTGTGAGTTCTAATAAAATGTGAAGACAAGCTTTTGCTGGGAACCAGTCCATCTTGCAATGAGCATAACACAACTTCTGGGGAACCCCATAAGAGTATGTTATGACTTCATTAAATCTGTGTATTAACTTCTGAGCTTATACCCAGTCCCCAAGCCACACACTGTGCATCAGGACAGAGACGTATGTGGTGAATGCCCCAGCCCTGGAGATATTCAAGGTCAGGCTGGACAGGGCTCTGAGCAATCTGATCTAGCTGAAAATGCCCCTGTTCATTGCAGAGGAGTTGAACTAGATGACCTTTAAGAGTCCATTCCAACTCAAACAATTCTATGATTTTATGATTCTGTTTTTAAGGAAAATCCATTTTGTGAACTCACCACCAGTGTTTCCTACTTCTATTAGAGTTCTTTCTAGTGATTGGTGGGAGAGAGTTCTGCCTTTCTGGCCTTTGAGAAGTCAGGTGAAATAAATCCTACACCAGGAACATTTTTCATACCTCTACGGCTTGCAGAAAAAGTCCTGCCAGGCTAAGGAAAAA
Organism: Coturnix japonica; assembly: GCF_054131305.1. NCBI lineage: Eukaryota > Metazoa > Chordata > Aves > Galliformes > Phasianidae > Coturnix > Coturnix japonica. The sequence continues at coordinate 1,222,083 of NC_140664.1, forward strand.
CCCTGCTTCTCTTGTGGTCCTTGTTACCTCTCAGACTGATATATCCATTTTGCCTTCTAGGAATTTGACAGTGGGGTTCATGGCTATTGGTAATGCTAAGTGGCTTACAGCTCTTAAGAACAAAGTACTCAAGGTCTCCTTCAACAGAATCCTAGGTACCATTGTTTCAGAATAGACCTAGTCTTTAGAGAATAAATAGACCTGGAGCAGATGCATGCGCTAAACATTAGTATCCCTTCAAGAGCAAAGTAAACAACTGTGACAGACTCCACAATAGTCATCTAAGAAATCATCTGGCTATGCAGATCTTTTTCTTTCTGCTGTCAGTATCCAAATGAGTAACAACATTCTAGAAAGAGTTTTCTATTCCTGCAGGCTGTTCCAAACTGTATTTGTAGGATCCTTAGTCATTGTGCTGAAGAAACTGCTCTCACAAGCATCTTCTGTAGATAAATATACACAGACCTGCTCTGAACCTATGGCCTTGTTTTTATGGAAGTTTTGTTCTCATTTATTAAAAAAAATAATGATCAATTATATTTTCTTTTCAGGAGGGTTGCTCTTACTAAAAAGATTTTGTCTGATCCTCTTTCAGGAATAATTGGATGGACTTGATGGGAACAATCCCCAACTACTTTCTTTTGGATCCTGAGGTCCCAGTGGATGTGAGCCAATAAGATAGTCAATGAGGAGTGTTCATTTCCACTTCAGGACTGACACCAAATCACTGTGCTATGACTTCAAGTCCCTGAGCAATATGCCAGGTTTGCTGTCTCTACCAGACACAAAATATAACAGGAGTTATTTGTAGTATCTTTTTGCTGACCCCACTGTGGAATCGGGGTTTTCGTACAGCTGGGCTAATCCTTTCACATCAATCTGTCAGATGGGGAATGGAAGCCAGGCATATTCATACAGTGATATGAGAGAAGTTTACCCAGCACAACAACTTACTGTACTAATAGAGAAACTCCTAAGCTAAGAGAAGCTCCTAAGCTAAGGTGAGGTTCATGCAACAGAATGAAGAGATACCACCCAGAGGGACCTGAACAGACTTGAGAAGTAGGCTGAATTAGGTTCAAGGCCAAGTGTAAGGGTTTATACTTGGACTGGGGCAATCTCAGATATGTGGGCAAACTGGGAGAAGAACTTGTTTAGAGCAGCTCTGTGGAGAAAGAATTTGGGGACCTTCTTCCAAAGCCATTCTGTGATTGTGTTGCTTCATCACAGCTGCCATCTGATATGAACTGCCTTGTCAGTAGCTTCATGGACATAGAGATCTATCTCCATCTCTATTTCCTTGAAATGATTTGTAAGTGATTGTTTCCTTCCCTAACCTGCAGGTAAATGTACTTTTTTTTTTTTTTTTTAGCCCTTAAGGAAGAGAATCTTTGTTTCCCTGCTTGTCCACTATACATCACCCAGAAGCATGCTGTTATTAAAGTCTCTCGCACAGAGCCTCTGTATTTAGAGAGGTGATTTACAGTGACAAAGAGCCTGCATTGATGCAGTTGGCAAAACCATTGCTTTTGAGCCATCTATGCCCTGAAATGACTTCTCTGACTCACAAGCTAATGTATGTAAAGAAAGCTTGTCTGAATAGGTCTGAAAAATAATTATACCACATCAGGTTTTGCAAATAATCATGCTAGGGCAGGGCTGAAGTAGCTCAGCTGGGAGAGCGTTAGACTGAAGATCTAAAGGTCCCTGGTTCAATCCCGGGCTTCAGCAGTGTTTTGCAGTAGTTTTGGTCATTCCAGTTCTGGGCTCACCAGCACAAGAAAGACACAGCATGGAGAAACCAGCCAGGAAGATGTTGAAGGGACTGGAGCATCTATCACAAAAGGAGAGGTTGAGAAACATGGTACTGATTGCTCAGATAGATACGACAGAATTCATCCTTGGAGGAATTCAAAAGCCATTTGGCCAAAGTCCTGGGCAACTGGCTCTAAGCAGCCCCACTCAAGCTGAGTGTTTAGACCTGATGACCTCAAGAGACCTTCCAACCTCAACTATTCCGTGATTCTGTGGGTAGAGAGACAGACACAAGTTTACAGATGCAGAAGGAAATGTAATCCTCATATATTCCCATTAGCAGTGGCTAGCTGGCCAATCAGCACAAACATATGGGCTGACTAACCAGCCAACAACAGCTGTGATTGATATTGGAATATTAGTAAACTGGATATAGTAGAAGTTAATACATACATATACTTACAGAACCACTTATTTGTTTCTACAACTTCTTTTTTTTTTCTTCTCTTCTTCTTCTTTTCTTATTATTCTCCTTCATCTTATTTGATTTTAATTTATTTTATACAAGCTCATAGCTTTGTGTAGAGAGACTGCTTCAAAATTATCTCATCACCAGCTCTGAAATCCTAGTCTGTCATCTGTTGCAAGAGCTGCAAGAGCTGCAGTGCTACGTCAAGTGCAGAGCCCCCAAATAAACTTCCGTTCTCATTTAAGATACCATCTGTGTCCCATTTCTGCAGTACTTGGCAGAGCCTGCTTCCCTTCTATGGTATGTTTGTTCCTCTCAGAGCTAGCTGCAGCCTTCTTTGGAGGTGGGAAAGTCAGCTGGAATGAATGCCACCTCCATGCTAATGGAGATCACATTGCTCAGCATCTTATCAGGTAGCAGGGCATCATTAGTGTTCAACCTTGGCTGGGTGGTCCTCAATAACAGTTCCACGGAAGGCATAAAGCTAATATTTGGTCATATTTGGCTGCAGGAAGAAGAAGTAGCTTAATTGTCTAATTGGCTGTTAATGAGGGGAAATGCGGTGAAATGAGGAAGTGCTAAGTCGAGGCATTATGGACTGGCTCAAACAAATCATGAAGCATCCAACTGCTCTGAGTCCTTTGCCTGGTAACTGGTGGAGTTCATAGCCTTGTTCTTCTTCAATGCAATTAAATTAAGCTTTGTTACGTAACTCTGACAGCTACAACCTACTGCAAAGGAAAAACAGCATTAACTTTTATTCTCCATCAAAACAACTGAAAATTCTGTGCAAATCACATCACTGTGCCTCAGTTTTCCTAGTTGCAGCGCCATAACATGCCTAGATGTTGTGAAGAGTTAAATTGCAGGTGAATGTACTCTGTTCTCAATGTGTTTTTTGTGTTATCCCAGCACGTGTCCCCACGGATGATACTGTATTACTCACACACCTCTTGAGTCCTCATTTTTTCTAATTCTTTTTTATTTGCAAGAGCTGCAAACAGTCAGCTATCCAGGAAAACACAGCCTTCATAACGTTGGCATCAGCGTCATTGAACTGTGCTCAGGAGATTGTTTCTTATGAATTCCTATGACTTTCAAGTGAATTTACTTCAAGCTTTAAGATAAACGAGATAGAAGGGAAAAAAAAAAGAACAAAACTGAGACCACTCATCTAAGAAGAAGATGAGGTAAATAATAAAGAAACAGCGTAGGAATGTGGATGATAAACTGAAGATGATGTAAGAGAGTAGGAAGGCTTGGGTCATCAACCATCTTAAGTGGCTGAGAAGGACTTTGGAAAGAGAAGACCTATCATACAAATGGAGAAGATAAAAGGTTGGTTTTGCTTGTAATGGATAAGAATATGACAGACCCAGTGTATCTGAGATAAATACCAACGATGGATAACATATGGTTAAGATAAAAGGCAACATAAGAGGAATAGAGATAAAGTGATTAAGGACTTTTTGGTTGTAAACTCTAAGTTTCCCATCCGTTAGAATAAAGCAGCTTTCAGCCAGCTGTTTACTGCCCTTTCTGAGTTTCTTGGTTAATATGAAAAACCTTGCTCAGGAGATAACCAGTGCTAAGCATCTCATGTCATCAACCTTTCTCTCTCACTGTCAGAGCTGAAGGATCAAGGGACCAACAACAAGCACAGAGGACATGGATCTTGGCCATATTATTTTTGTTATTAATAAGAAGAATACTGGCATCAACCTATGACCATGGCAGTGATATGGCATGCTGATGTGGGTTACATAAATGGAACTCCATCCTTATAGAATAGGTATAATTCTGGTAAAAAACAGATGTCAGGAGGGAGTTAGATTTCATGATATCTGGAATAGGGAAAGAAAGACCTCACCCTGTCTTCCAGCTAGGCATTTTTTGGAGGGCAAAATTGCTCATTCCCTAAGGAACAAACTCTTTTTGCAGTCTTGCTTTTCAGTCATTCCAGCACTTCAACAGATAATAAAACATTAACAGAGACAACTTTGACTCTGCATCTTGGCTGCAGAGCCAATTTCAGCTGGGTCAGCAGAACAACAGGATGGTGGTGTAGAGTAAAGCTGTAATCCATCAAACACCTTTGTCAGCAGAGGGTGATTTGAGTAAAGCTCTGATAGAGAAAGCTGTGGAACTTCTTTTCCTTTGCTTATTCCAGTTCCTAAAACTAAGAGTGCAGGAATTTCTTCAGCTGCCAGTTTCCTTGGCATTACCGTATTTAAAAACTCATACAGATATGTCCAAAAAGACTGAGATAACAACTGAAGAACTTTTTCTTCACTACTGACATTTCTATCTTTAGCTAGCAAGTTCTATTACTGTTCACAGGTAATTCTAGTGACCTTGATCACTTTGGCAAGAGAAGAGGCCATCACACAATGCACGGATGGCACAGCATCTGAAGTACCCTCAAACCAGTCTCTAGAACCTGGACTGATTTAAGGTCCTCTTTCTTCCCCACCTACATTCACACTGTGATCCATGTTCACATGAGTCCCAGTTACATGAGGCCATCTCATAAAAAAACAGGGAAGAGAAGGAGGGACACCTTCAACCTCATTTTCCAGCTTTCTTCACATTGTACACCAAGCTCTCCTTTTCCACTCTCTTCCCAACACTTTTTATCCCTGTCCCTCACACCCATAAAATGTACTAGCAAGGGTAGCTGTCAGAGGGGGTGGACATGGGAGGGAAGTCATGGTCTCCTGGAGTGACAACAGAAACCCTCCAGCAAGGAATAGGAAGAACTAGTAACACATTTCCAGAGCACAGACCTGCTTGCTGTCTGTGCCTCCCACCTGCTCAGCTCCAGGCTGAATACACCCACCTGCAGGAGGGAACCAGCCTGAGCAGCAGCAAGGGAAAAGTTCACCTGGAGGGGAAAGCAAGCACTCTCCAGTGAAGATGGAAAGAAAAGAGTATCCTGCAAAATACTGTGTTTATAAAGGACGCTTTCTAGAATAAACCTGATCTGAGGGTATGAAATACAGGACAAAGGAGAAGCATGGGGAGGTCAGATTGGTGTTTTAGCATCCTCACAGTTGGCATGGAAGGAAATGGATTACTCAGAAAGTTTAGCTCTGCTGTTAATTTATAATATTTTCCTTGGAAAAAATCTCTCCTTCCCCAATTTGTGAGCATTGCTTGAGTTGTCGACAGTGTGTGAAATCATTTTGTAACTATTTAACTCAACAGTCACTAGGCCTGAAGTGGGATAAACTCCCCAGCACTGCTGGAGGATTAACGCTGCATATGGCTATGGGATTGCTACCAAGTGTTGAGATATTTGTAGTGCTAGCCTCATTTTTCTGTCAACTCCTGACTCACTTTCTTCTCTTGTTTATATTTGGTCTCCAGTGTGTTTAATCCACCTGGGGAATCATAGAATCATTAAGGCTGGACCTAGTCCAAGTGTCCACTTACCACCAATACTCTACACTAAACCATATCCCTAAGTACCACATCTACACATTTCTTGAACACCTCTAGGGATAGTAACTCAACTGCTTCTCTGAGCTGCCTGTTTCAGTGCCTGACCACTCTTTTGAAGAAAAAGTTTTTCATAATATCCAACGGAACCTTGCCTGGTGAAACCTCAGGCCATTTCATCTCATCCTATTGCCGTTGCCTGGGAGATCAACACTCACTTCACTACATCCTCCTTTAGCGTAGTTGTAGAGAGCGATAAGGTCTCCCCTGAGCCTCCTCTTCTTCAGACTGAACAATCCCATTTCCCTCAGCTGCTAATAAGACTTGTGCTCTAGATCCTTGACAAACATATAGGTGAACCCCATCCATGGTAGATGTGGACAGTCCCCCCCAGCACTTGTAGCTGTGGCTTTCATACGTCACACCAGGGGTACTTATATTTGATTCCCAGGTGTTTCACTTGTATTCATTATCAGTACATGCACAAACCGGTTAACTGTGTTTCCAGAAGTAAGGTTTCATAGAATCATAGATTCGTTTGAGTTGGAAGAGACCCTTAAAAGCCATCTAGTCCAGCTCCTCTGCAGTGAACAGGGACATCTACAGCTAGATCAGGTTGCTCAGAGTCCCATTCAGTTTGACCTTGAGTATCTCCAAAGATGGGGCATCCACCACATATTTGAGTAACCAGTTTCAGCACCTCACCACCAGTTTTTCTTATATCCAGTCTTAATTTCCTTTAATGAAGAGTTTGTGATGTGGAGTCCTGCTCAGCCTTTGGAAAGGTCCTAGCTTTCAGCTCCAGACTCCAGCAGTTCTTCTGATCTGTGCCAGTGTGTTTTTCAGAATAAAATTACGGGACTGACAGAAAAAAAAAAAAAGTTTCTACATTCTGTTAAGGTCAGAGAGGCCTTGGGGATGTCAGCCATCATCAACTGGATAAGTTAAACAAGAGCAAATGTGAAGTTTTGCACCTAGGATAGGACAGACCTGGATGTACGTACAGACTGGGTGATGAGAGGCTGAAGAGCAGTCCTGCAGAAAGATATCTGGGGGTTCTGGATGATCTGTATCTGTGAGGGTTATTCCAAAGCCCTATAGAGTTCAGATTCTGGATGATCCTGTGTGGAGCCAGGAGTTGGACTCAATGATCTTCGTGTGTTCCTTCCAACACTCTTCTCAGCTAGCCCAGACTGAACAGACTGGCAGGAATAAAACTCCCTCATCTTGTTGTGTAACCATGTGCTTTCCATAGATTTGGCTGTATAGTTACATCTATGTCAGATTTACAAACCAAAGGCTCAGATGCATGAGCTTAGCTGCAGAAAACTGCCTATGAACTGCAGTCTGATAGAAGTTCACAATTTCTCAGAATCATAGAATAGCTTAGGTTGGAAGGGTCCTTAGAGATTATCTAGTTCTAACCCTCTTGTCATGGGCAAGGCTACCACTCACTAGATCAGGCTACCAAGGGACTTTGTGGTGCCCAAAAATATGATTGGTTTAAGATTATGTGCAGACATCTCATGTTTACTCCAGGAGCATCAGGCAGCTGAAAGATGTCAATCTATTTAGCTAATAAAGCCAGCTCCAAACTCTGAGAGATATCTTTCTCCGGGGAATCACTTAAATAACAGTGTCTACTGACTTCCCAAGAGAACTTATGAAAAAGAAAAAAAAAAAAGAGGTGTTAACATAGAAGATTTAGTTAAAAGATTAATGATACAGGTGATAACCTAGGACCTTAATGACTGAAATTCTTAGGGCTTAACAAAAATGCATTTCCAGTGGCTTTGCAGCCCCTGAAGTCCTGTATTTATTTGCATCCCTCCCTCCCTCCCTCCCTCCCTCTCTTCCTTCCTTCCTTCCTTCCTTCCTTCCTTCCTTCCTTCCTTCCTTCCTTCCTTCCTTCCTTCCTTCCTTCCTTCCTTCCTTCCTTCCTTCCTTCCTTCCTTCCTTCCTTCCTTCCTTCCTAATGGCTATAGCACTAGTGATCTTGTAAAAGCTTTTGCAAAATTTCAGGTTGGGACTGTAGCTGCAAAGCTAGCATCCCTGAAGCGATAGGCAATCCAGCACTTCTGTGGCCACCCATCAGGATCTGGAATAGGGTGGCTTCATAATCAGCAGGCAACCGTACTGCCTCTCACTCAGTCCGAGTTAAGAAAAGCTGCCGCCGTTTTCTATGCTAATTTTATGGTTTTTCAAAAGCCCATTTCATGTCTTCTCCTCCTCCTCCATATACTTCTAACTCTCTCTCTCTTTTGCTCCTACTGTGGAGGTGCCAAAGCCTCCTCCGTCAATTTGTGAGAACTTCTGCTTGAAAACTAGAGCAGAGAATCACCCACGTAACCAGGCTGGCAGGAAAATATTGGAGGCAGAGACTCTGACTCAAAATGACTCGAGGAGTTTCCCCGTGTCAGGGTGAAAGGAATGAGAACCTGAGCCTGGAGTCAACAACACCAAAATCCCAGGGGGATGAAAACTCTGTCCATTATTTTCCAGCTATGAATAGTGAATTTGTTCATCAGGGAGATATTCTTGCATTTGCTTCTACCATATGTTATTTTCTTATTTTATCTGTTTTCTGCCTGCCTAGGAATTGTGGCATTATTTTTTTTCTCTCTTTTTTTTTTTTTTTCTTTTCTTTTTTTTTTTTTTTTCCCTTGACAAAACTCAGTAGGACAAACTTTCTTTTAGACATTTCCAACTGCTTATTAGGAGGGATTATGGGATGTAACTGAATTTCTGCAGATGGAAGCAGAAAAAAAGAGGTTTACAACCCTCGTGTCATATCACAGAATCATGGAATGGCTCAGGTTGGAAGGGACCTTAAGGATCATGAATCTCCAACCTACCCCCCACCCCCGCCACTGGCAGGGCCACCAACCTCCCCATTTAATACTAGACCAGGCTGCCCAGAACCCCATCCAACCTGGCCTTGAACACCGCTGGGGATGGCGCATCCACAGCCCCTCTGGGCAGCCTGTTCCAGCACCTCACTACACTCATAGTAAAGAACTTACCACTGATATCCAACCTAAACCCTCTTTCAAATTAAAACCATTTTCCCTTGATCTGCTGTTATCTATCCTTTCACAGAGTTGACTCCCCTCCTGTTTATAGGGTCCTTTTAGGTACTGAAAGGCTGCAATGAGGTCACCCTGCAGCTTTCTTTCCTCCAGGCTGAACAAGCCCAGCTCTCTCAGCCTGTCATAATACATGTACCTTACAAAGCTGATCTAAGTGTAGTTTAATGGAATCATAGAACCATAAGATGGCTTGCATTGGAAGGGATCTCAAAGATCATCCAGTTCCAACCCCTCTGATTCAGGCAGGACTGCCAACCACTAGATCAAGTTTAAAATCATTTCCCCTTGTCCTATCATTTTCCCCTCGGCCTAGCAAAGCTTAAAGCCCTAAAAGCTATTGAGTCATTGAAATCAATCCTCTCTTGGATTCCTGTGTTTTATGTTATGTGAATTTAGAGCTCTCGTGAGAAAGTTGTGTGCACTAGAGATGACTGTTGAGAACCACAGCACAACCCATCCACCCTTCTGTATGGGCTACCCAATCTCTCACTTCCTATGTGCTCCCAAAGGATGGCTCAGTATCATTCACTCTTGCCCTGGCCTGAATCCCACCTTGGGGAAGGAAATGAAATAGTCCTTATCTCAGAAGTGACAGCAGGAGCTCCACAACCCTCTTTCTCTGAGCTCTTCTGAAGACAGTTTGCATATTTAAATAGCCTACTTACACTTCTAATGAGCAGCGCTTCATGTTCTTTCCTTTTCCTCTGCTAGCTCCCTGTAGTCACAAATAAAATTAGACTTCACTATCCAAACTGAAAATGAAGGATAGCCCATTGCCCAAAAGTTAACAGCCCAAACATTTAACAGACCAAATAACAATCTAAACTGCAATTAATTAATCAGCCATAGATACTAAGCTAAGACCTTTCACAAGTGTTTTAACTATTTATTTTAATGCCTCGGAAGAATTGAGCTGGGTCCAAAATCTGTTTTATTTCACTTTTCATTTTTAGCACTGGATATTCAGGATCAGGTCCTGGACAGTTGAAAGAGGTTGTTGGGTTGTTTTTTGTTGTTGTTTTTGTTGTTTGTTTGTTTGTTTTATTTTTATTCTTATTTTAGCATGGTGCATAACTTAACCATGCCTTGGGATGCTCCTTAGGCAGCAAGCAGTAATGTTAACCTATTAATGTTAACAGGATCTTTATATATGACCTGACTGGATAAATCACCCACATCATATCTGCCATCCAAAGGTCAATGCTGGCTAAGTCATGTGCAACACAAGTTCACCAGGTAAACTAAGACTCTGTGCTTTTCAAGCCCCTGGGAGGTGTCCAAGAAATGTGGAGATGTGGCACTGAGGGCTTCATGATTTAGTGGGCATGGTGGGGATGGGTTGATATTTACACTAGATGATCTTAGAGGTCTTTTCTGACCTTAATGACTTCAAGATTCTATGGTTCTAGGAATTCAAAGCTAGTCATCCATCAGATGGTCTGTGTTGCATCTTCTGTGCGCCCACTGTAGCTAGGACAGTAGAGAGCATCTCTTACTGCAAGCATGTGTGGTCTCTGTCATAATCTAGGCACTGCACCATTGCATGAGAAGCACAAATGTGTGTGGATACCTTTAGGGCCTTACACAGGCTGTCTGTTCACAGCACAGTGCTGCTATACCTCCAAGAGCTCTGCACTGCAGCACAAACCAAACCTTAATGTCTTTATGCCTGGAGTAGTCATCATAGCATTATTGCTCCCATGGCATGCAAATAATAATCCTTTCCTCATCTTGTAGCTTCTGTGTAATTTAGTAAATTAAACTTCAGGGCTGGAAATGTCTTTTATTGTCTATATGTTCTTTGTGCCTAGCACTCCCTGTCAGGTCTCAGGGCATTTTCCAAGCCCACTGAACAATTTTGCTTCATTTTCTGATTGGGGAAACTGAGGCATTAATAAAATAATTGCCTTCTCATGTTAGCTATCCACAAAGATACGTAGCAGATGTGCTTCCACTTAGCCCAGTGTGCCAGATTAGTCTATGCATTACAGTAGTTCCTTCAAGAATATAAGATGGAAGAAATGTCTCAAACACTGCATGGGAATGAAATCACAAAAAAACAAAAACAAACCCACAAACAAACAAAAACAGGGAAAAAAAGGAATATAGGAACATGTGTGCCTTTCCACTTAGAGGTATTGTCAGGGCAGCTGTATTGGCGCTGCAGCAGTTTCACAGTGACTGCAGAACAGAAGGTTGGAATTTTCTCTCTGACCCCACAAAGCACAATTACATATGCAGTAACCCTGCTATGATTTGCAGTCAGTGGTGTTTTAATGTGAACTTTCCCAAATGTACTACAGGATTCAGCCAGGACCGAAGGAACTGGGAGAAGGAAGGGGAAATAGGAAAAGCTAAATGACATTGGCAGAGCTGAGAGAATTTGTGGGAAGGGAGGAGCGTGGAGAAGCCGTGCACAAAAGGACTCAGAAGGAGGTGGTTGTGGGGGTCCAATGCAGGCTGATGGATCTCTGTGTGGGGGCTGGACAAAGGCACTGGCAGGTCATCTACCCCCGCACTCCCTACCGCCCACTGCCTTAATCATCCTGCACCTTCCTGTTAATCATTCCACACCTTTCCCGTTATTCATGCTGCACCTTCCCTCGCTGCCTCCCGGTGAGCAAGAACGGGGCTGTTGTTAACCCTTGTTTAAGCTAAACACAGAGAAACATGGGAATTTACAGCACTGAGGCTTGAGCTAGAGCTGTTTCAGGGAAGAGTGGAGCCGGCATCAGATATTATTAGTTCTACTGTTACTGCATTACGGTCTCTAGGGATTTCTTTGCATTCTGCAGTGTGCAGCGTCTGTTGCAAGCATTTGCCTTCCCACAGCTGTGGATCAGGATTCAAAGCAGTTTGTTTACAGGTATTTCCTTGCACTAGGCTGAAGATGTGCTGGGGGTGAGCAGTTGTCACCAGCATATTCATGGTGACATTCATCAATCCTCCAGTACTGTCTGTAAAGATATACCAGGGAGAAGCAAGAATAGGGCAAATGAATGTGGCAGCCCCTGAAAATTTCTTCCATTTCTTAGTATTACAGAATGGTTTAGGTTGGAAGGGACTTTAAAGATCACCTAATTTCAACTCCCTGTCATAGGCAGAGTTGCCCATGTCACGCACTGGATCAGGCTGCCCAGGGCCCCATCTCACCTGACCCTAACCTGGTCCCTTGACAATTTTCAGCTTAGGGAATTCATTTATCTGGCTGTGATTTATCTGTTGGGCTCTACTCCAAATTCTTATCTTCAGTGTGGCTAACACTTCTTAATTTCCTGAGATAAGAGTGGAAGTGACCCACCATGGTGAGAAGTGGTGGAAAACACTGAGTTCTCTTTGGTCTGTTCTGCTCAGTGCCACTAATGTCACCTCCCTTGACCTGCTGGCTTTGCTATCTATAATGCACTGCAAGATACCACTGATCTTCTTGGCCATGAGAGCACAGTGCTGCCTCATGGCCAACCTATTCTCCACCAGGATACCCAGGTCCTTCCCTGCAGAGCTCCTTTCCATCAGGTTAGCCCCTAGTCTGTATATATGCATGTGGTTATTCCTCCCTAGGTGTAGAACTCTGCACTTGCTCATGCTGAACCTTATAATGAACTTTTCTGCTTAACTCTCCATCCTGTCCTGGTCTTGCTGAAGGGCAGCAAAGCCTTCTGCTGTTTCATACTGCTAAAATGCTCTCCCCTGCTGCCCTAGCTGATAGCAATTCCCTGTGTTGAAACTTCCACCTGGGAGCTGCCCCTGCCCCATATTATCTCTGAGGCACAAAAGGGCATCACTTAGGAGAGCGAGCATATTCAAGAAGGAGGGGTAATGGGCAGTACTGTTGTCCAAGCACTGATTCTAGATTCTCAGCATATAGATGTTAAACCAAGAGTCTAGCATTGAGTCAAAATACTGTTTAGTTGGACTGCCTGAACTTCTTGAAATTTGCTGGAACTTCTGCCAGCTCATTGCTCTCTGTCTGACTCATGATCAGTAGGTCTGCTATCTGATTTCCTTCTGTCCTTAGGGTCCAAGGCTTCACTTCTGTATTGTGGTAGATGAAGTCAGACACGTTCAGCATAAACAGGTGTTTCTATAGCTGTGGGCACTGCCTGGGATGCTTACACACCTACCTGAGTCCCGATGTAGGCATAGAAAATAAGAGTAAAGGGTCAAGGGAAACACATTTTCTATCTGATGTATCATTGAACTAGAGAAACCTGCCCAAATGAGTCAGATCTGCAAAAAGCTGTGCTGGGTGAGCAGCTGGTAGATTTGCTGAGCTGTGATGGAGGGTAATGAGTGTTTTAGCCCTACCTGACAGTGGATGGTGGTTGTAGACAGAGAGATTTGCCCAGAAGACTCAAGGCTTGAACAGGTCATCATGTCATTTACCTATGCACAATTCATTATTCACTGTTTGTTATTCAGTGATCATTACTCATCAAGCACTGCATGATACGATAATGTTATGTCCAGAGGTTAAACAGCACCACTATACTGAAGAAATAAGAGGCCTTTGCTCTGATTTGAAAGAGACCTGAGAAACGTATAATCGAAAGTTCACTGACTTTCACTACATTTTTGAGAGAACTTGCAGTTGAGGTCTTATCTCTACTACTTGCCTGAAGGCCTCCGCAAATCAGTAATCAGTTAGAAAGAAACATCGAGAAAAACTGAAAACTCAGTTACTCACTTGCAGAACTTTTGGGGGGCTTGCACATCAGTGCTATCATCTCACAAAGGCTGGTCTAGGAATAGAAGAGTTTTTCAGGAAAGAGTAGAAGGGTTCATCAGAGATCTGGAGCTGTTTACCTGTAAGCAACAATTAGATGTACTGAAACTTTTCCACCTGGAAAAAAAAAGACAAATTTTAGCGAGAGAATCTTCTTCAAGGTAAGTCATAATTCGGACTAAAGTTAACCTTCATACATGGTAGTCTTTTCCTTTCCAGCTCACATGTATTTATGTACTCTGATGAGATCTCCGTAACTTCCTGTTCTCCAGGCTAAGCAGCACCAATTATGTGCTCTAGTCCATTAATCTTTTTTTTTTTTGGTCCTCCACTGCACCTTCTCCAATATCTCTAAGCCATGCCTGGTAAGCCCAAAACTGGAATGTCCAAAACTATGGTAAAACACTGCTGAAGCCTGGGATTGAACCAGGGACCTTTAGATCTTCAGTCTAACGCTCTCCCAGCTGAGCTACTTCAGCCCTGCCCTAGCATGATTATTTGCAACATGTGATGTAACAATTATATTTTAGACCAATACCATTCAGACCATTCGACTCTTTGTCCTATTACTGGAAATGTTTGAGAAGGGCATAACTTCATCTTTTTTACACTCCCTCTTCAGATATTTGTATAAACTGATGAGATCCCCTTAGCCCTCGTTTCCAGGTTAATTTCTCATCTCCAGGCACTTGATGTCCATGGATAAACTAAAAAGGGTGTCAGGAGCTCAGCTGTCCCACAGCTCCCACTCCAAGTCACTGCAGACTTTCTTCATGCCCCAACTGAAGTCTTTCAGCTCTGTTTCACAGCATTCAGCCTTGGCTTGGATGTTCATGTAATGCTTAAAAGCACCAGACATCTGAAAATATAAAATGTCCCCTTGTAAATCATGTCTACTTCAGTTCTCTGTCTCTGAAAGTTGCACAGTGAGAAGATCCATTGTGTAAGCATGGGAGCATGACCATTACATGCTTTCCATTCCCCTTGAGCCACATTCAAGAAGCTGGAAAGTATATATCCACCTTGTCTTTCAGCTCCCATTAGGGATCTATAACTAATTCTTAAACACACAGTCCAAACACTGATTATCAGAGATCAATAAGAATGATAACAATCAGGGGTCTATGAGAACAAAGAGGACAGGCTCTTTAGCAGGGTCTGGTATGATAAGACAAGGGGAAAAGGTTTCAAACTAAAAGAGAGGAGATTTAGATTGGATTTAAGGACAAACTTTTTTATGTTATGTGAAGCACTGGAACAGGTTGGCCAGAGAGGTGGAGAATGTTCTACCCCAGGAGACATTCATAGTCAGGCTGGATGGAGCCCTGAGCAACCTGATCTAGCTGTAGATGTCCCTGTCCATTGCAGGGGAGTTGGACTAGATGACTCTTTAAGGTACCTTCCAACTTAAACAGTTCTATTATTTTATGATTCTTACCCTGGTAGCTTCAAAAAGGTTTTCTCAGAGGCTGGGCTAAGGTATCATTCCATAGAGCCTAAATCATCCACACTACGCAAGGTATTCATTTCCCTGTGAGTGAATATCTGCCAAGGAGTCACCTTCAGGTTTCCCTCTAGGAAAAGGAGACCTGCCAGGTGAGCATCTGCAGAAGCCTGTCTCACCTGTGACTCAGCCCTACCCTTTCATCTATACCATTTTTGCTTCACCAGCTTTCTCACTGCAAAGGAAACTGACTGCAGAATCCCAGAAATAAGACAGAAAAAAACAATATAAAATATCTGTTTCTCACCAGCTTTCCTCAGGCAGGAAGAGATGATCCCAACATGGGAACTGTGGTATTTGGCAACCCACTCTGCATTGCTGGAAATACTCAGGCATCAGCTGGTTACAAAATTCCTTCTAAAAGATAAGCTGTGCTAGCAAATGCTAGCAGCACTGGAGGGAATAAGGAAGCGAAGCACCTGATAAAGAACAAGCCTTGAAGTAAGTGCTACATTGCAGTTAAATTAGAAATTTCTTGCTGTGAAGTTGACTCATTCAAGATGGAGAAACATCTCAACTGAAAGTCTATGAGCAAAGTGCTCAGAAAGAAGAGCGGTGCTGCCAGTTTATCATGTCAGACTAGAAAGACTTGGAAGCTCAGACTTTCCCTCAGTGAAGAGAAAGAAATTCAACTTGACCCTACACCTTTTCAGACGTAAGGTCTGGAGCTCCATGGGGAGCTCTTCTAAGGAAAGTGAGTGAAATATAAGAACAGAAGTTGCACTCACTGTTCTGGCTGCACTGTGGGGAGGTCAAAATCTCTGCTTCTAGGAGACACTGTTTTTTGAGCCAGAGCTGTGGACATCCCTCTCTCTGCCACAAACAAGTCCAGCTCACTGCTGCTCTGTACAAATACAGAGATTTGAGAAAACTGCTTTACACCTTATCCACTGCCTTGGAAAAGGGGCAGACAGCCACTAAGATCTCCTGATTGAAAAATACCCTCTCCATGTGTCATTTTTTTCCTCTGAATGAGACTGTCCTCCTATTGATCACAGTCTCTGCTTCACCTGTCTATGCTAGAAAGGTTCTGGTAGGTAGACTCACACTTCTTTTATTTTATCTACTTAAGTCACTTGGGTCTCCCTCGTGATCCATAGAGTGTGAGCTCTTCAGGGCTATGCAAGAGGTTCTTCTCTTACCTGTCCTTATTCCTACTGCAAAAAATCCCATTTCATTCTCGGAGAATCATAGATTCATTAAGATAAGAAAAATCCTCTAAGATTATCTCGTCCAGTTGTTGACCCATCCCTCCCATGCCCACTAAACCATGTCTCTCAGTGCCACATCTCCACGTTTCTTAAAACCCCCAGGGATGGTGGGGCCACCACCTCTCGGGGCATCCTGTTCCAATACCTCACCACTCTTTCAGAGAATAAATTTTCCCAGTATCCAGCATCTTGAATATTATTTGCAGGTTTAGTATCCCTTTACATTAAAGAATATGAAAAATACTAACAGTCTGAAAAGTTATGTACTTGGAATGGTTGGATAAACTGTGATTATTCAGTATATATATTAGAAAAAGAAGGGGAAATAGGAAGGATATTATTGGACATAGAAAGAAGTCATTAGGATTTGTTAGCTTATTGTCTCTTCTGATGTAGCAACTAGCATTTATCAGTTAAAATGATCAAATGCCAAACTCTAAATGAAGAAAAAGGAAGAACTGATTCACACAATATCTACTTATTTGTTCAACTCACTGCTGTGGGACCTTATAGACTGCTAAACATACAGGCAATCAGAAAGTGATTAGTGAAATTAATGGAAGGAAAAAAGAATCCATGAAGAGTATGCAGACATGAAACTACAGTATTTGGCTTATCTGGTGCCTGAGCCATAAATCTCTGGAGATTGGGAGAGTATCTGATGTTATAACACCAAATGTTCTTTCTATTATCGCACCCTCCTGCAGGCATAAACTCATGGAAAGTGTTTGAGACTGGGTTTTGAACTAGATGTTCTTCTGCATAACTTCTCTGGCACCTTCCTATCCTCGTGCCTGGGCTTCCTGAGACATCTAGATAGCATCAGCCTGTTAAACCATGCTGTCATGAAGGGCAGAATGAAGACGCGTTGGAGGTGTTAATTTAAGCTATCAGCCAACTGTTGGATCTACCACTCCCACACGGGTGTTTGAGGCTTCAGCCATGTCAAACAGTTGACAGGAGATTCCTCTGTTCCCACTTTCTCTCCTTCTATTCTTCCAGTCTTCCTCTCACTCAAGGCTCATCTGCCTGTGCTTTTTAAAATATCCATCTGGCATCCACCAGATGCAGCTTTCAAAAGTTATCACTTCACATCTAGGGAGAAAGAAGTCTTTGAATGCTTTTCTCTGGATCTGATGTGCCTGACCATAAGGGGAGGCTGGGAGCTGGTCTTTGTGAGTCAACATGAGTTCATCACCCCTTGCTGAGTGCACCGTTTTTTAATGGGAGTCAATGCATCAAGCAGATTGAGGTACAGAGAACTGACCTTCCCTACGTGGCTGAGCACATAAGATTTGTCATAAATCTTCATTTTTGCTGCAGATTTCCTGGCACCAAACTATACTAGTGATCCTATTTCTTCATTCCTAAACACAGCTATCTGCACCAGCAGTGGGACAGACAATGGCAGGTTCAAGATGCTATAGCTTTTCACATACTGACTTGGCTCTGATGTGCCAAATAAAGCACATTTCCCCTTTAGATTTCCTGACTTTTATTTTTTTTTTATTATTATTATTTTTTCTCATTACACCAAGTGGGTTGTTGGTTTACTTGAAAAGCATTTACAGTGATTATCTCTGTTTTGCTGTTGCTATTTTCTCTTCCTTCTTTTTTTCCAGACTTTTCTGAAAATGATCTCATTAAGAACACCAAACTCCTTGAGGTTTCCAAAGGTCTCCCAGCAGGAGAGCTGCTTGTCTCCACTTTCCCTGCAGTTTTACAAAGCCCCCAAGTGAGCCCATTAGCAAAAATGGACTGCCCCCCCAAAAAATCTACAAACCAATCGACAGCAGCAGCACTAGCTCCAAAATGTAAGGCTTCAGTAGGCAACAAACTATATCTGCAAACCTCTTCTCTGACAGCAGTGATTTTAGGGAAAGGATAAGCTAATGACACAAAGATGACTGTGGGTGCTTGCTGCCTCCTGCAATAGCTGTGAGGGGACATACCAAAGGGGTTAGAATATGGTGCCTGAGATAACTCAGTCATTATTCTTGAGAGATAAATACATCTTTGAGAAATGGAATTAATGGAGCTTAGCTGCCTAACTATGCCTATCGCATAGACATTCCCTTCTTTTCCTCCATCAGCCCAATGTTTAAAAAATGCCGAGTTTATTAACCTACCCTTTGGGGGGGATGACAATACTAGGGCTTATTTAAAATTTTAATTTGGGGTTTAGCTCTTAAAATTCCAGGCTACGCATAATGCCACTTATGTGCAATATCCCCATGCTTGAAGCATGTGCTTTTAGTGGAAGGATGCAGGCTGTCATCCTGTTACTGCCTAAGCGGAATGATCTGATTCAGGGTGAAAATTTGTAATCTTCCCTGTTGTAAACTACCCAGGTAGAATCAAAGAATCATAGAATGGCTTAGGTTGAAAGGGAACTTAAATATCATCTAATTCCAGCCATGCACAGGGTTGCCCAGGGTCATATCCAACCTGGCCTTGAACACCTCCAGAGACAGGGCAATCTGAATCTAAAGCACCATACCTGGTATTTAAGTTGTCCCTTGGTCTGAATCACTCTTTTGATGTGATAATTCAGTCTTGATGTTGGTTTTAGAGACCCTGTTTTACACAGACATCCAAAAGATCTTGGATACATTTTACTTAGACTAATTAGTCAGTTTTGGAAAAGTAGAGATCTGTGCTCACCAAATCCTCATTCCAGATCAAACAGAAAGTATTTAGAGCAGAAGTTGTTGTGCTTCATTGGAATGCAAAAAAGAGAGGGCAATGACCATCCCCTGGTGGTATCCTGTATAGGTCCCAGCTATATGAGGCAACCTGAGACTTTTGTTTTGGAGCTGAGCACTGAGACAAACAAGTCTCTGTGAATTCAGCCTAAATTTATTTTGCGTCGTTTACTGGATATTGCAATTCTGCAATTGTGCTCAGAGTACAAGTCCTGTTGCTTTTCACAGGCATAATAACATTTGCAGATCCCTCTCTGCCTCCACAAGCTCACAGTGCACTATGCTTTCCCCAGATCTTTCTTTCGAGATGGATCGCCCACTGCTGCTTCAATCCATCAAAACTTCATTTTCAGAAGGATAAACCTGATGTGTTTGGAAATCACTTTCTTTTTTTTTTCTTTTTTTTCTTTTTTGTTTTTTGTTTTTTTTTGTTAATAATTATTAATAGAAAAGAAAAATCAAATGGATGCTAAGAAAAACAGAAAAAAAACAATGCCAAGAAATGCCTTGTAAAAATAACAGGTGCATTACATTGTGTGGGGGTATGTAGGTACATATGTAAGACAATAATACATGAACCAGGTGGCATCCTACTTCATTAGTAATCTACTTGCTCTTGCCAAACAGCTATGGTGAGATTTCCTGAGAGGTTTCCCAGAAAGTCATTAAATTAGTAGTAAACAACATTTTGTGGGGTTTGGAAAATATTGTCTGATTGCCCAGCATCCCAGCCCCCTCCTGAAGCTTTCTCTGTCTTGCAAAGTCTTGGAGGAATATTAGGGAACAAAGAAGGGGGAATAAGAAGAGTATAAACAGAATCCACTGTAATTGGTTTCATGTTGAAAACTTAAGAATGATTGCTTGGACAGTAATGTTGTCTTGATATTTAAATGGGTTTGTTACTTAACTCTGTTGATTCACGCTGTCAAGTAGAGGGATGAGGCAGCTGCCGAATTTGATGCCAGGAAGGAATTTTCTCTCCCATAACAGATTGGCAGGGAACTTACAAAGATCAGGCTGCCCATGCCCTCAATAAATCTGACCATGAACAACATCTCCAGGGGTGGAACATCCTCAGCTTCTTTGGTCTATAAAGGGGATGACCTGTATCTATGACAATCACTTGGACAGGCAGGGGGCGTATCTCAGAGTAGAGCATCATTATCATATCTTACCTCATGGTACCAAGCATGCCTCCAGAAACAGTGAACAAGCCTTTAGCCTTTTCCCTCACTACTCCAGTAAGCCTATTTGCAAAAGGATGACTTTGGTGGAGCAGATGAATAGATGAAGACTAAGTCTTTTCATATTTTTCACAGTCTCTTTCATACACACTCCTATATAGAGTCTAATTGAAGCTACATGAGACCTAGCTGTTGGCTGTTTGGAGTTGATGCTTTTTATTAGTTGCTGTTTGGTTGGGTTTATTTTTTTTCTACCCTGTTTTTAAGAAGATCCAGCTGCCAGAAAGGAAAGGGCTAGAAAGAAAAGGAACAAATGAAAGCAGTGGAGATATTTAATTGAGATGACTTCAGCTGTTCTAAATGGCACAAGCAATGAGCACAAATACTTAAAGAGAGGAGATGAGAAAGGAAGAGGGAAGAAGTTATATGTTGCTCAGTGAGCCTCCAAATTAAGGGTAGGGAAGTGCCTTGTCATAGGCTGAGCAGAATCCTAGTTGGTAGCTCTTAGGTGATTGACTTTAGAGCCTCCATGGTCTCTTCTGCATTCTACTATGCCATAGTACAGACTCATATAGGCCTTTCATGATCAGAAATCAGAAATCATTTGTTTACAGGTCTGAGCAAAGGAAATAGGCACTCTCGAGGTGGGTGAAATGAGGTTGATGTGTCACATCCCTTCTTGATCTAAGCCTTTGTGTCCTAAATGAGCACCCTTCCTGTGTGGGGAGAAGACTTGGTTGCTCCTTGTGGGATCCCTATGCTCTGTGTGTGACTGTACAGAAAAATGAAAGAGATGGTGTTAGCTATCCTGTAAGGCATGGGAAATACAGTCTTGGGTTTACATTCTGAAATTCGAGGCTACCAGGTCTCTACCTCAGCTGCCTTGATGGAAGTTTGGAGAGTTAACTGAAATGGAAAAGATCTTCCAAAAGATGCTGGGCTTAGCAATGTGGAGGTTGGCGCACTCTGTATGTGAATAAGTCACAATTTATACCCTAGATAAAAGGGAGGCATTCTGAACCTGATTATCCACAGCCTCTGGAAGGCTGCCTTATCCCTAGTCTATTTTGAACAATAAAGAATAAACATGCTTTTAAGACCCTTTACATCTAGAACTAGGGCACTGGATTGATGATCATAGCATCACAGAGTCATAGAATGGCTTAGTTTGAGGGACACCATAAAGATAATGAAATTCCAACTACCTTGCAGTGGGCAGAGATGCCAAACACCAGATCAGGCTGCCCAAGGTCCTATCTAACCTGAAACGCCACAGTGAATTCTCCCCGGATCATCTCTTCTCCAACTCCCTCAACCTTTTTTATTCAAGAGAGGTGTTACAGCTCTCTGACTATCATCATGACCCTCCTCTGGACATGGTCTAATAGCTTTGCATCCTTTCTGGGGGCCCCAGGTCTGGATGCAGTACTCAGATGGGGTCTCACAAGGACAGAGCACAGGGGGACAATCCCTTCCCTCTCCCTGCTGCCACCCTCTTTTGATGCTGTCCAGGGTACAGCTGGCCACCAGAACCCCACAAGTCCTTCTCCTCAGGACTGCTTTCAAATGAGTTATCCCAGTCGGGGACTGCCCAGACCCAGGTGCAACACCTTACACTTGGCATCCCTCCCTATTGTGTCAACAGTAGGACAGTGCTTCCTGTATGCTTACTGTCAGAAACATGGGGATATCTTTGCCCTCATAAGGCTTGATGCAACAGACAAGCAGTGCCTTCCATATCACATACAAACACAGGATGGGACTGGTTGAAGATTTTGGAGAGCAAACAGTGCATGGGTAGGAAAGGGATGCATCTGTTCATTGTAGGGACAAAAAAAATCCAATCTCTGTGTTTCACCCTCCATCACAAGCTCCAAAATCACCTATCATCCCTGCAGAAAGCCTTGCTGCCTTAAAGCAAAGTGACGCTATGGGGACCTGCGCCCCCTCCAATTGGGACCCGCCATGCCCCCATCCCTCCTCCCTAATGCAGAGCCTGGAGAAAAGGAAAAAATCTGCTGTAAGCCACTCCGTGGCAGGCACAGTGCATGAAGAGCCATACCAACAGGCATTCCCATTTCAGCAATGTCCCAGAGGTGCCACCCTGGCCCACTTTCTCCCCCTAACAGCTCACCTAGCAGTCTGTCTCCCTTCCCTGCTTGCAGGGAGGTAGGAGAAAGGCAAAAGCGTGCTGCAGATCCCATCTCCTTTGCATCTGTGCTGTTCATCCCTTTTGTCTGCCCCTCCGCCAGCTCCCACTCCTTCTCCCCCACACTACCACCCACTCCCGTGTCTCATCCAGGGGCTGCTCGGGATGCCTCAGGCAGCCACCAGGATGGATACTAACCTTTGCCAGGCTGCTCTTTAAGGAACCCATTAATATGGAGCTGCTGCCTCTCCCTCCCCTTCCTTCCCGCAGCCAAGCTCAGCTGCTGAATAAGCCGACAGAAAAAAAGGGGGTGCAAGGTGAGAAATCCAGGCCTCTGCATCCTCCTCCACAGCGTGGGTTGCATGTTTTGGGAGAAGGTCAGCAGTGAGACTGTCACACGTGTAAAGCAAGGAGAAACAGTGACAATCAGCTGAGGAGCAGTGGCACAGTTTGCTGAACACCTCTGCATCTCCCCCCATATCCTTTCCTCTCTCTGTTGCAACATTCCGTGGAGGGCTGAATCCTATTGTGCTGGGAGTGAGCTGCCATTCTGTCTATCTACCAGTCTGCATGCAGGAGCCCCGGATGGAAGCAGCCCCTTCTCCCAGCCCCATAGCCCTACAGCTGGTCTGCCTCTCCCTAACTCATAGCTGAGGAATATTCATCATCCCTGAAAAATCAGCCTTCAGGATTTAGGGATCTTTTCTTAAAGTCAAACATAAGTAAATCTGGCAGTATGGTTTTTCTTTCTTTTTCCTCCTTCCTTCCTTCCTTCCTTCCTTCCTTCCTTCCTTCCTTCCTTCCTTCCTTCCTTCCTTCCTTCCTTCCTTCCTTCCTTCCTTCCTTCCTTCCTTCCTTCCTTCCTTCCTTCCTTCCTTCCTTCCTTCCTTCCTTCCTTTCCTGGTTGTTTTTTTTTTTTGGTTTTTTTTTTTTTTTGGTTTTTCCCCTTAGTTTAAGTCATTTGGCTACTGGGGCAAATCTTTTGTACATTCCTCCTCTGTGGTCTTTCCAGATGGCATGAACCTTCCACTGAGGAGAGACAACCTCCATGAGGAGAAGGAAGGTTGAGTAAGTTGAAATGAGGAGACAGTAGCAAGGAAATTGGTGCTAGGATCACCTCGGTCCCCTATATATGTTTCCTATTCCTCCATACTTTAAGCACTCCCTTCCAAGGGAGTGGTAGAGAAACTGTCTCTGGAGATTTTTAAGAAATGTGTAGATATGGTGCTGAGGGACATGGTTGTGCATAGTAGGGATAGGTTGATGGTTGGACTAGATAACCTTGGAGGTCCTTTCCAATCTTAACAGTTTTCTGATGCTACGATTCCCTGTCACTGTCATCCTTATGTGGTTTGTAGCATAGAGAACTTTATTCTGGCCATGTCCTGTGAATTTCCAGGCCTTGATCTTTAATTATGACCTACATACACACCTTCAAGTAATACTCCGTTCATTTAAATGCTCCAAAATGCTTGCCTTTTTCAGAGTAGAGATGTGAAGTCCCTGCAATTAGTTCCCATGCACCTGGTGATTTCCATCCTGAGACCACCAAGGAATTGTATCCACTGGGAGTAGCAGTGGGAGATTTTTAAACCAAGAAGAGAGAAAATTTAGATTAGATGTTAGAATATTTTTTTACTCAGAGAGAGGTGAATCACTGGAACAGGCTGCCTAGAGATGTGGATGTTCCATACCTAAAGGTGTTCAAGGCCAGATTGGATGGAGCTTAGGGCAACCTGAACTGGTGGAAGGTGTCCTTGCCCACAGAAATGGGGTTGGAACTTGGAGATCATTAAAGTTTCTTCCTTTCCAAGCCATAATGCGATTCTTTGATTCTACAGTCTGGCATTGTGCCAGCATTTGGGGAGGCTGAAAAGCTCCAAGTGAGCTTTACCCAGCAGCTTGTTCCCCAGCTACTGCTAGTCCTGATCTAACACTTCTTTTAGTGATGTTTGGGGCCCCGTATATTTGAAAATGAGTACAGTCTGCTCCTTGCTGCTCACATTTCCTCTTCCTCCCCTGAGCCTCCCTGCTGTCCTTAATGATCCGTCTCTTCTTTGCAGGGATTTAAAGAACGGAAATGGAAAAACTGGTTGAATTAGTCTGGGGTGATGATGCCCTCAATGGGGCTCTGTTCCCTTCAGAAGAGACCTAACATTACCTTTTCTTTTGTTAGTGACACAGGCTCCTCTATTCCACACAAAGCAGCTGTCCTGTTGTTACCCTGACACAACTCATGCACTGACTCAAACTGTGGTTCCCTGTGCCTGAGAGAGATTAGCAACTGAAAGCAAGGATGCTGAAGGGAAAGCCTTTGTTAACAATGATGTCTGGGGGAGAAGAAAATAAGAAAACTAGCCTAGAGGAAGAAAAGCAAATGGAAAAAGATAAGAATGAGGAAAATCAAGAAATCTCTGAGAGATACATGTGCTGAGAGCAGGTAAATGGTGGTCTAGTTGATGACCTCATGGTGACGATGGCTCTGAGAGCTACTAGCTGTGAACCAATTTACGTCAGCATACAGAGCACTGGAGTTTGGGTTTGGTTGGGAACAGCAACCTTATGTCCTGTTGTGACCATGTCCACAAAATGGATTAAAATAATATATTTATCGTTGTTTTGGCTTTAGAAATGTTCGAGTGCTGAGGATACCTTAGTAGAGCTTTGAACCTGTCCAAGGTGCTGTCTGATCACACCTATGTGGTGAAGCTCTACAATGGCTGTGGTAAAACAGATTTGAAAATGCTTTGGTATTTCAATCTGAGTAAAGGCAAATAAAACATTCAGGGAAGATTATGCATGCATGCATTTGAAGAGAAAACCTGTCTATTCTGCTAGTCAACAACAGATTCATGATTCAGTAAGATAACAGAAGGTCCATGTTTCACATAGATAAGAGTATTTTTGGATAAGTAGGAGATCCTGCTTAATGAACCCCTAGTACTTGCCTAGAGTTCTCTAGCATAGGTTAGAGACATCAGCCAGAGGGAAATTAATAAGGGAAAAAGGAGGACAGCATGCAGGTGTCCAAAGGACCATGGCTTCTGTTGCCATCTTGGAGGATTGCTGCAATTGAATGTCCAGTAACTCTTTGACTTCCCCAAATCAGGACCTGTGATGGGAAAAGGGGATTCTAGTAGCTTGTCTGTGGGATTCATTGATTACAACAACATCAAGGAAATATCCTGTTACAGACACCCAGGAGGACCCAGTGGCTGAGTGCTGGAATCATGTGGAGGAGAGAAGACAGCATCAAGTGATATCAGCCTTGGCTCAAAAGTCTCCCATATCTCACAGCTGTGAGTCAGTGGCTTGGAAATCCCCCAGTGAGAAAGTCCAGTGAATCTGTTTTGTCAGTGATTCACTGGTGGAAAACCAGGCTTCTATTAATCCTAATACCCCTCCCACATATGATCGAATGAAAGAAGAATAACCCATGAAAGTGGTGAGAAGGTCAAAGAGGGCTTTATAACAGAATCATACCGGGATCATAGAATGGCTTAGGTTAGAAGAGACATTAAAGATCATTAAGTTCCAACCCCCCTACTGTAGGCTGGTTGCCATCCACCAGATTAGGCTGCCTGGGACTCCATCCAACTTGACCTTGAACACCTCCATGAATGAGTTATCCACATCTTGTCTGGGCAGTCTGTGCCTCACCTCTTTCTGAATAAGAAAACCCCTTCTAGTATCTAATCTAAATCTTTCTTCTTTTAGTTTAAAACCATTCCCTCATGTCCTTCAACTGTCTGAGTGAAAAGTCAGTCTCCCTTCTGTTCATAAGCACCCTTTGTGTACTGGATGATCACAATGAGAACTCCCCAAAGCCTTCTCTTCTCCATAGCAAACAATCCCAGCTCCTTAAGCCTTTCTTAATGCAGTTCCTGCCCATGGGAACAGTGTCTCCAAGAGAGCTGGAATTGGAACAGGTAAGATATGGGGCAGACTGAACCACACTCTCCTCCTCACAGGAGAAGCTGGTGCTTCCAAAACCATGTGGCTTCACAGCTTCCCTTGACTCACCAGAAGACCAAGGGTATGTTTTGAAGGTTCAACCATCTGCTGTCAAAAAGAGTTTTGTCCCATTTTCCCTGTGTGTGATCTCCCGGTGCTCTCCTATCATCACCACTAGACCTCATTTGAACCTGCCACCTAGACAGAAATGTTGAAGAGCCAAGGTTGCAGGAGAGGTTGGAAGTGGTTCCCTGGACCACAAATAACCTTGAGTGATTTACACTGTCCTGGCAGATGGTGAGGAGCACAGCTCTCCCAGGCACTTGGGATGCTGTACTGGAAGGAGAACCAGGGCTCTGCTCTTCACAGCCACCCCAACACTTTTCCTTATTTAGCAGACCTCTGATTTTCAGTGTTTGCTGCTGAGGAGGAGTGAAAAAGCAGTAAATTCAGAAACTTTTACTGGAACGCTTAGAGGGGCACCCTGAAGGGGGACAGGTTGGGGAAGAATCAACAGTGAGACGAAATGTGGTCCAGATTCAGCTCTCAGCTATTCAGCATAAAGGCAAGCGAGATTTCCCCAGTTTTCCAACATAGATCAGATGTGAATAAGTCCTTTAGATACAGGGATTGCTTGTTTTGCTAGCAAAAAACATACTCGAAGACCTTAACAGAGATTTTCACAGGTGGAAAATGAAGTTCATTCAAAATTGACTGTGTTGACCCCACAAGGATCAGAACAGCCAACGCCAAAGTTCAAGTTTATACAGAGAAAATACTTGACACTACCCTTGACTCTCTTGATTTAGCTTCAGGCAGTCTTGAGGAGGCAAATGAAGTACTCAGAGGCACTCAATGCTTTCGCTGCCCAGAGAGAATGCAAAAAATAACAAAGTTCCTATTAAATAAAAGGGGGGGGGGAAAAAAAAGAGGCAGAAGATATTTTTAGCCTGAAAACAAAATACTCTATCATCCCCAGGAAGGAGAGCTTTTCAGCTTGAAAGAAAAAAGAGAGAACTTGCACGCTCTTCCACACCAGAAGGAGTGGCGCTAATAATAAGAGTAATTATTATGATTATTGTTAATATTGATAGCAGGCTGCCCTCAGCTCCCTGCTTGTTTCCCAACCTTCCCAGCATGTGACGTGTGGGCCCCAAGCGTGGAGGACAATGGTTGGCCAGGTGGGTAGGAACAATGGAGCCACTGACGTGAACTATGCATTGAATGCAGAGATCTGTGTTGTGAGTGCCAACTTCAATGCAATAAAGTGTTCCAGGGATGGAGGTGGTTGAATAGGGACGTGTGGTGTAAATAAAACGTGTTATTATTATTGTTTATATATATATTATACATATATATATATATATATATATATATATATAAAACAAAGCCCAGCAGTTTGGTTTCTGTTTTTCTTCCCTTCTTGAGGATTTTGCTACGAGAGAAACAAATGATTGGCCAGCTTTCTGCAGTATGCTGTAAGTGGATCAGTAGGGGAAGGATTGTAATTCCTTTCTTTCCTTCTTTCTTTCTTTTTTTTTTTTTTTCCTTTTTTCCTTCTAGAAGAAAGAAGTATTTCTGGAGGTGAAAGAGAAAATTCTAGCACAGCAGCTGTAGGTTAAAACAGAAAACTCCTTGTTCACCAGTGGAAGAAATCAGTCCCCTGAAAAGGTATGGAATTCATTGCACATTCATGTTCAGATTTCTAACTTGAGGCTCTTCACACAGTCCTTGTCAAGGATGGGGACCTCCCAACAGCTCTGCAGTGAAGGAATGCTGTGCACACCACAGTGAATAATCAGAGTATTGGCACTGCATAACACAGAACCCAGAAGAACTCTTCTGAGTGTGGAATACTAAAAGACTATATGTCTGCTGACCCTTAAACATCTCAATGCCTTGAAATCTTCCCTTCCCACTGATCCACCAGGCTCATCTGGCTCACAGATCAGGCTCATCCCCAGAAAGTGTCTTGTCCTGTGATGAGATAGAATAGGGAAGGAAAACCCATAGAATCACCACAGAATCATCGAATCACAGAATGTCTTCAGTTGGAAGGAATCGCAAGGATCATCCAGTTCCAACCCTCTTGCCGCAGGCAGGGCTGCCAGCTGTCAGATCAAATACTAGATCGGATTGCCTAAACTCCCATATACACCTTCAGGGACAGGGCATCATCCCCCATCCATGGGTGAGATGGATCTTTAGCAAAGAACCCTCCGTCACCAGGAAGCTTCCAATGCTGGCTATGGATCAATTATCCTGTATTCTTTTGGTTGGTTTTTTTTTGCTCTCCTTCCCTGCAACAGGGTTTTCTGTAACTTCTTGCTGCCATACAATTAGGCTGTCAGCTTTTCTTTCTTTCTCCTTATGTTTTGGGACTGATCCTAATCTCCTGTGCTTTAACACTGTTGGGAAGCTCTATAGAGACAACCCACATTGACAGCATCCCTGCTGAGCTGAGATGTGACTTTTACTATTTTCTCTCCCTTCCTTCTTTCTGCTTAGCTGTTTCATAGGAATTTATCCCTGCTCACTGCTCTTCCTTTTCCTTTCTCACTTCAAAATTCTCTTTCTCTTGTCCCCTCATTTCTCTGTGAAGCCATGGAATAAAAATGCTGTAGCAGTGAAAGCCTCCTTCCCATCTTGCCCTATACCTCCTGTCCCTCCATGCCCATCATTCTGTCTGTGCTACAGAATTATCTATCTGCCTCAAATTGCCTTTCCTTGTCAGCGATCAGTGCTCAACCTCATCGTCCTCCCATCTTTTCCGGCTCCCCTCCCTCCTCCTCCTCTTCCCACACACCTTACTTTAATTAGAAAGACAATGAAAATTCTTATCTCTATATATTAATCAGACATGCCTCAGCAGGTCCAGAAGGAAAACCCCCTTTCTTCCTCCTCCTCATTCTCCCTCACCACCCCTTCTGCAAAAGAATAGCACACAGATTAGGAGGACAGCTCAGTGACTGAGGTGCAGGAGGTGAGCCCAGAAACCCGGTCAAGCTGGAAGAATGAACCAACAGAAACTTTCCAACATTCCACAAGGATATGATATTCAGGAGCAGTTTCCTATGCTTGGGAAGAAAGAGTTTGTGGCAGGGACTTACTGATAGAGGTCAAAAAAATGAATCTGAGAGTGCTGTGAGACAATAAATTGAGCATGATCCAGCAGTGTGTCCAAGAAGCAAAAAAAAAAAGAATGACCTGGACTGAGATAGCATAAACACAGCCAGGAGATCAATAGAAATCATTTATCTCCTCTGATCAGGATGTATTAGACCATATCCAGCTTTGTACTCCTCAATAAAATACATTGTTCAGTTGGACCAAGTTCAGTCGAGGACTGTTTGATATCACTTGTTGTGGGACCAAGGCTCCTGGAGAAGGGATGGCCTTAAGGGACCAAACAGTGGACCCCTGTACCTGTGTGGAGGTTATCATGGACAAAACAGAGGTCAATGGAAAGAAGACAAGAGATATCGGGCATAGAGGGAGACAAAACACTCAGTCTGAATGTAAGTAGAAATATCTTCCATCTGAGGACAGGCTGTCCAAAGAGCTATCTTAACCCCATCCCTGGGGCTTTCAAGATCTGTCAGGATAAGGCCCTGAACAACCTCATCTGACCCTGAAGCTACTGGCCCTACTTGGAACAGGAGGTTTGTCTAGGAACCTCCTGAGGTTCATTTCAGCCTCAATTACCTTGTTTGGACAGGGCTCTTAGACACAGGGTTTAAAAATTGGGTGGACCTATATGGAGTCAGGAGTTGGACTCAGTGATCCTGGTGGGTTCCCACTAATTCAGGATAGACTATGATTCTAAGTGACAAAATATGCCATTCAGTCCCTGATGAATCCTTTCACTCTGAAAACTAAAGGAAAATGAAGGAGAGGTATCAGAGGCTGGAATAGCATTCACTGGTACTCTCGTAAGGGTAATTTCTGAGGATCTTGGGTTAAAACCTTTCCAGAGAATAATCTTATTCTAAACCATAGTCAGATTGCATAGACTCTCCCAGTTTCTGTGGTATTTTATAGCAAGATAGGTTTAAGGAGGATTCTCTAGAGTATAGAAATTTCAGCATAAAAACCTATTGATCGGTCCCACCTCCTTGAATAATCTCCTTTCTAACCCTTCCTAAACACAAACACAATTGTACAAACATCTCATGTCCAGGTAAGCTGGGTGAATGTGGAGAAATAAGGGAGACAGGCAGCATAGCAGCCTGACAGTCATACCCCCATTATCATATGTGTGGCATAATAAAGTGTCATTAGGAGGGTCTGCTGGATTAGGAATCCTGGGCTTCTACCCTCAGACTTTTGAGCCCTTCTTGATGGCACTCCCCACTTTAATTCAACCACACAGCCTCAGATAACCCTCCTGTTTACCCCAGTAGCCGGAGTCATTTGTTCATATGCCAATACTGCATCATCTGGTAGGGAACAGATGTATTTTCATGGAGCACATGGATATGGTGGGAAGGGATGCCCTGACCCCAGTCCCTTGTGGCATTCAACACAAAATGCTGTTTAACCACCACCACTTTCTTCCTGGGGGACTCCACCTTGACCAAATGCATGGGATCACTGAGATCCCCTTTCAGGACCATCACCTCTGCATTTTGCTCTGACCCAACAGAAAACATGTGGCAAGGAGCCAAGGGAGCAGGGACCCTTTCTAAGCCTGCCTGGCACGTTGCCTATTGTCTCAAGCAGAGGCAAAGCACCTCCTCAGCGGCAACAAAGCTTAAAACCTCTTTTTAGGTAATATTCATGAATCAGCATCCTATTGCCTCCAGTCACTGTCATCAGGAGGGGACGAGAAGCCCCGGATGTCCTCAGAACCTCTCCAGGGAGGTTCCGGCAGGGAACTCTCACAGATTAGGGAATCCTTTATCTTTGGCTTACATAAGTCCCCGGGTCTCCTTTTATGGTTGGCTTTTCCTGCTTTGTCAGGAGCGAAGAACAAATGTAGCTTCATCTGCGCTTGTGGGTTGGCTAACTGATTAAGCATCTGATTCAAGCTAAGTACGGAACAGGCTTTTGATGGGCGGATTTAATTTGGTGTAAAAACCAGGATGCCATCCCCCTCCCTGACTGAATATTCCCAAGATAGCGGTTGGTCTTGTGCAATTAAGCAGTGGGGAATGACTCCCACCTGCCAATGCTTTAGAAAAGTCCAGAGTGCTGCAGTGTGTACTGAAGTGGCTCCTTTGAGTATTTCCCCCTTATTCTTCCCCCCTCCTTTTCTTTTTGTCTCTCCCTCTCTCTCATTTTTTTTTTCCTTTTTCTTTTTTTTTTCCTGCTGAATTGTCACCATTTCCAAGCATGTGCATTAGGAGTGAGCAGCTCTGTGTGTGTGTGTGTGCATGTGAGGGCGTGCGGGGGGACCGTGGGCATCTGCCTTGGTGTGACACACCGAATTCCTCCTCATTTCTCCCTCTGAGAGCCCTGCCAGGAGAAGCATGCTAATGATGACCTTGCTGAGTAAATAGTTGTGGCATGAATAAGTGTTTTTCCTGCAATCTGAAAGGCGGAAGGTGCGATTACTCATCCATCTATCCAACTGTCTCCAGCACCTTTCAAGTGCTTCTCGCGTCGAGTCTGGGGGCGTAGGCGAGGGGGTGGGAAGCAAGGGGAGGCTGCCAAGATCTGGGTTGCCACAGACACCGGCCTCGCTTTTCCTCCAATGAATGCTGTGCTGAGAGTGCGAGAGGAGGCAGGGCAACACCCACATGTTGAGCTGTGTGGGGTATAAGTAGATGGAAGTGCCTGGACTAGTGGCAGTTCAGACAGGGAAGAGAAGCAGAGCTCTTTGCATCTCTACCGAAAGCAATTTTGTCTCAGCAAGTTTACTGGAGAAGAAATCATCAGGATTTCTTTTTCTTTTTATTTTTTTTCCCTTTGCAGCACCAACAGCTTCCAGCTTCTGTGAGCATCGCTGCGTGTTTCAACGAGCGGGGACTGTGCGCTGTTCAAGACTCTCAGCTACAGACGAGCAGGTAGCGGGCACATGTTTGGGGTCAGACGTCTTTGCCAGCTCTTCTCCTTGTGCTCCTGAAGGATCCTGCCTCTCTCTGGGACACTCTGAACACGTGAGACCAGCGTTTCCAGGAGGAGAAATTTGCTTCCAACTCTCTCTGTGATCCACGGGGACTGAACAGCTCGCTCTGTGGTGATATCTGATTTGGTTGTGTTTGTGTCTGAAAGTCCTTTGAGGGGGGTTTAGAAGTCTTTGTGTGTTGTTTGGGAAGTGCTGTGCTGAGGGTTTTAGGAACAGGCTCTAGGGCCAGGGCTTATAACCCAGTTCTGTCTGTGTTCCATACTTATACAGTAGGAGCCATGCAGCTGGATAATGTCACCAATGCGGGCATCCACTCCTTCCAGGGGCACCGTGGAGTAGCCAACAAGCCCAATGTGATCCTACAAATAGGGAAATGCAGGGCAGAAATGTTGGAGCATGTCAGGAGGACCCACCGGCACCTCCTGTCTGAAGTCTCCAAGCAGGTAGAGCGTGAGCTGAAAGGTTTGCAGAAATCAGTGGGGAAGTTAGAGAATAACTTAGAGGACCATGTGCCAACTGATAATCAGAGATGGAAGAAGTCCATCAAGGCCTGCCTGGCCAGGTGTCAGGAGACCATTGCTCATCTGGAGAGGTGGGTCAAGAGAGAGATGAATGTTTGGAAGGAGGTCTTTTTCCGTCTGGAGAAGTGGGCGGACCGTCTGGAGTCCATGGGAGGCAAATATTGTCCTGGGGAGCATGGCAAGCAGACTGTGTCTGTTGGGGTAGGAGGTCCAGAGATAAGGCCAAGTGAGGGGGAGATATATGATTATGCCCTTGATATGAGCCAAATGTATGCATTGACCCCAGCACCTGGGGAGGTGCCCAGCATCCCCCAGGCCCATGATTCCTACCAATGGGTCTCTGTGTCAGAAGATGCTCCAGCATCCCCAGTGGAGACTCAGATCTTTGAGGATCCACATGAGTTTCTGAGCCACTTGGAGGAGTACTTAAAGCAGGTGGGTGGGACAGAGGAGTACTGGTTGTCTCAGATCCAAAACCATATGAACGGTCCAGCTAAAAAGTGGTGGGAGTACAAGCAGGACTCTGTCAAGAACTGGGTTGAGTTCAAGAAAGAGTTCCTGCAGTACAGCGAGGGGACTCTGACAAGGGATGCTATCAAAAGGGAGCTGGATCTACCCCAGAAAGAGGGAGAGCCACTGGATCAGTTCCTCTGGCGCAAGAGAGACCTGTATCAGACCCTCTATGTTGATGCAGATGAGGAAGAGATTATTCAGTACGTGGTAGGAACCCTCCAGCCCAAACTGAAGCGCTTCTTGAGCTACCCCTTGCCCAAGACCTTAGAGCAGCTGATTCAAAGAGGGAAGGAAGTCCAAGGCAACATGGACCATTCAGAAGAGCCCAGCCCTCAGAGGACCCCTGAGATTCAGTCTGGGGACTCTGTAGAGAGCGTGCCTCCCTCCACCACTGCCAGTCCTGTGCCAAGCAATGGGACACAACCCGAGCAGCCCCCTAGCCCACCAGCTACTGTCATATGAGCTAGCTGGGTGGAGATATCAATCTGGGTTACATGAAAGGGAGAAAAGGGCATATTTACGAAGCTTCTGCTCAAAGAGAGGTTCCGGCTGAGACATGACATGAGGCGTGCTCAGTCCAACAGCCCATAGCAAAGGAATTAACTTTGCTTGTGGGGGGAGGGTGGTGAAGGGGGAGAGGCACCTTAGGATATGGTTGCCCACCTCACATGAGCCACGCAATCCAGTGGTGCTGGAGATGCTATTTGCACCACTGCGGGGAATGGACTATTTTATAAGACCCATGACAAGAAACTAGAGACAATTCCCCAAATTCAAAAGCAGTTGCTTGGCACTGGCGGCTTTCAAGGACTTCACATGAGCACAGCTATTGGCTGAGGGTTCCTACCCATCTGGATCTCTTCTCCTTCTCCCCTCCCTCTTCTGAAGAGATATCCTTGTTCTGAGAGGACATCCTTCTTTTGACCTTTGACCATTTCTAGTTTACCACTGGGCTTCTGTTTACTTAACAATCTCCTATTCTATCTTAATCTAAAGGAGTAAATATTTTTTTTTTATTTTTAAAAAGGTGTTTATTTAAAGAGAAATCTTATGACTTCATGAAATGAAAACTTTAAGAATCTGGATATTTTTTAGTGGTTTTAATTCTACTGCACCTAACCTGCTTTAATGCTTTTGCTCCCAAGAGGACAGTTTACTCCTTATCCTAGTTTTTGTTTGCTCAAATCAAGGTCATTGCAGTGCAGAAGCAAATTTCACCTTTTCTCTGCACATTCTACTGTGCATTCAGTAGTAAATAGAGTTTCAGATTAAATTCTGAGTTCATTTATTGAAAGGAGAATGTGTCTCCCTTCAGAGAAGGGAGAGTGGAGAGAGAAAACACTAGAGAGATTTAAGCAGAATGGGGGGAGGGAGGGATGGTTTGAGGGAAATAAATCCTTATATTTTGAATGAAACAAACAAACACATCCTAAATCCAGAGCAAAATATCCCCAGAGCAGCAAATCATGTCCATGTTGATGAGTGGAGACAACAGGAACTTCTGCCATATAAAAGCAAAACAAAGCAAAAAGAGGAGCTGTATGTCCCAGCACAGGCTCAACCTGTGCATCATAAAGAAGAACTTCTGCTTTAACAGACAGACTCGAAATAACCTTGGAAAGTCCGGCAACTCTGTCCTGGAGCACCTGAGGACAAAGCATTATCTGCTCACACTGAACTACTACAGCAGTCCCTTTGTCATGGATGGAGGCAGGCTTGGACTTGGTGACATTTTCCATGTTGAGACAGCAATGCTCAGTCTTGACCTAACTTTGAGATGAAATTGCTGTGAGAATGATGAAATTTGGCTCTTTGAAGCTTCTCGAGGCTGGACACATCTTGAGCATCATCTGCATTCATCACCAGACCAAATAAGAAACATCTCTGCAAGGAGATGCAGCAGTCATACAGCAACAGGACTGCCCGTGGGATGTTCCTGGCACTGCAACATCAGCAGTAGTGGCTTGCAAGACCTTTGGCTTGCTTCCTTCCAAGAGGCTGAAGGTAGGACAACCTTCTGGCATTTTTCTGTCTGCACACCTTAGACCAAATTTAGTCTGTTTAGTGAGAGCCTTACAGTGGAATAAATGGGACATAGAGTACTATAAATGATGAGGTAGAGCTTGGAGGAAAAGAAGGGGGGGACAACCGAAGGGAAATAAAAGACAGTGAAAAGAAAAAGTTTCCAAACATAACAAATTCCCATTAATATGGGGAGAGAGTGGGAAGGATCTGCCCCATGAAGTTCTGGGCTTGAGTGCCCAGCTGTGACAACACATCAAAGGTCCATACGCAGCCCAAAGTGGATGTATATCTGTTCTACACATTTGCCTAGCTGTAAGTCTTTGTTAGGAGGAGCGAGGGCTCTCCTCTCCCTTGCTTAGAGTGAATTAGTCTGCAGTGGCTGTGTCTGTAGAGAGAAATGAGCAGTTCTTACTAATGACCTGGAATGGGTGGTGGAGGAGTGGGTGTCACTGCTGAGGATGAGCTGGCCATGCATTACAAGCATTATCTTCTCCTTATTACAGTGACTCACTCAGATCCTCCTCTGAGAAGAAATCACAGTAGTCAAGACTCAGAAGGAAAGCCAAAGGGAAAAGACTTCAAAACCAGTGATTCAACATGAGACCTGCTGCCAGGATCCCCAGCCACCCAGTGCCAGATCTACTGTCTGATTGAAAGCCTGGCACAGGTAATTACCCCTCCTTTTATCCTTATGGGCCTTTCTTAGCCTCTTCATACCCTTACTCACAATATTGAATAGCCCAGGTGCAAATATCTGTGCTAGTCCTGGGACCTCAGACCTAATGGTCACTATCAGGTCACCAGCTGATAGTGGGATTTCAGCTGCTTGATTTGCAAACACAAGCATCAGTCCCAGTGATTAATGCTGTGGGTGTGGTGTATATCCAGCCTTCCTTTCTGTTGTACCACTGGCAAAAGCTTAAACTAAAATGCCTAATGGGACTTTCAGCCCTTGAGCACCTGGTGGGCACAGCTGATTATTAACCCATCTCCTGAGAAATACCTTGTACTCACTACTTTGGAAATCTAACCTGAGCTGTGTCATATTTTTTTTTATTTTAGATATTCCTGCTGCTCCTGTTACTGAGTTTCCTCCTCTGTGCCCAAGAGTCATGTCTTCCCAGGTGATAAGCAAGCACTGCTAGAAGGCAGAGGGCAAAGTGTGCACCAAAGAGCCTCTCATGCAGTGCAGTGCTGTACTCAAGATGCTGAGAGCCTGAGTGAAAAGTGGAGCCACTTCCAACAGGATGCAGAAAAGGCTGAGCTGGTCCAACTAGTCCAAGTGCAGAAGAAAGTGCTGAAAAAGAGAAACCAAAAGGCAGAGCAAAAAAGCCAAATCTGGGTGTTGAGGACAGCAAGGATGCTGGACTTGTAGTGACTGTCTGTTGTGATGACACCATACCTCTGCTATCTGGGGCCACTGAGAAATCTTCACTGGATTATCAGCTAGAAAAAACTTTCCTGATTAACTTTGCCAAATGACTGACCCTACACAGGCTACGAACCCTCCATGCTCTCAAGGCTGTAACTCATTTTTCCTGAGTTGAGGGTCGCTTCATTTCATGCGGGTATCAGCTTTCAAACCTCAAACAGCTCTGGAAGTTCGGAGAAGCATCCTGGGGTTCAGATGCTTGTCTGAACTGCTTGAGTTTGCACAACAGGGCCAGCTGTCTTGCCAAAAGGGATGCTCTTGTGAGACAGTGGGCACTTCCTGGATCTGCATGGGCCAGTTACTGCAAGAACCAAGGTTCTTGTGTTGGCTTTGGTGCAGCTGCTTCCATCCAGACCCAGGGAGTGCAAAAGCTGCATGAAAGACAATGTGTGAATTGAACCAAGCCTTTTTGCAAGACAGTTTGGTTCACATCTCATTTGAAAGGATCCAGTTGGTTCCTCTCTCTTCCAGAGCCAACTGTCCTGGGTATGCGTGTGTGTGTGTCAGTGCGGGTGTGTATGTTTTCAGCCAACAAATGTACCTAACCAAATTCTGAGTTGTTCCATTGTTTTTAAACTAAGCCAATGGAACTTAATGTGCATTCCAACATTGCTCAACAGAAATGTCCAAGACTAGAAAATGATGTGAAAACAGGTGAAAATCAACTTGGTAGGCATCATCCCAAGGTCAATACAAAGTTAGATTTTGAGGTGCTTAATTTCTACAGTCCTTCTCAAGGGACCTAACTGCCTCAATAAGCATTTTCTATATCTGTAGACTTTCCAATGAGTTAGCCTGCCTGTGAATCTTGATTTGGTCCTGAGCTTTATACATTTTGAACTGACTTTGTGGAATGTGCACAAGTAAGTATCCTTGGCTGATTTTATTTCAGTTATTGCTCCTAGCAGACTGGAGCTTTACTTGTAGCACCCTGGTTTATATTACCAGCTTCTCCATGAAGGACTGGTAGTTTGTTTTGCTGGGGCAAAGTCATGTGAATGAAGAAGTGTGTATGTGTTGTGCCTGTGAAACTTTAGCGAATTTCAACTATTGGATTTTTGTTCCTTAGGCAATTTTACATCTGATTCTGACAAAACTACCTTAGAGTTTTTATTTTTACTAGAAATATTATTAATTCAAACAACCTTGTACAAAAGGCAAACACATCAAATCACTGCAGGTTATAGGGGTTGAAGCCAAAGGTCTTTGTAAGCCGACATCACTTGTCCTAGATCTGACTGTATCAGACAGCTTATTCCTCACATGTTATGTTGGAGTTACAAGATCACACCAAGCCACTAGAACCTGTCAATAGAATAGTACTAGACTTTATTTGCTATTGTAGCAAAGCCTTTTGTAGATTTATACAATAAAACTTTGAAATATCTGCTTCAAATGCTTTGTGCCTTGTTTTCTTATCTTTCTTCCTTGGTTCATGGGATACTCAAGTATTTATTGCTCTCTGAAAATTTAGTCTTGTCAGTCAACTTGGCTTATGTGAGTCATAAATCTTACTTGATAACTGACATAAAAATTGAATGTGCTGAGCCTTTGGAGAAGAGGGTTTAGATGCGGATAAGGAGGTGATTTAATTGTTTTATTTAGCCCCTCGTATTGGGTCACATGTAGCCCAGGAGTCTGGGAGACATGGTACTGTGGATTGTGCAGGCTCTTTTTGTGTACAGCAAAGAGAAAGTTGTCTGAAACAGAATGCAATCACATCTACCTATGACTGAGGGGTAATTTGCATGGATGAACTGAGGCAAGCCAGGACAACATATAGAGGTTGCTAGGCCTGAGTTTACTGGATATTTAAAATGACTTCAGCAGTCAGATTTGCCAGCACTCAGCAAGACAGATATCCAGGAGCTGCTACTAGGCTATTGCTTTTCTACTTTATATATTCCTTTACAGAAGGGATATTCTCTATTCTCTGGGTTCGTTACCTATAAAATACCTCCAAGTCATCAGGACTGAGGGAAGGGAACATGTCAGAGGAAATAGCTCATCAGAGAGCTTTAAGCATATTTCTGCAATAGGCTAAGTTCAAAGATCTGTTCCCAAAGACCTTCATCCCATTGGACGTTGCCAAATGTATCTCCCTGGTATTTCCTTTGGTGGAAAGGCAGGACATAGTCTGATGGCCGAAGATCCCTAGATGCCAATCAATGACCCTTGTGTCTTCTACTATTTACAGATCACTCAACCACAAACTGAAGTGTGAGAAAGGGATGTGGCCACGACACCAAGCTGCTGGAGCTTGAGAAGCATTTGTACAATGCTCTCAGACAGAGTTTCAGTTTTGAGTGGTCCTTTGTGGAGCTTTGAGTTGGACTCAGTGATTCCGATGTGTCCCTTCCAACTCAGAGATTCTAAGATTCCAAGAGAGTTTGAACGTGTAATTTGGGTCCACAGCTTAAGCAAGTCACACCTTTGTGCTCCCGACAATAGAAAAGAGGTGAAAAACAGCCACTGAGATTTCAGATCAGCAACAGGGTGTAGACAAAGTCATCCCATGCTGGGAGTGTATTGGAGGAAGCTGTGTAGGAGAAGAAAGTTAGACTTTGAGCAGTCCATGGACATAGCCAAAGGGCTGGATCTACTGCAAGGACCAGTACCATGTCTCAGTACTAAGTCAGGAGCAGTTTGGCTGGAGATGCTGAGCTCTTCCAGTAGAGGGGGGCAGAACTCCACTGTGCACCGTGGGAATTATAACTAAAAACTGCTAGAAAAGAGAAAAATCATTCCTGTTATCTTTCACCCCCCCCTCCCACACACACACACACACACAGCTTCAGTAATACGAGATATATGATTGCTTTGATGGAGGATGTCTAAAGGCAAGAAGGGAGAATCAAGGACAATGCAAGGTAGTATGGAGGGCTGATGACCAAGATGCAGTGCAAGAATTTGGAAGTGATGGAAGAATCCATCCAAAGGAGGCAAGAAAGGTGGATGAGAGTGGGGAATGTCTGACAGTACCAGATGAATTTTATTTCAAACCTTTCTGGATTTGAATCCAGTAATTGGTGTTTACTTTTGTTCTGCCATCTCCAGCTTAAAATCTCTAGAGATTCACTGAACTCACACCTTCATTCACTGAAGAAATACCTTATCAGTGCTCCTGGATTGATCAGCAGGGAGTCACCTGAAACAGATATAGCCCATCAATAGATCACCTGTCTCAAACTAGTGGAAATCCTCTCCAAAATCAAAGTGGGAACACTCCACACTCTGTGTTTACTGGGGCATACAAAGATACTCAGAAATGTTCCTCCACTGGTTGAGAATGAATGTGAAGTCACACATATACAGAACTGATAAGAAGTCGTTGATTCATCTTCTCCTCTCCTCTCCTCTCCTCTCCTCTCCTCTCCTCTCCTCTCCTCTCCTCTCCTCTCCTCTCCTCTCCTCTCCTCTCCTCTCCTCTCCTCTCCTCTCCTCTCCTCTCCTCTCCTCTCCTCTCCTCTCCTCTCCTCTCCTCTCCTCTCCTCTCCTCTCCTCTCCTCTCCTCTCCTCTCCTCTCCCCTCCTCTCCTCTCCCCCTCTCCCTCCCCCTCTCCCTCCCCCTCCCCCTCCCCCTCCCCCTCCCCCTCCTCCTCCCTCTCTCTCTCCTCCCTCTTTTGTCCTTT
Organism: Coturnix japonica; assembly: GCF_054131305.1. Lineage (NCBI taxonomy): Eukaryota > Metazoa > Chordata > Aves > Galliformes > Phasianidae > Coturnix > Coturnix japonica. The sequence goes on from NC_140664.1 coordinate 1,262,462, forward strand.
GTCTTTTTTTCCCCCCTCACTCTCCATCAGAACTATAATAATGAGCTCTTTAATTTTCTTATTTAAGGCAGCTTAAAGAAAGTTGTGAAATGGACTTAATGTAAATCACATTTATTGACTCCTCTAGCAGATGTATGTTTATGCACAGCATAACTACTTCCCTAGAGCCACTTTTTTCCAGCAAAGCAACGTGTAATTAGGGAGGCTGTGAATTTTTTCTTATTGACACAATCTGCAATAATGGCTCCACTTTCCATGTCAATATGATGCTCAGAAGCTCAAGGCACTCACTGTGATCATGCAGTTGGACATTATTTTAGAGCTATTCCCACAGCTACTACAAGCAGGCATTAAAGGCAGGTAACATTCTTACTACAAAAAGTATCTAATAATGAAAAACCGAAAGGTGGATTGCTAGGTGCAAAATTTGGTTAAATTCAGCAACAGTTTCTGATGAAAAAAAAAAATGCAGATGATAATTACTCAAGAGACAACTATTTTTTATTACTTTTTAGGCATTTCTGAAACTGACTGTGCAATGTAAATGTTTCTTTCCATCCTCCCCTTTGCAAGCTTAATACCTTTCAACCTGTGAGTTTGCATCACACACAAGTTCCCAAAGTCAGTAAATTTCTATGTTTGTGGCAGTGAGGGACATGGGTTAGTGGGCATCATGGTGGTAAGTTGATGGTTGGACTGGATGATCTCAGTAGTCTTTTCCAATTTTAATGAGTCTATTACTATTCCGTGATTCTGTATGCTGCTTAAGTGGATTTGCTGAACAGAAGACAGTTGTTCCATTGCTTCTACACGAGCACAGGCAATATGACATATAAAAGAACAGAAACAAAAGCCTGAGGTCCATAGAAAATCAGACCTCATTAAGTCCTCAATATTATAGATTCCTTTGTTGGAATAAGTGTGATTAATCTTGATTTTTTTATATTCCTTCCAAAAGGAATAGCATCATATTTTTTGAAATAAACTTTTTTGACTTTTGGTTTCTGAACAGCACTACTTAAAAGCAGTCTTCAATCTGAAAAATAACAAAAGAAAGAGAAAAATAGAAAGTTTAGAATAATCATAACCACATGGGTTTTGTTACTGGACTGATTGGCATATACTGTTTGTTCTTTCATCTCCAACTTCATCCATTGCCTCATTTGGAAGATTTCTCCTCTGAATTCAACTTTCTTAATATTATGCACTCCTTATTTGACTGTTGAACTTACAAGATCTCCACTGTTTCTCTCACTGCCAAAAATACCTGCTGTGTTGTTCTGTGCTGCACAACTCCCTCAATGAGGCAGAATTTTCTGAAGATCCTAAGAGCAGCATGAAATCCTTACCCCAAGTTAAGTCATTTCTCCAGCACAGCTGATGAACAATCCCTCTTTGTATCCATATCCTTCTTGCGCAAGGGACCCCAAGCCTGGATGCAGTAGTCCAGATGAGGTCAAGCCATCAAGCCATCCTGAGGTCAAGAACATAACAATAGTATAAAATAGCCCTCAGGGAAGTCAAGAACAATAGATACTAAAATAACCCTACTTCTCCACCTTGGCTCCTCAGTTACATGTGTATTGCCCAGAAATCCAATTTGGAGCTTCACAAGGACTATGCAGGTCTATTCATGCTGTATAGTTTATCTGGTGCTGGAAAACTGATGAGAAGGGGGTAATCCCAAAGCAGACTTTCTAAGTACCATAAAGGTTCCCTTAGCACTCCTTTGATGAGAATGGCAGGGATTTTATGTACCAGGAAGAGGAAATCCTGAGGTCATTCCCTTTCCATTCACTTAGATAACTGCCTCCTGGACTTTACAACCTAAAAGTCATCCTTCTGCCCTGATCCCCGTGGATCCACAGATCTCTCAGATCTCTAATGGCCCCTAGACCTAATGAGAAAAACTGGCTCACTTGATGTCAGTGTCACATCCCAAAAGCCCGCTGTCCCAGTGGGGACACATGGGATATGGAAGGTAGTGGTACTAAAGTAGAGAGAGTGGTTTACAAAATGTCTAAGAGTGAAGGCAGGAGGTAAAGGCAGAAATTAAATAATGATTACAGACATCTCTTGATCATTTGGAATCCCCTCTGAGATAACACTTGCACTGCGTGCATCAGCCAATATCACCATCACAAATATCATTCTCATTTTTTATGTGGGGAAACAGAGGCATGGTGATTAATTATTTACCAATGTTAGAAACAGACAACAGTGTAGGATTTTCTATTAGTGCCTTGTGCTTTCGCTGCTCAGGTAATGGTTTTCCCTGCAATCACTGTCACTTGTTTCTCATGGCCATTTAAGGAACCTAAATCTCCTTGAAATCAAGTAGGAGCTAAACCCATGGTTGCCTCTCTATGACAAGAGCACAAAAATCTTCTCAGGTTCTGCTTTGCACAGAGCATCTAGACCATCACAGATATTACAAATTCCAAACAGAATCAGCCTTTGATCAGCAAGCACACACAGACTGATGCAATTTTACATGAGATATGTACAAGTCAGGCACCTGAAATAGCAGGCAATTTTCTTAAAAATCCAGTGAAATAATTTTCCTGTAGGCTTTTTATACAGGAAAACAGATTTGAACAGCTGGCAAATGTCACTCTGCAGTATATGTCACATATCATCTATCAGGATCATGAAAAATGTGCTTTATTTTTTTCCTGGCAAAAATCACAATTTTTTGTTGTTGTTTTAACCTTTAATCAAAGTACTTAAAGGGAATGGGACCTTTTGACAGCCATTGGGCCAAGCCAGATGACTTAAAGGAGATCACAAAAAATCTCTGCAGAACAGGAGCATGTGGTCAAAGCTGTTTCACCTGGAACTGCCCACCAGAAAATTGAGTTAATTGTTACCTCTATCAGCAGAAATCACTGTCTGGCAACAATTCTAGCACAAGAGTAGAATTGTTTTCGTGGTAAACAGACAGTGTGAAACAGGATTTGGAGGCAACAAAAACAAACAGGAAGAGTCTGTCTCGTTAAAATAAAGAATTCCCCATTTTATCCGCCCGTGTCACCCAATGATGTCTTGTCAGAGACTGGACATACTTAGTGTCAAATGTCCAAAACCAGCACCACACTAGGGCAGTGAGATCAGAGCAAGGCTTGTTTGCCATCCAAGAAAGAAATGACTTCACCCAATGGCTTTAATTAATCCTAAACCCTGCAATGCATTCAGTGTAGAGAATAACATCAGCTTGCCTGGCCCCTTGTACACTGTCATGGCTTTGGGAAATCACCTTTTTCTACTTTTGTGGAAAACCCTTCCAAGTCTACCCACAATTCATGAACTTGTATTCCCTTGCAATCATCATCATCAGAAGCAATCAAGTAGCTTTGTGTTTTCTTTCTTCCTACTCAACCTTTTTTTTTTTTCCTTTTTTTTCCCTAGTGTTCTGAGTGCAAAATAGCCATTTCCCTGTGGTTTTACATGGCTGCTGAAATAAAGCTGCAATCACAGACTCCAAAGCTATCAAGCCAGTGCCTTTCCCATGGAATGGAAGAAACTTAATAATAAAATAACAACTTTTAAAATATATATAAATAAAATGAGGGAACCCTGGAAAACTCAGTCCTCTGTCACAAGGCATTCATAAGCATTCAGAGCTTGTTTCTGTGTTGCTGAGGCTCCACATCTCAGAAGGTAGAAGGTGTCAATCAGGATTTTTGCTACTGAAAGCAGGGACCCAAATCTCTATGGAAACGAGACAGAGGTGACGGTGACTACAGAGAAGCATTCTGCATAGATTCCCATCCCGACAGTTTGCATTTGCTCAGGGTATTTATACTGCTGTAGTTCTAGAAAAGACAAAAAATGATTTCGTTTTCCTGGTCCTGCTTCACTTTTTCTGTATCTACTAACATCAGTCAAGGAACTATAACCTTAGCTAATTCTACTTGTTTGCTAGCATGTTATCCATGACTAAATATTTCATACAGGTGGAAAATCAGTCTAATGAGCTTCTGTCCATAGGTTATATCAGGATATAAGGTAGATTTGCAGCCTTCCAGGATGGATTTCACTCTCTTTGACTCCCTGAAAGGAAGATGTAGAGAAGTGGGGGTCAGCTTCTTTTCCCAGGTAACAGTGATAGAACAAAAGATAATGGCCTCAACATGCACTGGGGGAGGTTCAGGTTGGACATTAGAAAACATTTCTTCTCTGAAAGTGTGTAATGCATAAGAACAGGCTGCCCAGGTTTTTGGTGGAGTAACCATCCCTGGAGGTATTCAAGAAAAGGGTTGATGTAGTGCTGAGGTACATTGTTAGTGAGCATGGTGGGGACGGGTTGAAAATTGGACTAGATGATCTTAGTGGCTTTGTCCCACCTTAATGATACTTTTATTCTACAGTGCTATGATTTTTGGATGGAGACACAAGCAGAGAGGATGCTTCAAACTAAGCCATTCAGAGCTGCTCAATAGATATGTGGTTTCCCTTTCACATTCATTGCTGTATTGCTTGTTCTTGGGTTAAAGGAGAAGAACTGGTGAGTTATTCATCCTCCTGACTGGATCTAAGGAGGTAAATGGATGGATTCATAACTGGAAGTTTTATGTCTGCCCCTTGTGGAATCTGGAATCTGAAATAATGTTTAGCCATGCATGGGGTTGAAAGATTAGAGATACAGCTTCTAATCATACAGCTCTGTATTCTACAACAGTAAATATGTGGGGAGGGACAGTAGAGTGCCAAGGGGCCATGGAATAGGCACAACGAAGGTCCAAGCATCAGATGTAACTTACTATATATAAAATGCATCATGACATAGTTCTGACAGTCACTCAGTGAAGGCAGAGGGGTCTGTCTCCTAGGAACCTTGGCTCTGGCCTTCACAGACCCAGTGAGTCCCTGCCTAAATATATTACAAGTCAAGCAGGAGCTGTCAAGTCCTGGGATAGTGGTTTAATAAGGATTGCAGCAGGGGTTTTAATAAGGGTTTCAGCAGGAAATGTCAAGAGTGACTTTGAGCATGAATCTTGTTACTCCCTGGGCTTGGAAACACAGGGAGCACACAATGAGTCACAACCCATCTCCTGCTCAAACCTGGCAATGGCTTTCCTGTAGCTCACCCCATGCTACTTACTCATCAGTGCCAGATGTTTTCCCTTAGAAACTTCAGAGCCTGGGAACATCTGCTTCAGTCAGTGGGGGGGTCTCACAGCCATAAAGAATTACAGGATCATGTTGCCCACTTGCATGAAGAGAACATTATCTGCTGCTGTGTGTGAAACTCACAGATCATGTTTTACATCATTGTAAAAGTTCTTCTAGTGGTGGAGACATCACACTATCTTCAGCTCTCTCAGGTCTGCAGCTCACTGACAAAACATCTGGAAGCATCAGCTCTGACTTGCAAGCAAATTATTTTCTTGCCATAGTTAATGTCCTTTTAGAGATCAAAATGGACCTCAGAGATACGTTTCTACCTTTTTAAGGTTAAGCTTCACTGTGGGTTTTATATCACTGCAGAAGACCACTGCTGAAGAAACTGTGCCAGCCTCCAGCTGCATCTGTTCTCTGCACAGTTCAGGAATGATTTTTCTTTCTGTATCTTTGCTTTGACTCTTTTTATGAACACTGAAGCTAGATTTTCACTGGACAATGAAGAAGGAAGACATCTGATAGGAGTGAGATCAGACGATCACAAGGGAATTATCTATGCCCCGGGCCACTTAATATAAAGGCCAACTCATCCTTCAGGCAGGACACTGCTGAGAATGCAATGGACATGAATGAGTTGAGGAACTAATTAGATCTGATTGCTTCCATGGCTGCTGTTGCTAGGGAGACTGCTTCCTTGGCATTAGCAGGTTTAGTACTCCCTTACCATTAACTTCTTTAGAAATTAGGCTCTCAGCTACTAAGTGATGAGAGGAAAGAAAAATAGAACCAGAATTTTAAAAGGGGAAATACCCATAGAGTATTCTATTCAAACAAGCAAAAAAACCTGGAGCTCTTTTCACTCACTTGCACTTAAGTGGCGTTTCCCACATTGATGCTGTTGTCACGTGATGGAGTCTCTGAGTCAAGATGCAAAGGAACAATAAAGAGAGATGCTGGACTGCTCTCTGCCTTTCTTCTTTGTTCAACAAATGTACGGCTCAGTAGATGAGCTGCTTGCATTCAGGTGGAGTCAATGGTATTCTTGTTCTTCCCTGCTTCTCTCAGCCCTGATTACACCGGGGCTAAGGGAAAGAAAAGTTCTCTACACAAACACTCTCTGCTCCAGTGAATTCCAGGACCATAAACACAGCAATAAAAAGATTCACAGTGCATGAAACAAGTTTTGGCTCAGCTGCACTGATTCAGATCTCTATAGAAGAGGTGACAGTATTGTTATAGGTGTCAGATAGGTTTAGTAGGCATGCTGGGGATGGGTTGACAAAGATGATCAGAGGGCTGGAGCATCTCTGCTATGAAGACAGGCTGAGGGAGCTGGGCTTGTTCAGCCTGGAGAAGACTGCAAGACCTTGTAGCAGCCTTCCAGTGTTTAAAATGGGATTATAAACAGGTGGGGAATCAACATTTTACTTAGGTAGATAGTGATAGGACAAGAGGGAATAGTTTTAAGCTCAAAGAGTTTAGATTGAATGCCAGGGGAAAGTTCTTTACAGAGTGAGTAGTGAGGTGCTGGAAGAGGTTGCCCAGAGAGGTTGTGGATGCCCCATCCCTAAAGGTGTTCTAGATCAGGTAGGATGAGGCCCTGGGCAACCTGGTCTAGTAACCAGATCTGGTGGTTGGTGGCCCTGCCTGTGGCATAAGGGCTGGAACTTGATCCTTGGTATCCCTTCCAACCCAAGCCAATCTATGATTCTATGATTCTACAGTTCTATGATTCTATAACAACCCGAGACTCAGCTGAGATCTAGTAGAGATATGGGTGTGCTGGCTACAGGAGATGAATAAACATAAGTGTAAAGATGTTACTTTGGAATACTTGAAATTACTTAGAATTGTACCGTTGAGGTGTTTTCAGATCTTGGATAATCTTGTAGAATTTAACCACTGAATAGAGAGTAATTATTTAGGTTTCCTTCCTGAAATACAGAGAAGGAAAAGTCATCTCCAAAGGACATTTTCTCCTATATTATGGTGCTGCCTAAAGATTCAGTGACTTTTCATAGAAACATAAAATCATTAAAGTTGGAAAAGAACATTGAGATCACCTGGTCCAACTGTCAACCCATCCCCGTTGTGCTCACTAAACCATGTTCTTCATTGCCACATCTCCACACACCTTAAACACCTCCAGGGATGGGCACTCCACCACCTCCCTAGGCAGCCTATTCCAATGCCTCAGCAGTCTTTCTGAGAAGAAATTTTTCCAAATATCCAATCTGAGCATTAGGTTATCAGGTTTTCAGCAGTTAAACCTGGATGAAAGAAATCTCATTTCTATAATAATTTCTAGTACAAACAAGCTCCTCTCACTTACCCTGCCCTTGTCTATTCATGAGTTGTGGTATGTAAATATATAGATATATATGCAGCATGTCCAATTTATATATTCTTATATATAGTCATATAGATGTGGTTGGTAGGCGGCCTCTAGTTCTGTAAAGTTTCCAAGTATTTTTATAATACACGTAACGATGCCTTGAGTTTTTACAGATCTCGTGACTTCATGTTCTTTCAATAGTTATACATGACTGGCTCCTCAGTCTTTGGCTCAGTTGGTGAAGATGTGACAGTTCATACCAGTAATTATATGTGGCCTGCAGGTAACCAAAACAGGAGACATTCCCTGACTTTGAACCATTCATGCCTCATAGCCAAGCCTGACTATAAGGGGAGCACAAAGTGGAAAGAGATTGCAAGCATCACACTTTCAGTCTACGAGATTGCTTATCCAGAATGAGCAGGTGTGGTCCTTGCCTTATGAAACTAATACAGTTGTGGCTACAGCATGAGACGTGGTTTAGTGAGCATGATGGTGATGGACTGATAGATGGACTAGATGATCTTACAGTCTTTTCCAACCTTTATGATTCTATGGCAAACACTTAGGTTCAGCAAGAATTTAGAATTTCCTGGCATAGTCTGAAAGTCTGCACCACAACTCTTTAATACAACACAGCTCGGTTCTCTTGGTTGGATTTTTACAGTCTACTAATAAAACCTTCCTGAATAGTACTGCAGACTGTAGGCTTCTCATTTTGTCTCTGAGGTATTCTTTGCTCTAGGGGGCTTTTATTTGTCTGTTCCTTTGAAGCTCACCGTCTGCTGCTTGTTCCCAACTATCTCTGTTCTCTCTGCCTGACATATGTGAAGCTTGAATACTTTCCCATACAAATACTGCCTGCCTACCGCAGTCTTTAAAAATAATTCAAGCCAGGAAATAGTCATAATTAACAGTCTCATGCAAAGATAGAGCATCAGTCAGTAATATATTAACCAGCTTGTCTGTGGTACCCAACATAGTGACGGATCCACACTTAACTGTTCTCTTGTCCTTTTTTTTTGTATGTGTTACCTTTTTCTACTTCTCTTTCTCAGATGGATCCAGCAGTCTATCGTTACACTCAAACTCTTCCCTCCCTGTCTCTGGGACAGATGGAGTTTATCAGAATGATTAAAGGGAAAGCAGGTGTCATTAATTCAGCTATATCAGTGAAAAAACATCTCTGAATTAATCATGTAGGTGCACTTAGAATAGGGAAGGCAGGAAAAGGAAAAGAGAAGAAACCAGGATGTCCTTTCTAGTGGGGGTGAAAGGGGTTCTTATGGCAGTTGTGGAAACTGTAATTGTCATCCCTGTTCGTTCCCCTTAGAGCTGTTCATCAGCAGCTGGAGAGGAGGATGCTCAGGGGATATCACTCTCTACAACTCTCTGAAATGAGAGTGTAATGAGGTGGGAGTTGGTATCTTCTCCCAGGCAGCAGGAATAGAATGAGGTGTAATAGCATTAAGTTGTGCCAGGGGAGGTTCTTGTTGGATATTAGGAAAAAAAAAATATTCTCTGGAGAAGTGATAATGCATTGTGACAGGCTGCCTAGGGAGATGCTGGAGTTCTGTCCCTGAAGGTGTTCAAGAAACATGGAGATGTGGCATTCAGTGACATGGTTAGGAAACATAATGGTGATGGGTTGATGGTTGCACTAGATGATTTAAGTAGTCTTTTCTTAATGATTCTGTGATTCTTTGCTTGTTCTGCTGTTGCGTTGCTCTGGTACCTTAGGTAAGTCATTTCATTCCTAAGTCTCTATTTTCTCCTATTGTTCTGTCCATTCAGGTGGTTATGTAAGGTAAAGATGATCTTTCCATTGCCTATCACCTAATTCAGAAAAAATGGACTTAGACGTTGAGATGCTTACAGAGGTTACCTAGAAGGAGCAAAGTGATTTTCCATTGAGTAAACTGGCTACAAGCTAACAGAAACCAAACAGAGCTCCGTAGGAACGAGCTGCTGTTGTACTTAAGGAGATTTTGATTGAGAGAAGAAATAAGTACCCTATTTTATCTTGTGTCCCTTTCCTGCTCATCCCCTCTGGAGAAAAATAAAATTGCAACATAAGTACCTACTTTGCTGCACCTGAATCTGGCTGCACTTCTGGATTACATAAAATATATTTAAAATAATATATATATCCTTTTTTTCTTTTCTTTTTTTTTTTCTTGTTCTTTACCTTTCAATCCAAGGTAGTCAGGCACAGGTGACTATGGGTGTAGTTAAGAAAACACCAGAGAGCCACTGCTTTGCAAAAGACATTTCTGTTTAATGGATGGAGAAAAGGAAGGACAGCAGTGCTCCGCAGTGAAGGGTGTGCATGTTAATCTGCTGTTAGTCAGAATAATCTGATTTGTTCAATCTTAAATCAAAATTGAGTCTAACTGTTGCTGCTTGTCATTTCCCTTTCTGAGATCTACAAAATAATAAATAAACACTTATCTCAGTTCCTTTCAGGGAGAACAGTGCATACGGATAAGGCTCTTAATGTTGAATGAAAATACTTTGAAGTAAACTGACGTGCACACTTCAGTAACTGTTGTTTGGTGTTTTTGTATTATTTTATTTGTAAGGGATTTTTGGGAAGTTGTTTGATTTAGGTGGTGATTTGGGTTTTTTGTTGTTTTTTTGTTTTGTTTTGTTTTGTTTTCTTTGTATTCAAAAAGAGAATCTGGCCTTGGAATTTCTATCATGTTTCTTCCTTGAGGAGGAAGAACAGTCAACATGAAAGTGCATTGGTAAGAAAAATGTGAACAGGAATAGTACACTATGTTCCAAGCTTGATATAGACACTCAAGGAAACAAAATATGTGCTAATAATTTGTATGTCAGTACCCAACGCACACTTCCAGCTGGCATGTTATGCATATGGAAGGATAGGTTCTGTTTGTAAAAGGAAAGTCAGTACAGCAAATTATTATTATTGCAGCCTTCATAAATTTGTCAGTTCCCAGAAATAAAAAATAACAAAACAGTGTGCATTCTATTTCCAACATGGAATTTAGACTTTCCTTCTTAAAAAATGGTTTGATTGTTTTTGTCTGACACATAACATTTTAGCACTTCATGCCTATTCTAACAAGTAAATTTACTAGAAGGTTAATTATGGTTATAAGTCAACAATAAAAATAGATTTGCTTTTATGTTATATGATGTTATCTCACTGCAAATAACTCTTCATATTAGATTTTTTTTTTCTATGCTGGGGAATTCAAGTGAGATCAGCTAGTGGTTACATAGGATAGGTTATTACTTATAATTTTCCTAGTAAAAAATATTATGCGCTGACTCTGGATAGTCATCTTTGTTGTCATCCATAAACTTTTTGACCAGTAGCAGCAATCCCCGTATTCAGCTCTAATGAGAGATTGTTTGGTCTGGAGAAGAGGAGGCTCAGAGGAGACTTTATCATTCTCTGCAACTATGGTAAAGGAGCTTGTAGTGAGGTGAGAGTTGCGTTCTTCTCCCAGGTAACAGCAATAGAATGGGAGGGAAAATAGGATGTACTACTTTCAGGGCAGCCCTTGTAGGTTTGAAAATACACAGCCCAAACTCTCCTCAGCTGTAAAATTCAATAAAAGTATAATCATCCTCTGTAGGATTGAATCAAGGTGTTGTTTAAATGCCATAACGAAAAAGAAACAGGCAAGAAATACAGGAGAAAAAGTAGATTAGACTTCTCTTTAATTAAGGAAAAGGGGACATTTACTCATATGCACTAGAAGAGGTCTTGGAGATGCGCAGGGTCGTTTTGAAACATTTCATTCAGAATGCCATTACATATCATAGGCTTCAGAAATGAGCCATTTTTATCCAGTCTGAGGAGACTGTAAAGCTAGAAAACACTTTCTGAATTCATGGCAGCCTCTCCTAAGTTTTGCAGACTCTGGCCTGATCTACTTCATGAGACAGTTTATTAAATTTTCCCAATAATTCTTCCGTCTGACCAACAGAGAGTTCTTCTGTAATAATGCAGATGTGAAATGCTCCCAGACTTTTTGAAAAGACCTGAGCCAATCTATTTTCACTATTATTTATCCCAATAGCCCATGCTAGGCTATCTTGGTATGGTATTTTTAGTCTGCTTGTATCTATACTTGGCTTCCATGTCCTGGATTTAGATCCATTTTATGCAGTGAAGGAAGAATCTCCCCCCTCACTGAGCTATGTTATCCCCTCAGCATCTATAGGAGGTCTATACAAAAGGGTCAGACCTTTGAGCAGTCTATTGTGACAGGACATGGGGAAATGTTCCAAGCTTAAAGAGGATCAATTTAGATATTTTAATATAAAGAAAAATGGTTTTACAATAAAAGCAGTGAGGCATTGGTACAGGTTGACAAGAGGAGTGGTGGATGCCCCATGCCTGGAGGCATTCAAGGTCAGGCTGGATGGGACTCTGATTACCTATCTATTTGTAGGTGTTCCTGTTTACTGCAGAGGAGTTGGAGTAGACAGTCTCTAAAGGTTCCTTCCAACTCAAACAGTACTATGATTCTATAATACTAGTACTCTGTTGTCCATAGAACCCGCTTAATTTAAGTCCAGTTTAATCATAAGTTGTTGCCAATGCCTCCTATGACAAGTTAAAATGAAGTTAATGGGACAAACTATTGATTATGCAGAGAATTTCAATCTTATTGAAAGGGTTTAGAAAAGTTGATAGAGCGGATTTGCTTTTGTGCATCTTGTTTCTAATGAGAAAACACAGAAGAGCAAAATACAAGATGTCATTCCTGAGTTGTATTCCTACCGCAACAAATGAGATGTGAAGGAGGCTCTTCTTGATGCTTCACAGACAGAGCACCGTGTGGCTTAACACTTTCTGAACTTTGTTTTTTAATTGCATAATGAGATCACTGTCAGGCGTGGGCATCCCAGGTGCGCTCAGCTGAAATGCAACTCTTCCCCAGAGCTGCTGCCTCTGTAACAGCCCTGCCACCTTTCATTAGCACATTCCCAAAGGTAATCCAAACAGACATCACCATTCCAGTGCAGCCCAGCATGGGTCATTTCCATGAAACAGCAGAATTCATTATGAGTGAGCACAAGAGAAATCTGCAGTAGAAGGAAGGTAGAGAAGTAAATGGAAAGAGACTTTAGAGCTCACCTCATGCATCTATAATACAATTACTTGCCAAAGGGAATGATAATTTTGATGTGATATTTTTTTCTTGCTGTACAGTAAGTACCAGGCTCTAAGCACAGCACAGAGATTCCATGGGCTCTGAAATGAAGATGAAAGGGAATTGTAACTCGGCAGCTGATTTGCAAAGGGTTGAACTTTGTTTTGACACTTTTCTGGACTTTTCAGATTGAATGCAGATTTTTGAAATAGGCACTGGGAGACAGCAAGCCAGAGCTGTTGCTGGAGGATGTGCTTCTCTTTCCATTTAGAGGCAAGTCTGCACATAGATTGCATATGATGTTATTAAGAAGCAAAGGAAAAGGATAAGGTATCCTTGCAAAATAAACAGAAATTTGGGAAGAGCAAAGGAAGGATAGGAGGTCCCAACAGAACAAGATAAAGAACAAGCTCAAAAGAAGAGTTTCAGTCACAAGAATCTGGTTAAACAAACTTATCTTGCAGGAGATGCTAACTTAGCACCTGGACTGAAGAGTGGTAGACTTTACACGATACAAAGATAGTTCTGGCTGGGCCAAACAACAGAGTCTGAATCCAGATTCCAAAGTGTGTACTGGATGTTGTGTTGAGGGACATGGTTTAGTGAGAACTATTATTAATAGGTGAACGGTCGGACTGGATGATCTTTTAGGTCTTTTCCAACCTTGGAAAATTCTATGATTCTATGATTCTATGTATTAGCATCTGAAATTTGGGAAGAAAACTCTCTAACACTAGTTAGAGAGTTGTGTTCCTTTATTCATCACAATACATGCTGGGCCATTTGACAAAGCAAGTACATGCTCTCAGAGTTCAGGTTATATATTTAAACAGTCAAGACATACATACGCAGTACATTGGCATAAGTATTCATTATTTCCCAATAACTCATTAACATATGCTAATATTCCTCTGGGCATGCATGTTAGGAGTCTCTGGTGGTCTTAGACCACATATTTTCTCCTCATTTTTCTATCATCAGCTTCATCACAGTGACTTTTGCTCGACCTTTAGCTGTGTTTCCCCAGTTTTACAAACTTCCCTTGTTTCGTAGGCCATCCATGATGAGCAATTTCCTAAACAGTATAACTGAAATCCAAGAAAAATGTCCTTTCACCTGGTGAAATGCAAGGACAAAAGTAATCTGTTCTGACTAGCACTCATTGTTTCCTTTTCCTAAACTGATATACTGGTTCTTAAACTAATATACTGATCCCTATTGCTAAACAAACCAGCCTATGTCAGGACAAACAAAAGAAATGAAGGGGCACAGCTACTGGGGGAATGAGATGATAAGCAAATCAAGAGGAATGTGAACCCCAGGTATCTGAGCCAATGGGGAAAGAAGGAATAGCTCACCAGCATTGGGTTACAGGGATAAAAGAGGGGCTGTGTTCTTCACTATTTTGAGACCCCACAGGGGTATGGCTCAGCAGACTCTCCCTTTATTTAAATAAAGAAAGATGGAGATTCTCCTCTGTCTCTTTTTGGGATAAAGATAATTGAGCAAGCCTACTGGAGCAGAAATTTTCCTGACAAGAAGTGATAAAGAGAACATTATTTTTGGATATAATATAAGATATCCTGTGGATAATTCTGTATTTGTTAAACTTTCTTAATGAGGAGTCTCAAGGAACCCTCTCCTGCTTCAAGTACTGGTAGGTGAACAGTTGGACTTGATCATCTTAGAGGTCTTTCCAGCCTTTATGATTCTATGATTCTATTCAAATTTAGCTTAGCTAATCAGGAAAACCCAATAAAAAGGCATGCAAATATTTTGAATTCTTCCATTCTGCTTTGATAAGCTTATAGTATACCACACTGGCTGTTCTCATGTGAAGACCTATCCATAGATCAAATTACCTTGCACTACAGCAGATACTTCTGTGATTGCTTTGGTACATAATTGGGCTCTGAGTTGCAGTGATGTTAGAGTTAGTGGTTGGAGTAGGGGTTTCTTCTTAGACAGCAAGTGAATGCCTGGGGATATTTTAAAGTGCCTGTGTGGCCTGGAAAGGAACCCATTTGCCAAGCAGCTCTGAAATGGACTTATTGGGAAGGAGCAACACAGGCAGTTAGCACTGCTATTCTCAGTGAAATGTGTCCCTTGAATGCTATAAAAGGGAGTCTCAGCCTTAACAGCAAGGTCATGGGAGTACCCAGATGTTAGCAGTACCTACTGCTTGCTCTAAGCTCTTGCTCAAAGCACCAGCAGGCATCTGGAAATTCACACTCCCAGACATGCTGCCTATGAAAAATGCCTATTTCCTAGCTTCAATTTGTGCTTTGGAAAGCAAATGCTCAGAGCTTTTTCTCCGAGTCTCTCTCAGTCTTTGCCTTCAGGGCTACTGCCTAAATTCCCTGCATCCAGCCAGGAAGATGAGGCGCTGGAGTAGACTTCCCAGAGAAGCAATGGGTGTCTTATCTTTGAATTCATTCAAACTCAGGCTGGACAGGGCTTTGAGAAACTATCTAGCTGTAGGTGTTCCCATTCACTGCAGGAGAGTTAGACTAAATGACTTTTAAGGGTCTCTTCCAACTCAAACAATTCTATGATCTACTAAAATCTCCCCATGGCTCTGCACCAGTTTCCCATCCCAGAGGTATAAGGCATCATTTTCTTATGCTTGCAGCCTGCTTTGAGATGCCTGGATAGTAAAGAATTCTTGTGAAGAAGAAAAGCAGTCTCGGATGAATATAGCACCTTGGAAATATGCAGATAAACAGTCATCTGCAAATTATTCATTGTGTGGCTCACCACAAATGCTATCACACCCAATTTCACCACCTGTGAAAGGAGATGAATATGTGATTCAGTTCTAATATATGTGAAGAAATTCATGTAGACATATACTGCTGAGCAACCCCACTTCATAGAACGGAGAAAAACAGGCATTTTAAAACATGATTCATCTCATCTTATTTATCTGGCTACTTTAGGACAAGAGGAATTACCCTCTGGAAATGCCTGTTGATTGCAAAACGAATTCAGGGTGACAATCACAGATGGCTCCGTTTGGCCAGTGAATACCTCCTGAACTGCTTCATCATGTGTGGGCACAAAGTCTAGCACAACAAGGTCTCAATCAGAGCTAAACACCGCTGCAATATCTGTAATAATAAAGCATGTCTACTGCTGGGTGCAAGCTGTGTGTTATTCTTCTTTATGTGGTAGATTGATACCTCAGTTCCTGAGATGTTCCTGTTTGCCTTCTCCTTGTTTACAACTGAATCAGCCTTTCTAAAGTTCTGGGAGAATGTGTGATATGAACATTACAGGTAGTGTGAGCACAGTGTAAATCTTGCATCAAACAAGTTCACTGGGACTTTGCAGTGCTTCTTTGAGACAGGTGGGCACCAATGCATCCTCTCTCTGAAAGTTCACGTCCATGGCAAGTATCAACTAACAGCATGCTCCTGAATGCAAGGATCTTATCCAGTGATGCAAAGAATCATAGAACCACGGAATCATCTAGATTGGAAAGACCTTCAAAAGAGTCAAGTTCAGCCATAAACCTGACCTGCCAAGTCCCGTCACTAAACCACATCCCTTAGTGCCACAAGAAGAATGTACTGTTGAAGAGTATGTTAGAACAGTTGATTCCTTCCTTCCCAGTTTTGGATTGTTCAAAAACTCGATGGCTCTGCCCCAGGTTTTTGCTTTGATGCTGTGGAGCACCTGTCTATGGAGTCCATTTTGCATAACCTCAGTGTAAGGAGCATTCCCAGTCAAGCATTTGTGAATGAGTTATGCCAACAACAGGTATTGCCATATACCACTGAGTGAGACCAACTGCTTCTACATAGAACATGAAGGTACAGACATTTGTTACTGGCTTGTTTCAACTCCTTCCTTCACATATGTACCAGATGGCCTTTAAGGTCCCTTCCAATCCAAGCCGATCTATGTGAGATTGCTTCATATAACTTGGTCGAACCTCATTCATTGCAATCAGACCCATACACTTGAGCTGGTGGAAGCACAGGTTGGTTTTTAATAAACAAATCTCTCTGAACCTCTTACTATTGCTCCCAGCACACTGATAATGAATATAATATTCAGTGACTGCACATGAAGTGTAAAGCAGGACCGTAGTGCCAGTCAGCAGCTGCTACCAAGCCAGATTCTAACCTCCATCCGTAGTTACACCAAGTGATGGGTTGTGTCAGAGCAACCTTTGTAAAGGACCAAGAGAAAAGCACTTTTTCATGTTCTGGGATGTGTTTGGTATTTCTCAAATACTTGCAATGCAAGTCTGTCGCCATGACAACCAGTCAAAGTATGATATTAGTAAGCATGCTATCCTATCCCCTGATGGGTTAGTCCTGCTTCACTGACAATCTGGCCTGTCTTTCCTGCAATAAAGTTTTGGCTGCAAACATATTTTTGACAGATTTGTTATTGCAAACTCACTTGTTCATGACTTTGAGATGGTGCACCTGTAAACATATGAGGCATAAAAGGGTGGTTGACAGGGACCCTGGGAAAAGTTGACTTTTTCTTCATCTTCTTTTTCTTCATCTTCTTTTTCTTCATCTTCTGTTTGTCATTTCAGCATTATGATCTGGACAAGCATGCTCACCTCACTGTCCCTTCTCCAGTGCTGTAAGCCAACACTGGAACTCCTTGAAACAGGCTTCTGACCAGTGATCATTCTTTCTCCTGTCTATTTATTTGACTGTCACTCTACATTTTCCTCAGATTTCTCTTTTCTCTCTTCTTCTCTCATAAAACTGTTATTTCAAGACCTATTTCAGCTTCTTAAAAGATGTATATCTCATATGCTTGTTAAGCCATAAAGTTGCTAAGTAGCTGTGGGGCTTATTTTGGTTCCATAAGGACATATAGTTTAGCTGCACAGTTTGAGATAGATTCTAAGTATTAGAGTGCCAATATTTTGGGGATAGTTTTGTGCCAGTATTTCTGGGATAAAAGCAGTGTACAGATTCTCATTAAAATTGGCAATTGTATGCAAATCTCTGAGTATCATTTTATCTTAATTGGGGGTATTTCTTACAACCCTCACTCACAAATTAGGATGTTTCTGATTTATCAGTTGTGAAGCAAGATTTCACTTATCGCCATTGTGACAGAACTGCAAGATTCAAAACAAGGTCTATATTTTAAGCCTACACGAATAGCTGGGAATTAGCTTTAGGTTTAAGGACTAGACTGTAGACCTTTCCTTTCTGTACTGAGACCTGGAGGGCTTCACCTCTGCTCTGCTGTCACATCCTTGGTCAAACTGTTTGCCTCTAGTAATGCAACAAGGCAACAAGACAAAACTGGTGGTTTTCCTTATCCCTCTGTTCTTCTCCCTTTCCTTTGCTAAACACCCCACACAGATCACTTGCTACTTCCTCTGGAGTCTTAGTCATGAGAATTTTGGACTTCCAGAAACCTTCACTATCTTTAGAAATCAGAGCAATGAACAGCTGACTGCTAACTCAGTTTTTTCCCCATTGATGTCCCATCCATGAGAGTGCTTAAGGCCAGGTTGAATGGAGCCCTGGATATCCTTATCTAGTAGAAGGTGTCCCTAGAACTAGAAAACAATCTTTAAGATCCTTTCCAAACCAACCCTTTATATGGTTCAATGATATAATCAGAAAATCTACTTAAACATCTTCCAGTCAGAAGGGCTGTATGAAATGCACTTTTTCTTCAGCAAATCAGTGCATTTCAGTGAAACACACTTTTGACAGCTACAAAAGCTGGTTGGAAAAGTTCTGAAAAACACTTTGCAATTCTAGGTTTCCTATACAACAAACTGGGAACAGGAAAGCATGGATTCAAATACTTCCCTGTAGGGAGCTTGCCTGTAGTGACTGAGCAGATTGTCTGACTCATTCATCAGTCTCAGACTTTAAATGCAGTAGTAGGCTCCATCTATTATCCATTTTCAGTAAGTAATCTGAATATGGTCTTCAGTACATCAAATCCTGGTGAGAAACATTTAAAGCCCTTTGTGTGTTTAGAAGTAGATTTCACAGCATGGGCAGCCAAAGTCAGATCTATTCTGGTTGGAATGCTTCATCTCAATGTCCATTTCTCTGGACAATTATATAGTATTGCTCACCTAGGAGTAATTTATACACCTTTACAATTGATTGAGCCAAAATCTTTGGCAACAGACAAGAGCTAGAAATGACTCACAATGATAAGTGAAATGTCTGAAGTAATTTCATGCCTGGTTTGATGGTGGGGCATCAGGTGCTCTATGATTATCACTTCATCACAGTCCAATAGCCCAGAGTTTAGTGAGCCCTGGTACCCAACTCTATATGAGCTATGAATCAAACCCAGGTATGGAGTACAATATAATAGCTCAGAGGAAGATCACCTCCCTCGACCGGCTGGCCACACTACTATTAAAGCACCCCATGATACCATTGGCTTTCATGGCCACCAGGGCACATTGTCGGCTCATGGCCAACCCATTGTCTACCAGGACACCCAGGTCCTTCTCTGCAGAACTCCTTTTGAGCATGTCAGCCCCCAATGCACGTGGTTATTCCTCCCACAGGTGTACAACTCTATATTTGCTCTTCTTTAAACTCTTAAGATTCCTCTCTGCCCAACTCTCAGCCTGTCCAGGTATCACTGAATAGCAGCACAGCCTTCTGGTGTATCAGTCACACCTTTGGTGATGTACTCTATCCCTTCATCCAGGTCACTGATGAAGATGTTGAACAGGACTGAAGTTGAGAAATGCTTGCTCAGCTGATGGATGGTTACTCAGTAATTCCTTGGATAATATGCCTCTACTATTAGACCAAGAAGTAAAGGATGCTATGCATTATTCCAGAGCACTTCCCTTGATGTCCTATTTTTTTTCACTGATCCTTTTTTACTGAAATTCACCTTTGAGGATACATTTCTGACACTGTCATGTCAGTTTTGTAGAGAACTCTTTAATTTTTCATTGCTAGTAAACAAGCAGAGACAGTACTTTCAGACAGTATTTTCTGCCATCATTTCAGTATTTTAGAACCATCCCTGATCTCCTTGTCTTTTACTCCTAAAGACCTGAACTATATTTCATTTAATATTTAACAAAGATTCGCCCATCTTTATACTTCCCAGATGAAAGCCTACTTGAACCCACAAATCACTACAGCCTCACCTCACATTGCTTTGCTATTTCAGCTCTTCCTGCCTGCTCTAACAACTTTCTTTATGGCCAGTGCTACAGAGCCACATCTGAGCTCAGTGAATATTTCATCTCTTCACCTCAGAGCATGTCTGGTTGTTCCACCGTCCTTTCAGTATTCCAGAGATTTCATGACACTGACTGTTCATTGTATATATCTTGCTTGTGGGCAGCTGAGTACTGAGAGTCATTTAGTTCCTGGTCAAGCATACTGTTACTCTTTGCACAGTGATATTTTACTTTGTGGGTGGGAGTAGAGAGTATAAGGGACTTGGAACTAATTTCACTTTGTCTATTGTTAGAAGAAGGCTAGAAATCAATATACAAAGCAGCCACATTTCAGTGTTCTACGTGGCACTGATGTAGAGGCCATTGGAGTTCATATCTGCCTGAATCTGAGCAGTAAAAGACATTTCAGAGCTAAAATCCAATGTTTATGTTTTTAGACTGAAAAAATCTATTACCACTGACTCTTTGGAGCCTACTGCCTTCAGGTAAGAGCTGTAACTGTCATGGCTGGGCTGCAAAGAGAGTTTACATACTCACTGTGTAAGGGTCTGTCTCTCAGTAACTGAAGAGTCCTCACAGAGCAAATCTTTGCTAAACTGCTAATCTTTTCTTTGTGATTCATCACAGTGAGTTTTGGCATCATGTCTTACCACCTCCACCAGCTGCTTAGGGTACCTGATGTGACTGCATAGAGATATGAACCTCTGTTTCTGAAGAATGTCTTTGCCAGAACAAGTCGGAAAGGACAGAGTGGACAATCCAGCTTCCCTGGAATGATCACAGCTCCAGTAAGACACAGCAGATCTTTCAGCCCTAAATTTTTCACTTACCCAGGAGCAGTAGCAGGAATCCTTGGCTATGTCCCATATGCTGCCATGAAAGCTGAGGATGTGTGCTGTCTCACAAAGGACATGGTTGGAAGCTCTTCTTGCCTGCAGCTTATTTAATTGTTCTCCCCCTCCTCCTGCTGTCCCAGCAGAGAACATATTGTGAAACACCTCCCTGCACGGGTTTGTATTCACTAGTATCTACAGTCCCTTAGAGTCTTTCAAATATAACTCCGAGCACATTTCTTATGAAATAGGTGCTATTGACACATTCCACCTCAATCAATTCAGCCCTCAGTCTTTCCACAAAAGAACACAGAACTAATGAGTTTAAGCTCAGTGTTGACATACAGACTTTCTCTCCTTATTCATGCCTACATCTTCACACTAATTGCTCTAAGTACCAAATCTTGTGGCTGTCCTCAGCAGTCGGTGGTTTATTCTCAGTGGCTGAAGAGTTACATAAAACAAAGACCTGAGCTTTGGACGAGCTTTCTGGACCACAAAAACTCTTGGAAAATGGGTAAAATGATCGTTTTCATTTTTGTGGATCTCCGGGCAACTTATGAATATGAAAAAATCCCTTCTCCTTCCTATTTCCTCCGAACTTATTTATCCTTATTTTACTTAGAAAGTAAGGCATTGATTAGTTAAAGGATGAGATTGAAAATGACGGATAGCAGTCTAAGGGGTGAAGAAAGTAGAATTTAGACATCTGAATTCAATAAAATTTAATTTACAAATGATTTATTCACTTGCCTAGGAGGCTGAAATGTTTTGGCACTTAGGTTTTGGTGTCTGTAGTTTATTATTCACTTAATACTCAGCCAATGAGAACTAGAAGCACCAGGCATATTAGATGGGATCCGTAAGAAATGGTATTGTGGTACCAATATGTTGCAGTTTCAAGACATTTTACAGCCTTCTGAGAAACGGCACTGGGGAACTGCACTGACTGCATTGTGATATCTCATGTGACCAGCAGGCAAAAGATAACAAATTTAATGATAACAAATCAAATTATTTTTTTTCCCCTCCTCCTAAGACTTCTGTTTTCTGTTTAGTGGAAACAATTCTCTTCCAGGATCATTTCTGGAGTAAGGAAGTTCAAAACAAACTTTACTCTCAATTGCAATGTTTGTTTTATTTATCTCGGTTGCAAAAGGCAAAATGAAAATGTCACTCCTGAGTGAAAAGTTTTTTTTCCCCCTTGAGGCATTAAAAAATCACAACTTGATTTAGCCTTTTACACAGAGCAACTGAAAGTGCTCTGTAAGAAATCTGCCTAATTAAAATGAGAGGTTACAAATAAGCTAATGTCATGGGTTCATTCATATGGGGACTGTCAGCTCCAGTGCCCAAGCTGCTACTTGTTTTGGGGAAAGGTCTCCTCCACCTCATTGCATAGGGATCCCCTGGGGCATCTGACACACACCACGTTGCTGTCAATGTTTCCTTTTTTCCTATTATCTCCTTATTCCACATATTTTCAGTGTCCATCACAATGCGGCCTTCATACTAGAGAGGTCAGCAGATACGTGACTATTAACTGCAAAAACAAGTTTTTATTATGCTGAAAACAAGGAGCCAGGAGAACTTGATTCTTGGCTTATATACGTAGCGTAGGTGGCTAACATGGGACCTTCATCCTCAGGCAAGATAATTATGTGAGTCCATGGTCTGAGATCTCATTGAAATAGTGCAGGCTAGCTAGCTGCAAATGATTGGATATTAGGAAAAATTCCTTCTCGAAAAAGTGATGAAGTATTGGAACTGTCTACAGAAGTGGTGAAGTCATTGCCCCTGAAGGTTGTCAAGAAAAGGGTAGATGTGGCATTTAGGGACATTGTTTAGTGGGCATGGCGAGAAAGGGTTGACAGTCAGACTGGATAGACCACTAGACTAAGTGGCCTTTTCTATCAATAATGATTCTATGATTCTAGAAATGGATTAAAGGAGAAAGGTGAAGTCAGTAGTGGATGACAAATGAGTTGCACTGCCAAAAACAAACCTGAAAATGTCCTGCAGCTCCCACCAGTGTTTCTTAATCTTTCTGCAAGTAGAAGTTTAAAAAAGGTTAGAATTTATTAAGAAAAAGCATAAAGAAGTGTTAAAAAGTCAAATATATATAAATGCATACACACAAACAAGGGAAGTTAAGAGTTAGGGACTAAAACCTTCCATTAGAAGTTGCCAAGGTGGAGTGGAAAGAGATGATGCCTCAAAGTTTGGGTTAGTTTTAAGCCCTAAGACAAGCTATATAATGAATTCAGTAGTCAGCCTGCAAGGCATCCCCTTCTTTTACCATAGGGTAAATGAAACTTAACTACAGTGGTCATTTGTTTCTTGCATTTCCACCACATTTTGTTTATCTGAAAGCAGTGTGCTTTTGTGTATATATGAATGAATGTGATAGAATGAGTGGAATAAATGAGAGATTTTCCCTCCTGCTGCCTTTTTGCAGTTCTCCTTCTGAACTTTTTGAAACTATTCAAGAAACAGCAGGTTGAAGAACTCCTGTTGGTCCTTTTTTGTCTTTTTTTGTCTTTACTATGACTCTCGAGTTGAAAGGAAGAAAAATAACCTGGATTTACAAATCAATCATGGGGCAATAATGAACTGTAAACCTGCTGAAGATGTGGAAAAGGTAATGATGGAATCAGAATATCCCAAGTTGGAAGTGAGCCATAAGGATCATTAAGTCCTACCTCTAAAGTAATACTAACAATATATCAGAAGATAACATTGCTACAGAAAGAACAAAGATTTCATATCTGTGTAAGCTTATTGGGAAAGTCACAAACCAGCCCGCACACCTTCACTAAAACAAGATAGGTACAACATGAAATACATGCAGGAAAAGGCTGAAAGTATTGCCAGGTCTAAGGAGAGCTTCTTTTAATAGAAAAACTGGATGAGATTGGCTTGCACTGTAAGCTGAGTAGGAGTCTGCCTGGTCTACAGACTCTTCCTCTAGACAAGCAGCAGGGAAGAGCTATTTTAGCTCCAGGATGAAGCTGGCACCAGGATAAAGAGCTAAAAACTCATTTTAGATCATGTTGGCTGGAAATGCAAACATTTCTAAGCATCAAAGCCAAGGAGGTTTTGAAACAGCCTCCTAAACCATCCAGTAGGTTTGGAGTGAAGTGTGGTCCATCCAGAACAAGACTATAACAAGGTCCTGGAGTTCAAGGTGCAGAAGACTCTATAGTTGTATATCATATTATCATAGAATGGTTTAGTTTGAAAGAAGTCTTAAAGGTCATCTACTTCCAGGCCCCAGCCATGGACCCAATTGCCACCCACAAGATCAAGCTGCCCAGAGCCCCATCCAGCCTGGCCTTCAGCACCTCCAGAGAACATCCACAGCTTTTCTGGGCATTTTTTCTGTCTGAGAAAGATATCCAAGCCAAATCTCTCTGGGAAGTACTGTTGAAATTCTCAAGCATTTGGGAATTTACTCAGAGATCATTTCTTCTGCCTTTCCTTTCATTCACGTTAGGATTCATGGCACCAATCCTTTGCTAGAGCTGGCTTCATTTCAGTGCTGAATGGGTAAAATGCCTTTATGTGAAGGTTAAGAATCTCTTTTGCTAGTCTTAGTTAAATAAAAAGAATGCAACAGGGGCTCATTTGCAGTAAAGAAACATTTGGAGTCCAGTTTTTCCATTCACAAGCTCACCTTCCTCTTTCAGTAACGTACAGCAAATGATTTCACTTTTTCTTTTTTTTAATAAGTTGATTTTTCATATATATATATATATATATATTTATATATTTCCCAAACACAATCTAAAGTCCATTTGTATATTTTAAGGATGCTATTAGCAATGACAGCAATAAAGTTATTTTGCTTGTTTAAAGCCTGGCTAAACACATTCCTGCGGCTCAGAGGGTATGACTCTTTGGGGAGTAACAAAATAATTCTCAGCACAATCTCCAATCCAACTAGGAAACTTTAAAAATTCTGCAAACTGAGCAGTTCTGAAGTTTCTTCAAGGAAGATTACAGTAAAAGTGACTCTCATTAGAGGTGACTCATCTGTATGCTGGACTTGCATCACACCGAAGAACAAAAAGGAAGGTAAAGAAGTTTAGTAAACTGGCATGTTTCCATAGGTAATTTGGGTTTTCAATCGTGGTGCTTACAGAAGGACAAGAGGCCTTTTGCAACTCAGCATCTGATTGGTTGGTTAAGCCTCTGTAAGAGCTAAAAAACCAAGTCTGAACAGTTAAAGGATAGGGTGAAAGACTCAGGAGTCACTCAGTGTGTGAAAAAACTAAGTAATTTAGTTGTCATTGTTGTTGACTTTTGTGAGAAGATTACCTTAGCTATTGTTATTCAAATAGATGTTTGGAGTGAAGGAGATGAAATTCCTGGTCTTTCACCGCCCTAAGCTTTGCATTCATCATCATAGAAAGGGTGAAGGAAAAAGACAAAAGCACAACTTGGGAAGAGGGAGGGTTTTCATTAATATCACCTGCAATGTGGGGTAAAATATCTCGTGCACTGAGGTTCTTTGTTATCATATCATGCTGTGAATAAGATGAAGGAGGTCAACTTTTCATAGAATCACAGAGTCATGAAGGTTGGAAAAGAGCACTAAGATCGTCCAGTCCAACCATCAACCCATCACTACCAAGCCCACTAAACCACGTCCCTCTCAGAGCCACATCTCCACATTTCCTGAACACCTTCAGGGATGGTGACTGCACCATTTCCATGGGCAACATGAGATGGTGTTGTTTCACATGAGACCGGTTCCAGGTCATGCTCACGAAAAATCATGGTTCTCTTTGCTCAGATTTGATAAGCATGTAAATCAACATTGCCAGGAACATTACTGGAATAAATATAATTAAAATTGGACCGAACTCTAGAAAAATAACTTTGCTTTTTCACATTACTGATGAGGACGGATCCTGCCTTAGCTAAGACCCTGAAGCACTGCTACAAGTAATAGTAAACACTGTGGGATAGAAAACACTTATTCTGTCAAAAGATTTAATTGGAACTTTGTCAAAACTCTTTAATTTTTAAATGGATGTAAGAGACTTTGAAAAGAGAGTTTACTGCTTTAAAAATTCATATTTGATTTTTTTTTCATCTATGTCCTGAAAAATAACTTTTTTTTTTAATACAAAGCTTAAAGAAATTCCAGATGAAAAATGCAAGAAAATATGTAAGCAGTTGGTTTTTAAAGAATTTTAAAATAGTGAAGTGTAATTGAGTTCATTCCACATACAATTAATACCATAGGATGCTGTTTTCTTTAATTCTGAATCCTTTTGGTATGGGGAAACCTCCAGAAATGTAAGCTGGATTTGCATATTTCTTCTTTTGTGTGTTTGCAAAAATGAATTCTAGTTGACAAGCATTAAAAGTAAGAAATTAGTAGAGAAAATGAACCAATGTCCTTCCTGGTCTTTTCCATTCTACGTAAATAAATCCCTAGGATATGAAATGGAAATCTGTGATATCATTCACTGTAAATTTAAGTACGGGACAGAGAGTATAAAGGAAGATTTAAATGTAATCCTCCATATGCATGACAGCTGTCCCTGGTAAGCTATCCCTGCTCAGCAAAACTAGCCTTAAGCGTAACCCATCATAAATGTAATGACATCCAAACATATGTTAAGATGCTCTATAATACAATGCTGCATAAATACAGAGACATACTTTATTGCCATGACACCAGATTTGTGCAAAATCCTCTTCTCTTTGCAGACTGATGTATTAATTCTTTAATGAGAAGTGCAGCAGCAATGAATAATGCTTCTGTAATGATGCAGGCACTTCTGTGCCATGCCAGTTCACTATCTATCTGCCCAGTCTTTCTCTATTGAAAAAACAATATAATTCATGATGTTACCAAAATGATTCACCAAGAAAACTCTCCAAATGAAAGGATAGTTTAGAAAGCCAGCGCTGGTTTATTACAGCTTTGGAAATAGAGATATTTCCACAAAGCACGCAACACAGTGCATGAAATCTGGCTCTTCTCTCAGTGCTATAAGTAAGGATGGATGCTGGAGAATGCATGCTTCTACATGGAGAGTTTTTTAAGCACAATCTGATTTTTGGGTAGTCTTGTGTGGAGCCAGGAGTAGGACTAGATAATCCTTAAGGTTCCCTTCCAAACCAGGATATTCTATGATCCTACAAGAGAGTGGAGAACTGGGGTTCTCAGAGACAAATCAGTGCAGTTCCATCAAAACAGCAGCAACAGAAATTCATGTATTTCTTGTAACAGAGCCTTGAGGAAAAAGCAATGCTGAGTTTAAGATGGTCCCAATGTTTCTTTGTTAAAACACTTCATGCTTTCCTCAAAATTGACACCTTTTTCCTGCTGAAATATGAAAACTTTTTGTATTTGGCTGAAGACTGAGAAATGTCAAGCACTGAGGTGAAAGAGAAGGAGGGCTGTTTGTTTTGTTTATTAACAAAGATCTCACCTTAAACGTAAGGTAAATGTAGCACCGAGGGCCATGATTCATGGGCATGGAGTTGAGTGGGCTAATGGTGAGATCTGATGATATTAGTTGTCTTTTCCAACCTTAATGATTCTGAGATTTAAAATCAGCAGGAATGGCCAATTTATACATATGCCGGCTGTGCTCCTGCCATAATATACCGATATGATGCACAGCTTCTCCTGCCTATGACAACAGCTCACAGACTGCTCTTACTGTCTTAAAAACAGACATTATGTTTCTGTACCTGAGCCCCATCCTGCTTCTGGAAACAGGAAAAAGATTTCTCTCTCCTGGGGTGTCATCCCCTTTACCTTTTCTCCCTTGTCTTTAGCACTATGATGGCTGTGCAGAATGTGTTTTATTTACTTCCTTGTAGAAGATGGGAGGGCAAAGGTACCTGCTTAACACTGACCCAATAACATTTGTTTTCCACTTCCTCTTACTGAATGTTGCAGAGTCTTTGTTATTAGAGAGCTACTTGCTATTCAGAATCTCTCTAGAGAACCTGCACTGATCAAGTCTGCTCACAGTTTTCTCAGTGCAAAAGGCAGCCAGAACTGCACTGAGATATTTATTTGTAACACGTGAATCTGTGGTTAATAAGAGATGCAATTTCCCTGTTTCTAAATTTGACCAACATGGAGGTATTTATTGTTTGGGGGTTTTCTTTTTTGGGGGTCATCACTGATACTGTGGCTGTGATCCCACCCAAAGCACAGAGAGGTCTGAGCATCAAGTTTGTCTTCTTACCTTTCTTAGAACCCAGCAGTGACACAATCCAGTCCAAACTGTGTTCATTAATGAATTACACTTTCTAGCATGGGGTTATCAGGAATATCCTGTATGTTCAGCCAGGTAAATGTAGTCTAGTATGTAGGAAATCACTGTGTAAAAATATTGTTATATGATAAGCTACATTCCAGTACAGTCCAACAGTTCAATACAGTACACTGCAAGACAACTGGATGCAATATTACCTTTTACAATGTAATATGGCATGCCATATTAAACTAAAATGCAGTACAAAATACAATATACATTTCTGCTTAAGCCGGAGGAAAATGACAGGCTTTTCAATTCCAGCTTCAAACTCAAACTCCTATGTGTATGAAATTTCTCTTTCCTGTATTAGGAGAAAAAGTCAAGATGAAAAATAGTTCAAGATTATGGAAAATATCTCATGGGGACTCTAGAATGTCTCCAGGGCTTTGAATCATATAATCATTTGAGTTGTAAGAAACCTTTAAAGGCCATCTAGTCCAACTGCTTTGCAAACTGCAGGGACATCTACAGCTTGATCAGGTTGCTCAGAGCCTGATCCAGTGATTATATGTCATAAAATGCAGCTCCAGACATCACAAATAAATCCCTAGGCCTGCTGTCAACACCTTTCAGTTCCTGATCATCTGGAAGATGATTTAGCTTCCTCTTTTCTCTATAAGCTTTGAAAATGCCAAGGCTATCCAGAGAAGTTGACATGGTGCACTCATGCAGGACAAAATGGCAGAGGAAAACATACTTTAGAATTATAGCAGAAGTTGAGGGGGAAGGGAGGTCTTGCAAAGGCTGGAACAAATTCCTCTTCTGGCTCCTAATTAGGATTTGAAAAATCTCAGTGTTTTAATGAAGAACAGTCATGTTGAAATGTCGCTTATGCACACTGCCATTTAAAAGACTATCTCTCTGGCAAGAATTATCATGGGATATTAATGTGAGGTGTCTGAAAATCACAGTGGAAGATAAATCCCCTCATTGGAACTAGAGAGTGAGATGCTGTTATTTGAATATGATATTAAAACTGCACTGAACACCTAAACAGGCAACAAAAAGAAAAATAAGGAGGAAGTGACTGGAAGTAAGTATAAGATAAACAGGCAGTAGAAACTATTACACCAGGAAGCATCAGAGCACATGTAATGTAGTAGTGTAGCCATTACTGCTATTTCTCCAACAAAATCTGTCCCTTTTGCTTTTAAGGGGAAAAAAAGCATTGGGTTGAACTTAGACCCTAGTGAGGTTGGCTCTGACCTTCTAATTACTGTCTTCTGTGTCCTGAACGTATAGTCTTGCATTCTCAGGTTTGAAAAAGGAATGTATCAGTCTGAAATACTTTAGGCTAATCAGAATTGGTGCACTGGGCTGTGTTCTGAGTTTTGTTTTGTTTTGTTTCTTGTTGCAGAGATATGTATCAAGAGTTTACAAGAAAATTGTGTATTGATGGCCCATAGTTTTACTTCATGTCATCAAAGTGGATGTAGAGGCTACCAAAAGATCTGAGCTCCTATCTCACCTTACCAGCAAGTTACTCGGAGCTGCACCACTGTGATAAATACCAGCTTCAGTTTTACTGGGGCTTTGATCACAAATCCAAAACACTTACCCACATTGTACCCCTGTGGAGGAGCTGTGAGCTTGTTTCCTCTCTGACGAGTGTGGAACAGCATATTGACACATTCAGCAAGGCCCATTTTCTTACTACAAAACAGTGATGTTGCTTTAATATTTTCGTAAGTTGAGGATTATGGACTGTTGAATATTTCTAGATCTCCCAGCCTAAGAAAACAGTGATCTATTTCTGGAAAATACTAAAATAGTTTTCTTTTCTGTGGTACTTACTGCAGATTTTAGATTAGCTTGTCTTGCTATCAGCAACATTACTATCACCTGCTCTCTCATGTTCAAAGATGTTATAATTTCCTCCTATGCACGAATAAATTCTTTTGTAGTTGGGTTTAGATGGCCTTAGATCACCCTGAAATTCTCTCTTGCTGTTAACCAGAAAAACTGTGATGTTGCCAAACAACAATTATTTTGCATTTCTCATTTCTGCCTGAAATCTGGCAGCGGATTGCCAATGCTCCCTCCATAGCTCTCTCAAAGAATTTAAGAATGAATTTTTTCATTATTATTTTTGTAACAGTAGAACGATCTATCATAGTTCAAGTAAAGTCATTTCTTGGATGCAGAGTTTGTTCCAAAGAGCAATTTAACCTGAGTTTCTTGGCTTGTATGTGCATCTATTCATATCCTTCTGTTCCATTTTGAACTCTGCTGAGAGAAATCTGCGCCAATGTCGATTGCATCATGGCAATTTTCAACTTCGGAAATTTGTTGAAATGACTTTTATAACAGTACTAAACACATTGCTCTTGTCCTGTAAAACACAAGAGACGCCTACAAGCAGGTGGGATTCCCTGTTTACTGTAGCATTTATTAGCTGGCATGTTTCCTAGACTGTCTGTTTAATTCAAGCTGTTCTGCTTCAATTCACTGGCAGCATTTAGACTACATAAAACAATGAAGACCATAAAACATCAGGCCACTAAGAGGAACACAGAAGTTCATTTTCTGCAATCAGTCACTCTTGTATGTGCATCTTTGAGTGCACGTAATAAGTGAAAAGCAGTTGCTGTGAAAGCAACATATCAAGTATAGCCAGTAAATCAAGGCATATCAAGGTACAACAGTCACCATGGTCACATGCTGGAGTTCAGGTAGAGTTAAAATCATCACCAAGTCGCAGAATCCCAGCAGTATCAATGACGTACAAAGGAGAGAATCATAATCATAGAATCATAGAATGGCTTCGGTTGGAAGGGACCTCAAAGATCATCAATTTCCAACCCTCCCACCGCAGGCAGGGACACCAACCTCCACATTTAATACTAGACCAGGCTACCCAGGACCCCATTCAACCTGGCCTTGAACACCTCCAGGGATGAGGTATCTACAGCCTCTCTGGGCAGTCTGTTCCAGCACCTCTCTCATGGTAAAGAACTTCCCCTTGATATCCAACCTAAACCTTCCCTCCTTCAGCTTAAAACCATTTCCCCTTGTCCTGCTATAATGTACCCTTTTTGAAGGTCTATAAATACATCATTCTTTTCAGTCTGCTGTATAAAACAAACACTTAGATATATTTGTGTTTTGGTTAACCAATAGAATAACAATAGGTTATTTAATATCAACTAAACATGGCCTGTATTCTTCCTTGGTCTTCAGTTATTCTCACTTGCCTGTTCCAGGGCTGGCATCATCATCAAAGAATAATACACTGTTTTGGAGAGAGAAGTCACCTGTAAAGGTATACAGCAAGTTATATATTATTTGACTGTTATAAGTGCTTGCTAAGATTATATATTCTTTTTCAGCTTACACATCCCTGACACAAACTATGACTTCTGTTTTTGGGATTTAGTGGAGGTTTCACCAAGAATGAATACAAGAGGATATTTCTCAGAGTGAAGAAATACTGAGCACTAACCTCCAAGCTGTTGCGTTCAACTGAACTTGTGTATTATTTGTTATTGAAGCCTCATTTTCTGCCAGATGTTGCTTTTCCAATATTTCCACATGACGATTAAAAATGTATGAAAGCTGAATTGAGAGCTGAGAAGTGAACTCAATCCCTAGAATTCAATCAGAAAAGACAAGGTTAACATAAACTTTTCTAAGCTGTCAGAGAGAAGAGGGAGAGAGGAACCAAGGAAGGATTGAGGGAGAGGGAGAGAGGGTGAGGGAAGAAGGAAGGAAGGAAGGAAGGAAGGAAGGAAGGAAGGAAGGAAGGAAGGAAGGAAGGAAGGAAGGAAGGAAGGAAGGAAGGAAGGAAGGAAGGAAGGAAGGAAGGAAGGAAGGAAGGAAGGAAGGAAGGAAGGAAGGAAGGAAGGAAGGAAGGAAGGAAGGAAGGAAGGAAGGAAGGAAGGAAGGAAGGAAGGAAGGAAGGAAGGAAGGAAGGAAGGAAGGAAGGAAGGAAGGAAGGAAGGGAGGAAGGAAAGGAGGAAGGGAGGGAGGAAAGGAGGAAAGGAGGGAGGGAGGAAAGGAGGAAAGGAGGAAAGGAGGGAGGGAGGGAGGCAGGGAAGGAGAAAGGGAAGAATAATGACAACTGAAAGAGAGGAAGGCTGTCTCCACGATGTTGCAGGAATGAAAGCAATTATTTGGGTGAATAATTATTTTTTCATTAGACCAAAGGGCAGATTTCCCCTGCTGCTGACTCACAGGGGCTCGAGCATGTAAACAGATGAGTCTCAACCAGAACACAAATGGAAATTAAGAAAAGAAAAAAACAAAGCTCACAAAAACTCCCAATTAAGAGTCAACAAAATGTAGCAAGCTGTTCAAGTGACTGGAGATCCATGGTGATATTTATATAATTACGCACAGAGACGCTCACCTTTTTTTTTTCCTACTAACTTTTATGCACAGTCTAGTACATAGATCAACATTATCCCTGCAGGTTCTTGCAGTTAGTTTTGTCCAAAAGGCAGATTTGTTAACCGGTGTGCTGTAAGCCAATCTCACACACAGACAAGATATTTATTTATTTCAAAGTTGATCAAGTTTGAATTCTAGGTGGCCTTCTGCAAAGCTAACACACTCCAGAATTTTTGCTATTTGTTTTACACATATTTTTATCACTTCATTACTCTGATACTACCTCCAGCCTACAACTGGTCAGTTAAAGACAGGACGAATCTTCCTACCTGCAGGCTATGGTAGTCATGCAGATTAGCTACACATTTGTTCAAAATACTCCTATCTTCAAAGACAAGCTTAGTTGCTGCATTGTGATTAATAGTTCCTTTACTTAATCACCTTATCAGTTTCAAGGATGGTCATCTTGACCTAGATAAAAGTACATATTTGCTGTATCTAAGAATATATATAATAGGACTTGTACAAAGATTAGTTCTTACTTGATTGACAACACTAGTGGTGGTTTTCCTACTCCATTATCCTTGAAATACTAAAATTGGACTTCTCTCTTACCACTTACTAAGATATCCTGTACACCCCTTGTGTGTTTCATTCCCGTCTCATAGACATAAAGAACAACCTTGGGACTTGAATGGTAATAGCTGGATGCTACTTATTGTGATAACATCTCAAAGCATTGGATATCTCTGATATATTGAACAAGGAAGATCACCTGGCTGACCATCTCCAGAACATGGTAGAATTGATTATAATAGGACTGGAAGGGCTTGGAGAGGCATGTCAGTGTCAGTGTGATGAAGCCTAAAGTCAGGAAGCTCCAGGGTGTGCCTGGAACTTAAAGTAAGCAAAATTGTTCAGGAGTTTTTGCTCCTCTGGAAGTATGTTTTGATAAACTCAGAATAGAGAAATGTGTTGTTCAAAGAAGGAACTTGGGATCTTCTAGGGAAAACTGAATAAAATGCAGGTTTGGAAACATAAATGTCCTTTGATCATTGTCAAAGAAAACAGATCTTTTTCTCCTATTAGTCCAACAGTTTCCAGTATCTTTTAAAACCTCTAACCCTAATTATGTGAATCTTGTTGATCTGAAACATGCAGGAATGCACTCTTGATAGCCTTTGAGATTTCTTCTTGGAAATGAGTTTGAAAGTTATGAGGAGGGGACATAGAAAAAGCAATAAACTTGCAGACACCAGGTGACCAGGTCAACCCTTAGGAAATCATGCTCAAAATCTGCTAAGAATAGCTCAGACCCTCAGCAATAGGCCTAAAGAACATCTTTAGAGCAGGTCATGAGCATATGAGACCTCATGCTCTGTCTACCTGAGCTGCAATTTGCAGTCCTTGATGAAGTATCAAACTGTGGTAATACAAGACTGGAAAGATTTGAATTCATATAGAAACACAATCTGGTAGTGATAGGACTAGGGGGGAATGGCTTTAAACTAATAGCCAGGTTGTATGTGGCTCTGGGCAGCTGATCTGGTGGTTGACGGCCCCGCACATATCAGGGGGGTTGAAACCAGATGATCTTTATGGTCCTTTCCAACCCATTCTATGATTCAGTTCTTCTAATTCCCTCATGTGCTCACCAATAACATTAACTAGTAATCTTATCATTGCAAACAATATATTGAGCTTCAGATAGGGCTGTCTGAGATCCCTCCACGTTCAGTAGGAAAGAGGGCAATCCAGCAGGTCATTAGAGCTTCTTAAATCGATGCCTTAAAGCCCTTAAATTCTGCAATCTGTCCAAATCCTTCTATTTTTGAACTTGTATCACTTTAATTACAAAAAGCATCCAGACTTGAAGCAAAATTCCATTACGGTAAGTACTGGATGAACAGATTGTTCCTGCAAGAGGCAGTTTGCAAACAGTTTTAAGAGGCACAGACAAGCAGACAGCCGTGTTAGCCCTAAAACAATGACTGCAGTATGCCATTGATTTCCCCTCTGCTATGGTTTTCTACAGTCATGGGCTGTAATGATCATTCAAACAATCACAGAATCACAGAATTGCAAGGATTGGAAAGAACCTCGAGGTCATCAAGTCCAACCCCACTGCCAAAGCAAGTACCCTGCAATAGAATGTCACGTCTTTAGCAAGAAGATGCAAGCATTTGTGTGAATGGTAGATCTGGGACATTGCTTCAGTTATAAAATTCTGTTAGAAGTCTGAGACAGAAAAAGATTTTATTAAAACATTTCTTAAATCCACATTGAACTTTTTAATTTTAGCTTTAGAAACTCTGGTTTCTGGTGTCAGCATCCAGCGGGTCAAAGCTGTACCAAGATCTTGTCCATGAATATCCTAAGGCAGTCTAGTTTAACAGCTGAAAATCTGAAAAATCTAGTTGTTTTTATTTTATTTTATTTTAATATTCTAAAATATATGCAATCTCCAAGATACGCGGTCTCTTCAAGAGATGAGGTTTTGTCAAAGAACAACATGGAAGCCTCTGTACTTCTTAAGCCCATTTACTGGTCCAAACTGCATCAGAAGGAGTCCTTTCTCATAGCCTATTGTGCCCTTATGAAAAGTAATCTACGGCTCAGAAGCCAATGAGATGATTTTATTTTGGTGGTGGCACTCTGGAATAGGTTGTCCAGTGAGGTTGTGAATGCCCTCTCCCTGGAAGCATTAAAAGCCACAGGGGATGGGGCATTGATAAATCTGGTCTAGTGAGAGGTCTCCCTGCCTATAGCAGGGAGGGTTGGAACTAGATGATCTGAAGGTCCCTTCCTTCAATAGCTGTACTATGATTCTATGATTTTATGATTCTATGATCTCTTTCTGCATATACTCTTCCCTTTCTCTAAGCTTTCATTTTGACTGATTAAAAAAAAAAAAAAAAAAGAGCATTATTCACACAGGTAAAGTAGCATCCCTTTAATCAACTTTATGCTTTTGGAGACATTTCAGCCAGCTTCCTCTAATGAGGGTTATAAAAGGAAAATGTCTGCCATGGAGACAGCTGACTATCAAAATGCTTTCTAGAAGAGCCTGGGATGTTTTGCTATCCAGTTAAGAGTTTGTATCAAGATGTACTAGATGACCTGTATATATATATGTGTGTGTGTATATATATATACGTATATATATTTTCCCCCACTAAATACATTTTCTTAGTCCTGAAAAATTCACATTGCCTGGATATTCTGAGAATATAACCCAGTCAGAGTGGAAAACATAATTCAGTGCAAAAGATTTGGAGGCATGCCTTGTTTGAGATTCAGTTTCCATCTTACATACAGACTTTCAATTTAAATTTAGTGTGTCTCTTATAGTCTACTACTCAAAGCCATTAATGTACCTTTCTGTCAAGAATTGAAGGAATTATCAGAACTACAGTTTATTCCTTACCACTCAATGAAGACATTTGATGTTTGCAGGCACTAGGAGTTGTGGACTTGCAAGTCCCTAGAATCCTGCTTCCTTGCATTCTTAGAGCTCTCTTTGTTTTGATAGGACTAGGAGTACGGTTTTCATCTAGCCCTCAGCTGGGCTTTGATTATGAAATATGGTGTTCTTTTGTTTCATTTCATTTAACGTTACATTTCATGTAACGAGGACAAAAGGTCTTAAGTTGTACTAGGGGAGATTCATGTTGGATGTTGGGAAAAATGTATTCTTAGAAAGAGTGGTGAGGCATTGGAACAGGCTGCCCAGGGAGGTGGTAGAAATATGGCCCCCCAAGATGTTCAAGAGATGTGGAGATTTTCACGTTTTTTGGTATGAAATCTGCAGTTGCTCACTGTCAGATACAGAATACAGTTCCCAGATGTTTCATGTTCTGTAATTTCCAGACCTTGGATGACATATTTAAAAGATATATTAACTAACATAGTAACAGTGATAATTAGTGCATGTGTAATACTCGCATGCACTCATATACACATGTTGAAGTTCAACTCTGAGATGTTTCCCAATGGCAGTGAAAGGGAACTCAATGTCTCACGTTCTGATGCCTTATTCTATTACATCTCCATTCACAGACGCTTGAATGAGACATCAACTTTAATAGATGCTAATTAGCTATATAAACCATCCACCATGCAAATGAGCAGTAGAATAATACCGAAAAAGCCCAGTCATAATAACAGTTGGGTCCAAAGATTGAAAAGGGGGAAAATACACTTAAATTTGTAATATTTCAGTTTAATTAAAAATAAAGGAGAAATTATTATTTTCCACTTGGGAATTATAAGCAATTAAGCAGGGTATATAATAAACCTTGGGTCTGAAGTCACTTTGGCTTTTGTATGCCAACTTCTGTACTCCATTCTGTGTTTCATGGGGCTTCATTAGCTGAAACACAGTTGGAGATGTTTGTTGTCAGCTCTTGTTTGATTCTGTGCTTGAATACGAAAGCACAGCCCTCACTAGCAGAGTCTTACTACAAGGAGAACAGGAAACAGGAATCACATTCCAGATTCAGCTCGTGGCTAATATTTCAGTGGGTGCAGATGTTTTGCTTTTTCTTGGAGGACTGGTATGTGGTAACTGGGCAAAGGATGGTAATTAGTCCATATGTGTGGGAGGTGATTTGTCTGGATGCCACCACCAAGGGCTGAGGAGAAAAGTATCATCAGAGAGTTTTGAACAGATTATATGAACACAACTGAGATTTACTGTAGGGTAATTGAAAGTCTTTTGGCATCTAAAGGTGTTGGTCCTATAAGAAAGGACAGATTCTTAAGCAGGATCTGCTGGGGTAGAACCCAAGTGGAAATGGTTTCAAACTAAAAGGAGAGATTTAGAAGGGTATATAAGAAAAAGGTTTGTTACAATAAGGGTAGTAAGACACTGGAATAGGTTACCCAGAGAGGTGGTGGATGTCCCTTAGGTGGAGACATTCAGGATCAGGCTGGACGGGGCTCTGCACACCCTGATCTTTCTGTAGGTGTCCCTTTTCATTACAGAGGAATTGGACTAGATGACCATTAAGGGTCCCTTCCAACTCAAATGATTCTATGTTTCTATGAATACCCCTTTCAGTGTATTTTATCTCACATAAAAGCGACAATCTTCTTGCAGGAGTCAGCAGCAGAGATTATTCTGACTTCAAGAAAAAAAAATAATCCCAGTGAATTTGAGTCTTACAGCTGTTCAGAATAGAAACCTTTTTTGTTTTTAATGTGGAGGCTCTTAGTAAATTGTGCATACAAAAGATTTTGAGCAGATACGTATTATCTGTCTGTATGTATATCTGTCTACTTATCTCTTAGAGACCTATTGCCTTTCTAGAAACTCAAATATGAGCCACTATTCTTTTTTCCATATCACCTTGTTCATTAAGAAAATACAGATGGTCTTGCTTTCCAAGTCAGACACTGAAAGTCAGAATTATTTTTTTCATTCGTTTCTACTTAAAAAAATACATATATATATCGCTATATATACACATATATAGATATTTCTGGAAAAGGCCAGACTTCTCCACAAAAATATTAAGTATTTTAAAAGACTATTATACAATATGAATGTCTACGGCAGAATACATTAAAGTCTTAAGCAATTCATGCTATGCTTTCTTTCACTTCCCACTGCTCCTAATAGCACGCTTTGTTCCATTCTAAACAAGTCTTTCCCATTCTTTGTTGTTTTTACATTTTGCAAATGCTCATA
Organism: Coturnix japonica; assembly: GCF_054131305.1. Classification (NCBI taxonomy): domain Eukaryota; kingdom Metazoa; phylum Chordata; class Aves; order Galliformes; family Phasianidae; genus Coturnix; species Coturnix japonica. Next base: position 1,300,367 of record NC_140664.1, read on the forward strand.
GACAGTTCTGGTCCCTTTAGTCATAGATTAGACAAAATGTGCATATTGTTTCCTTTTAATCTCATCTCTCTACTGACTTTTAAAATACTTCTAGTTATTCTACACCATCCTCTGCAGTTTACCAATACTTGCCTGATATTTTGAAGAGCAGAATTAGCACGATTCCTCAGTGGGAGTCAGATGGCACCAGCACACACAGTCCTTTCTGTTCAGTAGCAGTTTTCAGATAAGCATCTTCTTACTAGTTGCAACAGAGCATAAGACGTTGAGAGGGTTGTTGTAACAAATTAGAGACAAGAATTTGGGTGTTGTTGGTAAAAGGATGATATTTGGGTGCATATGCCTACAAAAGAATAAAAAATAATTGCTCTGGACTCTCTTTAAAGCTAGGTGAGTGAAATGTGTCTTGATAATCACCAGGTAACAGAGCAGAAACAATGATATTACTAACATAGCCTGATCATGACATAAAGATAGCTCTGTATTAGCAGTTGTCCTGAGTCAGCAATCTCATTCGACAACTTCATGTCTTTGGTTCAAATGAAGACTTCAGTTTACATGTAGTCCTCAGTACATGACAGACATGGATCTGTTGGAGCACATCCAGAGGATGTAAATGCTCAAAAATCAAAGTAGTTATGATATCATCTCTGGATTATTTTCTCCTTCTCAACAGAAGGTCCTTCAGCAATGCAAGAGAAGCACATCTGAGATTGCACCAAGTGCTGCCTTATGGAATTTCTTAAGGAAGTAAAGATAGTGAGTGGTGTAATGGAAGATTCATCTGGTCCAGTTTTCCCACTTTTAAAGACAAGCTGTTTTTTCTTCTTCCTTTATGTAGCAGTGAGCACCTTTTTGTGCTGAATTCCCTTCCAGTCTGAGGAGGACTTGAGGGTCTTCTCAAATCTGAATAACTTGATACTAGTTGTTAAAATGGAAGGTGAAAGAAATTCTGGACTTGGGATTTGATTGAAATGGTGATAATCAAAATGATGTTGTAATTCTGGGAAATACATAGAAGTGACTAATTCCCAGCTAGTTTGTAGAAACATAGAATTATTAAGGTTGAAAAAAGGCCTCTAAGATCAATTCCAGTGACCAACCCATTATCGCCATGCCCACTCGCAGAAGCATAGAATCATTAAGGTTGGAAATGAAGCATAGAATCATTAAGGTTAGAAATGATCATCAAGATCATCATGTCTGACCACCAACCAATTCCTACCATGCCGTCTAGATTATGTCCCTCAGTGCCACATTTCTTGGACACCTAAGGACGGTGACTCCATCACTTGCCTGGACAGCCTGTTTCAGGGCATTACCACTCCCTCTGAGAATGATTTTTTCCTAATACCTGACCTTTAATCTGAGATGTGAAAGGCTGTCTGATGAATTAAATAGCCATAGTCTTGAGTTGGAAGGGACCTTAAAGATCACCTACTTCTAACCACCATGAACATGGCTTATTGTTTATATCAGAAAGAAAACCTTCAGTATGGTGTGCTATCTATGTACCTGACATAAAAACATTTGGCTGTTTTGAAAAGCCAGTTTCTGTGGCAATTTTGAGAGATAAGGGTGATCACAGAGGGATTTGGAGAGCATCTTTGTCCATTCAAAAGCTGCTATAGTGTAAGAGAAATAGGAGAAATCAGGAGGATGCAGGAAGGGTTGAAATGGAGGTGCAAGAATGCTGGATGTTTTTTTTGATAGGCCCTATTTTGAGACAGAGAGATGACAAATTGTCTCAGATCGTTACATACAACTGAAACAGGGAAATGGAAGAGAGTTACTGCTGATAGTTACTACTCTGGGTTATGACAATAGCATTTCCACTACCAGCAGTTACTGTACTGCTGTATAAAAGACTAACAATAAAAGAACTCATCTCATGAATTTCAAGTATAAAAGACAAGAAGTCACAGATGCATGAGAAAAATAAGAAAAAATAACAATAAAAAGATTGGTACGAGTTTAATTGCTGCAGATGCTGCATTTTTGCCTTGTTGCCTTGTTTAGATTTCATTAGGATTTCTCCCTGACTAATCCATTCCCACACGTGTTGCTGGGACCAATATGAAGCCATCAAGTTTCTTGTAATCGAGTGTCTTACAGGTTGGCAGAGCACTTCTTGGGGTGATCAGGCTCTCCTCCACAGTCTATTTGGTCAACAAGGAACAGCTTTCACATTTAAATAGATTTTACATGGAGCTGATGCTGAGAGTTTTGCAAGGTAGGTGTAAGGATTACAGTACCAAGATTTGGATTATCACAATATTGTCACTGAGATGAAAGGGACTGAGGAAACTGAGAGAAAGTTTTATTTCCAGACACTTGAGTAAGTGATAAATCTGTGAGTAACAAGGCTGTCCTGCCTAGCTGGCTAACAAATTATATCTCAGATAGGAAAAGACATGAAGAATAAATATTCTCCTTCATATGCCCTGTTTTAAGGAGTTGTGCTGGTAACAAGCTAGTCCATAGTTTTATGTGCTGGTGAGTGCCTTCACAGAGTGGTACAAGGAGTCAAGGCCACATTTGAACCCCAGTCAAGAGGTAATAAAATGGATAGATAAGTACAACTACCCTGAGGATCTCACTCAAAAGCAGAACCCAGAAGAGTAGGGTTGCAATATACTGAAAGAAGGTGCTAAGGAAACCTGTGGCTATGGATGAAAGGTTGGTGATTGACTTGGTGGTCTGATCTAGCTTGGATCTTCCTTTATCTCTCACTTGAATATTAAGATAAATTATATATATATAGCTTAGAGAAAATTTATAGTTATATTTTAAGTATATATATATCATAGAATCACAGAATCGTAGGGGACCTCTGAAGATCACCTAGTCCAAATATATATATATCTATTTACACCTACATACAATATTGTACAGGAAATGTCAGCATCCTTAATAATGTTATTCTGCTAAATAATTTCCCTCATGACAACAACAGAATAAGCAAGTAAATGGTATCTATAATCATCAGCTGTCTCTGCCCACATTCCGGACTGAGGAAAAGCCATTACACAGCTGTGGTTCACACAGTCCTGAGACCCAGCTAATGGGCCATGCTGAGATACAGCAGAGATTCACTCATGCTTGACACTACCAGCACACAGCACTGTGCTTTTGATGCAAAACACTGTTTCATCATTGTCCATCACAGAGAAATGGACTTAACAACATGACCTGGTGTCAAGGGGAAAAACACTGCTAACAGTAGGGAATCAGATACTAGGGAATTGAGTCTCAGTCTACTACCGAGCTAGTATTCCTCATGCCTTTTATTAGTTTAAATACAAATATTCAGACAAAGAGCAGGAGGGCAAAGCAGGAGCAGTAGATGTTATCTTGAAAGGTGTGCTGGTCAACCTCTGTTCTTCTACCTCTGAAAGTTGGTGGCACCTGGAGGTGGGCAGACACTCATAGCTAAGAAAGGTGTTTTGCAGAGTTCCAGCTGGTGAGGAATGTGCTGTGTGAGAGTCAGAACAGATTATACAATGCCAAGGAATTTCCATTGGGTAACAGGTCTGCATTTGAATTGATTTGTACAATAATAGCCAGCCAGCACAAGACATTGTACAATAATAAACAGCCAGCACAAAACAACCTGCCAACTTCCCATCAACGCTGTATTCTTTTATGGCAATACTTTTCTTTTTCTACAGCTTCATGTGCTCCCAGGCAGGATCGTGTAGCAGTTCTGAAATCAATGAAGCATTTGCCATTTTCTTCTTACCTTGCTCGCCTATGGATTTGGCACAACCCCACAGCTCAGAATTTATGCCTATAGATTTCTCTTGCTTGGATATGAAAGAAAATGACACTTTGGATACTCTATACAATAGGAAGAAGAGGGGAAGTCTTCAATGTCAATATGGACAGGTGAGTCATGAGCTCAGAAGGAGGCTTTGCCTGATGGGGAAAGTAAAGGCAGCCACCACCCACTAAGAGCAAGGGCAATACCACAGTCCTACAGTGCTCACTTTGGACACTTTAGGACACTCATTCAAAGCATATCTCTAGGACCCAATGCACCACACCAGCTTCACAGTTAGAATAGGAGCTAAATGTTTATCCCTTGTCCAAACAGTTGAATCTCAGAGCAGGAGAGCAGTCATAAGAATCAGCTCAGAAAATCATAGAATGGCTGAAGTTGGAGGGGACCTCCGGGTCCATCTGATCCAATTTATGCTTGAGTTATGCAGAACAGGGTACCCAGGACCATGGCCAGGCTGCTTTTGAAGGAGACTCCAAGGAGATTACTCAAGTATTTTTCCTACTTAGTTTATTCTTACTGGAACTCTTAGGGACGTGCTCAGTCACATCTAGCTCATGCTACCCCTGTGACGCTGAGATATGCTACTCTAATTAGTTAATGCTTATTAGAAGAAAGGCTTTCTTTCATTAACTTCCCTAATTTTTCATTCATGACTGTTCAGAGTGGGGAAGAAGCAGTTTTAATTTTGTAAGACATGGAAGGCTTTAAGTATTAATCAGGAGATGTATTAAAATCAAAAGACATTGGTTTACAGGTCCATGTAGTCTTATCAGCATGGAGGGACAAGGGAGAGGCTGCTTGGGAACAGCCTGTAGTATATTGGATGGGGTCTTAAAATCACAGCCAGAGAGAAAAAGCTTCCCTGTGCAATAAAGAGCCTTTTTAAAATATTTTATTATTATTATTACTATTATAATGTATGCTCCTGCCTGTATGGATATAGTTATGGTGCTGGAATGCCTCTGCCAAACTCTGAGAGCTACAGCTGATGGGGATAGCACAATCTCAGACTTGTCAGTCCATAAGCATTGCTGCCCTCTCCTGGCTCCAGTGCAGATAAAACAGGGGAAAATCAGCTTAAAACTGGAGTGATAGTCGGGTGCATGGGATGAAAGGCAGAATATCTCCATGCTGATTCTTGGGGACCAGCCTCACCTGTGCTGCATGCAAATTCTCACTTATAATCATCACAGCCACTGGGCTCCCGCTGAGCAGTTCTTGCTTCCCAGGATTTCTGGTGCTCTGAAGGATGGTAAGAATCTGTCTGCAGAGGTTTTCTGGGCTTCTCCAAAGTCTAAGAACAGGGCTGCAGTTTTTTCCCCGTGGAGTTTGGACTTTCACTTAGAAAAATGGAAGGGTTTCACACTGCTGCCAAGATGCTGCTTTATAATGACCCCACAAGCATGCAGTAAGGGATTTGAAACTCGCTTTTTGCATCACTCTCTGCCCTAGGATATGCTCTGTCTTCTCTCTGGGCTTTTCTTTCTCTTTGAAAATGCAAGACAAGGTCTGAAGAAGCAAATAAATTGAGCTAACAACTATTTTCTGTTCCTGAAGCAAAGTAACAACACAGATTGAGTTCACATGGCCAAACTCCTACCCTCCGTTTCACTCTTAAATCAAGGATCACATCATATCCCAAGTACCTTCTGGAACTTATCTTTAACTTGAGATAACTCACAGAGTAAGATGGAGGATAAATAGAGAGGTTGCAAAGGAGAACTCCTTGTAAAACTTCCTGAGGAATTTTTTCCAGCAGTGAAAGGAGAAGTATAAGAGTTTTATTTGTGTCTAATAAGGCTGTTCACCCAGGGTAAAACACATGTTTTGTGGTCTATTATCATGAATCAAACACCTCCAAGAAGATGGAGGTTTTGGACACCTCCAGCAGGATGTTCCAGGAGATGTTCAAGAAACATGGAGATGTGGCATTGAGGGATGTAGATTAGTGAGAGTGCTGGTGATGGGTTGATACTTGGATGAGATGATTTTAGTGGTCTTTCCCAATCTTTATGACTCTGTGGTTCCAGTTCATGTGATGTGGCCTTTGGAAGATGTACTTCACAAACAAATGACTTTGCCCAAGGAAGCCAAATGACTCTGTCTGGGAAAGACCTCAGATGGAAACCAATGAGTAGAAATCCTCTCCTTTCCTTTGCAAGAAAAGGAATAAAACTAGCACTTGAAAATAAGCAAGAAGCTGCACTAATGATCGTTTTATCTTAAGTCAAGCAGCTAAAGCAAATCATCCCACACACACTTGAACCCTGCTGACTGAAGGTCAGCCAAAGGAAAAGAGATCTGTTTAGTGAAAAGGAGAGCTAAGTGGATTAATGATTGCTAATCATATGAAGAATGGAAGAAAAATGAAAGGGCAGTCCTGAAAATAAAAGGAAGCGTCCAAAACCCATTAAGGAGCACTCAGACTAAGGAAGCCTTTGTGTATGAAGCTGTATAGATCTTGCGGCTCTTTATCTGAGTATGAGTCACCTCCATAGCCTCTAATCTTACACGGTTTTATCTCTTAGTCAAATGTGCCCTTCCAAAAAGGTAACAGCTTCTCCACCAGTCCCAAGTACAAATTTATTTACTTGAATCACACATGTATCTTTTACCAGTTTGCAAATAAAGGAAAGAAATTTATTCGTGCAGCAGGTATGGAGATTTGGAAGGGATGAAGAACACATTTAGGACTGGGTCAGCTGAAGCCAAACTCAGTTCCCTCTGGGTTTGCTCCTTCATCCACTGCCACACAGCAAATGCAAAGTGATTCTCTTCCTGGCAGCACAGCCAACAGTCGTGATTCCTTGGAGCTGAAAATAGAACGGTGCTGGCAGCAGCTGATGCTTTTGCTCACAGTTCCCAACTGAGTAGGCTACCTCCAGAAAGCAGATGGCCAGGGAGGAACTCCAGCTATTCGTTTAAAAAGCAGCTCAAAGTCCCCTCTGCCTATTGCTGGAAGAGCTGAAAGAGCTCAGGATTTCATGACACCTAGTGGGCAAGCCAGGCATGGTGATCTGTGCAGAAAGCAATCCTTTGGAATATGCCAAACAGCAAAACGAGCTCAGAGAAGGATGGTGTGGGAATCAATTTGCACTGCTATATGGATCTCCAGGAAGAAAAAAAAGAAAAAGAAAAAAGAAAAGGAAAAAAAAAAAAGCCTTAAAAAAATCATTTTTCTCCCTTGATGGAGTTACTATTTCAGCAGTCACTCTAGGTGGAGATAGGGAAGAAAATAATTGTGCAGAGCATATTTGAAGAAGATAATGCAGTATCACAATGCTTGATGAATATGAGGATACAACAAAAGCTGTCAGGTCCAAGGGTGAGCCCTCTTCAGCAGCCCATCCTGCCTCATGGTTCATATCAGACACATCATGTACAAGAATCAAAGAAAAAGGAAAGGCTTCCTGGAAGAGACTTATGGATGACATATTTTGACTAATGAGCAAGGGAAATCAGGATCATTAGCTAGAAGTGTAACACTGGAATATTTCATCAGTGTGCAATACTCCTGCATCTGGTGTTAGACAGTTAGACAGTAAAAAACTCCATTCATTTTCCCACTCATAGGCTTTTAGCATCTTTTATAGGTTCATCTGCCTTATTTTAGAAGAATTCCCTAGGATGAGGCACCTAAAAGTGCTTAATTGTCTCTATTTACAATAAAAGTTTCCTCTAGTCTTTTATCTGTGGGGGATATATCAACAACTGGCCAGATGAAACCCATCTCAACGGACAAGAGCATCCAGCCCTACCTGCTGAAGAACGCTGCCAGCTTTAATGTGGGTGCCATACTATCTTTTACTGAGCCATTTACTGTCACAAAAGCTGGTAAAGGAAATATCCAAATGCAAAATGGGTTTGCAGGTCTGAGGTCATCTGCTGTATCACAGGGGAATGGAGTGAGAGGGGCTAATGCTGGTGCATCTGGTTGAGGCTTATTCTTAGCAGAGTAAGTCAGTGGTTTTAGGGGACTCCTGGAGATGTGAACAGTGCAACCAGTGGAACAACGTGAAAGCGGTCCAGTTTCATCCTTCAGGGACCCTCTTATGTGAACATCACATCCTTCTCTTTTTTTTTCACTCTTCCCCTATCCCTGTGAATATCTCTAAATACACTCTGACCCTTTTCAAGGGCTTTAATATGTATCCAACCTCTTCACTTTCCATCTCAATTAGTTAATCCATTCTTTACCCTTTCTGAACCTGACTTTTCCTTCCCAGAGCTGTTTCTGTTCCAGAACTTCTGAGTTATAGAGGAAAAAAAATCTTAACAAAACTTACTTTTTTGGGCTAAGCACAAATTAGGCAGCTGAGCAGACATAAATGACTGCTGGTCCAGGGGAAAGTGGATTTGTAACCCAAATTACTCCAGAATAAAAGCATCATCTCCCCTCTGTTCTCTAATTTAAACATTGTGTCCTATTCTTCTTCCGTTTTTATTTGACTAATTCAGTTACCTTAGGTCTAAGGATAAGGAAATCTCATTTGCGTGTTTTAGAGGACATTAATTAAAAGTCCTTTCACTTCAAGGCCTGATGAGGAGCCTCAGTTTGACTGCAGCTCTGGTTCCTCAGAGGGTCATTAATATTGAGCCTGTTGAACTGCACTTGAACGTAAAAGCTCAACAATGAGCAATGGCTCCCTTGGGATACAGCCTAGGAAAAGGAGGGGTGGTGGAATAGGGACAAGTCACACAGCAGTAATCCCAGTTTTAAAAAGGCACATTAGGTTGGATATACAGAAAAAGATTTTTACAGTAAGGGAGGCGAGGAACTGAAACAAGTTGTCCAGAGATAGACACGTGTCCCAACAAATAAGTAGGATATAATGATGGGACAGTTTGTCTCACAAGGCCCAGAATCGTTTGATTTGAGTCTCTATTTGGGCTGTTTTAGCTTTTGGCACAGTTGTAGTGGTAGAGTGATGATAAGAGACACTTATATAATATGCCCTGAAAATCCCTTTTCTCACCCAGATCTGACAGGTGAAAGGCAGGATGCCATTTGTCTCATACACTGTCCCAGTTCTATTTTTCCCAGTGGAGACATGAAGTATTCTCAGTCACTATGTCTGTAGTGTTAATGGCCGCATGCACTGTTTCAGATGAGGTGTTCCACCTTCCAGTTTTAGTGACTGCTTGCTAGTTGCTAGTTGACTTACTGCATTACCTTACAGTCAACTCTTCTGCCAAGAATTTACTCCAATTCTGCTTTTCTTTCTATCTAATAGGTGAGCTTTCTTATGTTTGTTTTTTTTTTTTTCTGGGCTGCACTGTGAGGCAAAGAAAGGTCTTGAAAGAAGATTTCAGCCTGGGCATTCACTTTGCTGTTGCTCAGGTTTGAAGGTTACATCTAGGCTGCTCTGTTTGAAATTTCCAGTACTGTTCTCTGGCTCTCAGGCACAAAATGAGACAATAGGAAACCTACTTATCCTGAAAGCAGAATGATTGTGTGTAAACACCCTTCACCCAAATCATACTTAGTAATTAATTTAGGAGTGTTTTAGCTTGTGAAGGAAAACAAAACAAAACATTAAATGTTCCAGCAATATAATATATTTAAAAAAAAACAAAACAAAAAAACAACTGGGAAAATAACCAGAATTGTTCTTCTGAAGTGGAACTTGAGATGAACTAGTTTGCATACTGCATGGCATCAATTGGTTCCTACAGCTCACATACATGAAAGTTTGGGCTCATGCTGTGGTACAGCAAAATATTCAAGCTCTCCCTTTCCTGAAGAAATCACTGATTCTGATTACTAAATAATCTTGTCCATTTTAGTGGAGAATGGAAGAGTCTGGTCTTCAGTCTGGACCTGGACTGAACCTGACCTGATATAGTTTCAGATTTTGTGCTCTAGGTCATAAAATATTTCAGTTGCTTAGGGAGTAAACCTCACTTGAGAAGCTCTTTTTCAGACCCTTGTTCAGTCCCATTTGGAAAAGAGACCCAAAATGATGAAAAGTGCCTTAAGTGGTAATCTGGTCAATCCAGAATTAAGAAAGAATCTTTCTCTTTCTATGCTTCATTCTCCTTAGAAAGCATTTTCTGGAGGTCTAGAGCTGGGCTTCTGGTATTAAAAACATCTCCTTCAGAAGACAGCAGGAGGCAGAATTTTCCTCTGCAACTCATCTCTCAGTTAACTCTTGAGTGCTATTTATGGAGTTATGTTGTAGCAGTGCAAGGAAGGGTGAAGGACGTTTGCATGCTGCTTGTGAACAGCAGCTAAATTTAAGGCTCTGCTGTGTTTTAGTTATGGTGTGTTTCAGAATGCCACACATAGAAGTCTGCTTAATGAATAATATGGATAAACAGCTATACAAGTGCCTTGTGCTAGCAGCCTAGACAGCCACTTGATGGGTGACATCCTTCCAGAAAGCTGGAGGCTTTTGAGGTTTGTTCATAGAACCATAGAGCCCTAGAACCATTGAATTGTAGAGCCCTAGAAACATAGAAGCATAGAATCATTAAAACATAGAGCCCTAGAACCATAGAACCATAGAATCATAGAACCATAGAGCTCTAGAACCTTAGAAGCATAGAATCATTGAACCATAGAGCCCTAGAACCATAGAACCATAGAATCATAGAACCATAGAGCTCTAGAACCTTAGAAGCACAGAATCATTGAACCATAGAGCCCTAGAACCTTAGAAGCATAGAATCATTGAACCACAGAGCCCTAGAACCATAGAATCATAGAACCATAGAGCCCTAGAACCTTAGAAGCATAGAATCATTGAACCATAGAGCCCTAGAACCTTAGAAGCATAGAAGCATTGAACCACAGAGCCCTAGAACCGTAGAAGCATAGAATCATTGAACCACAGAGCCCTAGAACCATAGAACCATAGAATCATAGAACCATAGAGCTCTAGAACCTTAGAAGCATAGAATCATTGAACCATAGAGCCCTAGAACCTTAGAAGCATAGAATCATTGAACCATAGAGCCCTAGAACCTTGGAAGCATAGAATCATTGAACCACAGAGCCCTAGAACCATAGAATCATAGAATCATAGAGCCCTAGAGACATAGAACCATAGAATCATAGAGCCCTAGAACCATATAGCCACAGAGCCCTAGAACCATAGAACCATAGAATCATAGAGCCCTAGAACCATAGAACCATAGAATCATAGAGCCCTAGGTCTTGAGGTCTTCCTCAAGCCAGCCTCACGATGACTAAGGGAAGGGATTCCTTTTTCAGACACTCCTCAGTATCATACGTGACAAGGAGCAGAACATTATTCTCAGTGCTAGAAGACATGGATTCTTTCTCTTTTGGTACTTTAGGAAAAGTACTTTAGGAAAGTTATTTATTATTTCCAACCACTCGTGCCTGGACAACAGAATGATGTTCAGTTTATTACAGAGTTTTACTACATCCTAGAATAGATGATTCATGTTCTGAATTCTACTCAGTTCATTGACCAGATTGGCTTCAAATATAATGAGAACAAGGATAATCAGCCAAATGGAGACAACTAAGTTGTCCAGATTTATGGAGATTAGCTTTCTTATTGTGTACAGCCAAATACAAATTCCAAGATGTTCAAAGACAATGAGAACAAGATCAACATGTGACAGCTTTTCAGTGTCATAGGCACATGGGTTGACATCATTAGTTATCAGAATACCCAAGATATGACCAAAATTCAGCAGGTAGTATAGGCTACTTCAGGTATTTCTTCCTCCTCATGTACAACCTATGTGCAGTTTCAGAATAGAAACCATTCTGGACTCATTTCAGTGTCTTTCTTGAGCTGGAGAGTCCCACATGAGACACACTAGCCCAGTGCATGTTTTAATGATAGGATGGTGATGGGTTGATGGTTAGTCTACGTGATCTTTGTGGTCTTTTCAGCTTTAATGATTGTATGCTTCTATATGTTGATCTACGCCTTGCACTGTTCAAAATCACTACAGACACAAAGAAAGCATTGAAGATACCTCAGTAAGACTATTAATGCAAATTATAGTATTCCTTTATAGAATGAACTGCAGTGAACTACTTCATGATTGCTATTGCCTATAGAGCTGCAAGCAGACTATGATGTTCCTCATTTTATTCATAAGGAACAGTAAATAAGTGATGTGCCTAATTCTTTGTAGGGTTATTTATATTCATCAAGGACTGTAACTGTAGAAGATATGGACAGTTCCCAGTGCCATTCCTATCCTCCTTACCCCTTTCTGATACTTGGCAATAAATGGCAACTTCTGTTGAAAGTGTCATCAGAAAGGCCAAATACCTTTTAAAATGTTTTTGACAATTAATTTCATGGTGATATTGCTGAGCACCTTAATACACTTTCATTATAACTTGGCCGCTTTGATACAGGTTAAAACCTGGATGAATTGAAATTAATGGGTTGTTTAAGTACCATTCATCAGAAGCCACGGGATGTCTCAGAAGCAGTTTCCTTCACACTGCAAAAGGAAGGGAAGAGAAAGTTCATACTTTAAACTTCCACTTAAAGGGCAGATTAAGAAGAAAGAAGTACGTGGTTTCCTTCTCAGCTTGAAACTTGAATGTGGAACAAATTAATTTGATTTCTTATTTAAAAGTAGAGCACGAGTTGTTCAGTAATCAGGAGGCATTTGCTGCTTCACCTTTCTCTGTGCATATATTTTGTGTGTGTGTGTGTGTGTGTAGTCTGCCTAACAATTAAAGGAGTTGTCAAAGCTTTGGCCATGCTTTGTTTTCAAACTATCTTTTCCACGAGGCGATAGCCTGACTCCACTGACGTCAATCAATGCTTTTGCAGTGGCTTCAAAGGAGCAGGCATCTGCTCCAGCATGCACTCAGGAAAGAAGAATTGCTTTTCTATTCCTCTGTGGGATGCAAGCAAGCATATTCATGTTGCTCTTTCACCCAGCCTGAAGAATCTGGACTGCTTGTTTATCCCAAGCTTGGATAACTTCCATCTGCAACAACTGGTCCAGGATTGCTAACAGTGTATTTTCATGTGGCCCCCATGTCACATACTTTATGTTTCTGACCAGTGAAGGATGAACATCTTCTCTGAGTGATTAAAAAACAAAGAGGGATGATGAAAAAAAAAAAAAGTAGTGACAAGATGAAAGCTTGGAATGATGAAAACAATCCTGCTGCTGAAATGTCTCTGCTGTTAACCATTTGTAAGGCAGTCTCTGGGTATGTTCCACCTGTACTGCATCCTGGCCTGGAGCCCCCAGTAAAATAAAGGTGTAGAGCTCTTGGAATGAGGGCCACTAAAATGATCAGAGGGCTGGGGCACCTCTTCTATGTAGAAAGGTAGACGGAACTGGGCTTGTTTAGCTTGGAGAAGACAAGGCTCCAGGGAGACCTCATTGTGGCCTACCAGTACTTGAAGGGAGCCTATAAACAGGAGGGTTGCAACTGTTTACAAGTAGAATAGGACAAGGGGGGATGGTTTTAAACTGAGAGAGGGGAGGTTTAGGTTAGATATTAGGAGGAAGTTTTTTACACAGAGGGTGGTGATGCACTGGAACAGGTTGCCCAAGGAGGTTGTGGATGCCCCATCCCTGGAGGCATTCAAGGCCAGGCTGGATGTGGCTCTGGGCAGACTGGTCTGGTGTTTGGTGACCCTGCACATAGCAGGGGTTTTGAAAGTAGATGATTACTATGATACTTTTCAACCCAGGTCGTTCTGTGATTCACCTTTCTACTGATATCAGAACATCTCAGGTCCATAGCACAACTGGAACTTGATAAATTTGGACCAGTCTCTGAGCAACTGATCAAGCTGTAAGTGTCCCTGCAGGGGAACTGGACCTAATGGCCTTTGCAGGTTCCTTCATTCCTGGAGGATTCAAGAGAAGTGTAGATGTGGCACTTAGGCCCATGGTTTAGAGGGTATGGTGGGGATGGACTGACTGTTGGACTAGATTATCTTGGAGGTCTTTTCCAACATTAATAATTTTATGATTCTTTGGTGTCTGAGATAATGAAAGGTCTTGTGCATGGAGGAACCTGCCATTTTGCTCCGATGAAGTGGAAAGTCATTCTTTCTTGATGCTGCCTGCATTGGGCACCCAGCAGAAAGGCTGGAAACACAAGCTGGAATTACTTGTGCTTATATAATCAAGCTGTGCCTGTGCAAAACTGCTTCTTAATGACTCATCAAACTGCACTGTTTGTCTTCTCCTGCCAATCAGCTAACTAAAAGCAATTGTTAGACCTCTGATTTCTTCCAGGCAGCCTCCATAAACCTTTTCAGTTTTATTAGCTGTTTATAAATTATACTGAAATGCATCAGACATCCACTGTTACAAAATACCAGTAATTGCTATTTGGAATAAAGAGCAGTGCATGAAAACATATATATGTATTTTAAAATGCACCTGAGGCATGTTATAGTCATTGCATAATATGTTTTGAATTAATAAGAAGATACATTTTGTATAAAGACAGTGCTTAAACTAGTCTTCACTTACTGATTTATTGAATGTAAATGTTTACACATCCAGTTTATATCCTAGGGCTAGTATTAATACAGTCAAAACAAACCTTGTATGGGGAATGCACTTATTTGGGAAAGGTAACATTCTCTTCTCCCTCATGGTGAAGTAAAGCTGACATATCTCTCTTGGCCACATTAAAATAGCAATGCCTTATCTTTGCTGTCAGAATAGCACTTAGCTGAGGGAAAATGGATTTACACAAGCTCAGAATGTGCATTTCTTTTCATTTTGCAGACAAATTAACTACATGTTTGAACAGCATTCACAGGGAGATGATAGTTTACCTGTCATTTGATTTCATCAAGATGTACTGACCTAAATGCCCCCAAAAATGGAAGTAAAAGCAATGATTTGTGCTGGTACAGTTAGATATCATGGGTGTGGTTGTGTATACACATGATATATGTATGCAGTTGTATATATATTGTATTGGAGAATAGCTTAGGTTGGAAGGAACCTTCAAGATCACCCAGTTTCAATATCTCTGCCATGGGCAGGTTTGCTACCCACCAGGTCTGGCCCCATTCAACCTGGCCATGAACACCTCCATGAATGAACACCTCCATGAATGAGTATTTTTTTGCTCAGGTAGTTGAAAAGGTTTGAAGCAAATGATACACTGGTGGATGTTATATAGATTCCACATGATCTACATTCACTGTCTCTTCATTTAAACATTTTTACTTTAATTATTTATTTATTTTTAAGTAATTAGCTAACAAGAATAGTTTAAAATCACCGAGATACTGCAGTCATTTGCTATACAGGTAACAGTTTACACTTCAAAAAGACATATATTTAAATTTCAAATATCAAAGGACTTGGTTTTTTTCCCTCTTTTTTTTTTTGTGTGTGGGGGAGGTCTATTTCATTATATCTTCCTATTACTTTATCTTTCTTTTTTACTTTTTTCTCTGAAATAAAACTTTGATTTGTCAGGATTGTGAGAGATCCTCACATGAAACAGGGATGGCTGCTCTCAGGAAATATCATGAGAAGTACTAAACAGAATAAATTTGCTCTATAAGAGGTCTCTACGGTCACAGCATTGCCTTGAAGAAGAGACAGATGAGCACTGGACAGAGCAGTAGTTAAATGTTGCAGGATTCTCAGGGTGCACAGAGTTATCAAAGCTAGCTTAAACCTTCCATGATGCACAAAGCTAACAGTATCTGCAAAATCCCACAAGAAGGATAAATTAGCTCATGCTTCATTCCATCCTGTCTCAGTTAATACCCTGATACTTGAGTTAATGAATTTAGAATAAACTTGAATGCATCTTGGAGGCTCTGGGATTTGAAGACCTGGTTCCAGCTTTCAGCTTGCTGAAAGACATCCTATGTAACAATGCATTTCTTTGCATTTAGATTTCTCCTCTCCAAATGAGCATATTGGCACATTTTTCAATACAGTCTTGCAAGAATGAACTGCACATCTGAAACATGCTTGGATACTCAGTAAACAGCAGATAATATCTCTAGACAAAGATGAAAACAACTGGTTTCATAATTGAAATAGAGGTGAGGGTCAGCAAACTTGCAGTGTATTTTGCCCCCAGTGACACACAGGACAAGGGATGGCTGTCTTTGCATGCAAGTATCACCTCCTGAGTCCTTCTTTGGTGGCTAAGCATACATAGGGTTGCAATATGTTTTTTTTTTGTCATAGAATCATAGAATTATTTGAGTTGGAAGGGACCGGATGACCTTTAAAGGTCATCTGGTCCAACTCTCTTGCAGTGAACAGGGCTACATACAGCCAGATCAGGGTACTTAGAGCCCAGTCCAGCCTGACCTTGAATGCCTTTTGACCCCTGAAGGACAGAAGGCATCAGGACATGAGTCTTCAGGATTTACTCACTTCTTTGTATTTGGATGTGAGTTTGTCACCAATTTTGCCTTCCTTATGATCCCTCACCTGGCCTTTTCTTCTTCTGTTGCATCCACACTTACTGTTCCCAGTCATTATCTGTTCATATTAATTTCAACATCTCTATTGCAGTTCTTAATCTCAAGTCAACAAGTCATTTTTCTTTTGCTGTTTTCCACTTTGTCCTGTCCTTTATCCAGTAATGAGCTAAGCCTGACTAAACACTATCTGGAAGAGGGTAAGGAAAAGCAAAGGGGCAGCAGCCCAACAACCTTGTGAGGAATGGATAAAGCTGGAGCATAAGCACTCATATTCATAAAGTCTGAGATTGCAGGATAGCTCTGGATATCATCTGATCCAACTCTCCTGCTATAGCAGGTCTTTCTAGAGTAGGGTGCCTGGGACTATGTCCAGACCATTGGTAAACAGCCTGTCTTGGCCTGGGCAGGAATGCCAGAGAGAAAAGAAAACTCACAGCTCATGAAATATTCAAATTACCTCTCAGAAAATACTCTTGACCTGTTGTTTCCCTGATATACCACAGCTTGAAGTCTCTGCCCTGCAGAGTCATTTTCCCTGAACCCTTCAGCAGAAACACAGGCTGTGAATTAGCTGTTGCCTTTGCACTGGGAAAACTTCTGTCTTTCAACCAAAGGTTATACTTCTGAGGGCTGAGGTTTGAATTAAACGCTTGTTCCAGAAGCATTGGCACAGAAGAACAAAACATTAGCATCATATTTAAAGGCAAGCTGTGGTGGAAAGGGGCAGAATCTCCATAGGTAGATGCTTCAAATTTAAATCAAAGAGAATTTGTGAGACACTAAAAGAGCATTGGAAGAAAACTTGATAACAAAAATGAAAATAATAATAATAATAATGAAACTAGAAGAACCGTTGCCATCTGCCCTGTTGCTCAAAGGTGATATCAAAGCATTTTTCACTTTTATTAGGCTGCAGACAGATTTTGTTCTGACTTTCTTAAATAGATCAGTCTTTGAGTTAAGAGTGCCAATTAGCTGCTGTTTGCAGCCGACATGGACACAGGTCTGCCTGGGAAGAAAACAGACCTGGTAGTTGCCTCTGACACAAAGTGCCCTGTTTTTAAGTCCCTGACAGTCACACAGAGGGAAGCTATTAGAGTTTTGCTTGTTTCTGCCCAGTCTGATGTCAGTTTACAATTAATTTACAATTAAAAAGAAGGATTTCATTGAGCTCACAGTAATTCTGCATGAAACATGGGCAAGTCAACCAAGAAGCCTGAATAATGCAAATTTTTCGTGTGAAAACAATGTTTTTCGGCAAAGACACAAATCTAACCCTCCCTTTGCATTGCCGGCAGATTGTGGCCTGATGTTTGGTGGAACAAAACAGGACACTGTGAAAATCTTATCAAAATACTCCTTTATTAGTAATAATATCAATAACATTGTTTCTGTGGGCAGCATTCTTGGTGTCTGTCTGGTGTTCATAGAGTCCCCAGAGGTGACATTCTGATAAAACGTGCATTTTAAACACAAATCCCACTGATTTTTTTTACTGTTGTGATGCCTTCAATCGCTTGTGGCCAATAGAATCTCTGGGGAGCAAATAAAACTCTCTACAACTGCTTAAGAGGAGGTTGTGGTAGGTTGAGGTAGGTATCAGCCTCTACTCCTACATAATTAGTGACAGGCCTAGAGGGAATGGCCTCAAGTTGTACCAGGGAAGGTTCAGGTCGGATATTAGGAAAATCTTTGTCTTCAAAAGAATAGTCAAGTGCTGGAATGGGCTGCCCAGGGAGGTGAGTGAATCACTGTCCCTGGAGATGTTCAATAAATGTTTAGATGGTACTAAAGGGACATGGTTTAGTGGGGAAATATTGGTGATAAACGGATGGTTGGACTGGATGACCTTGGAGTCCTTTACTAACCTTTGTAAATCTATGATTCTGTGATTGTAGAAGGTGGTTGTCATCCCAGATCTCTGAGTTATCTGCTGATAAAACTGGTGGTGAGAATATTTAATGCTCTGCATCCATTCCAGCACCTGGTGATTACTTGAAATCTTTTCCACTTTTGTTATCAAAATAGAGCCTGCTAAAGAGTCTGCCCTCTTTGTTCTCATAGCCCCCTTTTAGATACTGAAAGGCTGCCTTTAGGTACCACCAGAGCCTTCCTTTCTCCAGGCTGAATAGCCTCACCTCTCTTAGCCTTTCCTTATAGGAAAGGTATTCCATCCCCTGGATCACTTTCATGGCCCTTTTCTGAATTCACTCCAACAGGTCCATGTCTCTCCCATACTGAGGACTCCACATCTTGGTAGTGTACTCCAGGTGAGGTCTTAACCAGCAGTAGAGGGGTAGGACCACTTCCCTCACCCTGCTGGCCACATTTCTTTTGATGCAGCCCAAGATACGGTTTGTTTTCTGGGCTGCAAGGGTACATTGCTGGCTTATGTCCAGCTTACTATCAGCATCTGTAGGTCTTAGGCTTACCACTGAACTTCTTTCATCCCCCTATATAGCTCCATTTGTATGCAGTCTCTCTCTCACACTCATTCAGTCTGGAATGAGTCCTGTGGATGGCTGATGTGTTTTTCACTCATTTCTACTTGCTTACCTGTAAAACTGTCTAGCAAACCTAGTCCAAGATGAAAATTAGAGGTTGTATGCAAAGCGAATTTTGCATCCTGAAGAAAAGGAAGAATAAGATAGGAAAGTGAAAAGCAAATTTTTGCTTTTTTTTAATAAAAGAAAAAATGCAAAGTTAATTTTCTGGTACACAAGCTGAACTGGACCATCCACCTGCTTCCAATGAATAATAAAGGGAAAGCTGTGAGCTGGATTGGACCTAAGCACAATCACTTTCCAGTAGCTTCAGGGCTGCTCGGGGACCTTCTGAGATAGATAGTTACGCCCATGTTGCCTGGGCAGAAAGCCACCAAACATCCCACATATTTTGCTCTCATGAAACAAACTGCCTTCCAAGGTCAAGAAAAAGAGAGATGGCCAGAAAGGAAGGAGGTGCTGGAAGGTACAAGGGATGCTTCAGATCTTCTCACAATGGTGCAATCAAAGGCAGGATGGCCTGGGGACAATTGCATCTGCCAGCGAAGTCAATTCTTGGCTGCCATTCCAGTTCAGGGAGTTCTCCTTCCCTGTTCTCCTGGTAATTACCCCCTGCAAAAGCATCTCACTGCCAGTGTGTTATTTGTTCATTTAATACTCCCTGCCTATCTCCTTTTGTTTTTCCTTCCCCAGTTTCCACTGTATCTCTTCCCCTTGTTTGTCCTCAGCCGCTTTTGTTTGAATTAAATCTCTTTTATTTGCTCTCTGGGGGAAGGAGGCTGCTCAAGCTCCGTTTGCCTTACAGCAGAGGCATAACAAAATGGGAAGTGTTGGGCAAGCAGTATTTCATCCATCAGCGCTATTAACTTCGAAGCAGTGCCCTTTGATTTTCATTCTTTCCATGTTTTCTCCTCATTGTATAACTAATTCTTTGATATTCCCTACATCACTAATTCAATTTCTACTTATTACACCCTACACACCAGTATTTTTCAGCCTCTATAAAAGATATTTATATTCTCATTATTACTGGGTATAACTTCTAAGAAGATTAAACATCAAAAACAGTTTTCATAATGTTGCTCCTATGAACAGCTGCTATCAGGGGATTATGGGAAAAATCATTTTGCTTAACCCCAAATGATGCATTCACAAGGACACAGGAGCATGAGCACACCTGCTAATACACCCACATATAGGCATGCATGTGGATCTTCAAGATGTGCAATTACGGTGATCCACGTGTTCAGAGGGAAACATGAGAGTTCATCTGTGATCTGATTTTGGGTGGCTCCATGTTGAGCCAGGAGCTGGACTCGATGATCCACATGGGTTGCTTCCAATTGGGATATTCTATCATTTTAACTCAATGACGTAAAAAGCCATTACCTATTTGTGAAGCTTGCTGGCATTGCTTTAAAGGTGAGAAGTGGAAAGGAACTTGCACTGAAAAAGCTATTCAAACAGCTCCTGTCAGACACAGGTTGTACAAGGAGAAACCTCTCATTGCATGAGCTGCATTTCCACTAGAGGGCTGGAAAAGCAAAGCTTGTGCAAAGTGCAAAAATCAACATGTAGAAACTTCATTTATTACTCATACTCTGAGAGTCATGCAAACTTAAAAACAAACAAAAATAATCCAAAACATTATTTTAAACATTTTCTTACTTCATATTTTAAAATGACATCCAGAAAGATTTGACATACGTGCCCACAATGACACTGCACATGGAATTAACAGGACATCAAGCAAAGGCTGTGGCACATTGGAAGAAGTGCAAAAAGCATTTGTTTATGCCTCTGAGCAAACTGACCTAGCTGTAGATGTCCCTGTTCATTGCAGGAGAGTTGGACTGGATGACCTTTAGAGACCTCTTTCAGCTGAAACAAATATAAGATAATGACTTGAAGTCCAGAAACAGGATAAAACTTTCTGACATTAGACATAACTAGTTCCTGCCCATCCATATTATCTGTCCACGTCCTCTAATGCTCTTCTTCCATCAACTTACCTATTAATATTCCTAATTATTTAAACAGTTTTAGTACCATCTGTTTGCCTGCCTATGCATTCCTCTGGGATTTCACTCCAAAGCCTGTGTTGCTGTTGCTCTCATACCTAGCTTTCTGCATAAAGAACAGATTTGGGTGCATTTGAGGCTTTTTTAAGGAATGCTGCAGATAAACCAGTCTTTTTTCTGACTATCCTTGACCACTGGTTTGAATGTAAATGGATTTGAAATGACGATTTGGCTTTAGGCAGGTGCTGTGTCTAATGTTAAATGTGAGGACAAGAAGGGCTGTTTTTTTTTCCTAAGGGCTTTGGAAGAGATATTGCCAGGAGCTACTCACAGACTGGAATAGATGGAAGCAAGTTGGACTCTGTGATCTCTAGAGATCCCTTCCAACCCCTACAATTCTGTTATTCTGTGACATACTCTCATACTGTATTTCCAGATTTTCAGGGTTAAAGGTGCACTGTTATGAGAGCCAAGATCTTCACCATTACACAGAGCTGTAGAGAGAAACCCTGTTTACCAGCAAGAAATAAAGAAGCGTCACTAATGAATTGCCGCTCTATGATTCCTATTCCCTTAAGCCTTGCAGTTAATTATGATATTAACTGTTGCTGTTATATTATGCTGACATTTAGAGTACTCCAAAATTGGCACAATGTGCAAAATGGGAGAATTAAGCACAGAGAAGCTAACTAGTGATGCTTGGGCAAGGAGGGGGGGATTGCACTTTGCTGACAGGAACGGATGGCTGAACTTTTTCTGTATTTGCTTGTGATGCACAGGTTGTTAGAACTGGCAGATTTTATGCAGAAATGCTACCATAGTGGAGGATGTCACGGGTTACTTAGATTTACCTATGCCCGTGACAGGGGAAGCCACCCCACGCCCCCCCCCCGGGGCCCGGAAAGGAGGGGGAAAAGGGGAGTGGGATAAAACAGTGACAATCTAAGGAGGAAAAACTTATTTTACTAAATATGATATCGAAATACAAGATAACACAATATAATATAATTAAGGCTAACAAAATCGAACGAAACAGAGAGAGAGAGTCTCCGAAAACCGAGAGGCCTACTGTGAACTCTAGGCGACACGGCTGGAACGCTTCCCACTCTCCGAGAAGTTCGAGAGAAGAAGGAGGGCACTCCAGCCTGGGAACGAGATTATATAGAGTCCTGGTCCCGTGACTTATTGTTACTCCTGTTGTTCTCTGGGATATGTAGTCTTCTTTTGTGGACTGCACATTCAACAGAAGTATCCATACTTGACATGATGTTATGATGTGGAATACTGATAGCAAAATTATAAAATTACAAAACCATGACATTCCACCCCTTATTCTACATTATTACATCATGGTTAATATATACATATATATACATATATATACACGTATGTAAAATTGTGATAGCTAAATAGTAGAATTGCATGTAACATAACTAAATGTACAACTATAATAACTAAAATACACTACACATGCAAACATATATATATATATATAGATACATAAAATTATTGACTGCACTCCCCCAGCATCAAATTCCCTTGTGGCACACATTGAACATCCCCATCCTTCTGCATTACCCACCAAGTGCACCCAGGTCCCTGGGCAAAGACAGTTCCACGGATAGGTTTGCCCTTTCCAGAAGCTGGAAGGACCCAAACAGCTTTTCCCAACATGTTCTTTACATGTATAACAGGGACCTTATCTCCTTCTACAGTGTGTAGGGGGCTAGATTGACTAGGACCATCACGATTGACAGATCCTCTAGTATTGACCAACCAAGTGGCTTCTGCCAGATTCTTCTCCCAGTGCTTAAATGTTCCACCACCCATTGCTTTCAACATAGTTTTCAACAACCCATTATATCGTTCAATTTTACCAGAAGCTGGTGCATGGTAGGGAATATGATAAATCCACTCAATGCCATGATCTTTGGCCCAAGTATTTATAAGAGAATTTTTGAAATGTGTCCCATTATCAGATTCAATTCTTTCTGGGGTGCCATGTCGCCACAAGACTTGTTTCTCAAGACCTAATATGGTGTTTCGAGCAGTTGCATGGGGTACTGCGTATGTTTCAAGCCACCCAGTGGTTGCCTCTACCATAGTGAGTACATAACACTTACCACTGCGAGATCGTGGCAAGGTGATATAATCAACCTGCCACGCCTCCCCATATTTATACTTTTGCCATCGCCCTTCCTCCCAGAGAGGTTTCATCTTTCTGGCTTGTTTAATTATGGCACATGTTTCACAATCATGAATAATCTGCGCAATAGCGTCCATGGTTAAGTCCACCCCTCGGTCTCTGGCCCACTTATATGTTGCGTCTCTTCCTTGATGGCCTGAGGTCTCATGAGCCCATCGAGCTAGAAATAATTCACCCTTATTCTGCCAGTCCAAGTCAATTTGAGCCACCTCAATTTTGGCAGCTTTATCTACCTGATGGTTGTTTTGTTGTTCTTCAGTAGCCCGACTTTTGGGCACATGTGCATCCACATGACGCACCTTTACAACCATATTCTTTGTTCGGGAAGCAATGTCCTTCCATAGTTCAGCGGCCCAAACAGATTTTCCCCTCCGTTGCCAGTTATTTTGTTCCCACCGCTGTAACCACCCCCATAAGGCATTTGCCACCATCCATGAGTCAGTATAAAGATACAGCATTGGCCACCTCTCCCGTTCAGCAACATCTAAGGCCAGCTGGACAGCTTTTACCTCTGCAAACTGACTTGATTCTCCCTTACCTTCAGTGGCCTCTGCAACCTGTCGTGTGGGGCTCCACACAGCAGCTTTCCATTTGCGATGCTTCCCTACAATGCGACATGATCCGTCAGTGAATAGGGCATATTTCTTTTCATTTTCTGGTAATTCGTTGTATGGAGGGGCCTCTTTAGCACGTGATACCTCTTCTGCTGGTGATGTTCCAAACTTTTTATCTTCAGGCCAGTCCATGATTACCTCTAGGATTCCTGGACGATTGAGGTTTCCCATTCGCGCTCGCTGTGTAATCAGCGTAATCCACTTGCTCCAGGTGACATCGGTAGCATGATGGGTGGAGGGAACCTGTCCTTTGAACATCCAGTTCAGCACTGGCAGTCGAGGTGCCAAAAGGAGCTGTGTTTCAGTCCCGACTACTTCGGAAGCAGCCCGAACCCCCTCATACGCGGCTAAGATCTCCTTCTCAGTTGGAGTGTAGCACTCTTCAGACCCCTTATATGATCGACTCCAGAATCCCAGGGGTCGGCCTCGGGTCTCTCCTGAGGCTCTTTGCCACAAACTCCAAGTGGGGCCTTTCTCTCCAGCAGCAGTATAGAGGATGTTCTTTACATCCTGTCCAGTCCGTACTGGCCCCAGGGCTACAGCACGGGCTATCTCTTGTTTAATCTGTTCAAAAGCCTGCTGCTGCTCAGGGCCCCATGCAAAATCATTCTTCTTCCGCGTTACCTGATAAAGGGGGCTTACAATGAGGCTGTAGTTTGGAATGTGCATCCTCCAAAAGCCCACTGCACCCAGGAAAGATTGTGTCTCTTTCTTGCTAGTTGGTGGAGACATGGCAGTGATTTTGTCGATCACATCTGCTGGGATGTGACGACGTCCATCCTGCCACTTTATACCTAAGAACTGAATTTCCTGGGCAGGTCCTTTTACTTTGCTTCGCTTAATAGCAAAGCCAGCTTGTAGAAGAATCCGGATTATCTGCTCTCCTTTTGTGAAAACTTCTTCTGCTGTATCACCCCACACAACAATGTCATCAATGTACTGCAGGTGTTCAGGAGCACCACCCTGTTCCAGTACAGTTTGAACCAACCCATGGCAAATGGTTGGGCTGTGTTTCCACCCCTGGGGCAAACGGTTCCAAGTATACTGAATGCCCCTCCAGGTGAAGGCAAACTGTGGCTTGCATTCTGCGGCCAAAGGAATAGAAAAGAAGGCATTGGCAATGTCAATGGTGGCATACCATTTGGCTGCTTTTGACTCCAGCTCGTACTGGAGTTCCAACATGTCCGGCACAGCAGCGCTCAATGGGGGTGTGACCTCATTCAGGCCACGGTAGTCTACTGTCAGCCTCCATTCTCCACTGGCTTTACGCACTGGCCATATGGGGCTGTTAAAAGGTGAGTGAGTTTTACTGATCACTCCCTGATTCTCCAACTGGCGAATCAAATCATGAATGGGGAGCAAGGAGTCCCTGTTGGTGCGATACTGCCGTCTGTGCACTGTCTTTGTAGCAATCGGTACCTGCTGCTCTTTTACTCGTAGCAGCCCCACAACAGACGGGTCCTCTGACAGGCCAGGCAAAACAGACAGCTGCTTAATGTTGTCCATGTCTACAGCAGCTATCCCAAAGGCCCATCGATACCCCTTAGGATCCTTGAAATGCCCCCTTCTGAGGTAATCAATACCCAGTATACATGGAGCCCCTGGGCCAGTCACAATAGGATGTTTTTGCCAGTCTTTGCCAGTGAGGCTTATTTCAGCCTCCAGCACAGTCAATTCTTGAGAGCCCCCAGTCACTCCAGAAATATGGATTGATTCTGTCCCTTCATGACTGGAGGGCATTAGGGTGCACTGTGCACCGGTATCCACCAGCGCCTTATATTCCTGTGGTTCTGATGTGCCAGGCCATCGAATCCACACAGTCCAATAAACTCTATTATCCCTTTCCCTCCCCTGACTGAGGGCAGGGCCCCTCTATTGGTTACCTGTGATGACTGGAGCAACTCCACTGGTGGTTGGTATGTCTAGTAGTTCTTTCACCCGTGCTCGTAGTGCAGACGTGGGCTGATCATGCCACTTCCTCATGTCTTCTCCACGGTCACGTAGGTAGCGCCACATGGAAACACGCGGTGCAATCGTACTGTTGTTCTTTGCTCGAGCTGGGAAGCGTGTGCGTTTAACAGCTGAGACTTTTGATGATGCAGGTGGGGAGTAGGACTGGACTAGTTTGATCAGATCCTTCATTAGACCTGGTGGCCCGTACGAGGATTGACCTTCATCAGTTGTTTCTGATACTATTACGGGATCATTACAATTAGTTGATGGAAACAATTTCTTGCACATTTCATCTACTCGGTTTTCTAGCCGTGAGATGGCAGAAACTGCGGCATGCAGTTGGGGGAGCTGCTGATCGATGGTTTGAAGCATTATAATCAGCTCAACAACTCGGGGCCATCTGTCCACGAATCCTTTAGATCCTGTTACCAATGACTGTGCAATTCTCTCTGGTGCTGTACTTGTGATTTTCTGCCACATGTCAGGATCGGCCCTCACTCTCTCAGGGTCAAGTTCGCTTGGATCAGGGCTGTACAACATTTTCGCCATGGCCAATTCCCTCAGGCGCTGAATACCTTTTTGGACGGTATTCCAACTATCAAATTTAGGCTTCAAAGCATCCTTATAGGGGTACCTTTCTCTCACGGCTTCTAACAGCCGCAACCAGAGAGTAGCAGCTCCATCCGAACATCTGCTAATCCCTCTGTCGATACCTGCATCTTGGGCAATGCTTCCTAGTTGGCGAGCTTCATTACCATCTAGAGACAAGCTGTTGGCCCCATTGTCCCAGCAGCGAAGCAACCAAGCAAGGATACCTTCATCTTGACGCCGTGTAAACTCCTTTCTTGAGCCTTGGATTTCAGTCAGCTTCAGAGGTCGACAATAGGTGATTTCCTCCTCATCATCAGTCTCTTCTTCATGCCTCTTGGTTTTTGCCTTTGCTTTTTTCGGTACTGCTCCATGCCCGGCACCTGGGTCTTCTGCTGCCCCCCCCTGTGCTTCTCCTTCTTTTCGTTCTAGACGCGTGGACACCCGTTTCCATTTCTTGCCTTCCACAGGGGCAACTGATATTGCTACTGATGCCTCCTGTGACTGATCAGAATTAACTTGGGCTTGAATCTCAGATCGGAAACTCTCTCTCTCCAGAATAGTATGATACAAAGCACGGTATGCATAAGCCAAACCCCACATAAGGTTTACCTCCTTAGATCTCTGACCCAAATACTCACTTAATTTCTTAGGGTCCCTTAGGTGTTCAAGAGTGAAATCCCATGACACTGCGGGTCCCCATGCTTCTAAGACTTTTCCTAAACCTTTCCATATTCCCTGCCAGTCATCATTCTCTGGTTCTGGAGGAGACTTCCGCATAGAACGAATGCATAGGAACATATATGCATGCATTGATAGTGATAACATGAATGCAAGTATGAACCCTATCTCAGTTATTGAAAAGCGTGTGGAAATCTGAGAGTACAACCTAAATAAAAAGGGTTTTTTTAGCCTGTACAATGAATTAAACATGGTGGTGTTTGTAAAATTGCCTGTTCCATCTGGGATGCAAGTATTTGTAAAATTGCCTGTTCCATCTGGGATGCAAGTATTAGTAAGATTCACAATTGCATCTGAGGTGTAGATGCCAAAATTCTGACCATACCACATCTCGTAAAAGTACCAGGCAGGTGTCTCCATCAGTATCCACCTTATTAGGCTATATATCTGCACAATTCCACAACACCAAATTATGGTGTTAATAGTTGACCAATACTTTAAGAAGATCATAATTGCTTTCAATCCCTTAAACAGAGCAACTGGGATGAAGAGTGGATTCATAGCTGGCAGGCTCTGTAAAAGTCAGAGCTAGCTAGCTTTGCTCTAAGGGAGAAAGAAATCCCTTTGTTTTCTACACAAAAGTTAGATAGCAATGCTGAGAATGTGCAGCAGCCCTTAATGTTGACAATTTGTCTGGTATTTCAAGGTCACGTTCTCCGTGAACAGCTACGGAAAGATAACACTCCGAACACTCCCGTAACGAAGCTCTTTAAGAGCAAAGAGAGAGTTGTTCTAAAAGCTAAAAAGCTCTATGCCCGCATTCTCCACCAAAAAATCTGTCACGGGTTACTTAGATTTACCTATGCCCGTGACAGGGGAAGCCACCCCACGCCCCCCCCCCGGGGCCCGGAAAGGAGGGGGAAAAGGGGAGTGGGATAAAACAGTGACAATCTAAGGAGGAAAAACTTATTTTACTAAATATGATATCGAAATACAAGATAACACAATATAATATAATTAAGGCTAACAAAATCGAACGAAACAGAGAGAGAGAGTCTCCGAAAACCGAGAGGCCTACTGTGAACTCTAGGCGACACGGCTGGAACGCTTCCCACTCTCCGAGAAGTTCGAGAGAAGAAGGAGGGCACTCCAGCCTGGGAACGAGATTATATAGAGTCCTGGTCCCGTGACTTATTGTTACTCCTGTTGTTCTCTGGGATATGTAGTCTTCTTTTGTGGACTGCACATTCAACAGAAGTATCCATACTTGACATGATGTTATGATGTGGAATACTGATAGCAAAATTATAAAATTACAAAACCATGACAGAGGAAAAGGGTAGAGAAGGAGAGGATAATTTACATAATAAAATTCTATCTAGATAAAACTTCTATGAACAAGCACTAAGGATTCTGGTTTTGGAATTACACAGCTCATCTCAGTCTGTAAGAAATGCAGGCATTCATTTATTTTCTCTCCCTTCAAAGCAATTAATCTGATGAACAGGAATAAAGTGGGATAGGGAAGATTTAAAGACAATATTAAAAGAAAGAAGTCTCCTGAAGCTTTTGAAACATTATGACAGATTTCAATTTAGCTGCTCACTTACAAACTCTCCGCTGGTGAAGTATGCCTGCAAATCCTGGCAGACTTCAGTTTCTCACCTGATACTGGCAGATGGCAGCGGAATACCGTCTGCCAGTTCTGTATGTCAAAGTGGTGTGATGACTTCTAATCTTTTCCCAGTTATGAGGCAAGATATCTTGGGAAAAGCAGGTACTGCTTGGGTGCTGAAAGCAAGAAGTGGTTCCCAAACCTGCATCAGTGTCTATAATTTGTATGGCAGGTAGCTCGTGGCTCACCTGTAAGTGATCTCTGCTGCAAATACAGGGAATTTCAACCTGACTGCCAGTAAGAATTATAGAATCATTAAGGTTGGAAAAAGACACTAAATCATGTAGTTGAACCATTGATTCATCCTCACTATGCCCAGTAAACTACGTCCCCAGACTGAGTAACCCGGGTCTTTTCAGCCCGGGACAAAGAAGACTGAGGGGTGATCTGGTTTATGTTCTTAAATATCTGATAGGTAGATGGTTGGGCTGGATGAGTTTAGAGATCTTTTCCAATCTTGGTGATTCTATGATTCAATGATCTAAAGGGAGGTGGGAGACAAACTGATGAGGCCAGGCTCTTCTCGGTGATGTACAGTGATAGTGCAAGGAGTAATGGCCTAAAACTTGAACATAAGAAGTTCCATATAAACACACAGAAGAACATCTATACAGTATGGTTGACAGAGCACTGGAATGGGTTGCACAGAGAGTGGAGTCTCCTATGGAGATATTCAAGATCCATTTGGATACCTACCAGTGCAAGTTGTAAGGTACCTTCTTTAGCAGGGGGATTGGACTCAGAGATCTCTTGAGGGGAAGAAGGCAACCTTCACCTCACTACAACCTCCTTTCTGGGAGTTGTAGAGAGCCTCCTCTTCTCTGGACTAAACAATCCCAGTTCCCTCAGCTGCTCCCCATAAGACTTATGTTCCAGACTCTTCCAGTTTTATTGTCCTTCTCTGGACAGTCTCCGGGGTTTCAATGTCTTTCTTGTAGTGGATTGACAGAGAAAGATGTACTACTGAATCTCTCCTTTTCTTGCCTCTGCTATTCCTATCGGCTTTGCTCTTAGTGATCAGACAAACAAACAAGAAGTTCCATACTTCCTTGCAAATTTCTCTGCCTTGTCTCAACCTCCCCTAGGCTATGAAGCATCAGGTTGATACGGATATCAGCTGACATCCTTGGTTTGCAGCTGCTGTCATGATGCTTTCAGCTGCCCTGCTTCTGCCGGCTGAGATGTTACTAGAAGTTCATGTCTGGCTGATAATTCACAGACTGTGATCCATATTCCCCCAGTGCCTCAAACAGCAATGTAACACATCCTGGCACAACCCACTCTCAATACAGTTGTCTACATATTAAACACGGAAAAAAAATGAGTTTCCCACTGACCATGTGTTCGGAATGATGTAGCCTTCATGTGACAACTTCTTCATTTTGGGAAGACAGATGGGCTAAATTTTCCTACCAGTGTAATGCTAAATCAGTAGGATCAACATAGATTGACTCATGAACCAAATCCTACCTTCTTAATTTTGCAACACCAATTCCAGAAATTATCAGAAAGAGAGGGTATATAGATTAATAATTGCAAAATACAATGTTTAACCTTGGATTTCAACATCTGTGATCTCTCTTAACCATTTTGCTCACTTGGTTTTCCTCACTTCCCTTTGCCAAAGTTCTCCTATATGCAAGAAGAAATACTTATATTTCCTGTTCCTCCCTGACACTTCTCTCCTTGACATGTCACAGGCAACAGATGGGATTCATTCTCATTTTTTTCCAATAAATTCCCAAGGGAGGGTCAAACTTTTCAAGAGCAGATTCTGACTGAGGAGATACCCATGAGAAGTTCCACCTCGTCTTTTGTCAAGAATAGTGCATTTGTGAGGATACTGTGAAAGTCCCCCTCCAGCATGATACGTTCTGCAGCTCTGCATTACTTAATCTGAAAGGTCTACTGAGCAGAGCAATGTAACCTCAGACATTGGATGGAATTGATTTTGTTGGGTCTACTAAAGACAGATGGGGAGGTATTTATATGGATTTAGTGTATTTCAGTGTTTATTCTCTACTGCTGCCTCCAGCTCCTTATTCCCAGTTTTCCAGGTGCTTCCAGCTTGATGCCTTCCCTGGTGACTTCACTTGGGATTTATTTTGCTCTTCTTGCTTCCCTGTCCTTGCTTCAGTGGAAATGCAATTCACTGTCCCATTAAATTTAACAAAGTTCAATGCAACTTAATTCAGGTCTGTTTTCAGTGGACTTTCACTCAACTTGCCCTAATTCAATCTATTTCGACTAACTGCAACACAGTTGAATGCAATTCCAGGAATTTCATTAAAAATAATTTGCTGCACAGGAAATAAATAGTATTCACTCTAAATAAACAACAATCGATGCAATGTGATTTGGTTAAATGCAATTGCATCCAACAGAAGGAAATTAAATCAAAGCAATGCAATGTATTGCAATTAAAATTCACCCTTGAATATCAGGTCAAAGTTTAATAAGTGCCAGAGAGATTTTATTTAGCTTTCTTGTATATTTCTGTCTTGGGCAAATCACTAGCCCTCATTATACTTCTTTATAATGCTACCATTGATGCATCATTTTTCCTCCCACTTACTGCTGTTGAGGGAGTCACTTTACATGTGTTGATCCACGATGTTGCTTCCGGTCTCATGTTCTTATGTTCTGTAATTCTTTCTGCTTTGACAGCCCATGGCCTGAAATAGTTTTTCTAAGCTGCTCTGAACAGTGCAGGATAAATCAGATTCAGTTGCTAAATCCAACCTGAATGTTCAGGACTGGAAGAGCTTTCTGTGAAAATGGAGGAACGTGGTACATGGGACATGGTTTAGTGGGCAATATTGATGGTAGGTGAACTGTTGGATGAGATGATCTTAGAGGTCTGTTCCAATCTGAATGATTCTGTGATTATATGAGCATTGTGTCTAAGAAATTTTCAGTTCTATCATTGCTAACATAGAGAAATCTCTCTCCTGTGACTTCTGCATAGAGTTCACTTACAAAAAGCAATGCTTGTGCCCTTGCTTGCTAGGAAAAATAACCAGTCTGATGTACTCCTACAGCTTTTGTTGTCCCAGCTGATGCAGCTCCAGAGAGATTAATCAGGAATCCATTCATCTCATTTGACTTACATGGAAGCTTCCTCGTGAATTATTTGTCTTATCTTAAATTAGATACAGAAAATAACCCAGTACTGTCTAGAAAAGCTTATTTCTCTCCACTGACTCAGAGGACGAGGTAAGATGTTAGATTAAAGTTGCATGGAATGAATTGCATTCTGGATATCTATTTTTCATTTTCTGCTCCCATTTGCTACTAATTGAAAGGTGAAGTTCCTATACCCTCCAACTTTTTAAATACCTGTTATCTTCTTTTCTAACTGGACCAGCCTTTGAAAACCAAATTCAGAAACACAGTAATGTCCTGAAAGAGACATTTCAGCTCTATAGCATGTATATTATGACATGATTAATATAATGCAATGTATTGCTAAAAGAAAATTGAAACATCTAACTGCACCAAAAGAAAAATAATTCCTTCTGAAACTGGTTCTTAAAAGAATCACAGAAGTGATTGAAAATAAATTACTCCTGCAAAACACTTCTGGATTAATGAAACAACAATTTCAGATGGAAATTACTCAAATCAAATTCTCTCCAGGTGACTCCACTTACAGTGCTCTGGTGGAGTGGCAACACAAAAAGCATCTTTTCTGAATACTGAAAGTCATTCTTTTTTTGAGGAAAAAGAACTGTCTTCATGCCAATAAGGGAGAAAGGAACCCAGTGAGTTGCCTATGGAGTCATAGAATCATTTAAGTTGGAAGAGACTAGTAAGATCATCCAGTCCAATTATGAACTCATCATGATGGCACTGGACAAATGACTTATCCATTTTACAGCCATCGAAGGAGTCAAAAACAGAAATAAAAACAACTTGAAGTGGACATTTTCAGGATTGGCTGGAGCAAAAGGAGCAAAACTCATCAGTCAATGAGGAGAGAATTGAAATAATTAAGTTTTCCCTCTGTTATTCTTACAGCTTGATCAAACTCATTCACACTCATGAAGTTATTCATCAGCACCAAATACCAGGAGGGAGAAAGGTAATGAGACAGAGAATCACCAAGGTTGGTAAAGACCTCTAAGATCATCCAGTCCAACTGTACAGTGATCACCAATGTTTCCCACTAAACCTGATCACCAATGTTTCCCACTAAACCATGTCCCTCATTACAACATCTAAATGCTTCTTGAACACCTCCAGAGTCAGTGACTCTACCATCAGCCTCACCAGGGCTGAGTACAGAGGGATGATCACTTTCCTGATCCACCTGGGCACTCTGCTGGCTCATGTTCAGCAGAGCATCTACCAATAATCCCAGGTCTGTTTTCTTTTCACTGTCTTCTAGCCACTCTGCCCCAAGCCTGTAGCACTGCATGAGGTTACTGTGGCCAAAGTGCAGGACATGGCCCTTGGTCTTGTTGAAATTTATCCCACTGGTCATAGCCTAGCTATCCAGCAGCCTGTCCAGATCCCTCTGTAGGGACACTGGAATTCCTTCTGCTACGTCTTTCTCAATTGCAGGGTCATGAAGTGGGAATGAGATTATGGATATAAATGAAGTGCTTTACCTGACTGTCAGAATGGATTGCAAGATTTTTGTATTCTGTGTCTCAGCCTTGACTACTCCAAAATTGCCTGCAATGGTACTGAGATAGTTCAGTATTTTCCTTCTGGCTTATCATTTAATGTGAACTCCAATATAACAGCAAGTCATATGTAAGTTTCCTGTTTTTTCCCTTCTCAGATTAGAGACAGAAGGCTCAGAACCACAGAAGTATTTATTAGTCAGGTTTTCAAAACTAATTCAGTTCTTTCAACAGGAATTTGGTGTGCAAATATTTTTCTGAATTTCTGAGAAAAACACCACTCAAAGTGATTTCTGAAGCCAACAGAAGCAGGTTAACTAAGGACACATCTGGTCCTTTGCTTTTTTCTTTGTAAATTCCTGCCAAAGATTCATCTACTTTCATTCGTTCCTCCTGCCCTAATATATATATATTTTTTTCCCCAGCCTTGTTTTTATCTCTTACCATTACTTCAGCTCTTTTATAGAATCATAGAATGATTTAGTTGGAAGGGACCTTTGAGATCACCTAGTTCTAAATCCCTTGCTATAGACAGGGACACCTCCCACTCTAGTTTTGCTCCCACTCCAGGTTGCTCAGAGCCCCATCTAGCCTGGCCTTGAGTGCTTTCACTGAGGAAGCATCCACAGCCTCTCTGGGCAACCTGTTCCAGTGTCTCAGCACTCACACAGTAAGGAATTTCTTCTGAATATCTAGTCTAAATCTACTCTCTCACAGTTTAAAGTCATAGTAGTCTTTACAGATTCATGAGAGCAAGTATCCCATTAGATGCTTCAAAAATACATCAGTCAAGCAATGAGAATGGATTTGTCACCACCAAGGGTTATCATGACCTGTGCACTCACATTGCTCTGAGTAAGCTTTATTACCAGACAAAAGTTAATGAAAACTTTTTGGAGTAATGATAGATTTAAGGAAAACTAAATCAGTAAAGCAACTTTAGGAAAATGAATTTTATCAATAATTCCATCTTTTTAAAAATAATTATTGCTTTTTTTGTTAGTATTTGATACTCTCAGCTAATGCCTGTGGCTGGCTAACATGCTTTTGTGACATATAAGTGTACCATGAAGTTTTCTTGGATTTACATCTTCATCTTTTCCCTACAAAGTTGATTCTGACATCAAACTGTGTATCTTTCTTACGTCAAGGTGACATGACCCCCTCTTACCTCACTATTCTGTTCACCTGACCCTTCTTCCCATGTTCTGTTCACAGGGACCTCTCATCCTAAAGAACAGAGAATGAGCTCCTTTCTCTTGCCTCTTTCCTATTTTAATTAATGTTTCTAGCACATAATTTAATTTACACATTGCCTCAATTTGCCTGACTTCTACTGATACAGCTTTCTGATAACAGATTGGCAAAACGTAACCGTAATATCTTGAGAAACATTAATTACACTAATAGTTTCACAACTGTTCTCTTCCTTTGAGCATCACATTTGGATGAAAGCTGTTTTTTAAATGAGAGAAATGAGTAGCCTCTATTTCTGCCATAGAAATATCTAAACCTTATATTTAGAATAAAGGGGGGAAAAAAAGAGAGAGAGAGAGAATGGAGGAGGTAAGGGGTAGGGAGGGAAAGGCAGCAGTGGACCAGGAAATTTAATGTGGAATTTCATTTCTTGCATATCTTAGGGATTTAATGAAACATCTGAAATGACCATGGATTGGCAGTTCCTCCAGACATCTTGTCCAGTATTTACTTTTGTGATTGGGCATTCTAAGCATCCCTGTGAGAATCCTATGCAATTCATTGTCAAGGTAGAGCTACCACACTGCTCCCACTCTATAGACTCATACAACTCATACCATATCAGAACATAGCTACACATTAATGCTACAATTTATTCTACACCCTGTTTACTACATCTTAAATTCCACCTCCTGAACTGCCACTTTTGCTAGTGCTATAAAAAACTCAGTAAGGGAATTGTCTTCTGTCAAGACAGCAGAGACAGAGCTCTCCCCTTGCAGATCCCCATAGCCTTAATTTGGAAGCATGGACTCCCATAGTTCAAGGTGAGAGGAAGCCAATGCCAGAGCTGATTCAAGCAAATTCAGATTCTTCTGCCAAGAAGAATGCTTCTGTGTATCTTCATCAGAGGGATCCAAACAGTGGATGTGAGCACAGTAAGTCTGTGCATCAGTGGTCACAACTTCAGTGGTTCACCTCCACTGGTATAGATATTTACGAGCGTAGCATACAACCTCTTGTTCATTGCTGGCAAAAATACATAACTAATGGTTGTGACTATGTTGAAAACAGAGAATTAGTTCTGTCATATAGTGTTATTGACCTCTTTGTATCTGTTGTAGTTTGCATGGAAATAAATAGGAAGCATTTCTTTCGGAGGAACCTATGTAAAATCAACCATTAGGGGTGCAGGTTGGGGCTGCTCTCTAAGAACCATCCCAGTCAGTGTTAAAAAGCATTTTGATGCTTCAGGCAGGTCATGCTGCAGAGAATATAGAAAGTCCTGTATTCTTTTTCAGCACCTTTTAAGTCCTCCTGGGCATCCAGCTATGATGACTTGGAATGATCACTTGCACCAGTTTTATGGCACTATAATTGCCAACCACAGCAATTCTATCTCGTACGGCTGTTTTCAATAATAAATAGGAGACTTTAGGGCTAATTATAACAGGCCTTCTAATTTCCAGCTGGAGTCACAAAATCAATACAAACTCCTTGCTTCATTAAATAATTGTAGTTTCCAATAGCTGAAGCTGTTACATTTGCAGGTGTGCTAAGAACATCTTGATTTAATGCTCGTCTCACTCCAAAACCTTTTGCAAGGAGTGCAGCCACACAGCCACCATCTCCTGTATCTGAGATAGAGAAGAAAAGAGAGAATTATGCTGGGTTGCTTTTCAGAAAAAATGACATGCACTTAGACAAATCCTCAAATAGCTTTGAATGTTATTGAAATGAGAACACCCCATGCACTGGTGGGCAGCCAGCATGTGCTGAGATTTGTTCTTTGTGAGCAAAGAACTGTGAACTGTGCACCTAAACTCCTATGTGAATTGTCTGAATCTCCAATGACTGATGTGTGGCCATATTCCTCTTCCCTCAGCCTCGGTATCTACACTGTTGCAGGGAGATATGGCAGCACTACCAGTCTCAGTTTATGTAGAATCATAGAATATCTCAAGTTGGAGGGAATCCATATGGGCCATTAAGTCCAACTTCTGGCTAAGGCAGAAGGTTTTGCTTCATTCGAACTAATGCATTGCTGAGGTTGAAGTAATATTTTAAAGGCAATCACAATGGTTATTCTGGTAGCTTTAGCCAAAAGAATTTCCCAACTTGGCTAAATGATGAAAAAAAAAGGCTTTAAAAGGATGTATTTCAGGTATCATTCATCTACTGCATACCCAAAAGATGGACTAATACAGTGACTATACAAATCTTTGTCAGCATTTCGTTATCTTACTGCCACTGATGTGAAGTACACTGAATCTTCAGGTTGGATATTAGGAAAAGAATTATTCTCAAATAGAGTGGTCAGGTATTGGAACAGAGGACTGAAGTAGTCTAGAAGCTTTCTGGGACTGAACGTGAGACACTAACCTTACAATCTAATTGTTTATTAATCTGTTTCATAGTAGGATGTTATTTTCCAGCTGCTTTCCCATTTAGATGTGTAAAAATCCTTGGTTGATCCCATCAAGTCTCTATGAAAGGAGACCTATCATTTGGTATGAGCAGAAGTCTTTCTCTACTGGAATAAAATCTACTCTGGGTAGACTATATACAAGCATTCAAATTTGAATTAAATGCTTCAACATTTGAATACCTGCTGTTTTGAAGGATTTGTTGTGACATGAAGGTGAAAATTAGTAAAGAAAAGGAGCATTATTTTGGAACAAAATAGGCAAGTATCACCTTGATATCAACAGCTTGTAACTGCTAGTAAATATGGTCTGGATCGCATCTTAATGTAGTCTGTAGAGCTGCACCCTTCATAACAGGTCTTATGCAGGGTATTAAAACATCCTTTAAAATATGTATCCCACAGAATCCTAGAATAGCTTAGGTTGGACATGACCTTCAATATGGAGTTCCAACCTCCCTGCCATGGACAGGGTTGCCACCCAACAGATAAGGCTGCCCAAGGTCCCATCTAACTTGGCCTTGAACAGCTTAATGGATGGAGCAATGACTTGTTTTGGTGGGATTTTATATAAAAATTGACAAAGGAAGAAGGGGAATTACATGTCCAAATTCATCCTGCATTTCAGGATTTTCTAGTGCATGAAATTGGAAGAGGAGAGTTCATTCTTCTCCACAGGTCAGGGGACTTGCCAGCAATACTAGCAGCTGATGTGCTTGGAAGACTGGTTGATGACTGACCAATATGCTTGCTCTTCTGTTGTGCTCTCTAGCCATCTACCAGCATCTGTCATCTTTTCTGTCCTGGGCTTGATTAGAAAGGTTTTTGTGGTACAGGCATCTGGTTCATTCTGCATGCATTCAAAACAGATTACAATATTATTTGCTGTAGATATGGTTTGGAACCACTGATCCTGTGTTTATCCTCATCATTAGATCATGATTTGATTTGATCATCATTGGCAGGAGAAGTCCTTTCCAAGATCTATAGTACTGCAAACTGTAGACTTCCCAAACTCTTGGGATTTCAGAATTTTAAAGAAAACAAAGATCTGTATATCAAAGGATATAACCAAAGCAGCTACGGATGCCAGTGGAAACTGGTAGTGAGCTACTTACAACCACAAGAAATGCCACTGTCAACTGAAGCTTGAGCTAAAAAAATATAAAAAAAAAATTAAAAAAAAAAGAAAAAAGAAAAAAAAAAGAAAAGAAAAAAAAAAGGGATTTAAAGCAGTGAAAGTAAAAAAAAAAATTAAAAAAAAATAATTAAATTCCTGAAGGAGACAGCTCACAAAGGCATTTTTTTTCGCTGTAGATGAAAGACATGCATTTAAAGCTTTTAAAAACAGATAGAAATGAAACAGCAAATGTCTACCAAGAGGACTGATGCATTCAAGGAGAAAGATAGACACATAGGACTGGGGAATGATAGCCCTGTCTGAACCATAGAGAAAGGCCAGGTGTGCTTCAGGCCCAAGGGGCAGAATCAGGTATACAGCAACATTGGGAGCATCTCAGGAGTGGTATTTCCTTGAGCATAGATCCCATATGCCCTGAGGTTTGGGGAGAGGTTGTGTAGTTCCAGACCACATGCAGCATAGTGAAGTTGTACCTCTTCTTCAACAAGTTTTTTCCATTAAAACACAGTTATGGTGTCCTACAGCAATGAATAGGGAGCAAAACAGAAGACTGAATTCTAAAGGGGGAAGAACAGAAGCCTGAAGGCAAATTTGAGGATATTAATTGATTAATTAATTTTGTTATCCAGGATGAGTGAGAAAAAGCAAGGCTTGAATTATGTACTGCTGTCTTACTCAATGGAAAAGGTCAAATCCTGTAGGGAATAAGGGCAGGAGACCATTTTGCAATGGACATCAGCCTTCCAGGATCTCAGGACTGTAGGAGATGGGATAGGCTCTCAGAAGTTCTTTGACTCTACAGCGCTGCACAAGCTACAGGGCTGTCACCCTGAACATTTTCAGGGAAAAAGGAAAGATGGAGAAACAGGAATTCGGCAGCTCAGCTCCCACACCCTTGAAAAAGCCTCTGGTTAGGTAGTA
Source organism: Coturnix japonica (assembly GCF_054131305.1). Taxonomy (NCBI): domain Eukaryota; kingdom Metazoa; phylum Chordata; class Aves; order Galliformes; family Phasianidae; genus Coturnix; species Coturnix japonica. Next base: position 1,339,094 of record NC_140664.1, read on the forward strand.
TGCAGTCCTCTGTGAAATGATCATGCACATGAAGAGAAAATATAAACTGAGGAAGACAAGTGCATGTGTGCTCAACTGTTCCTGAAGCGAGTGTCACGTTAGAATTAATTGAGTAAGGACACTTGGCCTCGCAATTCTTTCTATTCTCTGGATTGGCTGTATTATAAATGCCTGATAACACAACCCCCAAACTCATTGTCCATGCATTCAGAGCCAGGAGATGGCCTCAATAATCACAAGACCCTATGGGTCCTTTCCAGCTCAGGGTATTCTATGATTCTGTATGGGATAGAAATAACGAAAGCAATCTGTTCACTTATACATTCCTCTCTATTCCTGGTTGTTAAACTCTAGCTATGTACCCATCTGCATCACATGCTTCTAGCTTTGTCGGTCTTTCACATGTGCCTAAAGATGGATAGCTACTGAAACTGTCCAAGCAGAGCTCAAGAGCTGACCCTGTGCAGTGAGAAGACAACAAGCACTCTCAGGCTTGCAAGGCAGTTACACAGATGGTACAATTAGGGAAGAGCAGCTATGCTGCAACGATCAGTATGGTCACCCTCAGTTCCATATGTGTCCAGTCATCTGAAGTGGGCTGGAGGCCTGCCAGGCATCCTCTGTGTTTGTGTTTCCCTGGCATACACTGCAGAAATAGAAATAGGATTAAATTGCTCTCTGCTGGGCCTGCTGTATCCCAAGGGCTGGGTCACCTGCCAGATGGGTGATGTGGGATGAGGGCCTTACCTCTTGGGCACCAGACAACCTGAGTGTTTACCCATTCTGGGCTTGATTTACTGTTTTTATTGTTTTCTGAACACTGAGTAGCAGTGTGGATGAAGACAATGTTCTCTTATATTTTCTAGCAAAGAGGCAATTTCTTGTATCAGTGAAATAGTCAAGGATGATAATGCAATGCAAAAAAATAATAAAACTGTCAAAACAAGGATAAGGACAGTGCACAGCTGCAAACAAAGACTAGGATGTTGAAAATCTCTTGTCATACTTTGCCCTAAATGAGACTGAATGAATGGGCACAACCTATGGACGCACAGCCTATTCTAGTTGTTGAACATTTCTAAATTTCTCTGACAGAGATATGTTGAGATATTATATAGAATGATATGGTAATTTACAAATAAATGTACAAATCCAGTTTGTCAGCTGAAGCTGCAGATGTGCAGACAAAGAGTAAACGTGTCTAAAAAAGACTGAATGGAAATCAAATTGAATTTCCTATGGGAGAGTGACACTTCAGGGACCAAACTCTGCTTCAGAAATATTTAGAATCAGTGCTTCAGTGCCACAGAGACAACTACTATGAAGACCAACAGGGAAACCAGAGGCACAGAATCATCAAAATTCTCATAGCACTGTTTCCCATTAAATTCTCCCTTAAGGTGGCTGGTTTGTTCACTTGGCTGTGTTTTGGGAGTGAGGAAGCATTATTGAAGGATCCCAAGAGTTTTTATGCTTAGAAGTGAAGGTTTCCACTGTGAACAGTGGAAAGATACTGGTGATTGCTCAAGCATATGTGTAAGGGAAACAGGATTATTTAGGAAACTTATGGGCTTGGGCTTCAGGGAAATAATGGCTGGGCATGACCTCTTAGATAGCATGTCAAATGAATAAAAGCATCCTTTGGCTGAGGAAGATCTTGGAGGAACAGTGATGGGTAGATTCCTTGGACCTTTCATGGCATTAATAAAGTCAGATATAAAACCTCATGGGAGAAATGGAAAAGGATTTGCTGCTACCCCAGATCAAATCTTAGTTACTTATTTTGCAGCAAATGTCACTGAAGTGATTAGATCTCCTATCATCCATTTCAAGAAAGCAAGGGAGCTGGCTGGTAACCACCTGGGATTCATGATGCAGCAGGGCTAGACCAGACCGTCATTGCAAGGGGATGTTTTTAAGCTGTTAAATGAAGTTCTGCTGAGTGAATGACCCAAACCAACACTCTTACAGGCTGGTGTAGTCATGCCAATTTACCACTGCTAAGTTCCACAGAGATATCATCCTAAGCTGTTGGTACAATAAATTATTTCAGGATTCAGACCAGGAGATAACCAATTAATACTCATTTATGTTGGGCTGGCTAAATAATACCATGTCAGGAAGATACTTCATGTCATTCACTTCTGAAAAAGAAAGCCAAGCTGAGTCTTCATATAAAACAAAATTCACAGCTTTTGCTAATATATTTTTCTCCTGAAATGCTATTAGTGAAAGGTGACGGACCTTTCCTGTCCCGTTCTTGTTATGGAAGGGAAAAAAAAACATTCTGTAAACTATTGTGTTTAATGGAAGCGTCTAAGCAAAAAACATTACTATGTGAGCAAAATACCAAAAAAAAAAAGCATAGCAAGATGAAGACTTGTAAAGTAATAAAACTCAGGTGGGAGACTATAGATAATTAAAAGACATAAGAACAGTAGTGAGACTGAACAAAGAAGGACTGGAGTATTTCATCTTACACGAATGAACTAGAGAAGGATACTGAGTGCATGGAGGGTTGGCTTAAAATGAAATGTGAATGAAATGGGAGCCATGATGTGGACGGACTTGGGAGGAATGCCAGGATTGTACAATAGCTGTCCCATTTCATGCCTGGTACACAAGTTGACATGAAGCTGTGCGGCCTTTGGGTGGAGAGGAACCAACCAAGTGACAGAGGAAGGGAATGGAAACATGATAATTTGCAAAGCTGGCCTTGGGTTGTTGAACCTGGGCAATTAAGCAGAGAAGACAGATTTAGCAGAGAGATTCAGATCGATTTTTGAAGAGTGAAATCCGCACCCATGCTTTCTGACAAGGAGAAATAATGAAATAACAACGTTAAAAGATCCTGCCAAAGCTAATTCGTTCCTGAAGAAAACACAGTGATTTCAAGAAAATTCCCCAGACTTTGGTGAAGTTTTTTGGAAAATGGTTCTGGGGATGTCAGCTGTTTTATTTCTCACTTGTTTTAGTCTTAAGAGATGAGGAAAATTTCTGGCAAACATATAAATTTGTCCAAAATTTCAGTATATTGTATTAAAATTGGCGCAGAAATTGAAAACATGCAATGGTTTTCTTAAGTCAGAATCCCACAGTTCCTTGCAACTCCTACTCTGAAGCTGTCCTCAAAATTCAGTGTTGACAGTTTCTTTCCTGAAATGATTAATGATTCTTGATCCCAGATACAGTATTTTCTATCTGTTTTAAAGTTTGATTTGAGCTACCATCAGCAGTATTTGCAATTTAGCACATTGCCAAGATGTTCTTTAATTGACAGTAACTTTCTGAACTTGGCTCTGGAATATTGAAGAATGAGATGGAAGAGCAATTTGTGGACAATAAGAAAGTGCTGCAGCCTTTTGCTACTCAGTTGTCACTTCAAGTTGTCATTCAAAGCATCCCATCATCTCTCTTCTCCATTGACGTTTTTGCGTTCACCTTGGAAAGCCTAATTAGCTCCTTGTCAACTATTGGTTCCATCTGATTCTTGAACAGGAGAGCTTAAATCAATTTGTCTTTACAGCACCATACATCAGGAAAGAAGAAAAAAATTGGCAACAGAATGAGTGGCAGGGAGTACTTAAAACTCCCTTAAAATAATTATACAGTGAGCTTGGTCTGGCTCCTTGCAAGTTTATGTCAGTCTTTGATCAGAAGAAGTTGGACTAAGTTACTTCATTTAAAAGACTGGGAAAGTGAAGTATGAAGCTAATTTTCTCATGGCCAACCATCAGCAGAAACAAGAGATCCTGTAAAGCTGTCACAAGAAGCTCCATCAACATGGCTGACTTCTTTAGCTGATGGGATTGGGTTGAGTTTCAGCAGCAGTCCTGAAATGTAAATCCTACAAAGTGAAGAGATTCCAAGAACAGAGTTGAGTATCTCAGAGATTCACTATTACCTTGAAAGGATCCCTACAGAAGCCAAATGATTTCTCCAGAATAACCTCAGATGATTTATTTTGCTTGAGGAAGTTTTAGAGCCAGCATAGTATTAAAAGGCACTGATTTGATGGTTTCGTCTTCAGGTTTTCATTGAGACCATAGACCTTTTCAGGAAATGTAAATGAATGATCTTAACAACTGCACTTGATGGACAAGCATGTATCAGCTATCTATTAATATATTAATAAATATATGATCAGAATCACAGAATCACAGAATCACAGATATGATGATATATGTATATATATAAATAAAGCTTCACATTTCCAGCTTTCTTAATCTCTTTTCCCCTTAATCCTACAAGTCCTTCAGGAATATTTTCTACTGGAAGTCACTATTTTTAAATAAAAATGTTCTCAAAATCAATGATTTTTTTTTTTTTGGTGATAATTAATTACCTGTTTCCCATATTCATCGCCAAAGGCACCGTCTTCTTAAATGAAAACCATCACCACCAACAAAAAACCCCACCCTCTTTCCACAAGGCTTCAAAGCAGAGCTGATAAGGAAATAGCTGTTTGTTGTTGGGTTCAGTTACAAGACAGGTTAACTGTGTCAGCTTCAGAAATCTCCCTCCCACATAACAAAACAAGAGGGGATTGCTTTACTCCTACTGGACCCTGGTGCATGGCTGCATCTGCTATAAGAAATGATAAATGCCCCATTAATTTCCACTGGAGGGCTGTGTAGTGCCACATATAGATATAAGCTTATTTTAAACTTTGTGTGGGTGTTTACATCTCATTAACTTAAATGAGAAATAGAGAAGTGTTTAAGTATTCTTTCGGTAAGAATCAAGTTCCAAATTTGGGGACTTCATCGGAAAACTTGTGAGTGCTGCTAAATAGAGTGGGATTTATTGTTTCCACTTTTGACTACTCTGCTAGTTTCTCTGACATCACTCATTGAGTGTGATACATGAGATAGGATCTCAGTTTCATTAAAGTTTCAAAAGTAGACAGTTTCCAAAGTTTGATGTTGGTATTTAAGCTTGCAGTCTTTGGAATCATCATCATAGAACGGCTCATGTTGGAAATGACCTCAAAGATCATCTAGTTCCAGCACCCCTGCCACAGATAGGAATATATGGAACTACATAGTTTAAATGGAATAACAGATACAAACCTAGATTCTTTGCATTGCAAACTCACTCAGACTCCTCCACTCCAAATTCTACGTGGAGTAGAACCACTGAGTATATATTCAGCTCTGCCCTGAACATTGACACACTGTGTCTTGGATGCAGACCCTCAGACTGCCATCTCTCTTCATATTTCACACTCTTTTGAGCAAAAGCCATTTCAAGTTACATAAATCCTAAGTGAGATTTAAGAGATTTAGATGTTGCCTTTTCAGAGCTTTGTGTCTACTTGGGAAGAGCTTGACGAAAGCTTTTTTTTCATAGAATCACAGAATCACCAAGGTTGGAAAAGACCTAAAAGATCATCCAGTCCAACCATTCACCTTTTACCAACAGCTCCTACTAAACCATGTCCCTCAACACAACATCCAGTCGTTCCTTGAACACCCCCAGGGTCTGTGACTCCACCACCTCCCTAGGCGGCCCATTCCAGTGCCTGAACACCCTTTCTGAGAGGTAATATTTCCTAATGTCCAGCCTGAATCTACCCTGTCACAGCTTGAAACCTTTCCCTCTAGTCCTAAAAGACTAACTTCAGACTTCTGCAGGAGCCATGTTAGTTCCTTCTCTTTTTGTTCATAATGGGACTCAACATTCTTTTTTGTTTTCTATTTCTATAGATTTCAGTCAGCTTTGGATTACTTCAGTGAAGACAGGAGACAAGCAAATCTTACCACCAGAGATATCCCAGGAGTTATATGATCATTAGGTATTTCTCCAGATAATTCATGGCAATATTATTCTTACATAACTCTGTGGGACAGGGTTGGTAAGGCTGGAAAAGACCTCCAAGATCATCAGGTCCAACTATCAACTCATCATCATCACCATGCTCACTAAAGCATGTCCCTAAATGATGAGCCTGGCTGTCACAAAATAAACACGGCCTTCAATCAGCAGACTGAGTGGTCTCACCAAATGACAAATGACAGTGATTTAAGTCTTCTGTAGTCCCACTGACTGTGTGCTGAAGCTCATTTGATAGTGAGGATGTACCTGCTTATGGTAAACTGTATATGTGTATGTTTGTGGCTCTGCTAGGCAGGAGGGTTGGAACTATGTAATCCTTGAGGTCCCTTCCAACCCGGGTCATTCTATGATTCTGTGATTCTGCATAAGCAGGAGACAAATTTTCTCAGGCACTGAAGGACATGTACGTACCTTTCAGCAGATTCAAGCAGCATGCACCAACCAGTAGACAGAAGGAAAGCTGTAAGATGCAGAGGCTAATCTTGACAAACTATAGCATAGGGACCTTAAAATCCAGCATCTTGCAACTGTGGCCCATCCCATGTTTAATACCCAAATCAGTACCTCGAATGTACAAGGCTGGAGGCTCACCCATGTATAACAACAATTTATACCCTGACTTATGGGGAAACCTGTGCAATTTATGATTCATCTGCTCAAGCTGAGACCTTTGCAAGCAGGACCCCAAAAAGTAGTCGGAATGACTTTCTAGGTTATTAAGTGGCCTTTTCAAAACACTGTGTGTAGTGCCTGTGTTTTCTTTATTTTAGGTTATGCCAAAATAAGCATTTTGCATGGGGTAGAAGAAGCAACTAAACTAAACAACAGGAAAAAAACTGTATTGCAGTATAGCTGCAGCAGCTGTTCCAGTGCTATAATGCAGATTTCCCTCCTCTCAACAGTGCTATGGCCTGGAAGTCTATAGATTGCTCAGATTCTAAAATATTGCTAAATGATAAGTGCTAAAAATACCTTATTGGTTAACAATTGGATATACTCATAAGGTAGTAACCTCTTGCAATTCCAGGATTTCACAGTGCTTTATATTTACAATGCAGATATTCCTCCCTTGAAAATATGACTGCTTTCACTGCTTGGTGTAAAGCAGTAAAAATGTTCCTAATGATGAGCTCTTGTCAAGAGTGGCCAATGGAGTGTCACTGAATACGCTGTTTGTATTATTTTTCCCCTTTTTGTGTCATCACTCCCACTCCTATTGTTTGACAGAAACCAGGATGATGAACAGAATAACAGGATGATGTTCAGGCCATTATGGTGCTGTAAGAATATGAAACTTTATGGTGCTGGAAAGATAGCACAAAGGTCATCCTCCCTTCTTCTTTCCCACCTCCACCTCTGGATCGAGAAATGCAATTTCAATCTCTCCCTCATCCATAAATTAACGACTGTTATTTATGAGTAACCTCCTTTCCTCATAGGGCTGCCTTGTTTAAAACTGGACATTCTCAACTACTGGGAGAATTAATCTTGTTTTCTGAGGGTGCATGAATAAATTACCACAAGCTGAGCTGGAGCTGGCAGCAGACAGGTACCTATGAGTGGGAGGTGAATGCCACACACATGCACTCCTGCTGCACTTTGATGTCAGTGCCCCAGGCATCCACAGCTTATCTCCCAGCCTCCAATTCAGACAAATGTTGGCATTTGTTATTATTATTATTATTATTACTATATTTCCTGTAATGTTTTATAAATCTTGGTGGAAACATGGTAAGTAAATATTTTCCCCAGGGGAAATGAGCTAGAAAATTAATGTCCATGGATTTCAAAAGGTCACTCTAGGCATCAGTGAGTAAACACAGGCAATCTGTATCCCACCTGCCTTCAGCAATAATTCCTGTTTAGGTGCTCACTCGACACAGAGACAATGGATACAGGGAGGTGTGCGTATGTGGGTGAGAAAGGTGGAGCATAGGCTGAGACAGAAAGCACGAGAGATGCCAAACAGAAGAGATGGGAAAGAGCTGAGTGATAGCAGTGATAGTTCTTAAGACTTGGGGTTAAGTAGTCTGAATTTGGGCTATACACACTTCCCAAAATATCCATCTGCATATATCACAGATAGTCTTTTTTATTTCTTCTTTCCTTGGGGTACTGTTCATCCTTTATCTAAAAGTTTTCTGCCTGTTTTTGTTCCATACCAGATATATGCTATCTGCTCTGGGTGATAGGTGCAGAAAAGGGAATACAGACCTCGAAGAAATTCTGCTCAAGCACAACCCCAGTGAGGAGCTGCCAAGATTAATAAAGAGGTAGAGATCCCAACATCAGAGTTTTATCCATATTCAAAGTACTTTTCCCCAGTTTAAGGGGCAGCTCCATCAGTTCTGTACCTCTCACTTCACTCATCTTCTAGGGAAGAAAGTTACCATTGATTGGGAATAATTTATGGCTTCAGGACAGTCTGGCCTAGATTCATCCTCTCTCAGTGCTCATACTGCAGGAAGGTTATCTCTGGCTACTTGCATATCAGTGGCTCTTGTAAGCAATACTTATTGATGTATTTTTCTACTCTCAGTTCCTGACATTGTCCTTCCCCACTCCCCAGTCCAAGAACAGTCTGATCTACTTCTGATCTATGTTTGGGCTTTGAATACCAATATCCATGCAAGCCATGTCCTTCCTTTGAAGATAGTAGGCATATAGCCCTTCTTTCTTTTTTCTGTCAGTACAAGAATAACCTGAATGTTATAGCACTTTGCTGTCTGCAACTCACCATCATAAGTACTTTTGTCTGTCTGCTATGTTACAGAATTTTTCTTTATGCATGTACCCTAAAGAGGCATTAATCTGTTCATTTATAGTCCCATTTGGTTCCACCAAATCAAAGCACCTACTAGTCCGTATGTTGGATATTAAGAAAAAGTTCTTCCCAGAAAGAGTGGTTATGTATTTGAAGAAGCTATCCAGGGAGGTGGTGGAGTAATCATCCCCAGAGGTGTTAAAGAAACATTTAGAGGTGGCTCTAAGGGACATGGCTTAGTGGGGAAATACTGATGGCGGGTGGACAGCTGGTCTGGATGATCTTGGAGGTCTTCTCCAACCTTGGTGATTCTATGATTCTATGAATCCCATTCCAGCACCTGACTGCTCTTTTGGAGAATAAATTTTTCCTAATATCCAACCTGAACCTCCCTTGGCACAACTTGAGGCTATTCCCTCTGGTCCTATTGCTAGTTATTTGAGAGAATAGGCAGACCCTCACCTCACCACAACCTCCCTTCAGCAAGCTGTAGAGAGCTCTGTTTCCCCTAAGCCTTTTCTCTAGGCTAAACAACCCCAGTTCCCTCACTGCTACTCCTAAGACTTGTGCTCCAGTTTTATTGCCCTGCTGTGGACACACTCCAGGGTCTCAATGTCTTTCTTGTAATGAGGGGCCCAAAACTGAACACAGTACTTGAGGTGAAGCCAGTTATTATTGTGAAGCAAATTATTATTGCAGCCATTTCTTGACTGGGAATTGGGAGCTCAAACTTGTTCAAAGAAGCTAGCTTCAAGATTTTTCTACTAATTGGTATGAGTTTCATGGAACCAAGGTCTCCTGATTTCACCTTCCTAATGTTCTGACAAAGAGCTTTTACTGCCTTCCTCCTCACAGTTTTAAAATAAAGTCAATATTGAACTACCTAGCGATCTTACTTGCTACATTTTTCCCCAGGCTTTTTTTTTTTTTTCCCTGCCTTTCTCTCTCCTTTTCTCCAATGACAAAGGTTCATTTGCTTATACAGAGAAACTAGCAGCATTTTTTTCTAAGAATTTGTATTTTGTGGGTGTAGAATTTATTTCTAAGAATTGATATTTAATGGTATAGAAAGAGGAAAATAAATATATAAAATGTTTTGTAACTTTCAGCACTGCCACCATTTGGAGTGAAAAAAGCTACAAATCACCTGCATTAGAGTCAAGAGGGCAACTCATTCTATGTGATAAAGGGTTGACATAGGTTGGTCCCTGTCTCATCTGGTCAATAATGGTAGACATCAGCCTTTGATAACAAAATTGTTCTTCTCTTGATATTCTCTTCACACTAAATATTCAGAGAATCACAGAATCATAGATTTGCAGGAGTTGAAAATGACCTCAAGAGATCATTGAGTCTAATCCTCCTGCTAAAACAGGTACCCTAAAATAGGTTGCACAGGTAAGTGTCCAGACAAGTCTTGAATATCTCCATAGAAAGAGACTCCACAAATTCTCTGGGCAACCTGTTCCAGTGCTCCATCACCCTCACCACAAAGAAGTTCTTCTGCATGTTAATATGGATCTTCCAATGTTTAAGTTTTAGGTCATTACTCCTTGTCCTATTGATACGTGCCACCAAGAAGAGCCTGGTCTCATCCATTTGTCTCTCACATCCCTTTAGACATTTTTAAACATTTACTGGATTCCTTCTCAGTCTCCTCTTCTTCAGATTACCCAGCCTTTCCTCAACTGAGAGATGTTCCAGCCTGTTATCATCTTTGTGATGGCTTTGGTGGACTCCTTCTAGGAGACCCCTGTTTTTTTGAACTATGGAACCCAGAACTGGACATAGTATTCTAAGTGTGGCTTCTCCAGGGCAGAGTAGAGGGGGAGGATCACCTCCCTTGACCTGCTGGCCACACTCTTTTTAATGCATCCCATGATACCACTGGTCTTCTTAGCCACGAGTTCACATTGCTGGCTCATGTCTGACCTATTGTCCACCAGGACCCCAAGGTCCTCCTCCACAGAGTTCATCTCCAGCAGGTCATCCCCTAACCTCTACTGTTATACTCCTTGTACTGATAGTAAGCTGCACTGATATACTAACTTTTGTACTGTAGTATTTCTTTGCCCTAGGACTGCTGCTATGGAGAAGAAATTTGCTACACGTTTTGCTTCTTGACTGCAAGATTTTGCTTCACATGTGAGAATGGAGACACACTGTGCAGCTTCCTTAGCACTGAGACAGTGAACAGAAAAAAACTTGCTATAATGCCAGCAATAGCAGAGGAAGGAAAGGAAGAGGAAGAGAGGATTCTTTTCTGCTGAAAACTGTGTCTAACTACACAGGTACTTGTGCACCAAACACACCTTGTAGGTTAGTATTTAGTGTTACATTTGCACCTATGTTTTTACACTTCTATGTTCTTACAAAATGACTTCTAGAAAAAGATAGTGCTCTAGATTTTCAGCTAGTATGAGAAATGGCTTCATCTAATTAGCTGAAGTCAGTATCGGGCTTCTGTTGTGATTTATTAAGAATTGGTTATGGAAAGAAAATCACCAAACTGCAAGACAATGAAAAAACAGGCATTTATTGATGAAGAAAGCATCGAGTATTACCTGGGATTCTTTATCATTGATGAATGTGTGCCACAGTAACCTGACATCATAGGCACTGATGAAAAGAAAAAATCACCATAATGACATTTAGGATCATGTCCTGCAAATCTGTTCCATAAGATTTTTGAGAGACCCTGCAAAACTTGTTCCCCATATTCTTGCTCCTCTCTCATTGATAAGCTTTGATCAAAGGAAGCATACAACAGCATTAGCCTTTTTAAAAATATTTATTCAGAGATGGAAGAGATTCTCTTTTACGATATTTTCCCTAGGATAAATTAAAATGTAAAAGAGAGAATGTTTGTTTTAAATGCTTCCATTTTAAGACTATCAGAATGTTAAATAAGAGAACAGAATGGAATAATTCCTTTGTCAGACTTGAATGAGCATTGTATTGATGTGTTACTTGCAACATCCCCCTACAGAAAGAGAAGGGAGAAAAAGATATGGAAAGAAACACAAAGGCAGCACATAAAAGAACAATTAATTGCAAAAAAAAAATAGGATCTTTATGAATATGATATGCAGAAGGAAGGTTCATAAATGATGCACTACCCAGTAGTTACCCTAGTTGTGTTCAAATGGGCTCTCAAATTCACTCTTGAGGAATTTGGCTGCACCTAGTAAGAACTCTCATGGCTAAATTACACTTATTAAACTAACAGATTACAGATTCTTTTAGATTGTCATTGGCAAACACATTATGTGCAAAGCATTAACCAAGAACACGAATAATATGACCAACTGCAAGCATGTTAATTCATGGAAGATGTCTAAGTTTCCTGGGGAAGCACTTGGCATAATCTTACTCAATGCAACTGAGTGCAAATCTTACTCAATAGGTATCCCTATGGAAAGGAGACAGGCTCAGCCCATTGACTGGTCCAAGAAGAACGCAGTGTAGCCTCAACTTCTATGTGATGCTATCTTCCCCACCTTTCTGCAATAATATTATCCCCCAAATCCTTTCTCTTTTAAGTCATTTTTATACTATTTTCTTACATTCAGATGGAGCTTGAGTAACTCTAGTCAGACATACATTTGTTTAGTAAAGTTTACATGAAAACATATTTTTTGACAGAAAGGTGGAAAACTGCTTGCTCAGGGCAATAGCTAAGTAGTTTATCAGTTCCAATAGTATAAATCAAATCCCCATCCCTGAAGGATGACTATGGGATTTGGCCACAAGACCTCCACCTTGCTCAATACTTCATGTTATGTTTGTTTGTTTTTTAGACTCATCATACCAGGCTCCTCTGGTGCTTGCTACCAGCGAAGGTTGCAGGTCATTTTGCTTAGGGAACTATCATGGAACTGATTATCCATCACATTCCACCCTGAAGGCTTACCTTCTCTCAAGTGGTAGACAATTCAATAAATCACTGCCAGTAAATACTCCACAAACAGAAAAAAATATGCATGCACACACATGCAAACAGAAAAGGGCACACTGCAAAAAGCAAACAATCGAGAGAGTTAATCTCTATGGACTGGCCACATTACTGTGTTGGCTGAAACACTTTATTCCTGCTCTGCAATAAACTGATGACACGAGTGAGGAAAAATGGAAAGCTTTTAGCTTAATCCTATGGTGGGACTGGTGCAGGTGGAAGGTCTGCACTCTGTTATCAGCAGATGATAAGGCTTTTGGAGCATTCAGAGAAATGCATCATAATTATGAATATTTTCTGAGATGGCAAAAGACACAGCTTACAATATAGAAAAATTAAAGGTGTTTTCCAGAAGCTCCAGGGTATATCTGCATAATTGATGTGGAACATCCTTCTTCTCATCTTCGGATAATTCAGAACAATGCTAATGCAAAGAAGTTCTTCACTGTCAGAGCAATAGAGCACTGGAGTAGGCTGCCCAGAGAGGTTGCTGAGATATTCAAGACTCACTTTGGCACCCACCTGAGTGTCCTGCTGTAGGGAACCTGCTTTAACAGAGGGGTTGGACTCTCTGATCTTTAGGGGTCTCTTCTAGTGCCTACAGTTCTGTGATTTTGTGATTTTTCATTGTCTATTTCTGTGCTACTCTGTTGTTTCCTGAAGGATAACAAAGATAAGGGTCTCAAGGAATGCCTTTCCGCCCCCCCCCCCCCCCCTTTCTTCTGCTTTCCGAAGGTGTTGTTTGTCTACTCTGAGGAAATAATCCATGCACTTAGATTGGAAGTGAACTGGAACTGACTAATTTGATTTTTAAAACTTGATTTTATACTTCCAGGGGATTGTTCAATGTGAAGTTAGGCTTCCTTATCCTAAACAATGGTATTAGTGCTCACTGTGAATTACAATGTCAGACACCTGTCTTGGCTGGTTGCCTCCTACTGTCTTGCTGTGAATGGAAATCCTTTTCTTCTTTAGTTTAGTCACAGGCTTGAAAGTATTTTCCTATTGCCACTGATCAGGGAAGCCAGAAAACCTCTAGGAACTAAAGATTCCTAAATTCTTTATTTCATTGGAAATTTAAACACGCTGACTAGCTTGGATACAGTCTGCAACGACACTGCAAACCTGCTTAAGAGCATTAGACAGTATGCCAGCATTTATCCACTTAGCAATGACTCTTAATTCCCATTACATTCAAATCCCCATCTTTTGCTGCAGCTTGATTACAACGGTGATTAATTTTAAAGTCAACATATTTACCCAAAATACAACATCATTAAAAAGGCTAAACATAAAACTGCATATTTACAAATATCTTAACTCGACGTGATTAAAACAAACAGCCTCTCTAACCTTGTTTGGATATGCACATATGAGCTCAGCTTCCTTTTCGTCTTTATCACTTCGAGCCAATAGATGGCACTAGCATTTTCTCTATTTTCACTGCAGCGTTAGATTTCCATACCATGCCTGATGCCCTTGCTTGGATATTCAAAGGATAGAACTCTTCATTTCTGAGGAGATGTTTTATCCTTGGAACATATATAATATCACTCCCATTTTGCTTTCAGCTACTAAATTTCTTCATAAAGCCTCAGTACCACCAGACTGACTTTTTTTTTTTTTCCCCATTGTGGAAACAAAATGAATTTAAAGTTTGCATTTCCATACTGATGGGAGACTTCACCATGAAAAAGCCTGTAGGGTTTCAGTATAGGAAGTCTTTAAAACTCAGAGTGCCTTTTATTCTATCAACAGTATGAAAACAGAAAGAATTTTTCTCCTTTTCAATTATATTTTTATTTGAAGAATGATCAGTAGGTTGCATGAAGAGCAGAGATATTAAAAAGCATGAATAGGATTCTCAGTTTATTTTACCCATTCCATAAACCTGGGACCTGGTTAAGATTTCCTTTTCATATCGTGTGTACCAATTCCATTTTTCTAATTAAAAACATACTTTAGGAAAACGCACTTCAACATTCCTTTCTTTGCCAGAGTAAAGCAAAAGAAGTATCATCTAATTAAAGTCATACCTAACCATTATTTGCTTCATCTGTATGAGCATTGGAAAGGTGCCATTGTGAATTTCTCCTCTAGTGTGAGGAGGAATCAACGGATTGTATTTCAGAGGTATCAACACTAAACAGGATGCAGGTTCGGTACATTGTTCTGTCAGGGACTCTTTGGAGGATCAGTATCAAACAAACAAACAAACAAATAAATGGAAAATCTAACTCCCCGAGCTCCACAGCTATTAACAAAAATGATATTTTTCCAACTTGTGAGGTTAATGTAAGGATAAACTTGCAGATGAAGAAGACTACAGAAATAACTTTCACTTTTTATGTTTCATACATGCTGAAAGAGATTCAACAGGAAGTTACATGAATTTATGAATCAAGACAGACTGTGAAGTCTAATTAAAAAACAAGTAAATCTTCTTATACTAACACAATGTCCATGTTCCCTCCATTTTCACCCAGCCTACCTGATTTTAGGAAAGAGCCAGGAATTAAATCAGTGACATGTCAGTTATGGGGAGATCCCCCCTGCATTATTCTGAGATAACATGAGATTGTCACTAATGAGTTATGATATGAACCCAAAGGAACAAGTGAGTCTGAAGCCTGTGATGCTTATTCTCATCAGATCTCTCTATTACTGATAGGGTTGCTTAAATATGGCAGCTAATTGTCTGCATGCCCAGGTCAGCACAGTTTTGCGTTTGCAATTCTATGCCTTTTACAATTGTGGTGTCTCCGTTTGCTAACGCAGAACTAATTAACATGCCAGTTAAGGCACCTGGGCTTTGACATGGGAGCAAGCAGAAGGTGAAGAAATAAAACCACGACAATTAATTATGTTTCCCTCTTGGAGCCAGGCACTGATGTCCTGGGATTTCCTGTCTGTCTTCTTTCCCTTTGTTCATTTTCTCCCTGGTAATAAAGCAACACTTGTAGAAATTAATTTGGTGGAAATTGATTAAAGGTGGACATTTCTTGCCCCTGAAACTCACTGTCTGTGATGCCTGGTGATGGGGAAAATGTACATATACAGACATGTAAGAGTGTATGTGAATGTCCTCCTGTGATGGAGGTGTGAGGGTGTAGGCCAAGGAGATGAGGTCTGCCACAAAGCAGGGAAAGGGAAAGAAATAAAATGAAGGCTGAGTGAAAGTGAGTTCATCAGGAGCATCTAGAAGGACTCAGAATTCAGCAGGGCTGAAAGATTACACCTGGCTGAGCCAAGTCATCAAAAAACAAACTAACCAGTAAAAAATGAAACAAACAAAAAAATAACTCTTACTGGTTTGGGTCCAGCAGATATGCAGTGAGGTTTCTTGTAATTAGTAGGAATCTTGACTTTGGCTTTCATTCCTCTTCTGCTTTGCCAAGTAAGTGAGGACTGTCCAGAGAACGGATCAAATGTCTTTGAGATTTATTCTGTCATAACCTGAATGGAAACAGAGGGTCCTTTTTGTTTGTTTGTTTGCTTTTTCCTATCAATCTTATAATACCAGGAGGTCAGTATGAGGGGAATCCTTCTAGTTTGCTCAAAGTATCTCATCCTTAATACACCCTTAATCTGGGAAGGAGAACTCTACTCTTCCCTACAAAGTTTTCTCTATTGAAGATGAGAAAAATGGAAGTAGAAGGGGCAGGGGTCCAATAAACTAGGGTTAATTCTTTGACATTTGACATAATCCTCATAAGCTTCTGAAAATCCAACCAAGTATTATCCAAACTTGTGTTACAGAAGACTATGAAAGCTATGTTAGCTGCTGGAAAGCTAATAGTAGAAAGCCAGAGAGGGCAAAAAAATGCAAAACCTAAGAGCTGAAATTACAGACAGCAAGTATGCAAAGCCTATTCTGACTGTTGAGATGCTTACTGTCTGTTAAAACTCTGATAATATTTCTATTATTAGTGGAGCCTGAGACCTTAAATTAAAAAAGAATGCAGAGCAGAGAGCAGAAAGGAGAAGTTGGGAATGCTGTTGCTCCATGAGGATTTTCAAACAATTGGTTCATCTCTTTCTAACTTCATTATATATATTTCCTTAATATCAGCGCTTTCCATCAGCCAGGCACACTTCTTGAAAGTAATTTTAACACCATCTGTTTGCATAATAATTTCCCCCAAGTCCTTATAAGGACTATAATAATTCCTTCACGTTAACTTTTATTATTTCATTTCCACCATCCTAATCTCTGAAGCAATGGCACAGGGAATACATCTATTAACAAATAGCATCTCCCAGCAATTATTGCTAGTACTAATCATAAAAAAGAGGAAAAGTTTCAGCTGTCTCATTGGGACAACAGTATTCACACAAGTATGTTTCTATCAGCCCAGATAGGAGTAATGAGAACATAAGCACAGAAGAACTTGTTCAGGCCAAGCACGGGAACTTATCTCCAACACCAAAACAGGATGTTTGGAAAGCTGTATGAAAAGAACAAGTAAAGAATACACAAACTGTTAACTTTCTCACATTCTTCAGCCATTTTTCAGCTCCACACTTCAGCTTGTTGGAGCTTGTCTGTGCAGTAGTCTGCAGCAGATAGCTTTTCAGACTGTTCATCCTGCCCCAAAAGGCAGCTTGTACTCATGTTGTCATCTTTCAAGAAAAAAAAGCCTTTGCCAACGATTCTGTAGATCTATGGCCTCTTCTGTGAAGCCATCTCTTTTTGTTTGAAAGAGAAGAGATAAGTATTATGGTATGTAACAGAATGATTCAGTCAGCTTTTACTATTCAGAGTATATTACATGGTGTTCTGAACAAGGTAGACGTTTGCAGTTAGAATATTCAAGAGTGTACTTAAGACTTCTGTTGTTAGATGCTGTTTTTCATAGCTTTCAAAAACAAACAAACGTAGAACAATAAATCACCTTCTAACTTTTCTCCCTGCTGTGTAAAGGAAGATAATCTCAATTTTAAGTAAGTCAGACATGTCTTTACACCCACAAAATGTAGACACAGGACATTATTTATTTCCTCCAATAATGTGTGCCCCATGCCCTACCTTGCTGGACTGCAAACTCTGAAACATGACTCTTTCCACATTTCAGCAGCAATAACTTTGATGTTCACTTTATAATATCGGAAAGAAGATTATACAAAGACTTTGCCTTTCAGATTCTTTTTCTCTGTATTACAATGTGCCTACTCTGCAGAAGAGCAGAACAAGGACTTCATTCTTTTACTGCAAGACAATGTCAATAGATAGCGTGTGTTAAAATTTCAAGACCATATTATTTAGACTTAATTCAATTAAACTTTTTGTGCTTTTGTTGGCAGTTTTCTGCTAAGGTCACACAGACTAACTCATACTTAAAAAGAAATAGCTGCACAGAGTCTTGATTCTTAATATATAGGAGTGCTTCAGCTGCCAAGTCCAAGGTGAATCAAAAGAAATGACTGCTCAGGTAGATAGGAGAACATATGAGCAAATACAGAGTCTTAGACAAGTCACTTTTGCCAACCTCTAACAAAGATTTTTTTGTCAGACAAGTAATTTGTCTGTATCTTCTCTTCATAGGCACTCCGGCTGTTTGTACAGAGGGGTAAAACTATGCAGAGTTCAACAAATCTCAACAATTTAGCAATGCTCCAGGAACACTGAATATTTTCCCAGAGAGGAAATTTATCCTAGACTGTAAAAGCAGCAAATAAGTTTTGGAATCAACATAAAGAGCACTATCATTAAGCACTATGGGAGGAAGGTTTTCTTGTATGTTCCAAGAACACCTTGTGCAGCGCCTAGTACCAGTCCCCTCAGAATCTTCCTTTGTATCATTTTTGAGCAAAACTAATGAGCATTATGCTGTGAGTATGATCTATGGACTAGAAGACACCACCTTGTCAAAAGAAATGCCTAGGATTACAAGCTGACTTTTCTAGGTGAAAGAAAATAAAGGTGTCAAAGATGTTTGTGCAATTCTGTTCAAGGATCAAGCTTGCTATCTGAGAATGCCAGTATTTTTAAATAGATGCCTGGATACTCTTCTCTGTTTGAACAGATTAAGACATTGTGGAAGATGATACCACTGATCACTTGATGTCCCTTCCAACTCCTGTGATTCTTTGTTTATATCATAAGAAATCCTCACAGACCTACCGGCATCATCTCACCCATGCTAAAAAGCAGAAAAGCCTTCATGTTATTTATATGTCGAAGAGAAGGTGAGCTCAAGTATGTGAACTTTAATGTTAGATGATAACATAGAGGATCATCTGTATGTCTATTATAATGTGTTGATATAGATGTTATAGGTTGTAGTAGATTGCTATAGATTCATTCACTGCAGTTTAGAAAATTACTGAGGCTACATCAACTACAGCAGGGAAAAGGTTTCAGTACAACATCAGCAGAGGAAGGGGTCATTGGCTGCTAGCCCAAGGATATTAACACTATTGCCAAGTGCTGACCCATCTCTAACAAAGACCTTTGAGACTGCCACAAAGTGCACTTAATTGGATGGAATGTGTCCACTGATTTCAGTGGGCTGTGCCTGAGGACTCTTCATAGGAAGGAGGGGCCATTTCTGAAATGACCTATTAGGAACAAAGTAGTCTCATACTCTTTGTTTTTACTTCCTTTGGATCTGAAACTGGAGAAACAAGCAATATCTTCTTTCTTGTAGTAAGAACTGAATACAGTCCTCAAGATGCGGCCTTATGAGAGCTGAGTACAGTCGCACAATCACCTCCTTGCTCCTGCTGATTATATTATTTCTGGTACAAGCCTGGATGCTATTGGCCTTCTTGGCCACCTGGGCACACTGCTGGCTCATGGTCAGCCAAGCGTCGACCAACACCCCCAGGTCCTTTGACTTTGCACAGTCTTTCAGTCATTCTGGAATGGATATGTTTAGTGTGCTTTAAGTGCATTAAGTATGGTGACTCTGGGCCTTCAACCCGTATCTGAGTCTTGCTTAATCTAAACAAATTTGAAAATGATCCAAGAAGGTGTTAGAATGGATGAAGAGATGCTGCTGAGATTAGAGAAACGTACTTCAACGAAGGAAAGACTATAAAAAACACTATTATATGATGAGTGCCAGCTGTGTGCAGCCATCTACATGATGCAAACTGAGGAATCTACACATCAATATTTCTGTGGTATGCATTTTCTTAAAACACATGCTTTTTGAGGGAAAGCATAGGATTAAATAGAGGACTGCAGAGCAATCACTAAATTCTTTCTTAAAAGGAAGGTACTAGCAGAGAAAAAATCATATCTCTAAACACACTGGATCCTGGAACTTATGTGAGCCATTTGTAGACAGCATCAGACTAATATATTGTTATTACTATCCCTGTATTGTTTATAATGATATTATTGGTATTTAAATCTCTCTCTGTGTATATATATATACATATATATATATGCACCTTTAGATTTACATCTCTGTCTATCTATCTAACTATATTTGACTCTGTGTTTGGTGTAGGGGTGGAATGTGACCTAAGTAGCTTTTAATTTCTGTGCTTTACGGTGAAGATCTGCATTGGATCTTCTTGCCAGTTCAGTTCTTGGATGCCGCTTCTAATCAGTACTAAAAGAATAGTTGTTATGGCAGAAGGGCATCCTGTTTTACATTTCCAAGTTGGTCTGTGATATGCTGTTGAACACAGATTGAAGTATAAGATGCAATTACTCTGGAACCAGGGAAAGATAATAGGATGGCTGTACCTGACCTGACTTTGAAGTATGGATTAAAACAGATAAGGACAAGAAGAAACATGGTTCCTTGATGCTCACGGTAGGGGTAAAAAACGACTCACAGCATATAAAGAAAGAACATCCTTTTATTAGGAGAAGTTATTTAAGGATTTGATGGTGATATGCAACAGGGATATGAACTGCAAGATCAAGTGATAGATACAGAACATCACAGTTCAAAATCCCATTCTGAGCTTCTCAAAATTCTGTTTTTTTTCATATGCACTGAGCACTTATGAAATCTAAGGATGGAAAAAGCACTTACTACTGTTATTAAAGGTTCCTTAATAATTGATTCACATGCTAATGCTCCTACAAAATCAACCTACATTCTTCCTTTAGTGTCTCTGCTGCTCAAATGAAGTCATATAAATGAGAAAGAGGCACTGCTTTCATCCATTCTCAAAAGAAAATATTGTTATTAATATTAATAATAATAATAATAAATATATTAGCATGTATTTTAGTAGTGTAACATAAAAAGGAGAAGGCCAGCTGTACCCTAGGTTGCATCAGAAGTGGAATGACAGTAAGGAGTGATTGTCCCCCCATTCTCTTCTAAGACTCCATCTGCAGTACTGCATTCAAACCTGGTGTCCCCAGCACAAGGAGGATTCAGAGTTGTTGGAGTGAATCCAGAGGAAGGCCAGGAAAATAAGCAAAGGGCTGGAGCATCTCTCCTATGCAGAAAATCTGAAGGAGTTGGCTTGGAAAAGAGAAGGTTCTGGGTAGATCTCACTCTGGCTTTCCAGTACTTGAAGGGAACTTACAAGAAGGAGCAGTACCATCTTTTTCCACTGTCTGACACTGACAGGACAAAGGGGAATGGTTTTAAACTAAAGAGGGTAGGTTTTGGTTAGATGGTAGGAGTAAATTCTTTACTCAGAGTCCCTGGAATAGGTTACCCAGAGAGGCTGTGGATGACCCATCTCTGGAGGCATCCAAGGTTGGGTTGGATGGGAACCTGGGCAACCTAATCAGATGGGTGGCAGCCCTACCCAAAGCATAGAGGCTGGAACTCAGCCTTGAAAGGCCACTCCAATCTAGTCAATTCTGTGATTCTATGAATATCCTTTAAGCGTAATGTCCTACCTTCATTTTTGCTTCACCAGGAAAATGGAATGACTTGCCAAAAGTTATCCATGACAGAGAATTAAAGAGAAAATTGACATTCAGAATGGTGATCTAGGCACTAGATCATACTTTTGGGCAGGCTTCACTGTTATCTTTGTTGTTTGTTTGTTTGTTTTTTTTACAGGTATCTCAAATTTGGAGAAAACACAGAAAACCCAGGTATGGAAAGAGCATAGCTGACTTCACCATCCATACCCTGGAGACAGACTGGAAGTTTTAAAGAAAAGGGTGAATATGGTCCTGAAGTTCATGTCTTAGTGGGCACAACAATGATGGGTTAATTGTTGGACTAGATGATCTTAGTGGTCTTTCCAAACTTGGTGATTCTGTGAGTCTATGATTTTTCATTAATTGGCCCCTGCTGCATATTTTTGTCCAGCACATCTCTAATTTACAAATAAACAATAGTTTAGCTTGTTATTCAGGAAAGGTCATTGACACTGGTGCCCAATCATTTCTGTTTTGCACATGCTGTACACAATGGGAACATTTGAATGGCAGCTAACGGAGGGAAGTTTATTGTCATTCACAGTGAGAAATGCACGTCTAACACAGAAATGAATCTGAAGATGATGCAGGCAGCCTGAGACTTCCCAGTCCTGTCTTGTGCATTTTGCAAAACCCTGATAAGGAAAATAAAAAATCTGAGTGGCTTAGTTTAATATTTACTAAATAAAAGCAAAATGAGCTTTTGCTGCTTGGTTGGCAGAGCAGGAACTTGGTGATAGAACAGACAAAATCACTGAGGTGAGACTCTCATTGATCGTGCTTGCAAGTCAAGTCATGTATATGAATTGTCATGCTGTTATCATGTTTAAAGCCAGTACTGTAGCTCCCACTTCTTATAATTGCTCTGCAATAAAGCAAGAGTGAAAGCCCATTTGTCAATAGTTCCCTCTGTCAGCTGAACTACTTCCAACATCCTTCATTTTGCTCCGTTTCTTTGATCATATGAATTTAAAGGATTTGATTGCAACTTGGAAACCATTTTATAAGACCAAAAGCTATAAAGGAAACCTTATCAGCCCAGGTAGATACATTGCAAACCTTATGATATTTTTTGTTCCTTCAAGGGTAGGCAGACTTGTTGGCTGGGAAGATGAGAAGTGACAGATGCAAAAAGCCAGGTAGGGTATGATTACTTATTGCAGCCTGTAAGGAGTCACAGGAAGCTGCTTATCATGAAAATGTAAATGACTCACTCTGTTCGACCTGAAGGGAGAGCGAGAAAACCAATCAAGAAGTTGCCAGAGTTTCTTGAAGTGTTTAAGCAGATGATCACTTCACACACTGCCAGCTTAAAACGGGGACTATGATTTTTTATATTAACTCAGCTGTCACATGAGGAAGACGTATATCCTAATGGGAGGAGGAGAAGGAGATGTTAAGAGAGGAATGGAAGGGGAGGTAGTGAAAGTCTTACTCCTCTTGTTTTTCCTGCTATATTGTGTTCAGCATACCTGAGGTATGCCCTACAGTCATAACAGTCAAAGGCTTATATTCTCAGATAAGGTCTCAAAACTGATCTGTTGCATGCATATTGGTTTTCAAACATGAACATATCTAGAGGAAGGATGGAAATTTGAAGGTATCCATCTGAAAGGCCACATTTGTGCAAATAGGAAAACAAGAAGAAGCTCTGGGGTGATAAGGCCTGTTACCCAAACTGCAGTTGAGAATTAATTTCATTGCTGCCACATCCTCTAAAGGCAGAAAATTTGTCCAAGTGTAGCACACCTCTATACAAAGTGTATAGAAACCTTCAGCAAAACTTGGCAGTCATGTAAGTCTTTGGGGATGTTGCTGAGACCTCTGTCCCCAGGTGTTTTTCACCCTCAGAGAATATAAATATCACAATCACTTCCATGTACTCAGATTAAATTCAGCTTTTGGGAGTTCGTTTGTAAAGTTGTTGCTGACCAAAATACCTGCAAGGATTTTTGTACCTTTTCTTTTTTAAAACTGAATCAGAACAACACTATAATCATTCACTCATTCATGTTCTGGAACATATTAAATAAAGAGAGGTATAAGGAGATGAATAAAAGGAGAAGAAACAAAAGACATTACAGGAAAGAAAACGTTGTTTACATTGTTTCAGATCATTGTTTCAGATGTAGTGAAATATATTGTTGTTGTTGTTTGGTTTGCATATTTGCTTTTGTTTAGGGTTAGATTTTGCTAGAACGAATGAATCCTGACCATACAATAATACTTCCATCTCCCAAAGACTGCAAATCAGCATGTAAATCAAGGAAGGTTTGATAACAAATTTCTTCATGTGTTTCATAAATCCTTCCCAGCTGCTTAATAATCTTATTGAGTGGTGAATTCCACTGCTGTGCCACTGTGACAATGACTGTTCACAAAGTGCTGGGATATGGACACCCAGATGGGGAGAGCCACTACTCATAGTGGCACCTGCAGCTCTCAAATTATCCTACAGTTATCTGATTACAGTCCTGCAAACTAATAGTACTCCATCCACCTGAGACAGACGGTTGTGGTCACATAGAAGTGCTTCTGACCACCAGCATACAGTTACTTCTCTCTGGCATGTCCTCTTCCTAAAGGCAGTTTCTTTCCTTAGTCCAAAAATGGATTGGGTTGGGTAAACCCTAGCTAGCTGACTTCTTCTAGGCTTAGAATTATAGAATTCCAGAATCGTTTGAGTTGGAAGGGACCTTTAAAGGCCATTCAGTCAAACTCCCGTGCAATGAACCAGGACACCTACAGCTAGATCAAGTTGCTAAAAGCCCTACCAAATCTGACCTTGAATGTCTCCAAGGACAGGGCTTCCATCATCCCCCTGGGCAATTTGTTTTGGTGCTGCACTACTTTTAATGTAAAAATATTTTTCCTTATACCCAATCTAAATCTTCCCTCTTTTATTTTGAAACCATTTCCCCTTGTCCTCTCACACCAGACTACACATTCAGTTCATTATATCCCCACCTTCTTTCTTGATTTCAGTATATTCACACAGTAAATCCAGAGCTACATTTTTTCTTTTTCCTCTGACAGGAAGATGCATTAGGTATTACAGCAGGCCTTCTCTCTCATTTACTTCAGAGAAACCCTGCAGGAGTATTTTGGGCAGCCTAAGTGGAGCAGACAGATTCATAAACTCACTCATGATTGACTTGGCACTGAGCAAGCTTGTCAGGAGACATAATGTACTGTAATCAATACTTTCTGGTATCCTGCTGAGTTCTTTTCAAAATGGTTGAAACTCTTCTGCTAGACCCATTTGGTTGCCTGGACGAGGTAAGCGGAGCTTTTTGGTGCTTTCCTGTATTCTCTGACTGAAACTGCACACCTAGGGAAGATACTGATCTCTGATTTTTTGCAGACCATGATTTAAATAGGCCATTGCCTCCTTGTAGGTTGCCCTGCGGAAAAGTGATTTCACTCACTGAGGCTCCAGGTATTCCATTCCATGTGGTGAAAGAAGGTGACAGCAGAACTGTACGTCCTCTATTCCCATTTTGACAACTGATAAGCTCAGGAAGTAATTTGCTATAATTTTAATAAAACGTTGTCCTCTTCACCAGTTTATTCCCATGATCCCACTGCTGATTTTTACAGTTTTTTGGGACCCATGTCTATGCAAATCTCAGCTCAGTGAAGTCAGTGTTCTTTAATTTACTGTTCTTTTTTCTTCCTTCTTTCCTGGGTCTAGACAGTAGAAAAAATTTTTCCACTACTTCTCAGTTTTCTCTATTCCAAAGATGGTTCATGGAAGATGTCTATTATACTGCTCCAATTCACCCTCCATTTTTTTTCTCTTGTATGTTGTTACAAATAGATCATCAGCTACGAAGGAGAAATGAATTCCATAGTGAATAGAATATTGTGGGAATAATCAGAAAATTCTGCCCTAAGTCAGTCCTACATGCTCTGATTTTCTCAGGCTGTGACTGAATTTACATCCACGGATTCAAATTTCATAAGCATATATAACAGTAAGAATAAATTGTTCTAGAACCAATTTCCTACCATCTTGTAGATATTGCTAGTTCCATCAGTATATATGCAAAGCCCCAGAAAAGTTGCATAGTTACCACAAAATAAGTGAAGTTGGAAGGGACCCACAAGGATCATCAAGTCCAACTCCTGGATCCACATGGGACCACTCAAAATTCAAACCCTCTGTCTGAAAGCACTGTCCAAATATTTTCTGAACTCTGGAAGGCCTAGATGACATGGCCAGTGTTCTGGGGAGCATGTTCTATTGCCAATCACCCCCCTAGTGAAGAGACTTTTCTGGTACAGCTTCATGCCTTGGTCAACCCTCAGGTTATGAAGGATCTTTGAGCACCATGATACACGCTGACAAAACTTTCTGTTGAGCTGTTCCTTAACCTGACTGATATCAACTACAGACACATTTGGTGACTGACACATATAGACAGTGATAAGCACAGATCATCTACCTATTTTTACCAGGTCCTCGTGATGTGACTTCAGATCATGGATGTTTTACAGTGCTTGTAACTGCCAGTAGTCAGGAAACATTGCCACAATACCTGAATTCACTAGATATTTACTTGAGTTATTCACAGATTTAAGGCCAGAAAGAGTAATAAACTCATCTTTTTAGTTCTCAGCCTAAAGAAATGAAGAAATGATGTCCTGGAAATCAGTGGAGACCAAGTTTTTCGGAACCCTCTTGGTCTTGACCAAGGAATTGCTGGGGAGATGTCCATACTGAACCTAACTCTCAGGTTTTTGAACAATGGAAGTATCTCATCCACATGGCTGTCCAGTTTCTCAGATGCTGTTAGTTGACTTCCTGTTACAATTCCCTGCATGTTCCCAATCAACAAAGTGTTCTTGCTGCGAATGAACTTCATCAGTCACATCTACGTCAAGGCAAATATCAGAAGTGCAAAAAACTCAAAGCACTTGGCATGTTTCAGCAGGTTACTGGGATCTGTGCTTCTCTACTTATTGTACTTTCTTTTCTCTCTCTTTCTCTCTCTCTCTCTCTTTTTTTCTTTTTCTTTTTTCTCATTAGAAGAAAATAAATAACTGCAAAAACAAAATAGTATTCCACTGCTCAGTCAGTGAAAGGGATTGCTCACTGGGGGGGCTGAAACAAATGGAACAGGTTTGTTCAGAACTGGAATTTGAAATCACTGGGTTTTAATAAGCCAAAAAACAAGTTTCAAATAGCCAGTATCATCCCAGAAAAATAAGTAAGGAGTGTCTCTGGCATGCAGTTCAAATATGAAATAGTAATGGGAAGTGTTATACTTTCTACCTCTCAAAGGGCAGTTTGCCTAATGGATCTGGGGAGTCAACAGAAACACTGCAATCACATTTTTGTGCAGCCCCACCCTCCCTCCACCCATGGCCAGTAACTCATTGATGATCAAACTACCATCTCTCTCCTGTGTAGAATATTTCTTCTGCTCACAGGCTGTCTAACATGGTCAAGTTTTATGGTCAACATTTTGCCAGTAAGTCGTGGCTTAGGAATGACTGCTCTCCTCTGACAACCTACATCACATCTGCAATGACATGAAATAAAAACTTCACCAAAGAGTTTCAATGAGACATCATCTCCAGCTTGGAATTTTCAAAGAGGGCAGAGTGCTGGAGGCTGGAAGACTATAGTGCTGAAGCATCAGCTTTTGTATCTCCTCTTTAGGCTTCTTCTAATTCATACTGCAGGGGACAGAACACTGGAGCTAGATTTTGATCTTCCCTTGAGCTCCTATATTCATTTCTAACATCAGTCTGATACAGACAAAATATTAATATTTAATACTTACATGCAACTATTTTATAAGTATTTCCTTCTGTTTGCAATGAAGTCAAAACTGTGAAGTTTTCTTGGAAATATTGCTACTCTTCCTCAAAAGTTCACTCTCTGCATTTAAGGTTTGCAAGTGTGGATGAAAAAAAAATAATAAATTTAAGGTCTTTTCTGTTTTTTATTTCTTTTGACTGCTGGAGAACGCACCTCAGGGTTATTTATTGAACTACTCAAAGAATAAAAAAGCCTTCCAGTTCCAACTATAATAGGAAATGTCTGCAAAAGTGGTCGCTTGGAACCTACTCAACACTTTGTGGAAACATGAATAAAGTTTAATTTTTCCTTTTCTCAAGAAGAGAGGCCAAATTGTCCCCTACCACAGTAGAAGAAGTTTCAGTGTGATGAGGGAATGCTACCAGCTTCCTGGAGCTCATGTGGTTGCTTGCTGCTCCAGATGACTCTTGTTGTTACCTTCCTCTGACCCACTCCTTGATTCATGCCCTGGTTTTTACACTTTCTTGCCTGGTTGGATCACAGTATATTTGAGTTTAAGTACCTCATGGTGGCCAAGCAAAAGAGCAAGATACTGACAGGACAAGGAGAAATGATTTAAAACTAAAAGACTTGAGACTAAGATTGAATATAAAGAATAAATTTTTTTTACAGTAATGATGGTGAGACATTGGAATAAGTTGCCCAGACAGGTGATGGATGCTCCATGCTTGGGGACATTCAAGGTCAGGCTGGATGGGGCTTTGAGTATCATGACCTAGCTGTAGGTATCGCTGTTCATTGCAGGGGACTTGGACTAGTTGGCCTTTAAGTGTCCCTTTCAACTCAAATGATTCTATGATTCTACGATTCTATAACCTGATGATATCCAGTTTTCTTCACTCCATCATCCCATATTTGCCTGTAGTGCTGTGATCTCAGATTTCACTGTTTTATTTGTTTTGCATCTAATTAATTTTTTCCTTCTTTCCTCATTCTCCCTCATAATCCTATTCACTATCTTCGTTCAGAACTAGATTTGCACAGAATCAGATAAAACAGTGCAATGTGATCTCACAATCCCTACGTACAGGAAATGGAAATGTAATTTAAATTATTTTGTAATCCATGAATATATTAGTCCAGATGAAAGAGCTGAAATGGTATAAAGAGAGCTGCTGGTGAGTGATGGATTCTACATCTCAATTATATTACTAGAAGTTATAATTTTTGTTGTAACACAAAACTTTAAATGGATCTAGGTAGTATTTAAGTTATATATGGAAAGAATAGGATGTGTTGCATATATATTGCAGATCTTTCTCTGTTTGTAGGATACTGAGTCCCACCTGCAGATCTCTAGACCTTCAGCTCAAGTTATGATTTCCTACTTTATGAGCTTTGCTAAGATTTCATTCAGTCCTGACCCATTGGCTTAGAAGACAACCACTGCACAACTGCAACATGGGTAAAGATATGGCAGAGGAAGGAATGCAGTGCTTCAGATTCTGAGTTTGGTTTTAAAGCTACCACTTCTTAGCATGACTAAATTTCTGATCATTGTTTGATCATGCAGAAAAGGTAGCTGTGTTGTTTGCTGGAAATTCTCTCATTTATGGCTATCATCTATTGTTTTTCTTGACCTGCTTTCCACCTGCTTCCAGGGAAATAAACACATTTAAAGGGCTGTATTTTAGAAGAAAGTGATGAAAGGAAGGGAAAAATAGAGAAATCATCACTAACCTGCAAGTAATCTTGAGACTCCTTCACATGAGGTTAGGATGGGATCAACAGCTTCAGAAACAGAAATTTGATGGACCCAGAATAAATGAAAGATATTTGTTTTCTTTTCTTGGCTGAAATTACCAATATGAATTTTTGAAAAGATTATATTTTTGAAATTTTTTGAAACTATCACTGCCAAGTTTATAGTGGTTGGAACTAGATCATCCTTGAGGTCCCTTCCTACCTGTGATTCTGTGATTTTCTAAGAAAAATTCTATTGAATATCAGCTAAATGTACAAGATAGGATGTGTATATTGGAGGAAGACTCACCAGTGCTTGTGTTTTATTGTGCTTACCATACAACCATCAAATCCAGAAAAACTGAGTATCTTCAGAGAGGGAATCATGACAGACTTGCAGCCTCCTCTAATCCCTCCAGGAAATCTATTCCCAATGGTCATAGAAAAATAATATTGGAAAAACATTGCAAAATATACAGCCTTTCTCTGTTGGTTTTGTTTTAAAGGAAAAAAAAGTCATAACTTAGGCTGACTGTTCCATTCAAGATGTCCTTCACCCAGTGGAAACTGTTGCTTGTTTCAAGATATATATTAAATCACTGAGACTGGATATCTAGAATCATAGAATCATGGAATGGCCTCGTTTGAAAAGGACCATAATGATCATTTAGTTTCAACTCCCCTGCTACATGCAGGGTCACCAACCACCAGACCAGGCTGCCCAGAGCCACATCCAGCCTGGCCTTGAATAGGCATTCAAGGGATGGGAATCCACAACCTCCTTGGGCAACCTGTTCCAGTGCGTCACCACCCTCTGTGTGAAAAACTTCCTCCTAATGTCTAACTTAAGCCTCCTCTGTCTCAGCTTAAAATCTAGGGTGAAGCTCAAAGCTCTCCTAAATGCACATCTGTACTCAGGACTGGGTTTGTCCTATCACTCTTCTTATTTGCTGTGGTACAGTAGATAACAAACATAGATTTCATGTGTTAATAACCAGTCACCACACAGCAGGGTCCAGCTTCTCAGCAGCCCAGATCAGAAGACTGGGTTATCCTTTTAGCATCAAGCAATCACCTACTGCCAGCAGTCTCTAGATAGGCACATTTCAGTGGCCAAGGTGTTTGGCCACTAAAACATTTACAATTGTCCTAGACGATCTTAATGGCCTTTTCCAACCATCCTGAATCAATGATTCTATTATTTCAGCCAGGTACTTACTTCGTCCATGCACAAAACATACATGAAAAATTCAATTGACACCAGCAGAACCATGTATTCTCAGGATGCTCTTCACCTTTAAACACTTTTCAAGCTTTTCTTAGTGTGAATGTCCTCTGCACAGCCCCACAGATGTCTCATGAAGGCCTCAGTTATTTATCAAAGTGCTGTGCGTGTCATGCCTATTACATAATTATCTTCTGCTTATCAGTCACCTTCTAGTCCCTCATTACTACAGTCGCAGTGCTACTATAATTAGACTTCATATTTAACAGACCTTTATAACAGTGTTTTAGTTTACAAAATGAAGAGCTTACTCATGACAAAATGTTTTGTTTCATTATCAATTTCTTCCTTTTTTTTTCTGCTTCAATTTACCCAGTGAACCAAATCACTGTTTATCATCTGAACTCTAATTTAGAGAAGAAATTAAGGAAAATATTTGTAACTGTTCTATGAACAATTAAATATGCTTAACTAATTTTGTGATGGATTCTTTAACCCTGGAATTCTTTATCAGTAGGAACTTTTTTCCTTGTAGTGAATTTCTTCTATTTAGAAGTTGTGTTATTAGCAAGGCTATTAGACTTGAAGTAGAAATTAGTACTTGAGGATCGTATTTTTCAAGAAATCAGATTAAGTAATCACAGCACTGCCTTTCCATCAGATAATCTGAAATCTAGCTTGCATCACTTATGATGATAGCACATCTTCTGTCTTCTTTTTCATGGCAGGATTGTAGTTCAAACAACATAGCAAATTCTCCTATGGATCACCAAGAACTAGGGAAGAGGTCTCTACTATTACCTCTGATTATTTAAATACATAAAGAGTGCATGAAGAAAGTCTGGACACTGAGATCTCTTGCATACACTCTATAGCCACAGTGGGATTTCTTGTACATGTCACAACCCTCACTGCTGTCTCTGACATTTGGAGATACTAACCCAAACCAGAGTTTTTCAGACAAGGTCAGTGCCATATTGTGGAAAAAATCCCATATGATGAAGGTTTCTGTCATAAATTATCAGTCATGAGTACATCCCATCAACCATTTGTCACAAGTGCAGATTCTAGCACTGTAAATTCTGGTAGGGAAAGAGTTTCCTTCAACTGTCCTAACTCTGGGTTTAATGATGCTCCATCCTGAAGCAAGTTGGCAGTAAAATCTGTTCATCTCTCTCTTATTTATTTATTTATTTATTTAGAGTAAAAGACAATGAGAGATTAAATGATTTGATGAAAATAATATTCCTCTTTTATTAGGCCTTTTACTAGTCTTTTGTGGAAAATATGAGACAGTGGGACAGAGAACAGAAGCTTGGTCTTACAGTTTACAGTATGAATAAAAAAGAAGCTCTAACAAAGGTTAATGCCCCAATACTGATACTGATACTACGTGTTTAAAAAACATTAATAATATCACATCCTTAACTTCAGTGAGAATTGTCCCTTGATTTTAGCCCCAAGAAAGTTTATATTTTCCTCCAGATGTTAGCCAAAACTTGACCCAAATTTTGTTGTTAGACTCAAAGTTCTCTCTGGAATTTCCATTTGGCAAAAGCCAAGTTGCAGGTCTGTAAGAAAGCTTCTCAAATTTCATTAAGAAAATTTCTCATCTCTCGTTTCACTCTCAGTTCACTTGCCACTGAAGAACTGGAATTTACTCATTACCCGGGTTGAGATACAGGAACAAATGGACCACAGTCTAATTGAGTGTAAGAAATATTGTTTTCCTCCATAAAATATCATATTTTCAGACCCCTGTTGTGTCTGTGCAATCATGCTGTGTTTCTCAGTCAGGAAAGCAAAGGTCCAAGAGATATGCATGTGTAATAAAAACATCATGTTTGCAAAAATAAAGCTAGGCAATTTCTACATGCAAGTCCCAGTAATTGACTTTAATATCACATGCAAAATTATTATACAGGACTCCAGTCATTCAGGAAAAAAAAAAAAAAAAAAAAAAAAAAAAGACATCATTTTTATTGTGGTTGGGATTCCTTCTTTCTTTGTTGTGTTTTCTGCTCAAATGATGGGTTATGTGAAGATTAAATATTCACTCCAGAGGAGTGTTTTTTAATTACCTGCTTTTTCCATAGTGGCTTTGCAACAAGTTTCATGGAGTTTTACGATCCTTTGAAAGGTTTATCCTCATCAAACCTGTGTGAGCCCAAGGTCTGGAATCTGCACTCACCTACCTCATTACCAGGACAAATTATGTTGAGATAATGAGAGCACAACATTTCATGGTAATTAGTCCAGTGGGATGTTCACCTTACAAAGCTGTTGATGAGAAAACAAGCTCAGATACTGTGTCAATAAAGAATGGAGGGTCCAAATATAAAACCATGGTGATACTGAATGATGACCACCCAAGTCTTTCTCAAAAAACTGCAAAAACACTGTCACCAGACAGGAGATTATTTATTACCTTTATGCCTTATGTATGTTGTCACAGTAATATGGCGAATATTTGGAGTCAATACTATTTTTACTTCTGTCAGAATAGACATTAGAGAAAGTTATGCAGAAATGTGAGATGGTAAGTCCAGCTAGATCAGTGTGAGGACTTAGAATGAAAGAATCATAGAATTGTTTGAGTTGGAAGTGACACTTAAAGATCATTTAGTCCAATTTCTCTGAAATGAGCAGGGACACCTATGGCAAGATCAGATTGTTTGATGGGGGTGTCCAACCTGACCTTGAATGTATCCAATGATGGGGCATCCACCACCTCTCTGGGCAACTTTTTCCAGTGCTTCACTACCCTTATCATATCCCTTTATCCAGACTTGTTACCCCACAGTTGTTTCCAGCCTCCCTGCTGCCCTGAAACAACAACAAAAAAAAAAGCATGTGAGCAATTCCATATAATGCAAGGCAAAGCCAGCCAGCTCTGTCTAAAGGGCCTCTACTCGGCACGATGCCAATAAGCTGTTGATACTACTGACAGAGCACACAAATTTCTAGAAGTGAATTTTTATTTCTGTAAGATCTTTCTGTGTTTTGCTTCTCTGTTCTCCTCTACTGGGATAAAGCGCAACAGCAAATACCCTTCCCTGCTGCTAGAAAAGAAATAACAGATGATTATTGTTTCCATAGCATTCTATTTGTTCTTATAAACCCCTCTGCATGACAACAGAGGAGCAGGCTTCCTTGGCTACATATGCTACAAAAGCAGGTCAAAAAAGTGTTATATATATTGTGTATAGTTATCTATACACATGTTTTAATGTATCTCCTATAGCACAGGTCAGGATGTTACCTGCAAGAAATTGAGTTTCTCACCTGAAACATGGACTTGATCCTATGGGTCCCTTCCAAATCCAGATATTTTATGATTCTTTGGCCTCAGTAGAGCATTTCTGTTAACAATGGCTACAAGTTGCTCTTTTTTGCTATTGGTACTAAAAGCTTGCTAGAGGTTGCCTTATCTTCCAAATGCACTGAGCTATCTGTTAAATAATTTTATCTTGTTAAATAATGAGATCTTATCACGCTTTAACAAATTAGAGAGAAATCTCAGCTATCTACGGTGATATAACCAAGTATGGGGTAGGAAATAGAGAGTATTTAATGTCCCTTCCAGCCTAAGCCATTCCATGATTCTGTGGTGTGGTTTAAATAATAAGTAGACCTTGTGTCCAGAATAAAGCCAACTCCATTTCACTATGCCTTTCACTGGAGGTTCAGCACAGGATCAATGAGGTCAGGCTATGTCTGTATCCAGCTCAGTCACAATGAGGATTTATGGTGACAGAATGTCTTACATGACCTCAGGGACAATTGCATAAGCATGCAGGCCCACTGCAGGGGCAGAAAACCAAAGCAAATAAGCTGCTTAACCCAGTGCTCAGAGCAAAGACATCCCAAATGGCTCATCAGAATCAGCTAGGGTTGGCCAGGTTTATTAGTTTCTGTTCAGCTCCAGCCATGTATCATCCAAAATCCAATTCTGTCAGGGATGTTTTGCAAAAGTGGTTTGCATTCATTCTTCTCTAACTCTGCTGTACCCCTTAGCAGTCTTTTCACTTCCCTGTCACTGAGGGAAGCTCCTGTGTTTGCTCTCTGCAATGGTGCCAAGGGACATAATTTTCACAATGCCAGAATTTACAGAGAGCAGGAAAAAATCTACCTCTGCTCCCTGTGCCACTATGCTTTTTAATTTGAAGCAGAATTTTAACACTAATGATGAGTTCTTTGGAATTCGAGCTGACATCAACAGTGTGTTTATGCACTGACAAGTGAAAAGATGAAGTTAATGAACCTGAAGCAAAGTTTTGATTCATCATGCTAATAACAGTAGCATTCTTTACATTTGTCAAATGTCTCCATTACTGTAACATTTCACAGTCATTACTGTGTTCAGCTCAACTGCCTTAGGAAAAACATCTTGCATTTTATCTATTAATATTTAAGGAACAAGGAGGTTAAAGGGTCTGTCAAAAGCCACCCAGAGCATTTGTATTTTATCTGGGAGCTAAATCCAGAAATCCCAATTCTCAGCTGGGTTCTTTAACCTTCTGTCCTTAACATACAAAAAATACTATCAGGAAATAAAAAGATATGGTGGAGTTGTCGTTTCTAAGGCATAACTTTAGTACTAAGAAAACAACCAGAAGTTTCTGTCCTTAGAAGAGGTCACAAATGTGCACGTGAAATGGCGATGGACAAGATTACAGGATTTGCTTGAGATTTTTTTTTATTCATGGAATCATAGACTCATTTGAGTTGTAAGGGAACCTTAAAGTCATTTAGTCTCCTCTGTGATGAACAGGGACATCTGCATTTAGATCAGGGTGCTCAGAGCCCATCCTGCCTGACCTCAAATGTCTCCAAGAATAGGACAACCACCACCTTTCCGGGCAAGTTGTTCCAATGTCCCACCACTCTTACTGTAAAAAAAATAATACAAACCTTTTTCTTATATCCAATCTAAATCTCTCCTCTTCTAGTTTGAAATCATTTTCCCTTGTCCTTTCACAACAGACTCTACTAAAGAGTCTGTTCCCTTCTTTCTTATAGCCCCACTTTAGACACTGATGGCATTTCGAAGACATACTCAGTGGGATTCTTCTCATCAAGAGGTCATGCTGTTTAGATTTATATATCTTGTTATCAACACGTGTGTCAGGTATCTAAGCTGTATTTACAGCAATTACTGTTAGTACCGATTTTATTAACACTGTCAGAGAATCTGAGACAGCAGCACATTTCAATCTAATACACACATCACAGGTAAGATCCAGTTGCTTGAACAGTTATCTTGTGATACTTGTGATAACCTCATGTCCCTGAAGGTCTGATCAACTCTGCTGACTCTATTGATTAGATTTTTTCACTCATTGGGAATTAAGATCCCAGTGCACAGGCAGAATGATAGATGTTGGTACTTATTTTTAAGTATTTCTGAATTTATCTCAATACTGAAATCAGTTCCTGAATAACAGTCTTCCAGACACACAATGGGGATATATGCTTCCTTTGCTGGGTGTATTTTGTTATGAGAAAGCTTTCAGGCTCTTATCAAGATTAAGAATGCTCCTATTTTATCGGAACCTGAACCCCTTTCCAGGTTTTATCTAGCAGATATTTCTGTTAACATCCAGTTGCTTTTAATTGGTGTGTCCATGTAGGGATCACCATGATCAGGCCAGGCTTGGGACCCAGGCCTTATGGAACAAGAATTAATGGCTTTAAGTTGCTCCAGGAAAGTTCAGGTTGGATATTAAGAAAACTTTATTCTCAAAAAGAGTAATAATGCATTTGAAGAGGCTGCTCAGGGAGGTGGTGGAGTCATCATCTCTGGAGGTGAAGAAGAAATGTTGAGATGCCCTTCAAGAAACCATTCCTCAAAAAACTTTGTGGCATAGTGGGATGGGTTGACGATTGGACTGTATGATGTTAGTGGTCTTTTCCAGTCTTAATTATTCTTCTTAGCTAAATGATCTTATTTCTCTCTTGTCAAGGATTTCTATCATGTTCCCTATTAAGACATAGGCCAGAAAATACATTCCCAAGCGTTTTATGGAACTGCTCTTTCCTCTTTAGTTCAAAAAACAAACAAAGAAAAATCTCACAGAGGCTACTGAAAATAAATCAAAAATCCATCAGATGTCCAGATGGCTTTATTTCATTTATAGGGTGAAGGTGACTTGTTCTGCCCAATTTGCAGTGGCAAATATGTAGACATTTTTAATTTCCCACTAAAAGATGATTATCCAGTGGTCACCTTCAGAGCAAATCCACAACAAAGCTGAAATTCATACAGCTGGATAAACAGTAAGAAACCCAAGATCTTGCTACCGTCAAGGCAGATGAATCGTATATCTGTTGTCTTTCACACTTGCAAGCTGGTCAGAAAATAGGAGACATGATTTCTGATCAGTTCCTTCCTCTCCCAGCTCCCACATCACTGGAATGGAATGAAAATAATAGCTCAGAGCTGTCTTTTTGTTTTCTTTTCTTCCCCCTGAAATTTCAATAGTGTACTCACTATAGAGTAGTCACCAATATTAGTCAAAGCACTGAGTGACACATGTGCTCTTGAACATTTGCATCCTCCCACAGCACTTCTCAGCCACTCTCTGTGCTTATCTCCTCTTATCTTTTCCACTGGCCAGGTAACACTGAAGATGACAGAGTCCCATGTTGCTGAATGTGAGATGACTACCTGGACACTTTTGAAAAAGAGCTTGTTAGAAACTTAGAAAACTTAACTTACAACTTAGAAACTTAGAAACTTAACTCTGGAGAGATAAGTGAGTTAATTTTTCTGCTTTGTTTTGTTTTGTTTAATTTTATATTTTCCAGAACTCAAGAAGTTTTGGTTCCTGGTTGAACCCCATTCAAGCTAAAATATTTGTTTGTTATCTCTGCATTTTTTTTTCTCCCCAGACATATTTTCCTCCCCAAACAGGTTGCTTAAATACAATTTCAAGTCATTTCTTCCCGTTCTCTATCTTAACAGGGCAAACTTGAAGGAGTAGAGCTGAAGTGAAAGACAGGTCTATTTCCCTTTCAACGTTATTTGGAATAATAAACAATAATGAGTGCTATTTGCAGCTTGCCTTTCATCCTTTTGATCACATAATAAGAGAGTGCACTTAGCCTTTGCCACGCAGGTGTTAAATCCAGCTATTCAGAAAAGCGATTGCTTCAAAAGGCCTTTGCCTGAAGCACAAGTACTGAGATTTCCCATTTAGACATGTTGAGCACAAGCAAGAGGTTTGTGCATGGGAGCCATTAGTTTCACTACATGTTAGCTTATCTGATATATAAGAGCATGAATATAGAAGAAGAGAGAAAACAGGCCACTGAGACCCAAGAGACTTACCACTGTATACAGTGTCTTTTTTCAATCTAGGATGTTTTGCTTAAAGCACTAAAAAGAATGGAGCATTATTTGTCAAAGAGAAATAGGACATGCAACCCTTCCTTCCCATTCTCTATCAGCATCTCCAGTCCTCTGAAGAAGTTAAATCCCTCTGATTGTTATTTCTCTTTCCTAGGGGCAAAGAAACTTCTTGTGACAATGGTTGATGGTTGGACTAGATGTTCTTAGAGGTCTTTTCCAGTATTAATGATTCTGTGTTTTTCCCATCCAAAGAGATGTTGATGTTTGAAGAATGGTCACTGAACTGTTAGAAAAGTAGATTTTGTCTGTTTGTTTAATTGGCATAATAGCCATATTTCCTCTGTGTTATTTCTTCCAAACTCTTCTGCCTCAAGCAACATACAGGCACAGATGACAAACCTCTCTGATTTTCCAAGGCCTCCTAGCAAAGTTTAATAATGTTATTAATAATTACAGCTATAACCATTTAATCTCAGATACATAAGAGTGAACTCGGTATCAATGTAATTCTGTAAATTCACTTTTTTGAAGTAGGTGCACTGGCACTTCTATTTTGATCCCAGAATTTTCAGGTACATCAAGGCAAACTGAACTCTCAAAGATCAGATGATACGGGACCTCTTAAATGCATGCTCACAGAGCTGAGCACATCTGAACCCTACCAGCAGAAGTCTTTGATAAATATAGGATCTTGTAAGGACAAGTACACTGAGCTTAGCTAAACTGTCCAAGAAAGAAAATCAACAACATAAACACTGAGCCAAGAAGAGTCCACCAATTATATCTAAACATCAGCTCAATAGCTGTTCTTTCTATGGAGAGGATCATTGGAAAAGGCACATGTGTTTGCAAATTTCCTGGATACTGGGCATATATGCTTACAAATCTGCTGTGTAAGATTGTTCTGATTATCAGGGGAGAGATAGTCAGCTCCTTCATTTGCTTATTTCTCCATAGACCTAAGTGGAAATTGCTGGCGTATCCCTGTACTGGGGATATTTTGAACAGAAGCAGTACACACTAAGATAGCTGCACTCTCTAATAAACCATATCCCTTCGCTGTGTATGGGACATTCCATCTAAACAGGGCATTAGGGGTAACTTCATCTCCAAATTTTGGTGTGGTGCAATGGAGATGAAGTATGAGATGCTGCAAGCTTGAATATTCACTGCAATAGACCAAAAGCATCACTTCCACAGGACATAGTGACCACTGCTTTTGCAGCTTACAATACTGGGCTGTTGTATGTGGAATTAGCAAATGCAGCCCAATGTATTGCTGTTGAGTCAAAAAGAAGGAAGTCAAACAACTCAGTGTGTTTAGATTAGAAAACGAACATTCAGTAGAGTGCATAAAAACCTTCATGGGGAGAAAATACCATGTAATAATGGGCTGCTTAGTCTGTCAGAGGAAGGTAGAACCAGAACTGATGGCTTGAAACTGAATTCAGGCTGACTGCAATTAGAAATAACATACAGGGATGTAAGGGGAGGGGAGAGCACCACTGCATCTGGAAGAGAAAAGAGAGAGGCTTAACCTCCCTGTATCTTTGCATTGATGGGAAGCATAAGGAAACGTGTTAGGGGGACTGAAAGGCAAAGCTGAAGGGCAGAAGGTGAATCTTTGAAGTGATCAAGAAGTGATCTATAAAAACAGGAAAGGTGAATGCACAGTAGAGCTATTGGCTCTATATGGGCTGCTTGGTCTCAGGTTTAATACAATGGCAGACTCAGTGGTGCCAAGCACTGAGTAAGGGACTAAATGGTGTCTTTTGTCTTGAAGCCATTGTGATGGTCTATCAGCAATTCCAAAAATCTGTTTTTATAGTTAAGCCAAGGTACATATCTATTGTGCGCTTACTAATTACTGTGTGACTTTCCAATTCTCCAGTCTCTAACATAATAGAATAAAATTGGAAAAGATACAGGAAAAAAAAAAGGTGGGGGGGGGGGGGGGGAGGGAATGATGGGGATTATCACAGAAGTGGAACAATCTCCATGCAAACAGTCAGTAAATAAATTAGGTTTCCTTATCCCAGAAAATGTAGATGTTGTGAGCAGACAGAGGTCTGCAAAGTCTCAAGTGGTCTCAGAAAGTGGGCAAGTGTTTATTCATCATCTATTCTAAAACAAAATAATGGACAGAAAAGAGTCCTGAAATGGAAATAGCAAATGACAGGCAAAAAAAGAGCAAAAGGACAGACTTGGCACAGACCAAACTTAAGCTACAGGACTTCTCAGTATAGTATGTAGTAGCTGTTAAATACCTGCACATCTTCAGAAATTGGATACATTTATGAAAAGGATTAGATCAACTGATGACTGTTAAGACTCTCTAGGAGGATCCATTGTAATATGACAAGGGGAAATGTTTTCAAACTGAAATGGATTGGATAATATAGACTGGAGATAAGAAAAAGATTTTTTTTTCTTTTTATGATTTGAGTAGTGAAGCACTGGCACAGAGAGGTGGTGGATGTCTCATCCTTTAAAACACTTAAAGTCAGACTGGCTGGGGCTCTGGGCACCTTGATCTTGATGTAGATGTCTCTGTTTACTGAAGGGGTGTTGGACTAGATGGTCTTTAAGGATCCCTTCCAACTCCAACGCTTCTGTAATTCTATGATTTGCAGTAACACCAGCTCTACCTCCAACTGCAGAGGTCTCTGTTTGGTAGAGGAAGATGTTGCTGTTCACCTCTTGCTGTCCCTATGCTCTCCCCTTGGCATCTCTATCGAACACCGTTTTCAGTATGTGCTAAAAAATACTTTGTAATTTGCAAAGTGAAGTCAAGTCATTTATTGAATCAAAAGGAAAATTTGTGCCAGAAACTGAAGATGAAAAATGGCTCACAAATTTAGTATATTTTGTGGATTTGATTTGACTGCTCATTTAAATGAGTTAAACATGTGCCTTCAAGGTGAGAATCAACTTATCTCACCTATGTTTCAATCTATAATGGCTTTCAAAATGAATCATAAATTATGGCGAGCTCAAGTTATGACAAATAATTTTATGCATTTTGATATACTGTCTAAATGCAGTCCTATGAACAGTAAAGAATATGCAGCCTTGCTTTCCATTTTGATAAAGGAATTTGAGAATAGGTTTCAAGATTTCTGAAAAAAAATATATATGTAAATTTGTATGTTTCCAGCTCTTTATTCCATCAAAATTCATTACCTCTGAATTTTCAAATGAAATGTTGCAATCAGACATTCAACTCAAAGAAAAAAAAGTGATCATGTCTCTTTACTAGGCTTTTCTGACATCTCTATTACTAGAGAAAAATATCTCTCACTTTGGAATCACACCTTATTCATGTTATTGCCTTATGTCATACTGTTTCCAGGGATGAAGCACAAGAAGAGTGAACTGAGATAAAAAATCCCTGATGAGCACCTTGATATCTAAGAACTTCAAGTGCTTTCATCAAAGTACATATTAATGCATTAGTTCAATCAATCAATCAATCAATCAATCATGCTACTTGATATATTTTTTTGTTGCATTTTGTAATTTTTTTAATAAAGGATATTGAAAATAAGTTTTACAACATAGATATACTAACTATATTTTACTTGTGGCTCAAGGCAATTACCCTTCACTCAGTATGGCCCAGGAAAGCCAAAAGGTTGGACATATAGGCCTTAGGCAATGTTAAATTGCACCAACTGTGCTGCACGGCTATTGACAGCACTGTGGGTATTCTCAAAGTCACTGCAGGGCTTCGGATACCAGCTTAGAGGGCTTTCTGGTTTTATCTAACAAGACTCCTCTAATGTTCACACTCACTGCCAAAAAAATCAAGCTTGTAGATTGTTCAGCACAGCAAACTTACGGGTTTAGTTGGTTCTTATCCAAGAATATGGCAATATTTTTCATTAATATGAATGCAGGTCATTGCAACAATAGTACAATCCTGGTTTCCTAATGTAATTCTATCTAGAAACAGCTGCTCATGATGTATGGCATCCATAGTGATGTTTACCACAATAATTCAATAAATTGATAAGTGACCAGAAAAGGGAGAGAGAATCACTTGAGCTGTTTTATGCATAAACAATATGGCATTATAAAACATTTATCTTTCCATATATTGGGACAAAAAAAAACCAAAAACAAAAAAACCCCATAAAATAAAACACAGAGCAACCCACATTTTAAATCTCCATAAGTAAATGAAGTAAATGAAAGACATAAAGAAGTGAAAATGAGGATAACAAGTAAGCATCCATTTATAAAATAGAAGCATATTCCCATAAACCAAAGTGAACCAAAATATAAAACCGTTTCAACAAAAGGCTTCAAATTCACAAAGCATCACCCGCCTCAAATTACAATCACATCCCTTTGTCTCGTCAACAAAAAGTTATGATATTCCTACTAAGTTCATAGGCTGTAGGCTGCCTCACATTGCTGAAGAGTGTCCACCACTTGTACACCATTTTGAAGAAGAGAGTAGAAATTAGAATTCTTTTTTATTTAAGAAATAAGACTGTGTATTGTGACATAGTAATTCTGGTATTTTCTTCCTTTTTCTTTTTCTTTTTTTTTTTTTTTTTAATTTAACATAACTGTAGATGACAGCCCTTAGAAATTACTTTATTTATAAGGGTACACTCCAAAGACCTGCAACATACATTACTAGCCTCAAATTCTCCTAAATCACAGCTGTTTCCTTCCCACTAATGCATTTTGCTTCTCATTATCAATGACTTATTAAAGAGATGCTTGTGTCTATTCTTTTCTCACAGAGTGTATTATAGATGATCTATTAAACACTTATGTAAGTCATCAACGTCAGGTTACACTTATGCTTTATTTTCCTTGCTCATTTCATTAGTATTAAACAGCTTCTCATAAGGAAGCTATTTATAATGAAAACTGTATCCTTGGGTCTAAAAGACTGTTTCAGTTAAAGATCTTGG
The DNA here is from genome assembly GCF_054131305.1 of Coturnix japonica. NCBI lineage: Eukaryota > Metazoa > Chordata > Aves > Galliformes > Phasianidae > Coturnix > Coturnix japonica. The sequence goes on from NC_140664.1 coordinate 1,381,528, forward strand.
TGTGCAAGGTTCTGTGATTCCATAAAGAATGCAACACCATTCTACCATGTTATCTGGGTAATGCTGGCCTAAAATCAAGAACCTTTGTAACAATGCAGGTCGACTGATTCTCATCTGCTATACTCAGCCAAGCTGGAGTTAGAATCATAGAATTAAGGTTGGAAAAGGCTTCTAAGATCATCTAGTCCAACCATCAACCCATCAATGCCAAGTTCACTATATCATGTCCCATGTTGTTTGTGTAATTACACAAGAGAACAGGAAGACATGTTCAGGTCTCTAGCTGCCTCTGGTCATTTTTTTCCCCAAGGTATTTTGTTAGCCCTTAAAAACATGAAATATCTACTGGAAATGCATTCTCTTCTTGGTCACCTGTGCACACTGCTGGCTCATATTCAGGTGACTGTCCATCAGTACACCAAAGTCCCTTTCCATTAGAAAGCTTTCCAGCCACTCCTCCCCAAGCCTGTAGGGTTGCCTCAAGTTGCTGTGACCAAAATGCAAGACCCACCACTTGTCCATATATGGGCAATAATAAATTATCTCACCAGTAAAGAATACGTTTTCTTTTTTTCTTTTTTTTTTTTCATAACCTGTTAGAGAACCATAGAATCATAGAAGCATTATGTTGGAAAAGACACAAAGATCATCTAACTCAACAGCCAAACCATCCCCACCATTCCCACTACATCACATCTCTCAGTGCAACATCTCCATGTTGATTGAATACTGCCAGGGATGGTAACTCCACCAACTCCCTGGGCAGCCTATGCCAATTACCACTCTTTCTGAGAAGTAGTTTTTCCTAATATCTAACCAGAACCTCCCTTGACACAACTTAAGGCCATTACCTCTCGTCCTGTGAGAGGTAATGTCAATTATCATCTTGTCAATTATCATTTAGTTTATTGCTTGAAAATTGTAGAGTTATTTCCTTTCTAAATGGTGAGTCTTAATTAACCTCACTTACTTGCAGCACTGTGTTAATCCTGAGGGCTCTTGCACCCTGCTGTAATACATATTTAAACTACTAGGATGAAAACTGTATTGTGAATTGTAGCAATGCAGCTAAATAACTTTATTTGAGCACATCTAGGTACAAATGCAAAATGCCTTGGATTCCAACTGGGGGTTTCATCAGTGGAACTGGGACCCTGGAATGCTGTCTCCTTTTCTGATTGCCCAGCAGTAGATTTCTGCTGACTCTGTAAGGCCAGGCTTCTTTCCAAGAAAAGAAGCTGTGGTGAGAACGTTCTTCCGTAATGAGATCTGCAGGGAGAGGTGGATTTTTGCTTTTTCTTTCTTTCTGTTGTTGAAACCCAGATTGCCTGTAACCACTAACCACCAAATTAAGTGGCATCTGTGTTGAAGTCAGCAGAAAACAAAGAAACAAGCAGAAACCCCACAGTTTAATGCCCTCTGTCCACTGCTTTTGTGTTTCACTTCTACAGGGATTAGCAAAGTTCCCTCCTGTCACCAGGACAGAAGAGAAAAAAAATCCATAAATTGACTGTTCATACTCTCACTTTGGATTGCCAGGTACAAAGCAAATGTATTGAGGCAGGAATGCAGAAGCATGTGGACACCTGGAGGGCTGGCTCTGTATTTTGCGAAGTCTTGCAATGAAATGTGTTTTTTCTGCCAGGCTGTTGCTTCTCGTGCCATTCTGAAGCACAACTTGAGAGCAATAGATTGTAATGAGCCACCTGAGTCATGACTTCCAAGCTCCTAGGACATCCAACACCATGTCTCACCAACCCATTTTTCTAAACTGGCTAAGTCTTGCCTTTCAAATATTTCTTCTCAGAAACAGTGGTAATGCATTGGAAAAGGCTGCCCAGAGAGCTGTGGAGTCACCGTCCGTAGAGGTGTTCAAGAACTGTGGATATGTGGCACTTGGGGACATGGTTTTTCGGTCACAGTGGGGATGGACTGATGATTGGGCTTAGTGATAATGATCTCAGTGGTCTTTTTGAAATGTTATGACTCTATGATAATATTATTTTTCTGCTTAGAGGCTGTTCCAGTATTTCTCTCCTCTGATAGCCAAGAATCACCCTTTAATTTCAGGCTAAAAATTATTTCTGAGCTGGGAATCCCTGTTATTTCTTCTGTCAGTACTGATTTTTCAATTAAGTAACTCTTCATGATCTAGAAGTTTTCTAAAATTCATTTTTCATCTCTTCAAGACTGTGTTAGTTATTCTTAGGCTTGGGATCAAGAATTGGACTTTATGATCCTTATGGATTCCTTTCCACTCAGAGTATTCTGTGCTTCTATGATATGAACACAGAGAACTTCTTGTATTTATTCATCACTACAATATATCACAGTTCAGAAAATTATTTCCACTGAACAAATCCTTCTCAATACACCCTCAGTCTTCCCTGGGCCAATGTGTTTGGGATCCTAGGTGCAGTTTAAAGTTTGTCGCTGTATGGCTTGGCTACAAAAACCCAATTGGTAGAGTTAGATTATGTTCATCTTAGCAACAATGATTAAGAATAAAAGCATCAACATTGGAAATGTGGCTTGTCTCTAGTTTTAATCAACTAAACAAAGACAAAAATCTGCTTGCCCAATATTCATAAAAGCCCAGCCATAGCTGGAGAAGGGACCAGAAGCACAAAGCTATTTAAATAACCACAGAAATCAATGGGAGTTTGCCATTTGTGTGACTCTGGATGTAGGTAATTATGAGTTTCACTCAAAGAGATTATTAGAAAAAATATTTCCCCACATTTTGGAAAGGTCCTTCGAAAGCGTGCCAGCATGAGCACTGTTTCAATAAAGATAGTTCAGATCATTAGCCCTTATCTGGAAATGCTAGTCCTTTTTCGGATGGCCACAATAATACTGTTCACTGACTGTCTTAGTTGTGAGAGATTAAAAGATATTTAATTGAAGTTAGAGTAGCTGTTTAAATGAGTTTGATTTGGTATTTGAAAGTGAGTATCATTTTGATATATATAAAAAAATAGCAGCTGTGTACAAAGCCCATAAATTCCACAAAGAGCTCAATAATTTTGAGACTCCATAGAATTTGGAGTTGGGATAAAAAGCAACCCACATTAGAACTACTGCATTACAGTGCAGGATATTTGATGGCACTGGCTTAGTCTTTTTCACAGTTAATGAGCAATAATCAAGGCCACCATTTTCAGTGGTGAGGTGATCCCTGCTTCCTCCCTACTCAGCATCCACAGATAGACTATTTCCTCCACATATTGTTGTTTTATGTATTTACCCCAAAAAATGGGCTCCATTTGCAGCCCGCGAGGCTGCAAAAGGCAAACAATACTCCCCAAACTGAGAGCAATAATAGGTTGTTCTCCATGCAAACTGGGCAAAGCAAATGTTGGGTAGTTGGCTAAAAATGAGACTCTAATGATCTGTGTTCCAAATTGCCATTTAAGATAAACAAGTGTATTTGCATGTGCAGAATATTGCCAGTGTACAGCTGGAGGAGTCTTAATAGTTGGGCTATCATGTATTGATTGGTGCTAGAATCCACCTGGCAGATATGGGGTGGCTGGCATGCTGGCAATCAAATTAGATTTATTCTGTGCTTGTAGGGTAATTAGGGAATAACAGGTTGACATGATCCCCAGGGAATATGAAAGCTTTTATTCTTATAAGCACTTTCTATAGATGTGATGGTTGTTTTGAGCCAGACTAAAGGAGTATCTAGCAGTATAACCTATGTTTGATGACTGTCAGAGCAAATATTGGGCAATGTTATAGAGTGGGATTTCCCTACATATTATTTCCTCTTAGAGACTGTGTCAGGGACTTGTTGCAGTTTTGTAGGACACATCACCAATCAGACTTATCAAAGCCATGCACTGAGGTCAAATTAGTAAACCTACTGATCAACAAAGTTCACTTTTTTTGTCTTTCTTAATGCGTTCACATTTTCTTAGGTTGTGCTTACAGAGTGCAGGCAAGGTGATTTGACATCTGTCCTTATTGTAGCTACACTCTGAGAGTAACATAGTCTTCTTTCCAGTTCCCTGCATGCTGTTTGATCACAGAGATGCATAAATTCATTGCAAAGTACATTGTAGAGGTGGAGGTGTTGCTGCCCAAAAACACAAAGGGAGAGCTGCAGATGGAGCCCTTAGAGGTGGGACTTCAGCAGAAATCATCTGAGGAAACATTAGCTGAGAAATCAGCAGAGTTAGAAGTTCATGTCTACTGAAGCATTTGTCTTCCATTGCATCCCAAACCTTCCCAGTGTCTTCCAATGAAGGCAGACAAGAAAAGCCAAACATATGAAGGCAAATCCTAATAGCAGGCAAATAATATTACACTGAAAATCAATCCACTCAGAAATATATATCCTGACAGGTGTTTTTTTTAGGAGATGGTGCTATAAGCATGGCAGGACATTTATCATGCCACGGGCAGGCAGACTGACCCCAATCTTAATTGGATCTAGTCTGACTAACCCTCTGGCAGCTCGGTTGAAACAATAGTATAATAACTTGGGAGCATGCTCTGAATGTGCTGCTTTGTTATCAGCAGGCAGCTGCTCAGCTGTGATTCACAAATCCTCATCAGATGAGGGGGATCTGCAGCAGGGATCAGTTTGGTCAGTTCAGTTATAAAGCTTCTCAAGGCCAGTGCCTGGGTGAGTTGCCATCTCAGAATGCCAGCACTGCCGATAGGGTAAGTTAGATGTAAAACAAAAGCTCTATTTCAAAGGTACATATCTTTGCTGGTTTTTTTTCATAGAATGATAGAATGATAGAATGATCTGGGTTGAAAAGGACCACGATGCTCATCTGGTTTAAATCCCCCTGCTATGTGCAGGGTCGCCAACCACCAGACCCAGCTGCCCAGAGCCACATCCAGCCTGGCCTTGAATGTCTCCAGGGATGGGGCATCCACAACCTCCTTGGGCAACCTGTTTTACTAGCTACTACTGTTGCTAGTAAACATAGAAAGATATTACTGAAATGCAGCCATGTTGATTTTGTATAGTGCATGCAGTAAAAAAATAATAATAACTGGGAGAACTAAACAAGTGATTAAGCAGATAAATAGAATGAAGCATGTCCGTGCATGTGAATAAATGAGTACACACAGAGAATTATAAAATATCCCATGTTAGAAGAGACCCATAAGGGGTATTTCAGTTTCTGTTTCTGTGTGGTCCCCCTAATTCTAATACCTCTACTCCAAAATAAGCTGTAAAATTCATGTTATAGCAATGCCTACACTGTTATCCATTGTTTTAACAGGCAAAAAAAGAGAATGAAACCCATAACTAAATTAAGCATTTTATCATCATACATGATACAACTGATCAAATAAATGGGACTTCTCATATTGGCCTCATTATATGTCCTTATTTAGTTAGCATCTGTGAATCCTAGAACATTTATTTTCTTTAAAGATAGTAGCAATAAATTAAAACAGAGAAAATCCTGTCTCAAAACTTTGGCTTGTGTGAGGTCTTCAGGTTAATGGATGTATCTATCAGCTTTTAGAGTGCTTAGAGAATGACATTTTGGTTATAATTGATGTGTGTCAGCACAAGATACAAAGGAGTAATCATGGAAAACAATAGCTATATGAATCTCGAGAAAGATGGAATAAGGAAAGTCTTGAAGACAGATGAACAAGACATTGATATCAACATTTTGTAGTTCTGAATGGTGAACTGGGAGTACTGGAGAAATGTTGCATACTGAAGCTTTGTCTGAATCTATTCCCAAATCATAGAAAAGCAGAACCATAGAATGGTTTGGGGTTCACCAGCCTGTAGTTCCTTGGGTTTTCCTTTCTTCCTTTCTTAAAAATATGAGTGATGTTTCCCTTTTTTCAGTTACCAGAAGCTTCACTTGGCAGCTAGGACTTTTCAAATATGATTAAGAAAGAGTGGCTTGGCCACCACACCAGCCAGTTCCCTCAGAACCCTGGGGTGCATGTCATCAGGACCCATAGACTTGTACACATTCAGTTTCATGAATTCAGGCACATCTACCATCCACACCATAATAATCTAAACAAGTTTTGATGAGGTGGAAGACTTGGATCTTTACATTGGAGCTGCTGGATATACTGAACACGAACCCTTTCAGAACTCAAGGTCTTCTTTGTGCACCATGTACCTCTGGAATTGATTTTATATATTACAGCCCAATTCATCAGCAGTCACTGTAGGTTTAGCTTCATGGTCATGGCACACAGACCAAAGCTAGTTTTCAAATTCAGTCCTCACCATGAATAAATAATTTTTCATTTCCCATTAGCAGGGGGAAGAGGAAGAGCTAAATGTCCCTTTTCCCCACTGAAAGCTATTGAAAGCTAGCTTGGAAACTGAAATAATCTTTCTGAAGGTCTCAGACATTTTTCTGACTTAGAATTCTGCCTCAAACATCCCATTTTGCCACCAGAAACTAAGCCAAGCTTGAGGAATCATGGAGATACCAGACAAACTCTTCTGGCTGTAGTATGATGCCTTCTGAATAGCCTGATGGAAATGTTTGTGGGGGAGTGTGGCCATAGAGAAAAATTTGTCTTGCAGGCAATCAGATAACAGGGAAAACATCAGTATAAAGTTATCGGTCATGCCTGATTAAAATGTAAAATAAGTAACAGTGGGGCACATCATCAGAGAAGAGGCCAAAGAATAACAGAAAAACAGTGTTGCTTCTCATGCTGAGAAAACAAGCTGAACCCAACCTCTTGGTGTGTTTAAATCACAGTGTTTTCATGCAGAGGCAAGAATTAACTATTCCCTTGGAAATCTTTAGTACAGTAACCACACCATCCCTCCACCTCCTCATATTAAAGATATTTTCCACAGCCGAGGGTCAAAAGTTTAGTGAAATTAACTTGTCAGAACACTTGTCTTTCTTTTTTTTATGGGAGAAGCTGTAGCACTCAAGCTCCAGATGTAACCACAGGTGCACATTCACATCACATATCCCAATGATTCCAAAGACTTTATGAAATTATTTCAATATATGCAGATCTGAGCACTTATAGGTACTGTGATGACCAACTGTGGCCCATCACCGATCAACATCTGTCCTACATATGGAGCTGGAAAATGATTTATCAAGGAAAAAGGTATCCAGAAACCATCTTTATATTCCAAGAAATATCACAGCAGTGTCACTTGGTTTCTTTTACCTGGTCTTCCCATAGATCCTACAATCCCACATTTTCTGAGGGACCTGAAATTCTGGAGCAAGAGGAACCATTACTATTTTTTACCTCTACGTTCATGACAAATAACTGTAGAATTGGGGTGTACTTCTACAGTGTTTCTCTCATCCGGCCTGCTTGTTTCTTCATATCAACCAACACATTCAAAATAGGAACCACTTTTAAAGCTAATGAACAAAGAGCACAAGGTCTGTGTGGCTCAATAAAAGAAAGAAAATGAATCACTGAAGATGCTCTAGTTATCATGAGATTTCCTGGAGGCTAACAAATATATCTGCAGATAGAGAGTATCTTCATTAAGGATGATAACGAATAGACTAACTTTATGAACATCAGCTTATCGAACCAGGCTTTCGGAAAGGAGTGATCCATGAGATCTATAGCAAACACATCTTATGAAGCCCAGTGTTGTAGACTATGTAGCTGTGGGAATAACACAAATAATTGTCCCCTATGTGATGGATTTTATCATATTAAGCATCAGATGTGTAAAATGCCTGGTATAAGCTTAGAGGATACCGAAGACTATAAGAGATTTTGTGGAACAGCTGATGCAAAATCCACCAAATAAGAGGCCAATTGAATCCCTGAAATTCCCCTTGTTTTAATAGCTACTCATTCAAGTGCTACAGACCTGGTAAAAAGGCAGCCGAAAGCTTTCTCTTCGCACCTTCTTTCAGCAGCTTGCCATATAAAGGAGGGATAGGAAACAGAAATCCATAAATACTAGAAGCTTAAGCCAAGTATTGTCTCATGAAAGACCATTGCTTTCAAGTCAGCATTTCCCAGAGGATTATTCTGACCACTCCTTACACAACCCAGCTTCTCATTGTGCAAATGACTCAGCCCAAGAGGCTATTTCCAATGACTTTATTTAATTTTTTATATCTCCTTGGAGATTTCTATTAACACAGTGCCCCCACATCTTTCTTTTAATTTCTATCCCAATCCTATATATTAATGATGAGAGGCGGAGATGAGGAATATATTCAGGACCAGTGTTTTGAGTTTGGGGGGAAGAAAACAAAGTAGAAAATAATTAGCTATTATTATTAACTGAATTTATTAAAGTCTACTCAGTGTTCATCAGTGAAGAATCTTGTATTTTAATGTGGACTTTCCTCCCAAAGGGCTTTATAATAAAAATGATTTATCAGGTAACACTCATCCTTTATTTGTTCCTGATGAAATAACATTTTGCTGGACTGTACTTTCATGATAGCAGAAGAGTGCTGTATTCCCAGCACACAGCCCCTATTCCTCATTTACTGTGCATCTCACAACTCCTTTTTGCATTTCCACACATAAGAGCTGTTATTTATCTGAGAAGTGGAGAACTCGCTCGAGAACTGGGAGAAGCAGCTTGAAGTCTTTGCATGCCACAAAGAGGAGATTTAATCCTAGGCAGTCTTCCCTGTGTTTTTCTGATGGACCAGGTTTGTTTGTTTCTTTCTTTTCTTAATGAACTTTAATTTTGATACCTACAAGATACACTTGGCCATACAAAGAGGCGTTGTCTCCTACATCTTCTTGCTGAAAATTTCTTGATAGTCCTGATGAGCTGTTGCTGTGGCGCCATGATTCATACTTTCAAAGGTGAGTTTATTGTTTGCTGTAAGTTAGCTAAGTACATGTCCTCCTCTCATTCATGGTTAAAGCTGTTTAACACATTCCTTATCACAGAATCATAGAATGTCTTGGGTTGGAAAGGACCCCAAGGATCATCAAGTTCCAAATGCCCTGCTACAGGCAGGAACATCAGCCTCCAGATCTGCTAATAGACCAGGCTGCCCAGAGCACTATCCGACCAGGTGTTGAACAGCTCCAGGGATGGGGCATCCACAGCCTCTCTGGGCAACACATTCCAGCACCTCGCTGCTCTCTCTGTGAAGAACTTCCCCCTGGCATCCAATCTAAACCTTTCTTCCTTGAGCTTAAAACTATTCCACTATTCTCCCTTATCCTATCAATGTGTACATGAGGAAAAAGTTGATTCCCCTCCTGTTAATAATCCCCTTTTAAATACTGGACCTGAAATGAGGTCTCCAAGCAGCCTTCTCTTCTCCAGGCTGAACAAGCCCTGCTTCCTCAGCCTGTCTTTGTATGGGAAGTGCTCCAGCCCTCTGACCATCTTTGTGGCCCTTCTCTGGACCATCTCAAACAGCTCCACATCCTTCCTGCATTGCATTTGTTAATAACAAATCCATGGGAAAATATTAACTGAAATACCTCACTCATCCAGTAGTGGAACAGGATATATTATTAATACAATATTACACTTCTTATGTGTAGATGTCTGAACTGATTGTTTCTCCTGCAAACATTCTCATTTTCAGAAATGCTGTATACTTAGTATGTAAAGACCAGAGATTTTTAATGGTAACTTAGAAATCTGAAGCACCTTTTAGCCAAAAATAGTGAGATACTTTGTTAATCTATATTCTTACTTAGTTCCTTTGGCTTATCCTTCATTAGTAGAAATGAATATATTGAGGGAATTGTTGTCACTCATGCAGTGCATATTGGGGCAGCAAGAGATTATATTGCTATTTGGTTTTCTGTTTGGTTGGGTGCTTGGTTGGTTTGGTTGGTTTAATTTGTTCTTCCCAGTTCCAAAGAAACAGCTGGAAATAAATTTACTGAAAATAAATTTTCCATGACACCCCAGACCACCCTAGAAGGGTTTTCCAGAGCCAAGAGCAGAGTTCACTGGGAAAGTCCTAGGCCCTTAACATCAATGCTGATTGTGGTAATGATTTTTACATAACCAAGTATGCAGAGACTAATTCAGGTGGTGACCTGAATACTGTTCTTCCCACTCAGATTAGTCTCCTGTCTTTGCACAAAGCCTTTGCTCATCTGTGCACCTTCATTTCCTGTGAAGATCAGAGCAGGACTGGCACAGAGACTACAGAAGTTGATGTTTGATATCATGGATTTGATGGTAATAACCATTCATGTGTCTGAGCAATTCTCTTTTCTCACAGAGTGGGGCACATATCTGTGTTTGAAACATCTGTGCTCTGAGTAAGGGACTGATAAATTCAATTTTTCCCTTAGCTAATGCATGAACAGACATTTAAATATGTAAGATAGCTCAAGTTCACCATGTTTGACATCGTATACTAAGAAATAAATCATTCCTGGAGCCAATAAATAGTGTTTGAAGATGCCTGAAGGGGGAAAGGTGGAATTTCCTTCACATTGAGGTATATTTTTTGTTGCTTGCAATGAAACAAAAATAATTATCAAATCCAAAGTTAAAGTATCGAGCCAGTCAGTGCTTTGAACATTGTGAATATTTAACTAAATTTTTTATAAAATGAAGAAAATTTAGAAATCAGTGTCTGTTTCAAACCCTGAAAAACTCTCTCTTTCATACAGGAAAAATTAGAAAATTATTTCCTTGACTTCCCATTTCTCCCTGTTCTTTCTTTCCAATGAAACTTTCAGCACATTTGGGCCCTTTCTGGTTTACTGGTGGTAGAGCCATCATCCCTGAAGGTGTTCAAGAAATGTGGAGATGTGGTACTGAGGGACATGGTTTAGCGAACATGGTGGCGGTGGTTTGATGGCTGGGCTTAGTGATCATAGTGGTCTTTTCCAACCTTAATAGGTCTCTGATTCTATAAACTCTAAGAAACTATCAGTTGTTGGAGAAGAAAACTTAAAAAGAAAATGCAACAAGATCATTCATGTGCTTGATAACATAGTGCCTGAGAATCATGCAAGTGATCATTCTCACCTACTAATATCATCAGGGGATCACCAGTTCAATACTGGACTAGTAACTATAATCTGGAAATCATCCAGCTTGACGTGTGTTAGAAACATACATCTCCTCACAAACAGTGCTCTCAGCTGCAGAATACTACTGCTGTTTTGACATCTCAACCTCTTCTGAAAGTTCTGATAAGACATTGCAATAACAGTATTTTGAAAACGATAAGTGGCACATTAAACTCTGCTTTGATTCCTTGGCTCCCAGTGATAAAAAGCATTCACCAACAAATACTGGTAATAAAGATGCAGCACAACATGCGCCAGGAAATTATAGACAGAAATATCAATCATCTCAGATGACATGAAAGCAAAGCTAACCCACAATGTAAAATCCAGGACTTCTATTTTTATTTCTGAACTGTCCTGGCAGATGATAAAGATCCTATCACTTGCTAAAATAAAAAACGCATCCTTTTAAGAAGATATATCTGAACCCACAGAAGAAATGTCAGCATTCTTTTTTGGGATGAGGGTATTCAGTATTCTCTCTTCTGCATACAAAAACTTATGTAAGATGTAGTTATTGTGTTTTTAAAGTACATGCAGTAATTCACTATTTTGTGACAGATGAATTCAAGTACCCCGTTGGCAGTATCTGTAAGGCTCATACTTAATGCAAGACACATATAAGTATATTTTCAAGCCTTCCTGGACTCTGCAGAATGGCTCAGAAATCTCAGTGTGAATTTATAATTTGCTGTTGCTTTTCAACATGCCATATACAAGAGAGAGTAAGGAAGAGATACTCAGGGATAGTTAGCTGGTGGAATGGGCAAGAGGGGAAGAAGACTGAAGAATCTCATTCTACTGAAGTTTTACAGACATTTCTTTTGATGGATGGCAGCCTGCCACCTCAGCATTCCTTCTATTTTTGAAGTGTCTCATCTTCTCAGCTATGTGTTCATATGCTTTGTTAATGAGCGTGATATATAATACATTTCACACAGAGCAATGCAAGCCTGATTTACAAAGGATGCAGTGAAAACCTGCCTTTGCAATAAGATGTGAATCCTAATGTAAAAGGTTTTTCTGGCAAAGTTATATAGTTGTAAATAATGGAAGAAGGATAAGAATAGACAAGTCAAGCCCATACCTGAGATGCATCTAAATTACTCCTCTTAGTACAAGTATATAGTAGTATATGTTGCTTCTGGTCAGTTCAGATGGGCTGATGTTTTAATGCTTTGGGCTCAGTTTATATGAGATAGACTGCTAATGGATTATTGTTTGTTTTAATCAGTCAGTCTCCCCCTTCTTAGGATCACTGAATCATAGAATCACTATAATCATGTAGTTCAACCATCAAACCATCACCACGATGCCCACTAAATGATGTCCCCAAGTGTCAAATCTGCACATCTGAACACCTCCATGAACAGTGACTCCACCAACTCCCTGGACAGCTTGTTCCAATAACTCACTGCTCTTTCTGAGAATAAACTTTTCCTGATATCCAACCTGAATCTCCCCTAGCACTACTTAAGGACATAGGAAAGTTCAGCCTTATCTCTCTGAAATCTGTTTAGATACCTCCAAAACCTCTTTCAGATCTTCTGATCTGATTGCGCTGTGAAGCCTATTGAAAAGAAGGCATCCCTGAGATGATGTTGTATTCAGCTAAATTCGGACCTAGTGTAGGTTTATAGACCCTGATAGGGAGAAATAGGCTTCCTTCATCCTCTTTCTCCATTTCATTCACATCTTTGTTGCTATTTTTATTTGAGAAGCCTGTTTCTAAAGCCTACTGAAATCACTGTTGGTTTCACTATTTCAAATATAGGATAATACTCACTACTGAGAATCCTAGAGGGTGTTTCATTCTTGATTTTCAGTTGTATCTGTTTTTCTGAGAGCTCCAAATGAAATCTTAGCAAGTCAGACCAATTTGAGTCATAGGGCTTCTTTTTCCTATTTGATTACAACACATTTTGTCTACCAATGCAAACAGTGTTCTTCTTTTCACTAAGAAAATGAGATATTGACTTCTGACACCAAGAGATATTTTCAGCTGTTGATTTATTGATAACAACACGTGCACATTTTTAACTACAAATCAATAATTCAATTTCATTGACTTGCAACAGCACAAAAACTTGACAAATGTCTGCTGGGGTGACTCTGAGGGGAAAGGGCAAGAGGGGTTTTAACACTTTTTTATCCTTCTGCACCACTCATTTTGGTGCCATTTTCTTCAATTTCAGGCTTTTGGTTGAGTTAAGGTTTACTTAGAAAAAGCAGAAAAAAAAGAAGAAACAAGAAAAGATAGTTATTGAAAGCTGAAATGCTCAGGCTAGCTATGATTCAATCAAGTTCTTTTTTGACCAACTACTGTCTAGCACTTGATCAACAAATAGGACTTCATTTTTCTGAGAGTTGTCTGCAGAGGCATAAAGATCAACTTCTTCATCAACGTAAGCCTGAGCTCCTCAAGTAAGATCCATATCTTTTGCAGGATGGTATGACACTAATTTTGAGGTCTTTGAAATACAAGTCCCCTAAATATAGACCATGAATAGCTATATCTTTGACATAATATTTACTAATATTCAGTGTCTCCCATTGCTAGTTGTGGTTCTCCCATTGCGGTTCAGTATCAGAATCAGAAAGGGAGGCGGGTGTGATTCAGCTGGTTTGGTACAAAATCAGAAGTTCCATTGGTTATTTTAGGATTTTACTTTCACATGTTTTCATCACCTGCTACTGAACGTCTTGCTTCAGCTTAAGTTTTATTAAAAGTCTTTCAGAAAAGCTTTTTTCAGCTGCAGGGCAGCCTAAGTCATAATGCTCTTAAACAGGAGGAATCAAGTAATTCCTCTGCAGGTATTATGTGGCTGTCTCCCAAATGTTTCAATTTCAAGTTGATACTGCACAGTGCAAAACTTCATTTATTTAATAAAACTCCATTTAAATAATAATTTTGGTTCTTTTGGAGGTCCATTTTCTCTTGGATTTTTCAGGAAGGATTTTAACAAACAAAACTATATATATATATATATATATATATCCTCTGTTTAGACATATCCAGGATGCGTTTACCTGAAAAGATGCATTGAAAGCTCTGTTTTAAAAATCTTTTGCAGTTATTTTTGGATAACTAACTGGATAACTCTTTAACAAAAATACCCCAGCACTCCCCACAAAACTGAAGATAACATTATTGTAGATACAAAAACCCCGTCCATTGTAACATCTTATGAATCCATATATAGGAGTAATTTATGCCTTAGTTTAACCAGACAGAAAATTGGATAAAAAGAAAAACAAACAAATAAACAAACAAACAAACAGTAAACCCTTTTGAGCTTCTGCCTTGGTGTATGAATCTCCCTCCTATGTTTTCCAGGAAAGGAATAACTATGTGCTGTATGAAAGAATTTTCAACAGAAAAACAGATAATAAAATCAGGTTCTCCAACTTAAGACAGTCATTAGAGTTTACTGTATTATATACCTTCCCACCCTATTCCATATGAGGTTTCTAATGGAATCATTTTTTATTTATACGTACATTTAACTTTTCTGAGTATTCTATGGAATTAAATGGTGTTTATTTTAATGCTCTTATCTTAATGCTTCATAAAAGCAATTGGTGCCCTTGAAAGATGAAGGAGAATTAAAAGAAAAACAAGTTTGTTTTTTTTTTTAATCAGATTTAATTTTTAATAATAATATCTGCAATAGAATTAAGAATATTTGGATTTTTTCTCTGAATCTTGATGTGCTGTTTTAATTTAGTTGGGGTGTTGATGGGCAGGTAGGGAAAGGAGACACTGGGAATTAATGTTAGATCAAGCAAATGGACGGAGTTGTTAATTCATTGTGTATGTATGTCCCACTTCAGTCCATTCAGACCACAAGGATACAAGTACTTTCTCAGCTGTGCTTCAAACTCTTGCCGAACTCATGTCTTTTATACACTGGACAACTCAGGCTGGACGGGGCTCTGAGCAACCTGATCTAGCTGTAGGTGTCCTCCTTCATTGCAGGGGAGTTGGACAAGATGGCCTTCAGTGGTCCCTTTCAACTCAAATGATACTTTGATTTCACGCTTTCTGGACACACCATTTTGAAGTACCTACTAACTAAAAATGCAGAACATAAAACCAGTCTATATAAACTGCAATGAGAAGACTGTTTCTTTCCTTCCTCTGCTTTAAAGAATCCATCCTGGTGACATTGCACTGTATCTGAAGCACTGAGTGGAATCAGTACTGCAGTGGAATATCTTGCAAATCTTTTTTTTAATAGGAGCTTAAATATTGACACACTGAAGGAAAAGCCTTTGATAATTTCTAATCAGCCTGTTTCTTTTTCTAGGTCAGTTGAACATTCCAAGGCCAAATTCTGATTTGTATTTATTTATTTATCTATTTATCTGTAGCATATTGTCTCTTCTTCAACCATTTGCATTCTTCTAAACCTATACGATCTGTACACAGTTATGAAAAGAACAAACCAAATTAATCATGGGGCGACTGGAAAGCAGGTTTGGATCAACTTCATCTGTCTTTAAGGACCTGCAGGTCTCCTCCCTGCAGCCTGATCCTCTCTTTCATAGCTCACAATGAGAAGGCAATGTGTATGGCATGTGATTCATATGGCATAATTTAAGTGTCCACATTAGAATGAGACAAAACACACTCCAGACTCTGTTTATGACTCTGAATAGCTCTCTGTGGACTACAAGAGTTTGCAGGAGACAGGCTAGGAGCCAGTGTCTGCAGTGAGCCCCATAAGAAGTGATCTGTCCAAAATCTTTGGGCTGACATTACTGAAACACTGCAAAAGGTAAAGTCGTGCATAATTTCTTCTCCCAGGACATCCGTGATGGCATAAAATCCCAACCCCTTGCCTTGGCTGCAGTCTTTGAAACCAAACAAGAGGCTTTCCATTACACTAGAAAATGCCATCTAATTTTGTATTTACAACTCACTTGCCTTCAAACACTCAGAGGAAACGTTTCTGCCAGTATTTCTTCCCCATCAATATTTATTACTCCACTGATTGGGGCTGAGGTGGTTTATTTTGTGTGAGTAATTATTCCAGGGACTTTGTACATGAAAAATTAATGAAAGGAGAAACAGATTCATTTATTTAATCTTCACATCGAAGTATAAAAATTTTTCACCTGCTGTGATAAGGAAAAACTTTCTCTTTAAAGCTTGTACTCATGTCATGGGGGCAATGCCTTACTCAAAAGCAATTGTAACTTGGCACTGTAAGTGCAGTTTTGTTTCCTGCTTCCCTGTAGCACCTTCCATTCAACCTCCTCTAATGGATCAACTAATGCCCATCTCACATACTGAATCATAGAATCATAGAATGGCCTGGGTTGAAAAGGACCACAATAACCATTTGGTTTCAACTCCTCTGCTATGTGCAGGGTCACCAACCACCAGACGAGGCTGCCCAAAGCCACATCCAGCCTGGCCTTGAATTCCTCCAGGGATGGGGCATCCACAACCTCCTTGGGCAAACTGTTCTAGCATGTCACCATCCTGTGTGTGAAAAACTTCCTCTTCATATCCAACTTAAAACTCCCCGTCTCAGTTTAAAATCATTCCCCCTTGTCCTATCACTGTCCACCCTTGTAAGTAGACATACCCTCTCCTGTTTATATTCTCCCTTTAAATACTGGAAGGCTACAATGAGGTTTCCCCAGAGCCTTCTCTTCTCCAAGGTAAACAAGCCCACTTCCCCTCAACCTTTCTACATAGGAGAGGTGCTCCAGCCTTCAAATAACTGTTCTCTGTTGTAGGTTGTGTCACAGCACAGCAAAGAAAAACACATGGGGAGATGGCACAGAGCTTCCTTCCCCTCAACATTACAAAGCCCAGAAGTTCTAATCATTTCTCTGACTCTTGCTACCAGTCTGAAGTGCATTTTTTTGATGAGAAGTTATTTAATATGATTTTTTTTTTAATTGGTTTTTTCTAAGTTTCTCACGGACCAAATTAAACCCATAATGCGCTCAGATAAATGTGCTGATATCCCAATGCTGACATGTCACACAGCGAGATGCTCTTTATTAAACCAATTTTTCTTTTTAAATCACCTTCCTCAGAAGGGAGCTAGTAGAGAAGGAAGATGCTCTCATGGCCCATGCCCCCACCTGCGGTGATGCTCCCTGCTCTAAGCTACTGACAGTAGTGGCTAAATAGGTACATAACTGCAAGGGGAGCTGCTTGTTTCTTCATCTGAGTTCATCTTTGATCAGTGTGTATAAAAATAAAACTCTTGGAGCAAGAAACATCTTCTAAGGCAGTGTATGTAGCACAACAGCCAAACTCCATTTTCAAAACCTAAGCATGGCTGAGGGCTTAAATGCATTAGCTGTTATACCCATATTTTTCAAGGGACAGTCTAAATTACATCATTTTGTTTGAGCAGATTTTAGCCAGAACAGCAAAGTGAGCAAGCCCTGGGACATTTGCGTTGTCTGTATCATAAAGTGACCTGGAAAACTAGTTTCTGTTGAAGCTTTTTGGAGCTACTGAAGCAAACAATTTCACTACGTTGTCCCTGTTAGGCTGGCTCCTGGAAAAGGTTCTGAATCATTTGCTCATAAGACTCAGAAATGTAACACTTGGGTTTGGTGTCCTTCTCTCAGGAAACAGGACTAGAATGGGAGGTGTGACCTATTTGACAAAGCAAGTAAAAGCATCTTTGCCAAAAATTTTGTCAGCCTGAAAGGAAAGCTTGAAATACTTCAATGGATTGTGGTAACAGCTGCCCATTAATTGAAGGGATTGGAGATCAGGCTATTAAGCACCTGGTGATGACAGAGAGACTGGTCCCTAAAGGTATAAAAGCAGTTCAGAAAAGAGAACATCACATGGCAGAGCACAAATATCTTCAAAACCAAGAAGAGAAGCCAGAGGTCTGCTGTGAGATCTCGACATAATCAGCATCCCTGCAATATCAGGAACAGTTTGTTGGACTGGGTGCTGCAATGAATAATGCTGACTTCCCTGGAAAGGCAGGCATGTTAGAGACCTCCAGAGGTCTCCTTCATCTTGAACACTTACAAAGATGTTTGGTGCTGGAAAGATGTGGAGTATCCTACCAGAGAGTGAGTGATAGAGAAAGGGATACAGAAAGTGAGAGAAGGAGATAGAAATTGAAGAAGCACCAAGTGAAAAATAATCAAAGATAAATAAAGTCGACACAAAAAATGACTTTCATTTTTTCTTGCTGGTACTCTAAAGTGAACAGGATAAGCAGAGTCTTTAATTTGCCTCCTTCTCACAGACTCAGCACTACTGATTCATTCAACTCGGCAAGGCTATGCTGCTCACTAACCTATAGTACCAATTTATATGCTAATCGGCTTCGTTTGTAAATCAAGCAGTCTTCTCCAATGCCTCCCCCAACCCTAAATTCACTGGTGCGATATGCAGTCCATCTCTGTACACATGGCTGGGAATTGCCAACTCTGAGACACAGAAGATATCAAATCCTAAATAATTGGATCATTGATAGAGTTCATCCCCGTGGATTAAGTTGCTGTTTCATCTCAGCCTCTCACCTGCTCAGCAGGAGCCTTTCTAAAGAGTTTTATAATTAGCCAGGCCTGGGAAAGGTTGTAAAAAGGAGATCTCTCCTTTTCTTCTCTATCCTCCAGTTCTCTTTGATTTTCTTCTTCATATCTCAGAGATCTCTCTTGGAAGGACAAGTTTGGACAAAGAAGTGACACCATTTGTTTCTAAACCTCTTTTCTGTCTTTGGACCAGTCTGCAAGCACCTGAATAGGACAAGTGTGGCAGCTGCCTGTCCATATTCAGGGAACAGCTGGAAATCAAATGGGACCATTCAGGTCCCTCTCCATCCAAGATGAAGGATGGGAGATAAAAGTTATTTACAAACCCTTTATGAAGGACACCCCATGGACCAGAAACAGGCACCCTGGTCTCACAAAGGAAAATCCTATCCAAGTTTATTGCTACCTCTACCAAAAAATAAAGAGATGAAATTTACAGAGTAATCACACACTTCCAGAGGTAAACATATCTCTTCAAAGAAATGCTTCCTCCAAGGTATTTGTGCTTAACTTGGTCTCTTGCTGGCAATTTTTGTGTTTCTTCACAACCAAAATGATCCCCACTGTGTTCTATTCATGTACAGACAAGAGAAACCTACTGCTGGTGCCCTTTGGTGAATCCTGACTATTTAATTTTGAATACAATGACTGCATGAAATTCTGAAATAGAGGTAGATGCTTTATAAGCAGCAGAAGGCTGAGTTGTGACAATTGTATTAGTGAAGCAATGGAACAGGTTGCCCAAAGATGTAGTGAATGTCCCATCACTGGAGACGTTGAAGGTCAGGTTGGACAGGGCTTTAAACAAGAGGAGTTGGACTAGATGGCCTTTAAAGGTCCCCTCCAACTCAAATGATACTATAATTCCTTATCTCACAGACTGAAGGTCAGGCACTGTGGTCTAAGCACTATGCCTGATCACTGCAATAGCCTGTCCTGAGAAAATCAAGTTGGTTGTGTTTATCTCTGCAGCAACAGTCCTGGTCTTCTGGGAAAGAGAAAGAAGGGGAATCCTCTGTCCTGTAAACCACTGGTTTCCTCTAACATCATTCTTTTTTACTCTGTCTCTCTTTAAAACCGACTTCATCTTATTACTCCCCATTTTGCCCTTGTGGCCAAGAAGATCCTGGGGTGCATGAAAAAGAGTGTGGCCAGCAGGTTGAGGGAAGCAATCCTTGCCCTCTACTCTGCTCTGGTGAGGTCACATTTAGACTGCTGTGTCCAGATCTGAGCATCACAGTTCAAAAAAGACAGGAATGAGGGCCACAGAGATGATGAAGAGCCTGGAGCATATCCCTTAAGCACAAAGGCTGAGTAACTTAGGTCTGTCCAGTCTGGAGAAAAAAAGACTGAGAGGGAATGTGATAAATGTTTATGAATATCTAAAGGCAGGTGGGAGGCAAATGGACGAGGCCAACTTCTTCTCCATGGTGCATAGCAATAGAACAAGCAGTAATGGCCTAAAACTTGAACAAAGGAAGTTCCATACAAACATGCAGAAGAACTTCTTTACAATAACAATAGAATAGTTTGCTGGAGAGGTTGTGGAGTCTCCTATGGAGGTATTCATGACCTGTTTGGGTGCCTACTTGTGTGACCTATTGTAGAGTACCTGCTTTAGAAGAGGGGTTGGAGCCAGTGATCTCTTGAGGTCACTTCCAACCCCTGCAATTCTATAAAAAACTGAGCTGTCACTTAGCTTGAATACGTGCTCTTGGATCCTTTGAGCTTTTGAATGGTCTTTCTCAGTCAGAATCCCTCTTTTTTGATCTTATCACCAGGATTATGACTTTTGCCAGCCCTAGAACCCCTCCATGACTGATCACACAAAATCCTCCAGAGGAATCTCACCAGGCTCATGCAAAATGTCACCTTCACTTCTTTATTGTACTGGAAAGGCCTTTCCTTTTAGCCCCCAAATGTGACGTTTGATTTTTGTCTAATCGATGATTAAAATACATCCAAGCCTCTTTCCTTTGTTGCTCCTGTCTGCTGAGCCTTCTGGGCTGCCAAATGAGCCTGCACTTAGCTTGACAGTATGCTTTATGCTCTGAAATGTTATTCAGTCCCTCTTCCTGCTCTCGCCAGGCATCTGATTCTCCTTAGATGGTCTCTCAGACCTTCTCCATATTGACAGCATCTCTGAAATGTTTGCCTCCAAATGTTTCGTTGGCAAACACCTATCTGTTTTTCAAAGACATGGAGCAAACAAACAGAGTAATTCTGCAACTTAACTGAGGAATCTAACTATTCTATCTTCCTCTCGTCATAGCCTTTTCTCTCCCAGAGCTTCTTTAAAATCATAGATTCATAGAATCGTTAAGGTTAGAAGGGCTCTTTAAGATCATCTAGTCCAATAACCAACCCATCACCACTATGGTGCTTTTCTGAGCTGCTGGAAATTATCCTTGTAACCAAAGAAAGCCATAAAAGCTTTATTGTGAAAAAGAATGGCAATATTTTGATAATTGATATTAAGACCCCACCACTGGAAAGAAAAACCTTATTGTGTAACTGAGCTTCATGATATCCCTATTAAGTACGACCAGGTTCTACCAAGCAATGGAGCTGATTTGTCACAATCAAACATCTAGTTGTATTCCATCTATCTGGTGGCCACAAAATGGTCTTGAACTACATGGCTTCTAAGGAGGAATCGTATGGCTGGAGCTTGGCCATTTCCTCTGCTGCTGGATTTTCTGTGCTTAAGTCAACTCTCTGCCTGTCCCTGTGCCCCTGCATTTCAAACAGGTTGCCATTCCTTTGAAGACGGAAGCTTCTTATTTCCCATGTAAATTCAAAAAGCCCACAAGTGATTGAAGACTATGTTGGCTAAGGCCTCAAAGTCCAAATTACAATATTTATAACA
Source organism: Coturnix japonica (assembly GCF_054131305.1). NCBI lineage: Eukaryota > Metazoa > Chordata > Aves > Galliformes > Phasianidae > Coturnix > Coturnix japonica. The sequence continues at coordinate 1,402,901 of NC_140664.1, forward strand.
GGTCCAAACATGAGCTAGCACCAAGAAACTACCTTTTTTTTTTTCAGACAACAATTGATCAAAGCCAAGAAACTCCTGATACACATTAAGCGACCCTTTGATTTTCCATTCCTTGAAAATCATCTGCCCACGCAGCTCAGGAGACGACAGTTTGCTCTTTCAATCAATTATTTCCATTGAACAGAAACTCCCCTGTACTTCTCTTTCTTCCCATAGAATCTACCTGCTCCTTTCTCTCCTGTTTTCACATCACTTCCAATATCTGCCCAATTTTCTTTGGTCATTGTAACTCCACCTGTAGAGAGGTCAGTTGACAAAGTATTGCCACTGTGTCCTATTTTAGTTTTGAATTTCCATGGCTGTGATGTTGGCATCTTCTATTAGCTATGTGTCAGCTCTAACAGCAGGTCACGTTACATGGATTACAAAACCTGCTGGACACATGGGAAATAAGGCCATGTTAGATGCCATCACCAGTGCTCATCATACTGAGGAAGATGAATTGTAGAAAAATGAGTGTGTTTATAAAAAATGACATGAGAAAGCTTGTGACAACACTGGATTTAAAGTCTCTGGCTCAGAGATTTCCCTTTAGTGTCTCCTCTGCAGCAAAACTCATGCTGTATCCTGAGGTGCTGCCCCAAATACGGATATAAACTTGGTTTTTACCTCTGTATGCTGAGCTCTTTTCACGCTGGTCCCGGTCTCTGCAGGAGGGCAGCAAATTGCAGGGTTTATAATTAAATGGCTCATTCAAAGTCGAAGTCACCTGCAGGAGGCAAAAATGAGCCAGCCCTGTAGGATCAGGTAAAAAATTCACTCACTGAATGAATTTTGCTGAAGATGAACTTGATTGAACTTGATCTAGTTGGTTGAAAAAATCAGTTTTCTCATCATAAACAGAAGAGAAGAAAAACACATTATGCCAATTAACAGAATAAATGAATAAATAAATGAATCATCATCAACAACAACAAAAGGCATTGCAAATAGATCTAAAAAATGCTCCCGTAGCTAATTGTTGTTTCCTGCTTAATTCCTGTTCTTTATCTAGACTTCTCTAAGCACATTTTTCATGTCTTAGCTACTGAACATCTTTCTAATGTCAGTTTGACTGCACAAATGCACTGTATTTAACCTCCCTCAATGTATTGCAATGGATGTGCATATTTACATGTATGTTTGATTATGTGTATGAAATAGAGGGTATATGACCATGCTTGTGTGTACATATGAAAACACATATATTGATGATATCCTGTAATAAACAAGTGTTTAACATTTGCCCAACTGCTGCTACCAACAGGGCTGCACACATTTACACAGTAGAAAACTTCTGTTTGCCATGTAATTCACTTCAAGTTTCTACAAATCTGGCCTTTCACTTTAAGGACTTTTAGAATCAGTGGGAAGTGGTGGTGGTGTGGATTCAGCCCTATTCTAGGGGATCATACACACTCAGCAAGAGCCAAAAGATGTTGATTTTTAAATAAGAAGTGAAGAAGGGGAGCTCAGTTTGCATGGTTGACTTCTCTTGAGAGGATTAGTAAAGAGGCTGATGAGTGACTTAAGGTTGACTACCTCATTCCCCTGGGTCTCTTTCTTGGCATTACAGATGTAATAGTTATTCAACTTGCTAATGAGCCAGAGTAATGAGTGATGTTCATTAGTCAAACATTACATGCATACTGTCAGCAGTGACTTGATGCTATTTCATTGTGTCCTAAAGGACGACCAGAAAGAATGATTTTGTCCATCCAACATGAAGTTCTGCATGGCATCAGCTTAGGACCTGTGTCTATCATCTTCTGTGTCATAACAGAATCATAGAATCATAGCACACCACAAGCTGGAAGGGGCCCATGGGGATCCATAAGTCCCACTCATAAATCATCTCCAGAGCTTGGTAGGAAATTGGTCTACGAATGGGGTTTGCAAGCAAGATGGAGTTTTGAGACTCAGATACATTGAAGGTTTTTTTTGGATAACCATGAATGAAAGTAGTTCTGAGCAAGCGAGCACCAGGAGAGGTCATCCACACGGGTCCCATGAGGAGTCCTTACTCAGAAGGCTGTTGAAAGCTATTTTGAAGATATTTTCTATTTGCATGGAATCTACAAGGCAGACATTTCCCTGGAGAGGCACTTACTTACCTCTTCTTGGAAGGTGAAAATAAGAAAAACAAAACAAAATACACAAGCAAAGCTACTCGTATTCTTCCTTTTCTTCTCTCTTTAGATCTCAACAGCAGCTCAGGAACAGATAAACAGGCCCAAACTCATCTTAACTCATCTCAGATGCTCAGTTAGCAGTCCCTTCAGCCACAGAAGAGAGAGAAGTGCAGAGGTGTAGATACAGGCGTTCTTTGTTTGCCCCGTGGCTAAAGACTGCGAAACAGGATCATGGGGTAATGAGACAATATGCAAGGCTCTCAAGAGACTAAATTATGCTGTGGCTCTCACTTGCAGCTTTACCTCTTCATGACTGTAGTGTAAAAGATAACCACCTACACACACACGGACCTCCTGCATCTCCTGTTAATTCCCGCATTGCTGTTAATTAAAACTCTATGAGCACTGCAAGGATATATGCTCCCTTTTTCTATGTCTCTTTGATGAGAAACAACAGCACTTCCTTACCCACCTCCAGGGCTGTGATCCCAAATTTTGGGTCTGAGATCTCAGTTTGGCTTCACCTGTCCTCCCAGCCCCTCAACTTGCAGCGTGTCTGTTGCTTAATATTTCACTAATCTGCCTGCTAACTTTATATGATGATGGTATGGGAAATGTAAGGCTATGAATGCAGGAAGGATGGAGAAGACATGCCATCATATGCTGCTGAAGAAGAAGGGCTGGATCATGGCTCAGGGGATGGGGGATTAGGATAACTCCCTCAAGGCAGACCAACACATCTGCAAACATTTCAGACATTCCAGGATATCTCACAGTGGGCTATTAAGGCCCTAATTAGAGGCTTACAGTCTCTGGAGGATGAGCTCCTCCACTTAGATGGTTACTATGAGAGATTTCCATATAGCAGTAATAGCATCACAGAATCACAGAACTGTTTGAGTTGGAAGGGACCTTTAAAGGTCATCTAGTTAAAATCCCTACAATGAACAGGGACAATAATAAAAACAGGCCTCCCTCATGGGATGGTGTAAGCTAAAAGGTTTTAGCCTGTCTGGCCACAGCACTCCTATCTTATTTTGACTGAACACGTCAATTGTTGACATGGGTTATGCCAAGCACAGTGTGCTGTCATCTGCTTCTACTTGCAGGCATCACAGCAGGGATGCAACACAGAGAATTGGTCTGCGGTCCAATTAGTTCCAGTGAGATCAAGAGTAGTCATTACTTCAGGGGACGTGCTGAGTTGTGATGGCTCTGGACCAAAGTCCTGGAGAGCAGTAATGTTGGATCAAATTTGGCAGACCCCCAAGTCTCCTGCAGACCTATCCATAAAACTAAAAGGACTGTTCCTATTGCCTAGACCTGTAAACTTCTACGTGATGGAGCAGAGTCAAGGAAATATGCTCCTGCTGGAGAATTTCAGTGATTCAAGGGTAAATGACAGGGAATTTAATATCTCTAGCTGAATTCATTAACTGTTGTCTTTCAGGAGTGATTTGCTCAACTACTTCATGCACCGAGCCATGCTCCTGGAGGTGATGGAGATGGGAGGGACGTTGGGGTGAGACTGGGGTTGGCTTTGCATCATGTAGGCAGGGAAGCATCAGCATCTCCCTGACCCCAATGGAAACTGCAACCCAGCATTGCTGCCTTCTGCCAATTGTAGACTTATAGAATTATTAAGTTGCAAGGGACCCTTAAAGGTCACCTAGTCCAGCTCCCCTGCAATGAACAGGGACACCTACAGCTAGATCAGGTTGCTCAGAGAGTAATCCTGCCTCATGTATTAAATTTAATCCCCTTTTGACATACACTGGGAAGAAGGCGGCAAGGCTTCTTTTAGAGATATTCATGGAAAAGCAGACTGGGGTGCACAGAAAAGAGAAGAAGTCATCATGCCTTGAAAATATACATAATGATGGAAAGTGGTTTTATAGTGTAAGAAGCTACAAGCTACAGGCAAAGAATGGACCCAAGAGGGTGAAGTTTGGTCCTAGATTATGGCTCTTCCAATGCAGCAGCTTGCAGGTCCAGAAGAGGTGTTTCCCAGCACCCGAGCGTGATGTCAACCACAGATGGGGCGCTTTTAAAAAGCAGACATTGCTAGAGTTTACACCTATTTTATTAGAAATAAGACACATTCATTTTGTGCTCTGAAAACTGTACAGGGAAAAAAAAATAAAAAAGTAAATCTGACAAACATAGGAGGGAGGGGAAGGCATGGTATGGGGTAGGGTAGGGTGAGGGAAAACAGAATTAACTGGAATAATTGAGCAGAGAAAGTCGAATATCAACAGTTATTAAACAAACATTTATCTCCGTAATTACATAACATCGTTAATGTCCTGCAAATTGGCTGGAGTGAATGGGTGAGTGGGAAAGGTCTTTGGAGAGGAGGGGAGGTTTGGTTGAGCATGGGAGGGGAGGGGAAAAAAGAAAGAGAGAAAAGATTTAAAACACAGTATAAAGATATCTGTATGCTAAAATTCATTATGTGTAACTATAATAATTACAGTATCATTCAACCCGGCATCTGAGGGAGGCCTTTGTGCTTTCTTGTTTCATAGAGTAATCTAAAATTGGACGATAATATCACAGTTTTTATAAGTAATAAATTTCCTTATTTTTAAAATGTTTGGATTTGTTTGTGGTTGCTTTTTTTTTTTAAGTTTTTCTTTCCATTCATCCAGTATAACACACACTTAATGGCAAGGTAGATGCCACTGTCCTGAAAGACCAATAACCCACATGGCCCAATGGAAAGAGGAAGCAGAGACGTTTGCATGACAAGCAATGGCTCTCAATGAGAGAAGCAAAACTGGGGTCAGTGATTGGTTCACCTCTTGTATTCATTCATTTTCCCTAAAGATGTTAAATAATAAGAAGACACTCAAACATGCAGTAACAATGCAGACCCTGATCAGGTTTTACTGCTGTCTGGAACAATATGGCCACTCACAAACAGAAGTTTGGCACCACATGTCTCCAAAGCTGAGAAGTTGTTCCACATGTCATAGAATCATAGAATATCCCAAGGAAGGGACCCATAAGGATCACACTGTTGGAAATGATAGAAAAAGAATGAAAGAAATAAAAGTCTGCATGAGGTGTCAGTGGTTTATTTTTATAGGGATAAAAATATTGTACAGTACTTTTGGGGGTGAAATGTAGAGAATTCTTTTTTTTTTCTTTTTTGTAAATAACCTTGAGAAATGTTTAATAATAAAAAAAGAAAATTGCTACTTTTATAATGTTGAAATGATAAGACAGTATTTTATGAAGAAAAATGTCCCGCTCTAATGACAAGCTGCACCTTTTTGCTCTTGTAGGACCAGACCCGTTGGCTCTGGGCACTGGAGAGGGAGAAGAGCCAATGAGGGGAAAATAACCACAGCTGAAAATGAATAAAGCAAAGTGAAGTATTGCAAGTGAGCAGCGATGGGGTTGTGAGTTCCCACCATCCCAAACTTTCTACAGAGCAACTTGCCTTCCACCTTCAGTAGGTGGCATCCTCACCCCATGCCTGTGTATTCGTACGGCACAGAAAGGCATTCAAAACGACAAGAGCCAAAGAAAAGAAAGGTCTCGGGTTTCAAGTTCTCTTTTTATTGAAGAAAAGAAAAGAAGAAGGAAAAAAATAGATTATTTTTTTGTTTTGTTCGTTTGTTTCCAAGTGGACGTTATTCGTGTTGTCAGTTTGTCTCAATGTCCTAAGGCAACATCTCTGTATACCAAATATCTCCAGGTACATTGGTGGATCTGTCTTTCCCTCTTTCTCTCTCTGCCTTCCAGGGAGGGGCAGCTTGGAACAAATCTGAGTCCAAAAGCAAGGAAAAGTAACAGAAAAAAAAAAAAAAGAAAAAAAAAAAAAAAAAAAGGATGAGGCCAAGCAGACCTTTGCAAGGCCCGCGCTGAGTTTTATCTATGTAACAGTCAATGAAATGACCTACATTCTTCTTGTTGGTCTGTTTTTCTAACACCTTCAACCCTCTCCCTGGAGACGGGGTGAGCAGATTTTGGAGGTGGTTCCTTTCTCCAGTGCTTGTCCCATCCCTTAGGGTGCACAGGAGCTCCACCATGGAGGGCTGAGAGGAGAAAGCCCCACCTTACCTCTCCCCCTAAGCCGTAGGTGATGTGACTCTTACCACCACCTCCCCCTTCTGCAGAGACTCTGGGACACCGGATCATGGATAGCATGAAGAAGTGGGGACGTCTCCTCAACCACCACTTGACACATTCCAGCTCCTTCCTTCTCGGAGGAGATGATGAGGGAGAGGTTGGAAATGATGCCATAGGTTGTGTCTCTTCCAGGACCTACAGCCACAACGCATCCCAGTGAGGCTCCAGCCGACGTCACCTCCCGTGCTCCCCAGACAACCTCCATCTTCTTGGCTCTTGGTGGTGGCTTCTGGGTGTCCTTCTGCAGCTCTCTGTAGCATAGCAGGAAGGGTCCCGGCGTATGGCAGTGGCCCCAAAGCATCTCGATAGGGCTCTTCCCCAAAGCATCTCAATAGGGCTCTTTCCCAACAGCTCCTCCCCACCCTCTGCCTCCTCCTCATTCTCTTCCAGGCTCACTTCTTCTCCAGTCCTACCTGGCAAAGCTCATGTTGTCCTGAACCTACATCTACTGTACTCTATAAAGCAATATTTCCCCATTCTGCTGAGAACGATACAAAAGTTACTCCGTCTTACCAAAGGTTTCAAAAGAAACCAAACACTTCGCTCGGTTCCGATTTAATTTAATCATTTCTTTAAAACGTGGTTTTGTTTGTTTGTTTCATTTGTTTTCTGGAAAAAAAAGTCCCTTTCTTCTCTTTCCGTTCAGACCTCCGTCTGAAGGTCAATAATGTCTTGTCCCACCAGAGGGATGGTGGCCCCTGTTTTCTCCCACTCTACAGTTTTTAGTTCTAGGGGAGATTGTGCCACAGGTTCGATGTCCTTTTTAACCCATGACGGTGGGGACTGGACTTTCCTGATTCCTTCCCAGGGTCTCTTGTTTGGTGTCTGCTGTTTTTCTTGCTGCGAGAGGAGGAAAGTGTAAAAGAAAGGAAAAAAATAAGAGAGAAAGGTTAGATAAAGGCTAGATGCAACAAATGCCATTTTTTCAACTTCATTACTCTTATAACAAAGCAAATCTTTCTCATCAAAGGTAATGTGAGATCTCAGTGAAAATTTCACTTGGTGCCTATTTTCATGAAGAAAATCTAAGCTTTTTTCCTTTGCTGTCTCTAACACAGTACTTAGATACTTCAGCTTTCAGCCAAGGCTTCTGCCATTCCCAACTCCACTGGAAAACTGAAAACAATTTTAAGAATTTAACATGTTTTTCTATTTCTACAGGAACCCCCCCTTATGTAGCACGGCTATTTATGGGCAAAGGAACTGTGAACTCATGCTGTTAGATGGGCTGTAATGTCAGCTCTGAGGCTGAAAGCATTTCCATCAGCTCTACACAAAGACGTCGAGGCTTTATTGACTGCTATTAGTCCCCATGGATATCAGTCCTGGGAATGCCTTTCAATGTTTCTGCTGGTTTGCACCAAAGATAAAACTCTGTAAAATGGGTGAACTCTTGAAGGAGAGTCCATGCAATGATTTTAAATGATCCATTACACTAAACCGGCATCCTCCACCAAGAGTGATGGTTTTCACAATTAATTATCCCCACAGAACAATCCAATGCTGGGTGAGAAAACGCTTCACTACACGTGGCAGGAGAACAGAGCTCTTTTGAGCTGACTGCCAACAAGAAAGTGGAGACTGGCAGAAAGGGTGGGAGGAAAGGCAGCTGTCTGGGAATCACAAGGAGGGAAGTCTGGGAAGAAGATGAGGAGACATGCATGGAGATCATATGCAGTCCACGATGACACTGTCACCAGAACATGTTAATGAGTGGAGATAAAGCCACACATAGACTACAATTGCACTGTAGGATGCTGAAGAGATGAGTAATGCCCCATTTGAAACTTAAATGCCCATCTGATACACACGAATCCATCTGACTTGGATTTTGAATTTGTTGCTTCCTAAGAGCCTTTAGGTGGCCTGTGATTTGCAGTGACGATGGGAAAGACACTGCATCTTCAGTGCAACAGGGCTGGCTTTCATCACTTCACTCAAGCCAGAATTTCTCCTTTCCCAAACTTTCACCCATTATATAAGGTGTGTTTGGAGTTGTCCCTAAATCCTGGCAGGGATCTTCTCTGAAAGAGTAGTAGTAATGCATTGGAACAGGCTGCTCTGGGATGTGGTGACATCATCATCCCTGGAGGTTTTCAAGACATGTGGAGATGTGGCACTTGGGGACATAGTTTAATGGGCATGGTGGGGAGGGGCAGACAGTTGGACCTGATTATCATAGTGCTCTTTCCAGCCTTAAATACTCTGTGATTCTATATAGGATAAGGCTCTGGGAGAAGTTATTTGATGGCCAAAGAAACAAATATCTGAACCAAGTAAAGTTGGTCCTCTCCCAATGGGATGTGAAAGCATTCTGAAATGATCACTGTTTTAATGCAAGGGAAGAAAATATAACTTTTTTAAAGACCTTTGAAAGAGAAGGTTCTTTTTAAATCAAATTTTGGAAAATAATTGTTTAGAAGAATGCAAAACACTTCAGTTTTTCAATTCTGCAGCTGTTGTTTGCACTAACCCCCGTGACACACAGGTTCTCTTATGCCTTGTGTTATTCTTACTTTATTCTATGACATAGTACAGTGCTGATTACTAGCCATATGACAGAAAAGATGATACAACTGTAGACTAAAACCATAATTTACTTTGAGATTCATAAGAATTACTGTTAATAAAACCTGAAACCTTTTCATCCCTGTGAGTGTTATAATGAGACACGTTCAAGCCTTCCTGAGGTGAAATTTTCACCTGTGGTGTTTGTGCAGACCATTAGTCTGCCATGAAAAGATGCAGTGAGGTGGTGCAAATGAAGACAAAAACACAAACAGAGCAAAATCTGAAATGAAACTGTAAGTTTTCCAAAGGATGAGGAATAAAAACTTTTGCCACAGTTGTTCTTCTCACTGAAAAATATTTTTTCTCCCACAGCTGTTTCAGTTCCACAAGTTTACTGATGTCCACTGCTGTGTTATTTAAAAAAGAGCAGCACAAATGATCATATGCTAAAGTTCATAAATAATTCCACCTTTTCTCTCAAATGAAAGCCTTTTTTGATGGCATTTTTACATCCACCTTCAGCATCAAGTCCTATTCCCAACCAGACTTTGTTTTAACAGTCCCTATGCTCCTGACCTTTAGCCTTTCCTTCACAGTGTGAAGACACACCCAGATCTCAGCATCTGCACTGAATGTGATTAGCAAACCACAGAGCAGCTGTAAATCCACATATGGAACTGAAAGGGGGAAAAAATGAATAACTTATGAGCTAAGATTGACAGTGATGACTTCTGATTGGATATGTCACTGAGGAACAAGACATATGGGTTGCAATAATGACTCAGTAGTGACAAAATAAGCATTAAACATTGGTAATTGTTAAGAAAGGATTAATGATAGAAATTATTAAGAGAGAAAAAGAGTGAAAGAGGAAACATAAGTGTGACAGCACCCTGAATATGTCATAGGCGGTCCATGGGCTTCACAACAGACCTTCCTCCCCACCAAAAGAAAAATACAGTGCAATTGAAGGGGGTGGCCATGAACAAAGTTATGGAGCATGTTCTGTAGGAGGAAGAGTTGTAGACACTTAAGGCTTTTTAGCCTTGAAAGATGGACCTGCTAGAGGTATATGACACTTAGAGGCATTACTGATGGTAGGAGCAGACTAGGAGCAGACTACTGATGGTAGTGATCATCTCTTCCAACAAAAGAGCTGTTGGACTTGATCTTAGAGGTCTTTCCAACCCGAATGATTTAATGAATTGACAGCATTCTGCTTCTCGGGGTCTTTCAGCAGAAATCACAGGAGGATGAGGTTGACTTTTTGAGGCTGCATTATATGACTGCCCTGTTCTTTAATTTTCCCAAATCGCTTTGACTCTGCCAAGGAGAGGAGACAGGGCCAGACTGTCCTTGGGTCTGTTGTTCTCTGGTTTATCAGTGCAATGGATAAACTGTCTAGTAATGATGAGTTTATTGATTTCAAAGTCAACTTAAAGCAAGAAAATGAAGTGGAATCTCAGGAGATTTAGCTTCTCACTTCTCATAAATGAATGAGACTTTTCTCATAATGCTGTAAGTGAAGGTGGGATGCATCAGCTATCCACTACCATAGAATACCTCAGGTTGGAAGGGATCCATGTGGCTCATCAAGTCCTTACCATTCACCAGCATCCCCTAGAGCAGAGTATATGGCCATGTCTCTGCACCGGTACAGAAAGACTGCATTTGTAAGAAGTAGGATGAGATAGGACAAGAGGAAATGACTTTGAGATGTGCCAGGGGAGGTTCAGGTTGGATATTAGGAAAAACATCTGAAAACTCAGATTTAGGTCACGCACTGGAACAGGCTATCCAGTGAAGTGGTTTAGTCACTGTTCCTGAAGGAGCTCAAGAAATGTAGAGATGTGCCACTGAGGGACATGGTTTAGAGGGCAGTATTGGTTGGCCTAGATGATCTCAGAGGTCTTTTCCAACATTAATGGTTTTATGATTCTATGAACCAAACAGGTTAAGTGCCATATGCCAGGCTGAGCTCTGGCAAGTATGCTAGCAGTCTAAAGAAAGTCTTCCCCTCTTGGCATGAGACACTCTGGGAATTGTTACTAGGCCCCCGGGAAAAGCTCCTTTTCTTTCTTTCCCTCCATATTGAAGTGGTTTTTATTGCATCTCAGTCATATACAGAAATACCTCTGGGATCATGCTTCACGTGGCATTGTCCTCCAGCCATGCTGGGGGGTCTTAGTTGCCCACGTGGGTAGGGGGAAAACTGAGCTATGCACAGAAAAGAACAAAAATGAAAGAGGTGGTTGGGTAATCTGTCTGTTAAAGGCACTGGTGCTGGGCCAAGGCTTGGTGCCTTGGTGACAGCCAGGAATGGGGCTGAGACAGGAGCTGAAAGCAGCAGAGCCTGCTCTGCCAGTAACTCAGTGAGACAGAACCATTACTCTGGCTTGACATAGCCCAGGAGCTTCTGAGCACAGAGGAGGGGAAAATTTTTATCGGTTCCTGGCTGGTGCCAGGATGGCAGAGCACAGTGCTTTGAATGAGGGACTGGGAAGGGAGGGAATGCCTGAGATGGGGTAAAATCTGACATATGGGGCAAACAAATCATTATCACAGTGAAACGTGCAAGCTTCTAAGCTGTAGATCCTCTTATTTTTTCTTTTCTTTCTTTGTTTCCTTTTTCTTTGCCTTTCTGTTTCATTAATTAATTAAAAATTAATTAATTAATTCCCAAATTTTATGGCTACCCTGAATGACCCGAGAAGGAACTCAGTATTTTCTACAGAGCATTCTGAGATAACTCCCCTAGAAGCAGATACTTCCATGCTGTGTTCATCGCCTCTAGTGTCAACTTGAAGGATATTTCGTGACCCAAATGGTCTCTCCCCATGACACTGATGACTCCAGGACTGGAATGAAGTTATTCAGAGCATATAGCAGGGAATCTGAAAGACTAATGTGGTTCATGCTGTCTAATCCATCTCTGGATGAATGTCGATGAAAAGTGATTAGAAAATGGGAAAGCTGTCTTGTTTTTCTAACAGAATGATAAATTTCCCTTTCTTTGTTTGAAACAAGTTGTAGCTGCAATTACTTCTTCTTATAATACAGACCTCCAAAGACAATAGTTTATGTTGTGGCTGATTAAACAGAAAAGCAAACTAGAAGGAACTGGCTCACTTAATTTAGAATTTCATTTAGGGAAGAAGAAGCAGTAATGTGTGTTTTTAATTTGAATTCACGGAAATCAATTAAAGAACTTGAAATATGCACTCACTGAGGTATCAAAGTATGGATTCTGCTTCTGTATCATCTGAAGTTCAGACGGTCTAACCTACAGGGGTTGCATTGAGCCAGTCTAGTGAGATATGATCGGAGCCTTAAGATCTCTGTTGCAGAGCCTAACAAGCTCCTTCCATAGGCTCATAAAGAGCTCCCTGTTTGAAGGCTGTAGAGAAAGCCAGTCATCCCACCAACATGAATGGGATGTTCCCTAGGCTATTCTCACTACCAATCTACACAGTTAACAGATCATCCTATTGCTGTACTGAGGAAGCCATTAGTGAACATGGGCAACTGAGTGCTCCCCAAAAACACTGAAATCATTAAAAGGTTCTTTCACACCTCACAGGGACATGTAGGAATGCCATGAGGGTACCAACAGCACCCAAAGCATGATTCCTTAGAGATTCCATTGCTTAACCAGTCTTTATAACCAGGAGCCGCAACCTGCTGGTGGGCACTGCATGTTTTTGGAGTAGCCAATACCAGGTTTGCAACAAAAGACAAGGCAGAAATTGACTGTGATCAAAGAAGATACGTGGAATAAGAAATGTTGGTGCCAGATATTGGGACATAGTTTTTGGATGAAGGAGGTGAACAGCTGAATGCTGGTACATGGGACACACGGTAGCTGACAGATGGTTTATGGCTGAATGAAAGAAAATCTGACATAACTTTCATAACAAAATTTACAGTAGTAGTTATTATGCTTTATGTAGCATTCCTCCCTATAACTGTTACTATAATTCATCTTTTATTAGTTGTCAATTACGTAGGCGTTTAAAAATGCAGTGTATTAACCACATGTCACAGGGGAGGCGCGCTACCCTTAATCAGGGCTTCTCTTGCAGAAGGACATAGGCACTCAATATTCAGATTCCTCGGTGAAGAACAAGCCTATGTTTGACACAACCACCACCATCTGAACCTCAGCCCATGCGAAGAGGTTCCCATAGAGAGAAGCTGTATTTTCCCATCCAGGAGCAGAGCTGCCAGCTAGTGAGCCAGCACCCAAAAAAAGAAGAAAAAAAAAGTGCAGGTAGCCATCAAGCAAGGGAATTAATTGTGCTAAGCAGCAGAGCATGCCAGGGAGACACACAGCTCCGAATAGCAATGAGCTATAGTGCTGATCAATAGTCCTTTTTTCTTGTTACTCTGTTAGATGCCAAAGCAAGTTCTGGTGGGATGGGCGGCACATCCCACAGGTGTTTGAAAGGGCAAGCTAAGAACGTGAAGAAGAAAATATTGTAGAAGTGGTAGTAGAGAAGAAAACAAGGAAATGTCATAGAATGGCATTAAAAAAAGGGGTGCATATATTTTTCCACTTTTGGAGCAAGTGTTGGTCCAGGACCACCAGAGAGTTGGGACTGGATTTCAAAGCTGAGCTGAGAGCTGAATTATAGAATGAGTCCAGAGCCTTTATGTGAAGTCCAGGACAGGGTTACAGCCAAAGCAAAGCCTTTTTAGCTGCCGAAAGCAGCTAATAGGAAAGAACAGGCTGGGCAGTGAAATTTGCCAAGCATTGTTAAGTGTGGCTTTTGCTGACCTCTGCACAAATAAAGATCTGCTGTTTGAAACAAAAGCAAAGCCAGATGCTGGGAAGGAGAGAGGAGTATGTATGTGATTCAAACTTCTGTCGTGGAACTGGATCAAAGGGCTCCTGCCAAGGAGGAAGGCAGGAGGGGCACTTCCATCGTTTTCAAAGCTGGCATTAAGCACAGAAGAAACAAAGCCCTGGCTTACCTTGGAGGCTACAAAGCCTCTGCTTTCATGCCATACAGTTGTAGAGCATAGGGACCCTGCCTGACGTCCATGCCAAGTGCTGGGATCTCTTTAGCAATTAACTCACAGGGAGAATACGTTTTACCCTGACAATACAGATCTGTGCAGGAAAATCTTTCCCATTTAGTACACAGCAGTTTGAAACTAGCTAACGTCTTCCTTTAATGTGAATGGTTCTCAGCTGAACTAATATAGACCACGGGAAACACATGCATATATGGGAAAGAAGGGAAAAAACTGCCAAGAGACTCTCAGGTGAAGGGTAGATTTTTAAACTGAGAAATAAACTTGCATCAAGATTGTGAGCAAGGGGATTTACAGTTTTAGCAATCAGGTGACTAAAGCACAACTCGAAGTGATGGGAGCAATTAGGAAGTACTAACCTAACACTTTAACATGCACCTTTTTGGGAGGAAAACTACACCTTAAAGCTGTTACAAAGGGATACCTATGATCCTCATGGCTTGGATGAACTTAGGATGGTTGAGTTTCAATCCTACAGGATATGCCCATCCCACCAGCACTGACTGAGTAACAGCACTGTTGTTCAGAACTAATTTTAAGACTCATTTCAGTGTTAAAAGTGAAAGCTTAGGGGATCCCAGGTGCTGAGAGCACTTATAATTATCTAAGTAACTCAGGATGTGTGGCATAGGAGGCTGTTTTGCTATGATCCCAATCTTGCTTTGCTTGCCTCCAAACTTTTGGTCCCCTCCATGCTTCCTGGCTACAAATAAGTTGGCTAAAGGATAAATATTCAAGCCTCTACTGCTTCAACAGTAATGGCTCATTGATTGTCTGCTCAGAGTCTACACAGTACTCAGCTTGGTCCAGGGTAAACTGGAAGAGCAACAGTATTCAAAATCCGTACATAAGATGGCTGCAAGTCAGCTGAGAGGAAGATGAGCAAGTAAATCCAGATGTTCTTGAGTCAAAGTCCCTTATGGGAACAGAGGTAATCTATCCCAAAGTACAGCTTAACAGGAGTAAAGGAGTCTTGTCAGCAACCCTGCCACTTCCATTTGAATTAGGACAAACACATCCTCATCTTCCTAGCGACCCTAGAGATGAAATGGAATGTAGCCCATCGTAAGGTCGTACAGAGGTCTATTAAAGTATCAAACATCCAACTTCTCAACTTGTAGTCATCAGATCTTGCTGTATGTCGCTGTGCTAATATTTTTATATTACCATTCCCTTTCACTGAAAAGTTAGCTATAGGCAATAACATCGACATCCTGTAGGATGGGATGCTCTGATGGTGTAAGGCTGTTTCTCTTTCAGTTGTACCTGACAATGGGGCTGTTGTCTCCCCATCCTCACCCGGAAGAGCAGAGCCTTCTGCATCCCTTTTTGCCTCTTCAATGTAAAAAAGAGATTTTCCACCCTTTTGCTCTGTAAGGCTGCTGCATGAGGGGAAAGCAAAATTCTTCCCCACACCTGCCTCCATGTCTTTAGGAAGAGAAACAAGCCCAGAGACATATGTCAGGGCTGTCTCTAATTGGGCTTGGGTCATTCTCAGCTCAGTAATACCTTTCAGAAATTGACGCTGTAAAGCTGAAAAGCTAAACAGCTCAAATGTGTAGGAGGCCCTAATAATGTTCTCAGGTCTGCCAGTAACTATTTTGAGATGTTGGGTAAAGGGCAGCCTTCTTTATCTTTGAAGAGTACACTGCCATGCCACTTATCCAAAGTTTAAACATGTCATTGTACTTGGAGAGGAAGGAAGAATGTATGCGTTAGTACAAATCTTCAGATCTCTGCTAAAAATCATGTTTTACAACTGAAGTTGGAGAAATTCTTGACAGTAAACACATGTGATGGTTGAATTTTCAATCCTTCTTCCTAAAGAGACACAAGTTTTGTTGTTCCTCTTACTCCCATTCTTCTGCTGGTGCTTTCTTCCATTGTGATAATTAAGCTGAAATGTGTCTAATACAATGGAACGATCAGTTTTGGCCTATGTGCTTAAGTACTATCATTTACATCAAAAATAAAAATCAAACCAACCCCTAAATAGGGTCAGCACCGTCAGAGTTTTTGAATGCAGCTTCTCCTATGTAGACATTTAATCTAAGTCTCAGCAACAGCTTTCTGACCTTGGAGCTGAAGGAGAAGAGATGAATTACAAGATGATAGGGAAAAGCTTCATGTCTTGGAAAAGACTTACCTAAGACAATGGGATATGCTGCCAGGATAGGCTGGAAAATTGCCAGGGCTGGAGTGAGATGTGGTAGCTTGACTTTGTGAATACTTAGTCAAAAGTGAAATCAAAGATACAGCAATGCAGGCAGATTGATTGCCTGGAGATAGTACAGGTCCCTTCTGCTCTATGCTGCTATGTGTGAAAGGGTTTAAAGGTGTCCTAGGATCCTTATTAACTTATTCATGCCCAGAAGGCAAGGAGTTTCCTGCTGGTGCAGGAATGTGTTTGGAGTCAGGTGTTATGGAAAGGCCTGGGACTTGTCCATGGTGCTTTTCAGTACAAAACAAAAGCCAGACTTATGCTAACACTAGCTTTATCACTTCCACCAGAAGAAATGCTCCATCATTTTATAACACAGGCACACATAAAACAAAAACATTTCTTTCGTTGTTGGTTTAATCCTTAGTTAGTCAGTTTGGTTTCCTAGGGCAAGATGAAGAAGACACAATTTCTACTGGGGTCCCTAGCAGCAAACAGCAGAAGAAGGAGTGAAGAAGAAAGATTTATTTTTCCTGTGTACTGCACTGCCTATTACTAAACCAATACCCACTACCAACTTACAAATACTGATCTTTGCAAGCTCCCCCTCCAAGATAACATCCAAAGAATAAGACTCAGTCAATATACAAAGGTCACCTTCCCAGCTTTCCAACAGTTCAAAGCTCTTTGTTGCTGACTCTGGCAACTTAAATTCTAGACAGATTCAGATACATCTCTGAAATACCCCAAACATCTCAACCTATAAAACTCTCCTGCGAACATACCACAGATTAGCTTTTACATGGTATTTAGCTTTTTACAAATGAGGCATAGCTAAGTAGAAAAAAAGAACAGATAAAAAATTCAGGGAGATGCTTTGGCATTTTAGGGCAACATAGGCTTCTTTGTTCTGAATCTCTCTGCTAGATTTACTATTTCTATTCTGTAACGCTGGACAGCCCATAATGACACCTTGCCAAGTGCAATAAAAGTAGGATTTGCTGGGAACACATATCCAGAGCTCAGCACATCTATGCTGTGAGACCTCGATGTCACCCAAAAGCTCTGAAAGGCTCTACTTCCACCGAGAATCAGACTAAATCTCTTCCTCAGTTATTCTGCACACTAGTCCTGCGACAAGAATACCACCAAAATAAGCCCCACCGGTGCCTTCTTGGCCATGCTGAAGGTCTATGTCTCCTGTATCTGACTTTGCTTGCCAATATGACCAATAATGTTCTAACAACTCACCTTGTTCCTTTCTTTGAGAGAGGGCAGAACCCAAATTTCATTTCTTATCCTAATGTGCTGAGACATCAGGGAGATGACATCAGACTGTCCTTCCTTATCTTTGTTATCCACATCACTAAATTCTCAGGCTGTAGACATCTGTTCTAGTACCAATCCCTCTGAAAAGCTGCAAAATCTTTCCCTCAGCCTGCATTTTTCAAACATGGTGAAGTCATGCTGATTATCCCTTATCACCTCCCTCTCTTCCATGTTCCTTAGCATAGCTTCCAGGAGGATCTGCTCCATGATCTTCCCCTGCACAGAGATAAGGCTGACAGGCTGGTAGTTCCCTGGGTCATCCTTTCTACTCTTAAAAATAGGTGTGACAATGCCTTTTTTCCAGTCACTGTGGACTTCACATGACCACCATGACTTATCAAATATAATTGAGAGTGGTTTGGCAACTACATCAAACAATTCCTTCAGGACTCTGGGGTGTATCTCGTGGGGACCCATAGACTAAAGGACATTCACTTTCCTCAGGCAATTGTAAACCTGATCTTTGCTTACAGTGGGAGGGGCACTGCTCTCCTAGTTCCCACCTTCTGAACTTAAGGGCTGTGTGTAAAGCAGTTGCTAGTGAAGACTGAGGCAAAAAGTTGAGTACAAGCCTTCTCCTTGACTGTAGTTACCAGCCTACGTGCATTTATCACTAGGAGGAAATACATTCTCCTGGACTTTCCATTTCCAGCTTATGTACCTATTGAAGCCTTTCTCATACTTCTTTGAGCCCCTTCCCACGTTCAATTCCAGTCAGGCCTTGGCCTTCCTTACTTCATCCCTACAAAGCCTAGCAGCAAAGAATTGGCACAAACATGGGAAACAGACATAGGTAAGAAAACAGACTCCATAAATAATGAACAGACATGAGGAAAGATTTTTTTTCATCTGGGACGATAATCACTGTAGATAATCTAGTGGTACCTTTGTGACTCTCCATGTCCAATCTAGTGCATATGTTTGTTGCAACATACACAAAACTCAAGGTAAGGCATTCAGCAAGGGTTCCTAAATGTTCCCATGCTCCTGCTGGCACTAGTGTGTCTCCAGGAGGTGATGGTTCTAGAGGTGAATGACTAACCTTGCTGTCCGTTGTTGGAGACTCCTTCTCCTTCTCTGCGTGCTGAAGTTTTCTGTTCAGATCTTGGAACATGTCTTGGTGACGTTTTCTTGTGTGCATGATTTTCTGAAGAAAATGCAAGGACCACAGATCAGCAAAGCCTATCCAGCTGTACAAAATCAACATTTTCCCCTCTCAAAACAATGTACATTGTTAAAACCTGGGTCTATCTCACTGCAGAATAAATCCAGCTTCCCTAAAGCAGCTCCAAAATTCTCTGAGGACCCCATGCAACACTGTCTTTAATTTCAGGATAAGATGGTGGGAGAAAGTGAAGAAGTTTAGTTTTTGAACTTGTGGTTGTCCTGAAATTAAAAATGCCAGCTGTTTCTGTTGCAAACTTTATACACTGCTCTACCAGCTTGACTCAGAAAGCTCTGTTACCTTTCTTAACTGACTGCAGACCCTATGCCTGGTCTGTTGGGAGCATGCCTCCTAGGCAAACATTCAGAGCTTATCTGAATGTGTAGGATTTAGGCTCAATAAGTTCTATCAGCAGTTACTTCACATTTTCCTTTTCTTCATAATTTGGGCTGGCTGTATTTTACTTTCTACTGACCAGGAGATGAAGGAAATATTTCTATAAGGGCTCCCCTTTGCGTGTAAGTGTATGGTGAAGACTGCTTACTTGTGCTGTGCCAAGCAGTCTATAATTGAAGAAAGTAGCTGATATAATTGAGAATCAGCACACAAATGAATCAGCTCACATGCACCTACTGTAACTCAATTTCAGAACAAGCTCCCAGTCTTGAGCTCTGAAGTGATTCTGGCCTCTTGGGCCATCAGTGTGACTTCACTTTAGAATAAAGCATCAGCTTTTAAGGGAAGACATGGTCTGCCATCAAGGATGCCATGATTTGATGAAGTTCTGCACCAGCTCCCAGTAGCCCCATAGACTCTCTTTCAAAGCTTTCCACTCCATCCTTTCAGTGTGAATACAGGCATTTCCCTTAGTATAGACTAGATGTAAGGAAAATATTTTTTACAATAAGGGTAGTGAAATACTGGAACATGTTGCCCAGAGAGGTGGTAGATCTCTGGAGACATACAAGGTCAGGCTGGACTGGGCTCTAAGCAACCTGATCTGGTTGTAGGTGTTTCTGTTCATTACAGGGGAGTTGAACTAGATGGCCTTTAAGGGTCCCTTCCAACTGAAATGACTCAATGATTCCTTGATTCTCCCAGGCAAATTCTGTGATGTTCATTAATAAGTTTGAAAACCCAGGTTTGATCATGGTTTGTAACAGTGTGGACATATTACTTGCCTTTCTGTTAATGCAACAGAGTTTTGGCACAAAAGCCTGCATTTTAGGTCACCAAGCAAAGGATATACTTGTGTTTCCCAAATAGGAGCACATTGCAGCCACCTGTAGCACTTTTCCACTAGCTTGTTTGCAGAAGAGATGCTACAAGTTTTGTGCGCTCTGACATGAGGTCTTCATTTAAAAGTGCTTATACAAAGTCAATGGCTTCATAAATTAAGTGTGAGTCAATATAATTTACCCATTTGTTTAGCTGCACAGGGTAAGCCTTATTAAACAGCCAGCATAACTCTTTCTGCCCACCATATCCCAACCTCTTTGGTAAAGGCTGCATTCCAACAAAGGCGGTAGCAAGAAAATGAAGCTGCATTTCTCTTTCTCTCCCTACCCTTCAAGAAACATATTCAAAAATTAATGTACTCACCTCAAAATCTAGTTCTGCATACCGTGATTTCCGTCTCTGGGGATTCAAAGGAAAAAGAGGGTGTTGAAGGTTAGTAAAGGACTGATGAGCACAGACTGAACTACACAGCAGATGAACGAGAGAGGATTCTTCTTTTTTTACATGTTCTTCTACCATTAAAGTGTTTCTCTGGCTCGTCTTGATGGAAAGTGCCAGCCAATAGGAAGGATCACTCACAAAAACACTAAAACCCAAGGAAGGCTGAATATGGAATTCTGGCTAATTTAGACTCCTGTCCTAGTTATGATCCTGCAGGTAGTTTACAGAATGGAAAGGAAATAAAAAGGCTCAGCCAGGAGATCTAGCAGAGCTTCTGACCATCAGTCAGTAAAGACTGAAATTTTTGCAGCAATGGCCAAGACTTCTCTCTGATAACAGGCAAGAAAAGGACCAGGTGCTGAGAAACGCAAAAGCTAGGACAGACATCAGTGTGAGATGTACAGACTAGGGAGAAGTGCTAATATATGTATTGAGTTATCTCAGGTCAGAAGCAGAGGGCTGCTCTTCTACCAAACCTCTGACATCCTTTTGATGCAAAGAAAGTTGTGGGTCATATCTTAAGGATATGCCAGGTTGGATAGGGCCATGGACAACCTGATCTAGTGCCCGATTGTTTGGCTACTCTGTCCATGGCAGGGGAGTTGGATCTAGATGATCTTTGAGGTTCCTTCCCACCCAAGTCACTCTGTGATGATTCTATGATATATTTGCAATCAAGAGAAATTCCCTATCTTTGTCACGACCAAAATCACCAAAATGGCATACAAAAGAGGACAGATAGATGGAGAAAAGGTAATTAATGTCATGTGCCTTGCCCTAAAATGAACCGCTTTAGACAAGCCAAAGTTTTGATCTTAATTTGCATTGCATTGCAAAAGATGCAAGTAGTAGAAGTAATGAGGGATTCTTAAAACAGAATTATGAAATGGTATCACCTGCAAGGGTTTCCTCACAGTAATATAATTCTGGCACTACACAGTGAGCTACATCTGGCCCAACAATCCTCTCTTGAAACATCTGTTGTGGCCAGTATCGAGGGCAGGGAACATTAAGGGCTAGGAACAGCAATGGAATTTCCATGCTCACCTCCAAGGAGCTCATGGAGAGAGTGGAGACGGTCTCACTCTTGGACACCACACCTGAGTTCCCTGAGTCACCTGTGTCACACAGGCTGTTGGGAATCTGTGACTCGCTGGGGATATTCTGTGGAGGCAGCTGCTGCTGCTGTTGTATCATGGGAGAACCTTGCACCTCACTGCAAGTCATGGTCACAGGTTCCCGTGGAGGACTTTTGACAACAAAACCTGGGTCGGTAGCCATACTGAGGTGGATCAGCCGTGTCTGGGGCATCTGGTCTATATTGATGCTGTATTTGCTCTCATCCTTGGGTGGTTTGGCCCGTAAGGTAGATGTATTGGTAGGCAGAATGACATAGCTGGTGTCCAGTGTTTGTTCTTGTGCCCGGGAGAGTTCTGAGTCCAACTTCTTGAAGATGTCCCCGTCACAGATGTAGATAGACTTGGGTGGTTGATTCTTGTCCTTCTTGAGAGTGAGACTGTGATTGCTGAACTCATTCAGGTTGATGGCCCCCAGGTAGTGTGGGGAGCCCTGAAGATGCAACTTGGACACATTGGCTGGAAGACTGTTAAAGTTTGATGACCCCTTCTGATGATTGAGCTTCAATTTCTCTTCATCCTGTAGTGATGGGCGCTTCAGCGTTCCTGTGATGGTTGAGGTCCTGCAGGCTGTGATGTCTTTATTCAGCACTAGAGAGACAGACAAGTATCCTCAGCACTGCATCTTAGCTTTGGTTAATACATCAATACACCTACTGCAGTCACACCATGCTGGCATGTTCCCTGGGACCTCTCAGAATGAGGTTATAGCAGCAAACCAGTTTCAGTTTGTTTTTTTTTTCCTTTTAGTCCAGGATACTGAACACAAATATAAAGCCAGTGAGGAAAAAAAAATATCCTCATTTTGAGAGAATCTGCATTAGGAATTTCCCAACCCAATCATGGCCAGGACTCCACACTGCACTAAAACATATTATCATACAGGTTATCTCAAAGAGAAATTATATGCATTACATGTGTGTCTGTATATATATATATATATAGTACTTAGTAAGCATCACATACAAGTAAGATACTAGCCTACACAGAAGCAGTATATATTTTAAGATTGATCTTATGTCAAAAAAGATTTTGTTTTAGAAAATAGCTGAAATGCAGCATTATCAACAATTTCAAATGTCTTCTTTTATTTATTTGTTTGTTTTAATTTGCTCAAATTCTTCAGGCTAATCTTTTCCCATGAACACCTTCAGGATTAGCTTTGATATTGCACAACACACCACATTTTGTTATAAATTTCCGATTCGCTCTCCAAAAAGCCTACATTCCAATCATTATGCCAATCCTTTGTGAGATATAGTTATTTGGTGTTACTCAGTGTGCCTACAGGACAAAAAGGAGTGCTATGAATACTCCTAAGTAGGAGAGAAAAACCTTTATCTGAGGATGAAGTGAACATGCCACATAGGAGGTACATACAAGACTCACAGACACTCATATCCACACAATGCTGTCTTCAGCAAAACATCTTATTCACTTCTAACAGGAGTCTATTTCTCAGTTGATTTCAGGCTTCAACAAAGACCTTAAGAAGATTATGACACAAGCTTTCATTTCTCCAGGGGATGGAAAACACTGACTGTGGGGCAGGGGCAAAATGATGTGGCACTGAAGGATACTTACCCAATGATTTAGCTCAGGAAAGGAGAAATAAATGCATGTTTCTCTTTCTCCCATCTCAGAAAAGAAATGTTGAGATCTTTTTACCACTTTATTTACCACTTTTTACCACTTTATTTTTCCAGTGGAGCTAACATCTTTGGGATAATCAAAAGACCTCTATTTTATGACAGAGGCAGCACATGGCAGAGGAATTTCATGGGACTGAGGGAATACTCATTTTTCTACCAACTGAAACTGGGAGTAGTGGGTGCTGGGTGAGCACAAAGAGTTTGAGAGTTGATGATTCCAGGGCAAGCTACAGCCAAGAACCAATGGGTTTATTTATATGTTTAATTATTCAAAGAACAGATTGCATAAAAATTCCATTGATGAACCACATAGAGAGGTCTCCAATATAATGACTGATACTAATGAGTTAGTTTGATGCAAACTAATAGCACTTTATCAGAGGATGATTATCTCTTCAGGAAGACATCAACAAACAATCAAACTGTACGGCTGTAAGGGAGGGAGCAAAGGAAGGGAGACCAGGTTGTTAGAGAGCTGTTCATCAAGGGTCTTCTGCCTTTTGTCTGGGAAGCTCAATGTGAAAGCTAGAAACTCTTCAAGAAAGGCTCTTGTATTGTAGCAGTATGGAGCCTGCCTTGGTTTTCAGCACAAAATGGGCTGAGTATGCATTCAAATCCTATCTGGTCTCATGAGCATGCCTTTTGCACATGGCATTTTGGAACCAAAGTCTTCAGTGTCAGAAAGGGAGGAAGATAAATGAGATGAGAAAGTCAGCTAGAAATACAATTAGGGAGTATGAGACAGAGAAATAGAGAAAAAAAATGGAGCGACCCTGAAAAAAAAAAAGATAAATGGACAGAAAGAGACCATGAAATAAGATATCACAGTGATAAGTGAGATAAATACACTGTGGCTATGATAGGCACAGGAAGAGGGAGTGAGGCTGCGAGAAAGAAAGAAGAAGATAAATAAGATATAGATAGATATTACATAGATAAATGATAGTGACAGTGATAGACAATACACAGAAACACAACGACAAGGATAAATGCTGACAGAGATAGAAATACATAAATAACAGGTACAGCAAGACAGACAGCTGAGGACAGAGCTAAATAAGTGATTGCAAGATAAATATGGAGAGATACAAGATAAATACATTAGAAGCAGATAAATAAATGATGGATTAGATAAAGAAAAAGATAAATGAAAGGGATGTATAGCTAGATATAGAGAAAGAGAGAAAGAAGGGAGAGAGGGAGGGAAGGAGGAAGGAAGGAAAGAAAAGAGGGAGGGAGGAAGGGGGAAGGGAGGGAGGAAAGGAATGGAAGAAAGGAAAAAAAAGAAAAAAAACAGGAAAGGAAAAAAGGAAGAAAGAGAAAAGGAAAAAAGAAAGGAAAAAAGAGCAATAAAGAGCGCAATACAGAGGAATTTAATAAAGTTTCTCAAGATGAGAACTGCACACACGGTATGTACTCTCCTTGGCTAGGGAAGATCCTGGTTTGGAAGATGTGAATTATATGCAAATACCAAGCGAGCTGGTATTTCTCTTGCTTGGGAAAACAGAGAAGTCTGGGAAGGTAAATGAAAACCTAAATATCTACCAAAGGGAAAAATAACAATAGCAATGCAAAATCTCATCCAAATGCTCAGGCGTGCCAGGAGCAGGATAGGACAAATCCTGCAAAGACAAACAGACAGCAAAGGAGACTTCAGAAGATGCAGACACCCCTATGGGCATGGGAGAAAAGCCATTTGCTGGAGAAAGGGACAGTCTGCCCATGCAGGTCTTCAGAATCAAAAAGAATGTGTCTGGCTGAACACACAGGAGAAAAGTGCAGGCAAAGGAAGAGAGACCTGACCCATCTCCATACTTACAGGCAGCTTATAACTGTACCAGAGGTGTGCATGGGGCCAGGGGGAATGTTGGGAAGGCTCTCCAGGTTCCTGACCTCAGAAACACCTTCTGAGCATAGGTAGAGTTGTCTGAGGCTGGCCTTGGTCAAGAGTTGCTAAAGCAAAGAAGGATCATAGCAGGAAGAGATGGAACCCACATCTTCTTCCTTGATTCTCTTCTCTGCCACTGTGCTACATGGACCATGGGTAAGAAGTAGTACTTCAGAGCTAAGTTTTGATCTTAGCTACATGGTCAAGAGATCTGTGGGGGAATATGACAGGCAATGTATAGGGGAAAATTAGGGGAACAGCTTTCTTTCAGCCAGGGTTGAGAGTAAGGGCAGCCCACACATGCACATGCAAGCCACTATGACACACACAAATAAAGTAGAAAGGAAAAAAAAATGGCCTAGTTCAATCCCCAAACCAGGTCACTTGTTGATTCTCACCTGTGATGTGCTCACCTGATCTACAAGCCATATCCACATCCTTCTCAAAATCGGTCTGAAAGACAGAGAACACAGAAGATTTGATCAAAAGGAGGTGGTGAGGAAAAGAAAACCATCTGGAAAATGCAAAAAGTGCTTTAATTCAAGAATCAGACACAATCCGTGCTGGAAGAGTGAAGGAGAGATTTTTTGCTTAGTCTCTGAAACAAGTCAAAGAGCGTTATTTTTTCCAATTGTGGCTCTCAAAACTTATACACTGGTTCTAACACTGCTTTTCAGTTGGGTTCTTCTCATCCAAAACCTAATTCCTGAGTTGCCAAATTTTGTGCACATTCCTAATGAAGTGGGGACAGATTCCTGTATTGATCTGTCTTGGACACATCTCCTTGCACTTAGTCTAAGTGGATTCTCCTCCATCAGCAGAAAAGGTCTGTAGAAAGCTACCCACAAGATATAAAAATTTCAATATTATCAGGCTGGAATACAATACTTTCAGAAGAGATGGTAACGAAATTATCTCAGGCTTTTTAATGCTTATTTATTTGCCTTTTTTTTTTTTTTTTTTTTTTTGGAACATAAAATGAATTTGATGGGAATAGAAGATAAATAACATCAGACCAATATTAAAATGGACAAGTGGGATGACACAGAAAAATGGCATCACATTTTGATGACAAACTTCCAAGAAAAAATGCAACTGAACAACCTGCACTAGCTCAAGCAATAAGAAAGATAACTGAACTCAACCTGGCCACTGTAGTAAAAGACAACATTCTTTTTTACAAATATACAAGGGCCAAGGAGAATTTTTATCCTTTTCTGGATGTGGTGGGAAATGTGATCACTGAGGATAAGGAAAAGGCCAATGTTCTTAATGCCTTCTTTACATCTGTCATAAATAGTCAGACCATTTATCCTCAGCGTCTGGGACAGGGGAAGAATAAGCCCCTCACAATTCAGGTGGAGACACTTAGAGATCTGCTACTCCACCTATATTGTCACAAGTCCATGGGGCCAGATGGGATTCACATAAGGGTGCTGAGGGAGGTGGTGGAGATGACTGTTAAGCCACTTTCCACCATTTATCAGCAGGGAGGTGATTCTTCCCCTGTACACTATGTTCAGCTTTGGACCTCTCACTATAAGAAAGTCATCAAGGTCCTGGAGCATGAGAAGGGCAACAAAGCTGTTGAGATCACAGGAGCACAGTTCTTGTGAGGTGCAGCTAAGGGAACTGAGATTGTTTACTGTGGAGAAGAGGAAGCTCAGGGAAGACCTTATTGCCCTCTACAACTCCCTGAAAGGAGGTTGTGGTGGGATACGAGTCAGTCTCTTCTCCTGGGTAACAATGATAGAATGAGAGGTAATGGCCTCAAGGTCCATCAGGAAGGTACAGGTTGGATATTAGGAAAAACTTCTTCACTGAAAGAGTGGTCAGGCATTGGAGCAAGCTGCCCAGGGAGATGGTTGAGCCACTATCATGGAGGTGTTCAAGAAACATGGAGATGAGATACTATGGAACATGGCAATACTGGGGATAGGTGGACGGTAGAACTTTTCCCACCATAATGATTCTGTGATTCTATGATTTTTTGGTTACAGCACAATGCAGATACTACAAAATAACACTGTGCCTCTCTAAAATATCAATAGTGAGCCATTATTCATGTCTAAATTTGGGAGTTCTTTGTGCTTGGATATGAGGAACGTGACTGTAAGCTTGCTACTTCTTAACACATCTATCAATAGTACAGAAGTAAAAAAAGCTAAAAACTTGTAGCTGGCAGAATTGTGCAAGGTGGTTGATAACAAATAAAAGCAGAGTTGTATATAGGGACAAAAATCTGACAATTCAGATTATAGCTCTTGGGATGGTAACAATAGAATAACAAATTCAGTGTTCACGATTTTAAGTGATACTGAGTTTGAAGGGCATACAGAAGAGTAAAGAAACAATTTCATGTCTTACAGAAGGAGAATAAAATAATTCAGTGTATTAATTTATTGAAGGATATTATTGTCTGTTATTGAAGGAGAAAATGTATGAGGCACACAAGGGACTTTCTAACTACATATTAAAAGGCATAGCAAGAACCAAAGTCTGAAAACCTGAAGACTATGCATTTAAGTAGGAAAAAAAGTATGTGTTTTAGTAAACATTTATCATATGTGATAGGATTCTAAATGCCCTTAAGTCTTGACCTAAAGATTGTGCTTTTGAAGTAAGACCTTATATCCAAGCACAAGCTACTTAGTTTAGGACAGGAGAGACTGCCAGAAACCCATGAGGCTGTGATATAGGTCTAATACTAACTGGATGTTTTGTTCACATCCTGAAAGTGACTGTCCAGATGTTGTTACTCCAACATTAGAAATCAAATGTCTCTTGAAGAATCTAAATCATAACAGCAGAGGAGATGCAAGATGATTCCTCACAGTTTATTATCCTACTGTCATATCTAGATTGTTTGTAAAGGATTTACACAAAAGAATTGAGCTTTACAGTGCTTAAGCTATATTCCCAGTGAAGCAATGTAAACAAATATGCTTGAAACAGCATCTTTATAATAATGACTACGATCCAAAACACTGTGATTAAATCAATTAAACTGCTGCATCTCAGCTCCAGCTAGAATGAGGCAGTATGATGGAGATGAAAAGATCTGGGAGGCTGTAGAGGTATATTTTCCCTTTGTGTTTTCTGGAAAAAGAACAATCTCACCCAAAAGGATGCAAAACTTCATGTTTAAGTTGTAGTCTTTGAATGTTATGATGAAAAGAAATAGGACTTCTATGAGAGAGTCTATGCTATTTTTGTTCAAGTGGAGGTTTAAAGGAAAACGGAGTGTTTATTGCAAAATGCATGGCGGATAGAGCCCTTTGTTTATCAGTTAAGTGTTAAAAATGCCCATAGGTCTCTTAATAATAGACTAGATAGTAGTTTTTCCTACCATTAGTTGAGCATGTCCGTTCTGAAATGACCCCCCAGAGTCTCCATTGCCCTCTTCCTGGCGGTCTACTACTCGGCACTTCACAGCATCCTGAACCTGCAGGAAGGAGCAAATGGATTTGCACAAGTCAGAATCAGACAGAAGTACCAAAACAAATCAAATTCTTTTGACAGCAACAACAACAAATATAGCTTTGGTAGTTCACGCTACTTTTATGAAGGATGCTATTACATAAATCATTCTATTTGTGTCTCCAATGTCTGATTATGATCCCATATCAGCTGAAATATATATCTGATCCAAAACTCACTGAAATGAATGAAGAAAAAAAACTGCAAGTGGCTAAAAAGCAAGCTCATATTCATAATACAATTAGTTACAGAAGCCTCAGCCAAGTTGGTAGTGTAATTCCATTGATTTCACTGGTCTGACACAAAGAATTAATCCATTTTACTTAATTTAAGGAGCAGTAAGAAGACAAAATTAATGTTGAGGGAAAAAAAAAAAAAAAAGGCTCCCCGTCTCTGTTATTTGTAAAAGATTATTCCTTTCCTTCCCTAATATACTTTTCTAAGTACATATACCATATATATATATATACATATATATATATATACCATTTTAAATATCCACAGGGAGGCCAGAGAAAATTTACTCAGTTTGCTCACTTATTGCTAACATTACTTTCTAGCTCAAATGTCTAGGTGCTATTGCTAACATACAAACATTCTGTTAACCTTGGTGCAAGGTTCTTCTTAGAATCAAATAAGAAAACCTGATTTCCTTATGGTTACGTATTTGTGGGTGTGTGAACATTCTGGAAACATTAATGTTCAACAAGTCAAAACTAATATCTTGGCTGGATGAAGTGATAGGTTAAAAATGTCCTCCAAATTGCATTCCACAGTACACTCAGCATAGCAACCACTGATTCATTCTTGCTTGCATTCCATCTTTTGACTGATAATGGTATGGTCATTTTTTTTGGTCACTGCCTACACGAAGGCAAAAGCTCATAGGAAATACACCAAGCTGAATGGGCATTTTTCAGATATTTTCTGTTGGAATATGTTGGTTATATAAAAGAGAATGTGTCATTCTGCTCACCTCCCTCCTAAGGATACAATGGACCATCACAATGACAAAGCCTTCCAATGAGTCAAAGACAGCAAAAAGGATCTGGAAGAGCGCTGACCGCCGATCTGTGATTGCCAGAACTGCAGACATCCAGGTTAGAGCCAGGAGGGGCAGGACCACACAGGAGCTCCAAAGGGATGCCCTGTTAAGGTAGAGGAAAAGAGAATTCAGCCCCACTTCAGCCCCACTTGATCCCATGTGGGATGCTAATTCAGCCTCCTGATCCCATGGGGCTTCAGAAGACTTCTCCAGCAAACACATACTTGCGCTAGGTGTCTTCTGAGCCCCAGCCACAGGGAAGCAGGAAGACGCTTTGCACACTCACACTACCAAAACAGGTGACACACGTTTCTATGGGAGGGACTACTAGCCAATGGTGCAGTCATGCATAAAACTTGAGGTGGGGAGGAAGGATGCAGATACCTCACTCCCCCCTTCATGCCCTTCCCACTCTATATCACTAGTACACAATGATGACAGTTCCCAAGGAGAGGAGACAAAATACAGCCACTGTAGGTTGCTAGGGGGAAGGGGAACAGTTGCAGCAGAGGCTGGTTTGTCACGATGGCTGTCAGTACTCAGGCTACAGACACTTGGACTTCCACAGCACATGGAAGACACCAACAAGTGGGGACGTGTCACAGTTTCAAGTAAATAAAACAGACAAGCATTGAGCTGATGTGAAGAATGGTCTTTCGCTGTTACTCCCTTCCTCTATAGCTGATGGTCCCTACAATTGTACATCAATGAAAATCAGGAAATGTAACTCAGATTAACTCTGAATTGGAATTTTTTAGTTTTCTTGTGTGATCTCCTTATCTGAATGCACTGAAAAAAAAAACAACAAAACACTGCAGTTGCTTCTACCTTTAGCAAGGGTTGGAAATAATAGTTCTTGGGTGGAAATGCTGGGTTAAAATCCTTTCAGATTTTGCAGTCGTTAATGCTCAAGAGAGAAAACTTTCTGCAAGGTTAGTACTGCCATGTGAACATCCATCTTTTTTTATGACTAATGGCTTTACAAATGAGAAAGCAGCTTTGTTTCCATGGACGATTCAGCCATTCACCTATCTAGCCAAAACAACTTTAACTGCAAGTTATGGAGATTTTAGGCCACCTATTGTCCTACATACTTGGTACACTAAAAACATCAGGAGAATTTCTTTGTGGTCTTATACCAAACAAACAGAAGTCGACCTATGCACCAAGCCAATAACAATCTGAACTTCAGAATTTCCTGAGTAGAAAACCTCAGCCTATATTCTAACAAACATATACAGGAAACACAATAAATTACAGGACATGTATTGTGACACACAGTTTACAGTAGGTACATGGAGCTTGCTTACCATTTTCTGCTATGTGATCAAGATTTTAATGTTTACTTGCTGGTTATCCAGGTATCACTCTCATGAACCTCAGTGAGAGTTTTACCTGAACAAAGCTGAAGCTTGGACACAGGTATGAGCATCAGGATGTAATGTCATTGCTTCAGTTATAGGGTTTTTCAAGGACTGTTACATCTGCTCTGCTGTAATGACCAGATACTGGAGTGATAGGTTATTTCTGTAATCATAATGATGCTTTGATTGCAAATATTTCTACAGACTGTTCAGGTTCAGATGTGCTCCTTTTAATCAATGTGATTTCCCTACAGAAGCAATTAAATGACATAGACTGTTTTCTACTAAACTAAGCATTATGAGGCTTCCTTGTAAGATAAGGGCCATGATATGATGTAGATATAATTTTATATAGGATAAACTGAACTTTAATGTCCGATAGGAACTATAATTTTAATGCATTATTAAAAGAAAGGAACTAACAGACAAAGACAGCTCTTAACCAAACAACTGCCAAGCAGATGATTTAATTCCACTTCTCTCCTAACCCACTGAAACGTGTCTCATCATACTGAAGTAACTGAAATCTCTCATTGCTTTCATTTGCAACGGTGCATTAATAAAATTGGCAAAGCAGTAAGTGCAGTAAAAGTCAAAGGTGCAGAAAAGCTAAATGAAAAGATGGGATTTGCTCCATAACAGCTGCTCTAAATGTGACTTCAGTGCACCTGCCAACCATAACTGAGAGTGGATTTGATCCCTACGTATATGCTTGAACCAGAGATCTAGATTTGCATGGGGTTTCCCATTCTTTAAAAGAACAGCCACATCAGGCTGACAGCGATGTGGATCTGGATTCAAGATGCTACCCACAACATGGATGCAATTATTCTTTAACTATGAAGTGAACCTTTCAGAGCTCCTGCTGTTTTCACACCAGACTCAATGAGTCTTTCCCAGCCCAACATCCTGTCTTCCACATACAGGTGGACTTCATCACTGCTTCCAACATAAGCAACCTTAACACCAGCACTGCTCACTTCACACTTCCAACTCAGATGCTGGCAACAATATTATGACAGATACTCAATTGGTGTAAATCAGATTTTTTTCAACTGAGTCAGTTTCTGTCTTACACCAGCTAAGATTACAGTCTGACTTTCTGTCTTCTTTGTGATTCATCTCGCAGATACCTTCCTAACAATATCCTTCCCTTACAAATTTTAGCGAAATGTTCCTTGACATTTAATGTATACACTTTATTCTCAGGCAACAGATGGCAATGGGTCATAGCACTATAGCTTACTCTAACTTAACTTTCAGGGCTTGGCTTAGATTTTGAAATATTAAATTAAAAAAAAAATCATATCAGGATTGAAATTTCTAAAGAAAACTCAGGGATAGATAAGTGGGTTTCTTATGATTTATACTTAATTCCACTTGTATGAGCTGAATCCATAGCAAAACTCATACTTTTGCCACTTTTCAGTCTGCCCCCTTTATAGGAGGCATCCTTAGAAGATACCATAAAAAATTTACAGGACCTAAGAAGCATCATGTTATGGTACCACATGCTGTGAAACGAAGTGATGATTTATTATATAACAACACTTCAATTACTTAACAGCTCTTCATTATGAATTATCTATGATCAATTAGCCCAAGATTTTTATTGCCTGAGACAAAGGGCCAGTCCCTTTAGCTGGTAGATGAAGAAGATATTTATCCTACTGATTTATCCTGATTTATTGACTGTGCACATGACAGCACTAATTGTGAGTGGGAAATATCAAGGGGATATCATTGCATTACACTGTGGGAGTATAATGCAGGCTTATTGCCTGATGACCACCATATGACAATGTTACTCAGCAGTACTGTAGTAATATCATGTTGATCTACCCCCCACACACCATGCTACTGCTGCGCTGCAGAGAAAGTGCCTTATTTTAGGATATGGCAATGTCATGGCACAACACAACCAAGTATATTTACAAGGCTATGTAACAATACAGACATACATTAAAGTTTTCCACAGCTTTATCTAGCACAGTAAAGACTTAACCTCTCAACCCAGCTCTGGTGGTGGCCTCTAGTCAATATATTAAAAACTAGATTTCGTTTTGTTCTTTATCTAACTGGCAGCCCTAGGAGTCTTCATCTTTGCAATAAATAAATAATAAATAAATAAATAGCGGGATATACTGATGGGAGTTAGAATAGCAATGGAAAGAGCAAAAAAGGGGCTTTTGGAAATAAAGATCTAGATGAAGATGTAAAAACCTGTGTCCTGACAACAGACAGATGCAAGGGAGCATGATACGTGTTAACCACGATACAAAAGGCCATGATGAAGATGTAAATGATCAATTCTTGTCATTACTCAAGGGGGACAGGACAGCCAGTACACCAAGTTTAAGAAACAGAAGAAGGAAAAATAACTTCATAACTCAGAAAGCAAGACCTGGAGAAGTTTCCAAGAAACTTAACTCAAAGTGTGTACAACTGAGAGGAAATCTGCAGCTAACAAACAGGGTCTCCATGCTGTTAACATGCATGGGAAGTACAGAAACATAAGACATTATTTCTGTTTTATCCAGAAGATGACTCTTCAGTCAGTTATTGCTATCTTCACAATATGACAAAGAATACAGATCAAATGCCTCTGAATTAAACAGAAAAGAAATGAAGTAGCTATGGACACACTCCTTGATTATTCATCCTTAATAAGGAAAATAGTTCTTTGACAGTCCAAGGACCCATAGGGACCTAGTATTGTCCATAGGTTAAGGATTCAATTTTGAATTCATTTAACTATGCAAACAACACTGCTCCTGATGAACAGTCTCCTCCATAAAACCAGCCATGTACAGAAATATTGATTCACATGGAAGTGATTCACCAGAATCACAATACTGGAAAAAATGTATATATAAATGTCCAAAACTTCCTGAAATGATTCTGTGATTCTATGAAAGGGCTTTGAGCCAAGAAAAAATGCAACCCCCTTTTTGATACAACCTCAGATGATTTAAGATGGATGATGCACGAAAGTCATGAGGGCTCCATGATTTTGACAGACCCTGACATGGGTTGCCTGAAAGACCAATATTCTGTGTCAAGGCAATAGACTTGAACCAATCTCTTCCCTATATTAAGACTTTGAGTTTCTATATTTGCAATGCACAAAGCATTGTCTTACACCAGCTAAGCAAGAATTCTATCCTTCCTCTCTTCCTTCTTCCTCCTTCCTTCCTCCTTCCTTCCAATAGCAATCCCTGGTTATCTTCAAGGGCCTTCCACTTTCAGAGCAAATAGGAAGAAATCATATGATGTCCTTGAAGTGATCCTGTCTGAGATCAACATTTTTCATGGGTAGCAAAGACAAATTAAGGCATTATATGGTAGTATTTCACAGGCTGAAGCTACTGTACAGGTAACAATTAAAAGGAAGGAAAGATGGGAACAGACATCCACAATTTTCCTTTTATCATTTCCCTAGCCAAGAAATTGCATAATTTCCAATGGATATTTTTTCTCTTCTGTCATGGTTGCTACCTGCTCTACCATCATCTCTTAGTTACAAATTCTTTTCCTGACCCCTTCTCTCCTAAACACAGATATTACCATGAAGAGCTGCTGAGAACTTCTCTGATTTTTCAAGAAATTGGACAGAAGTTACATTCTTCATGTTATCTCAGGGATGAGTCTGTGAAACCTATGGGAGGTGAGCAGGAAAGGGCACGGGGAACCTCAGAAAGAATAAGTCAGGAACATCCTTGATCTATTCTCTACCAAGCAGCTATGGCTAATTCAACATCAGAGAAGAGCTAGGAACCCTCACTGCATCTGGTTTATAGTACAAGATTTCAAAATGGAATGGGAAAGCTGGCCCAAGGTTTGAATTAAGTCCTGTAGGATGGTGGCAGTGACATGAAGTATAGTCAAGCATAGTAAAGGCTTTTCCTTATTAGTAACCTCATTTATGGTAGACTTAGAGGAAGAAAAATGGAAACAATTCAGCTTCAGAATGAAGGGGACAAAAAAGGTTAGTTGAGGGGTAAGTTTACTAATTAATGTATGCCTCCATTTCCAAGAATAATAGCACAGGATGTTTCAGGGTACAAAAAAGAACAAATATTGGCATTACCCTTCTAAGACATTCTATCTACTGTAAAAAGAAAATATATATTCTTTTACATGGGTCCTCTAACCTCTATGAAACTACCTAAATCATAAAAGCAGGACAAGTAGGAGTTCTAGATTTCATATCTCCTTTTTTTTCTCTAAGTTGACGATGAATCAGAATATATGACTTATGACAGACCAATGTCAGGCAATAGGAAAGGATTTGAGACTGCTTTGCTTTTTAAATGAATTTACTATGAACCAAATGCATCTCCTATCTAACAGTTAACCTAAAAAAGCTAGTTAATAGCAAGGCTTCTGCTGGCTTAGCATTCCTCTGCAGTCACAGGAAACCAAAATGCAGTGACCTGCTAAATCCAGACTCGTGGTATGCATGTCTGGATCAATGCCATCTCAGCATCTCAGCTGGGCACTGTTGCAAAAGGTAAATGAACAAGTTTGGCAGTGACAAATAAATAGGAATTTTTTAGGTTTTGTTTGGAACAATAAAATAAATCGATAAAGAGCAATTTGTTTAGGTTTTGCTTCTCATAGAAACTGTTATATCTTAATTGAGGTGATGGCAGTTTTTCTAACAATTATTTATCATTTTTCAGAAATATGTATTTTTCCCTAACCTGCTTTGGATGTTTTAGAAACTGCTATTTTCAGGATAATAATAATAATAATAATAATAATAATAATAATAATAATAATAATAATAAACAGAAAGAGAAATCCTCACATACTGATTTTGTTTTACATTTCTGCATTTTGAGATTTGGCTAGCTTAATTAAAGGTGGGATTTTTACAAATTGAAAACATCTGAAACTGCTGCACACATTTTATAGGCATTACTGCAGACATCAAAATCAAAATATAGAATCACCTTGAAAGGATGTAAATAAAACAATTTCAGAAAGGGAAGGAGGAAAGACAAATCTTTCCTCATCGCTCTCCACCCTACCTTAACCTTTGGGAGAAAAGCCAACAATATAAATAGCAACAACTTCTCCAGCAGAACAAACCTCTGACATTTTCATAATGTATTTATTTTTTCCTACTAACTCCAGTTGAATCTAGGAAGAGATTTAACAGCATTTGACTTTCATAATGCAGGGCTACGAAACACTTTCAGATTTTGAGAGCTAATTCCAAGTGCTTTTAAGGGTATGAAAAGAGAGACAGTCAACAGTTATCAAATCAGAAATGCAGCCCTGTGAGGTATTAACTTAAAGAGGAGAAAAATACCAAACACCAATAGATGGTTCACCAACTCACTGAATTCCCATTCAGCACTCTCCAGTATCACTGGAGTAAAAAAACTCAAGCATATGCTAAAGGTAAACTAACCCCATTCTATCTACAAAATTAACAGCAATGAGAATTTTAACTTAAGGAACTAAATTGAATTGGGGTACAAAATATATACTCAGTCCCTTTGTCTTCCATGGGCTGCTCACATGCTTCAATCTAGGCATGTCATAGAGTGCTTTTGAGGATCCAGCCCCTCAGCTTTTGCTTCAAGGACACTGAATAAGCCCTACACTACTCATGGCCCAAAGAATGAGGTCAAGGAGAGGTGGGGATATGGGGAAGCGGGCAGGGACATGGGGAGAGAAAACAAACAGGAACTGGTGAGGGAGGGGGGAAATGAATGAGGGAAATAATAATAAAAACAAAAGAAAGTGGAAAGAAAGAAAGAAAAGAAGTTGAAATTAGAGGAACTAACATGGCGTTACTGGTGGCTGTGGCCGAAACTTCAGCAGAAGAAACTACTCCACACTTGGAACATTTGAGCGTCATGCCGTAAAGGGGCACTGCCATCTGACTGCAATTAAAACCAAAAGACTGAAACAAAACAAAACACTTTGCTCATGAACACAAACGCACAAAGGAAAGGGAAAGAGAAGCCAAAAGAAAGAAAGAACAAAGGAAAGAAAGAAGAAAGGGAACCAACCAACCATACCCAGTTTGAAAAGAAAAAATGAAATACAGGCAGGAATAAAATTCTTTCATCTGTACCACTCCATATGCGGGCAATGGGAAAATGTATGATTGGAGGCATTGTTGGTGCCACTGGTGAGGGTGGAACTGTGTTGGTGAAAGTTTTGCCAGATTCAGGGTGTCTCTCTCTGGCACCCAAGGAAGAGAAACCAGTACTGCTCTCCCAGTCTTCACTTCCTTCTTTTGGTTTGATTTTAAGAAATTGCTCTTTTCCTTCTTGGTAAACTTCAAAACAAAAAAGAAAGGTGGCAGGGTTGTACAGTAGAAGGCAAGAAGTAGGGCTGTGGGGACTACTTAGCTTGTTTCCCAAAGCAATGCAAAGGATAACACGTTTCCTCCTGTGGCCCTTGTGTGCAAGTCCTCACCTCAGTGGAGACACCCATAACACAGAATCCTTTGCTCATTTGAGTTGAAAGGGACCTTTAAAGGCCATCTAGTCCAACTCCCCCTGCAGTGAACAGGGACACCTACAGCTGTATCAGGGTGCTCAGAGCCCCATCCAGCCTGACTCTGAATATCTCTAGGAACATGACATCCATCATCTCTCTGGGCAACCTGCGCCAGTGCCTTGCCAACCTTTTTGTAAAAAACTTCTTTCTTTTTGATAGCTGACAACACCAGGAGATAAGGTACTCTTTGGTGGCTTCATCTGTGACTAAGAGCACGCGCATACAACAGCTGCATATGTCCTTGAAATTAAGGGTGTTTTGTAAGACCATCAATTTGCTCTTGGAAAAGCCCTATGAATTTTAAACTCAGGAAAATGGACGGACTGACTACTTCTGAGATATTTTTCCCTCAAATCTTGTTTTGGAGATGAAAATATATCTTTGGGATGAACCCTGAGACTTGTTCATATAGGTTGCTCCCTCTTTCTGGAGGAGATCAACCACAAAGGCTGTTGTGGGCTGCTGGTACATAATGTGTTGAGGACTTAGGGAAGGGTATGTCCACAGTTTTTAAATGCTGATATGTATGAACAGCCAGCTGTTACTAGGGAGCTTAGAAGCCACATGAGCTTGTGACTGACCCTTTTTCTTTCCAGAATTTACTACTTTTCACTCACTGCCTGGTTTTCATAGATCCATGCTGCCCACATCGGATCCAGCATAGAAAATGTGCAGGAGACTGCAAAACATCCTATAGACCTACACAGAGCGCCTGACATCAGAGAAGGCATGAGCATCACTGCCAGAGGGCAGCAGGTCTGTCATTCCTTGGTGATGGCAGCGAAGCTGATGCTGTTTGGAAGTACCAAACCTTGGGTTTTTACAGCTGGGAGAGAGATTAGGAAACTTAGCTGATTGTTTCTTAACATTTATGGCTTTGTGTTCAGTCTCACTGCAAAAAGAACACACCTACGAACACCAACACAGCATTATCAGTGTTCCTAGTGGTCATTGAGCTTAATTTAATGGCTATTCATCGTCTTTGAATTAGTTACTGTGACATAAGCCATCACTGCCTTCCAAAATAAAGACTCATAACTAAGATGTCACACAGCAACTTGAAAGTTGCTGAAGCCTTGAGACACAGTGAAAATTAGTTCCTGTGTCAATAAATTCCTATCTTCCAGGCAGAATGGTGTAAATCCAGTGAGGACAGTGGCTGAACTACAGATAAAGTGGGTCTTGAGAGGCATTAAGTGCATGACCCTTAAAAAAAAACATGGTCCATCCCCAGACCTATAAGCCACAAAGAACAGATAAGCAGAGAGACAGAGAGAGGCAGAGATAGTCAGCAAAAAGAAAATAGATTGATTCAAGGAATTTGATGGAAAACTGTACCAGAGAAACATGAATGACACTGAATCACAAAGAACCAGCCAAAAGACCACTATAACACACAACTGTAATTGCTGTTGGGTGCATTTATGCAGAAAGTCATAAGCAGCAGGCACAGATGTGGGTATGTTTGTATTCTAATTTGTTCTAGTTTTGGGCTTGAGGTTGTTAATATATTGAATTTCCATGCTAGGCTTATATTGGTGCATGTATGTATGATAGGGTAACTAATGGAACAACCACAGA
This sequence comes from Coturnix japonica, assembly GCF_054131305.1. Taxonomy (NCBI): domain Eukaryota; kingdom Metazoa; phylum Chordata; class Aves; order Galliformes; family Phasianidae; genus Coturnix; species Coturnix japonica. Next base: position 1,441,766 of record NC_140664.1, read on the forward strand.
GAAAAATGTATTCATTTGATTTAGCTTTTTCTTCTTCTTAAATATTCACAAACAACTCATGGACTTATCAGGTGTGCACAGTGGAGCCTGGACTTTGCTACTTAATATTGAACAGTGCTTTAAACCATGCACAGCCCATGTTTACAACATGAAACGCTTCCAGATAGAAGGGCAATCTAAATCTGTCCCTATTTTAATATAGTCATTATCTCCCCAATTACTTGTCTTGGCACTATCCATCCAGCTCTGTTACACCCCAGCAGCACACACAGAGAATGTTTCACACAAGGTATTGGAGCAAACTTTCTCAAGTCAATCGGCAGAAGGAAAAAAGAAGTAAAGCTCCTCTAAGGGACCAGTTGGAAAAACTAAACAAGGCTCCTGTCTCTTTCCAATGGCTACAAAGGAAGCCTGGGGAGATTAAACTCAGCAGGCTAAAATTAGCCTTTGTGAATACACCCTATAGTCTCATTCTTCTTCCCTGACTGCATAAGCACACAAATGCTTCTAGAATAAACACTGGCTGAATACATTTAAAATTCATTTTAAAGATCCCTGCATCCAGTATGAAAACTTTCGCTTTTAGTAGCGCCCATGTCAACAAGACTAAAAATGCTGTTGGTGCAGCTGACTGCAGGAGGTCAACCTTGGGGAAATACTGGAGCACTGCAAGCAGGTCTTTGCTGGGAACCTCTTGCAGGGTTTTCTCCTGCCTGGAAAGGATTTGGGGCATCCATGTGCAATGTGCAATCTCTCCATGTAACCACATCTACCTCATCATAGCCTCGTTTTCTCATATATGTATAAAGATATTCCTGATAAATGCCTTTAGGAAGTTTCATGCCATCAATAATCACAGTGATTTCCTCTGTTAACTAATAGGGCAAGACTTATTGTGTCTTGGGTATTATTTTGCAGAAGCTGTTAACACTACTCTATCAATGACAACCAATCTGCGATATATGCACTGGGTTCCTCATTCAACAGGTCAATTTCCCTTCCTTTTTTTTGGAGGATTTCCATTATTTTTATTTTTTTTTTTTCCAGCACTGAACCATACTTCTTGCCTCTGCTAAAGGAAACACAACATTTCTTTATACCATCTCCTCAGATCCAAATATGTCTGAGGCCATGACTCATTCTGATTATCTTCAAATCTACCCTTCCAACACGGTTCCCAAGCCCAGGCCAGAAGCAGCTAGCTAAAGGGAGGGAGCATTGGGGATCCCAAAAAGCATCCCTGCGATCTCAGCAGGTGCACTTGGAAAGGAGAACAAAATCACTTAGCACAGAGAAGGCTTAAAAGTGCTGCGCACACACACACACGGACATGAAAGGGGGGGAAAAAAGAGAAAAGAAAGAAAAAACGAAGAACATCAGAAAAAGGACTTTTTTTTTTTTTTTTTTTTGCTCTGTTGGTTTTGTTGTCAAAGTATAACTGTGAGTATGATCAATAACCAGCTGATAGGTATTAAGTAAGGTCATTCTGTTTGCAGTTTAGCTTAAAGAGGGACAGGCTGATAAGCAGCAACTCGCTGCTCTGCTAATCCAATACATGATTTATTTCAGTGTTGACTTTCCAGTGTAATTACCTTTCTATGGACTCTGCCTGCAGTTAGGGTATTTTCTTGGGTTCTCTTTGTAAAAAAGGCATCAGCCAGAATAAGGAATTCCCTTGTTAGTGGTTGCTTAAAGCGATGCACTAAGGTCACATACACATTTATCCCAGCAATAACACATACCAATGCCCACCCAAAAGAGCTTAATTTTCCTCTCATAATCAATAGCTTGCTTAGGCATCAAGATTCCTTCCTCAGTGCATCAAGGAATCAAACCATTTGTCCAGGCTAACACCATAGATAGAATATGAACCTTCCCTTGTTACTCTTCTTCTCTGGCTAGATGAGCTTGCTTCTGCCCTCAGTTTTGATGTCATCACTAAATAGATGCATTGTCAATAGTTTGGAGGTAAGCCAAGGGAGACCTTTGCAGTTGCTGCCATGCGGGCTGCTGCCAAGAGCTTTGGAATAAACTCTTCCATTGTACTACAAAGTAAACCACTCAGCACCAGACCTGGGCTTCAGGGACAGAGGTTTGAGTGGTTACTTGGGAGAAGATAGAGAATTTCAGGAGGTATCAGAATTTCTTCTTACAGAAGAGATACCTTTCTCTATTGACCACTCATATACTAATTTGTTCACTTGTACACTTTCAAAACCCCTTCCTTCAAAGCGCAGCATACCTTTGCCATCCCTCAGCCATCTGCCAGCTCTTAGATAACCCCGGTGTCACACAACCCATGCCACATGCCAAACTCAGCAATGACACATCTAACGAGTCTAACTAATCTAACTAATTAACCTAATAAATTGATCTAACTAATTCTCCAAGAGTTAGTGAAAAGAATGACTTTTTTCCCTATATTTTGGAAGAATATGTCAGTTTGGGCTGAAGCCTTTTTAACAAAGAGCTGAATTCACTCTCCCCCTGTATCAGGAATATCTTGTTGCTGTATCAGCTGCATCTTGTTTTGTCGTTTTGTTTTTTGCCTCTGCTCTGAATAACAAGGCAGAAATATTAATCTGTGGATTTCTTTTTTGTTCATTTGTCCCATTTTGTTTAAACCTGCTTTTGCTTGTTCTTTGCATCTCCAGTCTCTCTTTGCATTTCTCACCTGGTTATTGATCACAACCTTTTTGTTGTTGTTGTTGTTGCTAGATTTTTTTTTGTTTGTTTGTTTTTATTCTTTACTTAGATGTATTGATAAGGCATACCCTGCCCGTTCCTTCAGTTTCTTATCTGTTATTCCATCTTTGGATACAAGTTTGTTAAAAACCAGAATGCCAATAACCATGTTCACCTGTTGAAAGAAAAACAACACACAGTTTTGTTCTCAGGTGGGTGCAGATCACACTCAGCAATACAGAAGGAACAAAAGGGCAAGCTCAGCCCTTTTTTCTTCCCAAAGCTGGTTGACAGTCACATCTCTGCAAGCCACCACCCCTCCTATCCCCTTTCCATCCCACCTCCCTTGATCATGTATCTGAGTTCAGGAAAGCAGAATGCAGTCGGCAGCAGCTCAGAGAAGTCTGCATGGGCCAGGTCAAGGCTGTAAAGTGCTCAGAATGCTGCAGGGCTCACAAAACCACAGAATCATTTGAGTTGGATGGGACCCTTTAAGGTCACCTAGTCTAGCTCCCCTGCTATTAACTGTGAATTCTGCAGCTAGATCAGGTCGAATTCATGCTCAAGATCTAGCCAAAATCAAAGCATAAAAATACTTTTTCAGGATAACACAAATTGAAAGTGGCCAATGCAGGGGAGAGAAGTGGCATGACACAATTTCAAAAGTATATTTTTTTTGAATCTGTGGTCCAAAAGCAGCAGCACTAATAGGATAGTGTGGTATGATCCAGATGAATAGTCATCATTCCTGATGAGCGAAGCACCACCGCTGCTCTCAGAATAAGAGATGGAGAGCCACTTGAGTAAGCAGAAATATCAGCTGCTGTGGTAGGATATCTTGAGAAAGCCTGCAGATTGCACAGCTCATGGATTAGCCATCTATCCATTTCCAAGAAATTAGTGGGCAAAGCAACTTTACACAGCCCTTCGTTCTGCTTTGTTAGGGTAAGAGCACAGATGTCTGTATCAGTCAGGTATAAAATTCACAGGGAAATACAAGCTGTGCAGAGCTAAGGTCTTTCAAAGTGATGTTGAACTTCTCAGTGCTCCGTTTTGATTCCATTCACCACTGCCAGCTGCATCTGTTTTACAAACCCCATGCAAACCTCAGCAACCTCTGAACGTAACCACTTAGGTGATACACGATCATCACCTCTTCCTAGGGGCACAGTGCTGATGGTGGAAAAAAGTGACATTCGCCTGCTTTTGTTGCCAGTGAAACAGCTGGTGTTGGTAGAACGAGGTACTGGATGCTCTTCTGCACGTTGTGCTTGCAAGGATTTCAGATCAAATTCAGGTACATTCAACATTAGATGTTAGGTAAGAGCCTGGGTGATTTTAGTACACTCTTGAGAAGTAGTCCTAAGGAACGACTCATAGAATCAGAGAATTGTGGAATTAGTAAGGTTGAAAAAGTCCACCAAGATTATCTACTCCAACCATCAAAACACCAAAGAATGCACAGCCCATGGGAAAGACATTTTTGCTCACACTGTGCCTTCATCTAGATGCCAAAATCATTCTCAAAACTGAACAACCCTTCTGAGTTTGCTCTGCTGATTTCATCAGGACATGACCCAGCTTTCTGATGTGGAGTCTACAGCTGGCAGCAAATGGAAGAGCTCCCAAATAGCAATTATTTTCTTTTGTATCAGCTGTTGGGTGAGTGGAATACCTTCCACAGCTGTCAGTCCATTTCTAGAGCAAACCATTGTTTTGTTTTATAGACCCAGTGCTGGCAAGTCACACACAGTAACTCAGCCAAGGATCAGCAAGAAAACAAAACCCAGTTAAGTGCATAATATAAGCACACTTGCAATTCACATGTCTTTCTTCACCACAATGGAGGCTTCTGAGCATATGAGGTCCTCTTTTTTAAGGTGCAGTAGAGAAGATGAGCTTGAAGTATTGCAGGTTGCATACCTACAAGCAGTGTTCATCGTCACTCATTTATGGCAGGGGAGATGAAGAACTGTAGCTCTGTAATGGCATCTCTGCAACAGGGTTTTGACCTGTGCATCATCAGGGTGCTTCACCTGAGTCAGAAGTGTAAAACCAATTGCAGCAGCCCTGAGTTTAAATTTCCTGGAATTCTTAAAGTTAAAAGCATAGATAATAAACCCAGCTGGAGCCAAGTCAAATGCGTGCAAAGTCATTTGGGTGCCAACGTATCATATTCCTCAGAGTTTCGGGTGAGAAAAAGCTGCTTAGCTCAAGTGCGGAGCCAAGTCCCATCTTGTTCTGTGATCCCTGCACAAGAGCACATGGATGATCTGGAGCAAACCTGTCCTGAGTGGCAGTACAGCTGCATACCCCTTGACAAAGCATGCACAGAAGAGGAAACTGCCTGGTCTCATACACACTGCATAATTGAGAACTGTGTATTCAACCCTATGCTCTTCTACAAAGCCAAAGCGTGAATTCTGTCAGCTTAAGTTTCAATTTGTAAAGAAGTGTTCAATGCTTATTCCTCCTCCTCTTCCCCAAGTTCCTCAGGATATACATATACTACCTCATACCTCTCTTGGGCATCATTTGCTTCTCATTTAGCTAGCAGTGAGTCAGGTAGTATAAATGAGATGTATGGGCACTTTCTCTAGGCAATGAAAAGAGACAGACACCTCCAGAGATGACTCACCACTTCCTCTGACCTTCTGTATGAACCAACATCTGTAGGTGTTGACCTCAGTGTAAGGTTATCTCCAATTCCAGCTTTGATGCTGAGTGAAAACAGAGATGCCAAATGGAAGCACAGTAGGGAAAGCTGAAGGATTACTTCCCTTGTCGTTGGCACAACAAAAGCAAAACAGGCAGGAGACTGGCTGCTCTTTCTTTGGGCACTACAATAGTTCACTCCCTCCTAATCACAGCTGTCTATTGAACACTCAAGCCACTGAGCCAGAGCTATTTGTTATTATGTTGTTGAGTGAAGAGGTAGTTCATCTGAAAACACTAAGCCACATAATGCTGCTGTCAATTATTCCAGCAATAAGGAAGACTCTAAGCCCGTCAGCAACATGACTGAACAAAATCCAACTATCACATGCCTACAGAAATCTAATGACTGGCTAGCATGTACATCTGAATATTCCCACTCTTTGGTGATGACTATCCAAAGGCTCAGCTATGCCTTGTATCAATGCTAAAGAAAGACCCTAAGAGAGAAAGGCTTTGCTTTATTGTAGAAGAGGGGTAACTGATGACTTGTTTCTTTGACGTCATGATGACACCAAAGAGGCTTGATGTGCAGTGACAGCAGTTAAGAACAGAGGCAGCAAGAGGTTTTGTGTAGCTATTCTCCTGTAAGCCTGCTCCTGCTACAGGGCAGTTACCCCCCTCAGCACTGCTTGAAACAAAAAATGGATCCAAAAAAGAAACTGCAAATGTCGACAATTCCATTTCTATGGGATCCTCCAGGGCACGTGAGGCTTAGAGACCACACAGCTCTTCCACTGAATAAAACATTGGGTTGGAGTGAAAAAACAGACTTCCACTTAGATGGGTCTAAAAGTGCCATTAAATGCGTCTGCAATTGCTGCAGAAGGGATTTCCTAAAGGGACCAGCCATTTACAAAGTCTTTGAACCCTGACAGTCAAGACTTCTCATGATCAGTGAGGCTTCAACAGCAGGGAAGCTTGATGAAAGGACTGTCATCACTTGAGTGACACCTTCAACTCAGATGATAGTAACCGACTGAGATAGGCTTTGGTGCTGGGTTAGAGCCAAGGGGTAGGGGATGGGAGGACAGACTGCTGCCTAGCAGGAATTCCATGGGCATCTAGGACAAATGAAGAATACATGCTGTCTGTGGAGACCCTACTTGGTTTAAGAGCAGCCAGTAACAGCAGTTTCTGAAGGAGTTAATGTCAGAGTTTTCCACCACCATTCTGCACTTCCATCCAGATAGGTTGATAAAAAGGCAAAGCTTTATCCATGTTTAGGGGACTTTAGAGAGGGCAGAGGTAGAAGGCTGGTTGCTGAGGTACACTGTATTTCAGACTTAAACCCATCCCAAATTGCTGGCTTCTAATACTCTGTGTTTAATTCCTGAAGGAGAAAGTTACTAAAAACAAGAATAGAAACAGAGAGGGCCACTCTTGGGTTGAAAGAGTGAAGGAAGTCTTATAAAATTAATAAATAGATAAATAAATAAAGAGAAAAAAGATTATTTCAGCCAAGCTCAAATACCAAAACAACAGCAGCAGCTGGTCCCACGAAGGCGTAGAGAAGACCTCCCTCTAATGACAGCCAGCAGCTGGAAAAGTAAGAAAGAAAAGAAAATTACTTGGTAGCTAGTACCACCAACAAAAAGATGCATGTTTTGCTGTCTTCCTTTGTCTGTAGAGTTGATATTCCATGGTAAAAAAAAAAAAAAAAAGTCTCAGAATTTACAACAAGCAAGTTTTGCTTTTTGTTTCTCCTGTACTTGCACAAAGGCCCAGTTGCCTGGGGGTCTGCCCGCAGAGCCATGTTTGATTACCATTCGATTGTTGACAGAGGAATGCATGCAAAATTCATGTGATGCTCTGTTTCAGACCAGGTCCTGCTGGAAGCTACAGCATTACTTTGTGAGCAAGATAATTCTCTTGTCGTGCTTGCTCAGGCAAAAGAGCAGATTTGTTCATTTGCTAACCAGTAGGCCCAAGGGGGAACTTGGGTCCAGAAGCACAGTACATTTCTGCTCCTGGATCCTCCCTTTGGGCTTGCTGCCATGGGGAAATTTCACAGCTCAGCAGCAAGGTGGGAATTCACTGTGCTGCTTAAGTGGATGTTCTTAAGCTGAAAGTGAAGTGTCATGTCTCCTTTGGAAACCAACATGTTCCTCCTCCTTCACATCACACATCCTGAGAATCATAGACTGGCTTGGGTTGGAAGGGATCTTAAAGTTTATCTAGTTCCAAACTCCCTGCTGTGGGAAGGGTTGTCACCCTCCAGATTAGACTGCCCACGGTTTCATCCAACCTGGACTCGAACACCTCCAGAGACAGAGAATCCACGATTTCTCTGTGTATCCTGTGCCAGTGACTCACCACCCTCTGAATAAAGAATTTCTAATACCTAATCTAGATCTCCCCTTTTTTCGTTTCAAGTCATTCCTCCTTGTCCTATCACTATCAAATTTCCCCTTTCTTTATTGACTTTCTGTGGAATTTAGGCTACTAATATGCCTGGTTCCTACACGGCCCAAGTGGATATTCTCATTAAGAATTTATGTCTATCATGTTAGTGCCTATCATGGAATCCAGTAGGCTTTGATGGCATTTCTCTTCAGTGGAGATCCAAGGGAGTCTTTTATTGAGCTCCATTGACTGCACTGACCAAACTTTCACCACTTGAATATTCACAGAATCATAGAATTATGCAATCAGTGCACCCAGACTAGATGGAGACCTCCCACTTCTCAAGTTAACAATATATATGTGCTCCAGGAGTCTACATGGAAATCCTACTGCACAGTACATCCACATGCAGATCTCACTGTGAACTGGAATGCCCACAGAATCATAAAATCACAAGGTTGGAAAAGACCTACAAGATCATCTAGTCCAACCATCTTCCTGTCAACCATTAATGCCCACTATGCTACTAAAGCATATCTTTTAGCACCTCATCCAGATGCCTCCTGAACACCACTAGGGACAGTGACCCTACCACCTCCCCAGAAATACTGACAAACCCGCTGTAAAGAGAAACAGATAAGAGAAATCTCTGTTCCTCACCACCTGAGCATGACAGGATGGCCAGATAGACAACGAGGATTTTCACATTTGGACATAATAACAGTAAGGAAAAAGTTGTTTTTTTTTTTTAAGGAAGCATTTTCTCACTGTGAAGGTGACCAAGGAGATTGCGTAGAGAGGTGGTGGAGTGTTCCTCCTTAGAGATCTTTAAATCCATTTGGATGTTGTCCTGAACAGCTTCCTATAGGTGTTCCTACTTGACCTCCAAATGTCCCTTCCAACCTCAGTCATTCTGTGATTCTGCGACAGTCATGAACAGTTGAATCAGCACTAGAGATGGACTTCCATTTCATGGGGAATGTGGCAATTTAGACTATGGGTACTTAAACTAGGTACTTTAGAGCAAGATAAGATGAGAATTTACACTGTGCCAGCAACCCCATGGAAAGTTCACATGCTGAGACATAGCAGTACCCTGGAGTTAATGTGCAATGGAGTAATCCGGTTTCAACAGTACAGTACCATGCATTTACCAATGGTTAAGAACAGGCAACTACAATGGAACAAGGACTTCCTCAAAGCTCTTAATCCAGCTAACCCTGCAGTGATTCATTTATGTGCTTGTACTTTCAGCAATATCATTTCATTCTGCATCAAAAGAAACAATGACTTTCAGACTTCTCCCAGGAAACAAAGCCTTCCTGGAAACATTTCAGTTTTGTTGATCGGCTTCAATTGTATTTGTATCAGATCTGACTTCCAACTATGTTATTTTTCACCTTAAATCTCAGAACATTTGGGGAAAGAAAACACAAAGCATTTCAAATTAAAAACTCAAAGCAGGACGTTCTGACTTTCTCCAAGTCCTGAATCTTGTTTATTTCTAAATTAAAGGTATCGCATGTTAATTTAATCAGTTCTCATTTCTTCCTGATAACAAGTTGCTCTGTGAGACACACCGTCTGAGCAGCTGTAACAATAAAATGAAGGCATGGAGGGAGAAAATGGGGATGAAGTGTTGGAGGGCTGTGATGACTGAAAGCCTTCATGAACTCAAAGACAGGACAGAGGGAGAATCAGGTATGCTCCCAAATTGCTGTGTTTGCCCCTCAAATCTTTTGCTTCAATGTTTAATCCTAGCTTTAAGAATATTTTTTTCCAGGAAGCCCTCCAAGTAGAAGGGAAAGAGGGAGCTCACTTGAAGAAGGGAGCAGACAGTCCTGCATTCCAGTTAGTGATGAGGACGTGGATAAACGAGGGCTTTTATTCCCATCAGGTCCCTGGCAGCCCCTCTCCCCCCTCCTTGGGCTTTCTGAAGTTGGGTTCACACATCACCAAGCACTGGCCCTTATCCTTTCTGACTGTCTGATCTCCCTGTCACAGCATGCAATCAAAGTGTTTCCTTCCAAAACTGTCAGAGGTGGTGGCTGACAGCAAAGAAGGGAAGAAGTGGTATTTAAGAAGGAGAACTGACAGCCAACTCCAGTAACATGCTAGTCTAGTTGAGACATTTTTATCCTTGTCCTTTCAAGGCACAAAAATGTTTGCTTTTCACTGGAGTACTTGCCAAGGGATCTCTTTAGAGATCTCTTAAATAAAATTACCACTGGAAGAAAGTGAGTGAGTGGTTTAACAATGATCAACTACCATTTCCAAGCAGTGCTTCCCAGATTGACAGCAGCTCTTGAGTCCAACACAAGAGACTTCTTCACCACACATCTGAATTTTTTTTGTATCATAATCATTTGAGTTGGAAGGAACCTTTAAAGGTCATCTAGTTCAACTCCCCTGCAATGAACAGGGACATCTACAACTAGATCAGGGTGCTCACAGCCCTGCTCAGCTTTGTATATCTCCCGGGACAAGAGGTATTCCATCTACCACCTCCCTGGTTACCACCTCTCTACTATGCCAAAGGTGTGAGATGGAGGGGTTTTGCCCTGGTCCTGCAAATTGCTGACTTCCAACAAGATCTTCCTGACTACACCCTACAGCTCTGCTTGCAACAACTCTCACTCAGGACTATCCCACGAGTATTTAGAGATGGACAAAAAAGAGTTACTGAGATACCTGTGGGCGACCAAAGCCCTGATGCAATGACACTGAATAACCTCTAGAAATATTCTGTTTCCTGGAGCTGCTCTTTGACAACAACTCCTATGAGCTCTCTTGTGGGAAAGAATATGAATTTCCAGCCACCAGTAGCACAACCTCAATTGCTCAGTTCAAGCTTTAGAGATCCAGAGTCAGACTCTGGAGTACTGGTTAAAGGGCATTTATTAGTGCCTGGTGAGTCCAGGGAAAGCCACAAGGCACTGGCACAGGCTGCCTGACTGCACAGTGACCCTGAGCAACCTGGTCTAGTGGAATGTATTTCTACTGATGGTGAGAGACTGGAACTTGATCATCATTACTAAATAGCTTAATCCCGTAGCTACATCCAAATAGCTACAATGACCAGGACAAAGCTGGGTGAAGTAGGGTTGAATTTTTGAATGACATTGTAAAGCCTCTTCTGGGCTATCATGTTAGCTCACATCCCTCCAGTTACTGAAAGGGACATGTTAAGGCTAATGTCTTCTGTTTTGTTCAGCAAGATGAAAGCTTGGAGGTCTATTACTGCCCATTTGAAATGTCCTCTGCATGTCCTATACTAGACAAAAAGTGAAAGCCTCTATTCTCCAGATCCAAGTTTTGCAATGACCATGCACCCTTCTTCAGTGGTCAAAACCCCAAATAATCCTGGAACAAGATTCCATTCTGTATTTCTGTTTGTCTTTAGCATTAAACAATGTTAAATCTAATTTATCTGTCTGAACAACTTCAAGTTTTCAAGCTCAGCTCTGAAATTACAGTTATATAGTATTGACTTCCTTCTAGAGGACAGGTAAAACCAACACATCAATATAAGAAAGCTTTTGTGCCTTCTGAAGAGGAAAAAGAAGAAAAAGCATGCTGCAGTGTAGGGTCACCCTGTGTCTTGGTCTACTCATCTTTGCTTCATGTTTTAAAAATATGAAGTTCAGGTGCAAAGCTGCTCATGAACCAGCCTGGAGAAGCAGCATGTGCCTGTGTGTGCTTTGTAGCATGAAGTCAGAGCAGGGACTGATTAACAGGCACCTGCAGGGACACACTGCTTGGGATAGCGCTGGGTTTGAGTTCATTCTAAGATGGCTCTTGATAAAGCCAACAGCAGGAATCACAAGGTGTTATTGCTACAAATGTATGTCTGGAGGCTGTTTCCTGTCCTTGTATTCTGCACGCCATGGCGTTAGGGACACAGCATGTATGAGGAAGGTTTTTCCTATGGAAAAGAGCTGAGTGCACATGTGCAAATTCACTGAGCATCTCATGACGCCTGCAGCAGTCATGGCTGATGAATCACAGGGACTCGCAGAGGAGAGGAATGGACAGGCTGGCTGGGAAAGGAGCAGTGAGGGAGCAGGATGCAATGCCTGAGATACCTTCCTATTTCATTGACAAGCACCCTGACAGCAGGGCTAAGAATTGTATTCCTAAGTCTGTGGCTCCTGCTGTGAGCACAGGATCCCCTGCCATTCTTGGGCAGCCAGCCAGCCAGCCATACAGGCAGAGAGGAAGGCAGCAGCCAGCCCCTGGATACGAGGAGAAACAGAAATTGAAGGGCTAAAAGAAGTCAGAAGACTGGCAGCAAAAGGAGGAGCTGCTCTAGTTAATCATAAACTCATTAAAGTTGGAAAAGACCTCTAGATCAACTATTCCAACTGCACACTTACTTCTGATATTACCCATTAAACCTGTGCACCCTGGGAATGAGGGAAAGTCAATGCACAGCCTGTGGGACACCTCATTGATGTGCCAATCTGAGAGCAAAAGAGCCTGGCAGGTTTTGTTAAGTTTTGACACCCTTTTTGCTGCAGGCTGGGAGACTTTGTTCTGCTGCAGGAGGTGCTGGCATGCACAATTCAGGGCAGTGAGACAGGGAGTGATCATCTGCACATTTCCTCCTTCCTCCCGAGGCTCTTTTGTGTTGTGTTGAGTTGTCTTAAGCTGACTGGTGCTGCATTCATGGGAAAAGATCTACCAAACTTTTTGCAGCAGTTCACACTAGTCTATTAAAAGGAGAAAGAGGAGAGGAGAGGAGAGGAGAGGAGAGGAGAGGAGAGGAGAGGAGAGGAGAGGAGAGGAGAGGAGAGGAGAGGAGAGGAGAGGAGAGGAGAGGAGAGGAGAGGAGAGGAGAGGAGAGGAGAGGAGAGGAGAGGAGAGGAGAGGAGAGGAGAGGAGAGGAGAGGAGAGGAGAGGAGAGGAGAGGAGAAAGAAAAGGAGAAAGAAAAGAAGAAAATAATTATATAGAGGAAAATTCTGAGCTGCTTCTAGTGTGGGACTGAGCAAACAGACAAATTCAGAACTCACCCTCATTCTGGTGCCTAAAAGTAAGCTAAGCTACTTTGAAAACCAGTGTTTGATCAAACAATCTATTAAGCAGACAAACACAAAAGCTATTATTTCCTTTTTAAACATCCAAAACATTAAGTATTCCCAATTTTGCTCTAAAAAGAAAAATACTGTCCCTTCATAGCACACACTCAGATCAAAATGATGTAATATATCATAGAGTCATCTAGTCGTGAAGCTTGGAAAAGACCTCCACGAGCATCAAGTCTAACCATCAACCCACCCCTACTGTGCCATTCATTTAACCAGTTTCTATGAATTTGTTTGTAAAGGAATACACAATTTTCAGTCCCTGCTGCTATTCTATTAGAGACAATTCAGAAGCGAATGCAGATAAAATCTGAACCATGCTGAGTGTTGGCATTCTCATCTTTATGGTGATAATGTCCCTCTTGTTCAGACTGAACTAAGAGAGTTGCCTCTAGTCACACAATAAGTTCTTCTCTGGAGACCTTGCTATCCTAAAGTTTTCCCTGGACATTTGGGCAGTGATGAGGAAAGTGCACAGCATCCAGATGATCTGATGGATTGAGGATGTCAGAAGGTTCCCTCAGCTCCTATCATTCCTACTTCCATGGGTAGCACATGAGAATTTAGCTCCTACCTTTGTTCCTGCAGGCCAGCGACTGTGTGTTTTTTGACAAAATAGTGGGAGGTGAGACAGGAAAAAAAGAGGAGGAAGAGCCCCATTACTCACTAGTTCACGGTGCCGTACCCCTTGGCTTTAGTAAATCCCACAGAAATAGCAACCACCAAGGCGGGGAGCCCTATGGAAAATGAAACAAGAGAAAACTGGTTATTTTAACATATGTGCAGCTCTGCTCCAACTCAACCGCTTAATATACCCCATTTCTCCCAGTGTTATTCTAGCACCATCTGTCCAAGCCTGGGCCTTTGGCAGAGTATGAATTCAGGACCTTCAGAGCCAGAAGCATGAACCTTTGTAACGTCTGCTAATGAAGTTAATGCTGTCAGCTGTAATCAGCTCATATCCTGCTGTGGTCTCAGCAGTTGTGCGGGGAATGATAGTACATGCAGATGCATAAAATTCATTTATTTTATTCTTAGGGATGCAGAACAGCCAGGAATATACCAGGACATTTCTTGGGGGTGTAATATTCAGGCACTATTTAACCCAAAAGAACTAGCAAGGCAGGGATTAAAAGCTAGGTTTGCTCAAAACATAGTATGTGAAAAACTCAGGTTCAAACCTTGCAGCAAATGAGACAGACGAGGAAATGGGAACAGTGTTCCCCCTACCCAGCTAAATCCCTGAATGCTGTGGATGCTCTGTCCCTGGAGATGTTCAAAACCAGGTTAGATGGGCCCTGGGCAATCTGGTCTAGTACCAGATCTGGAGGTTGGTGGCCCTGCCTGTGGCAGGGGGTTGGAACTTGATGATCCTTGAGGCTCCTTCCAACTCAAACCATCCTATTATTCTATGATTCTATGATAATAGAACAAGTCCCTTTGAAGCACGATGGAAAGAAGCATCTGAACATCAGGTCCTTCTGTAAACAAGGGTACTTAATTTATGCCAGAGAGCTGCTCCCCTTTTGCATCCAAAAGGAAAACAAACTAAGAAAAATCAGCCACCTTAGAGAGAGGGCTCAATTCATTATGAGTACTACAAAGGATGAGTAGTTTGTGCCTTGGAGGCAATTTGAAACTCATGGTGTGCAATTTATCTTCAGGATGTCATGAGCTAACAATACCAGCATGGGGTCTCATTTCAGGTTGATAAGGGGGTGAAGCTATGTCCTCGATCCTAATGCTAATATATATATATATATATATATATATATATATATATATAAATGATGGTAAGGAAGAAATGTAACAAAAACCTGCTGGTTATTGTGAAATGCTGGACTGAAACTTAAAATTACTGATACAGTCAGGTTTCTGAACACCTAGGCACATTTGAACTAAATAAAAGATGTTGTATCCTGTTAACAACCTACTTATCCTTACTATTCCTGTCTGGTAAACTGCTCTAGGATCTACAGAGGAGACTGAGTACTTCTCTGATTCCCTATCCCCAGCCTAGCTCTTTCCTTTCCCTATAAAAATGTCTGGGTGTGGTCTGGGAACATCTGGTTCTTCAGCTATGGAGGGCTCTGTGTGGCTTTTTATAGTCCTATTACTTGTAACACAATGTATTAAGCTGTCTCAGTGCTAAAGATGGGCAAATCCCATTAGGAATTAGCAGGCTCAGTAGCCAGCTAGGATTAGTGCTTCTTGACAAGACCCTAATTTGTGTGCTATAGAGGTCATAGCAGGCAGCTGTAGAAGATGCTGTAGCCTGTAGGGCTGTCCAGACACAGCATCCAAACAACTCTGCTGACACAGTGGTTACTCAGCAATACAGATCAATGCAAAGTTGATTAACTGCGAGGGTCAGCAGATAGTTAGGAGGTGTTAAGGCTGAGTAGTCTGGAAGAGAAAGAATTTCACAGAATCATTAAGGTTGGAAAAGAGCACTGAGATCATCTAGTCCAATCATCAACCCATCACCACCATGCCCACTAAACCATGTCTCTAAGTGCCACATTTCCTCAGCTCACGAACACCTCCAGGGACGAGGACTTCACTGATTCCCTAAGCAGCCTGTTCCAATTTGAGAGTTAACATAATGAGAAGAGTTTCTCTTCCCCAAGCACATATAAGAAGACTCCCAAGCACAGCTCATGTTTGAGCAGTCCAAAGACTCAAAGCTGAGTGGATTTCAAAATGTCTCTCTTTATAAAAGTTCTGTTATAACTATTTTCCATTTCGCTGAGCTTTCTTCACACCTCATCTGAATACTCTGGGCATATAACCTGCATGATATTCACCATAATGACATCAGGGTGGCATCCCATGGTATACACGCTAAGAAGTCATAAAGGAAAGGGCTTTTTTAAGAGTAGAACATGATGCATGAAGCACCCAGAAAGAAGAATGTCGGCTAAGACTCTGCCTAAAATAGCAACTTGTTCCTCGCAAAGTACCTCTCTTAGATGTGATAATTATGCAGAAATGCACACTCAGGCTGTGAACTCATCAGATGTACAAGCTGCATTTATTGGAGAGGGGAGCTACATGATGGTAGCTAAGCCAATGAGCAGAGCAAGTGAGGACTGCTGTATCCTTTGCCTTGGGATGTGATTAGATTAAAAATAGACACATCCAAATCTTTTCAATAAACTTTTAATAGAATTCTTGACTATTTGAAAGAAAGCTGTTTCTAACGGGACTGTACCATACACTGTGTGTGCTCTGTATCAGACCTTTGTGCAGTCACTAGTGCTGCATAGTCAATGGCCAAATTTGGAGGGGTTTGTGCAGAAAGTGTGTGCTACAGTCATAATTCCAAATAAATGCATGGGAAACCTGATCTGAAGATTATCTTCTGTCAGGCCAGCAGGAGAATCACGTAACAAGATCACCATGTCCTATCAGAAGAAGTTCATTTGATAACAATGACTACCAAAAGCCTTAACTGTTACAAACAACTGAAGACACTCTCAGAGCCTCATCCAGGGCAATATTAAAAATCCAATTGAAACAATGGCACTGTCATAAGTAGACTAACCAAATTGTTTCTTCTTCACTGGGACTAAATGTGCCCATTGAATTGGTTCTAGGGAACAGTTTGTGTGTCTAAATAACTTGAAATTTTTCTAATTGCTGGAAAAAAACAACCCTCTTTTCTGAAAAGGCAAAATCATACGCACAAGAGGAGAACAGGAAACTGGGAGTAAAGCTCACTGCTGATAAAAAACCACAGCAGCTTCAATGAGCTACAGCTGAGAACTTGGCAAAGTTCTCCAATGAGAGCTTGGAGAAATGTTAATAAGCAAAGGAGGGTGGGGGGCAGCAGAGGATCAGCCCATTACAAAGTGAACTCACAGAATCACACAGTCATTAAGGTTCAGAAAGACCACTGAGATCATCTAGTCCAACCATCAGCGCAATGACTGTGAGAATTATTTCAGATTATACTCTTTAAAACTTATTTTTGTCCTCTGCCCTCTTAGAGGTGCCATTAATCCCAGCACTATAGCTGAAGTCTAGCAGGATGCTAAATACCAGAAATTCCCTTGCTGCTTTAATAGGTGAGAGTGTTCTTCACGTTGTGTCCTAACCTATTCCAAACAGTTATTATGCACCATTTATCAGCCAGCGCATCTTAGCCCAGAAATAGCTACATTTTACTAACAGTGCAAATTATGCTCCTACACATTCAGGCTTTTTTTCCCCTTAAATCTGTACAAATTACAATTATGAATGTCGCTCATCCAAAATTCCCTCAGCTAACACTCCCATCTGTCCCAGCATTTATAAATCAGATTGAAGAAAACATCCCTTTTTAGTACCATTATTACCTAGAGAAGCAATCAGTCTTTTTCATTCGATATCCCTGATGTTCCTCAAGTCATACATGCAGTGTTCATATTGGAACATATGCACGAGCACAAAAAAGCACACACAGCCTGTGTTTTGCATGTTTGTGGCTATAGGCTTGCTATGTGCAAACACTGTATTTCAGTCCCACCATTTGTTTTGTTTCCTAAGCAAAACTTAAAGAGATGCAGGTGCTGGAAGGAGGATGGCTCTTGATATGTAAGAGTAAATCACATCAGGGCCCTTCCTAACCACTGGAAATATCTTGCCTGGGGCAAAATGCTCAACTTCAGTAGTGAAATGAGCCACTAATACAGCTTAGAAGCACAGTGCTCTCCGATTCTCTTTCCTTCTTTCTTTTTTTTTTTCCTCTGCTTGCTTTTGAGCAACTTTTTGTTCAGTCACTCCTTTCAAACACAAGCTCCTTGTTGCTTTGAGAGCCCAGGTTACAGGTTTGAGTTTGTTTTCAACTACAGAATGCATCATTTAAAGCTAATAAATTAAACATACGGAAGAGGCAGAGGGAGGAAAATTAGTTACAAGCATCTGCACTGGTCTCACAGTTTATTTGTCTATGAAAGGCCCTGCTGCCATGGAGACAGCATTTCAGAGCTTGCTTCTCCCCGGGTCGCACATGGAAGGAGACAGCGAGAGAAAAATAAAAGAGAAAGCAGAGAAGAGACCCAGAGCCAGGAGAAACCCCCCAGCCCCTCCATGCCCTTGGAACACACAGCCTCTTCTCAGCTCATCTCCTTCATGTTGCCCTTGGGTGGAGCTAGCAGCTTTTGCTCATTTCCAACCATCTGAGCCCTTTTTAACACACCTTAGGGTGCCAAACTAAGCTTTTTGCACAGCATCAATCTGGAATACTCTTTGCTCTTCATGCTACCATGGAACAATGACCCTGACCCAATGGAGCTTCTATGCAAACCCATAATCCTCACCCCATCCGAGACACAAGAAGCGCTTGCGGATGATGCGGTTCCGTAACCGACCCGTCACGGCCATGTAGGACTGCCAGGCCTCGGTCAGCACCCAGCAGAAAGAGGAGAGGAAGAAGAAGTGCAAGAAAGCCGCCACCAGCGTGCATATCACCTGGAGAGAGGAGGAAAGGAGCATACATGAGAGGGGAGAAAGAGGAGAGAGGAGAGAGGCAGGTGGAGGGAGCTGCTTCCAAATCAGGCTCTGGAAGGAAAGGTCACAGGGATCAGCAAAGGAAAAGACATCTCAGGAGGAGGCAGCCTCCCCCTCAAGCTTTGACCTAACATAGAATTAAAGTGTTTGTTTCAAATGTAAGCATTGCACAGAAACCAACTGCTCTTAAGTGAGAGCTTCAAGTCCGTGGTTAACTATTTTCATACAATGATAGAATATCCCAAGTTAGAAGGGACCCAAAAGGGATCACTGAGTCCAACTGCTATCCCTACACAGGACCACCCAAAATCTAATCCCGATGTCTGAGAGTGGTATCCAAATGCTCCTTTAACTCTGGCAGCTTGGTGCCATGCTCACTGCCCTGGGGAGCCTTTTCCATGTCCACTACCCCCTGCTAACAAACCTTTTCCTAATCCCCCATATGACCTTCCTTGACACATCTCCATGCTGAAGTCTGAACCCATGTCTTGTCCTTGTGTTGTTTGGCTTCAGCAATATACTTTTATTTTCCAGTGATCAAATCAAATCCCTGATGCTTTCGGAGAGGATGGAGCAGTTTTTAAGATGTGCAGTAATCTCAGCTCAAAAGGATTGCAAAGCACCATGTCGTTGGTGCTTTGCAGTAATGAAATCAGAGAAAGGCAATTCAGACTGGGAAGTAGAACTGTTTGCAAAGAGAGGTAGTTAAGCTGCGAGAGGTGGAGTGAAAACATGGCTGGCAGGGGCTTGGGAAGGACTGCAAGCATGACTTGTTCAGGGACATGTAGCTATTAGCAAAAAGGTGGGGGGGGGGGGTGAGGAAAAATTAATGAAATGGTAGAATAAATTTAATAATGGTGAGCTCTACAACTTGGCAAGGAAATCTCTCAAGGGACACAGAGAGAGCTCAAACCATTTAAAATTAAACTAGGGAAAGTACTAGCAAATGCATTATGGAGAACAATCCTGTAGCGAGGGGGAGATGGGCTGGAAAGCTGACAAGCTCATCTTTGTTTTTAACTCAGCAAACCCAAATCATTCATTGGTGCAAATTGGTGCCGCTCTGTTAACTCTGCCAGAGCTATGCTTAATTTGCACCACTGGAGAAGAAGAAACTGTGAATGAACATGCTCCAAAAGAAAATGATGGAAAGAAACGCCCAAAGAGAAAGGAGAGGAAATAAGACTTTAAAAGTGACTCTGGGTGATAAAAAAAAAAATGGCTTAAGGCATTGAGGACAGATGGGGGTGGGAGTGAATTGTGAAGAATTTCTCCGCTTTGAGTTATATCAGGAAACATGGACTTTGGGTTTACGGTCACTGAACCTTCCTCTTTTTTCTTCCACCAGCATCTTTCAGCAGAGAGCTCCCATGCACAGAGCATCTTTTATCATGATTTTATTGAATTGCCCTCAATTCATACACTGGCACTGACAGACGTTATCAGAAGTTGGAAATAAAAGTTAGACGTTGCGTTCTTTGAGACAGGAACTGCCTTTTCATTCTGTGTTTGTATTTGACACAGAAACCTTTGGTATTATGCCTGCAAGTAGATGACAGTTCACTACAAATAGCCTAGCTCAGTGTGATAATTTGAAGTAATTTTTGTATTTTTCAAAAGAATCTTCCAAAGGTGGTTGCTATGCATCCAGCTCACAGGTCTATGTAAAACAGTTACAAACACAAGTAACTCTCAGGAATGTATTTTAAGATACTTATATTTTACAACTGTTTTTGTGGGGGTTTTTTTTAAGTACTGACAGAAATGACAGCATCAGTTTATCTGAACTGATTTTGTTCTGCATCAACAGAGCTTTCTGCCCTCTTTGCCAGCAGTTCACAAAGGGAAGAAAAGATGTCTGCTTTCCACTTTTCCACCTGGGACATCTGTTTTCTAGATATACTCACAATGCGCATTTGTGACACTGAATGGTCTCTACTTAAAATCCCTTAAAAAGAAGCAGATAATTTTACCCAGATTTGGGAATAAGAAGAATCTTCCATCTTGTTTTCTCAATTTCCCCATGGAGATGTGGTTGAAAAGGCCATCAGTCCCTGTTTTTTCTAAAAGAGGAGAAATTTGCTTCCATCCAGCACATAGCCCTGCCTTTGAGACGCACTCAGTTCATGCAGCAGTCATTTCTTTTGTATCACATTATTGTTGACTATAATTTTTTAGCCTTTTCCCAGGCCTTTCATCTTTAAAAGGCATAGCAAATCCAGGCATGGAGTCTTGCCTTTGAGGTTACGCAGACAGAAATGATGGGAGTATTTGGCACTTCCCAGGAAAGTAGTACTGTAGAAATTCTCCCAGTGTAACTGCAATTATAATTCAAACACTAATATTTTAGGAAGCTCCACTATTGGTGACTGAATGTGAATAGTTTCCAAATTTACATTCTTTCATCTCTTCTTTGTTCAGTTTTCTTTCTCTGTTCTGTGACAGAGACTGTTTACTAGATGACTGAGTGGAAACCCAAGAATAACCTTTCTATTTATGGTGTTTCATGTATATGCATGTCCAAAGAACTAATCTGCCTCACACAATTACAGCCGGGAGCTTTGAATCCCCACAAACAGCTCTGACACTGAACATCCAAAGCAACATGAGAAAAAGTGTGAGAAGGAATCTGGGCTCCCAACTGTGCTATTAAGGGGATAAGAGAGGGCTGACAATATCCACCTCCTATCCTGGAAGGAAGAAGAATAACCAAATAGGAGGTCCACCCATGGTTGGACACGATGTGCATCTCTCAGTCTTCTTTCTATGAAAAGCTGCTCCTAGCACACGTTTGAGGTTGCAATGCACCCACAGAATAGCAGTGTAGAGCTGATTACCCTCTTCCCAATTCTTGCTCCAGGCAAACCATGCTGACCGTGAAAGACAGCTCTGCTTTGCATAGCTTCTGAATAGTGTTGGTCTAATAGCAACAGGGCCAGCTGGCTGCATCTCCCCACACTTTTCTCCACAGGTATGACTCAAGTAGCTGTAAAGCTTTCTTTAAAACATAACCCAGCTCTGACCCAAAAGGTCTGCATAGCAATGAGTCTCTGTGATTCATTAAAGCCTGAGGCTTCTCTGCAGAAATGCTTCCAAATGTGACAGCGTGCTCTGGATGTCAAAGTCCAGACTCGAAAAAAATTGGCTGGTTACTGTTAATTAAAAGCTAAATTCTGATTTCTGATTGTGACTTCAGCAGCAGGAGGAGGTGGAAGATGCTTCTGGCCTCAGTTTTCTGCTTAGAGGAGTTAAGATGGTTGGTGCGCTTGAAGAGAGAGGATGATGTACAGTAGGAAAATACTAAATGTGAGCATTGATTTGTTACACTAGCTGCCAACAGAGAAAGTAATTTAGCTGGAGAAAAGTCATACAAGCAACACAACACCTCTCCATCTGCATCTCTAATGTGGAAACCCACGTTAGTGCCCTGCAATCAATGCCCATGGCTTGAAAATCCATGCTAAGTTCTCGTCTTCACTGCTTGAATGGCACTGTGACTTGCAGCAAGTCTCTTGTGGTTTCAGCTCTGCAATGTGCATGATGTACACAGCGATTCTTCCCACTCCAAGAAAGGGGTTCTTGGTGGCTGCTTTCCTTAACATCTGCCAAGTGCTTTAGGCTTGGAGCATAAACGTTGCTTTAGAAATAAATGTAATGCTGAGATGCTGAGTGTTTTCACTTTTTTAGCTCTTTCTCAATCTGTCCTCCTTTGTAATTTTTGGAAAATAAAATGGTTAAAGCCTCGCAAATAACCATGTTTTTTCACTGTGCCATGTGCCAGCTACTCTAGGCAGATACTCAAAAATATCACATTGGTTTTAATCAAAGCCCTGAGGATGCTGACAAATTATCAAAGAGAGAGTGAGAGAGAATATTGAAATCTGCCATTTAGTCATGTCTTTGACACGTCGCTAATTAACAGATGGAGGAAAAACGAGGAAGCACTGCCTGAGCGGATCATTTCAATGCTAAATCAAGAGCAAAGCAAACAAACAAACAAGTTCCAATACATCTCCTACCTTATTCCGGGTCTGGGTCTGTCCGATCAGGATGAGAGCATTGGAGGAGATGATGGACAAGCAGAAGTTGATAAGAATGACCGAGCGCTCTGAGCGGATATACCTGCAGAAAGAGAAGAGGGGAAGAAGATCCACTCTGTTACACCTTGCATGGAGCCACTGGGCTCTACACAATCCCATGGTAAGAGACGGCCCACTTTCTTCAGATCTCTTGCGTTAAACAGACAAGTACAACAGGAAAAAGGAGGAGGAGAGCTTGGATGTGGTGCACAGATTTCTCAATCCTCCCCATCAATGTTGGAGTTATGAGCATGAGCCAACAAATCAGGGGCTACCCTGCTCCCTACTCTGAACCTTTGCTAAAATAGTATTGAGTTCTGTAAGTCCCCCTCAGCTCTGCTTAATTGGAAGGGGACTTGGAGAGAAGCTTAGAAGAAAACATACACGCAACACATGGAAAGATTCCCAAATAAGAAGAGCCACAAGCATGCTGGTGATGAAAGCAGGTTACGAATGCATGCATCTTCACAACAAAGTGCTTGTGATTCAGCATTCCCCTTTGTTTAACCTAACAACACATCCAGAAGTGAGAAGAAATTGTGGTTTTGTTTTGTTTTGTTTTGTTTTTTTGTTCTCCAGATGGAGAGGTTTAACACTTCTCAAAACTAGGCCAAATATGTAGCTGCAACCGTGGGTCCGGGATGTCAGGAATCCAAGTTAGGAAGATGTTGCCTTCAACACCTTGCAGGAGCGAGTCACTAGTCATTTCTCTTTTGTAATGTGCAGCACAGCACCAACTTGCTGCTGAAGTATAAGCACAATTAATTCAAATGACTGACCATAGAAGAAAATTTCTGTGGAGGCACTTTTATGTACCTAATAAAATTAAAAATAAATTGCAAAAGTGCAAGTCTTTAAGGATTGAGTCAGGACCTGACCACACCAACCCTCACACATGTGAGTAATCTCAGTGATGCAGCAAGTGCTCTGCCTGAATACGAGATGAGTAAAGACTAGAAACTGATGTCTATAAAAATTAGAAACAAATCTATTAACCAGACAGCTCATCCCCGTAGGCTAATGCAGGATTATTTTGTATATTCCAATACATCAACTATTTATACTAAGAATTCAATTTCATTAATTAATTTTAGCAAGAGTGTGTCAGTCACACTCCGGCTGCAGAGTCTGCATTTCTGACTGGTAGGACACAATGAGTTTACTGCGTATCTGTATTGAGCCAAGAATGAATCTGTGCTTTAGATCTATTGGAGGCTGTGCAACTTGGATTTTAACTGTCCTGTGAGTTTTCCCTCTAGACAAATATGAATGTTAAGAATATGCTTTTCTGGATAAGAAAAAAAGTCACCAACAAAAAGCAGACTCACTTTATATCAGCTTTGTTAGAAAACTGGGTTAGAAGTAGTTCTTTCTCGAAACACACCTCAACCCCATAACACACTTCAAACTTTAGGTTTCCAGCTCAGTTAGAAACTGGATTTGCTGCAAGTAAAACAAACCTGGAGTATTCCTTGGCCAGTTTGATCCCAGATTTTGCTGTTTTACTTGTTTCAAATACAATAATAAGGATCATCTGAATCCTACTCCTGTTTGTAGGTTATCAAGCCAGCAATCTACCGATGCTTTGATCGTATGAAGTAAAAGATGTATCAAATCTATAGCCAGCAGCTTGTGGGGGATAGAAAGGGAGATGTGGACTCAGTGTTGGTACGAATGGGAATGTGCTAAGTCTGTGTAGGAACACTGTGATGTTAATGGTCATTTAGGAATTTTCCCCTGGTAAAAAAAGAAGAAGCAAAAAATGAGTTAAGTGTAAGTATAGTCTGCATGTCAGAGTAAGGGGCCAATAAACAGCTCTTTTCATATTTCCTTTCCCCCAAAAAAGCCTTTTCTTCCTCCATGCTTCCTGTTACATATCAGAAGTCCCTCTTCCCCAGATTCCTGAACCTCCAAAAAACAAAGTGTGAGTTGGCACCTTGTAGAGTCAGAATATCAGAATAATTTAGCTTGGAAAAAAACCCAACCCTCTGGAGTTGCCAATTCAATCCTCTGCCCAAAGCCGAGCTGATTTCCAAGTCCTGTCATGTTTTTCAGGGCCTTGTCCAATCAAATTTCAAAAACATTTAAGAATGGGAAATGCCATAACCTCTTATGAGTGATTTGTTTCAGTTTTCAGCCTCTCTTATGGTGAAGAATCATTTTTTCTTCTATCAAGCTGGAATTTTTCGTGATGCAATTGTTGGTCCTTGCCCCTAAAACCTTCACTGTATCTATATGTTTTATGACTCCTTTTTCTCCATGACTCCTCCTTTACGGACTTATTTTCTTCAATCTAGCCAAGATTTCCTTGTTCCCTATGCCTCTCCTTGAGCATTATGTTCTCTAGCTCCTTAAACTGGACTTGATTCTGCTTGTTGAGATCTCTCCTGTATTGTGGAAATGCTATTCAAGATATGGCCTCAAGAGAGTCAAGTAGAGGGGAATAACAATTTCCTATGAGCTGTTGGTCAAGCTTCCAGCTTCTCCAGCTGCATGTAGTTGCTCTGTTGCAGGTGCAGAAGTGTTCATTTGTCTTTGGCGTACGATTTCTCCAGCCTATATCTCCAAGCTTGTTATTGCTGGTCTCCAGCATATGAATCACTCTTTTCATATTGGTATAGTCATCCAAGAACTTGCCAAGGGTGCCATTTTCCCCATCATCCAGGCTGTTAATGAAGATATTAAATAATACTGGTCCTGGAACCAATCACTGAAAGATACTGCTAGTAACCAGCTGTTGGTTAGGCCTCAAATCTTTAACCATTACCCAAAGCCTGCATGAACTTCAGCCAACTTTTAACCTGCCTTAGCACATTTATCAAGTCAGAATTCACTACTTTATTTACTAGGGTGCTACGGGAGCCTATATCAAAGGCCTCAGTAATGACAAAATATATAATGCCCACTTCTCTTCACTGTCCAAGCTACCAGTCACCCCATCACAGGAGGAAAACAGGTCTGTCAAGTACATTCTGTCCCTGAGAAAGATGTGCTGTCTATTCCCAATCAATCTTTTGTCCACCATTTTGCTCAGAGAAAGTCTTTATAACTATTTGCTCTTTAATCTTTCCAGAGTCTGTGAATAGTCTGAACAGCAAGTAGTTCTCTAGATCCAACTCTCTGCCTTTTTTAATGATGAGTATAACACTTCTACAAACCACCTTGAACCTGCCCAGATGAGAGATACTGGCACCACTGTACAGCATGCTCTGTCTCAACATGCTCCACGCATCCCATTTGGAGCCATGGGCATGCAAATATCCATTTTACATAGTTCTCAGTTTTCTCTTTGTTGGTGATGGATAGTGACTTTTTTCTCCAGTTTCTGCTCCAAGATTCTATGACCGGAGTACAGGGAAGCAAATGTTGTCAGTTGAGCAATATGAAGAAGGCAGTGATTAATTACCCTGATTTTCTCCACGTCCTTTTCCATAAGAACAAATGTCCCATTCAGCATTTCCTTGGGTCATCCTTTAGTGCTGTCATACCTACAGAAACCCTTCTTCATGCCTTTTGTGTCTTTCATCAGTTTCAAACAGAGTTGAAAGACAGCTTTCCTAATGCTTCCATACTCCTCCTTGTCAGCCTGACCTCAGTACTGATCATTTACAAGCTACAATGGTTGCTTTTCCTTTTTTTCCTGCATCACCTCCAGCCCAGGGATATTCCACAGAAAGAAATCAGGATTCCTATCCAGGACATTTGGCAAAAGAAGGCAGGAACTCATAGCAGAGATGGAAAAACATGTAGGCTTTGATGTTTAGCCAGATCTGCAGAGTGCTTTCTCACAGTCCCTTAGCTGCAACATGGATTCTGCCTATTTATCAAAGCACACTGCGCACAGACACCAAAGCTTGGGAAACCTCTCACTGCAAATGTAGGGAGCTTCTGCACTGGCCTGGGTCTTGTGGGATGTGGGGAAGCCCAAAGCAGATGGAGAACGTGGGAAAACTCTGCAGTTTGTCTCTGTATCCATTCCGCTCCCTTCTTCTCTGCAAACACTGAGCCAACTTTGCTTTCTTGTGGTGCTCGTACACATCCTTCTCCACGCAATCTTACTCATTCCTGCTGCCTCCCACCAGGACCACAGAGTGCCTCAGCGTCCCCAGCAAAAAGCAGAGTTCTTGGGTTTAAAGTAAGCATTAAAAGCCACTTGAGAGCTTGCCGACAACCACTAAATCAATCTCCAGCCTCTATGGACAGGGAATGAAAAAAGCTTACACTGGTATCTCTCAGCAATACAGCATTCATTCAGCTGCTGCCATGCCCTACATGCTGATGGGCTGGTGGAAGAGCTATTCGATAGCAAGCATTGATCTCCATGCTATGGAAAGGTCACTCTGACTCCTGAGGCTGTTGAACTGCAGTTGGGTTCAGGGATGGAAAATGCATCGGGCTGCTTCTGAAACGCCATGCTGTCAAGGAGTGGCACAGACCAAAGTGAAAAGAAATACAGCTTTAACTCATTCAATCTGTTCTGACCTATGAGCAATTCTGTTTCTCCCCAGTTTTTCATTTTCAAGTCAGCTTTCAAGCAAGAGGATCTTTTCTATTATTATTTTTTCTGAATACCTCTGTTTTCCATACGGGTGATGGAAAACATAGCCCACACACATGGTTTCCAGCTGCGACCTAGGACAACCATAACCAGAGGTAACAAGGTCACTCCACTTCTATGGCCCAATGTGTCACCGACCTCTCTGTTGAAGCTGCTAATAAGGCCAGAGATGCACCATCTGTAGCAGAGTTTTTGCAGCCATCTGTCTACTGGGAGCTGGAGCGAGTCCACCAACAGGCCACCAACAGCCGTCAAACAGAAACAATGTCCAGCATGAAGTGAGACCGTGCCAAGTTGGCTGCCTCTGAAGCGATCACTTGCATCACAAGAAACTCATGCTGGTCATGCTGATGGCTGAGTAGGTGCCACAAAGAAACAACCATTATTGGAGGTTTTGAATGGAATAAAACCATTTCCTCTCTGATATGCAGCCCAAAGTTGGGCCTACCTCCTTTTTACTCTGCCTCTTGTTCTTCACCATGTTCCTTTCCCCTTTTTATTTCTTTTGCCTTTCTATCCTTTCTGCTTCCCATGTATAAACAAATCCTAGTTGGGCAAAATTCTGGGAAGGTTTCCAGATTGTCAGCCTCAGTGAGCCTATTCATCAGAAGAGGATCATACTCAAGCTGAGTCTATGTATACATGTTCCAGATGCCTTTGTCCAGAGGCCTGAATGAGAAATTTCACAGCCAAACCTCCCTAAAACAGCTGAGCTTGGTGGATGTGCTCCATAGAAGACCAAGCAGATAGGGCACACGGAGTTTCTCCCCTGCTTAAAAAATTCCCTTCGATATGGCTCCTATATTTTAGCAACAACAGCTGGAATAATACTGCTGGATCCCCTTGTGAGCATTGCTCCAGCTGCTGTCTGATAAACTGTATAACATCTACGGACAAAACGAAGTGGAAGCCAGGAGATAATGTTGAATATGATGTTCCTGAGACCATTATTAGAACAGCACATTCATGTCCAGCAGCTATGCCTAAAATAAAAAGGACACACAGAGTGCTCAGGGCTCAGCCACGGGAATGCTGTGAAGTTCAGAAAACATGAAAACATGATCTACAGATAAGAAATGAAACAAACTCAGCGCACCAAAGAGAAATTCTAGAGATCACTTGATCATGCTTTACAAATATTTACACAGAGAGACTTAGGATAGAGAGCCCTTTAATCAAGATATATCTGGTCTCAGGATCACTTGGAAATGCATGTCCATCCCTTGCTAAATCAGAAATGCCCATTCAAGCCTTCCATAGACATGTCCCCCCATTCATACTGAACTTGATCATTTTGGGCATAGGCATAGTAACACAAAGGCTGCAATTAGAAATTAAAAAGGGTATATTTTAAACAGGGCAGACAATTAACTTTACTGTCCTCAATGACAGTAAATATTGAGGGGTATGCTCCTGGAAGAAAACATATTGCATTACTCCAAATGACTCCGTCATGCTCCAAACTGATTCAACCTCATGTCTGATCTTAAGTTTCAGATCCTGCACTTATTTCTGATAGAAAAGAGAGGGTGAGACTCCAACACTTGCTCTTCACTCCTCTCTCCTAACTTTCCACTTGATCCTGACACCAGTGACACCAGTAAGTCACCTACCAGCGCTGCCCAGTGCTGCCCAGCCTGAGGAAAAGCAGGAGAGGACAAGGACTTGAGCAGATCCAATGATACCCCAGGCACGGAAAAACCTGAGTTCTAGATAAATGTTATTATGATCAGTCTTCAGCTCAGAGCACTCACCATAATTAACTAGCCACTATGCACTGTCACAGTATCAACAAAAGGTGCATTTTCTTTTTGCTCATTTTTAACTCTCTTGTCCCTTTCCCCTAATAAAGGGTAGAAAATATTATCTCAATTCACAAATCTAAAATGAATTTACCTTTTCCTTCCTACTTAGAAGAGTCATTTGACAAAGTGAGAATCTTGCACTGATCTCTTCTCACAAAGGGTCATGAACAATATATTCTTTGTAGCCATTCTTTTTCAATTTCATGGTCATTCACCTGGTTCTGATTTTCCTCTTCTGTTTATCTAGTCATTATGCTCTCAGCATGTCTGACACATGTTTAGGAAAGGCATGGGTCTCCATAGTGTAAACTCTTGTGGAATGCCATGAATCCCATGCACATCTTGGGTTCTCAGACTTGCAGCAGTCCACCAACATGTATCTTACAGGGATGTGGGCCAATGTGGACCTTTGTTTAATACAACTTTCCTATAAAGTCACTCTAACCCCTACAAAGGGGCAATTTAAGGTTGCATCTGACCTCCATATAGGTGTAAAGGAGCTCTTTGAAATGGGATGTACCAAGAAATCTCTATACATCTTAAGCCAAAGGCTGAACAAAGATAAGGGACTAGATAATTATTTAGCCCATGAGATGTACCATCCTCGAGCTCCTGAAAAGTACTGTTACTACTTCAGGCCAGATGTTTTCATAATGGATCAAGGATGTTTTGATGTTATCAAAGACCCAGCCCAGAATACCTTGAAGTAACTTGCCTGCCAGGAGGCAGCGCATGTCCACCTCTCTGCAAACAAGGTTTCCTGGGGTATATAAAGGCATAGAAAACAGCACGCGCAGCTTTTGAAAACAGAACAATGAGACTACATGAGGTCATAGTACTAATTTCACTGTACTAATTTCTCTGGCACTAAAAGGAAAGAGTAATGCCAACTAAGCCACCATGATGACTTTTTACAGGACCCACTCATTACAAAGTAGTTCTTCCTCAGGCAACAGACACCCAAAATGGGACAGCAAAACCTCCAGGATTCATGAAGATCAAGAGACAGTTACTTTCCCCAAGTAGAGAAAAGAATGAAAGCCATACCTCCAAACAGAGACATAAATGATAATCAACAGCAAAAGTGTCAGCGAAGATACTCCACAGCCTACAATTAACGTGACAGAAGGGACCAGCACCTTTTCCATGTTCTGAAAAAAAAAGAAAGGAAGACATTAAATAAAAAGATGCTCAGCAAATGCTACCAGCTCAATTTCATGGCAAGAACTTTCCTCCTAATTGTCTGACTGTACATCAACTCACTTGACCTTCACATCACACTACACATGCAAATAAAGAGGAGAGAGGCCCATGAGTTACTTCAGGTTGACCCTGTCTTTCTTTGGACTTCATTCTGCTCCCGCACAAACCAGTGTTAAGTTTGGGGTTAAAAACTTGATATTCACAGTGAGGTGTGTAAAAGGCACAGGTTGCAAGAGGAGATCAGACCCTTCACATCCAGCGTGGAACTTCAAAGATAATTAATGAGGAAACAGCAGAAAGCTCTGCCTACACTAGAACGATTACAAATGAGCTCTTCTGGGAATGGCTGCTGCTGAAGCTTGGAGGATGAAAAGAAGGTGAAAATCTTCCACCGACTACAAACATCCATCTGGCAAGGGAGGAGCTGAAGCAAGCAAAAGAAAAATAAGATGTATATACCCCCCAGGGAGCAGCATCTAGTCATACCATACATCACTTCACCACTCTTATGCTACTTGACAAGGCATTGCTTCATATGCAGGGATTCTTATGGAAAATGCTGGCATGCTATGGTTCTCTTTTGCTGTTTCAACGCAAGAGATCCAACACTCTCCACACTTTGCAACACTGAGAATAAACACACTCCTAATCTAGTTCTCTGCATTCCCTGGGACTAACTCCGTAACCAGCTAGTATCTGACAAACTAACATCACTAAACTCCCCCTGTTCTTAGAGTTTCTTTCCCACTTGTTTTCCTCTGCTGCAGGCTTTTTATTCAGCATGTTTCTCCTTTCCACGTCAGTGATCTCTGCTGGTGGGAGGACAGAGAAGCAGAGACCCCACTATGCAGCAGAGTCACCAGAGCCCCTCTATTTAAAGGGATTAAGCAGCACGCAAAGGTGTGGGAGCACAGTCAAGGTTGTCATTAGATTGGCGCAGTACCAACACCTATTGCTGCAGCTATGGAGGTGAGACGGTTTCTGACATACCAAGGGCTTAGGGTAGGAAAAAAAAAAAAAAAAAAAAAAAAAAAGAAATAATCAAAAAAGAAAAAATCAATTACGCATGAATTTGGGAATGGAACAGGCAGTCCTCTGAGGACTTGTCCAGACTATTTTGTTGGCAGGCATGAGGCTGCTCAACCTGAACCTCCAATCAGCAGGACATCATGAAGCAGAGGTTACTGCAGCTCTGTTCCAGGCTACTGAGCCTTCTGCAAAGCAAAATATATTAGGCAAGGCTCGGTGCTGTGCTTATATGGAGTCTGGCCAACTTAACACATGGGCAAAGCAAATATATCCGTCGACTGAAGTTGTACAGTTAGATTTACTCCACAGTGCCCATTGTGAAGAAGACATGAACCTTCCCAACATGCTGTTATCTGAGTTGAACTATCCTGGCAGTTTAGAGGACTTGGAAAGATCTTCCTTACTTGCATATTTAAACCAAGAGCACCTCTCACATTTTGAATCCCAAGGGGTGAATTAAAAAGGAACAAAACTTTCACCATAATGCTGCCGTGAACCCCACAGGGGCTATTGGGAAGGCTGGCACAAGAGCGTAAGGGATCTAAGACAAAATGTAGCAATGAATTCAAAGGCTTGAATACCCAACTGGCTTTGTACATCCAAAGGAGTACAGGCAGCTTGTGGGATTTTAACTCAGAGCTGACTGGATACAGATTAGATGCAGACTGGAAGCCAAACTGAACTGCAGTGTGATGCTAACTCTGCAATGTTTCCTCCCTGCTCATCCAATTAACTCTGGCATGTCCGTATCTTAACATGACTGTACAGCTTCATCGAGTTTCCCTCATGAAATAGGAGGCTTGGGATTCTCTGAATCTAACAGCATGCATCCTATGTGAATCCATACATACCAACGTTCTGGATGATGAACCTAATTCAGATTGCTGAAACTGTGGGACTGGATTTCAAGCAGTGACTCAGTCCTTTGAACTATGAGCAATTGTGTATAAACACGGAACAACATGGCAATGAGCCTCATCAATCCATCCATCAAGGTTCTGTTCTGCATCTTCCCCCACCTTCCTGAAATACTTGCAGAAAAGGCTTCAGTTCACACATTGATTCTTCCTCTTAACCTCTATGAAGACTTGGATCACTGAGAATTTTAACACCA
Source organism: Coturnix japonica (assembly GCF_054131305.1). NCBI lineage: Eukaryota > Metazoa > Chordata > Aves > Galliformes > Phasianidae > Coturnix > Coturnix japonica. Next base: position 1,473,878 of record NC_140664.1, read on the forward strand.
ACTCACGTGATTCTATTCACACCGTGAGAATTTACTCCTGCCAAATACTTGTGGAAGGTTAGAAGCTGTTTTGGGGGGAAGTAGGTAAACACAAAGTAAGAAATTTCAATGAAAATATTAACATTTCAGATTGTCTCTCATTAAAAAAAAAAAAAAAAGTTGGAATTGGACACGTTCCATATGCTCTGAATGCTTAAATATCGTTTCCTACTCATTATAAATTTATATGTGGAGGGGAATCTTCTTCTGCGAACAGAAGTTCCTGGTTTAGTTAGGATATGGAAAAGAGATGCAATCTCTGGCAAAATTATATCTTCTCCCTTTGCCATCTCTGCTTTGATGCTCCCCGCAGAACCCAGATTACCCAGCCTCAGAAACAAATGGTTGTGATAAACTGGGGAGCACAAGCTCCTCAGAAATGGCCTGGTTTGTGTTCTCTCACTCCAGTCTCACTCTCAACCCTCTTTTCTCTCCACGCTGCTCGCTTCCGGCAATATGAGTTCACATCACACAAACGGTGGCCTGGGATGAGCATCGATTGTGACATTTGATTTAAGTAGGTCTTGTTTTGCTGACTTTTTCATGGGTAACTGGATTAAAGTCGGGGAGGAACTCCATTAAAGCAAAAATAAATAAATAAATCAAGACATGCAACTCATGCCATCTGAGAGCGACATGAGAAACTGAGTCTGGATTTGAATGGATGAGTAGAGTTTCAGCCAGCATTCAGAACACAATAACCTAAATTCCCCTCACTTCCACATCCTCTCTGACCCCTTCATCCATCCAGTTCTGTTGGTATTTTGAGAAGGATAACTATAAAAAACGCTGGCTGTAGTAAGAGCAAAAGGAAACTTCCTTGGGAATAAGACATCCTAAAGGCTTAGGCCTATATAGCATAGGATTTTGCTTTCTTTTTTCATTTTTAAGATTTCTCTGTCCTCTTCGTCTTCCTTTCCACCTCCTACACTTCTTCCCTTTGGCAAGCGAAGCATCATTTGTTTTATTTCTTCTGATTAATTAAACCCCCTGACAGAAGGTGGTTGGATGTTGTGGGATCTGAGGCTGGCAAGGAAAATTTCCTTGGAGGAAGAAGAAAGATTGGTTTAAAAAGAAATAGTAATACCAACAGAATGACATCGAGGTGGTCTTAAAGTGAGAGACAAAGTATTACAAGAGTTTCCCAGCATCACAGCTGAGGAACAAAGTCATTGCTTGCAAGGGACATCAGGGGGTTCACTTGCTGGGACAGAAGATGGTCCCAAATGGCCCAGCCCTACCTCTTTCACCTCCCCATGTCTGCTGATGCATAGCATTTGGAAGCATCTCAAAATGCAGATGAGACTGTTCTCCTGTGGAACTGGAAAATAAACCTTTGCCTGGGCTGAGTAGGAACAGAGTCTCAAGTCCCAGGACTCTGTCAGCAAACATGACAAAGGAGGAGAAAAGCAATCAATGACATCAGCTAGGATGGAAATAACGAGTGCTACTGCCTGGGGCTGTTTGCTGTCCTGCCACTGCATCACTCTGCCTAACAGGGCAGAAGGACACTCCTTCTTCACAATTTTGCTTTGTTTCCTTCTTCTCTTCTATTTCCTCCTCTTCCTTTCTCACTCCCTTTATTTCCCCTCTACTTTTTTCTTCCTTTCTCCCTTAATATGACCATTTTTCCGTGACTACTTTCCTGCCTTTTCTCTTTTCACTCTTAATGCTTCTCTCTGGCTCTCCTCCCTCTGCATTCTCTACATGTCTTTCTCTCCCCTTAGTTCCTGCACAGCACTGTGAAAAGTGACTGCATTTGAGCTGTGCTTGTTCCATTACCCTGCTCTGGCTCCAGGGTCAAACAGGCTCCAATTAGAACAAAGTAAAAAACAGTATTCCTTAATGCCACGCAGTTTGCCTGAGACCTTACAAGCAAGCTGTTCTTTTTTCTTTCCCCATCTTTGATACAAAGAAAGGCTGAACAAACTCTCTATAGGTATGACAGCCTACTAATAAAGTCACTGATTAAATCATTTATTTTTCTCCCAGTTTAAATGCAGACATTTGGAACTGAAGGCGCTACGCTTTGTTTTTATGAATGCGTTTGCAATTCAGAATGGTTGCCTTGAGCCTGACTTCTAGCATATTTGAAATTAAAGATTCATGAAAATAGAGAACTGCAGAAGTACTGGTTGCAAGGGACATCTGGAGGATTCTAACACAACCTGTGGCTTGGAACAAGACTATCACCAACCTTAGGTAAGGCAGGTCATGGCAATGTATAGGTGAGTCTTAAAGACTCCATACGCTTCTGGTGACTATTGCAAGACCATATTACTCTCCCTGTGAAAATGTTTTCCTAACATCCCAAATAAATTTTCCAAGCTATGGTTTGTGATTTTTGCCCTGTTATGTCGTCATACACAAGTGAGAGGAAATTATTTTATCATTTTTGCAGCTGTCAATCTAATACCTGTAGGCTGTGGTTATCTTCCTCTCTGTAAGACCAAGTCACGCACCCCCTACCTTTCCTCTCAAGTCGTAAGCAGAGGGGTCATCCTACTCTTCTGAAACAGAAGTAGACCAAATGGACATGCTTTACTCCAAGAACTGTTCAGAAACCATTTTTGTGCCACTAGACAAAAGGGTTTTCACGATTCTCAAGCAGTTTTTAAAGCCACATTCTGTTGGTTTTGTTGCTGGTTGGACAATTCTTTTCAAAGCAAAGAGCTATCAAAGAGTTGTTAAAATTGCTAGGAAATAATGCTTTTACCAGTACTCATGAAAGCTACAGTTTTCTGAACACAGTGGTTTATGTCACTGTTGTAAGAAAACAACCTAAGAGGAATGAATGAATGGTGGATGTGTTTGACATCCATGAAGAAAATACTGAAAATATTTTTATGCCTATATACTTGGTTAGATTCTGGGTTTCTCATTCAGGGTCAGGCTTTTTGTGTTACCTTGGTGTCATACAGGTAGCAAAGACAGGCGTAAATTTGTGATCAAGATTTGAACGTGGTGGATCTACATCTCCAGCTACCACCCATCAGCCAAGTATTGTTCATTCTCCAACTCTCTGTCCCCAAGGGCAGCAATCCACGTTATTCTTCCAAGGTAATATGCAGTATCTCCATCTTGAGCTTTCATTTGAATAAGAACAAGGCTCTGGATACAGTTCAGCTCATAATGCTGTTGTATCCACCTTTGAGGATTCTTCAGAACCAAATGGAGCAAAGCATTACCCTTGCCTGTTCATACCCCAGCCCATAGCACAAGAAGGTGCTGTTCATATGCCACACTGCTCATACAGTGCTCAATGAAAGTAGCATGGGCACCCAGCTATCCAATTGCAGGGGTCCATGCCAGCTGATGAGGCCCATGGTGAAATTACAGATATAGGAGGCTCTGTTTTCATCTCCAGGATGAGATGAAAACATGAGATGAAAACAGAAGTACTTCTTGCACTGGTCACTGTGGATCTTCTCTGTCCCACAGACATTTCAGCTTGTGTTACCAGAGGAGAAATTTCCACTTGTGTCATACACACTAATACAAATTCTTCTAGGGATGGGAGAGAGGAAGAGCAGGACCCCAAAATACAGGCAGTATGGAAGGATTTAGTGAAGGCAAGACTGGGATCACACTGAAAGGAGATTTTTGGTGGGTCAGAATTATCAGCAGCTCTACAGCGTTCACTTAATTCAGAGCAGAGGAGCACTGAGAAGGCACCAAAGTATCTTCCAACCTCTGAGGAGAGCTTTGAGATCCCTGCAGGAAAATCCCTCAGTGGTGTCATTAACAAATAATTTCCTTGCAACTTCTTTTCCAACATTTTCCCCAGCTCAGCCCATGTCATTGTGAGAGAAGTTCAGAGGATTAGTACCTCATTTTGCTCCCTTCGTATCGTAACTACCATCTTCTCATGTCAAAGCTAATAGGTGCCCATTATTGGGAATGTATTTGTGGAACGGAGGGCTCCTTTTATGTAATTTGGCCAGCCTCAGAGGCAATTTTGTGTAATTGCAGTACACAAAAATCACCCAGAGAGATACCTTAACGCGTTACTATTTATTAACAACTGCTAGCTCTTCACTCAGTACTGAGTCTGCTCTCAAGATACAACATGGCAATCTGCATTTGGTAAACAGCCTTGACAAAGCTCTCAGGGCAGAGGAGTGGTCACATAACCGCTCGTTAATAGGAACTGTCAGGATAATTTCCATCAGTCTTGTGGAGAATTACGGGAGTTAACAGCGCGCATTATCTACCTGCCAGTCATCAGCACAGCAGTCAGCTTGCTGCTGCTGTTTCAACTACCATAATGCATTCCCAAGTCCAGGATGTGAAGTCCTGATATCAAGGAGGGCTGGATTGTGCCTCTATTAATACTAAGGAACTATTCTCCTCCTGCCCAGACAGCTGTTCTTAAGCATTCCTCACTCCTGGAGGCATTCAAGGTCAGGTTGAATGCAGACCTGGGCATCCTGATCTGGTGGTTGGCAATCGTGCCCACAGCAGGGGAGCTGAAATTAGATGATCTTTGAGGTCCCTTCCAACTCAAACCCTTCTATGATTCTGTGACTCTTAGACACAAGGAATATACTCTTTGACATGAGGGTAGTGAGGTGGTGAGGCACTTGAATAGGTGGCCTAGAGAAACTGTGGATGTCCCATCCCTCAAGTGTTCAAGGCCAGGTTGTGTGGTTCTTGAGCAGCAAAAGCTAGTGAGATGCCCAGGTCCATGGCAGGGGAAGGTACTATCTTAGGTCCTTTCCTACCCAAACCATCCTAAATTTCTATGATTTTCACTAAATAGCCCATTACAATTATTTAAAAAACATGGTTTTATTCCTTCACCACCCTTTTCCCACTGCAAAACTATTGAAACCACCACTTAACGAGCCTCTGCTGAATCTCAGCACCCCTCTGAAAGCCACAGACTGGGAACCAGCATGCTGAGCTTGGGGATGACCAGCAAAGAGCATGGGGTCTATTCCCAGCTTGTGCTCAGGTCAACTGTATATGCATAGCTCCATTATATAGGCCAATCTTTTCAACGTCCACTCAAACGATCTGCTTCAGACTGAAAACACAGCCCTTAACTTCTCAGGGGCTTATTTTAAACCCTGTAAATGGAAGAGAATAATAGCACACTCCCTCTCTCTTCCAGAGCTTAATTCAGCTTGGATTTTTGATATGTGTAAATGCCTTCGGGGGTTCCTGGAGCTACATCAGGACAAGCAAATACAAGCATCTCTCTCTCTGCTGTGCAATATTAACACGGGGAGGTATGAAGAAGAGAGAGGAGAGTGTTTTTTGTTTAACTGTTTGTTAACTAGCCAGAGTACCTGTTTTTTAAATCTTTGTTTTTATGCATACAGTAAGACTCGTTCTGTTTCAGCCTTTCCCTTTAAAGCACGTTTTACATGTTGGAAGAGAAAATAGAACCACTTTTCACAAACACATACACATGATAAATGCTGGTAATAATCAAACACCTTTATGGGCATGCTCTCTTCTGAGAGGAGGCAGAGGCAGATAGAACTTCATTCAGAGTATGCAATAGTATCATCAAATGCACTGCAGTAAGCAGCAAAACCCTATCATCTTGTTATATCTGTAATTGAAAATAAGATGGTCCAGGATGCATCTGGCCCATGTTACCTTGGAACAAAGTGATATGGCATAGTTAATGCTCATACAGGCTCAAGGTTCTAAGCAGGAGGGCCTTATCCATACTACCTTGTGGAATGTCCACAGACCACTGCATTCTTGGACCATCTGTGGGCATTGCTGGAACAAGCCAAGAAACAGTAATAACAATTACGCAGCGGAGGCAATTAAAGGGCAGTGATAGAGCCTTTGTTCTGTACTTTGATACTATTAATACTACCATTATTACTAGTATTATTTTAGATTATGGACACATGATCACTGTCGAAAGATATTAAAAATGAGCCTCCTACACTGCTTCTCTGTAGTCTGGATTGTTCCTCCTCTGTACTACACAGAGGACAGTCAGTTCAAAGTCGATAAATGATTTACAATGCCTATCCATGCATTGCTCATCTCGTTCTGCTTCCACTACTGTGTCCTCAGCTCGACTAACTTCATAGCAGTAGAGTGCAGCCCCTTGCAGGGAAATGTGTAAGATTTACACATGTTAAACAAAAAAAGAAAAAAAAAAAAGAGAGAAAGAGAAAAAAAAAATAATACTATGGCAGACTAGAAATTGAAAATGAGGGGGGAATCCAGACTGTGTTTATCCTGTTTTAAGCCGTATTTTGGTTCCATGCCAGGTGACAGCATTTCACCAAATTATTCCATAACAACCCGCTGTTTGTTTTACTGCATCAGTGTCGTGCTGGTGAGTAATGCCAGACCGGCAGTTTTCCCTACAGATCAGGCAATACTTTTCCTCCCTAACTTGGCCCTGGAGAGAAAAACATCAGGGGAATATCTGATAGCAGGCAGAAACAAGGAATCTAGAAGATCTAAGGGAGTGGCATGGATCTGCATTTGGGGAGGTCAGGTTGGGTATTAGCAAAAGATTCTTCACAGAGAGGGTGGTGGGCATGGAACGGGCTCCCCAGGGTGGTGATCAAAGCCTCACGATGCCAGAACTCAAATAGCATTTAGACAATGCGCTTGAACATAAGAGTTTGGGTGGTCCTGTGTAGAGGCAGGACTTGAATTCAATGATCCCTGTGTGTCCTTTACCAACTTATGAGTCTGTGTTTCTACAATAAGACTTCTGCCAGGTATGGTCCTATAGAGAACAAACTCCTGCCATCCTCTTGCCCACTATTGCCCATTAAAAGCCAATTTTTAAGGAAAAGCTTCATCCAAATCACGAGGCATAAGCACTCCTGCAAAGACTTCACAAGACAACCCTAAAACAACTTAATTAATTCCCTTTAATTGTTGCTTGTAGTTGTGATTCCTCTCCTGCAAGGACTAGGGAGGAGCTTCTCACTTCTCACTGCTCAAGCACTGGAGATGTCTGCACTGATAATGGTTCCTGATTCAAACTAAGGTTGAACCAAAAATCTTTTAGTCAAAGATTTTCCCGGAGATATTCAAGGTCAGGCTGGATGGGGCTCTGAGTGACTTGGTCTATATGTAGGTGTCCCTGTTCTTTGCAGGGGAGTTGGACTAGATAGACTTCAGAGGTTCCTTCCAACTCAAACGATTCTATGATTCCACATTTCCAAGCCATTATCAGTCCTCCAAGTCTTTTGGGAGTATGTTGACTGGAATTTGCCTCTGGCTGGTAGGGCAGGTAGCTAAGCAGTATTTTGGTTCAACCTACAGACTTAGTTTCAAAGAACCATTATCACACACAACATCATGATGACTTTCTGTTTAGACAGCCTTAACTTTCAGGAGTTTTCAAGCTCACATATTCATAATTAAGAATCTGACAGCGGCTTTCCATGCATATTGACCATTTTCACATAAAGACTGCCTTTACTATCAAAATATTGCCAATAAATTTGTCCGTACGGCTATCCATAGAGAGGAACAGTAATCAGGCACAAACGTTTTGGAAATAGATTCAATTCTGGTTTAAATGAGTAGCCATCTGTTGCAAAAATAAATAAATAAATAAATAAAATAATGACTTAACATCCACATCTCATTGCATGGCAGTTCAAGGGCAACCTAAGCCTTTAGGCAGAACACAACAGGAATCAGTGGTGAAGGAGCTCGTCAGAACTACCTAAAAAAGGCTTTTCCAGGCAAAAGCACAGTGGAGCACAATAGAGACAGGTGCAAAATGCTTGACAGTTCAACCATCTCCCACTTCAAACACAACCTGCTTAGTCCTTAACGGGCTTTGAAAAGGAAAATAATCCCATTTAGCACTAATGCGCTGACTCCCACCCCTAATGAGCCAATGAAACCAGCCTCCATCACCCACTCCTTACCATTTTCAAACAAGTACCTTTGTGCTGTCTCCCACATTACACTCTGCAGTGGGAGAAGCTCTTCCCCTCCCACTCAAAAAGCCCACCTAGAAAGCTATCCGGTGCTCTTTCTTTAAGCCTCCTCTATATAAGCCAAGTTGGTGCAATGCATATGATGGCAGACGTGCCAAGTCTTGCTGCTATAACTAAAGCCATCGTACTGTTTACATGTGCCCCCACGCCTGCCTGCATCCATGTGTTGCTTTTTCTCCTGCATTTCAGCTGGAAGCTATTTTGGACCAGGTTTTGCTCTCCCGGCCCATTCAGCACTGAGCAGATTGCTCAGTCATGCAAATCATGCTTTGTAACTAAGCCTCCTAAGCGACTTGGTGGTCCAAATCACATGTGATAAATGTATACTAACAGTGGAACAAGAGTTACAGGTGGATACAATCAGCTGGCAAGCTGGATGTACTCTGTCCAATTTCGGATGCGCTCTGTGATTTTCCCAAATACATGCCCTAACCCACCATCCCAAATGCATGCTGTAACTCACCCAACCCATTTCTCCACACTCCAGCAATGTGTCACACCTCAGCAAGCAGCAGACAAAGAGACCTGATTTACAGGCAAAAGGGCAGGGAAAAGACCTAACAAGCTCATCTCACCTATTCACTTGCCCCAAAGCCATACAAACCACTCCCAGCTCATCTCTCCTGATGGAGGCTTGCCTATTCTCCACACCCAGGAGGTTTTCCCTTGAGCCTAAATTAAACCTTTCTCACTGCAATTCAAGTCCAATCCTCAGCAGACACAGAAAGCAGATTACTCCCTTTCCTCAGCTCCTTTCTATCCATTTGAAGGCTATTATCCTCTTACCCCTCGGCATTTTCACCTTGAGAAAACAACACAAACCCTCTCACAGAACTCACCCCTGCTCGTTGCCATTGGTGCGGAGGGTACAGTGACAGGTGTGGATGACACATTGTCCCTTCTCACATACACAGGCACATACAATCACTCCCACACTCGTACACTGTACCAGTCCTGAGCACAGAGCATCGCATAGAGACACTGCTTACCCCACTTTGCCCACAATTCTGGCCCTAGATCGTTCAAATCATTGCAGGCTGAGACTGAGAGCTGCTTTTTGAACCCTTAGCAAAGGGGAAAGTGGGAATGGGGAAAACTCGGGTGTCCTGACTTAAATCTACATCTCTTTTAATGGAGCAGTAAGCCATGGCTGGGTAATAGGGCAGCTGTCATGCTTGCTAAGCTGCCTTCGTGGCAACAAGCCATTAACCACTGAAGGTTCAAAATGAGCACCAAACCCCTCGGGAGCACCTGGACAAGCAGTGCCCCAGATGCAGACAGGGAGATTTTAATTTCAGCTGAAGCCAAGGGACTAACCTCAGCTATGCTGTGCTCCTGGGGTCACCTGGTTAATGCCAGTGCTCTTCTCAGCTGAACACTGAAGGGTGAATTAGGCTCGGTATTACTCACGCTGAAGCAGTGAATCCCACAGTGTTTTAAGCTCACAGCCACTTGATCATGCTCCTCTCTCCCACGTCCCCTTCAGATGAAGAGACAGAGGGTGATGCAGCATTTGCCTGCAGAAGAGTCGCTGCCAGGGCTGTGCGGAGCTCTCTGGCTTTGGAGAGCTGCAGCAATCCCACCTCCTGGAATTTCCAGCAAAAGCCCCGAGCGAATCCACAAGCGTGGAGTAAAAAAAAAAACAACTCAGCAGTCAAAAGCTGTCAGATGTTAATATTGACTGAACTGCTCGTTGGATAGACAGACAGCCGAATCCGCAGACAGCTGAAGGAGGTGGGATGTGGGGATGACTGCTTAATATGCTGAGCCAAATCCTCCTATTATTACTTTGTGTGCTACCTGCCTTCTTTTAATATATTCCGCTGTTGTCTCTCCTAGAAGCTCAGCACTGAGAGGGATTTCCTACAGCCTTTGTCTCTGTCGCTTTACTCGCATTTGTTCACACACTGACCACTTATTTGTGGATTCCTCAGTTATATGTGTACAGCACATAGTAATCTCCATCCATATCTCCCACCAAAAGAGCAAAGCCAGCATTACTCTGCATCCTGGCACCTGCAGCAGCGTACAGGATCTATCAATATTCCTCTTTCTCTCAAAGCCCATCAAAAATCATTGACTCCATATCCTCTCCAAACTCAATGAGGGTTTGCCCAAATTCTTTCTGCAGTGCATGCTGATGGACTTCGAGTCAGCACTGACAAAGCAAACACAGCAAGTGACTTCCAGAAAAGTGATGTTGTGAGATCACAAATCAGCCCTTCTGTTAGGAGGCCACACTTGAAAAATAATTCAGTTCCTGTTGTTACAATGCTGGCTTGGCCATTGGGCCACCAACAGGCATCACACATCCTCTCTATTTTCCTAATTGTATTATGAGAGAGTGGGAGGAGAAAACCCAGCTGGTTCATGCTCCATCCACTCCATGCTAACAACGCTTGGACAAACTCAGGGGGATTGTACCATATTTAGTAAATAGAGCATCCTTGCTGAGCAAGAGAAAGAGCAGCATGGAGCTTATGATTTGCAGAATCACAGCTTGCTCCCAGTGGCTGCCACAGACTGGGGAAGGACCCTGGGTAAACATAGCAGCAATTGCACCATAAGCTTCCCCAGTGTCAGCACAAAGCTCTCCTGGGAGGGATGGTAGTCCCAGCTGGATCTCCCCTTGTCATGTTAGCCTCTCATTATTTCAATATCAGGAAATTTCAGGAAATATTTCCAGTTCAAGGGCTCTGTTAAGAAGAGGCACAATCAGCTGAGACGCTCCACATGCAGCGGGGCAGGGTGACAAGGTGCTAATAGCACAAATGTGTGATTTGGACCTCAGAAATCCAAACACTCACAGCGCTGCCCTGGCACAGCTCTTGTTAGCTGAGCAAGCGGAGGTTCCTAATGCTCTGCTGGGGAAATGACAGCACTCGGACTTCTCTATAGCACCCTTCAGGCTCAGGGCACCGTACAAATGAGGATGCATGCAGGCTTGGATGTCACCTGCAAGGGTGCTGCAGCTGGGGAAAGGGAAGCAGAAAGCAATGAAGTGATTAGCCCAAGGTCACGATTTCATCTGCAAGCACAGGGAAAGCTCTCAGTCCTGTGGCTTAACCAATATACACACAGATACACCAACCTACCGAGCTCTTCACTAGACCTACAGTGCATGACAGGAGCGGTTTGACACCTTAGGAACTCAAACCAAGCAAAAGTGAGAACTTTCCCTTCAAATTCTTCAATCAAAGAGTTAACATTGCAGCAGAAGCAGCATTATTCTTAAGGAAACCTTTGAATAACTGTGAATTTGAGAGCTGGTTATTCCGAAGGCACGCAAAAGTCTTTGTTCTTATCCAGACCCCAAATCTCAGGTGATAAACAATGGTAGAATATAAATGTTAAAATATTCATCTCCAAATAAAGTGCTCTGGTCTTATCAAAGTGAAACACTGCCATAATTTTCCATCAAAAGTATCATCAGCCCATTCCGAGCAGCCATTCTGACCCAGCCAAGATGCACACTGTGAGTCTATTCTCTATGCTTCATTATTTCCCCAGGGTAAAAAGGATTTTTTCTCCTCTGCTGCACAGACATCATTGGGATGTTTTCAGTTTTTTTTTTTAAAAAAAAGAAGAGAAAAAGGAAAAGATAAAAAAGTAAATGTTGTGAGTCGAGAGAGGAGCTCTGAACTCGTTGTCCCCTTAGGTAAAAGGTATACCACAAAATGTTCCTTGCCTTTGTGCAAAGTGAAGCTAACAGCATAAAATCCACTTCTTTTTTTTTGTATTGCAACAAGCTGGGACATTGCATGTCACTGCTACGCTTACCATCTCACCAACACATTTCCAAGTGAACTCAGTACTTGAATTTGTACGCTACCAGTTCTCTAAGAGCTCAACTTTAATACTTGGTTGACTCCATAAAGACCAGCCATGGTGGGCAGAAGAGACAACATAAGCCAACTCAGACAAGACAGCCAAAGACTGAAAGGCTGCCCTTGCAAATCCTCAGCCTCCTGCTTTCCTTCCCTCTGTTGATGGGCTGATGGTTGGACTACATAATCTCAGTGGTCTTTTCCAACCTTAATGATTTTATGATTCTCCCCATCTCCACCAAATTGCCAGGAAACATTGTAAAACACCATCACAAGACCCTTCATCAAACTTATCACATCTTGCAAAGGTGTAGATCGAACATATGGCTGTGTAATTTCCTTTTGCCCTTATCACTCTCCCTTCCTTCATCATTAGCACTGCTATTATGTGGGTGTAGCATCAGAGTGCGTCAGTACCATTCCTCTACCAAGCTGGGAACGAGGTAAAACCAAAATGAAAAGACAGAAGCAAAACCTTGTCTTTGTTCTTTAATTTAAGAGCTTTTAGTGTCCAGTGACAGTCAGACAGCAATCCAGCCAAACTAACAAGAAAAAATGCCTCTGTCTAATCGAAATAGTGGGATCCAAGGGAAATCAGACCCAGAGAAAGAGCTGAACTCAAAGTCTAGTTTTGGGCTGGGTATGAACAGCTCCATCATAGTTTAGGGGTGTCTCTTTCCAAAAGTGCTTTCAGAACAAGCCCATAACTCCATCACAAGCAAGGAAAACTGCTTCCTTTCCCTGTCACAAAAGCAACATGCAGGAAAACTTCATCCTTGGCAGCTCTGAATCGGCCGCCTGGGTAGCAACACTCATCCACTACAAACCTTTTCAGGCCCCTTTTCACTGCAAAGAAGCTGTGCCCGTAGCAGGGTTACAAATATTTCAAACTGCCAGGGCCAAAGATTCCAGAAGGGAGATTTACAGCAATAAATAATATTAATGACACAGGCGGACAGAGATTCTTGTCTGGAGAGCTCCAAAGGCACATGAAAAACTGCACTATAAATGTCACCACTGCAGACACCAACACTGACGAGATGCCACCTCTAGGGAAGGCAGGCAGCACGGAATGACACTAGGACAAGAAACCAGGAGGACCAGAGTGAGCAGTGCTCTGTAGCACTGACAAATGCTGGACTTTACTTACATAGGGGGAATTCAGGTCTCAGCTTTCCTCCAAGCACAGCCAAAGAACTCATGAACACATAAGCTGACTCCACTCTGAGAATAACAAATTGTGAAACTGCAACCCAATCAACAACCAGAAGAGCTGGAAAGAGGATGGAGGAAGCAATTTCAGACCCAAACCCCAAAGGATCAGCAGAGAGGTAAGCTGCAGATACAATAAAACATGTGTGAGGGAAGGAAGCTGCATCCTCCTGAAGCCAAGTCCAATCTCAGATGCAAAAATGCCTGTGCTGATGATAAAGGGCTTACATCAATTTGTGATACCCAGATAACTCCAAGATCTGAGGCTACAGTAGTATGAGACCATGTCAAATTGACATTTTTTTCCCCTAGCTGCTTAGTTAATAAACCCCAATCCCTCTGTGAACATAAAGTTAGCCCTGCATTAGAGAAAGTTCTGCTTTAGCCAAGCCACAGACTTCTTTCTCTGTGCTTCCCAGCCCATTTCTATAAGATAGATGAGAGGAGGACCTTCCCTGGTTGCTCAGCTTCACACCTCGGCTCACTTATATGAAGCTTTGCCTTAAAACTATGCCTGCCGCAGAAATCTTGATGCCTCTGATCAAGAAACCCTTCTAGATTTCAGTGGGACTAAGTTGTTTGCAATGACAGCATGGTGTCCTCCTAGCACAGGACAAGGCTCACCCATCCATCACCCCTGTGGTCATCACAGTGTCCAAAGCAAAAAGTTTAAGCAGCTGTAAGCTCAGGGTGAAGTTTGGAGTATTGTAGCTGCAGGATGCAGTGCTGCAAGGGCATGTATGAACTATAGAATCATAGAATGGCTCAGACTGGATGAGACATTAAAGATCACTGAGCTCCAACTCCCTTGCCATGAAGAGTAGTCACCCACCTGCCTGGCCTCGAATGCCACCAGAGATGGGGCATCTACAACTTCTCTAGGCAGACTGTTCCAGTGCCTCACCATCCCCTGCATAAAGAATTTCTTCCTAACATCCAACCTAAATTTCCACCCTTCTAGTTTAATTCTATTCCCTCTTGTTCTCTATCTGCCTACCTGTATAAGTACTCTCTCTCCATAATGCTTATAAGCTCACTTCAAATACTGAAAGACCACGACAAGGTCTCCCCAGGGCCTTCTCTTCCTCAAGCTGAAGTATGGGGCAGAGATCTGTAGGATATAGGTCCCAGCTGGTTCAGTCAAGCACAGCAGGGACACCTTGGTTGCCACCTGGGTACAATTTGGGTGCCACTCCTGTACCAACACGGTTCCTTCCCTTCTGCACTTCGTTTCAGATAGCAGAACAACTTCCCATGGAAGAACACTGTTGTAGGGACATCAAATGCAACCAACTCAAGTTGGATATTAGGAAAGATTTTTTCTCAGCTAAAGTGGCAAGGTATTGGAACAGGCTGCTTGGGGAGGTGGTGGAGTCACCATCCCTGGAGGTTTTCAAGTAATGTATAAATGTGGCACTGAGGAGCATGATTTTGTGGACATGGTGAGGATGGGTTGATGGTTGGATTAGATGACCTTAGTGATCTTTTCCGATCATCACAATTCTGTGATTCTATGAACTCTTTCTAGGTCCTTTCCAAACAGGAACATGCTCCTACCATCAAACCTTCTTCAACCAGAGCACTGCTTTGGAAATAAGAAGCTCAGTGCCTCATTCCAAAGGACCCAAAGAGCAGCTCTACACAGGGCTCAAGAGCCCACTTGGAGTAGCTGGACCTGCACGGGGTCCGGGCAAACACAACCAACACTGTGTCTTTAAAACCACTTCAGTGCAGATGTTGTTTCCATGGTAACTAGTGGACCAAATACATTAGTGTTTCTAATAATAAACCGAACCTTCATCTTGGAAAACGTGATCCCCCCCTCCCCTTTACCAACACCACCCTTCCTTTCTTCCTTTCCCCTCCCCTTTTGCTGAATTAAGCCAACATTTAACAAGCAAGGCATAATTAGTAAATAATTGCCCGGGCCCAGTAACTCCCAGTGCCCAGCAGATGGAGGAGTGTGGAAGGAGAGGAGGGGGAGCTCCTCTCCATCAACTTGGGACAGCATCCAAAAAAAAAAAGGATGAATTATAGGAGGGGGAAAAAAAAAAAGTACAAGGTGGAGGAGATCAGCCCCTTCTGATCACCCCGGCAGTGCCCTGGGTGCCCCTGGAAGCCACTCCATGCTTTGAATCAGGGTGCAGCCACCCTATGAGCATTTCGAGGAATCTCCGTCCGAGCAGCAGCAGCGGAGGCGGCGGCATCGCTGCGCCGACAGCGGATGAAACTTCGCGCACACCCCCCTCCGCAACTCCCCCGTTTTTGTTCTGGTGCAGGGATCACCCCCCTCCTCCTCCTCCTCCTCCTCCCCCCAAAAAAGAGCCCTAAAGAAGAGATGGGAAGATGGGAGACGTGACGGGGATGCAGAGGGGTGAACAAGCCTGAATGTGGGATGGGGATGATGCTCGAAATTAAGACACGTGTGACGATGGAGCTGGGGGGAACCCCCCTCCCAGGCATACACACTTTAGCGGCGTTCCAAAAACACAGCGCTGGAGGAATGAAGAATAGGAAAGAAGGGGACATCAATGCAGCAGCATCCCCAGTCTGTCCTTCCCTCCCTAAGCTGCGGACGGGGAATAAAGGCAGTGGGGTGGGGGTAAAGATGTAGAGCCCCCAGGGATAAAGGTGCTCGCTACCAGCACCACTTGGGCTTGGGTTTGTGCCTTCCCATTTCTTCTATTTTCTCGTCCCCCTGCTCTTTCCCTTCTCCCGCCCAGCAACCCCTCCCTTCTTCATCGTCCCCCCTTTCCGCGGGTGACCGGAGGGACTCACCATGTCGGGGCTGAGCTGGGCTAAGATGGCGAAGGAGGAGAGCTTGTCACAGAGGCATTTAGTCCGGGAGGCGTCGAGCGGGACCGTTCGGCAGCCGCGCCAGGACCAGGCGCCGGGCAGGGAGGCGGAGGCGGAGGCTCTGTTGGATGGAGGCAGGGAGGGAGGGAGGGAGGGAATGGGGCGGCGGAGCAGGGAGAGAAGGAGAGCGGTCGTCAGGGAGGGTGGCGAGCGGGCACGATGCCGTGGGGGGGAGGGGGGAAGCGGTCCCCGCTGCCTCCCTCCCTATAGGATTGAGTGTAACAGTGGTCCCACCCCCAGCTCAGCTCGGGACCTGGCCCTATCCTGGTCCTGACCTTGTTTCTGGACGTGGTCTTGCACCTAGACCCGGTCCTGACTTTGTTGCTAAACTTGGTTCTGATCCTGTTCCTGTTTCTGATCCTGACCCTGATCTTTATTCTGATCTTTAGCCTTATCCTGGTCCAGATCCTGTCTCTCATCCTGATCCTGATCTTAATCCTGATCCGTATACTGGTTTTGATTCTGATCCTTACCCTGGTCCCAGACTTACTCCTAATTGTGGTCCTATCCCTCGTCATGATCCTAGTCCTGACCCTGACCTGGTCCTGGCCCTGGTCTTGACCCCAGCCCTGGTCCTGGTCTGTCCTCAGGTCTCCCACTCCACTCTGACCCCACTGTCACCCCCTCACACACACACACCATGTAAATGCCCCTCTTCACACTCAGGCACTTACCTACCCCTATACCCGTGTTCCTTCTATCTCATATACCCCTCACTAACCCTACAGCTCTGACCCAAAAATCCCATATATATATATATGCAGAACCTTATAACCCTTTCCACACACTCCATATTGAGATCATAGAATCATAAATCTATCCCACTGATTCCACACATGGATAAATAACCCTACAGCTCTGTTCTATGCAGACCACATATGCCTCTCTAAGTTTATAGCCATGTCCTACACAAACCATACACATCTCCCTAATCCTATAGCCTTATACCACATACCCCATACACACATCTCTAACCCTGTAGCCCTATACAATGTCCTACATACACCTCTTTAACCCTACAGCCCTGTACTATGCAACTCACAGACACCTCCCTGCCCCTATATCCTTGTACTACACAACCCACACATATATCCTTGACCCCACAGCCCCATACTACACAACCCATACATATTTCTCTGATCCTATAGCCTTGAACCACATATCCCATATATGTTTGCCTAACCTATACATCATATATACACTTTCCTAACCCTACAGACCTATACTACACATCCCGCGCATACCTCCCTAACCTTATGTCCACATCTTACATAACCCATATGCACCTCCCTAACGCTATGGCTGTGCCCCATATATCCCATACCCGTACATTCCTATCCCCTGTTATCTGACATAGGGTTGCAGAACCCTATAGCCCTGTTCAACACACCATATACATCTCACTGACCCATAATTCCATCTTATCCCCTGCATGCACTCCCTTCACCCCAAGCCTTTCACAGCTCCACACAACCAGGGGGGACTCAAAAGCCTTCCTCCCTGGTTTTAGGAAAGGGGTTTGGGATATCTTCACAGTGTTTTCAGCAGACTAGGGGTGAGGAGAGATGGAAAGACACTTAAGGGATAATACCCCTGCTTTGTAACAGCATCCTTCAACAAGGAGGCAGAGCAAAAGGGCCATATGCCTTCATTGGAAGAGCATGGGTGTAAGATGTCCTCCCTCCACATCTGACTATCTCCAGAGGAGGGGAACTCAGTAAGAACGCTAGCAGCAAGCCGAAGGCAGCTCCAGATGGAGCCAAGCTGCTCAGCTGCCTTAGGTGTATCACAGATGGCCTGAACTTCGTGATGCTGACTCCAGCAGACCTGGCGTGAGTTGCTGAGTTTTTTGTTTTTCTTTTCCCCCAAAACTCATCTCCATGCACACACCGACCCATTCGTCTCCCAACGAGAGAAAATACCCACCCAATCCCATCAAGAAGAAGGCTGAAAGCAAAGAGAGGCTGGCTACGAGCAGGGTAACAGAGCATCAGTGCACAGTGATGATGATTTTGTTGTGTGTATCTACTTGGATCCAATTTAACACCTAACACTGTGCCTGAATTATCATCTTTTTGAACTAAAGTGAAAAAAAAAAAGGGGGGGGGGAGTGGGGGTCGGGGGGAAGCCATACTACTTTTGCTTGTAGGAGTTATCCTTGGTAAGACAAGAGGTAATGGCATTAAGTTGCACCAGGAAAGGTTCAAGCTGGATATTAGGAAAAGTTTCTTCTCAGATGGAGTGTCCAGGCATTGGAACAGGTTCCCCAGAGAGGTGGTGGAGTCCTCATCCCTGAAGGTGTTCAAAATAGGTGGATATTTGATGCCAAGGGACATGGTTTAGTGGGCATGGTGGTGATGGGTTGATGGTTGGACTAAATGATCTTAGTAGTCTTTCCAATCTTAGTGATTCTATGATTCTAGCAATAACATACAGTTGAAACAGTTTTCCTTCCACCTGTGCAATCTTTTCTAAATGCCTGAATTCTATCACTTGTCCATCCAGCTGATGGGATCTGTCTTTCCTGGATAGTCAGCTCCACCCTGTGCCAATTTACACTGTGTCTTGGGGTTTGTCAGGATCAAATATTAACTTTTGATTTCTTCCGTGCATCTTCTGACCACATACCAAGTCATTCCCTCTCCTTCTTATAAGCTCCCTTCAAATACTGGAAGGCCTTTGTGCCTTATCCCTGGAGCCTTCCAGGCTAAACAAGCCCAACTTACTCAACCTGTCTTCGTAGGAGAGGTGCTCCAGTCCTCTGAGCATCTTTGTGGGTTTCCTCTGGACCCTCTCCAACAGCTCTCCATCGCTTCACCTACTCCCTTGGAAGGGACTGGCTGATCCTAGGCTGATCTCACAGGGAATATAACTTCTGCATTCTCCTCCATATGCATCACTTTTATTTCCAAGAACTGTGCTAACCAGTTGTTCTGTTTATTCACTGTCACCAAGAAAAGTGCTTTATTTATGACGTGTAAAACTAATGACAAATGCTGAGGCTTTATCAAGCAGTTATGTACCCTCATATGAAGTATTAATTTAGCTTGACAAAATCTGTTTTCCATAAGTTGATTGCTACTAATGCCTCTGCTTTAAGGAGTATGGTATTATTCAATTATAATCATGGAGTTACCCGCAATCCCCCCATTTTTGGATGCTCTATCAGATGGTGAGTTATTGTGCCTAAGACAGATGTGAGGCTGATGGCTCTGGAACAAAGACATAGGGTTCTCTCCATACTTAGGGAACTTCTAATCTTAGTGAAGAACAATGATCTCCAATTAGACTTACCCTGTTCTTTTAAAACTCTTGCATGCAAAATTACTCAGTCTTGTATCTCTTAAAAATGTCTTCCTTTATTAGATGATGTATGGCATTGTTTCTAGCAGCTGGTGTAATGAAAAGTATTTCATTAGCTTGGGTTGTGGATTAAGTAACTAGGCTCTCTTCCAGTTATAGAATATAGACATTTATTGAAATTTCTGCATTATTATAAATAAATCTGTCATTTTGAACTAGTAGCAGACCATTACCATTAGAATTTATTTTGGTTTAGTATACACTAAATTTTCCTTTTTACTCACTTTAACAATTCTGAACAATAAAATACCTACTTTTTTCCCCCTCTTATCTCCCCAAGGCTTTTAATTTGTACTGCTTGCTATCAATTTGTCCTTTCTCCCTATCCTTACAACAGTTTTTACTTTTCCTCTAAAACAGACTGCTGTTTTTGTAGTTATTGGCTTGTTTCTCTTCGCTCTCTTTTTTTCCCCCCTATTTTGTTTGTTTTGCTTATGTGTGTTTCTTAAAGCTGAGGTGATTTGTTTTCCATTGATGGTTCTTCAAAGGGCTCCTAATTATCTGTAAACTTTTCCATTTAAACAGTCCTCCACGACAGATAGATGCATTTAAAGCTATCATTCTCAAAGCACCGAATATGTGTACATTGACACAAACATACACCCCACGCCCCAAACAACTTGAGACTCTAAAAAGTGTGCATACAATTGCCTTTACATCGCTTTCAATCCCCAAACCCAGATTTGCTCATTTACCAGCTTTCAGAGTAGAGTAGGACAGATCTGGGGCACGCATCAACAAAAGTAACCTCATCCAAAAAGGCAAAGAAAACAAAGCAAAAGTAATCAGAAAGTCTACTAAAATGGGAAACCCCAGGGAAGGTATCAGAAAACAAATAACTCTCCCTAGATGCTGTGCCCAGTCTCACATTCTTGTGGCAGTAAAGCTGACAGCGCAGCAATGAGTGCAGTATTGAAATAAAGTCTGTCCAAAGCCAAAGCCACATTTGGCATGGTCTGATCTTCATTTCTTGATGCCCAGGGAGAGCACACAATGACATCCAGGCCAAGAAAAATATTAAACAACAACGCAACAAAAACAGCCAACAATAAGCAAATGAAAAAGAAATCAACACATACACTAACAGCCCTTTGTTCTTGTAAGATCTGTTCTGATGCCTGCTTATTTATCCCATTGCATTCAAAGAAATCAGTTGGATCAAAGCCATGTAGTTTTCTCACTTTACTATAAATCACATAAATGATGAGTTCTGCGGGACATGCTGAGTCAGAAACTTGGTGTAAATCGTCTCCAAATAAATCCAGCTATACCATTTAATAGAAAATGAATCCAGCCATCATTACTACCTGTGATTATTAATTGATTTTTACCAAAAATCAAGTGCTGGGTGATCCAAAGAGATATTGCATCCATCCACTTGATTTTTGTAATTTTTTTCTCTTCCACTTTGTGAATCTGTCTTATTACCACTTTTCTTAGTCTTGCAGTCCTTTTGATATGAACACCTTCATGCCCATTAGGGATGTAGCTCAGAGATGGGCTGGGGAAACTTATTTGCTGTTAGGAGAACATGCTAGGAGTATCACCATCCTATTTTCACTGTGTACATGCCATGACATGGCAAAAGGAAGGCACAGTCTTCAGAATGCTGATCAACGGGCTTCTTGGACATTGTATCATCACAAGAGCAAAAGGTTACCTAATCTAAAGACCTAGTGAACACTTCACTTATGGCATCCATGCAAGGTGCCACTATTACTGTAATCCTAGTGGGGTGATGATATTATGAACCTTCATCAGCCTAGCTTCTTTATTTTGAAAGAAATTTCTAATCCATATGGGAATAGAAATTCAGGAAAACTCCCATGTAGGAAAGTACTCTTCTCAGAAAGAGGTATAATGCATTGGAACAGTTTGCCCAGAGAAGTGGTGAGTCACCAGCACAGGGGATGATCAAGACATGCGTAAATGTGGCACTGAGAGATAAGGTTTAGTGGGCATGGTGGTGATGGGTTGATGGCTGGAGACAAGATCTTTGTGGTCTTTTCCAACTTTGACAACTCTAAGGCACATATAGTCACCATCAAAATCCTGAAAGTACATTATTTAGTTGCAACTGGAAGGCTTCAAAATCCTGTACTGAAATCACATGCATAATGACAACTGTGTGATTTTGGAGTGTTCCAGTCATAGAATCATAGAATCATTAAGGTTGGAAATGACCACGAGGATCATCTAGTCCAATCATGGCTACCGAATGACTGAGACTGTTCATCAAGATTTGCTATGGTTGGCATATTGAATGCCACCAAGGGGTACTAATGGGATCTCTCCGTAGTCCAGGAAATAATGCCTGAAGGAGTTTTCTTCTTTTGGGATTCAGACAGAGTTCTGTCCAGACAAGAGTGTGTAGGATCAGCTGACAAATATTAGCAAAAGCCTCATAGTTCAAGGCAGATTTCAAATCTTAAGTGGTTTGATCACTGGATTTTGTGCTACAAAGGTTGTTTCACTGGGATCTGTTCAAGGAGATACTATAGCTGCCTGCAAAACACCTTCATTACAATCCTGATTAAAAGCAGGAGGAGAAAACAGGATTGTAATGAACAGGTCGTTAAAGGGAGTTCATGTGTGTGTTTGCATTTGAGAGCCTTTGTGTACAGGTTTCATCTGTAGATCAACACTGAGCCTTTATTTTCTCAGCAAAACCTTTTATTCTGCAGAAAAGTACACAGGGCTTGTAATGGAAAACCCCTACTCATAGCTCAGTAGCAAAGGGAAGGAGAGGGATTTGAGTTATTCACAAATATTGAATCCAGGTACACTAATAAGGAAGCAGAATTATTTCCAGGCAGTCTCAAGAGGAGAGGAAAGAAAGAGGAATTGTACTAAAGGGAAAATGTGGGCAGAATATTAGAGAATGGTATAGTCAGACTGATTACGAGCCAGTCAAAGAGGAACTGTAGAAATCCCCAAACCAGACTGGCGAAAAAAAAAACATCGTAGTGGGAAGGTTAGCAAGAAACCTGATGAGTTTGTTCTGTCTCTTATGTCTATGGTCATATTTACTTCCTGTGTAATTCCAGTGATGTTCTACAAGAAATGTTTCACCATATGTTACAACATGGCTATGAACGTTATTTGAGCACTTGATGGGAAAAAGCAATTAAGCCCCGTCTTGTAGATTTAAAACAGTAGCTAAGCACGTGCTTAAGGACATTCTTAAATAGAATCAATTTTTCTGAATAGGAATTTGCACAAATGAAGAGCCTTCGTTATGGGAAGAGGAATGGAACAGAAAGAAGCTTCAGAAATAGGGGATATATTTAAAACATAAATAATATAAAGGACCTCCAGAGGTTTCTTCCAACCTCAGTGCTACTGTGATTCTCTATTACTTCCTGCCTCACATGGGCTATTTCCCCCCTGATAACCAAGCAGGTCATGCAAGTGCTTGGCATGGATCCAGCTGGCAGATTATTAATTTGGAGAACCAGAGATGAAGTCAAAGCTAATCCTTTTTGTGGGATTCCCAAAAGCAATTTTCATTTCCAGCCAAAAGCTGCCCCAGAGCGCCTTTCAAACACTTTGGCTCTGTACAATAGCTTGGGACAAGAATGTACAATCATTTTGCTGCAGCGACTGTATCTTAGTCATAGTTTCTGCAGGACCTCAGGGCTGGATTACAAAGTGGATGGATTCCAGGAAGAAGGGACATGAAAAGCTTTGTACCTTTTCTTCTTTAAAAGACAAGTAAGATATATATGTCTGTATATACCTCTATACACACACACACATATATATACATATACATGGGCTGCTAAATGAGTTGTAAGAAGTCTCACACCCCATAAGTAAAAGCAGAAATAAATTAAACTTCAAGCAAAACATGGGCTACAACACACAAGTTAGTCCAGTTTTGCTGGAGTAGAACCTACCCTCCTGGAAAAAAACATGTTTCTGAAATTAGAATGCTTTACCCCTTCAGTTATGTCTGTGTAACCGTCCTAAGGACAACACAGCAATCTGTCTGAAAACTGAAGCTCCAACACAATACCTGCTTACCCAGCATTTTCCTGCATTCATTTCAAAGAAATCAAGTGTCCTATTAGAATCATAGAATGGCTTGGGATGGAAGGGAGGAAGGGAAGAAGGGAGGAAGGGAGGGAGGGAGGGAGGAAGGGAGGAAGGGAGGGAGGGAGGAAGGGAGGAAGGGAAGAAGGGAGGAAGGGAGGAAGGAGCACCTAGTTCCACCCATGCTAATGTTGGCATGGTTTCCATCCACTAAATGGGGCACCAGAACCGGAAAGGGAGGGAGGAAGGGAGGGAGAGAAGGAGGGAGAGAAGGAGGGAGGGAGGAAGGCAGGAAGGCAAGGCAGGAAGGCAGGAAGGCAAGGCAGGAAGGCAGGAAGGCAGGAAGGCAGGGAGGCAGGGAGGCAGGGAGGCAGGGAGGCAGGGAGGCAGGCAGGGAGGCAGGGAGGCAGGGAGGCAGGGAGGCAGGGAGGCAAGGAGGCAAGGAGGGAAGGAAGGAAGGAAGGAAGGAAGGAAGGAAGGAAGGAAGGAAGGAAGGAAGGAAGGAAGGAAGGAAGGAAGGAAGGAAGGAAGGAAGGAAGGAAGGAAGGAAGGAAGGAAGGAAGGAAGGAAGGAAGGAAGGAAGGAAGGAAGGAAGGAAGGAAGGAAGGAAGGAAGGAAGGAAGGAAGGAAGGAAGGAAGGAAGGAAGGAGGGAAGGAGGGAAGGAGGGAAGGAGGGAGGGAAGGAGGGAAGGAGGGAAGGAGGGAAGGAGGGAAGGAGGGAAGGAGGGAAGGAGGGAAGGAGGGAAGGAGGGAAGGAGGGAAGGAGGGAAGGAGGGAAGGAGGGAAGGAAGGAAGGAAGGAAGGAAGGAAGGAAGGAAGGAAGGAAGGAAGGAAGGAAGGAAGGAAGGAAGGAAGGAAGGAAGGAAGGAAGGAAGGAAGGAAGGAAGGAAGGAAGGAAGGAAGGAAGGAAGGAAGGAAGGAAGGAAGGAAGGAAGGAAGGAAGGAAGGAAGGAAGGAAGGAAGGAAGGAAGGAAGGAAGGAAGGAAGGAAGGAAGGAAGGAAGGAAGGAAGGAAGGAAGGAAGGAAGGAAGGAAGGAAGGAAGGAAGGAACTACTATTGATCCAGTTGCTTGATATAAGGAAAATTAAACCAGAGTAGAAATATTAATTTATTTTTTTCCAAAGGCCCTTAACTCCAGGTGGTTTCAGCTGATTTACTTCAGAATTGACACAAGCAAAATGAAGAGAGCAACGATTTAAGAAAGGATTTAGGACCTACGGGAGACAAGCAATCTTTGAGATTTTCTTCAGGTCCTTTTCTTTTTATTGGAGAGGGAGGGAGGGACAGGAAGAGAAATTTGCAAGGAGGTTAAAAGCAAGGCCTTCTCCCAGCTGTGAATTCATAATCACGGCTAACTGAATTGGAACATTTTGCAGGGGATAGGGTTACTTACTATCTACAAATTAGCCACAGAAAAAAAATGAAACAGTCCATATGCGGCATCCAGTCTGAAACCTTAATTAACATAAACAATGTTAAAACGCACAAAGAAATACATATTATCATTGAAATAAAGCATATGGCTGGCTAAATAGCCGAAAGATTATCTGGAGATAATCTTTTCAGGCACCATAAATACAGCTGATGCTGAGCTGTAATGACTCTCATCAGAAGGCCACACCATCCCACTGGAGAGGAAGCTCTGCACTTCCCAACATCAGTCGCCTCCTGGGCTTTGGACTGCCATTTAAAATCCAGAGCATGTGGCTGATAATTAATGAACACTCTCTCCCTTCACATTCCTGCTCCACAGCTCCAGAAGGACTGAAAGGCAGACATCACGTTTCACAGTTGAAATGTGTATCATGAACAGCTAAAAGGGGGCTATAAGAAAGAAGGATTCTGACTCTTTCATAGGATCTGTTGTGATACGACAAGGGGAAATGGTTTCGAACTAAAAGAAGGGAGATTTAGATTGGACATAAGGAAGACATTTTTTATAATAAGAGTGGTAAGGCATAGAATAGGTTGCCCAGAGGTGGTGGATGCACCCATCCCTGAGACATTTAGTGTCAGGCTGGATGAAGACTAGGTGACCTCTGAAAGTCTCTTCTAACTCAAATGATTCTTTGATTCTATGATTTTTTTTTGCAAAGACCCTTCTCTGTAGACGTGGATGGGTAGGATGGGAGAGGGGAACTTAAACACTGAGTCCACTCCCTGTCATTACGTGGGGTTGGAGCTTGATGATCCTTGAGGTCCCTTCCAACCTAAGCTCTTCTATGATTCTATGATTACTACCTGAATCATTCCTGATGTAACTTCAGTTCATCAAGGTCAATACCGTGGACTACAATAAAGAGGAAATGAAGAAACCAAGTACACTGCCAGTGTCTTTGTTCTTTAAACAAAAGTGAAAATCCCTGTCAGGTGCCACAGTATTCATGTTGCCGAGTTCAATAAGCTCCTGCTGATCAAACCCGAGGAAGTATTCATTCCTGACCCCAGTTCAAGAGATTGCTTAGTAAACAGCACATCAGATCCCTTCCACTGTATCACAGGAAAACTCACATTAGGAATGTGGCTTGAAGTATCATGAGGGTGTTTTTAATGTAGCATATTTGAAATCTTTTGGTCTTGTGGATTTTCTCCTTTAAAAGGATGACATTTTCCAACTCCTCTACAGAACTGTGTGAAATAGAAACAGAAAAGCCTACAGTTCCCTATAATCCCATGACTTCATGGCTTTAGGAAAGAAGAAAAATCATTTTCAGATTTTGCTACTCTGCAAGCTTTGGCTTCATCAGGTCGGCTCACCTGCCAGTAACTGCACAAGATGACCTTGGACTACTTTCTACACTAGATCAATGATTTATCCCCCCAAGACTTTGGCCTGTGCTCGTATACTCACTATTGCTATCGAAAGCTACAAGCCCTGGCCATACCTCCTAACCTTATTTTTGAGCAAAGTTGTCCCATTTGAGCTCTCCTGCTACACCAGAGTATCAGAGCAACTGTGTATTATGCATTCTGATTGTCTCTGGACAAAGGTGAAAACACAAGGCGCTGTGAAAGGATACAATCATAGCATTGTTTGAGTTGGAAGGTACATTCAAAGATCATCTAGTCCAACTCCTCTGAAACAAAGGACATCTACAGTTATATCAGGTTGCTCAGAGCCTGCTTAAAAAGCTTTGGCAGGTCTTGCAAAACAAAAACAGTGTCTAAGACTGACTGGGTTGTCATCCACCAGTATGTTCCTTCTGTAATTGTCTGAATTACCAAACATGTGTAGTGTATGTTCCAGTTAGACTCCAAAGTGTTCAGCTTACTCTCTCAGCTTTCATATCAGCTTTCCAGCTATAATTTCTCAATTACCATGGAAAGCTCATCACATTAAAGACTTGCGGCTGGTTATGCAGTCAGTCCCATTATGCTAGGAAGAATCAGATGCAGCACACCAAGCGATAAGCAGCAGCCTTGTCATATGTACTGAAAGCATTTCAGGGGAAATCCTTAGAGGAACCAGGTGCATTAAAGTGCACATACTCCCAGACACCATGGTCCCATGCTCAAGTCTCAGAGGAAAGGAGGCTTAGCAAAAATGGAGAAACAAGGTAGTAAATCCTTTTTGAGACTGCCAGATGCCAAAATAATTGTAAGACATTGCAGCCAGCAGTTAACAAGCTGGAAACACTCCCTTTGGCTAGTTAAGTATGTATAAATACCTTCAGTTTAAATGGAGTAAAAGCAATAC
Source organism: Coturnix japonica (assembly GCF_054131305.1). Classification (NCBI taxonomy): domain Eukaryota; kingdom Metazoa; phylum Chordata; class Aves; order Galliformes; family Phasianidae; genus Coturnix; species Coturnix japonica. The sequence goes on from NC_140664.1 coordinate 1,500,856, forward strand.
AAAACACCTGGCAAGAGATACGCCATCCCATCCACATATGGTCAGGATGTCTCAGAAACAGAATCTTTGTCCTGCTTACTGCTCAGCATTTATAATAGAATCATAGGATAGCCTTAGTTGGGAGAGATCCACAAGGATCATTAAATCCAGGTCCTTGTTCCACAACGGACCACCCCAAATTCAAACCCTGGATTTGAGAGTATAGTTCAAATGCTTCTTGACTTCTATACAGATGACACAAACGGAGCTCAAAGGAACTCAAAGCTCACCCCAAATCCTCAGTCACAGTACAAGTGAGCAAAAGGATGCTAGGCAAGAATGGGAAGATGTACACGGCCATCATCCCATGGCTGCTCACACCCAGACCCTGGAAATGACAGGGCAGCAGGCACATGTGTTGTCTACCTGTACACAGCACCTTGCAAACCAGCAACAAATAGTGCTGCTGAGGCTCCAGCTCTGACTCAAATTGTACAGGATGCCCCAGAGCCAGGATGGCTCTCTGGCCACAAACACATAGCCCCAGGATACGCTGCTTCTTAGAAGCCTAAATATCAGAACATTTTAATGGCTGAGTGCAGGGCTAGTGGATAAAGAGACAAAGAAAAATAAATCAGGCAGATGACAGAGGGGCTGGGAATAGGAGGAGGTAGCAGACGGTAAAAGAAATTAAATCAAGAAGCCAAATTAAGGTGCTGCAGGCAAAGATGAAGATGCCGGATTAAAGATTAACCGTAACCAAGAGAGAGATGCAGTCTTTTAAAGGTACAAATCACTTCAATTCACTTAGCAAAACCTGCACAAATCTCCTGAGAATAAAGTCCTCACAGATCCAACTGGATCATGGTAACAGATACATCTGGACCTGAGAACTGTGGATAGCTTCACTTCACTTTCTAGCTAAGAAAGGGGAGTTAACAGCAAAGCAAAGGGAAACAAGCTAAAAAATGAGAAAGTCCTTGCTGCCTTAGGTGAAGGGGAAGGAGTATGAAAAGCTCTCTGTGAAGGGCCCAGTATGGTGCAAATATGTTTGAAATGATACTGGTATTTTGAAATGATATCGGTATTTTCAAATGATATCTGTATTTTGAAATGGTATTGGAATTTTGTAATGGTATTTTGAAATGATTCAGAATCTAGGGGGCTTCTGAGCCTTTTAAGGCTGAGCTTTTCTTAGTTCTACCCCAGTACCTCCAAAAGAACAGTGGATGAGCTCAAGGTGGAAGTGCACCTTTCACGCTTGTTCTTTTTGCAGCAGAACACAAGGGAGCTCAACCAGCATCCTCATGAAATTGTAAGCAAGTGAGGCAGGACACCCTCCGGCTCAGCTGCTGGGCATGGAAGATACAGGTCCCATCATAGCACATTTCACAGCGCTGCTCTGGGATTGCCAGAAGAAAAGGTCATTTGTGCTTTGCCACCTCTTCTTAGCACAAGCAGCTCACAGTTTGGAGTGGAGTACTTACGACCCTGTTTGTATGAGAGCAAAGATAAAGGTGGAGGAAACGAAGGGGTCAGGGAGTGAACCTTTTAATACACTGAAGGTTTTTCATCTTTTCTTTCAAATATCCTAATAAGGTCCTTGTAGGTAATGCAGAATGCTTCATGGCCATACGGACCACAGTGAGGTTAATTCTATCAGTGTTGCCCTGTCTGTTCCAATACAACCCTGCTTCTTGGACAGACATAGAGCATTGAGCCTTGCTGGAACAATTACCCTATGGTCATAACCTCAAAGAAACACCAAAATCAAAATGAAGAGCTGCAGTGAATCAGCCCCAAGGTGCAATTAGGAGTTCCAAAAGCCAGGTGATAACGAGAAGCACACACTCACACAAGGATAAGGTTGAGAAGGTGCAGGTTCAGCTCACTGCACTTTTTTTCTCTGCCAGCGCTTTTCTTTTGCTCCCTCCTTTCTCTTTGGCCTCCTTTTCCTCTGTACTCTGCAAAATGAGCATTTCATGGAAGCTGAGCAGCCGAGAGAAGCGGAGCTGACAGGCCCTTGAATGCTTGGAGTGTGTCCCTTGTTCCCCATTCACATTTCGGAAAGCAGCAGCTGCCCGTTCCTGAAGGTCATTTGGATCCTGGTTCAGGAATGCTGCATCGCTGCTCATCGTTATTCTGTGCCTATAGCTGCTATGGATGTCCTGTCACATTATACGCCAGTTTGTTACAGGTTTTTATGGGGGGGAGTGAGGATAAGGAAAATGTAAAACAAAACAAAAAATCCACCCTGGTGGGAGCGGTGTAATTTCTGCCTCAACTTACGTGGGTGTATAAAGGAATTTACAAGAGGGTTTGCTTTGGATTTACATTAGCAGCAGAGGAGGAAACCTCTGGGAAATAAAGATGATGCTTATGCAGCGAGGAGGCTGATGAACTAATAAACGCTAATAAATAAATGCTGATGATTACGATCGCGCTGCCCCCTCTCCCTGAGCAACCCAGCTTCCCTGGGTGCTGATCTGATGGTTTCTGGCTGAGGGTCGATGCCAACAGCTCCCATGAGGGCAGGATCCAGATCAATAGGGGATACAGGGCGAGACCCTGAGATGCCCAGCTGGGAAAAGAGCAGTGAACAGAGAAAGGGATGGATTCATTGACTAAGCCCTGAGATACGCCGCTGGGAACAGTACTTCACCACAATATGATACGCATGGCAGCAGTGGGGATGCAGGGATGCAGAAAGCTATGGTCAGTAGGGCCGAGGATCATGATGGAAATAGAGAGCAAAGAGCAAACTTCTCCACCATGCTACAAGCCTGGCAGGAGGCTGCAGACCTGCAAAGCTGGCAAAGGCTTTTCTGCTGGAAGATTGTCCCCACCGCTGCAAACCCAACAGGTCTGTTTTACATTGTCAGCATGACTGTTGTCAGGGCTGCTCTAATTCCCGCTTTCCCTCCACCCGATGAAATGTGGTGGCAAGAAAAGCATTTGCGAAGAGCGGGAATAGAGCAGGTGCTGAGCAAAGCAGCATGGCTATGCTTGTGCTTTTCTTGGGAAAGCAGGTCACAGGGGAGGAGGGGCACTCGTTTCCCGGCTTTGCTGCTGAAAATGTATTTAACCAAAGCTCTGCTGGTAACCAAATATTCTGCCAGCTCCTTGTGCAAAGAGGGATTGCTACTGAAACCTTTTAAAGCCACTCTCTGATAATGAAAATGGCTTTCGGATATGCAGGCTGGTGGAAACCTCTCTCCTCCCTTTCTCCATTAAGCTCTCTCCTCCCTCCTCCCTTATCTCTGTACATCTGGGCAAAGCAAAGGACAGAGTGCTCTCCAAGAAACCCAGACAGCGGATTTGATCTCGCACTTCCAGCAGCACCCCTGCCCCCAGCCATCCTGCTTGTCCAAACCAGACAGCTGTTGCAGCATCTGTGCAAATTTGCACTGCTTTTGTCTGCTGAAATGAAGCTGCGTTGAACTAATAGGCTTTGGAGGACTCAAAGCATATTCACCCGATGGGGAGTTTCTGACTTCCCACTTAGCAGCAGGACGCGGAAATACTCCTTACCTAATTAAATACCTGCCAATTATAAGGCAGCACAAATGATGGCTATGTTGGTTAAAGCAATTTATACTGAAAAATGTCCTACCCGTAGTTTGCAGCATCAGGGATGATTGCAGAAACCATGCAGAAGGAGGTACAATACTAGGGGTGAAGTGTCCTTTCTTCCACCCCAAACTGCCTGAAAATACACTCTAGTATATACATACAGTAGTGCCAAACTCATCAGTCACTGTTTTCTCCCTTGGCAGGCTGAGTGCAGAAACCTTCTGCACCTCCCGCAGACCTGTGCGGATTCCTTGGGCACTGCAACGTCCTTGTGGAGTGCAAAACAGCTCCTGCTATCAAGGTACTGATTTGTGAGACTCAGCTAAGGAGAGAACAGGACTGGGTCTGAGCATCTCAAGCCGGGAGACTCAGAAATCCCATGACTTTTTCCTACTGTGACACACTTACTGAGATCTGATGGCAGCCCTTCCAGTATCTCAAGGGGGGCTATAAGAAAGAAAGAGACAGACTCCTTATCACGGCATGTTGTGATAGGACAAGGGGTAAGGGTTTCAAATTAAAAGAGCAGAGATTAGACTGTAAGACAAAATATTTTGACATTAAGAATGGTGAGCACTGAAATAGGTTGCCCAGAGGGGTGGTGGATGCACCCATCCCTGGAGACATTCAGCATCAGGCTGGACAGGGATCTGGGCAATCTGATCTAGATATAGGTGTCCCTGTTCATTGCAGGGGAGCTGGACTGGATGGCCACCTGTAAGGGTCCCCTCCAACTCAAATGATTCTGTGATTCTATGATCCCAGGTTTTCAGGCGATAATACGATAACACACTCAGCTTTCCTAGGACGTTTTTGACATAAGGAAGGAAAAGAACATGGGAAAAAGCCAGCTAGCATCACCAACACAGATGAAGTACAAAACCTAGGAAATCTTTCTCCTCTGCCTCAGCAAAGATGCACATCACTCGGATGTTGCCTCCAATAACTACGCTTGTGCCTGGAGCCAGGAGTCTCAAACAGGAGGCATCAACCTGCGATTGCAAAGAGGGAATAAGGAAGATTCCTTCTGCTGCTTCCAATCTTAGCTAAGAAAGTGGAGAGGAGGGAGAGTACAGAGTTGAGAAACAAATGAGCACTGGCAATATAATACTGAGGGACATGGTTTAGTGGGCATGGGTGATGGATATACACAGGTGGGTGCTTGCTGTATTCTCTCCTACCCACCTTAAAACCCTACGAATGTCTATGGTTTGTGAATCAAGGTCTCCAGCACACACTGAATGTGGAGTAGAGGAAAAGGTTAGGACTGGAAGGCCCTGCAGCACAGGCTGGGTTGGTGGACTGAGGCCAGTTGTATGAGCTTGTTTTCACGCGGTTTGGGGTGGAAGAAAGGACACTTCACCCCTACTGCTGTACCTCCTTCTGCATGGTTTCTGCAACAAGACCAAGTGTTGAGTCCTGCACTTAGGTCACAACAAACCCATGCATTGCCACAGAGAGGTCAGGCATTGGAACAGGCTGCTCAGGGAAGTGATGGCATCTCTGTCCCTGGAAGTGTTCAAGAAATGTGGTGATGTGACATGGTTTAGTGGGCACGGTGGTGATGGGTTGATGGCTGGACTAGATGATCTTAGTGGTCTTCTCCAACTTTAATGATTCTATGATTCTGTGGCCAAGGCAGTGAAGCTGTTGGCCTCAGCCTTCAACTGCCCACAGGTTACAGAATAGAGCAGGAAATGTACAGTGGATGTGACAGCTCAAACTCAGTCGTCTTGTTTGATCCTTCTTTGTTTCCTGAGATGACAAGCCATGTCAGAGCGAAGGAACCTTGCTCACAAACTGGCCACGTCTTCTGATAGCTTTCCTGGCAGTGAGGCCAGGAGAACAAAAGTGCTGCTTGCAAATCCCGTGTTCAGGGGACCTGAGAGCAGGTCCCTGCGTGGTTCCAGCCTCAGAGCAGCAGAAACATTCTGAGAATTGCTGTCAGTTCTGCTGGATCTTGATGACACTGCAACCACAAAAGCCTCAGAAAGAAAATGACACTTGCCTTTCTCCTGCCTTTTCTATTCACCAGTGCTCTCCTAAAACATTAATCTGGGTAAACGCAAGTACTCAAGAAACTTCAGAACTGTAAGTGACCTAGAAAAAAGGGCTTTTTTTTTTTGTTGTTGTTCAGCTCTAGTTGCAATAACAGCACATTGAAAGCTGTGAAATACTCAGGCGTGACAGCAATAGGAGCCATGCAAGCCCTGTTTCCCAGGCTGTGGCAGTGGCTTTTTGCTGCTGCAGAGGATGTAACAGTCAGGGCAATCTCAGCTGCTTTCCAGATCCCAGGAGGAGCCGGAAGAGCTGGCAATTAGCAAAAGCATCTTTTGCACTTGTAAACTGAATGAATTGGGTGGAAATGAACTGGGTAGCAGTAATACCATTTGTAACAATGCTTCTCAGACAACGATGCCTAAATGGACAGAAAAGCAGCAGGAGGGGGTGGATGGGGAGTTCTTCTTATAGATGCATGAAAAATAAAAATCAAAAGAGCTGTTATCCCATTAATACGGTACTTCTGAGGACACTATGAGGGAACGCACCTCCCTGTTGTCTACACACCAGTTCCTTGCATGGGTATGGGGGGCTCTCCTGTGTGTCTGCTCCATCACGTGCTACACCTGAGCAGCAGGTTTCTTCATCCACTGTCTCAAGGAAAGCAAATTCCATCTCCCTCCTCACTCTGAGTCTGTCCTCCTGGGGGTAAACAGCAGAGTCTCAACTGGGACTGATCAGTACAACATTACTGACTGCAAAATGCTCCAGCTGTGATACAGCCACAGCCCATGTGCTACAGCCTTGGCCATCTCTATGCTATTGCTAACTTCCATGTGCAGGAATGTATAATTTGTACCTTGGGTATCAAAATCCCTTCCCACCAGATATCGTCACAGCTGAAGGCTGATTTTCTCAGCTAGGATTCAGATCCCACAGTAATATTAGAGGCCTCCTTCTGCTCTCCTTGTATCACCATGCTTGTGGCGTCCGTACTTGTGCCCCAGCCTCTACTACCAGGAGATAGTACCATATACCATAATACTACCAGTGCTGATAGTATTAAAGCTGGAATCAGACCTAAAAATGCACACATAAGTATATACAAATCATAAGTATATTGGTATTTTGGTACATTGCAGATGGCTAGCAAAAACCTTCAGAGTGCCCTTGCATTGCTCATGAGCCTTGCCTACATTTGAAGAATGTTCAGCATTACTTGAGATTTGATGTATGAGCTAAAATCACCATTAAATTAATAATATCCACTGCAAAACCTAATAGAGCTCTCCTGGATTCTCACCTCCTCTGGACTCCAGTGCATCTCCTAGTTTGGGACACAGCTGACTTTTGTTCATAACCTCCAATACAATCACAGGAGAGGACAGAGACTCTGAGGCTCTGGCTCAGCTCTACTCCTGGTGATAGAGGATAAATCTTTCCTTCTGCATGTCCTTCTCCACCTGCAGATGACAGCAGTCAGGATTTCAAGGACAGACCATAATTCTCACTGTAATTATGAGCCTTTCCTTTAATGATATTCTTGTCCCTGTGGCTAGCTGATGGACAGACTGGATACATCAACAAAAGCCAAGGAAAGCTGATGAGCTTCCCATCTGCTTTGCTTTCTACTCTTCCATATACACCAAGGAAGACTGTCCTCAAAGCCGCAGATTTCAACCTAAGAAGATTTTGGCTCTTGATGGGTCATGCTTGGAGCTTTCCTGCAAGGCACCAGGCTCCAGTGAAGAGTGAATTTCTTCGCTGGCTCTCTGTCAAGCAACAACTCTGCCTTATTAACCATCACGATAACATTGCCTACGTACATTAAACCACCTTAAACAGAGGGCAGCTCAAGAAGATTAATATACATGATCCAAAGGGTCAAAGTGTATGCAAAGTATCAAGAAGAACCTTGACAAGCCTGAAAATCATTACATGCCATGTTACTGCTCAGTGGTTAATAGGGCCTTTTGGCCTTGCTGCGTCAGTTAGTTTTCTTTCTGCAGCTCCTGACAGAGGGTTAAAGGTAATTCCAGTAAATCTACTAGTCAGCATGAAGAGAACCTGTCCTTCCAGGCTCCATTTTAAGGACAGTTCTCTTTAATGTTTTGACAGAATCACAGAAACATAGAATGGCTTGGGTTGGAATGGATCTCAAAGATCATCCAGTTCCAATGCCCTTGCCACGGGCAGGATTGCCAGTCATTAAAAAAGTCACCAGATCAGTGTTCTATTCATCAGTATTTTGGATTCAGGACTTGAAGGTATACTAAGTAAGCTTGTGGACAACACTAAGCTGGGAGGAGCTGCTGACTTCCATGACAGTAGAGAGGCCCTGCAGAGAGATTTTAACAAAATCTGTGAAATCACTGCTGTATCACATTTAACAAGAGCAAGTGTTGGCTTCTGCAACTGGGATGGGGCAATCCTGGATATTTGTAAGGACTTGGCGACAAGTGGCTGGGGAGCAGCCCCACAGAAAGGGTCTGGGGGTTACCAGCAGGAGGGCTTTGATCATTGTCTTCCAGAGGGGCTTAGCTCCACCTGCCTATGAGTCAGTGTGCACTTCCAGCTCCAGCAGCAGATCAGATGCAACATGATGATTTTCCCTGAGGTGGAAGAAGCTGTCGCTCTCTGTACTGAGCTGGTTGACAGAGCTGGTCAGCTCCTGAATGCATTTGCTAATTTGCTTTGCCATGTGGCTGAGAAGGCCACCTTTAGCTTTAACTGGACATGGAGGTGTCCTGTATAATCATATGCTTGGTCTTGCAGCAATTGCCCTGAGCCTGTGTGGTCCCATTCTACTTCATGAAGGCAAAAATTCACCTTTCACCACTTGCTGCTGCTCACGCAACCAAGACACAATGGGCAAAGCTGACACGATGTGAGTTTATCTCACATGGTAAAAATGTTCAATCACAAACCTCTCTTTCTGAATAATCAATTCTCAGTAATAAGTAATAATGCTTATTTTCCCTGATTATTGTCACATAATGGAGATCCTCACTCCTAGATTTCATGACATTTTCAAGAGCTGTCAGATGTTATTAGTGCAGTAGACTCGTGGAAAACTGAGGCACAAAGCTTACACTGATTTGTCCAGACATACAGAAAGTTCATCATTAGATGAAGGCTGTATCCCAGGCACAGTGTCCTCTTTTTGCTTCTATATTTTAGCAGAACATTTCATCTCCTAGTACACTGTAGAAACAGTCAGGTGAAAATGCAAACAAGCCCTTTTCTCCTCTTTAAAAAGGGGCAAGCTTTCCCTACCCTTATTCATCGTGGCCCAATTGTCAGCAATTTCCCAGTGCATCCATCAATCCTATCTATCCCTAAGCAATGAGATGGATGCACAAACCTTTCTCTGCACTTTGACCATTTCCCATGGGCTCCCACCATTACAGCAAGAACTCCAGAAGATATTTGGAACTGGAAGTGACAATATTGTCCCCTCATTATTTCTCCACTGCAGGACAATCCATCACCTGGGCTCTGGAATATGTGGTATTGTCCTTTATTGGTTGCCTCACAAAATGATTAAGAAACAGAAGAAATATCAACTCAGTATGGTTTTCTTTAGCCCAGTTGATAAAGACCAAATTTGTACATGGTAGTCAATGGATTTAAAGAAAAACAAAGTTCCCATTGTTTGAGCAGTTTTAGATGGTTGTGCTGATGGTGTGTATTATTGTATTTCTGGCTTGTATGCTGAGCAGCCCGTGGATTTTATCAGAAATGAGAGACCTTAAGAAGTTCATCAGAACTTGGCTCAGTATTGCAATAAATCTGAGTAGGAAAATCTGTCAGGGAGACTTTTTATTGTGCTCTCAGCAGAGACAGAGAGGACACTTCTTTGAGCTCCCACCTAGAGCTGATCATTTCTGCTTTGAACAACCCTGGCCCTGAGATAGCTGTAGCAATGACATATTTTGCCCATGTCATGCTCTTGCAACCTCTAGCTTCCAAGAAACAATGCTCCAAAAACCTGTTAGGATCTACAAGTTTAGAGACAGGAGCATAGAACCATAGAATCATAGAACCACAAGGTTGGAAAGGACCTATAAGATCATCTAGTCCAACCGTCCTCCCTTTACCATACCTACAGGAAACCCCTAAACCATGTCTCCTAGCTCCCCAAGCATCTTGCTCTGGATCTAGATAAGACTTCCTTGAACAGATAAAGGGAAGAATAAATCAATCCAGCAAAAAAGGGGCATGGATGTACAGGCAATCTGCTCTGAATTTTCACATACTGACACTGTAGATGTTTTTGTCTCCTCCATACACCTGAGCCTGCCTTGAAGTTGCTTCAAAGCTGCACCCCATTCTTTATTGAGTCATTGGAGGCAGAGTGCATCAACGATGGGCTTCATGTTGTCTTTTCTTACTCTGCACTCAGAGGTCTGGAGCTGCGAATCAGAGCTCTCCGCTAAGCAGAGACAGCTGCCTATGCTGTGTTATTAGGTTCTCAGCCTATATGAGGTATCATGCAGGCAGACACTAAATGAAATGCAGGAAAAATCCAGAGAATGGATCCAGCACTCATCTTACTGCTTCACACAACCTGAGAGGACAAGATGGACTGCCACCACATGTCACCAGACACCCTCAGCAGCCTAAGGTTTCCCTGCCAGGTGGCCATAGAGGGAAATGTGGCTGCTAAACTTTTTTTTCCCATGTGCATACGGATACTGGGGCTTTAGAGAGAACAGCTGGAAATAAGGAAAGCAAGCAGGGATGCAGGAAGAAAAATGCAAACCCATCCTTATCCATGTGGCACCATGGATTGCAGCACACATCCAGGACTGGGTCAAGGCTGCAAATTGCCCTGCTGAACCCAAGGACTTTTCCCAACAGGAAGTCAGTGTGTGACTTCTGTCAGCTCCATAAACAGAATTAACTCATTCTGTCCATACTACTGACCCCTCCGCTAGCAAGCAAAGCTGTAGCATTTGATTCAAAGCCTCTGAATCCTCTCCTTCCCTTCTGTCAAGATTTATTAAACCATGCTTTGTTGGCAGGCAGCAGAAGCCCTGTACTGTGCCGCACAGCTTCTGCATCCTGTGATATGAAAAAGTCAGCTCCTGCTTTTTCCAGTCCCACAGACAATGGTTGACTGCTGGGGAGTAGCTAAGCAAAGGCCAAACAGTCCCTTGGAAGCAATTCTGGTCTATACTTCCAGCAGCACCAGCACTTACCCCCTGGACTCATCTACCTTAGCAAGCAGGGAAGCCAAATCCTTGGGAACTGGAGACGTGACCTGGTTTCACGCATTAGCCCTGCCATGGTCATTCTCATTTAGTGCTAAAAACCGGCTCTTGGAGCTGTAATTCAACCTGACTGAGTGCACACTGAAGGTGCAGTCAGCTAGGCTGAATTAGAGCTACTTTCAACTGGGTTTAAAACAGAGGAACTAATGGGCATGGGCAGCAATTCAGATCAACCTCCCAGCATGTCCCTGTTTAGCATTGTGCTGCCTCTGCCCATAGCCATTCCCTCTATCCCTCCACAGGAGAATCCAAGAAAGACAGCATTTGCAGCTGGAGCTAAAAGTGAAGATGTTCATTAAAGGAGCTGGAATAGTGGTACTGGCAAAGCCCAGAATAAACACCCTGCAGAGGACCAGAATAAACACCCTGCGTAGGATCACATGAAGGATGTACCACCAGCAGCATTGCTCCTGCCCATGTAATTGCAGTGTTGCAGGAGAAAATATGTAAGATACACAGCATGCCATGCATTGGTCCAAATAGGAAAGAAGTGCATTGATTTCTTATGGGGCCTTAGGGCTGTAACAGACTTCCCTTTCAATCTTTATCAAGCAGACTCATCAATCTTTGTCAACTATAGCTGTGTTCTCATTTGATCTACGGCTGCAACAAGGCCAGGAATGCACTAGTTGGTGTGCAGAAGGAAAGGGAAGCTGTTTCCTGCTGTTAAGAAACTGTCTTTCAAAGGGGTAGTTATTTGAAGATGGATGTGATGGGCCAGTGTGGGATGTGGTAGATACAAAGACTCTCTAGAAGAAATGCACGTGTTTTACGTGGCCTCCAAAAGAAATGAATGAGTAACCACCAGGACTGGGACTGCATTAACACCCTGGAAGGCACAGAGTACAAAATATTATGTTTCTCTTTTTATCCAATGCATCAGAGGCTTTCAACAAGTAGGGTGAAGCCCATGCAGCCTACGCTGGGCTCTCCTCCTTATGGTGCGGGAAGGGAAGGGAAGGGAAGGGAAGGGAAGGGAAGGGAAGGGAAGGGAAGGGAAGGGAAGGGAAGGGAAGGGAAGGGAAGGGAAGGGAAGGGAAGGGAAGGGAAGGGAAGGGAAGGGAAGGGAAGGGAAGGGAAGGGAAGGGAAGGGAAGGGAAGGGAAGGGAAGGGAAGGATGACAATTCTGTATTACCACCTTCAATTCTGCCAACCCCTGGTCCATGCAGCTGTACAAAGCACCCTTTGACAGTCTGAAAAGAGTCCATGAGCAGGTATCTGTGAGCGATATTGTAAGATAATTTAAGCTTCCAAAGAGGAACAGATTTATAGTCTTCTCCATTTGGCAGTGTCATAAAACACCTCTCTGTCAGTTGTGAACCCCTGGGTGAGATTTCTGCCTGACCTCAGCTGTGAAACAGATCCAGCCCAGAGCCAGGAAGATTGGATATAGACTTGTTGCACTCACTGAAGCACAGCTCATCTTCTCTACATATAGCCTTGCTGTGTATGGAGTAACTTCCTAAACAGAGAGGGCTGCATTTCCTAAGCTAGATAGTCTCCTTCAGTGGGAGGTAAGAGTGTCCTTGAATTAAAACCACAGACTCCAGCGCCACTTTGGCTTCTATGAGCCAAAAGCTCTTCATGCAAATATTTCTGAAGGCTCTGAAGGTCTCTCAAGCGCAGTTAGTATAATGCCTAGCTGTTATTTTGTACATATGGGGGATGGAAGAGAAGAGAACTTCTAAGAGCAAGCAGACTTCAGTGCCAGTGGGATGAGAGCTCCCCTTGATGTAGTTCTGCTGAATCCACTCTCTGCAAGTGAAGGACTGGATAGCTCACCTGCACATACCATGCTCTCATACAACGTAAGAAATAATGCCAGACCCATCTGTCTGGCTTAGTTCCTCTTGTCACCAGTTCAGGGCATGTTGTAAGCATTAGCTTGGTTCTATCTCGGTCATCAGATAGTAACAACTCAAGAAGAAATGCTGCCATCACAAAACAATACTAAGAATGATATGATATTAGTGGTCCTTTTCAACCTTAATGAATCTATGATTCTTCACAAAACCAAAGCAGGTAGGAAATGCAAATCAGATGATGCACAAGAACCAGAAAGCGCATAAGATGATTACACCCATCAACTCCATTCATGCTATCCCAGCAAGAGAAAGAGGAAGCATGAGACCAGATCCTGCCTAAGATTTAACTTCAGCGGACCTAAGCAGATAATAATTACTTCAGATGAATACCCTTGGAGAAGAGCCAGAGAATCCCCAATCATTCTCTGATTTCAACTTTCAATTTACTCAGCCAGTGCTAAGCTCATTAATCATACTTGCAGCACAGAACACAACAGAAATTAGTCTCTGATCTTCTCCCCTCATATTTGATGATGTGTGGAGTTGGGGGCAAGAGTAAGAGAAAAGAGATGGAGGGGTGCCACCCACGAATCTAACAGTCACTTGGAGGGGCTGGGATTAATAAATCAAAAATCCATTATTAATAATACTAGCTTAAATATCTATCTAAATGCAAATGAATGAACACTGGGGGTTTCTTTCTACTTTTTTAATATGCTCTAACAACTCGATCCTGGAGGAAGCACATGCCTACATGGTTATTGTCTATTTTAATTGCAATTTTACAGTTCAATCCTTAATGTCCCATGGATTTTAAGTGGTATTCAAAGGGCCACAGCATGTTTTGAGTTTGAAGGTCTAATGTAAAGATTGCTTCGAGTTTCCTGCCCCTGTACCTGATCGGTCACATTAAATGCAAGAAGACCAATCTAGAGGTTCATCCACCACAATTTGATGGAGGTTGGATCTCCATAGTATACAGTATCAGATGAGTGACTGGGGACACAGTGATGGTTCCCATGACTGACCAGCCTTGGAACAGGACTCTGGAGAGCTATGGAAAGAGCCAGCAATATCTTCTGAGTAAGCAACATCATAACAGGTTGCCTTGGGTTGTATGGGGAATATGGCAGGGTGAAACCATATGAAATAAAGCTGTACAGCTATTTAGTTGGTCAGAGCATAGAATCAGGATTTACTGAAATTCATTCACTTGCAGAACTGTCTTATGAGGCCAGTCAGTGGGATAAATTTCAACTGTTTTAAAAGAATGGGGTAGTAGGGAAGAGAAGGTTGGAACAAAGGGGAACTCACATAGTATGGTCTAGTTATTACCTTGCCCATGACAGGGAAGTTGGAACTAGGTGATCTTTAAAGTCCCTTTCAACTCAAACTATTCTAAATGTGACTGAACCTCAGAATCTCCTGCCTGGGAGTCATCAGTCATGAACTCAACCATGTACCAGGCAACAGATTTGGTGTAACCTAAAAACCCTTACTCAAAATGGGAAATAAATATCTAAAAGTATGATCTAAAATCCTTGACAGCTCCAGGGTGTATCTCAAGCTTGAGGTAAACATTCAGGCCTGGACAACAAAATTTATACATAATTTGTCCTTAACTGGGCTTTCTAAGGAGACAGCAGCAGTAGCAAATCAGTTTTTAAACAGCCTTGCAGCTTCTGTTGCCAATACTTAGAGGATCAGATCTAGCTTTGGAACATGCCCTTGCAAAAACTGCTGACACCAGCATTTTGGAGTTTTCAACTACCTAAGATGCAGGTGTTGTTAGTTGAAAACATTCTCACATATGCATGCACATACTCACCAACACAGACACAAAGCTGAATTTTACCAGTAACATTCGTGCAATCAGTCTGCTGGGATTTTGGAATACATCACTGACAACAGAACCACAATGTCAGTGCCAAGAAATCACCTGCTGCAGTCTTAGCTATGAGCCCATCCTTTGATCACAGAATCATAGAATCATTAAGGTTGGAAAAGACCTCCAAAATCATCTAGTCCAGCCATCAAACCATCACCACCATGCCCACTAAACTGCTTCCCTCATTGCCACATCTCCATGGTTCTTGACTACCTCCAGGGACAGTGACTCTTCCACCTCCTTGGGCAGCCTGTTCCAATGCCTGAGCACTCTTTCTGAACAGAAGTTTTTCCTAATGTCCAACCTGGGTTGTAAGGATTAGACTGAATTCCTAACGTCTTGCACCTGTAGGGAGAAAAGCATCCAAACAAGTTGCCAAGCCTTGGAATCAAGCACAGAGGGCAGCCAGACTTCCCATGAGAAGGTAGAGTTAACAGTGTTGTTCCGGGCACTGTTTTGCCCAAAGTCCTGCAATGGCATCCAAGCATTTCACCCTTCATGCTTCTCACACTGTGAATGTATCAGTGCCAGTTCTGACAGATATGTATCCAATCTAAATGCTACCCATCTCTCTTGGATATAACTACGTGCAGACTGGATTTTGCTCTTTGCCTTCTCACACTACAAAAAATTAAATGGAATAAGTCCTGAGTAGCAATCATCCTCCAGTGGTGAAGCAATTTTCACTACAACCCAGAGGGGCCACTGCTGCCCTGGGGTATAACATAGTTGTGATTTCACAAGCTCAGAGTTTCCCTGGGTTCCTCAGCTTTCATTTGGATCCACTCATACATGCCAAATTAATCACAGACCAACAAGAACTGGCTGCAAATATGTTGCCCGCCTATGTGTGTATAAGCTACTTAATGGAGCATAAAAGGAGAAGAATAGAATCATCTTTCAGATTCTGCAGATAATAATAATAAATAATAATAAAGCAGAGATATGTGCCAAATGCATGAGATCTCAAGGAGAGAGCCTGAGTGTAAGCAGAAAAGGAGTAAGGCTGGTCTTCAAACTCAGATGCAAAAGTCAATGAAGTAAAAACATCATTAACTGAAACACTTTGGATCCTTGTCAAGTTAACTCAGGATTTAAGACTGCACTTTCAAAATGCATTTTTTTTATTATTTTTTTTCTAAGGTATAAGATCTTTGGCAACTGTTTTCCACATGGAATCCCTAGTGATGACCCTTTTTATTAACTGCGGATTTTTTTTCCCTGCTGTCTACAATCACATCACTCAAGGCATCCTGATCAGCAGATGATCCCACAATCCTGGCTCTCTCTTATTCCTCTTGCTGCAGAGTCCAAAACTGGAAGAATTAAAATGAGAAAGGCACTCCTGCAAAATGTACACTGAAGTCAAAGGGAATCATGTACACAGCTCCCAGTGAACAGAAGAAACATCTCTGCTTGATTCCCTGGTATAAGTACATGATGCTTTCAGCACACAGGACTCATTATGGGCTACGCTGGCAACAACTGGTTGCAGTTCTTCAAATATAAGTCTGGCACTAATACACAACACAGAGATGGTAAAGGGCTTTGCCAGCCATGAAGTTTGACACAAGAAAAAACTGAGTAGAGAGTTCAAGCAACTACAACAGACTGATGCGTCACTGATAAACTGTGCTGATTTCAACCCCAAAACACATGAGCCCATAAGAATAAACAGAAACCCACAGAACTCACCTATCAGTTTCATCCCACAAGATGCAGGTCTGGTTGGTGGTTCCCTGTCAGGAAAAAGGTAAAAAGAGCAATGAAACAAAACAGTGTTATACTGTCTATGGAGTATATGAGGGATTAGGAATATTCCGATCCCGTCAAACTGCTTCCACTACTCTAAACATAGATTATCTTTGAAGCTCCATATTAACAGTCACAGATGTGAGTTCTTGGAACACCATTTTTCACCCCTGGTATGAAAGGTAAAAATAAAATGGGGCTTAATTTGTTTTTCATCAACATAAGGCCTGTGCAAGGATTTGACTCTACGTCTTTCCTCTTTTCGCCTACTTATGTTCTTCTTCTTTCACAGAATCATAGAATCACCAAGGTTGGAAAAGACCTCTAAGATCATCCAGACTAACCGTCTATCATCAGTATTTCCCACTAAACCATGTCCCTCAGTAAAACATCTAAACATTTCTTGAACACCTCCAGGATTGGTGACTCCACCCTCTGGGCACCCTCTTTCTGTGTCTGACCATTCTTTGGGAGAAGTTTTTCCTAACATCCAACCTGAATCTCCCCTGGTGCAATTTGAAGCCATCCCCTCTAGTCTTATCTCTAGTTACAGGGGAGAAGAGGCTTCATCCCACTGTCCTCAGCCCAGCAATCCATCCTGCCCAGATTCCTCCGTAGGGCCTTCCTATCTCCATTAAGATTAATATTTCCTGCCAACATGGTGTCATATGTGCATACTTTCTCTCACACAGAATTCTTTTGCTGTTCCCTTCTGGAAAGTGGATCAAATACACCAATTCCTTTTGTGGGACACAGTTCTCAGAAGAGCCACAGCTCTCCAGGAAGTGGCCAGATGTGCTCTCTTCAAATACCTGAAAATTGATAACAGCAAGAGCTGGATTGGTCTCTTCTCATTGGTGACAGGAGACAGGATGAGGGGAAACAGCTTCAAGTTGCACCAGGGGAGGTTTAGGTTGGATAACAGGAAATATCTTTCCTGTTTCCTAACAACAGAAGGGTTGTTAACACTGGAATGGGCTCCCCAGGGAGGTGGTTGAGTCACCATCTCTGAAAGTGTTTAAAAACCATTTGGATGTGGTGCTCAGGGACATGATTTAGCAGAGGGTTGTTAGAGTTAGGGTAGTATGGTTAAGTTGTGGTTGGACTTGATCTTTTATGCCTTTTCCAACCCAAGTAATTCTATGATTCTAAAGCCACTGAAAGAGATTTAGCATGACTTCTACAACTATCTTAGTGCACTTTTGAAAACTCTTCCCCAGTAGTCCAAAGTACAGACATGACAGATCTAATATTTTTGTTCCTGAGCCTCAGGAAGACATCTGAAATCCACAGCAAGAGAAGTCTTTAGGGCAGTGTAAATGTCCATCACATACATCTGCTTGGGGTTGCGCAGGGGAACCTGGAGGGAATCTTCATCTGCCTTTTACAGCGCTGATCACAGCATTAATATTCATGTCTCTAGTAATCTCTGCAAAGAACATTTCATGCATCAACCAAAACAACCTTTCCCCTCCATCTTCCCCTCACCAAGAAAGATCATTGTCAGAGCCCATTTTTCATTGCAGTTATTTTTTTGCCCAAGACCATGCCCCTCAGAGAAATGATACAAATTTGGGACAAGTATGCTCATGTTCCTTGTACAAGCAGTACACTCCTGCACTGGCAATGCTTGAGCAAGGAGGCAAAATTTGAAAGGCACAGCAGTGAGAAACAGCAAGACACCAACATCAGCCTGGACTCAGGATGGCAGTGGAGTGCCTCAGCAGTCTGGTTAAAAAGATTAAAGGATTCTGCAGAGGCAAAGACAGCTCAGGAGCCCAGTAAATCTGTATCCTTCTTCATAATATTCCTCCTATGCAGAAACATACACAGATGTGGGATGGTGAAGGTTGCCAGGAAAGACTTACATTGTACAGGTGGGAGAATTCAATTTCCAAGGGAGTGAGGAGGGACCGGGGAAATGGCTTCACAGTCACAGAGATGACTCTGGAGTTCAGAACAGTGCTGTTCCTGGGAAGAAGGGCAAAAAGAAGAGATGTTTTAAAGGGTCTGAGAGAAGGTGATGAATTCCCACTTCACCCCTTTGCAAAATAGAGTGTCCCATTGAATTCAATACTGTGGTACAAGGTTTAGTGTATACGGTGCAGAAGAGATTGGTCCCATTACATAATAAAGCTTTCAGACACACTTGCTGGTGATGGAACCCATCCTCTGTCCTTTGAGATCTCCCCACTGGATGCTAATCATCTAAATACACAGGACATCCTGATATTTCTGCAACACAGAAAGAACTGTCAGTCTAAATGTGTGTAAAGTCTGCATGACCATCCACTGAAAGTGCTGCTCTCAAAGTATGCCATGAAGGAATCAGTAGTAGAGTGGGAGGCCAGATCCTCATACATCCATGGATAAACAGAATTTCTGCCCCTTCAAAACTTCACCACATCTACTGGCAATGGCAAAACCTGGCATTGGCTAAACACTGGCAAAAGCTTTCACTTTTCTATCTAGATCTTTACAAAATGATTACTTGGAAAAGATTTGCACTTGTTTAAGCACAAGTGGGTTAAAAATATATATACATTGCAAGATAATTAATAAAAGCAAACACAAGATCTCAAAATCCAAAGTAAAATAAACCTGGAATCATTCAAGTATCTGTAAGCGAATACTCAGCAAATGAATATTGTCCAGTGGTAGGAGGAGCAGAAAGAACAACGGTGTTTTAGAAAGTTAAAGAAAAGGAAAAAAAAGAAAACACACAACAAAGCTTAAAAGAAAAAAGCAAATTATTTCATTTAAAATTTAATTAAAACTGGGATATAAGAAAATGAGGCACAGAAGTCAGTCTACACAGGTTGAGCAAAAGTGGGAATTCAATGGGAGTAAACATCAGCTCTACATTTTAAAACGTAGGCAGCTGTAGATAAGCTAAAAAGCTGCTGAAAGGTAAAAAACTTTTATGCACGGCTTCATTAGTAGCTGGGTCTGGAAATGCCAGCTCTTTTTTCATCACTGTTCAAATATTTGCCTGAACACTGTGAGGACTTTCTCGTGAGGAAGATGTAGGCCGCCATAAGGCCTCCCCTCAGCCTCCTCTGTTCTGGGCTGAACAAATCAAGGGACCCCAGCTGCTCCTCATACACCTTGCCTGTCAGACCCTTCACCATCTTCTCAGCCTTCATTTGGGTGCTCCCTAATAGTGTGATATCCTTATATGTGATGCCCAAACCTGCACCCACTGCTTGAGGTGAGGCTGCACAGCGCATAGTGGGACAACCCTTTCCTGGATTTCCTGGTTTCCTGAGAAGGAAACCAAACACACTGAGCTCAGGCTCGAGCAGGAGGTCAGATTTGCTCAGTGTGTTCCTACACGGCTATAAAAGGCGTGCAAACAGCTGTAAACACATTCATTTCTACACAGGGCCACCACGCTGCTGATTCTGATTGCTGCATGCATCCTCTGCAACAGAGCCCAGCTGGGACTGAGTGATGCTCGCTTCCCCATGTTGAAAAATTGCACATCTTGTATGTCCCTGTCTCAATGGTCACAGCTGTCAAGAGCCACAGGGCTCTCTGGATCTGAGGGACAGAGCAGTGTGTGGCTGAGATAAGGGATTGCCACTTGGGGGAGGTAAATTGGGACAATTAGGAAAAGCTCAGCTGGAGCCGTTTGCCGAGTTCAATTTACATTGTATTATACAAAGATACATATTTTTAGTGGGGAAAAAAACCTCCCTGCATTAAGGCAATGTGGTCAAAACCAGGATCTGTCAACTCACGTGTGTCCAGGAATTATTTTTACTCCCTAGGCAAGTACTGCACAGCTACATGGTTATTTATGGATATTCCCTTTTTTTTCTGCCTGTGTCCATTTGCACGGTGGTGAATTAGGAGGTAATGCTCTGCGGCTGCTTCTGTTACCTGCTTTTTTTTCTTTACCTTGTATAGCCACAGGTGATTCAGGACTCTGCATTATTTAAAGAGGGACTGTCCTTTAATTAAGGAACGTCTTAAATCACATCTCCCATGGGAATGCTGCTTAGAGGCTGCGGCTGCTGCAGCTGCTGGTTATCAGAGCTCATTCTCTGCTTGGCCAGAAAATGCTGAAATACCACTGGATCATTTGAGCCAATGATGTTTATTGCCCTTCTGATCTAATTCCCAGTGCTGTAATGGAAGATATTACAGAATACAGTTGGCTGGCTTGTTAATTCCTCTCTGCACTCACTTGGAGCTCTTTTGCCATTGCCAGAGCTAAATCTGTAGGTATTAAAATGATTATCGGTGAGAAGAGATGCCCTGGTGTTTATGGTAAATGGGCTCACGCTAATCAGTGCAGAACATATTTAGAAGATGCCTTAGGATTCTTAATTTACAGCCTCAATATGAGCCACCAAAAAAAAAAAAAAAAGAAAAGAAAAATTAAAATAAAAAAAATTAAACAAAAAAATTCAAAAAAGAGCAAAGATAGTGAGAGATAAAGGGAGAGAAGACAAGGGATGGCTGAACACAAAGGCTTCAGTGCTCGAGGCAGTTTGCAGCAGCCAGAATGTGGTAGACGTGCAGCCAAGCATGTCGCTCCACTACTCTCCTCTCCCTGAGCCTGTCTTCTGCCATGATGCTCTCAAAAGGTTCATCAAGGTTGGTGGCTCCCCAGTAGCTTGGGAGGACTGGGGCAGCTGGGCATCCTTCCTGTTATCACTTAAGCCCCTTCAGATCCCTCATAATGAGGAAGGGAGCAGGAGGATTCATTGCTGGAGGATGAATATAAGAGGTAAGCAGTGATTCAGTAGCACCAGCACAGTGATTCCCCTTGAAATAGGGTTGCACAGGTGAGAGTAAGGGAAGGCTTTGGGGAGACCTCATTGCAGTCCTCCAGTACTTGAAAGGAGCATTAAAATAGGAGGTGGAATGCCTCTTTACGAGGGTGGATAGTCATAGGACAAGGGAGAATAGTTCTAAACTAAGACAGGGGAGGTTTAGGTTAGAGATTAAGAGGAATTTTTTCACACAGAGGGTAGTGACGCACTGTAACAGGTTGACCAGGGAGGTTGTGGATGCCCCATCCCTGGAGGCATTCAAGGACAGGCTGGATGTGGCTCTGTGCAGCCTGGTCTGGTGGTTGGTGGCCCTGCATATGGCAGGGGGGTTTAAACTAGATGATCATTATGGTCCTTTTCAACCCAGGCCATTCTATGATTCTATGATTCTGTGATTCTATGATTCTATGATTCTATGATTCTATGATTCTATTTATGGACATGGATGAGATCCCTCTGTACCACCACTTCTCCAGGCTAACCAGTCCCTGTTGTTTCAACCTCTCCTCATGGGAGAGGTGCTTCAGGCCCTTTGTCATCTTGGTGACCCTTAGTCACCCCTCTCCAGTATATCCAGTTCTGGGGTGGGAGCAGAACTAAATCAATCACTTCAGGTGTGACCTTACCTCTGGAGTGAGAGGATGTTGCCCACATTCCGGTACAGCACAGTCCCTACCACGAAGACAGAAGAGTCATCCGTCTCTGCAGGACACCAGAGGGAAAGGAAGAAGACAACAGCACTGAGATAATCAGAATGTCATCTGTCCCCAGTTAAATTCTCTCCACCCCAAAATCCACCAGTGCAACACAGAGAGGGGACAGGACTGGAAGAGTCTGGATTCAGTTCTTTTTCCTCTTTCATTTGTTATGTTTCCAAGGAGACATCCAAGGGCAGGATTGGACCTCTTAGTGGGGCCTCTGTTGGGGCACATCTAACACCAGCATCACTACGGAGGGATGCAGTGCCTGATGTCACCACGTTGGGTCTCCATCAGACCTATGTGAGGACCAAACACTTTTAGGGTGACTGTGGGTGCCTGCCTCCATGCAAGACTCATTTAGGATGAGTTCTCTCCCATTCAGAAATCCCACTAATCCCTCTGACAGCACCATAGCAGGCAAAACTGCAGGGCAAGAAGGTCTCTTACAGCCACCCAGAGGCATTTGGACACATCCACAGCTATCAAGCCATCAGAGAGAAGAGCTGTGCTTGGGCCGACAAGGGCAGGCAAGGAGGGGAGATGTCCCACTGTGCCTGACCTGACCCCATAACTCATGTGCAGCCTCAGGAGGACAGCAGATGAGCCTGAATCATCTGTGTGACCTCTGAACACATCACTTGACCTCCTCCTCTGCCTTGCTCAGCCCAGCTGCAAATTAGCAAGAATTTTCCTGGAAGAAGCAAAGGCAGTAGAGGCATCCCTGAGGTTGAATTGTCAGAGTGGAGAAGAAATAAGTCACTTGGAGATGAGGAAGTTTGCGGATGTATCATGCTGTGGGGCTTCTCTGATGTCTCCTACCAAAGCTGATCTTTGAATGCACTCATTTCCCCAGAAGGGAAGATACTGCTCTGGATGTTTGTCAAATTGGGCTCAGATGAGATAGCAGGTGTAAATCAGGACAGACTGACAGACAGGCTTGCAGAGCAATTGACTAAGATTTGTTTCCCTAGGGAAGTCAACACAGACTTTTGGCCTCTGTCATAAACCCCTCTGCAACCAAGGATCCTACTTCCTTTCCAATAGAGTTTTCCCCCTTTTTGCTAAGAGAATGCAGTAGAACATTTAAAGAAGCAACGTGTGTTCCTGTGAGACAATGAGCAAACAAAATGCTAAGTTCTTCTAGGAACATAATGCTATGTTTAAAGCACTATAAAACAGGAGGAGTTTCGTTGGCTCTGCTCTGTCAGAAACTCACTCTTTACCCTTGAGAGTGTAATTTAACTCTTCTCAGCCTCAGGTAAAAATGATGGCAATGTTATTTCCATCTTGAGTAAGGAAACCTATGACACAAGGTCTTGGTATGACAAAGTCCAAAGGATTTCTGACAGACATAGCTCATTGTCTCTCACCTTAGTACAAGGGAAGGACAGCACATCCTGGTGCAGTAACCAGCAGCCTGCTCTCTCAAAACCACTAATGCTACGTGCCAGGCTGTCAACAAGGAAAACCCACCATTTCCTTGCAATCAGCCTAATTTAGAGACCTGTTTTCGAAAATCCATTTATCAATTCTGCCAAATGCAAAGGCTCACTGCCAATACAGGAATATCTTGTTTGCATTGGCTGCTGGCGCTGGCATCCAGGTAAAGGCTTTGCTAGCAGAGCCAGATCCATCAGTTGCTCAGCCTGATGTGCTAAGCTGTTCACCCTTGGATGGCTCTTCCAGGATTGGATCCAGTCTCAAAGGACATAACAACATTGTTTGCCTACGTGGCTGTCACCCTACCACGGCTACATTTCCTATGCTGGTTAACCATACTTATAAGGCACCAACAGAGACCACTACTGGTGTCTACCCCTATTAGAAACCCAGAATATTCATAGAGCACATTTCAATGCTCAACATGCCTTGCAGAGAGAGAACTGGAGATGGATCCCAGTGCCCAAATGCACCAAGAACAAAGCAACTCAGAAAACACAGGGGTGTTTTCACTTATTGCAGGCTCAAAAGAAGAAGCCTTAGAAGCAATCATCATGACAGTGTTGCCCTAAGTTTCTGTGCTGCCTCTTTCTGTTTTTTAAACTTAATGCTGAACTTGCCCAAGGAGTTCAGATTTGACCCTTGGTCTGCTCACATCTAAAACCCTTCCTTGCACTCAGCATTGCTATGGCGAGCTTCTATGAGCCAATCCAGCTCAGCTGGAAGGACAATTTGAAGACAGCCAAATGGAAGGAATCTCTCTTAGAAAGTGAAGAAGACATTTTCTTCCAGAGAATTCTGACTGTGCTGCCTACCTGCCAGCCCTGAAGACAGGATGCTCCTGGAGACAGTGACCTTGTCTTCCGAATTCTTGGCCCAGTCAACCATGCCTCTCCAGCCTTTCATG
Source organism: Coturnix japonica (assembly GCF_054131305.1). Lineage (NCBI taxonomy): Eukaryota > Metazoa > Chordata > Aves > Galliformes > Phasianidae > Coturnix > Coturnix japonica. The sequence continues at coordinate 1,524,962 of NC_140664.1, forward strand.
GGGAAGGTGATGTCAGTTGCTGCATTAGCAGGCAGCTTGTGAATGCCAAGGACTAGAGGGAAACAGCAAATAAAATCAGTAAGCAAAACCTGCCTCAATAAATTCACACAAATTGAAAAGCCCACTAGAGTCAATAGTAGAAAATCAGACAGCAAAGCCTTCCTGCCTGCACTAAACCTGGAAGAGAAGAGATCCTTCTACTACAGGAGTGGCCAGAAGCAGATGCTTAGGGAATTGTAAGAAAAAACAAAGCAAGGCTTCTCATGTCTTGTCCTTCCAGCTTCTAGCAGTCAGCAGGACTTCCTCAGCTTGTGGTTACATCCAGACAATGAACTTTATTAGCCACCAATGGAACTCTCCTTTGTGCATTTTCCTAATCCCATCATGAGCCAATCTGTACTTTTTGGCTTCTGCAGCATCCTTTGGCAACAAGTTCCATGCTGCGATTGTGCATACAGCATAAATCAAATACTGCCTGCTGTTTGTTTGCTGCCTGATCACTTCATTGGCTGCTGTGCAGCTCTTGTGCTGAAAAACAAAAGGAACTAGCTTAATTCTTCCCAGTTTGTCATCTGTTCTCTGTTCATGGTTCTATAGATATTTCACAAACCATTTTGTGCCCATCAGGCCCAAGTCCTAGCTTATTTGGAGAAAAGCCACTCCCTGGCTACGATCATCCACATCTTTCCCCAGACCTTTTAATGTTCCACCACCTGCTGCCTTCCCTCTTTCCCTCCCCACATCCAAGATTACGCATACTGCACTGCAATTACAGATTCCTAGGGTCTATACCCAACATGGGGAGTGTAAATCAACTCACCCAGGTTGTCCGTCACTTGGTAGGAATCCCGGAAATCTTTCATGCGAAAGCCGATGACATCAATGAAATCGTCCACAAGCCTGAACAACTCCTTGGCATTTGGCCCTATCTGCAGAGAAAAGGACAATACAGCTAATAAAAAATGCATCTAAAGGAGCCTAGAAAAACAAAGGAGCAAGAAATAGTAATTCATAAAATTGAGGCTGGAGGGCAGTGTCTCAAAGCAAAGCAAAGCAAAGCAAAGCAAAATATCTGGGGATCTCTGGAGTAGAAAATAATCTACGTCCTTTCCTTCAGGATTCTTTTTGCTATCAACCACTCGATCCAGAGCACATTAGTTACTGCTGGTGCTTGCTATAGCCCTCCTCTTGTAGTTAATGCAAGAAGAGCAACACGCCAGGACAGACTTCTACTAGCCATGATGGAATGTAACTACATGGTCTTTCCAAGGTCCTTTGGCTGGAGTACCTGGCCCAGCCTAGCAGTACACAAGCCATTGGCATTGCAATTGCCCACCCAGAGACATCATGACAGAAAGTAAAGAAGTGGTCCATGTTGAAACTCTGCCCTATGTCAGATTCAGAGAGCTTTTTCCAAGCCTTAGGTTTCCCTGATCCTCAGGTACTTGGCCTGAGAAACACACTCAGGATTTCTTCTTTGTGTGTGCATATTATATATAATATATATAATATATAATGTATATTTCCTACGTAGAGGGAGTTCACAAGAGCTTGCCTCCACCAGGATAGTTAATTTTGCTAACAACCCCCTGAAAGCAGACACACCAAACCAAAAACTCCAGCCTACTTTGTGGGTAAAGGTAGGTTTCTAGGAGGCTGGTTTTCAGGCTTGCTTCCAGGAGGGATACCTGGGACAATGTTTCTCACATATGGACAGTAAAGAAGAAACACTGGATCTCAAGGGATAAGCAGGGAACAAAATCGAAGGAAGGGCCTTCAATTCAATTCAGTGCTTCCCCTTCCTCTTGAAGGATCTCAGGGAACTTTGGATGTCTGTTTGATGAGACACTATAAAAGAGGAATGCAGCAAGCTGGTGAGTGCAGAGATCTATTCTGTCTTCCATTTTCATTTTCTGTTGAATTTCCAAGGGTTGCTCTTTGGTCTAAGTCTTTCTCTGAATCAAAGATCAACATGGCATGGTGCACCTCAAAGAAATCTAGACTTAAATTCTCATGGAGGGAGGGAAGAACATTCTTAAAGGCAGGAATCCAGCCCCTAAACATTACTCCTGAGATGAATCACGCTGTGTTCAGTGACACATGGCTCGACCACCCTGGAAGAAAAACCTTTTAAACCACTTAATAACCTTTAAACTATTTTTAAAACCTTCTAAAATACTTAAAATATAGTTGGACTAGATGATCTTAGAGTTTTTTTCCAACCATAATGACACTGTGATTCCACTTCAGCTAAATCCAACACCTGAAGCACCTGAACCCTTGAATTCCCACCTGCCTATGAACAGAAAAGGAAGAAAGGTGTTGAAGGAGTTGTTCATATATTTAATACAGTCATTTATAACTCCATCTGGTACCTTGATCACAGTTTGCTGAACCTGATTTCTGACACAGGTATCTCAGCCAGTTATTGACCCGAGTCAGAAACTACCTAAAGAGGAGACTAAATCCCAGCAATGAGAAGGGCTGATTTTGGAGGGAAAAGATGGTCAAACAAACACATGCTTAGCAACAAACTCCAGGATCTAATGTCAAATCCCAGGCACCAGATCACATAATTCTATGCAGAAAGCATCATCATCCCTTCTTTCCAATTCTGATGGCAGGATCTCACTCTCCAAATAATCAAGTTGACTCTTGCCCAGACAGTATTGGATTTTCTCTCTTTTTCTTCCCGATATCTCTCATATGGTAAAGATATTGGCAATAATTCTTATTTGCTTGTATTATACTGGGCATGCAAAAGGCTGTCAAACAATAACTGGTTTTGCAGTGACTGATTTCATAACAGGTAAGCCACATGAAATGAACTGTGCTTACTACCTGTCTTTTCCTCAAGCACAATTGCCTGCAGAGGCTTAGCAAAGATGATGAGAGGTCAAAGAAAAGCAGTCCAACTCCTTACATCTCTTTATTTCCTTTTCCATCACTATCACTTCTTTTCCCTGGGGTTGTTGAACTTTGAGGACAAGCAGGACAGGAGGAGATAAGAATGGCAGCAGAAGGAAGGCTGTATGGGCAAGGAGCAAGAAGGTGGCCATGCGTGTCACTCTGTTTGTCTATCCAAAAGAATATTGGTGAGACTAAAACAGTATCAAGATCAGATCAAAGAGTCCTGCCAATACAGCAGGTGTGCAGAGAAGGAGAAATAAAGTGAGGAGACTATTTTTAACAGTGTATTTTTATATTCTATTACAGGTTGAAAACACAATGTCACATTAACCCCAAGCTACACAGGTTGTTGTCTTTCAGGTTTCTATGATAAAACAGCTAATGTAACTGTCCCAAAAGCATGACAGCCCTTCTCTATCTGAATGCCTTTCTGGTTTATTTTATTTTATATTATATTATATCTTTCCCCTCCCCCCCATCTTCCACATGGGGGGCACGATGGAACATGAGACCATAATGATGTTGGGTTTCTTTCTAATGAAGGTATTGGGGAGCCAAAGCTCTTAAAAGAAATAATTGACCTTGTGAAATATGAGGCATTGGTTTGCTCCCTAAGCTTTGAATGAGAAGGACAAAGACTGCTGAAATCTTTGCCATCCAGCGCCTGAAGATTTCTGAGGCCATTTTCTGTCCTGAAGTCATGGTGCTGTACTGTCATCACTAATTCCATTAAAATAAAGGCCAGGCAAACATTTTATTTATGGCAATTTAGAGCATCGTGGTTCCACTCCTTGCACAGTTTGATGTAACGCTGAGGGCAGGCTGGGCTGCATCTATAGGTACAAAGAGCATATTGCACAGGGAAAGCTGATGGGAACAAATTGCCAGAGAGTGAAACCTGCAGCTGTTTTTATGGAGATCAGCAGGATTTCCCTGTTGTCATGACAACTCAATAGACTCCTCTGCACTGTTCTCAAATATGTACACACACCTGTGGTCTTGAAACTGAGCATTTGGTTCCTTATTTTGACTGGAATCAGACTATGCCATCCCCTTCTAAGGGAGAAAAGATGGAAGGATAGGTCCACAAGGCTGCTCAGCTCTTGGTCAAGGTCCTGTTGTTTAGTATTCTCAGTTTGTTTAGTATTGTCTCTCTGATGACTTTTGAAGCAACGAGAGATGGTTAAAAAAGGAGCTGCCATGTTCTGATCCAGACCTATGGGTACTTTCCATTAGACTGATCTCTCATAAAGGCTCTTATGTTCCTTGTCCAGGTTATTTTAATGCTGTGGCATAAAAGATCTGGTATTTTTGTTCCAGGGTATAATACTGAGGAAAGGACATGGAAGGAATGATCATTACCACTGGCCAATTCACCAGTTCACCAGTTCACCAATTCACTGCTGCTTATCTGAGGCAGAATCATTTCACTCTTTCCCATTTCACTCTTTCCCATTTCACTCTTCACCATTTCTGTTCCCAAAGACTGCAGTGAGATGAAAACATGGAGTAGCCCAAGGGCTCACCAAGGGAATGGGAAAGAGACAAGGAATAGGTCTTACCAAATTAAAGAGTGCGTCTATGACAGAAGATACAAAGGACAAGTATGACATGGATATATAAACAAACCAGTATGCAAGGGTTTAGCTAGAGAATTGTTATGCAGAATCTCAGTATCTGAGAGGACAGAAAGTAAAATATAACTGAATTTTTGTTCATCGCATGCTGGACTGAACTAGAAGCTCAGGTGAGCGGAGCACAGCTCTAAACAAGGAAATCCTGCTTGTCCTGCATCTTTGTAGCCAAGAACTCAAAACTACATAAACCCACTGCTTTATATTGGAGAATTATAGCAAGCAAGGAGGGTTATCAACTCCAAATCTAGCCTGATCTCTGAGAGCTATCCAAAATTTGGTATTCACCACCAGCTTTTTTGTTCTTACTAATGCGAAGACTCTGGCTTAGGGCTGAGATCCTGTGGCTTACAGAGCTACTCAGCCTGGCACTGAGATCATCCAAATGACCAGTGGCAGGTATCAGCTGATTTATGGTAACTCCTGTTGAGGTAGTCAACTCTGAAGCTGATCAGAGCTGACCATATCCAAGTAGTTTCTCTCTTTCATTATAAAATTATCTATTAGATGGGTGGAGATATTTCCTGGTCTGTGGCAACATGAAAGATTTGCGTTTCACAGAATGTATCATGGTCAAGAAGAGCCATGTAGACCATTGTAAATATCCCTTGTCATGGTTTAAGCCTATGAAGAAGGCTATGACTTGTTTCACTGAAGGTGTTGAAGGTTCATACCAGCTGAGCTTCCTCCCACTTGTCCCGGTTTTCCTCCGATAAGATGTTGCTGATGATCTGGACAAAGTTCTGGAGAAAGGAGATAAAAGAGGAAAAAGGGGATAGTTAGCCAAACAAGGCCTGTTCTAGAAAGGGCATAGTAGTGCACAAGGAACACATAAAAATCATCCAAGAGATTTTTCAAGGTCCTGTTCCCAAAGGTTCCCACAGCATTTAGCAGGCTTCTGCCTCCAAAGATGTTAACAGCAGTAAAACATTTTTTCCCAAGTTTTTTTTATTCCTGTGAAGGAACAGGACTGGGAACATGTCTTATCTTCACTGCTGAAGATTTTAAAGAACAGATTAGACAGATATCTGTCACAATCTGGGTAAATTCTGTTGATCTCGCCTTGCAGAAATCAATTCCTATCCTATTTCCTACTATTTCCATCATTTTCCAGCATAGGGAAACTTACTACCATGTTTTTTTTCTCAGTGACTTTGAAAGAGAAGCAGAGATGGATCAAGCGGGTGCTAAGCACTGTAGTAGTTTGACCACAAAACACAAAATGAGAAGGAAGGAGACAAGATATTTCAAGAGCATTGATTTTTTTCTCAAGTTTTGCCACCTTTTGCAGATACTGTTGGATCAGTTTAATGTTTCGGTGCTGATCAATCCCAAGGGCATATTTTGTAGCCACTCTATATGCAACTGCTGAAAGTAAAATCTGAGGGTGAGAAGCTATCAAGATATTCTTCCACATCAACATACAGCTACCCAATATCACAGGTTCCTCTTACATCTAGTCATTAGGGTGTAGTTCTTTCCAATATACCAATTAGCTTCCAGTGTAAGTGCTATCAGGTTGAAATAGTTCAGAGTGACTTTGAATTATTTCAAGATCTTACTTTATAGGCCAGAGAGAAACAGTCTCAAAGGAAGGGTTTGTTTACAAGCAAAGACACTTCACTTGGGCAGAACATAATCCTGCTTTTCATCATTATCAAATCAAAAAGAGGTAATCGAACCCTGAGACTTATGCAAGCAGCTCAGCTCACCTGCACATCTCCAGAAGTTGGGCTGTGATAAGCCCTACGGAAGATCTCTGTCATGTTCCTGAGTACATCAATGGTGGACAGCAAGTCTCCGCTGTAGCTGGTCCCATCCTGGGAGATTTCCACAAGGTTTTGGAGCACTTCTGACAGCCCATCTCCCATCAACCCACGCTGAGCTTTGGAAAGATGCTCCCTGGTCTGAGGAACAGAAAGATGACAAACACTTTAGTGACAGTGAAAGTCAAGTTAATGAGCTCGGTGAAGGAATTGCTGGGGGAAGGTTTATGACCTTCCTTGTAATTCAGAGCACAGATTAGACGAATCTGACAATCTTTGCTGACCTGACAGCCTGTGATATTTTTAAAATGATAGAAGAGCAAAAGTCAATTTTTTTCTGCATGCCCACAAAGAAAAGGTTGTGTGTAGGTTTAGAAAAGATTATTCTACTACAGAAATGCTATTCTGCTGCTGACCCAAGGCCAGCGAGCAGAAGATTTTTGCTCTAAAACCTTGTTTTCTTAGAGCAAACTTGAACTATTTTAGCTCAGACTGTAGCTCATCCTGAAAAGGACAGTTTTCATGAAGGCAATAGCATTGTAAGGCAAGCTACAGGAGACCAGCAGAAAAAAAGGAGAATTCATCACAGCAGTAATTTTAAGTCTATTGAAAATTGTCTTATTTTTAAGTCTTACAGTCACAGTAATTCTGGTGGATAATGTGATATCCAATGGATATCAGAACGGATATCAATGTCTCTGTCCATTGCAGGTCAGTTGGATTAGATGACCTTTAAGGGTCCCTTCCAACTCGAATGAATGCGTGATTCTGTTATGTGGAGGACTTTGTAAGACTTAGATTCTGACAGGTTAGACATTAAAAGACACAGTGAGGAACCATTATTGTCCATGGATTGCCTGAGCAATCACAAGACAAAAGCAATCAGACAGAACAGAGGTGTCATCTTCCTTTCACATGGAAATGCTGCTTTCCTTCTTCTTTGTAACTGTGACAGTATAACAAGCATTTGAGGAGACCCCAAATATTTTTAAAGTTGAAGTCAGTCTGCCTTACCATCATCTGTATGTTCCTGTAATCAATAGAAACACACTTGACGTATGTTGGGGGCTCCCAGTAAGCTATCCCTTCTTCATCTAAAGTGCATCTTCGAAGGATTAGCCCTAGAAGAAGAAAGAAAAGAAGACTGGAGTGGGGACATTTGAAAAGCCAGGCACTTCCATGGATATCATGCAGGACAACGTATCTATGCAGGCACAACTACAGACATAAAGGCAGCAGGGGCATCTGGAATGTGCTTGAGAGGTTATTTCTGTTTCCTCCTCTTGCATTTTCTTACTAGGAGACAGGACAACAAAAGGAGATGCAAAAGAAAAAGTATAACTTGGACACGGTTTGTCAGTGCTCTCTGTCATGTGGTCTCAGTCTGACTTTTGGATAGTCTTGTGTGGAGGCAGAAGTTGGACTCAGTGATCCTTATGGGTCCTTTCTAACATGGTATATTCTACGATTCAGTGATTCTAAGGCAAAAGACAGTTTAATCTGTCCTTCGGGGCGTGCTTCTTCCCGGTTCAAGAAGTCCCACGAGCCTCCCCAGGTGGCAAGGTCTGGTATTTGCAACTGAAGCACTGACTGCTGCTGCCTGCACAGTCTCAACAAGAATAAATATCCAACAGCACCATCTTTGCATCTGTTGAAACACTGAAAAGCTGCCTGCAGTCCTCCCCCAGGCTTTTCTTTAGCTTCAGTGTACAGTGAGTTTTGCAGTGGTAATCACACGCCGTTGCAATGCAGAGGAACACACACATCAGTGAAGAGAAAGGGGACAGGAATAGCCCAGGCAATTGCACTGCTATTTGGAAAGTCTCTGAGGAGCAGGCTTTGCTGGGTGCACAATTCCATTGCTACTGCTAAATGATTCAGTGACCTATGGTACAGCCCTTCTTCTAGGCTAGCATTAGGAATTACACTGACTGTTCCAGGATGCATGAGTCAACAACAGCTTCAGGGTTTTCTGTGTCCAGTGAACTCACTCATATAGATTAAAAACTTCATGATCATTCCAGACACTCCTGCCCTATTATTTTTTTATTTATTTTTTCCTGCCTGAGGAACAGAAACGTGCACCTGGGAACAATCTCCACCACCAGAATATTTGGAGCCTTCTCTCATGTGTTGTTTTCCACACCTTGGAATATGTGGCCACAACATATAACAACCGAATACCCAAGTTCTATCATTTCATACCACCATGGCTGAACTTGCAACTTGAGTACCTATAGATTAAGTTCAAAGAGTTCCTGTGATTTATAAAAAGGAGAAGTAAGCATCACTGGGCAATCTGATCTAGTGGGTAGCAACCTGCCCACGGCAAGGGATTTGGAAACAGATGATCTCTAAGGTTCCTTCCAACACAAGCCATTCTGTGATAATCAAAACATGACTGGGCAATCAAATTCAGATTTTCTACTTTGTTTTATGGTCAGCAGAGAGAAATATAACACCCGTGTCTAGTTGAGCCCAGTCTGTTTCTGCAGAATGGGGTGGAATTACCACAGCAGCTCTTAATAATGAAGCTGTAGGCAACAGCTGGAGGAGAGACCATCTCAAGTTAACCTGTATGGACCACAGGTTGTTGGTAAATACTAAAGAATCACAGAAACCCCCACTTAGCCTTGAGTAAAGGGCAGAAAGACCATTTGCTCATCCTCTCTTCCCACAGCCAGGTTGCCCTTGTCTAGAAGTCAAAGAATGAAAGGTGATCTGAGGGTCTCCAGCCAAGATATGCAGTCATCCGTACCGGTGGCATTGCGAGGACACCGAACAGCTGCAGCATCCCCAGCAGGCGTCTCTTTCCAAACCACAGAGGCAAGACTTTCCTCATCACAGATCTCATGGGGCTCTGCAAGGAAAGGAAAACTCCATTTGGTAAAGCCTCATGCTCAGGAGGCACATGGGAAAGGGCATGGAAAGGGGAAACAGGGGGAGTATGGTCTGGAAACATGATGCTTGGAAGATAGCTATTACTATTACACCTTGCCAAGGAGTTTTTTTCAAGTGAGAATATACAGTTTTTGGTGGTGAAATTCAGGGCTCCATGCTCAATTCTTTCCATCCTTCAGGATGACCATTTTGGTGTTGGATGTGATTAAAATGAGGCTCTGCATAAGAGTTAAGAATGAAGGATGGAACAAACAGGGGGAAAAGGAAACAGTTGGGAATATCCCCTGTGTGGCCTCCATTCAGGTCCTTTATCTGCTGCCATCAGGAGGACACGAAAAAAACCTGAGCACCAATTTGCACTAGCAACTCATTTCCAAATGCTGCTGCTGCAGAATCCAGAACTGCAGAAATGTGCAAAGGATGTTCTGAGAAGTTACAGAAAAAACTCTTTGGAAGAGAATGTCTTCAGATGCTTCTGCTGAAGGGTAGAGATATCAGCTCTGGAGTCTTTGGGGCCTGAGAAAAATACCCATCACAGAAGGAAGGGTTTGCGCTGAGAAACTCATTACTTGCAGCACATAAAATGAAAGGAGCCATGAGTAGGGTGTTAAAGCTATTCATCACTCCCAAGAGTGTGGAAGGGGAAAATTATGTTTAATGGTTTTCAATTATAGATTTATTTATTGTGCATTTCAAACTAACAATAAAGAGAAAGCGGAGAGTGTGCCTGCAGCTGGCCAGGAGTGGCAGCTGCAAAACCAAAGCCAACCAGCCATGGAGCTGGGTGGCTGCCTGCAGAGCTTCCTTCCTATGTAGGAAAACACTGCCCATGCCAAGGTCTAGTGGTGCCAGTGGGTGTGTGCAAAGCTGTAAGGAAAATCTACATCTAGCGCAACAAAAAAAAAGGCATTCTGAGTTTTCATGCTGTTCTCAATGCATCTGCATGTGATAACGCTGAAGGCATCCTTCTAGAAGGGAATATCCCATGGATGCAATGACGTAGACAATCTTAGACTTCGTGATAGCAGTAAAACCTTGGGAATGGAACTACCCAGGGTAAGTCTTGAGGCTTAACCTCAAGTCTAAAGGGTTTTACCCTATTATAATGAAATCCCAGAGGGCAAGCAAAACCCCTGCTGTGCTCTGCACATGCACATAAATAGTTCCAATGCCAACAACAGCTCATAACTTCTGTAGATAAGGCAGAACATGGGCAAAAACATGGTAGCTTTACACCTAAGTTGTTGACAAGGAGCTATAGGATAGAGAGATGAAATCTGCCACTTGTGATTGGGATGTGGTTACTCAGAGAGCTGAATGCAACATCCCTGCCTTGTGGCCCAGTGCTTTGACCATGGCTACGTATTTCCCACTTCAAAATGTGGTTTGGAAGGAGGGTTTGGGGAATAGGGTGGGAAACTTCTAGCAATCTCAGCTGCAACGTGCCAAAGCAAATACCACCTGTCAAAGAGCAGAGGGTGTTCATATCTGACCTCTCCTTTCTCCTCTGACTTCTCAAAGCTTCCCAGTCTACTCATCCCTGCAGTCTCCCTGGGGGCCACTGAGGGATGCTGTGGATCAGTGATGCTCTTTAGGAGTGCACTGACTGGCACCGTCTAGCCCATGAATGCAGAAGCAATTCCCAGGCCAGGAGAGAATCAATTCACCCTTTTATTTATTTATTTTTATTTCTGTTTCATAACTATATATATATATATTTTAGTAACCTATTTGCAAGGGGATATTTTAATAACTAACCCAATTAGGCTTAACTCTTCTGTTCAAATCAAATCATGCCAGCGCTTCATACTTTCTCGAGAATGAATGGAGTGGGTTTATTTTTAGCTAAAAGCCTTTTTTCTTCCCCCCCCCCTCCTGCAAATTAACAACTGCAGCAAGACCCTTCTGATTTTGAACCCTTGCAGGGCTCAGTGCCTCAGACATGCCTTTCCCTTTTGAGTGCTGTGCAGGCATCAGCCCCTGCGGACACAGAAGAAAAGATCGGGCTTGTTCTGCCAGGGCCCCAGCTGGCACACACTGAAGCTGAACTAAATCTTCATCACTCTGTAGACACCACCAGACAACCCGGTGCTACGGCTTTTAGTGGCGGAGGAGAGCTTTTGTGGCTGAGTTAGAAGAGACTCTCACACGCCTCTGCTAATTGAGAGGCACAGCTTGTAAGGAGAGGTGATGTCTTTTATTAGAGCATAGCTGCAAGGAGTGAAAATGCTCTGTTATCTTCTGCCTAAACTGGGTAAAACTTCCCTGCTGAAGTGCTTTTGGCTTTTATCTGTCTTCAGCCATTTGCAAGCGACTCGGAGGGGTCAGCTGTCCCAAAAACATCACAGATCCATCCCCAGAAGTGTCTGCACTGAGCTGCAGCTCGTCGTTTAGCAAAACACCCACTCTTCACACGGACAGCCATGATGCCACCACGAGAATCTCTCCCGTCGCTCACCAAGCTGCTCCAACAATTAATTACCCTCCCGGTCATAAACCGGAGCCAGTTACGATCAATGAAGTCTGCCAGCCAACATCACATAGCCCATTGATTTCTCACCAGCGATTTCACCAGCAGGGAGTTTAACTGAGATGAAGAAAGAGAATAACAATAGTGTGCTGGCGTGTTTTCTGGCTACACACTGAATGTGAGACATGGAATCTTTCCAGCTTGTATTTTCTTCTGCTCCCTAACAGGAGGTTGTGGCAAGGTGGGAGTCAACCTCTTTTCCCAGTAACAGCAATAGGACAAAAGGTAATGGCCTTAAGTTGCGCAAGGAGGGGCTCAGGTTGGATATTTGGAAAAATCTCTTCTCAGAAAGAGTGGTGAGGTATTGGCATAGGCTGCCCAGGGAGATGGAGGAGTAACCATTCCTGCAGAAGTTAAAGATGTGACACTGAGGGCATGGCAATGATGGGTTGATGGTTGGATTTGATGTTAATGGCTTTTCCAGCCTACATGACTCTATGATTTCCTTGTCCTCCATTCAGATTTTCATGCCATTTTTATTAAATGGATGCTGGTTCCATTTGTGTAGCTAGAGAAGGGTGAGAATGAACAAGACTGACAATTCTGGGCACGAATTTAATGGACTCGAGATTCTGATATCAATTATGGCTCTCAGTGTCTCTTTTCCTTTCATGACTCTACAGCAATGAAAAAAAAAAATGTAAAACATAAGTCTAGACTAGTGAGATTTAACAAGTGTTGACTGAAATCATCATGGCTATATTGTAAAAATTAAATCTAGCCCTTGATGTGTCATGTATCTGCATTATGAGTGGGGACAACTAGATCACAACTCCCTGTTGTATTCAGCTCTCTGACAGCTATTTCCAAAATCCCTTCCCTCCCCAGTAAAAAGGAGATTCTGAAGAGTTTGGGGTACTTACCAGGACATTTCCTGTCATTGCACTGCCTATACTCTTCCTTGGGACCCTGGCAGGTCTCTCCTCCAAAGAAGGGTCCATAGCACACACGGTCACGTCTCTGAGTCCCACCTCCACACGTAGCGGTGCAGCTCCCCCATACTCCCCAAGCTTGCCATTTCCCATCCACTGGAGATTAAAAATAAAGAGAGAAAGAGAGAAACAGCCTGTAACATCCCTGACATCATCTGCAATAGAAGGCAAATTTCCAAGGTAAGCACTAGAACATAAGATGAGTAAAGTAGGTGTGAAGGGAGGTCTCCTGCCTCAAATCCTTGTCAGATTCTCAACGCACATGAAATCACTACATTATCTTTCCCACTGCAACAGTCTTTCGACAACTGAAGAGCATTCTTCTGCTTCTCCTCAATACCTTCATGCCACAACACCAGAACTATCTCTTTCCTGGAGCACAAGTCTTACGAGCAGCAGCTGAGGGACCAGAGGCTGTTTATTCTGAAGAAGAGCAGGTTCAAAGGAGACCTCATCACTCTCTGAAACTCCCTGAAAGGAGGTTGTAGTGAGGTGGATGATGGCCTCTTTGACCAGATAACAGCAACAAGGTAGGAGGTGATGGCCTTAAGTTTTGCCAGGGGAGGTTCAAGTTGTATATTAGGAAAAGTTTAATTTCAGAAACAGTGGTAATGCAGTGGAACAGGCTACACTGGGAGGCAGTGGTGTCTCCATCTCTGGAGATGTTCAAGAAAATGTTAAATGTAGCATGGAGGGACATGATTTAGTGAGCATGGTGGGAGCTAAATTATCTTAGCGATCTTTTTCAGTCTTAATGATCCTATGATTCTTTCCTTGGGCTCAGAACTGGGTCTCTGTCCTTGAACACTCTGAGAGTCAGCACTGGTTCAACCTGCTGGATGGCAACAGCAGGCTGCAATACTCCATAGCTTGAGTTTGGTTAGAATGCAAAAAGTATATGGGAAAATAATAGATTTTCATGGAGTCACACTTCAGGTCTGTGCTGTGGTTGTAAATAGACAAGCAGAGCCCCCAGGTGATGAACCACAAAGAAATGTCAAATAACCCTTCTCCAGCCACTTCCATTATACCATTGTCTCACATGCCTCAGAAAGAGTTTTTGCAAGAGACTCATTTCCTAGTATCTGTTCCAAGTATCTTTACACATTCAGTGGAAATGCTACTTCTCTTGCATTAACAATGGCCTTTATCAAAGCACTATAAAAATGTTAATTATCCCTCACAACAAGCCTACAAGGTAGGAAAATGTTCTCTTCTGCATCACAGACATGGAACAACAACTCAGTGTCAGAAATAGAGAACTCTCCTGATTCCTATTTGGGTTTTAATTAGGAGTTAACGGGTTATCTCAGGTCAAATAATTCCTTGTGGGAGGGTGGGAAATTTCTCTCTTTTTCTTCACGCAGAGGAAGAAAATTACTGAAGAAAAAGGCGAGCATCAATCTGTGGTACTTTATTTAGTAAAACCATATATAGTGTAAACCATAGCCCTCGATGCTTTGATATGTAACTCTGAAATCAGTGTAACAAGGATGCTTAAAAAGAGGGAGGCCTTTTGTGTCCTTAAGGATCTCCATAAGTTACGAAGAAGTGAGCTATCTAAGTAAGAAAACACACTGGAGTCCGTATAGGGAAGTCCAGTAATTATGGCCTGATCTTTAAGTGTTATTGTGACAAGCCAGGAGTTGGAATAATTAATCCTTATGAGTCCTTTCCAACTCCAGTTGTTCTATGATAATAGAGTTAAATACTGCTATTCTTTCAGCTGCAGATTTTGTTGCTACCACTGGGGATAAGCACTTATTGAGGAAATGGTTATTTGTGGGTGCACTAGTTCTCATGGAAAGGGGAAGAAGGCTCTCTCCATCTCAGGGGACCACTCCTTCTCAGTCTTATGGGCTAAGAGGGACATAGCAACCAAGAGGAGCCAAGAAAAGGTCCAGGGGAAGCATGGCAACACTAATTGGTTCTGTTTAATCTTGAAAACATTTAGACTTCTAAGCCTTGATTTCAAGACAATATTTTTTTCACTCCAGTTGACCCAATTAGTCAGAAAGTTGTGTTCCCTGTGGGAAATCACTCATCTGTCTAAGGTCTCCTGGATTTGCCAGCTATAGATTTTGACTTACATGGTCCAAAGGTATGATCCACAGCCTCCTTATTATTGCAAAACTCATGAAAACAGCACAGCTCTTCCCCAAAGAAAGCAGGAAAGGATTTTCTATAAACTTACCTGGGATTGCAGATAGAAGGATAACGCAAAAGAGAGGAAAATACATTGGCCACTGACCTGGGCATTGACGTAGGAAGCAGTCCCGGGTCTCCACCCAATGTCCCTGGCATTCAGCTCCCCCATAGGAAGGTCCATTGCATTCCCTCGTCCGCTGCTGGGTGCCGTTGGAGCAAGAAGCGGAGCAGGAGCTCCAGCTCGACCACTCATTCCAGTTGCCGTCCACTGAGTGGCCCAAAGAAAGATAACAAAGCGGAATGTGAAAATAGCTTCCTCTGGAAAGAGGCACGTGCAAGAGTCCCTGACCTGCACTTACAAGGGACTGAGAAAGGGGAGTGCAAACTAAAGGAGCTACAGAGTGAGTGAGAGGGAGATCACCAAGAACAAGTTCAGGCAAACATGTCAGCAGTACTTTCCTGGGATCCTTGCAACCTCTAATTGGTATATTATGTCTTGACAATAAGCAAGCATCATAACACATTGATTTTTATATTCACAATCTACATGCCAGCATAAGAGTTGGCTTTATTGACATTACATATTCCAATACAATGCTCTCAGTATAGCCAGTTATAACAAAACATCAAAATAGAGACATGGATCATGTTTCAAGTGAAAATATTGAAGGAATCTGTACATTACCATGACATATCTCATTTTAGTCAATCAGTATTTTTTTTTGTGAGGGAATTCATTCTTCACTATGAATGAAAAGCAGTGAGTCTGGCTCCTCAAGCACTCAAATGCTCTGTATTTCAGAGGAAGCCCTTAAAGCACAAACTGAGATCACATTGTTATTCAAAAGAGTTCACGCTGCCAGCCAGGAGATATTCAGAGCAAAGGTGTGCTCCAACAGAAGACCACAAGCAGAGTGCATGTGTGTGGTCAATGCACTTCAGTCACAGCTGAATTAACACTGCCAGGCTTGATCTGTATCCACATAGCAACATCTCTGGTAATTGAATAGGGAAGGGAGGGAAAAGAGAGGTTGTTATAGGGACAGGTTTGGAAGGAAACACGAATACATCCTATTAGCATGGTACAGCGTGAAGCATTCCCAAGTGTGGCAGTCACACCCTAATTGGCCCCTGATCATCAGATCTATCACCCAGTCTGCTATTCCTGGAGCACTTTTCCTCATTAGCAGCGGTCATCATACTCTGTTTAGCTCTCATTAACTGCTAGTTTTCACTCCGAAAAAATAAAATAAAACAGAATCATGGAGACGTCTGAATTCTGATTTAAATCACATTGCTGTAGATTTCAGCTCATTGACTTTGGTTTCTTTGACCAAATGAAACATACGCAGCCCGGTTCTCTGTACATTCTGCAAAACCCTGAATAGCCCCAAATGATCCCCATTGTGTTGATGTGTTTTGTTGGTTTTTTTTGTTTGTTTTGTTTTCAGCCATGTGAGAAAATGTCAAAATATCCAAATGAACAACTGCTAATTCAAACAGCATTGTGTAATCTCATAAGGTCTGAAAAACTCGTCATAATCAAAGGTGCTTACAAAAAAAAAGCATGCTTCTTCTTGGCAATCCAAGCTTGCTGCTTTCATTGTGCATAAATTCAAAGTATCACAGCAATGTTTATCAGTCCCAAGGAAAGGAAATAGAAGAGGTGGTGACTGGCAGATGATTCCTCTCTGGAAATGATAAAAAACCCCACAGAATATGTTCTGCCCAGTAAAAATTAGTTGTTTTTTTTGCTGGCTGAAGTTTTCATCAACTGGCAGTGCTTGCCCCTCATCAGTGTTCACTGATATTGGAAAGGTTAGATTACATTTCTAAGGTAAAAATCACATTTAGCAGAAGAAATTTGGATTCCTGCTGCCATGAGTGTGGGGATTGGATGGCAACTTAAGGAGTTGGGCTTTATGATCTCTAGGAGTCTCTTCCAACTTGGGTTATTCTATGATTCTAACTGTGTGCATTTAGAGATGGGAAAACGAAAAAGAGCTGCATCTACAAATTGCTTATTCACTGTGAGATAGGAAAGAGGGAATTTCCTTTGAGATGAGAGATTATTTATTAATGGCCTGAAACTGTGAAGATATTTTAAAAATGGAGAAGCAGAGGCAGCCATTCTGCATTGTGAGCCATGTGCACTGATGTAGGGATCTCCTGGGCAAGATGCTGAGAGATCTCTGTCACAGACCCAGAACATCATGCACTGCCATTGCCATATCACAGAATCTATCAAAGAAGTCCATTGGAGTCTGGTTTGTACAGTCTTTGCAAGCACTGGCATTGTCTTCCCCTTTATTTCTTCCTCTCCAAAAGACTTGGGACTCAGCCGGCGATATCTAGTGCTCCAGAGGAACAAAAGCTCTGTTGTCCCTGCAGCCGAGCATTTTTTATCAGTTGCAGTAATAAATCCTCTGAGCGGGGTGGTAATAAGCGATACAACTGTCTGGTGTGTCAAGCACTGAGCAGTGCCCATTGTTGTGCTTCAATGAGTCCCCCAATGCTGTGCTCATTTGGCACAGCAAAGCCACTGATTGCCTTTGTGGCATTAATTAGAGCTGAAGTCTTTCAGTTGGGCTGCCTGTCTCTTCCCCCACTGTTCCGTTTGCTGCAGCGTATCCACATATTTATTTGTATTTAAATTAATTATGGTTCAACATTAATTCAGGATATGCTTTATTGCCCAAGCCACGCCAGGTCTGACTTCTTCAATTTGTCTTTTTATGACAGAGTCAGTTTGACGTCTGGGATGTTCTTATTTTGAGTACAGTCTTTTGAACCGCAGCCAGAAATCCAAGGATAGTTACTTGGGATGAAAACTGTGCAGAAAATGCCAGGAGGCTTCTCACAAATGTTTTCACAAAGTTCTCATCACTCCCACAATCCCTCTCCTCCTCCGGGGACACAATAATTTCTCATAATGATTCTCATTAAACCTGAAAAATGTCAGTTGACATTACCCTGGGAGAAGGGAGGAGTGTTGGGGAGTTCCCTTATGTTCTGATCATGTCCACCAGGACAACCTGAGTTAAATTAATGGGGGCTTTGTGGTAAGCTCGGGGCTTGTGTGGTTCAGGGGAAGGAAGCCACAGAAATACAGTTTGATTTGCAGTGAGAAAGGAGATTTCTTTCTGGTGTTTCAAAGCCAAAAATCACAGAGAGGCATTTGAAAGCGAAATCTGAGGAAAAAGATTCAAAAACAATGAAAAAAGAGACAGCAGGGAATGCCCTCAGGAGTCTTGTAGCCCATATCATTGACCAAGGCAGGATAACTTGCATGGTGAAATGAGGCAAGTATGAAACTGACAGGTAAAATTACTCATCCCAGCACAATGACAAGCCAAGTTGGGCAGCATGGTTCCAAACAATTCACTGGAGATAATAAATGATAAAAGTAAAATGTTCTTATCAATGTTAGTGATAACTGAACCAGTCCAGATTCATCCCATATAACGTGTCCGAATAAGTAAGTTACTACAGAGCAAATCAGAACCTAGGACAGTGCTGAGTTTCATATTAAGGGGAGGTTTAGGTTGGATACTAGGAAAAAAATCCACAGATTGCCTGGGAAGGTGGTGGAATCACCATCCCTGGAGGTTTTTAAGAAGCATGGAGATGTGACATTAAGGGGCATGGTTATTGAGCATGGTGGTGGTGGGCTGATGGCTGGACTGGATGATCTTAGTGGTCTTTTCCAACCTTAATGATTCTATGATCTCATCAAAGGTGCCTCTAGGTTGCTCCTCCAATGTTTTCTTTTCTTACAGACGATCCACTTCGGAATAGATCAATGTCAATAGGAGTTACATCTACAGAACTGTTCATTGACTCAGATGTGGGCATCTCTGGGGATCAGGAGACCTGCTGGAGGGAAGTCTCTCAATCTCTAACTGCCTTACCTGGGCAAAGTGCAATATTGCAGAACTTCGTTTGCTTCTCTGGGCCCTCACAGGGGTTCCCACCAAACTGTGGAGGCTTGCATGTGCGAGTCCGATCCCTGTACCCTCTCCCACACGTGGAAGAGCAGAGGCTCCATGGAGACCACTCATCCCAGGTGCCGTGCACTGCAATAAGAGCAGAAGTAAGTTTCCTTTCTAAAGGAGGTCTGGAGATGTGAGAGAGCCCACAAAGCACAGCATCTTCCCATCCAAAATGAGCAGTATGTGAGAAGACAGTGTGGGAAGGCCAAGAACAAGCCAGACTGAAATTTGCCAGAGGAACACGATGTAATTTTTTTTATGATTTGGTATCAACAACATGTGTCTTTTGCTTTCCATTCTACTTGAAATAAATTGAAATGCACTTTTAATTGACCCAATTTTTTGGATCTTTGAGCCAAGAAAAAAGATGATTTTTTTGAGAAGATGCAATTAACTAGAGAGGAGCAGCAACAAAAACTAACAATTAATTAAAAACAAAAACAAAAACACAAAAAACACCAGCCTTTGGAAAGCAACTTCACCATTATTTTGTCACTTCTCACCATTATTTCCCTCACTCAACAGTTTTTCTCATTGAATTTTCAAAGGCTACAGCATTATCAAGCTCTCAGAAAAACTGTAGCCTATTTCCTAATTGCTGTCATACAGCAGTGACATCACAGGCTAAGCTAGAGAGATTTAGAAGAACAGTAAAGAAATTAGATGTGTAGCAATGCTCCAGCACTGCTCAGGCCATCACTGGTAACCCCAAGAATTAGACATCTAAATCCTCCTAATCTATATTAATGTAATCTTCTTCAAGATAATCTAATCTAATCTGGCCAGTTTATTTATAGGTCAGTCACCGTAATCTCTAGAGGCCAAATGTTACAAGTATGTACTGATCACTCTTAAGGGACTTCATCCTTTCCAGCTTCAGCCAGAGAGGCTAACACAAAATCAATAATTCTTCAGAAAAAAAAAAGAAAAAAAAGAAAAAAAAAAATTAAAAAAAAAAAGACTTAAAGAAACAGGTACTTTTCCAGTCCTTCATTGGCTGCCAACAGACTGAAACCTAATTTTTGTGACTGTCATCAGGCACGTTTTGTGATGAAAGTTAAATAGAGGAGGAAATTCAAGAAAAGCATAAGAACCAGGCTGGTGGTTTTGCCATTGTAAGACTGGTAGTAAACCATAACGCTGGTGTTCAAGAGTTGTGAATAAGAACTGGTTTAACAGCTCAGTTCTTCAAAATAATTAAAAGCCCAGATTGTGCTACTTCATCAAAATTGTGGAAGAAGGACTATAAAAGTAGTGGGAAAGGAGGGTTCAGTTCACAAATACATCAGCAGCCCAAGTTTTTCATGCTCATTTTGCAATGGTGCATCCAATATTGGAATCTGAGCTATTGAAAATGTCATCTGCTGCTTCTCTTTCCCATCTGCCCCATGTTTGGAAACACCTCCCAAGGGCACAAACTTTTTAGACACATCATGCTTATTGCTTTTAAATAGAATGAAGTTGTCCATTCCATGTGGTATAAGTGCCCATCTAGTAGTGTTTGGTCTATCGAGGGTCTCTCTATAAGAGAAGGAAGGGAGAAAAAATGATATTTCCCAATGACATATCATAGGCTGTCAATATTCAGTGAACCTTCCTTTCCCTCCTGCTCATCATGTATGGCACGCTCTGCCCACCTGGGCATATGGCAGAGTTGTTGCATTGTCTCTGTTCCCGGAGAGGGCCGCTGCACTGAGTGCTGTAGGAAGACGACACACAGAACCTGGTCCTGGTCTGCCAGCCCTCCCCGCAGGTAGTTGAACACACACTCCACGGGGACCACTCCTCTGCTGCAGGGTCACCTGTTGGGGTTGGAGAAGAAGGTGAGGATGTGACATAACCAGTTCCTGGATCTCTCCTGGGGCAGTTGCACTTCACCAGCCACTGTGCAATGTGACCCCTGTGTGGTGTGGGTGAAGCAATTGGTGAGGAACTGTGACCATGGATAAAAAAAATATATACTTATTTTCTTTTTTTTTTAGGGGGCTGGGGGTGGGGGAGGGTATTTCTTACTGTTGTAAGACACACACATGCCAAAAGGGAATGACATTGTGGAATTATCAGGGCATAGGGGAGGGCAGGACCCACCACTGATGACAGTGGAGGATAGACACTGCAGAGTGGTGTGAGCTGGGATATTTATCACTCACTCAGTGATAGTACTGATTAAGTAATAGCAGTTAGATAGATAGTGAATGCGTCCAGAAATAGGGCAGGCATAAGGATCCAACTCCTTTTCTTGCTTTCTCCTGGCCCCTACTAATGCAGATTGGCAGCAGTGGACAAGATAAAACAGCAGTGACAGTGCCAGAAAAGGACATCAGCTGAACTAATCCAGTAGAGGTTTTCCTTGTCATCTCCTTCACCTGTGAAGAGCTGCTTTGAGCATCTGACTGTTCCCAAACATCCTATATCAACTGCTTCCCTGATGGAAAAGTATTGATTGGAAAGACAAGTAAGAGCATCCCATTCAACAGGAGATGGGAATGGGAAGAACTGATACATATTGTCTCTATCATTAACATCACCCACTCAGTCCTACCAGAGGGAATGTCACTCAGAAAAGTTACAAGAAGTGTGATGGATAGTTTTTCGTTTATTTATGAGCTAATCTATCTCCAAGAAAATACCTTCCTCCCTCAGATGAAAACAGAAGACTGCTCTATTTTGTTGAATTAAGCTCTGCGTTGTTTGTTTTTAAAATTTTGATTGGGTTACTAATAATTACACACCATAGACCTATAAAATAACATTTTATATGCAATAGCACACAGGCATATGGCACAAATAAACACCAAAAGCACATGTTCGAGGATGCATAATAGAGGATTATATCCTTTAAGAAACAAGTTCTTCAGATCCTAAGACCATACCGTGTCACATCATATCCAGATGCATCTGGCAGACTATGGATGGAAGTACAAAGGACTGCGGTGCTTGGTGCGGCAGTAAGCATGACTTTATAGGGGTTGTACAACATGTACACAGCACTTGGACACATAGTGATGTGTCCTGCACCACCACTCCATTCCCAAGAAAAGCTGGACAGCAGGTAATGTATTAGACTGACCAGTTTCAAGACAAAGCATGAAAGACACACTGGTAGTGGGATGTCACTCTTTGAGATTTTGTTTTGCTTGTAGGGCAGTAAGGGTTATAAAACATATCACTGTCAAGGTAGGAACTGTGGTGGGAGCTACAGGGGTTGTACACCAGTAAACTGCCGTCCTACACCAGCTTGACTGACCTAAAGCTGTACTTGTCTTCCTCAAGGTGATATATTTATTTACCAGTATCTTAAGAGGAGTTTTCTGTATGCAACTATATTTTATATGCATTTAATCTGATCATTGAACTCATTGAAGGTAAAAATGAGGTGACCTCTACATCATCTGTGTTGTTGTAATGATTGAGAGCCCTTTCTTCCATAAAATGCTTTCTGTCAACAATATCAGGGACAAGTAAAAAAGGAACTTTGCATTTCCCTTGTAGTTTGTAAACCACCTACCTTCCTTGCTGCCTGTGCAGAGGAGGGGCACTGGATATAATTGTGTTCATTAAGCCAAAGTTGCTCAATACTGTTCCATTTTCATTTTGCGATTTGTTCCACTCTCCTACCCAACTGGTTCCATTAGGGAAATATTATGCAGTATTGGTCTTCCCCTGAGATCTGTAGGAGTGCATGTGTGTTTTCAGGCCTTGGGGCTTCAAGAAAGCAAAGCTCCCATGTCCTGCTTCTCAAGTTTTACAACTCCTGGTATAAAGAGATCTGTATTCCCATGGTAATTTGTCTGCCTTTACAATAAGGAACTCAACTGTCTATGCCAAATAGTTCTGTGACAGTCTGAATTCACCACCATCATGTTACATTTTGGTATTGTTGTTTCAGCATTTGCCAAGCAGAGTGGCCCAAATCCAGAAGATCCATCTTCAGCTCAACAATTCCTGCTACCAAGCCTGTCAGGATGCTACACGGATACTATGCATTTGCATTGCTCACTGTCTCTTCCCAGAGTCTTTCTGATAGACAGAGGAAGCATGAAAAGATGTAGTGTCTTCCTCCATGAATGACTCATGGCTTGCCATCACACCACCTCCCTACTCAGGCCTGGCTGTGCTTTTGCAAGTTCCAAATCCAGACAATAGTTACTGTGTCACTAGATGAATCAATCCCATCTTTGACCCAAATTCCACCTATTCTCCTTCTTTGCCCTTGTATTTTTTGTCTTTTTCACTTCTACAGTATAATAGACTTTGTAGAGGCAAAGCTCCTCAATTATCACCTCCCAAGGATTGCACAGACCCTTGTATATTAAATCATTAATGTAACTCACTTTCATAGAGCTTTAGTTTTGCTGTGGATTTATACAAACCTATTAGGACACCATGTCCAGTCAAGTCTCAGTCCTTACAGAAACATAACTGCATTTCAAACTATGACAGACTCAGTCATGAGAGGCTCTCAGAACCTATTAGCATTAGGGCAAGCTCTCTCATTCTCCACCCAAGAGAAGGAGAAATATTGATCATCATCAAAACTACTGTATAATCTTAGGATCATTAAGGTTGGAAAAGATCACTAAGATTATCTAGTTCTACCACTGACCGATTACCAACATGCCCATTTAATCATGAGAAGCATTCCTACATTCCCACAGCAACTCTCTTGTAGCTGGAGATGGCCCAGCAGGTGTCACAGAAGAGGAGACTCTGGGCATTGCTCCATGGAGCTGTAGCACTGAAATTCAGGATCCTTTCCAGCACCTGCCCAACCCTAAGTGTAACTGATCTAGCATTAGAGAACTCAGCTGGCTGTAGGGTCTTCATCAGTGCCTGCAGCATCTCCATGACACTTTCTCCCTCAGCATTAATTGAGCGACACATTGCTGCCATCCCTCCGCCAGCATCTCTTTATTTCTGGCACATCCCATCCATCTGACATCTCACCACGTGCTGCCTCTGCTTCATTCACATCCTGCCATTGGCAAAAGTCTCCTGGAATATATGTGTGGGATGATCTGGGAGGACTCATGCCAGGGACCTGCTGGGATGTCACTCTTGTGCTATGGATGGGAGGGATACGTGGGCAGCCAGCGTCACTGCAGCTTACAGCACAACTGTGCCACAGTCCATAGGACCTAGATACCAGGGCTGAAAAGAGCTGGCAGGAGAAAATATTGGTCTTCTGCTAAGCAGAGCTTCCCCCTCATCCCTGGTCCATGTAGCTGGCATCAGCTATATTTCATATTTCATGTTTTTCTAGGTCTCATATAGATTTCAAATTGTCTACCCCCTTCAAACTGTGTTAACTGCTAGGGAAGACTTGTGGTTTGTATTTAGTATCCCCAGCTTCATAGTCTAATCCTAATGTGGGCTGTAGTTTCTGTCTGGTCTTTACATTTACATACACATACATTTTACATACACATTACCTGTGGTAGCAGCGGTAATGGGAGGACGGTTGGAGTAGGTGATCTTGTAGGTCCTTTCCAACCTTGTGATTCTATGATTCTATGATTTCCTCCATCCTAATCACCTCAAACAACCTGACTACAGCTGATGCTCCTGGGAAAGCAGCAGGGGTATGGTGAACTCATTGCAGGGCAGCCTGCAGCTCCCAGGCCTGGGGCTGTCAGCACAAGAAAGCCATGGAGCTGCTGGAGCAATCCAGAGTAATGCTACAAAGACAACTAGAGGGCTGGATCACCTCTTCTACAAAGCCAGGGTGGGGAGGCTAAACTTGTTCAGCCTGGAGAACAGGCTCCATGAAGACACTGTGTACAGCCTTGTGTACTTGGTTACTTAAAGAAAGTTTATAATCAGGAGAGAAAACAACTTTTTACATGGGCAGATAGTGATAGGACAAGGGACAAGGCTTTTAAACTGAAAGAGGGGAGAATTACATTAGATGTTAGGAGGAAATTCTTCATTCAAAGGATGGTGAGGCAGTGGGACAGGTTGCCCAGAGAAGCTGTATATGCTCCAGCCCTGGAGGCATTCAAGGCCAGGCTGGATGGCCTTTCAAACAACATGATCTGGTAAGTGGCAACACTGCCCAGGGCAGAGAATTTGCAATCAGATAATCTTTAAGGCATCCCTTCCAACCCAAGCCATTCTATGGTTCTATGATATTCCAGCCCATGCTAAACTCAAGATGGCACCATAGCCAAAATCAGCTTTGCTACATCAGCACTACATCACCTGGGATTGACTTCCCTTCACTCTGATTTGTACCATTCACCAGGTAGCAGTAATATCAACGCCCACCTTTCTCTACAGCTTTTTGACAACAGCGAGTGCTACTGCAGGCAGGGGGAGCAGATTCAGTGCAGAGTTGCAATAAGATTCAGACCATCCTTATAACCTCGCCTGCTGCCAGGTCACCTTCAGAGCCTCTGCACCACAGTGCTGCTTTCTGGCACTGCTTGCTGCTGCACACTGAGTTGAATTACAGCACATCTGATACACACCAGAATATGACCCCTTCTCACTTATGATCAGTGTCACAGCTCTTGCTCCTCAAACCATCCCTCCAAAACCTCTCTAGACTAGCACAGACAGTTTGCAAGGCCACTGGGCAATGATTTTTGACCTGCAGCCAGGATAAGCACACCTTGCGTTACCCAAGAGCCACAATACACTGAGCTCCTGCCATGAAAGGCAGCTGTGAAGGGGCAGCATAAAACCAAATTGGACCAGGCCTATATCCAGGCCCTGTTCTTTCTCCCCTTCCAAGATCACACAATTTGACATTATTGTATCTTATTCTTATTTGATTGCAGATGGTTGGAAGTTCCTACTATAGAAATTAACAGATACAAATCCTTGCACTATGCTAAAGACTTGATAACAGAGGAAAGCAATACTGCTCTCTCCCCATCAAGCCCTGCACACCTCCTTCTACGGTGAATGGGAAGGCATGACATGGACATCAGCAAAGAGGCTGTATTGCAGTAAGGTCAGCTTTGGCTTAATGAACCATGGCTGTTTAGGTAGTTCAGACAAAGCAGTGGCTTAGAAGTAGGCAGGGTGATGAGAAGCAGTCTGTGAGAAGCATGGTCCGGTTAGAGGTTTTGTCTAACCATTTTTGCCTTCTTTGGTTAACAGCAACAATACAAAACCCATCAGAGCAATGGGATGGGAACGAACTGAGTGCTCAGTGTGTGACTTGCTGGGTAAACCCACGCTATCCTGGGAGGAAAAAGGTTGGTTAAGTGGGTCACTGAAACATCAAAGCAAGTCATTGCAGGCACTCCAGCTCAGCTGGGATGTGTAGGGACAGGGCAGCTGGTCCAGAGTCTGTCATGGTAGGTCAGAGCTTACCTATTTGAGGTGCAGGGTACCCGTAGTGCTGCAGTTCATCAGTGTCCTCTCGCTTTCTGTTATCTGTGGACCTCAGCGATTGGCTTCTGGAATTATAGCGTCCATTGGCTATGGCAAGGTAATGGGTCATGTAAATACACCTTGGTTCACTCTGCAAGATCTTTCACTACAAAGGTTACATGTATAAACAACAGTGACCTGCAATGTTCCGCTGACATGACCACCTGCTTTCCAACCCCAGTACCCTTGGCCACCAGCAGCCCCCAGGGCTATTGCACCAAGCCAGCTATTGCACCAAGACTTGGCCTGGCTGGCAGTTCATTCCCATGTTTTATCACAAGACATGGGACCATGCGGAATATGATCCTTTATGCCTGATCTTTAATTAATTGCAATGAACTGCCAAGGTGTCTGCACTCTTCATCGCACTTGTTTAATCTTTTCAGGTGTGCTGACAATGAATACTGTCAGCCCTGAAAGTGTTTTGAGATCCATGGTGAAGATTTGCAGTATATTTTGGTGGAATACTCTGCCTTGCAAGTGATATCTACTTAGCAACGCACAGTAGAGTATCCAGAAAATGCTGCATGGAGCAGGCAGGTGAGGGCAGGTGAAAAGGAAAGGAATGGCTCAAAAGGATGTCTCCTTCCCAGACTCTACCCTACCATAAGCAACAAGGAGAGCTGAAGGTCTGGTATCAACAGAGCAGCTTATAGTCCAACAGAGCTAACACTGGGCATCTTCTCAACCTATGTGGAAGAGCAAAGTTCTTAATTCCAGTGCAAAGATATCAGCAAAGGTCTCTGACTGAAGGCCATGCTGTTGAAATCAGTAGATAACCAATACATTCCCTGTACAAACATTTCATTCCTGATGAATAGCAAGCACCCGTCTGCTTTCCAAACCCACAATGCTGCCAGCTTTGCATTTACATCCTTTGTGGTATTCCTAGCCACAGATGAAACTGAAATTTGACTCAGGTTTTCCTCAGCTGTGGGCAAGTGGCAACCTTGATTTACACAAATACATGCCCTCCCTAGTAAACAGGCAACCAATGAAGCAATAGCAACTGAATCCCACCCACCAGTACTACCCACTGTAAATCAGGAGAGCTCAGCTGACTCCAATGGAGTCATACAGAATAATGGAGAGCTGAGTCCAAGTAATTTGTTATCTGGCAACCAGTTTGTTTCCAAACAGCAGGTACAAAACAGAGGGCCTTTTTCCCCAAGGAGGTAAAAACAGTCAGACACCTTTTCAAGACGTACAAACTGCCAAGAAATGAAATGGTGACAAATATCATCCTGGAACCCTGGGAAAATTAATAAAGGTTAATGAAGCTTCGTTGTGGTGGCAGGAGTCTTTACTGCCA
Organism: Coturnix japonica; assembly: GCF_054131305.1. Lineage (NCBI taxonomy): Eukaryota > Metazoa > Chordata > Aves > Galliformes > Phasianidae > Coturnix > Coturnix japonica. Next base: position 1,552,470 of record NC_140664.1, read on the forward strand.
TCCAAAAAGGAAAAGCAGAGTGGGGAGAGGAATGATTCAGAGTTCCTTTCAGGAGCCAGACTTCATATTCAGCAGCTTTGTTCATGGAAAACACCCATTTAGTTAGTGAAATTATGTTATTCCCCATTACCTGCAACCCAAATCCTCAAAGAAACCTAGGAATAGACCACATCAACTCCTTGAAACCTTCCCAGCACTGACTGGTTGCCGGCTGCTGGCTGGAGGGGGCAAGATGGGGCAGTCACTTGTCTTCTGTAATCAATGGTATTGATAAAAAGGGCCCATATCTTACATGTTTTTACATCTAGGAAGTCATGGGACCTTTGCATAAGATACTTGGTTTACAAAAATGCTAACTACCTTCCCTATATCCAGTGTCCTGAGTTTGCTAAAACTAGTGCTGTGTTCTCTGTGATATGGGAGACATCCCAAATGCTGATCCATTTGCAGCACTCCTCCACCCATGCTGACTACACTCACACACCTTAGTATGCTCTGATTTTACTTATTTTCATGAAAGCATCAAAACCACAAGGACCAACAAAATCTCCATCTGCTGTAAGTCTCGGAGGTTTCCCAGAGACTCATTTTGACTGGGAGGAGAAGGAAGGCATGAGCAGCTAAAGGGAGATGAGGAGTTTAGATGGATTTGTCAGCTTCTAAGAGCAAGGGAAGTGACAAAGAAACATGAGACTGAGTATTTCAAAAGTGATCAGTGAGCATGGATTGACAGAAAGACAGAAGATGGGACAGAAGGAAGGAAAGATAAAAGAACATAATAATAATAAAATGCAACCCTGATACCTTGAACCTCCTCCCACCAGCTCTTTGGTCTCCACATTACTGACATCTAATGATTTATCCTGTTCTCAGAGAGAAGCATGGTTTCCTACAGAAATGACATGCTTGCACTGTTCCTTCTCATCCTAAACAAAGGTAACTGGGTCCAACAGCTGAACATGTCACCTTGATGGTTTGCCCCAAGACTACTCCATCAAGGATTTCCTCCAAGCCTAAGTCAGAGTCTCTGCTGCAGAGGAAGGATGTCTTCCTTTCAGAAATGGTGTGACAGAGAGGTTGGTCAAGCCTCATTCAGCACAGAGCATTGCTTAGATTTGACTGGATGATTACTTCAAGTATAGGTGAAAATCAGTTGTGATTCTGAAGGAAGAAGGGAGATGACAGTTCTCTTGTACACAAAGCCAAATTGGTTCAATTGACTCTTTGCTGTGGATTTTATGTGCCTGAACCTTACAGGGCCATGTAATAAAGGCAGTAGGGAACTGTCTGGATCTCAGCAACTTGCTTCCCACGGCAGGGTCAGAGGAGAAGAGTAATGCTGGGATCAACAGATGACATAGACGTCCAAACAGTATAGGGAATGGCAAACTGTGGAATTATCCAGCCCCTTGGAGAAGACTAGCAGGAGAGCTAGAGAAATAATGCCCTTGGGGCAAACAAGAAAAATTGCAAACACTTGCAAGCACTTGAGGTTTTGGAAGAACATGGATAACGTGGATGGAGAGGATGATCTTGAAGTGACAGTAGTAGTGCGAAGAAGAGGCTGGTAATCAACACTGCTGGTGAGAACGTGTAATGTGTCAGTACCTTGAAATACAGATGATGGGAAAAAATGGAATGCAGAGAATTCGTGTCTTTGTGGGCCAAGTCTCAAACATCCAAGTGTGTCTCATCAGAAATACACACCCTTCCCTCAATATTCATCCCCCAAATGGGAGAGAGGAAGAAAATAGCAGCATTTTTAAAATTCTTCAGGCAAGCTGGGAGAGTGGGAATGAAAAGACAGATGACAGCAAGAAGTGAAAAAAAAAAGGAAAAAAAAAAAAGATTAAAAAAAACACATTGAAATGGGCTAAAAGTATCTCAGGTACATAGAGGACAAGAAGCAATGAAGCAATTCCAGTCTAAAATGAATTCTAGCCTGACATGTGGAGAACAGAGATGCTCACACACGTGGGATATTTCAGCTCTGTGACTGCAGCAATTTTTAATGAAATTCAGGGGGAGCAGAGAACAAGACTGAGACCCAGCCTTGCCACTGTTATGTGGAACATACTATTCTTCCCATTCCTAATAGTTAAAACAGCTGAAAGACCAGATTCTGGTCTCATTTCTTAATGGAAACCTGCACAGGTCAATGGGTTTGTACTTATGTCATGATGCACCTTAGGGTAGGATGCAACAGCTCCCCTTCGAGGCTAGGAGAGACCTAACTGTCCAATCTGCATATTCATAAATGTCAGATGGTTTTGTGTTGCTTCTGCCAGATAGGATGGCAGGATTTCAGCTGGCTCCTCAGTAATTGCCATTCTCCAAGAATCAATGCAAGCCACTGCTAGATCAGATTTTTCTTGTATTTCTTCAGAGCTCCTTGACTTCAGCACCAGGGACAGGTCCAGGGCATCCCTCCTCTGGTTTGAACATCATCCTGTCTTCTTGTCTTCTTCTCTTCCCCTCCAGGACACTCTGTGTTCAAGGTCATCAGCAATCACAGATATTAGCATTTAAGCATAGTGTGTTGCCTCTTCCATCCAAGTGGGTGGACCAAGAAGTTCCTTTACAAGCATTTGCTATCATGCTTTGGTTGGTCGTCTCCCTCTATAAAGCAGCAGCTCCTTGTCAAATCCAAAAGATTGAGGACTTCTTGTCAGGTTCTCTGTTTCTAGCATGGAAAAATCAGAGTTACAAAAGGCAGCGACTTTTGTTCTTCAGATTATGCTTCTGGAGCTGAGCAGCTGCCACAGAAAATAGCTCTGACCAAGACAGGTTGCTGTTAACATTTCCTTTCCGATGTGGGATAAGCCCTCATAGCAAATTTTCTTTAGTGCTTTCAGCTTTGGAGTTTGCCCATGGAGATAATTTACCTGGCTCATATGTCTTTGCATTTGAGTTTTATCCCTGGGGAAATCCAGCCAGATGATGTTCATCAACCAAGAGACTCCTTTACAAAAAAAGAGCTAAGACTGTGGACCAGACAAGTGGGAAAATATTAAGCCCACGAAAGGGTCATCTGTAGAGACATTCAGATGTGCCTTTGCAGTGATTTCAAACAGCACTAGCATCTCCAGACAGTGCATTCAGACTTCATCCTGGGAACCATACAGACACACCTCAATTTGACAACCACATTCAGTCACACCTCATGGAAAAGATGCAAGCTACCACTCCCATCACTGCATGCTGGGGTCTGCTTGAAGATCCATCCAGTGCAGCTCATGAAGACAGAGGTTGGCAGTAGGGTGATAAAAAGGGTTTGATCCCTCTAGCACATTTGCTATGGCCAGGGAAAAGAAAACAACCAATGAAATTCTCATAGATCATCCGCAAGCATTCGTCTCAGCTGCTCCAGAGAGTTGAGTGAGAGCATTTGCTCCAGATGCCATTTCAAACTGAGGCTCTGGTTCAGACTCTCCTCTGGCTGCTGGTATTGAAATACACTTTCTAATCAGCCACTAGCTTATGAGCCACTTTGACAGAAACAAGGAAAGAGAAACTAAAAAGAGATGGCCTTGCCCTCATTTTGAAGGTGGTGGTAATTTCTGTCTTATTCTGACATAACTTGCTTGGTCAGCAACTGATTTCACTTTTTAGTTGGTGATAACACATTTCTTCAGTAATTTTCAGTGACCCACACAGCAGTGAGAAAAATATAAAGCACTTATCCCTGTTTTGCTTTGCTTCTTTATCAGGATTACAGATAGATCTTTGGTCAAGGAAAAGGGCAATTTTGTTTGTTTATTTTCTACTAGAGAAGTCAGGTTTCAGCCACATCGCTATATCTAGAGAGCTAGTCAGGTGTTATTACAAGGTATTAATGTGCTGCACAATTTAAAATGAAGAAGTACTTCCGCCCAGTTCTTTTTGTTTTTTAAATATGGATATATACACATACACATTATTATAATTTTTTAAAGGAATTCAGATCTAGTTAACTGCAAAATGAAATGAACATTTAGGAAGAAAACAATTCAAGTAGAAGAATGAACGCCCTACTCATCTCTAGGAAACCTATGAGCAGAAGTCAGTGTGACAACAATGGAAAATTTAAAACAGATGGATTTCTAATCTACTCCTAAATCCTTCAAGAAGAGAAGGAAAAGTGCAAATATTTTACATTTTCATGGGCCACCTTTTATTTTTTTATTTCAAGGAATAAAAAGTGCATCTGTCTTGGGCATGGCTCCAAAGGCAACAAGGGATACATACATGGAGCTAATTGCATAGCTAGCATAGACACAGAGAGATGCAGGTTTATCTTGAGGTAGGACAAGACGTGCACAGGCAAGTGCTCCTGAAAGAATAATTGTTCACATCTTCCTTCAAATGTTTTCAAGTTTATTAGCATGAAAGCATCACAACGGGTCTCAGCAGTTTGCCTGCAAAGAGGCACTTGGGAAAATTAATCAGAATTAATTCATTTTATTTGATTTCAAAGGGGTAAATCAATTTGTGCTGCCTCATGCTGTGGATGCACACTCCTTCTAAACTAGGGCTTTCAACATAGTTTGAGATCCTTTATTCCCAAATAAGCTAAGCTGAACTAACCGCGCTTTAATTGGAGCAGGAGTTGACTGGGTGTGTAATGGGAAGGGGACAGGAAGAAAAGTGAAATAATTTATTGAATCATAGCCCCCTGGGAACAATCAGCCTTTCCTGCACTTAGGATCAGCTTTACTGAGTGCTGCACTTTAGAAAAGTGTAAGTAAATAAGTAGTGAGTACATAGTGATTAACCTTTCAGTGCTCTGCTCTACAGAATAAGTGGAAGTGGAAGTTGCCTTCACCCCTTCCTTGTCGCAGGAACCACAGGAGATCCAGCATGAAGAAGAGCAAAGGTTGGGGCAGACTAAAGGAAGACATTATGCCCCCTGCTCAGTGCTGGACCTGGAAATTGTGTCCATCCTAAGATATCTCAGTTCAAGAGACATGTGAAGGAATAAAAGGAGTCTTAGGCAGAGACATGAAGATGATCAGGGCTGGGAATGGATGTGCTGAAAAGAATCTGCTAGATCTGAGATCCTCCCTCATTTATCCAGCATAGGAATGGAACTCTTAAAGAGTTTTTTTACCTGTTTACTATGTGCTCTCATGTCTCAAAAATGACCACAGCCACACAGCCTTCTCTACCCGCTCATAATGCTATTTCCAGATTCACTCCATGCTGAAGTTCAAGAACTGTTTGGACAGCACTCTCGGAAATATGATTTGATTTTGGGGTAGTCCTGTGTGGATCCAGCAATTGGACTTGATGATCTCTGTGGATCCCTTCCAATTCAGGATATTCCATGATTCTTTGTGTCTTCTCATTCAGAGCCATGTCCAGCAAGACGCAAGACCAATGTGTTCTTTCATCCAGCTCCATTCAGGTGCAACCAGTTCTAGAACTGGGCCCTCCACTCAGGTCTAGCTTCCAGGTCCTTGGCAATGGATGGATGCACTCTCACCTTCACTGCTCTAAGCCCCAGCTTCATTACAACTCCAGAATCACCAGCAAACACATGGGACATCAGATAAATTTCCCTAGTGTGGGTGAACCTCAGAGGAAAATTAGGAGCTGTGAGTCAAGGAGATTAAGTTCAATATACCAGAAGGTTTCATTTTGAAAAATAAAAATAAAAAATCTAATTGCAACATGATTTAAATTTATGGAAATGCTAAAAAATTCATGAAATCATTTTAGCCCTCATTAGAGGAATATATTTATGTCCCTCTATTTGAACTTCCTCTTTATCAGGAGACACTTCCCCGCGTTTGAAGGCTACTGAACTCTCCCCAGTTATTTGCCTAGCTGGAGGAGTTATTCAAACATTTTCTACTACAAAATTGAAACAAAAAGTAGTGAATATTTATAAGCAGCCATTTGCTAGAATTTTCTGGGCTGAGACACTTCTGATGTTGCTCTTCTCCTCCACATTCCTCTCTACTCAGCTAACGCAAAAGAAGCATTGGGAATGAAAGTGCCACAGGTCACCATCTCAGCTCATCAGTATCAGTGCTGACAGTCTGCCCACTGCCCCCTGGAGAAGAGGACTTGGAAAGAGATTGTGTGTTAGGAGGAGAGCAAGGCCTATGTAAAAGATTTGTCTTGGTCAGGCCATGTGTTTTGCCCAAACCCATCTAATGGCCATGTCTAAGTGCTATAGGCTTTCATTTTGTAACAGAAACACATAGCAACAGTACACTTGACTGGGAAGGTGAACTAAGCCAGAGGAGGATGGAAGAAGCAATACTAAAGTCTCTCTTAGCTCTATGCCTTATTGGCTTAAGAGGTCAACTGTCAAAGATATGTCCTTAGGGCATATGTTTTGCCATCTGTGGCAGGCTTTGCAGCAGTCTATGAATACCTGGTTTAAGTCTGCTTATGGATACCTGTAGATTAACCTCTATTCTGTGGAATCTGCAGACATGTGTTGTAAGACAGGTCAACATGTATGCATGTGCACGTGTGACTGCTAAACAAGCAGGGAAGGCCAGGATCATGCACAGCAGGTGCTGCATGCTCCCTTGAGCCATTCATAAGTCACTGCCTTTCATTAATTACAGCTATGGGACTGCGACCTTCTTGAGAAGAGTGACCCGCTCGCACACGTGCAGGGGAACATGCCTCCACTTACTATTGCACGCCTTCCTATTGCACAGACGTCCTTCCTCCAGGACTCCCTCGCAGGCCAGGCCTTCATTGGGAAGGGGCTTACAGGTACGCATGCGGGTCTGCAGGCCTCCCCCGCAGTCCTTGGTGCAGTCACCCCAAGCCGACCATGTGTTCCAACCACCTGGGCAAAATCCAGAAAATCCCTGTCAGCTTCAGTGTCATGGTAGACAAAGCCAGACCTACAGACCCTGTGATGCACCTACTTCCAAGGCCTTGAAGCAAGATGTCTTAGGATGTGATAGGCAGACCACACAGAGAGACAAAATATAGGAGAGGAAAGAAGAAGGATTTACTTTTCACTGACTTCTCTTCAACTATCCTCTACCTTTAACTTTGGTCTTTGATGTGATATATATTCTCAATTTCAGGTGTTCTAGCCTCTCTACATTGCGATTTATGGTGCAGTGGAGATTGCATCTGCTTTATGAGCTGTGGTCTCCACTGCTCCCTACTCATCTTGGTTAGGAGACCATCTCTGTCTTGCAGAAATTGGGTCCTTAACAGTCTATCCAGGTACTAGTTAAGAATATGGAGGAATTACTACCAAATTCTTGCACAGGGGCAGGCAGATAATCATCTCCCCCCACAGCATGAAGAGATGTGGGAGGGGTGTCAAGAACTCATTTATTTCATAGGGAACAACATAAATCTCATCCCCATTTGCCTGCGCTTTAGTCAAACATTGGGAAATGGGTTACTTTGTCTCCCACAGCTTGGCTGGACCAGTTTATCATCTCAGTTCCAACCTGTCAACACCTCCTAGACTCTTTCATACTCTTCCTAAGCCTGTGCTTGGAATGATGCGCTTACAAACTGCTATAGAATCATAGAATGGCATCGGTTGGAAGGGAGCTCAAGGATCATCTTTTCATTCCCTGTGTAGTTATCATAGATTCCTGCAGATTTGTTCCTCTTAATCATCTTAATCATGAAATTAGTTTAATTTCATGGTCTAATCCAGTTTTACATAGTGCTTGGGAACACTTTTCCATTTATTTGCATGGACTATGAAAGATTTCCTCCTTCCTCTTGCAGTTTTATTCCTCCTCCATGAACAGGGGGACCAGCCTAGCCAAGCTCAATTTTTTTGCTCTTAAGACAAAGTGAGAATAAATACATGCATCCTTCACAATGTTGAGTGAAGCGGTATAAATACTCAGTAACGAGAATAACTTAGGAAAACAGATCAGGATGGAAACACAGGTTGTGAACCTTCTGACAAGTGGCTCAGGCATCCTGGAAGCAGTGGGAAGTATAGATTGTTATAAGCACACAATAAATACTTGTTCTTCAAGGAGATGGTCTTTCCCTTGAAAGTCACTTTCTCTGCTGGTTTCTTTTCTAAACAGTGTAGGGAAATAGGCTTGTCTCTCCTGTTCCCTGATGGGAGATAGATTGTGTTTCAGCTGCAAGAGAGGCCAATGGCATAATGGCAGATATCCTGATGCCTCAGTTGAGCTGATCAATAGGGCATCTGTAACCAGACACATTTAAAAGCTAATAAACTCTTTGATTGCCCTTTTAAGATATCTTTCTTTCCTCTTCCTGAAAGATTAGGAGTGGGGCTGGAGAATGGAGAGTGCAGCTGCACATAATCTTTAGCTAAGTTTTTTCTTCTTGGGGTGCTTTTTGTGACAAAATGTAAGTGCTCCAGTGTATTAGAAGGTTATTTTATGCAGTGTTTGTAAGCAAAGCAAACACAAACCAGTTATCGAAACTTCTTGTCTATCATGAAGGAATATTCAAACAGGCATGCATTTCAGGATGTAATCTGTTATGAAGGCATTTAATCCCTAAAAAGTATACAGAAAAACGTAATGCCTAGTCTCAATAAAGGGTAGAGGAGTATAGTGCAGACACCTGACTTTGACTTGTTCATACTCTGCTTATCAGCAGCAAGGGCTGGTCCAGTCAGTATAAGATAAAAACCATCATGATTTCAAAGCTTTAACCAGAATGAGATCTCTTTATGAGGCTAGGTAACTTCCTTCCTCAGTTTTCATCCCATCTGTGAGTACTAAAGAGAAGCTGGAGTAGAAGTACCAGCGCACTTACTAAATCAGCACAGGCATTTACAGCCAAGACAAAGGTATTCCCCACTTTATGGTGTAGTCCTTTTTTATCATCAGGTTGCCCCATGGTCCTGACAAATGAAATACTGCATGTTATCTATCCTGTTTATTGGCTGTCAGATAAACTTTTTGAAATCTTTCTTCTTTTCCTGGGTCTAGTCATTTGTTGTTTCAAGTGATTTGTCTTTTTTAGTGGTGCTGTAAAGAAGCAGTTAAGGGCCTATTACATGAAGTTATACCCATCCCATTTGGAGGAAGAAAAAGAAGTGCTGTGTCATGAGTAAAACATTCAGCTCTTCTGTTTTCACTATGTGAAAGCATCTGGAATGGAAATGGAATGGTACTGCTGGATAATGGCCAGTGAATGAGTGACCACAGCTGTGGAATGGCTGAACTGTGGCAACAAAGAAATGAATCATAAAATAATTTAGGCTTCAAAAGACCACTAAGATCATCCAGATCATCAACCCATTCCCACCATGCCCACTAAAACCACATCCCTCAGTGCTTCATCTATACATTTCTTGAAAACCTCCAGGGACGATGACTCCACCCCCTCCCTGGGCAGCCTGTTCCAGTTCATTACCACTCTTCTATCTTAGATTTTTCTACAAAAGAACCTTGAGCTTGTTTAGAGATTCCAGCAATGGAGCACCACCCTTGACCAATGAATGGGACATCTCTATCAGGGAAGATCATCCTTTTCAATCTAGCGCACATTTTCCAGAGGGACACACATTGAGAAGTGAGGGAGGAAGGAGACAAAAGCTCTGGGTCCACTGCAGATGCCACAGAGGAGAAACATGCAGTTTTGTCCTTGTAGTAGTTGCATACATATTTAGTTGCTCAGTTCATCAAGAATGACTCACTGAGCCGCAATCAAAGGGATGTCCCTTCATGGACACCCCTTCTCATAAAAGATATAACTTAGTTTTCACACAACTTCCTTGCTCTGTTGCTTTTTATATATCAAGTGTGGGTTTGGAGGAGACCTCACTGATGCCAAAAAGCAAGTGTGAGGTGAAACACAAAGCAGAATCCCAGTGAAGCTAATGGGACATTTTGCAGATAGTCCCCTTTGCCCCTGGAGTCCTGTTTCATCAGCTTTCAATGAACTGCTGCACCCTGCTGATCGATGTGGCTTGAATTGCCATCTGTCCTTAATCCAAAAATAATGAGTCTGCTACAACTGCTTTATGAAGGATTTTACTTTTCAAAGGCACTGACTCCTGTGAAGGTCATATGCCCAACCAGTTTCTATTTAGCAAAGTTTTGCTCAGCTGCAGCCTTGCAGGCCTGTAGACCTTCCTCATTCTGCACTTTTGTTCTCTCTAGCTGGAGTAAGCTGTGGCTTACATTTCTACTTCCAGAGTTTCCTACCACAATCAGAAGCCATAACTTCAATCCTATATCAAGGTCTGTCTTTTATTTTTCATTTATGAGAGCAGAGCTAGCCCCTCATACGAGTTTCATGAAGCCAGCTGTTGCATATGAAGCTGAAGCTCATGAGACTGTTTCGAGTGCCCTGGAGATTGCCATTCAGGGAGGCCTTTAATCCAATTTCTAAAGAGCTTTTTGATCCTTCTCAGTCAGTTCTTATCATGATCACGTACTAAAACAAATTACTTTTCACGCTAGGCTGACCCAATGCATTCTAATTCTCCACAGTTAAATGGAGAAACTTTCAAGATGGTCAGACTCAACTTTTAAGCTCATATTTCCTATTTCTTGTTCTGAATCTTAAGTGGAGATGCCAAAAGAATAGGTTTTTCCTACTGCAAAATAACAGAGATTGCTTCACTTAGAAGCCTCATACAAACACCCTTGATCTTTGGGAAGATTTGCATCCCAATCTAGAGTTTATCTTTGCAGCTGACAGCTGTGATGTGTCTCAGACACCAGTCAGTCAATCATGCCTTTTAATTTAACAGCAATGCCTTAAATTAGATGCCAGTGACAACGGAAAAAACAACAACAAAACAAACGAAGAACAACAAAAAAAACCAACTAAGGAATCAACACAAGCCAATTAACAGAGCACAGGAAAAAGGTCTTTGCTGACACACTACATCTATCTCTGGCTTTTTCTTCTTTAATTTAACCTCTGCATGACCACAGCTGCAGATACTTTTGTTTGGCAGGACATCTTATGTCTGAAAAAAACATGATGAGATTACATAAAGCCATCACAGTTTCGTGTACAGCATCTGGAATTATTTTTAGTGGACTTATCATGGGAGTCCCAAAGGCTTGGGAATCATCACCAGCTTGAGGCTGTGTGAAAAAAAATAATTATATTGCTTATGGAAATGAAGAGGTAAAGATGTTAAAAGAAGATTAAGAGTGAGATTGTTTTGTATGTGAAAGTTAGGTGTCTTATCTAAACTTCTTATACAATGGGGAAAGAGAAAGAGATGCTCCATAGGGGCTTATAGCTACCTTTTCTTATATGTCAAGAAGAAAACAAGTCCAGAAGGGACTATTCTGAAGACAGTTTTCTATTATACAAAGCAGAAATCTTCCCCTGGAGAGCCATGCTTTCAATTTGATACCTCTGTGCAAGCCAGGAAATAACTCTTTCAGGAAGATGTCCCTTTCTGATGCCCGCGTGATGAGGCCACATAGCAGCACAAGTGAGTTGCTCAAGTGGTTCATTCTCTTCTCTTTCAACAATAAACCCAATATTATGTGTTATAGTTTCACAGATTGTAAGCACCAATATCATAATTAACCACCCAAAATCCCAAGAAAGCAAAATCATTCATTCTAGCTTTTCTGTACAATCTCTTTCAAAATCTCTTTCAAATCCTGTCCCTGTTCATTGCAGGGGAGTTGGACTAGATGGCCTTAAAGGTCCCTTCCAACTCAATTCTATGATTCTCTGATTCTATGATTCTATGATTCCATGATTCTATGATTCCATGATTCTATGATTCTATGATTCTATGACTTATTCTCATATAGAGAAAAAGGAATGTAGGAACAAGAGTTTGGGAATTAAAGTTTTCCATGTGATGATTAATGAGAAGAAGGCAGATCAAGGCAGATTGTGTTGGAAGAACTGCAGATTTCAATATGGGCCCACCAGTGAGATAGATAAGGGAGATTTGAGACAGAAGCATTGATCTGCAGTTAGGATTATATTTTCCATTCTGAATGTGTTTCCCTCTATTCAACTCTATAATTATAATAGCTTTTTCTTGCATCCTGAGGAGGAAAGACCAAAGTATCCAGAGCACAAAATCATATTGCTTTTGCTGTGTAGGTTCAACTAGTGGAACATGTCAAACTCTTAACACTGAACATGAAAAATATCAAGAGAAGCAACGTGTAGCATCTGGACAACAAGGCGGTTTCTGATATTTTTCCAGCTTCTTGACTTCTTCCTATCTTTAACTTTACATCTATAAATCCCTTCCATGAAGGTATGCAGAAATCAGGTCACTATGTACCACCACCATCCAAAGATCGCTTGTATCACTCACTTTTGAAAACTCAAAAAAAAGTGGTGTGATTTTCAAAATGGCTAAAGCTGAAATTGATTTCTGTTATGTTCACAAGTGCTTTCTGTCTTTCCAGATGAAGGCATCAAGTCCCTGTTCAGAAAAACATTTTAAGACCAGGTTCAGTCTCCCCCTGTTCTGTGAATCGTTTAAGGATGGAAATGAGGCCACAGTGCTCAGCTTTCAAGGAAACCCAGCACAGGGCTGTGCTTATTACATGAATCCCTGCAAATGAAACACTAGGGATAAAGATGGATTATTTATGTGGAAATTATGGGGGAGGTGGACAGGGAAATGAGAAAGGGAATGTTTAGTTTGGAGCAAGAAATCAAATAAGACTGTGGAATAGTCCTCCTCTAAGGAAGCCGTAGGGGCTTCATCACTTCACTTATTTCAAAGCAGAACAGGGAAAATATCAGAGAACAAACTTGTAAGGATAAAATCCAGCATGCACCACTGGGGAGGAATGAAATGCTTCCCCGCCTTGAACCTCTCTGATTCTGCATAAATCACATCAGAGCTGAGTTCACACACTGTTTGCTTCTTCACGTTGTTGCAGACCTTGGTGCAAAGCACAGAGGGGACATATTAGCATAGACACACGCATGCCTCTGTACAGAGATAAATAGATGAACACATTATAATATAACCGTGTAGCCCAAGTTGACTGAAACCTTTTCTGATGTGCATGTCACTACCTATTTGCATTAAAGTTTATTAAAATGGAAATCAAAGAAGGACAAGAAATTTTACGCCATGTGCCATCTACCCTGGTCTGAAGCACCTCAGTTTCCCCAGAGTTGTTTTCACCCTTCTGTATAAAATCCTCTCAGAACTCCAAATAAACCCATAAACACAATGACACGTTCTAACACCCAGAGCTTTGCAAGCCCAATGTAACTTTAGTTTGTTTCCTGAGTGCTATTTCCAGCTGAAGGATTTCTGTGGTCCCCAGGAACACAGTATCTCAATTCTCCATGTGCTCCAATATATTTATCCTTACAAGAGCCCCTGCAAGACAGGGCTATACTGTTACAGCATCTACAATCATGAACACAGGGGAGATGAAAAGCTAAAGGACGTGCCTGCAGAATCACAGAGGGCCTGCTGTACAACATAGACAGACATTAAATTTTCTTTATGTTAAACATCTTAAGGGAGAACAAAGCATAAATCCACCAGAGAACCCATGCATCACAGAATCACAACATCATGGAATGGTTGAGATTGGAAGTGACTTCTAGAGGCCATCTGGTCCAGCCTCCTGCTCTGGCAAGGTCACCTAGAATAGGACAACATTCAAATGGCTTTGGAATATCAAAACTGAGTCAGGCATGTCATGATCAGAGTGGTTTTGCCAAGGAGACACCATTCTGCAGACACAACGCAAACTCCAGTGCAGCTGCCTTGGCAGTTATTCAACCAAATATTTAATGACATTTTGATATGAACAGCCAAACCCTCTTCATACAGAGATGTCAGTAATAAGGATTTTGCCTGGAAGGAGAATAGAGGTGGCTGAAAACCACATGAAAGCAATCAATGTGTGTGCACCTCAGAGGAAAGATGGTGAACAAGCAGGTTGTCAGCAGGTATTCCTGTCCTCGGTGTCCTCTCCTTTGTGGAGATGTCAGCTACACTCATCCTGCAGTGAGAAAATGCTAATCCTCCCTTCCTTGCTGGGCAAAGGCTGACTTTACCAGCTCATCCTTTGACACATTTTTAGTGTTTTTAATTGTAGGAGGGAGTAGACTTTGGGTTTGTGGGGTTTTTTTGTGTGGTTTCTTTCTTATTAAGATTTCTTTTCAAGGGATGAAATAGGCAGAATAGATGGGTCATGTATTTCTTGGCCTAGGTTAGTACAAAACTCTAAGGGAGATAGCTGTACACTTCTATGCTGATGTATGTCTAAAAGTTATGTTGCAGAGTAGAGAGGAGTCTGTCTGGAGAACCCAAAGCTGGGAGTCAATAAAGACTACATAGCCAAATGGCTTATGAGATCACTTTGCTGTAAAGAGATACCCATATACAAAACAGCTCTGGGGAGAATCACTGTATGAACTAGATTGGCTGGGATGAGAAATTACATTGCACTGGTGAGCATCCAAGCCCACTTTCTTGGGTCGATCACTCTCACTGGAGTCAGAAATGGTGTTATATATTAATGCCTGGAAACAGGCTGAGAGTGGTAGGACTTAGTGCCACAGGATACAGTGGCAGGAGAAGATAATACTGAGCACATTTGTATGAGAGATGTTCAGGATAAGTGATGGTATTACTGCAGCAAGAGAGATTATGAAGATGAGGGTTAAGACTCTGACTTTTTACCTTCTCAGTCAGAACCCATACACCAAATAGAGTAAAACAGTACAACAAAACAAGCAGTGAGATGCAGGATCATTTCTCCCTTTTATACAGGTTCTAGGTACCTGGCTGAATCATGGTGCAGAGTGGGAGAAGATATCCACTCCTAATACACAGCTGGAACTATGATGGTTAGGCAGTTTCCTCCTAGACATACAATTCTCAAAGGTGTTGAGAAAAATAAATGTTTAGACACTGTAAGATGGGAAAGATCAGATTTAACTGAAGTTCCAAAGTTTCTACTGGGATGCAGCTTTTGGCTGGGAAGACACTGCATGGAGTTTATACTTGATTGATAGATATTGGAAGTGCTAAAGAAGTATAAAAAATGAGAGCCACTGTGTAGCATATATTGACCAATCTATCCCTATATGCAAACACGGGCTGCAGAGAAATAAATATAAGTTTTCACCTCCCCATAAGTATCTGAGCTCCATGCTGGTCTACCAAGCTACTTCCAAAGCACTTCAAATCCTGTTGCTGGCTATTTTCCTAAACAAGTATCTCCTTCATCACTGGGATACGTATTACAATAGGCCATCTGGTAGGTGGTCAGGTTTTTGGCATCACAAACCTTGAAATTACCCAGTAAGTCTTTCACTCTCTGGTCTTTGCAAAGCCTCACTGCTTCATCTGATACTGAATAGTCAGTGTTTGCATTCTGCTTGCTATTCGTCTGTGTTCTGATGATTATTTGAGCTCTATTTGATGCTCAAATTAATTAGAATATTTTGAAAATGATTTAACATGGTTCTGTGAACCCACCACTGTCAAAGGTAGGAAATGAGACAGTGAGGTACATGCAGATCAACCTGGGGCTGGCTCATCTGACAGCAGATGAGTCCTCTGGACAACCAGGACCTCAGCGTACAATCCAGCAGGAAGGCAAAGGTATGTCTAAGAAGTACATCAGAAGTACCCAAATCACATGCTGCCACTACACTGCTTCATTACAGTTTAAGTAGCCAGTGGCAGCAGTTCTGTGTCTGGGAGCTGTAGGTGTCCCTGTTCATTGCAGGAGAGTTGGACCAGATAAGCTTTAAAGGTCTCTTACAACTCAAACAATTCTATGATTCTACGATTCCATTATTCTAATCTATGGTATGCTAAGCCTAGCCTTGATACCAATAAGCTTTAACCAACAGAAACCAAGGAGAATCCTATCTAAAACAGTTCCTTCTCATAAAATTCCTTCTTCTGGGAGAGGATCTGCTCAAGGAAAGGAAGGCACAGTAGTGAGCAAGTGTAGCAGTATCATCTGTCAGGGTATTAATTATGTCAACACAGATGCTGAGAAGATGCCAGGAAGTCTCAGCATTTACCTAAGCATTAGAAAATGATCTTTTTTTCACTTTTTGTTTTCTTATTAATTGCCATTTATATTCCAGCAGTGTTAAAGGGTCTTGAATAAAGCGAAAGCTATCCTGGGATCAATCCTTGATCCTAAGAGCCTGCATTAGATAGTACCTGAATGCTGCTGTGATTGGTACTGCAGAGTGAGTAATAAGGGTGTGCATAGGGAGAGAAGAGTGGGTATAACAGCACAGAGATTCAGACTGTTTACACATTATTGACCAAATATAAACATGGCCTGGAGCATCTCTCATATGAGGAAAGGCTGAGTAACCTGGGTCTGTTCAGCCAGGGGAAAAGAAGACTGAGGGGGAATCTGGTAAGTGTTCCTCTAAGGGGAGCTAGGAGACAAATGGATGAGGCCAGACTCTTCTTGGTGGTGTGTAGAGACAGGACAAGGAGTAATGGCCTAAAACTTGAACATAGCAATTTCTATACTAGCATATGGCAGAACCTCTTTACCGTAAGGGTGGCAAAACACTGGAACAGGTTGCCTGGAGAGGCTGAGGAGTCTCCTTCTATGGAGAAATTCAAGACCCAGCTGGACACCTACCAGTGCGACCTACTGTATATACCTTGCTTTAGCAAGTGGACTGGACACGATGATCTCTTGAGGTCCCTTCAAACCCCTGCAATTCTGTGGTTCTCTGATTAAACATCATGTGCATTAACTTTTCTCTTTATGTGAGAAAATGCAAACATCTATGAGCTATAAAATTGTCTGCACAAATGGTTGAACCCTGATCAGACCACAGATATTATTTTCCCTCCTTCCAAAACATGTTCCAATATTGAGTGGAAATGAATCCATGTAAGAATAGAAGATGGAGACTAGCAGAAAATTTCTCTGCCTCTTTTTTTCTCACCTCTGGTACGCAGAGCAGTCAAGAGTGGTTAGATTATTATTAACTGATAGTGACAGGGAGAGTTTAGGATGGAGAGCCAGCATATGAGGCATCATTATTTCTTTCTCTAAGACTCCATGAACCTGGAAATATGTCTAAACCCATCCAGATAGCCACATGAATAGGAATGATGTTCAGTCCACATCTCCACTCCTCTTTTCAGGACATCTGAAGCCCTCATAAATGTGATCCCCGTGGCACAAAACGAGCATGGTAGGCAACCTGAAGTGAGAGCTCAGTTCCCTGCATCCCCCAGACCAGTACCTGATAGACTCCAATCTCTCAGAATGGTTTACTCCCAGAATTTCTCTCTCCTTTCTCCTAAATACAATCCAAACCCCCACCCCCCCACCCCCACCCCGAAATACTGAGTTCTTGTCCAGCAATTTTCAAGTAGCACATGGTAAACAACAGCCAGTAATTATACCTACTAATTACGAGTGAATGCTGCCTGAAGAGTTGTGTTCTATTTTATTTCCCTTTGTGGCCACCCAAGATGGCCAGTGATGGCCAAAAAAATAAAAATAATAAAAAAAATCCAGGTGAGACAGATCAGCATTGTGCGATTACAGATGGTCCCCCAAATGTCTCAGGTTGGATACGTCTTTTTTGAGCACATTAATACGAGCCAAGAGCAACATCTACTGGCCAAGTTGTTTAGTGAGATCAAGTGTAGATCAGGCAAAGCCCACACACTTTACAAACCACAATGCACCTGTGAGATATTTTTAGCTAGCATCCAAACACAACTAGTTAGCACCAGCACTTACCAGCTGCAGAAACTGTCTCCAAAGCAAATATCTCAGCTCTTCACATCCGGACTTAGCTCAGATGCATATATAATCTAAAATGCAGTTCAAGCTCACTGTGTCCCAGGTATCCTTGTAGTGAGCAAATATCTGTGTCTCTCCACTTAGAATCATAGAATCATAGGATGGTTTGGGTTGGAATGGACTTCAAGGATCATCAAGTTTCAGATGATCCACTGCAGGAAGGGTTGCCAATCATTAGATCAAGCACTAGGTCAAGCTGCCCAGGGCCCCCTCCAAACTGGCCTTGAGCATCTCCACCAACAGGGCACCCTTAACCTCCCTAGGCAATCTGTTCCATCACCTCACCCCTCTCTCAGTGGAAAACTTCCCCCTGTTATATAACCTAAATCTTCCCTCCTTTAGTTCAAAACCATTCCCCCTAGTCCTATCATTATCTACTTGTGTAAAAAGTTAATTTTTCTCCTGTTAATAATCCCCTTTTAAATACTGGAATGCTGTGACGTCCTTGCTTCCATTGCCTGTACTTGCCCTATTCTTCCCTTGTTTGACCAGCAGGTCCTTCCCAAGCAATGCTGGTTTCCAGCCTCCCCTGCCTGATATATTATTCTAAGGGATTAAAGAGTTCTTGTGCTCTCAGAATGGCATCCTTAAATAGTAGCCAGCTTTGTTCCACTTATTTCTTTGTCTCTAAGGACAGCTTCCTAGGAACCATAGATCTCATCCAAAGATTCCTTAAACAGCTGAAGTTCACTCTCCTGAATTTCAGGGTCCAGACTCCACTCTTTGCCAGGCCCACATTCTGTGAGGTCAGGAACTCAATCAGGACATGGTCACTGGAGCCCAGGCTGCCTCATATCTTAGTGTCTTTAATGATCTCGTCTGCATTGGTGAGCATCAGGTCCAGCAATGTTTCACCCCTGGTCAGCCTGTTCAATACCTGAACCAGAAAGCTTACATCAAAGGGCTACAGGAGTCTCCTGGATCACTTGCAGCTCACTATACTTTTTCCCAGCAGATATATCCAGGTAGTTGAAATCACCCAAAAGGATAAGAGCGTGCAAGCATGGCACTTCTTGCAGATGAAGCAAGGTCTTGTCAACAGGCTCCCCTTGATCAAATGGCACCTCGACCACCAGCTGTCTTTTACTGATCCTATCCTTCATCTTAACCCACAGTCTCTCATCCTGTTCCTGACTTTTTTCTCAGAGACAGCACCTTGCAGCCTATCCACCTTTTAACACAGAGGGCAACACCCTCATGCCTCCTATTCTGTCTATCCATCTTCACAGCATAGTGCTTCTTACACTTCTTGTAAATCATGCCTGCTAGAATCACTTAATGGCTTGAGTTGTAAGGGATCTTAAAAGACCATTTAGTTCCAGCTCTACCAAAGTTGCAGGGAATTACTGATGGGGGTTTTCATGTAGTCTAACTATAGATACTGAAATATAAATTTCCAAATCTGAAGACAAATTATTACTTTAAAGGTGGATTACAGGGAAAGAGGGGATGGAAGGGCTTCACTTTCCAAAAGGATCTGTCTAGATTTTGTTAAATTCAGTTTTATTGGTAGATCTTGTCTCCCCTCACCATCAGCCTCTCCATTCACAGTGCTTCTCAATGCAGAGTGTGGAGTGTGTGTCTATCACAGAGAAAAACTGGCATAGCTACACCCAAAAAATAGAAGCAAAGAAGACTGTGAGTTCACTTTATTAGGATGACTGAGTCTGAAACTCATTATTAATGGGCATAACTTATAACTCCATCCCTGCAGCCTGCAGGACAGGGCCATTTGGGCATTGATGGGTGAACAGAGCTCTAAGGAACTCCAAATCAATTACACATAAAATACAGTTTCCTATCCTCAGGAGAGCCACTTCTCCCTGCACAGCAAGATTTAAGAGGAAGAAAGGGTGAAGCAGCTTGATCTATCTCTTCTGAGCTCACTATAAGATCACATATAGTTCCCCAAAGCATTGCCAGAGTGGGACGCAACTCACTCAATTTTAGATGTCTATGATACAGATATGTCATTAGAGCCACAAATTCTCATACTTAATGGAGCAAATAAGCATTCTTAAGAGTGTAGACTATATATTTCACCATCCTGCTTTTGGGTGAAATGATTGTCACCCAAGAATTGTCCATTTTTCTCTGATCATCGTAGAAGGAGACCCAGCGACCATCTCTGATATTGAGGATGCCACTTGGTCAGTGAAATCCCATTCTCAGAGCATAGAGAACCTAGAGATGGCAGAGAAGCAGAAGTGGTTAAAATGAAAAGGAACCAAGAAACTGAAATGGCTTAAAATGAGATGGAAAGAACAAGCCTGCCTGATGCAGGCAGGTGGTGAACTTGCTCTGTGTAGGCATTGCCTGCTGACTTGCAACCACATCCAACTGTTCATTTGGCAGTGTCTTCTTTTAGGACATGATGTCCAGGTGTTCCCTGCTGATAAGACTAAAACCACGAGTTCTGAGGTCTGCCATGACCTTCTCAAAGGTAGGGACCAGCATTATTTAATAATTCAGGTGAGACTTCCTATAAATCTGATACATGATCTCAGAAGAGCCACCTTCTCTCTACCTCTGTTCCTTAAGCTAAGGGGAGTCTCTGATCATGACAGGAAATATAATGACAATGGCAGCTTTCTTCTCTTGTTGATTGTGATCTATAGGAAGAGATCCTGCTTGGAAGCAGTGTTGTGTATGTTTTACTGGGCCTGGTGTAGCCAAACCCATCAGATCCCTATTTGCCAGCTTCAGCCGGAAAGAAGTCGTAAAAAAGTCTCCTTTTACAGGCACAACATCTGCAGAAAAGACAGAAAGATAGGTTCATCTTATGCTTGAATGTGAGCTATTGATAATGGCCTGGCTGAGTTTCTGCTGGGACCTTTTAGGCTCCCAGTACTTCGTGGATTAAGACAGGCAGGTTTTCACGGAGAAATGGATTAATCAGATCCAACAAACTGCTTCAATGACCAGAACAAAACAAATGGTAGTGAGTACCAAAAGGCAGTGAGAATGTAATGGGGGGAAAGAAGATTAGGATACTCTTTAAGGCTTCTTTTACCTCTTCCTGAGGTTAACTAATTGTATCTGATGCTTTGTGGGCCTTTCCCGCTTGATTTCATACAAAAACTCATAGAAATACTTTCACTGCAATAGACATGGAAGAGTAGGGTACAATCATGGACAACTCTTCCTCTTCCTTCCATGTCTGCCCAAGTGCAATCTTCTGGTTACAGAAAATCTCACATGGGAATCTTTAAGGATAAGAGTCTCCTTGTACACATGAAGGGGTCCTCTTATATCTAACAAATAAAATAAAATAAAATAAATAAAAATTGATCCAGGCTACAAAGTCACTCAGATCTGGGTTCAGATCCAGGCTTCCCGGTTGGCTCTTATTTCTAGATAATAGGTTGAATGAAAAAGCTGTATCTAAGCAGATGGGATGGTAGAGGTTTTCCAGTCCCTGGCTGTGCAGGCACGTGAGGATACATGAGGGTAATGTGTGAGCAGAGGCCAAATAAAGAATTGAACATAACATAAACCCAAGACAGGAGGGGCACTAACCTAAACAGAAAGGTTGAGGTCTTGTGTCTTCTTGAATAATGCAAGGAGCAAAATATCCTGTTACTAGCCTAGGGAGCAGACAATTAAAACACTACTTGAAGCAAATGTCTCCTGACTCTGGCTCAGAATTTCAATTAGTCTGGAAAGTCTTATTGCACTTAAGTGTAGGTTAGTGACATTTCAGAGAGGAGAGATTGATTGGGAGCCAGGTTACAGCTCAGCCAGTGGGGATCATGTCTAAGGGCCTGTCCTTAAAAAACAATGTGTGATCTCTGCATGGCATTTTCCTTGTTTAGCTCTTTCACGTCTCCTATGAGAATGAATAATCCCAGAAGCCAGAGCTATGTCCCTTCCTTTCAAACACTGCCTTATTTTCTTTCTCATTTTCCTCTCATCTCTTCTTTCTGTCGATTTTTTTCCATTTTCTTTCAGCATCCTTAGGCATCCAAGCATTATTTCCTGTGTTTTTTTTTCCTTTCTTCCTCTTAAAGTTTCTAACCTTTTCTTGCCTCAAGAATCCATCTCCTACATCCAAGAAATTCGTTTTCTGGCTTTGCAAAACCACATAAATCAGGAAAGCATCTTCCACTTTTGTCTGTGATGGACTGTGCCTTCTGTGTCATTGAATTTGGCAAAGCTCACAAAGAAGAGTCATACCACAGCAATATCACAGCAGTACCGGACTTACACTGGTAAGTGTAGCCACTTTTCATCAAAGGGAAAATACCCTCAGCCAGTTAAAATATATACATGTGAAATATGGTGAACACCAAGGAAACAACAGAGAAAGCCCAGGCAGAACTGGCCAACAGGTCCCTTTGGAGGGCATTGCTGTGCCTAGATGTGCCTAAAATAACTACAGTCCTGGGGAGACATGCATGAAATAGGAGGCAAACAGAGAAATGGCTACTAAGGATGAAGAAAGCCTTAGGAAAGTTAACTTCCTTACATCAATAGCGTGTTGATGGACAAGCCTATTGCACACTGTACTGTAAGAATTATCTTCTGCTCAGAGGTGGTGACTTTAACCATTATCAATGCAATTTTTTGCCTGTAAATCTGATAAATTAATTTCAGGACCCACAGACACTTTGGTACTGGCAATGACCTGTGATAAGCTGTTTCATAGCTTCCTGATGCAGTGTCTTGGCATGCTAGGCTTGCCTACAAATTAAAGAGCCCTATTGAAAGACAGTATATATTAGCTCAGTTGGACAGTCAGCTGTCTACAAGAATTCTAGCTGGCCTGGAGACAGACTGCAAAGATAAAGCTTTTACAATAGCTATTTTAATTGCACTCCTTCCGCAGCCACTATGGAGACTACAGCAGTAAGTGTTGGGTTTGCTGGGGAAGAGAGGCTGCATGTCTCTGGTGGGCAGAGATAGCCAATATCTGCAAGAAAGTCCTATAACACAGAGATGCTCAGGATCAGCATTTACTCTTTCAGTTTTCTCTACGGCTTCCAAAGATGCTTCTGCGCTTATCTCTATATAAGCATGCGTGTATAAGGAAAATGCAATTAAATGTGAATATCCATTCTTTATTTTTCTTATGTGACCAAATGCTCCTGGATAAAACGGCCATGTATGTTCCTCTAACCTCAGAAATGGCCAATAGATCTTTCTTCCAAAAGGTAATTCTCTTCTCCCTTGATCAGCTTTGAGGAAGGTTTCATTGTCAGAGGAAAGCCTGTGTCACATCATTACTCATCTTTTCCCACAGAGCCACTCATGGGCCACATGAACCAAAATCACTCGCAAGCAACCCCTGACCCTTGAAAGCATCCTGGAGGTCTTCAAACACCCCTACAACAGATTTCTCCTCTTCACACCAATGGAGCAAAATGGATCGATGGGGGACCTGTTTTTGGTGTTTTGGTTTTGCTTTTCTTTTTTCAGTGAATAATTTAGACTAGCTGGGTAATATTTCATTTTACCCTAACCTTGTTTTACGCTTGTAATTTTTAATTCTAATAATTCCACCTCTAGCAAGCAGAGACTCCTGAGAGCACTAGATTATATCTCAGTGGGCACACTCTGTAATGCATAAATAACCTCTCTGCTGACAGCACAAGAGGACAGGCTGGGCTTTCAGTGACGTTTTTTCCCCCTCCCCCCCTCCGAAGTTCTCTTAAAGGAATCTTTATCTATGTGCAGCTATTCTGCAGCATGCTTCTGTTTTGTAGCAAAAGCACTATTTAAATGCAAATGTTGACTTTTTGCCAAGAACTGGAGGGAAAATACTCGGTCTAATGATATCCTTCCAAAAGAACAACTGGTGCTGTTTTAAAAGGAACTGCATCAGAAGGAGTTGGGATTTTGGTTCCTTGCCCTCCTAATCGCTTCTGCCAGTGTCTTACTCTCTGCCCTTTGAAGACATGCTTCTATCATATATTTGAAAGGGGGGAAAAAAAGGTGCTTTTATAGTACATAGTACATATAGATGTATTTATACAGGCTGAACTCAAAGTCTTTTGCTCACATTCTCCCTTCCCAGCCTTCCCAAAGAGATCCAGCCACTACACACTCACTCCAGTTCAAAATGTTCACTTTCTCCCTCCTCTGTTTCAGGACAGATGTTCCACATGTTAAATGTCTGGGTGACAGTGACAGTAAGGTAGCTGTTTCTTGCTTGTGTAGGAGGGAAAGTGGAGATTTAGACTCAGGATCTGGATGTGAAGGAGAGACAGGGTCAGTGAGAAAGGGAAAAAACGTCTGGACCAGGGTAGCTAATTTTGTTTGGGAGTACCACTGTCTACTCTTTTGTACCATTTGTCTCTGATCCAACACCAATTATGATTTAAAGCCCAAATTAGGGAATTACTGCAAAGGTAAATAGCTCAATAATGCTGAAAAAGTAACGAAGTTGGGCTAAACGCGGAGAAGGAAACAACACAAATACCCCCACAAAAGTGGCTTCACCCACAACCATAAGGCTAGCATCAAACATCCCAAGTTTCAATACATGTCTAATGCTCCCAACAGTAAGGCTTTGTGTAGGAGAAGTAAGAGCTTAATGAAGCCAGAATTTGACCTCAACCCACACATGCATGTCACCAGAAGCAGATAGGGCAAAGGAACTGCATGGGGATAACATCTTGCCTTGAATGCAGAGTGTTTGGAAGAGGACAGATGTGATGGAAGACCCGTCAACTATGAGAGCTGTATGACTAGCTGAGGACAAAACACGGGGCAGTGCAAGCTGTCTGTCAGTCTATGTGATTCACCTCAATCATAACAGCTTCCCACAGCCAACCCCCTCTGTGTTGCTCAGGGCTTTGCAGGCTGCTGAGTTTCGGTCTGCTTTTCTCTATCTGCTGTGGTTCAGTTACCAAGGAGACAACGATCAGTAAGGGGAACCTTTGTGACATCCAGGGGAGGAAAGTCAATGCAGATCACCCAGGGGATGAGAAAGGCCCTGAGCTCAGAGCTTAGGAGTGAGAAAGCATGTGTCTTGGCCCATGTGAGGTATCCCAGGCTGGCTACAGTCTAGAGGCTTGCAAAGCACTTTTTAAAATGAAATCAATCCATCTGTGAGTTGAGAGCCTGCCTCTTCTCAGCATCAATTGGATACTCATCTCCAATGGGAAACACAACTTATTGAAGTTAGAAATCCTTTTTTGGCCTGAACCAGTGGCCTACAAAGTGTTAGTGGTCAGGTCCAATAGTTCAAGACTCATGGCACTAGAAAAAGAGCCACCAGGACCCATGTTGCCCCTGCTGTCCAGTTGTCCACAGTGAGCCCATGCATGCAAACACTCTCAGCATCCTCTGCTCAACAACAGCTAGCTGTGATACTGGAGATGAGAAATGGTCCCCTTGCATAACATCACCTCTCCACCCAGTGAACCAACAGGCAATAATTCTCCTTGAATCAAAGCTAGCAATTTAGAGTAGGGTGGGAAGTTTCAGCAACTGTCCTCCAGTATCCACAGTCTGCTTTTTTTTCTCTCACTTTTCATGGCCCAGGTGACCTTCACCCTGCCTAGATATTTTTTCAGGCTTGGCTGGCATTGAGAGTTGAGGCACAAAAGAGATGCCGTGCCACACTGAAGGTCAGAAGAGACACATCTCCCAACACATGACTTGTTGAGGACAAATAAACCCTTGACTGGAGCACTGCAGCTCTTGTTATTCCTGACTTGTCGTTAGCAATCACTTGCTGCAAAGCACAGGAAAGCACTGAGCCAGCACAATCCTGTTCCTTCCTTTCTGCTGTAACACAGCAGCTTGGAAAAGCTCCGTCCAACAGGCAGAGCCATCGGCATTTGGGGTATTTCTTCCCAGTCTCCACCTGATGATCAAATTATGACCTTGAAAGATGAGCGCTGAGGGGCCTTGTTAACTAGCAGGAGGTTGTTGAGCGAGCGCCTGCAGAAGTGGATTAAAAACCAATAACTCACGGGAAGGCCCTTCCTCTAGCAGCTAGGAAAGAGGGAAAACATATTTCAGTTCTATATATTCTCTTCTCCTGGGGAAGGCTCCGTAGCTGAAATGTCAGATTTAATTTCTTTCCAACATGGATTTTGCAAATAACTCCTTTGCTTCTTTTTAAGTTCTGTGGCTAATATGTCGGAGCAGTGACAGTCTCCAGCAATGATTTAATGGAAGAGAAAATACGCTTCTTCTGTGTCACCTTTAAAAAGCACTCAGCACAAAGGAGAATGTGAAGGAAGAACACACTCGAGATGCAGTGACCCCACAACAGGTAGCCAGCGTTGCCCAAGCCATAGCTATCCCCCCTTCCTCCTCTTTGTATCGACATAGGAAAGCAGGGCAGGGATGTGATTATCACGAGCAAACACAGCTTTTAACCGGCCAGAAGAAATCAATATCCCTTTACATCTGAATTTCTGTTTTTAAAAGATTTCAAAAGGAGACATGAGCTGTGAGAGTGCTAGTAGTGTAACGATGAGCCAGCACCGTGTTAAATCTGTTAGATTAGCAGATTTTGTACCCTTTTGTAATCATCCCAAATACCCACAGTATATAGGAATAGACCTTCTAGACAAGATGTGCTGGTCCCTCCCTGGTTGTCAGGAACAGATTTATCAGGGCTGGACAGGGTTGCAAATCTTACTCAAGAAATGGACCAGCCTACCCCAAGGTGTCTTATTCTGGTTCTGGTTCATAAAATCATAGAATCACAGAATCATAGAATCACAGAATCATAGAATCACAGAATCAAATTGGAATAGACCTTTAAGGTCATCTAGCCCAACCATCATCCTATTACTACCATACTATTAAACCATGCTACTCAGTGCCACATCCACCCTTCTCTTTTAAACCTCCAGGGATGATGACTCCACCACCTCCCTGGGAAGCCTATACAAATACCTCACCACTCTTTCTGAGATGATATTTTTCCTAATATCCAACCTGAACCTCCTCTGGCACAACTTAAGGCCATTGTCCCTTGTTCTGTCACTGTTACCTGGGGAAGGAGGCTGACCCCCACCTCACTGCAGCCTCTTATTGGGGAGTTAGATAGTAATAATGTCTCCCCTGAGTTTATTCAGACTAAACAATCTCAGTTCACTCAGATGCTCCTTGTAAGACTTGTGCTCTTAGGCCCTTCACCAGCTTCCAGCTTCACTGCCCTTTTTTGGATGCATTGTGGTTATATGATTGTGGTTGCTGAATCTTGACAGATCAGCATAGAAATGGTTGGAGCCAGTAGCACAGCTTATTTCAGACTGATTTGGAGCTACACCATAGGATGTGAACAAGGGTTCTATAAATAACAAACAAGACTGTTGGTTTTTTTTTTCACTAACTGTATCTATCTATGGCACTCAGAGCAGCCATATAGTGCAGCTGTGATGAAAGGAGGCCTATAAAGCTTATTTTACCCAGCACTAAATTCCAGTTGATTCTGATGCATAACACACCAACTGCCAACTTGAACAAGTGTAGCAAAGCCACGCTCCAGCAGTAATCACCCCATGCCTTTGGAACATTGAGCAATCAGGATCTCCAATATGAAGATGATTTTCCAACACCTTCTTGACCCTGTTGTGCTGAGAGTTTGCTCAAGAGCAGGGGAAAAAAAAGATGGGGGTGTGTGGAATATCATCTAATGACCAGAAAGGTCAAGTCTTCATCAAAGAACAAGGCAGTGATGTTTCATCAGAACATTTTATATTACCAGTTCCCTGAAAAACTAACCTTTAGCTAATTAAAATGCTTTCAGACCCAAAGACGCCTGGATTTTTCTGTTTTCTGTGTTCAACAACCCTAGGGACCAAGGAAACCCCTCATACATCTCTCCCTACAGAACTTTCTCCATCTTCCTAGCCTTCCTTTGAATGATCTCTAACAGTTTTATGTCTTTCTTATATTGTGGTGTCCCAAACTGCACTCAGTGCTTGAGGTAAGGCTGCACTGTGCAGGGCAAAGCGAGACAATCCCTTTTTCCCCTTCACCCTCAGAGAACACTTCCACTATGCCTGAATGGGAAAGCAGGCATAGATGGATAGATAGATACATATATATAAAAAAAAAGATAAAATGAAAGGAGAAAAGGAAAGAAATCAAGAAAGAAATAGTCCATCAGTGGTGGCAGGAGCAGCTGCCTTTGCAGAGCCTCAGCTCAAATGCTTGTCTTCTGTTTGCCTGCATCTTCCATAGTGAGAGCAGCATCTGCTTGCAGGAATGCAGCACAGCGGAGCGGAAAAAAAGGTCAATTGCTTTCCCTGTGTTCCCCTCTAGGTTGAAGGCAGGGAGAGCTCTCTCTGGCACTGCATGGTACCTCAGAGCTTCTTTGGTCTCATCCTCTCCCCTGATGAATATTCCACTGGGCCATATGAGGACACAAAGGCAAAGACCCCTCCAGGCCAGCATGTAGAGCAAGAAAGCAAAAGAGAGACGAGCTGCACGCTCCTATTCACCCTATCTCCTGGAGAAAAAGAAATCCAACCAGTCAGTCCCTTCCCCATGACCTGAGCTCACCCTCAGGTCTGAGAAACCTTATGGGTTGTGACAAAGGAGATGAGGATGCTGAGAACCTGGAGGTGACACTGCATAAGTTCAGCATCCTTTCAGGAGTATGCAGTCTTTTCCTGCCCTGTTGACTCTGTGTAACAAACTCATTCCTTTCACATCCTGGCTGTGTTTAACCATATTTTTTATGATGTGGCTTTCAGGAATCCATAGCAAAACCCCACATATTGACTTGATACAGTAATACAGAGATTTGGACCCTTCCTGCTGTCTCCAGGCTTCACAGGGTGACCACAGTGATAAATATATACCCTCAGACCTGGCTTTCACACACAGGCCCACCCCCAGCCTCTCTATTGCTCCATCTTCTTGCACCCAACTGCAGACCACCCTGCTCTGCCCACTGTAGTCTGCCTCTGCAGACAGAATTTCTTCCTAACATCTAGCCTAAATCTACTCTGTTTTAGTTTAAAGCCATTCTCCTTTGTCCTGTCACTATCAGTCCATGTAAAAAATCATTCCCCCTTCTGCTTATATGCTCCCTTTCAATACTGGAAGGTCACAGTGAGGTCTCCATGGAGCCTTCCCTTCTCCAAGCTAAACCAGTTCAACTTCCTCTATCTTTCTTCATAGAAGAGGTGTTCCAGGCCTTTGATCATCTCTGCAGCCCTCTCCTACAGCTCTGCATCATTCTTGATCTGGGGGCCCCAAGTCTGGATGCAGTACCTTGGATGGGGTCTTATGAATGCAGAACAGAGGGACAATCACCTCTCTCACCCTGATGGCCATCTTTCTTTTGCTGCAGTACGGAATACAGTGGGCCTTATGGACTTCAGAGTTCTTGAGGTCCAAGCAGGTTTGGAGACCAGATTACTCACAGTTCTGAAGGATATCTACTTGGGCCTAGAAAAGCATCCCAGACATCCCCATGTCATCCATTCCCTGCATCCACTACTTCACATCAGTTATCAATGCAAAGGAAAAAAACATCCCCTTTAATGACCTAAGCTGGCCAAGAGCAGCACACCAAGGACAGATTTGAGGCCTGCAGGGAAGAAAACATCTCTTTACACCCCGAGCAATGGGAGAGTTTTCTTTCAGAGCAACATATGCCATCTGTTCCCATCGCCCACAGATCCAGCCATGCCGCATCACTGCAGTGCCAAGCACATGGCATTAGTGACAATCTCCAGCAAGGCAACACTTAACCTCCCTCTGTCCTGGACTGGATGATGCTGCCAGGGCAAAAGCAGACAGCAGGACACCCTGAAAACCATCACATATGACTTGGGAAAGTGGCTCCAGGGAGGCTCCCAACAAACTCACTTGCAGCCTCCGATGAGACTTTGCAACCTAACAGGGCAATCTGCAGCATCAGTGCACGCACAAGCTTGCAGAGCAAAAGGAAGGCAGACAGGCTTGCCCCTCTGCTTCTTCTGGCCTTAGCCCATTTTGTTGTCACCAGGGTATCCCTTGCACAGCCTCAGTAGGAAGCCCTCAGCAGCAAAAGAGCAGTGAAGTTCCTTTGGGATTGAAATCCACAAGAGGGGACAGAACTGGAGTAAAGAAAATGTGCTTCCTATGCTTCCTCCTCCGCCTGAAACCAGCTTTGTTCAGAGAGGGCTCCTGTATCCATGTTTAATGATCCACTCTTCATTTACATTTAATTAGAGGAATCAAAGAGCCAATTAACAAGATCTACACTAAATACAAACAACAGAGATTGCTGGGTGACTCACAGGGGCAGAGCCAAAAGGTGGAGTATTGCATCCAGTGTAACTAAACCTCAAGGCAGACTGTGCCAGAATATACTGTATCATGTCACTTTTCTGACAATAAGGTGATTAAAATCAGTTATTTCTAATTCCTTTTCCAAGCAGGACCATCTCCACAAACAGTTTTGCAGGTGGCCACACATGCAGCTGTGCCAGCACAGCTGAGGATGGAAGGAGAGGAAAGTATGGAGGAGGTGAGGCTCAAAAATCCAATAGCAATTGGAGATACCACATGTGACTTGAATCACATAGTCTACAACCAGATGACTTTCAGCCTTGGTCTTGGAGCAACCCTTCTGCCAAGAATGCAGATCACATAGTATCAGAAGTGTGTTATCTACACCATGTACATCTGCAATAATCAAGAACATGAGCCATGTCTACTCATCCCAATCCAAAGAAGATGAGGTAGAAGACTACAGGGTTGCCTGATTCAGATTTTCTTCTTACACTGTTGGATGTGAGAGCAGTGGACTCATAGTATGGGCTGGTGGACTGAGATGCGTGAGCTTGTTCATTTTCTGAAGATACTGACTGTGTTATTCTGATGTCTATTTTGAGATGGGATGAAACACTGTGTTTACCCTGTCAAGGCTTATGGTTTAAAGAGGTCATTATAACCTCTGTTGAAGTCAGGTGTCCTAGACATAATAATGAGAAATATAATCAAAATGAGTTTTGTCATCCGTGATGCAATGATAGAATCACAGAATCATTAAAGTTGGAAAAGACCTCTTAAGACCATCTAGTTCAATCATCAACAAATCACCATCATGCCCACTAAACCATGTCCCTAAGTGCCATATCTACCCTTTTCTTAAATGCCTCAAAAGGACGGTGACTCCGCCACCTCCCAGGGCAGTCTGTACCTATGCATTACAATCCTTTCTGATAAGAAACTTCTCTTAATATCCAATCTAAACTTCCCCTGGCACAACTGACAACCATTAAAACAGCAATGGCACACTCTAAACAGTATGTAGGGGTAAATGAGTTCTTGCCTTTCCATAATCCATCCAAATTTGTAATTTCCTTACTCTTATGCTGCCATCAACAAAGTTCTGTAAGAAATGAATAAGAGTTTACATATCAGACCCATTTCTTTAACTGGTTTTCTCAGCTGCTTGATGGTCTATAGACTTTGTTGAACCCTGTCCAGCTTTTCTGACAAGGAGTATGGATCTTTTATTGTATTATGACCTTAACTTGCTTAACTGGTGTTCACGTAAAAGAGAAGCAACAGATGCTCCAGCCAAGTCTGGACAGCATAAAGTGAGAACAGTACAGCATTTTAGCATCCAAAAATGAAGCATCACAGAGGCGACAGTGCCTTCAAAAGACAGAATGAAGACATCTCTACCAGATGATCTTAATAAAGTCTGACCTAAACATGCGATTGTTCATTGTGGTGCAAATCCAGAGACCCTCCACCTAACTCAGGAAAATGACCCCATCTTTGTTCCTTGGCAGCTGCTGCTGAACTCTGGCCATCTCTGGAATTAAGATGAGAAAAACTCGGTACAAGGCAGAAAACAAATGGAATAATCTGTGTGATAGAGATTTTCCCAGGGCACAATACAGTTTATCATTATAACACTGAAAACCTACATGAGGTGATTAAAGGTGTTTCCTCCGCACAATGGAACAGCCTCATTTAATACTGTATAGCTCCTCTCTTTCAAGCTGCCAGCCAGCCTGGATGCAAGGGTATCAATCTATGAGAGACAATCCTTTTCCTGAAAGATAAGTAAACAAAAGCAAAGAATAGGAGGGTAAAATGTTAAATGAACAAGGTACACAAGGAACATGGTTTAGTGGGTATGCCAGTGGTGGGTAGATGGTTGTACTCGATCTTAGCGGTCTTTTTCAACCTTAATGGTTCTCTGTTTCTATAATCCTAAGTGCCTTGATTTCTTCAACATTATCACAGAATCACAGAATTGTAGGGGCTGGAAGGCACCCTAGCAGGCTCCCTACAGTGGGCTGCATGGGGAGAAGAGTTATGAATAGATCCAGAAAATCATCACAGACCTCCTTATGAGGCTCTGGTCCAGCATCCTTGAAATCCCTCCTAGCACAAAACCACAGCTCATCTGGATGCAGAAGTCCATGTTATGCAGCACAGATGACATACTCAGAATATAAAGTTAATTTCAGCTTGCTGCACCAGAAGAAAACACCCACGTAGGAAGAAGTTTCATGTAACATTATTTTTCTTCTTCTTTTTTTTTTTTTTTTCCTGGCAAAAACACATAACTAGCAATACCAGATGTTTCATATATTCATGCGTCACATTATTTGTCTTAAATAAAAGCAAAGCTCAGTGCAGAAATGTACAGCCAATATTTGGGTTTTTCATCTCAAAAATATTGGGGAGAGATGTTAGTCAAAATCTTCCCTGTTTTATTTTAAAATATATATATATATCATCCCAACTCAAAGCAAAGCATTCAATTTCCAGGTTCAACAAAAGATTGCACTCAGCCCCAAACTATTCACAACCCTCAAGCATCCTAGATTGCAGTAGCTCTCCTCCTACCTCTGCCTGAACATCCTCTACATGCAGCTCGCTGCTCTGTTCTGCCCATTGCAAAGCCTGATGCATGTTCAGACGAGCCAATCCTCATAAGAATCCCCATTGACTTACACTTGCCCCACATTTATAGAGATGTGTTGAAATGTGATATTCAGGGGTGAGTGGTTTATGGAGGGCCCACTGGATAAATGACCCACGGCGGTCATTCTTGTGTATCTTTCAAATGCGTGTTGAGAAAAGGTATTAGGCTTTTTACTTCCTAGTCCCCTTTCAAGAACAAACAACAAAAATGTGTTGTGCCTCAGGCAGTCTTTTCATTATCTTACATAGAATTCATGCAATAAAGTCTGTTAATTAAAACATGAATATTTAAAATAGCTTTCAAGAATGGAAGCCTTATCTCACCAGAGAAAAGAAGAAGGAAAAAGAAGGGGAAAAATGTAGTAAAGCACAAGAAAAGCATGTGATAGTTCATTTTGCCAGAGGAGTATTCAATTATTTAATTGCAGGAAGAATGCATTTTCCTCAGCAGACGTTGGATGTTCATTTGTAGCAAGAGGGGCAGAGCAGAGAAAGGTATGGAAGGTGAAGAAGAATGGGTAGGGTGTTAATTAGAACACAAAGAGGCTTAAGCTGTCATTTTTGTCAACATTGCCTTGTGAAGCTGGGACTTTCTTGAGTCCATGATCCTGAAACTGTTGACTGTGTGCCCAGAGAGATTATGGAGTCTCCTGATAATGGAGATACTCAAGACACGGCTGAATGCTTACCTGTGCAACCTGTTGTACAGTACCTGCTTTACTAAGGGGGCTGGACTTGATGATCTATTGAGATTGCTTCCAAACCCTGCTGTTCAGTGAGTACATGGGGCTACTCTGACACCAGGGAGAGATCAAGAGTGACACAAGGCTCAGCATCCAAAATCTGCCTTGGAGTAACTTTGCTCCAAATTAAACAATTCTAATGATTCTGTTATACAACAGTTACATGTCCGGATGTGCAAACCAGTGCACATCTGGAGACACCTAAATTAATCTTCACTTGCTGTATGGGGCTTGTGCATAAACGCTTACATCTGAGTTGGGATATGTTCAAGGCAGGAGGGCAGATGCTCAGGAAAGGCCAAGAGACTCCAAAACTTTAGACCTCCACTAAAAACTCCAAAGCCAAATCCCTCCAATGTCCACACTTTGGGGCAGAAGGGGGTGGGGATGCTGTAGGCTCTCCTGATGAAAAGCCAGAACTGAGTTTGTGCCTGAGCTTTAACAAAAAGATAGTTGTCCCTGAGAATGGTCCCAGTTCAACCCACTGCTTATGTTTGTACAGGGCTTTGAGCAGATCAGAATTCTTTTGCAGAGAAGGCTGACTCGTACTGCAGTGTTACGTTATAGAAGAACAGGGAAGAGGGAAGTATGTCCCACCAGTGATGTGGGCTTGGGGACAGCTCTGGAAAATGATAGTTCCAAAGCAAGTCCTTGTGTCTGTTGATTCATCCTGTGAAAAAGTAGCATGACCACCAGATTTCTCCCACCAAGGTTTCTCTCCACTTATAACAACTCCAGAACAGGATCTGCTTGTCCCCTCTTGAGCATCAAACCATGTAAGTTATCCTCTCCCACCAGGCTATCAAGCCACAGTGGGGAAATCATCAGCTCACTTGTAGGGGTTAACAGAAACTGTACATCTCCCAGGAAGGATCTCTCAGTTATAAACAAAACAAGCTTCTTCCAAATGCACCATGATGTTGATCTGGATAGTGAGTCAATTACTCTACAGGGGGCTTTCAGCAAACTGCAAAGCAAAACACAAGTCCCAGGTTGCCCTTCCCACAGTTTCTCCTCCCCATTGCTGCCTCCTGGCATGGAAAGAATGAAGCATGAGTCAGCCCCTTGTTCCAGTACTGATTTTACATGCTGTGGGTCCCAGTGGGACACTTCAGAACAGGAAGAAGCGCATCCCATGTCTCCATGCATTTCACTATGGTGATCTCAACTCTTGGACATGTTAATAGTCGTGTAAAGGCATGTGGCTGAGCATGGTTGTGCAGGAATTGATGTAACTATGTGTGTGTAGGCATTCATTTGCATGTGTGTCCACCTGCTCAGTTTATTGTAAAGTGTGTTCGTGCATGTGCATGGAGGCACATTTATGCCTGTGTGTATATCTGCCTTCCCTGTCTGGATTTACACAGATATGCAGACATGATTCCATATGCACACACACTTTGACATCCATGTGAAGTCACAAATCCTCCTGCATGTGTATATCTGTGTGTATACATCCATGTGCCTATTCAAGCCATTTGGTTCTCTGCATGTTCATGAATGAAAATGCACATGGATCTTTATGCCTATGCAGCTCCATACCCAGGCACCTCCCTATGTACTGTGTCTGTGCACACAGATGTACATTTCATCTTGCTAAGGGACAAGCAAGAGAAAGGATATTGGGGAAATCTTGCACTTGTCTCATATGAGGTCATTAGGACACTGTTCCGTACATGTTGCAGGCTCATAATTGCACCCATGAAGATGAGTAGAGGCTTGCTGGCTGTCTCTTTCTCTGTCCATGTCAGTGCATGTTCTCAGCAATGGAAAACAGTCATACTTTATAGCTGCTACTTCTGGCTTTTCCCTATCACCTTTGCATTTCTTTTCTTTTCTTACTTTGTGTGCACAGTGCCCACCATTCTCCAGGCATTACTCACCAAAAGCTATCTTTAGAACCAGAGAGCAAAGGTCCAAAGCAAAACCTCTTCCAGAAGCCCTTCAAGCCTCCAGTGCTATCACGGACATTTCTCTCAAAGCTTCCTGAGAGGAGCCTTCAGAAGGCTGGGCTTCATCCTTTCTGCTACTTGATGTTCCAATATTAAGAGTAGAAAGCACAACGTGTCACCTTTTCCTCCCTTCTGAGACATTTGGAGCATCAGATAGAAGAGTGGACAATAAGATGGATTGCAGTGACTAAAGACTAGACAAAGAATTTAGTTGTTCTATTCCTCCAGGTAAAATATATCAGCTCAAAGCAATGCTCCCAGAAAACTTGTCAGTGGCTCCTAAGATGACGTAAGTTCAAATCATGGCACCACCAAGCTGCCTGAGGGACAGGAATGGGACAGAGTATCATGCAAGAGCTGCTGAGCTAGAAAAGCCATATCTGCCCTGACAGCTGGTGGGATCCATTGTAGCTCTCCCCTGTGGTCTTTGCTACTCCTTGATGGTTCCTCAGCTGCAGTGGGTCTGCAGGGGCAAGCAGCTGAACTCTCCAAAGCAGCCTCCCAAGCTTCTCTATGGACCAGAAGCAAAGAAGCATGAAATGCAATCTCTTTAAATATCTTTCTATTGTTACCTGGAGACTGTCCTGGTCCCTGTGTCTTTTCTTCTTCACTGACTACCTCCTTCAGTAAGCAAGATGTCTCTGAGAAGCTACTCTGCTGTTCTCTGTTTGTATTCCTATTATTCACATTACTGATCTCAAGTCATACCACCATTTGTTGGTCTTGGCTGACCCTGATGCTTGGTAGTGAGCCTTATTTCAGGCTAGCTAATAAAGTATCCCCAGATCTTAGCATCTGAACATAAGGGAGAAGAATTTAGGGAGACTAACATACTTGACCAACTCAACTCTATTGGGGAAAGTAGTCAGTCAAGTTCAGATGCCACATTTCTGGGTCATGATGGAAACATCACAGATACCTGTTCTGTAGGCTGAATCACTCTGAAAGGGGTATAGCGATACTGGGTCTGACTTACCCCAATTCATCTTCAGCATCTACAGTCAATACATGTCTATACATAGAGCACAGCTTCACAAGGCTTGTCCTAGGTTAGAGTCACTCCAAACCCAACAGAGCACCCTGAAATGTGCTCTCACAAACGCTTAGGAAAACGTGTTCATGTGTAGCATTACAATAACATTACAGTAATCATAGTAATTTAAGACAAAATGGAAAAACAAACAAATCCATTTTGTTGGACAAGATGTTCTTAAGGGTCTTTTCCAACCTCAGTGATTCTACAAATCTACATTTGCACGCCATCCATGTCTCTAAGCTTGATTGTTCCTCATGGCACTGACTTTAAAGCCAAGAAAATCTATACACAACCACAGAACTGCTTCCTTCCCCATATAGGCTCTAGGTTGGGCCATCATGCAGGTCTCTGAGAGATAAGCTGAACTTGCATCACAGTCTTTCTCACAGCACATGAATCACAACACTCAACAGCATCCTCCACATCATGAGTTCTCACAACAGAAGTAGCAATGGGATTTTGTTTGAGATCTTGCTCACACCAGTAAGTTTGGTAGAAAATAACCAACAGACTTCAATTATGAGGAATGAACATCAAAACTGGAAAGCAATTTGATCCACTGGGAATAAAAATACTAAGTGCATAGGGATCACTGCATAATGTGACTCAATTTATTCTGGGGGAGCAAGAGACATACAGAGGCATAGAAAAGCAACCCCCCCTCCCCCCTCCCCTCAATGCCCTATTCTAGTTTCCAGAAGGTCCTGAAGCAGAAATTCTGTGTAGTTATTATTCTGCATCAGTCACAGGGTCTTGACAAGAGACTGGTCAGCATTTGCATCTCCATCCTTCAGTCTCCATATTCAGTGGTAGGACTGGTGAAATGAAATGGAGAAAGCACCTCTGTTCTTGGCTGTTTTTCCTGCTTTCCTGGAATCATAGAATTGTAGAATCACTGAGGTTGGAAAAGACTATTAAGAACATCTTGTCCAACCCCAACCCATCACCATCATGTTTAATATGAGTAGTGCAAAAAGAGCACAACTGTGGCAAGAAGATGGAACAAAGCCAAGGCAGTTTGTTCAGGAGTATGGAGCTGCAGTTTTCATCCCTCCAAATCCCTTTGCTTCCTTATTGCTTCCAAGCACTGGGAGTATCCCAAGCCAGTAACTCTTCATTTGACTGCACAGACCACTCAAGGCCCATTGAGAGCATTCAGCTTAATGAGCTGTGCAGCAATTATCTCACTATCAAAACCAGAACCGGGGAACAAAAAGGCATATATTTAAACTCAACAGATCTGCAATTCTGATGATTTACTAAAGTATGTCCATTCTTAGCTTGATTTTTCCATCCTGCCAACATACTGAAATATAAGATATCAGTATCGGATTGCTGCCTGCAGTAAGTGCAAGGAGATGGTGTACCAAGTGGAGAGTCAGCAACTGGAAATGACATTGGCAGAGCCACACCAGGGACACACAGGTGCTTAATCTTCCTTCAGTTAAGGTGTCAGAAAGCCACACTAAGTGATACTTGTTAAGTATCATGAAATGGTGAAATCCATGATCAGTCACCTGGAAAAATCTGTGGATCCAGTTCTCTCGGAAGGATGATGTTTCCCATTGTGCAGCCTGCTCTGATTATTTAAGTACATCAGTAGTTCAGGATAGGTTGTATAAAGGACCAGATATTGCTCTGTGCCATTAGCATCCTCGCTCTCACACTCAGCAGTGAAGGCTGTGAGGCTGCACTGCAGATGTGATGATTCTGAATCTGATGTGTGTTTCCCTGCATTGAATTTCACCCCATATTTTATATATGCAAAACATTTTGGGGCAGCTGCTATGTATTCTAAATATGAGAAGATGTTAAACAATGATAAATGTTTGGGGAAAAAAAGTAATAAAGAAAAAGTGCATAATTGAAAGGCTGGGCCTTTCACCAGGGCTGCTACTCATTACATTACATTACCCATAAATGTCCACTCATAGCAATAATAGGAATAGCTGCCTGTAAAATTCCCTTGGAAATTGGATGTAAATTCCACCTTTAGTCTTCCTTCTACAACAATAGCACATTCTGATGGTAATTGCTGATGTTTCTGCATTGTGATCATGTGCACAGTCTGTTGGGTTCATGATGGAAATGATCACTTCATTTTTCTCTGGTTTTCCCTCTATCTCCCATACAGGGCATCTCCATACAGATAAAAGCATGAGTGAATTTAGTGCTGAAACAATGGCATGGACAAAGAAAGTATCTGCTCTGTCACTGGGAGGGCCCTAGGTGTTGTTAGTGTTACACTCATGACTAATTGCAAGGTTTTCAATGATCCAAGAGGAAAGCAGTGAGTTT
This sequence comes from Coturnix japonica, assembly GCF_054131305.1. Taxonomy (NCBI): domain Eukaryota; kingdom Metazoa; phylum Chordata; class Aves; order Galliformes; family Phasianidae; genus Coturnix; species Coturnix japonica. Next base: position 1,591,057 of record NC_140664.1, read on the forward strand.
GCAAACCAAGTTAGGAATGCCACTTCCCAGCACTCAAAAAGGAATTTTCCATGCTAGCCTTGTCCCACAAATCACCCCAATAACCATACACAATGGGAGCTGTACATATGGAGACATTTGGACTCCCTGCAGCAGATAAGGGGAGGAAGGTCTACCATTTGAAAGACAACAGACTGTTTAACTTTCTCCTCCTAGAGCTCTGAAATGCTATCAGTTCTTGCTTACCACTACTGAGGTTTGGGCTTAATCTGGGAAGATGACAGATGAAATCCTTAATGCTTTTTAACAAGAAGTGGTGGAATCACCAGCCGTGGAGGTTTATAAGAAACACAGAGGTGTGGCACTGAAGGATATATTTCAACAAACATCGTTGTGATGGGTCAAGGGTTGGACTAGATAATTTTAGAGATCTTTACAGACATAACTGATTGTATGATCCTATAACAAGATAACAAAAATATTTTACATGGTATAAGCCAGCCTTTTGTTGCCCCATGATTTGTTGGTCTTACTCTGCTCTCAAGGATGTACAGACTGGGGCAAATACAGGTGGAGAAATGAGGAGATGGAAAGCAGTACACCTTGCTCAAGTAGAATAGAATTGTTAAGGTTTGAAAAGGCCACTAATGTCATCTAGTCCAGTTGTCAACCCATCACCAAGTAAGTTCATGCTAAGAGAAAAGAGGGACAATGAAACTGAACCCACACAACTCCCATTGCCTCTTTGTCTGCAGATCCAAAAATGAGTCAATTACAAAGCCAGATTCTCCACATGCCCAGGGAGATGGACCAGGTGGACTCTTGCTGGGAGCAGTAGAGCCTGTAGTGTAAGAAAAGGCCAACAGAGGGGCTTGAGAACCTGCTCCTGGGCAATTACTCACAGCTCTTTATCAGTCCCTAAGCTTTCATGGTCAACACAGCTGACCAATAACATGCAAAATGATTTATTGTCTTCTTTCTGCCTTGAGAGGGGTTCAAGGGAAACAGCTGCACCAAACAACATGATACCTGCAGCAGGGAGGAAGGCAGCTGGTTCTACCCTATGCTTCCAATGCCAATGCAATGCAGAAGCTCAGCCCTATGCTTAGGCATGAAGCAAAGCCCCACATAACAATTAGAGGTTTGGAGGATGTGTCCACAGTGAGAGATTTATGAAACTCAGCCTACTTAATGCAGCGGAGATTAAGAAGCAACTTGTTCATGAGTCTATAAATGCCTCTTCAAACAGCAGAGGATGGACACTAGATGTATTCTTAATCTAGTAAACCAAGAAAAACATCTCAAGGCTGAAAAAAGTGAAACATCGTAAAAAATACAATGAAGCAATTGAGCATTCAAGAGGAAAGAGAGTCTGCACCTGTTGAGAGCAATGGGAACAGAAATGGAATGGAAAAGTTTATCACCAAACGCAGGAAAATCCCCAGCACTTCAAAGCACTTATATCCTGATTCATTGGTGTTCTTTTGAGATCTGAGCAGGTCCATCTCAGTCTCAGTTTAAAGTTCTCTGCTGGAATGAATTGGCAAAATTCTCTGGCTAAAACATGGAACTGATCAGTTTTGCTCGTCATAAAAATCCCTCCAGCCCTGGAGCCATCTATTTTACCAGTGCACACAATTAACTTTGTTCTTCAGTCCGCATCATCGATCCCTCTGAGAGGTGGGGATGTTCAAAACAGCAGGACCAGCACTTGATGGTTATCTCTCTGGGCTATCACAATGTGACAGCATTGCAGTGGCCTTCCAGGAACAGATTACAATGAGACAGGACTAATTAGACATCCATTAAGTACCTAACTCAGCACAGCACTTAAGCACACGTTTAACCTTCTCTCATTACAGTGTCATGTCATTGTCCCATTTAAAGCTTCAGCCCTCTTTGCAGCTAAAACATCTCACATCTGGGTGGGCCACCACTATTTTACTTCTAGTCCAGTGTTTCAGGAAGCATTTCCATCTGCAGACCCACAGGGCCTCTATCTCTCACCTGCACGTGTCCACAAACATTTCTATGTAACCTTGCCAAGTATGATGGCTGCCACCAAAATAATGCCTCCTATTTTACTGTGTTGGTCTGTGACAACAGAGGTGGATGCTGATGGTATGGCAGTAGAGGATGAACCTCCCCATCAATATTCTGACATGGAAATGCATACAAAACAATAATGTGGAACTGAATTCCTCTGCAAGGAAAAAAAAATGGCACCTATTGACATTCAACAATGCTTGCTGAACATTTATGGAGATCAAACTGGGTATCAGCACAGTGAGGTGGTGGGTGGTGCATTTCAAAGATGGCAACAACACTGCTTCACCTCTACTGGTATGAAGTCTTATGAGTGCATCATATAGTTCATCACTCATGAAAATGCATAACTAATGGTGCTATCCGTGTTAAAAAATAATGTTTTGTAGCTGACAATTTGCTCTATTAAAGAGTGTTATTGTGCTATTTGTTGTAGGTTGCATAGAAATAAATAGCAGGCACTGCTTTCATAGAAACCTACCTATGAACACAATAGTCATCCATAAACTCAATGCTCACTCTCCCCATCCATGGTTAGAAGATCTGTGACTTGCTCAATAGCAGAAACTGCATCTCCCAGCTCTGCTCTTTGGCCACCAAAACCAATGTCCAGCCTAATAGATCTATTCTTGAACTGCTCCTGGGAATCTCCTAGTCCAACACACAGCCTGTATTCTCTGTCCTTTGATATACAGATGTCCCAGGATGAGGAATACACACTTTCAAAAGGAATCTCATCTCAAATACTCTATGAGCCAAAGAACGGTTGCTTCTAAAACAGTGTCTTATTGTATCCCTTGTAAATTTGCACCCATTTGCTTTGGAAATATCCCAGGTACAGAATAGGGACGCTGGGGAAAAAACAGGGTCCATGTTTTACGGTGTCTGGGTATTTGGCAATTCTTTTTCATGCTTTGCAATTCATTAGACAAGGGTAGTGCAATACAGACATACACCCTTGTTATAAGACAAAAGCATCAAGACATGTTCCAAAACAACAAATGACTCAGGAAACAGCAGCAAAAAAAAGGTTGTTAAAAAAAAAAGAAAGAAAGAAAGAAATGAAAAAGTACATTGTAAATACAATCAGGACAACAATAACAGCAATAATCAGCATTAGTAGCAGTACTCAGTACAAATAGCAGCAGTACTCAGAAACCAGGAACCCTGTCAAAATATTCCACCCACAAAATGCTGCTCAGGGATCGCTGGCTCTCTGTCCAAATTGGATCTTGCATCCATCCTCCTGATCAAGCCTTTGCAAAAATCAAACCAGACACAGTGACAGACAGAGCAGCACACGGAGAGGCCAGGCACCCTGCAAGCTTTGTTTCCATGTAGATGATATCCCGCCAGCGATGATGCTAATTCTGTGCCTTCGATATGGAGCAGATGTGAGCAGCCAGCAAAAAAAAAAAATAGAAAAAATATAAAAAAATTATCTATGCTCTCTACAAATATTCAGCGCACAAGAGGGATTTGGATATATCCACCTTTGAGCCTCTTTCATATTTATTTTCTAGGGACATTCGAACACTTGAGCTGGACCAGGAGAGATCTTTACAAAAGCCAATATTAAGCTTGACTGCTTCGGGATTTTCTGAAAATCTTTTCTCAAATTTCACCTTTGGTTGCAATGGAAAAGGTCGCGCTGCTTGGGTTGAATGCAAAAAGCACCCAATTGGCACATGCAATGGCTGACGCATGACTTAATGGAGCTCACATCACTCCAAGGAGGCAGCCAACGTGGTGGTACTCCTCTCAAGCTGTTCACACAGGAGAAAAGGGCACTGCAAAGAAACCTGAGATACAGGGTAGTGAATACTGCGGTGTGCTCATCACCAGAGTGAGAGGCACGGCTGTAGAACTCATTTGTAGGATTTATGGCTCGGCTGTGAGCCTCCACGTATCGATTCGCAGAGCAGTGAGAAACAAAATCTCCTCAAAATACACTGACGGAAGCACTAATACCTGATCATATCCTAATCTCTCAGCGAACTCCGGGCTGCGATCTGCAAGAAAAATCACACTGCAAAGCTTGGACCTGTGCCTGATAACCCCCTGCCTACTGCAAGTAAATGTAGCCTCTTTCAAACCTGCAGAACTGCACAGAAATTTTCCTGATTGGGGATGGCTGCAAAATCCAGGCAGGACCTGCAAAGCCCCGACCCATCTGGATGCCAGCTTTCTGCAGGTGGCAGAGGGCACTTAGGTCTGGGATCTGAAGGAGGTAAAACCCTGAGGTGTTGTTGAGAAGCAGATCTGAACTTCAGTCAGTTGTAAACTGCCCTCCCCATTGCCCATATTCCCTTTTAGCATCATGCCCCTGCTTTACATAAGCTGCCTGCTGGCAGGTGGGATGGGAGCAGAGAAGAAACACAGCAGAGCGGATATGACACAGGCACCAAAATAGCAGCTCTGCTTTATGACCATCCAGTTCCCTTCTGCTTTGCATGGCACTTACCACCCATGGAAATCACAGCGAGGAGCATTTCCCTGTTCTGAGCACTGCCAAATGTCTCAGCAGCAGCAACACACCAATATCAAACCTCAGGAGCACCTCATCCTTATTCTCAATCCTTTCCCAGTCCTTTTCATGGTCTCTGTCATACTCAGCATCACAAGGAAAACAAAACACTGACAAAATACCTGAGGAATGGACCCAAGCAAAGGCCCCATGCAAGCAGTGTGGTTCAGCTTTCTTGTTAAAAACCTCCAGAAGCAAAATAAAGCTGTGAATCTGAGAACAAAACAGGCATTCCTGCTGCTGCCGTTCACCCAATCCTATCTTGGAAATCAAGTTTTCCCCATGAATTTAAATGGTCCACTGGGCTGCTGTGTGTTGTCCACCTTGGGAGGTCACTTGGATTCTGCCTCTTCTAGGACATTTCTAATTGCACTGGGGATCTGCTTGGCCTCAGATGAGACTTACCCTTTTCCACTCTGAGGATGCAGAAGTAAAACACTTCTCTTGAGGAATGACCCCTGAGAAGGAACAGAATTATCCGGGGCACATGTAGGGTTAACTGCTCTTAAAGAGCCACCTTATGATCTGCTAGCTCTTCCTAGAAACCAGCAAAGTTTTCCATACCAGGTATACTGAACCAAATAGACACATGGTAGAAACAGCGTGAGATACAGGGGGGAGAACCCAACCAACTTTTCTTCCCTGACCACCCCCATTTGCCCTTCACTCACCCAGGAACTCCACTCCACTGCTGTCCTTGGGGCTGCTCAGGCAATTCTCCAAGTAAATTCCATCCTTATAACAATCTTCCTTCTTCTTTGGGAACCCCAGGATCTCGCTGGCTTGATCTAGGACCTCCCCTCCTGAGCAAGAGCACGGAGTCTGCATAATGCCACATGGGTGGGAGCTGCTGCTGATGGCCAAGCATGCATCCAGCCACTTGCAGAGCATCTGGCAAGCAGCTTTGCTAGGGTTCCTGTTGCCCACCACGAGGTATTCCACCGAGAAGTCTCTCTCCTGAGCTTTGATGGGTTTCCACCGCACCGGTCCATTCTCTACTCCTGGAGGTGCAGTCTGTTTCATCTGGAGGAACTGTTTGTTAGACTGAAGAAAAGCATAGCGGGTGGACCCATCACAGAGCTTCAACACATCGTCAAAGCTCTCCATGCCCAGGTAGGTGCGGGTGGATTCCAGGAAGGAGTCAAATTGGTAGGTGCGGATGTGCTGGTGGTCACATATGCCGGTAGGTTTGAGGATCTTCATGTACAAGGTGTATCTCCGAGGGTCAGGGTTCTGGATAATCCAAGAGCAGAGTGAGGAGTTCAATGGGAAGACGGCAAAGGAGGAGAAATATCCAAAGAATTTCCCCTGGACCAAAGTGGTGCAGGGAGTTTGTGCCAGGTCCAGAGCGACCACGGTCCACACAAAGTAGAGTGGCGATACCAAAAGCAGGTTCAGGGCAGATCCAATGCTCCTCATCCTAGGTCTCTGGTCCTCTGGAACTCAAAGTAAATGTCAAGCAGGTGCCAGATCCTGGACATAACAGGGACCAGCTTAGAGGAAAAGTGAGAGTTTTAAGTGGCTCTGGATCCGAAATCAAGCCAATCCTCCCATGTCTGGATTTGAGCTCCCTCCTGTGGCCATCAACAACACCTGGAAAAAAAAAAAAAAAAAAAAGAAAAAAAAAGGAAGGAAAGGAGGAGGGGAGAGAAAAAAATAAAAGATGAGATTTGGGATTTGTTCTTGATTATTTTTATTAACCCTGTGCAAAGTCGACAATCCAGGCAGCAGCCCTGATCCCAGTGCTGGTGTAGATTCAGCCCCATGCCGCCATGAGGTTTGAACATGTCCTCATCTGTCAGATACCCCAGCCTGATATGTTTCCATTCCAGGACAATGTGACCCATAGTGAAGGACAACACAACCATGACCTCCCCCCAACCTCCTCCCCTCCTTTCCCCCCGCCTTTTCTAACTCTGCCTATTAATTGCCTATGCTGAGCTGAGAAAAGCCTTTGCAGTGATTTCTAACCCTCTCCATGAGGAAAGGAGGTGAGGACTGAGAGCCATGCACTCAGTATATGAGAGATGAAGAGGTTTGGAAATGGATTTCAGCTCTTTACATAAGAGGCAGTCATCCTGGCTTGCACCCACCCCTGTGTGAAGGTTTCTTCTACCAAACTCAGACTGATTCTGTGGTCTTAAAGCAAACACATAAAGCAAGCACTCAGGTCCCCTGCATTGAAAGCCTAAGTGTAAACAGCCCGGCTTCTCAGCTACTAACGTTGGGATGCAACCCAAAAATAACTCAGGCCCTCTGAGATGTGCATCTTATTGATCAGAGGCCAAATTGGCACTGTTGGGAAGGAATTAGGGTGAAATCTGTGCTCAGGATATGGAAAAAGGCATTGAGTACAAGGAGGCAGGGAGATACATACACCTCCCATCACAGCCAGCAGTTCTGATCCTCCTTATATCCCCATCATGTCCACATCGCCACCCATAACCCTACATTCTTCCACCTTGCTCCTGGATTCCCTGATTATATATATATATATAAAATATATAAGGGTTAGATAACAGTAAAGTCAGTTCCACTCTTTGCAAACTGGGTTTCAGCTGAGCTTCAAATCACTGCAGCCTCTGCCAGCAGTGTCTTTTAGACCTGACACTAATCAACGTGGAGTCCAAATGCGTTTGCACTTAAATTTTTAAGAAGTCACATCCCTGCTCCCATCAGTGCTTTGCAGCCTGCAGAACTCTGCAGTGCACATCTACCCGTGCCAGCCTTCGGGGCTGGATTTCAGGAGCAGCAGCCTGCTCAGAGGATGCAAAGCAGCTCGTGGTTGCAAGGAAAACCACAGGCATCAAGCAAACATCCTATAAATTTCCAGAAAGGTCATCATGATTAGCAGGAGGGGTTGCCTGCAGATGGCTTTGACTGCTTTAAATACCAGCTTTGGTGAGCAAAGCATGCTTGCCTAATGAAAGGGAACAGAGAGGAGGGGACCCTTTTCTTCATTTCTCCTTTGCTCTAGGGCAATTCCTGAGCATCTCACTCTGTTTGGTAGTAGGTGCATAGCTTAAGTCTATCTGACCTTCACACCCATGAGCCAGCCAGAATCGTTCTAACCTCTGGTCCAGTTCATGAAGAAAGCTGCAGGAGCCAGCATGTGCCTCCATAGCAACGAGATGATAAGACAGGGCTGAGTGCTGATGGCTTGTGCCAAAATCCAGTCCCTAATGGTGATTTCAACATGTGGGATTCAGCCCAAGATTCCTGCCTTCCATCAACTCAATTTTTCTCATGCCAGCCACAATCCTGTTACCAAATGAAGATGCAGAAAACATAAAATGCACCCTCCTCTTGCCCCTTTTTGGGAAAAATACTGTAGAAGTCAACAAACTTTAATTAAACAGACCCATTAATGGGACGCTGTGTTACGGTTGTTAGGCTTCAGAATTTATTTCCCCTGAATACAGCCCCATCTGGGAGATTTCACCACAAGGAACATAAACTTTTTTTTTCCTCCATCAGTTGACTTCTTACTGAAGTAGAAATCTTTTTTTTTTTTAAAGCAAATGAAGGGAATAAGCAACTTTTCCCCTCCATGCCTGTATCTTTGGCTCAATACACATCAGGAATAAGTGACGGGCAGGGGTTTGGATGCTGCATTTTAGCAAAGAGATCAATCATCTGTGCTTTAGTCCTGCAAAATCCCAGTAGGGAGGTACAAAAGTGTCTGCAGTGTCCATCTGAGGAGTTGCTATGAACAGCATGAAAGACAGGTTATCCCGCTGCTAAAGATCACAGATCAGCGGCACATAGGTGAACTGGCCCATAACCCCATGGTAGTTGCCACAGGTAGTATTTAATTAGCTTGGATCTCTCTTGGAGAGAGATCCATGACTTGTCCCATTCCTTGTCTCCAACCTGTATCAACCATATTCCAGTGAGAGAAGAGTCTGGCAGAGACTCCACTTTCACATCCCTTTCTTTCTGCACACATCTGCATTGTCCTGGGAATCCTGCTGAAGATATGTCTGTTTAAACAGGGTTTGGACCCCATAGACCCAGAGGTCCCTTCCAACATCAGCTATTCTGTCATCCTGTAGGTGTTTGGGATGAGTGTAAGCACAAAGGCATTGGGGCTTGCCCTGACTCTGCTTACACCTCTTTTTCCTACCATCCTGTATAGTCTTTCATAGCAAATCACTCCATCCCATCAAGACCAGGTTGTCCAAGGAGGTTGTGGATGCCCCCATCCCTGGATGCATTCAAGGACAGGCTGGATGTGGCTCTGGGCAGCCTGGTCTTGTGGCTGGTGAACCTGCACATAGCAAGGGGCGCTAAAACTAGATGATCATTGTGGTCTTTTTCAACCCAGCCCATTCCAGGATTCCATGATGATTCTACAACCTCACAAATGAAGATCTTCGCGTTGCCATGCCCAGCTTTTCAGCTGTGCCCAAGCACGGTGATCTCTGCTCTGCACAGGCAGGAGAAGACTATCAAGCACACGAGATCTGAAGTGTTCTCTGCATTTCAGGCTCTGTGAGTTGCTCAGCAGGATCTGTTAGCAGCCACCCTTCTCAGTGCTGCTGGTGACAGGGGACTTCCAATGCAGCAGTCTGGGTTTGACCAATGGAGGGCACTGTTAGACATGCACACAAACACACACACGCACACTCACTCTCCACATAAAAATAAAATAAAATAAAATAAAATAAAATAAAATAAAATAAAATAAAATAAAATAAAATAAAATAAAATAAAATAAAATAAAATAAAATAAAATATAAAATTAAATTAAATTTAAAAAAAAAATAAAGGGGAAAAATAGCAAAACAATGACTGCAGAGAAGGCATTCTTCTCCACCACTGCCCATAGAACCTCTCCAAAGACCCTGATCAGCCATATCCCAACTACTCTCTCTCTGCTCATGTGTTCAAATGTGCTGTCGTCCAAGATTTACCTCCCTCTGCTTTTCTCTCTCCTGACCTTGCTACGCTGCTGACATCCCAGCAGGGTGAAAGACACTGTCATCAAGCTAATCCTCCATTCCTGGGGCTTCCCATAATAAAAAAATCCCTCGATATCACACAAAATATCCCTTTTGCCAGAGGCGGAAAGCTGCCCGGCCCTGCAAAGCTCTGTCCCTTGTTACTGTGAGAAAACATGGGATATGAATACGCTCTGTCCTTACTCACTGCTAGCAGAAGAAAAAAAAAACAACAACAACATACTGCAACCACTTTCTTCTTTTTCTTCTTGCTACCAAGGCAAATGAGCAAAGGAAAATGGAAGTGCCTGGAGAAATAACGCAGCATCTGTCACTCTGATGGTACGCGGTGAAGATAAGGAGGGCTCAGCTCTGACTGCTCTTTCCAACACCTATAGAGGGATGGGGCTTGGACCATCCTCTCTTCTAGTGCTTAGAATCAGACTTTTTGCTTATTTTTAACTGTCTTTTTTCCTTTTCTTCTGTCTTCTACATGGAGTTCCTTTACTCTCACCCCTTCCAAAAAGAGTTTATCTATGAAGGTTTCATGGCAAGAAATTAGCACCTAAAGAGAGCGAAAAGATGGGTTGGTGGGCATTTCAGGATGGGAAATCTCTTAGGTCTCAACATGCCCCTCCAGAGGGATTTCAGGGGCACATCCTGAAAAGAATGCTAAACCAACACATTTCCCTTGTGGGACACTTCTGCAGCTGCATAGGTCAAATTCTGGCCCAAATCCTGAGAGCTAGACATAGACTAAACCCTTTTGGGAAGCAACCAAGGGTCAGATCAACAATAGTCCATCCCTGTTCCTCTGCTGCTTTTTTGTACTTCTACAAGGATCCCTCATGACCTAGTGTATTCACTCTGCCATTGCATAGACCAGCACAGTGTCCACTGCCTCCATCCATCTCAGTCTCTTGAGTGCAGATTCTCACCTCCCAGCTCTACTAATAAATCATGCTTGTGCACACCAAGCATCCTTCATCTCAATTACTCCAAAATCCATCCTGGAAAGTTACACACTTTGGAAGTAGACTCCAGCAGATGTGGAACAGCCTGAAGGAACAGTGTGAGTAGGGTGGAAAATGTTTGATGCCATGGTAGGGAATTGCTTGTGGGGATATCCTGATATTGTATTAACAACCCTGAAAGTAGAACTGTCTTCTTCAGAGCATACTAACTCAAGATGAATCAATGGTTAAAACTCTCAGGCAGAGATGTAAGAGAGTCAAGGACCAGGTCCTACCTCTGTTCCTTTTTCTTTTTCAGTGAATGGGATCAAGAGACACCTGAGCAACAAGATAGGACCCTAAAATCTCCGACCCTGAAACACATTTCTGTAGTGAAAAACTGGCAGACAAAGAGGGACAGATGTTCTCCATCTGCTTCCAGATGTGGCTGCCCAAGGGAATAGAGCCCAAGGCTCTGTAGCACCTTCTGTTGGTTCAGTGCAGCCTCAGACAGCTGTCGCATGTGCATTTGGCATCTTTTAAACATCACCTCATCTGGAGCTGCAGCTGTTTGTCCTCGGCATTCTTCAAATAGAGTGTAATATTATTGGCATAGCCTGATGGGAATATAAATCAGGACTTGGAATTTCCCAAAGATCCCATGGTGTAGGGATGGGTTGGATGCCAATACATAGCAAGGTCAAGGGGTCTATGGGGTTCTTGACAGAAGGCATCTGTTGCAGATCATCAGAACAACACATCTAATTTTCCATTTGAAGAGCAGAATTACACCCCTGCGGTAAGACACAGCGGATTTAGAATAGTGGTTGTGCTATACTGCTCCTGGGCATTTTCTCACTCCCAAGGGAAAGCACAGCTTTCCTGATCCCAGTAAGATGTGTGGTTCCCCCATGCCAGCATCACTTGCACCCCTTGTCTTCCCCAGCTCCTGTTCATCACCATCAGTGATATCTCCCATAGAGTAGCACACTAGTAGATACGAGCACACTGGTAGATACGCCCAAGATTATCCTCACAAATTCTATAAATCTCCTCTTGCCTTATTTCTTCCCATAAATACTCCACAATCAGCCCTTTGAGGCATTTTTTCCCCTCCATTTCTCAGTATGGAAGTTACACAAGAGGTCCTCTGAGGGCAAGGTCATCATCTTGAGTGGCAGAAAGCAGGCAGGAGCCACACCACTTCCCTCTCCATTCATTTGTGCTGGGAACTGCAATATGATTGATTGGAAAGCCAGCAGGAGCATAAAAGCATTGTCATTAGCTGGAGAGCTAAATGGGAGCCCCCGGGGTTTAGGGTTGGTTAGAGGGGTCTGGATGTGCAGAATGAAGCTCATGTCCCCGTAGCTAAATTATCTCCCAAAGCAGAGCAGCTTTGCCACAAGTGCCTAGTGCTGTCTCCTGATCTGTGCCTGTTGGGCTGGTACTTGTTGGCTGGGATCTAAACCATACCAGGAACTGTCCTGAGATGTGCAAGTGACCATGGGCCAGTGCTTGCTGTCTTGTGGTGTTAGGTACAGAGACAGCAAAAGATTCATACCTAAAAAAAAGCAGGGTTAAGAAAAAACTATTGCCTTGGAAAGACTACCCAGAGCTCCGTTCCTGTTTGGCCTATGGACATTCCCTGGACTGAAAGCCCACTGGAGTGTGATTATCACCTACTCCATAGCAGCTTGAGGAAAGGCCTTGGATGTATAGAATCATAGAATCATAATCATAGAGACATAGAATAGCTTGGGTTGGAAGATCCTAACCCAGAATACACAGTTTTAATATGAGCTGTTCTGCTAACTTCTATGGCTTTGTTCTTTCTCTCCACATCTATGCCTCAGTTTCCCCATCTGGCAATGTTAACACTACCACAATGATGGTGATAGATTCTCCAGGCAGCATCTGTGTAGAGAAGGAAAGTCTACATAATTACTCAGTTTTCTACAGTAATTATGCCTGTGCGCCATGCTCAGCTTTTTGAATGCTGCAGCCTCAGCGGTTAAAAGTGGACTGAGAATGTTTTCCCTTCTGACACCAGGAATTCAGCTCATAATTTTAGGCATTCAGTTTCCTATGCCCATTGAGAATGTCTATTTAAAGTGCAAGCACAAATACCATGAGATGGTGTTGCTCAGATTTGCAGTTTTCCTGCATGTTTCAGCAGGAAGAATATGGGTCCTAGGCACGTGTCAGAGCGAACCGCCAAAAATACTGATTATTTGAGGAAACTAAAGCCATATCTGTCTCTTGCCTCATCTTTCCCCTTCTTATATTTAGCTGAGAACTTGAAATAGTTGTACTACCTATACAAATGATTCCAGTTCATCTCACATTGTCTGAAAGAAGGGTCTCTAAATTCCTCCAGTAAGATACAGAGAGAGAAAACAGGAATGTTCCAAAGTTATAATTAATGTAGAATTGTCCAAAACAGAGAAGGTGAGTGTGAGATCTTTCTTCCAAGTTGTTCACAGCCCCTTAATGTGGAGAGAATCAGGAATGTACCTGATGTCTCAGAAGTTTTGGATCCAGCTATGACCTTGAAGTAGTAAGAGTTTGCAACTTGAACTTACAAAAGAAAATAATGATAAATATGTGCATTTCTAGAGCAACTTCTCTCCAGGGTCCCCCAAGGGACAGGGGGAGCAGGAGTACATTAAGCCTCATGACGCAGAAAAGCCATCCTTACTGACCCCAAAGACTGAACACAAACAAAAGGAAGTACTTTTTCACACAGCTTGTAATTCAATTGGGGAACTCATTGCCACAGGATGCTGTGGAGGCTAAAGGTATAAAAGAGTGCCAAAACGGATTAGAGAATTTGTGGAGGACAAGTCCATCAGTCACTGTTAGACATGATGGTCTGAATGCAACCAACAGTCCCAGAAGTGTCTGCTCTCCTTCCTAGCAGTTGAGAAGGCTCGGGGAGAAGTCTGTCCCTCAGTCTTATCTTGTGCACCCAGATAGACTTGCATGGACCTTTCCACCTTCCCAAAATATCCCTCCTTGAGTTCATAATAGAGAGGTGCAGGGTTAATAGCAATGACCTCTATACCACAAAGCATATGTCTTCACTACTAGGCAAATATTGGCCAGAGCTTAAGTTTAAGTTCTGGGTAGTCCTTCAAGGAGCCAGGATTTAGATTTGATGGTCCTTATGGGTGACTTCCAACTCAGCATAAACCATGATTCCATGAAACCCCTCTGGAGCATAATACCCATAGCCATGCTTGAGCTAACTACTGAGCCTTCTAAGATCTACTGCCACAAATCCTAAGAAGCTTGTATGCACACAGACAGGCAAAAGGATGCAATCATAGCACAGTTACCAGAGTATTCCTTGCATCTCGTCTATCAACCTCACTACAAGCAGCTCAGGATTTACATAAATGAACCAGATGTATTTTTTTCCCCCCCATTTTCAGTCTTTCTCTCCAGGAGCCCTTTAGCAAAGTGAAATGAGAGGAAGGACTGCTTCACAGTGAGGAGCAAGTACAGCAGGTATTGGAGACACTTCCCAATAAATTCGAGTTTTGTTTAATCACAGGAGATGCTGGAGGACATTAACGGAGTGATTTGTGCTGGTTTGGGGCTGGTGTTAGCTGTCTGCATGCCACCTTGATGAAGATGAAGGATTGGAGGAGGATGGTTTACGTTTATTTTGAGAAGGGCTCAGGTGGTGTTTCATCACAGATGACAGCAGAGCCTGTGATTTTCATGCGCTCATTCATTTTGTATGGGTTTTCCTCCCTGGTTGGGGACACAGGCAGACAGGGCTGGAGTGAGGAGCTGGAAGGTTTGGAGTTGGAGGTTTACTGCAAGCTGACAGGGCTTAGATATAGTTTCCTATTCAAGGCTGCTTAAACAGACCTCAACAGCAAATCCACATTCAGGCATTTCTTTTGCTTCTAGTTTCCCCCAGAGATTTTGAGACTGTTCCTTCTGCTTCCAGCCCTGCACCTGTTTAGAGAAACCTCAGCATGCAACGAGCCAGGTGTTCCCCAGCAGCCCTGCAATGACAAACCCATGTGGGCAGACCAGGAATCATCCTCAGTAAGCCAGGAACTGCAGAAAAGCAAAACAGTCTTTCCAGGAATGTGGCAGGAGATGTGGATCTCTGCTTTCTTTTTTTTTTCTCCAAAAGTAGTTTGCAAGTGGGGCAAGGTGGACATCGTCAGTCTCTGTGGCACTGCTAAGAGGGTATGCAGTATCTCAGCATTCTGTGATGGGCTGAAATGCAGCTTAGGTTGGTGGTGAGTGAAAGCCCCCCACCTCGTGCGAGACACAATGAGCAGATGGCCCTTCTTTTGTTCCTAAAGAACAGGAATTCACATGTCAACTAAATGCTAATTTGCCCTTTTGCTGTCTGTCTCCACGGGCTATGTCTACACTACCAAACTAAACAGAGAACAGGGACTGTTCTCTGGCTCTGGAGCCAAGCATGGCACAGCTTGGAGCCACACACCTCAGCTCTCCTCTGCAAAACAGGCTGGCCTCATCCTACAGGCCTGCAGGAGACAGTCCCTTGGCTCAGCCATCTTCCAGACTGTGTCCTGGCACCGTCTTGAGCCAAAACTGCACCAGGGAGTACGCAATAAATTAAACGGTCCAGACAATCACGGGCCTGCATTTGTGCTCACTTAATAACAAGGAGAGGCATGACTTCAGAGGGAGGGAATGAATGGACATGGCAAAATTTCTTCTAAGAAAGAATGGTGGTGCATTGGAACAGGCTGATCAGGGAAGTGGTGGAGTCACTGTCCCTGGGGGTGCTCAGGAGCTGTCTGTATATTGCAAGGGAGTTGGACTAGATAACCTTTAAAGGTCTCTTCCAACTCAAATGGTTCTATGATTCTACAGTCTTCACATGGCTTCCGAGCAAGACAGTAAGATTTTTTCCTGGACCTCACTCCATGCCAGCAACCCATGGATCATGATTCCCACCATTCATCAGGTCTTTAAAAAAGCCAGACATAAGCTTCTTTTGGCCAGAGCTCTGTTCTTCTGGATATGTGATATGAGTTCACTTTCTTTGACAAGTCCCTTGTTAGGAGCTCAAGAGACGGAGCAGTGACTCTGTAACATGAAGGAGCTTACCCATCTCTTCTCCCTCACTCCCTCTCTTACAACTGGAAGTCAGTGAGGGAGTTTGTCTCTGTCCCATCCAAATATGAAAATGAATTGGGAACTTTGTCTCCTCACAAGGGGACAGTGAACACTGCCGGCCCACTGTGGCTGATTAGAACACTCTCTTCATCACTCAACCTGACCCCAGCAACACAACATGGAAAAGCATCAATTCAGCTCCTTCTTTTTGTCAGAGAATAGGGCTAGTAAGCAACAATAGGATGGGCTTGACCCTGGCTAGGCAAGCGGAAGCATAACGTTTTGTGTTGACAATTTTCATGAGAACTAGATTGCAGCTTTTTCTCTCCCCTTCTCCCCCTTTCACTTCACCGTTGCCTTTGGAAAGTGCAGCAGCAAGGAGATGAATTGCATGATTGTGTGCTCCTCTTTTCCCCAGCATGCTGCACCAACAGCAGGGCTGGGGGATGGAAAAGGAGCCCAGCTGCTTCTTGTGGGCTGTTCTCTCTCCACCCACCAGACACTTTAAATCAGACGCAAATTAACACCAACTCCTGGCATCCTTTATTAATCGGATTGGCTCAGTGTTAGTTTGCTTTGCTTTTATCTTCTATTTTAATATTATTATATATTTTTTTCCATTTCTATCCTCCTGAATAACATACCTAACAATAACAATGCACTGGAGAGCGGAGATGGCTCTTGAGCTATTCCAGGTAGTGCTCATCATTCATTTCTCAAGGTCTAAATTGAGCACCATGCTATCCTTTGAATGTCTCATTCGTCTGCAGTATTTTCCATCTATTCTGTTATCTAATTATCCTTCAAGAGAATCCCCATGCATTCACTCACATACAAACTGCAGCCATCTCTGGGTATCATCCATGAGTATCATCATCTGATTAGAAAGTTATATAAGGTCTCTTTTGCAAGCATAAGGAACTGAGACAGCTGAAATTTGATTGCCTGATGTGGGGCATAATGGAAGTAGACTATAAAGGATAGCCATCTTTGGCATGCTCCTAGATCCATCATATGTCCTTGGAGGTCCAACAAGAAAGTATCATAGAAACATAGAATGGTCTGGGTTGAAAAGCACCACAGTGATCATCTAGTTTCACCCCCCTGCCATGGGCAGGGTCTCCAACTACTAGACCAGCTGCCCAGAGCCACATCCAACCTTGCATTGAATGCCAACTAAGAAAGGGTTTCCAAAATCAGAACCTTCAGGAGCAAAGATAAAAAGAATTGTAAGCACTCACTAATCTTATCCGCTGCTCCCACCTTAGACAGATGGGAATACTGGAGGGCGTATCTTTCAAAGTCTTCTATCTACTCAGTTTTCCCAGCTTAGTAAATCCTCTGGCTTTTTTGAGCCAAGCCCCTCTGAGGCCTCTGGTTTGTCAATTGCCATCAGCAGTATGTCTGCTGGAGGCAAAGATGTGAGGAGTGACTAATGGGCTTCTTGCTGGAAGGGCCATACCTAGATAGGGAATCAACTGACTCCTCTCTGCTGTCTGTGTGGCCATGTTTGCTAAGACAATCTAACATGCACCACTCAGCAACTGTCAAACCTTTTGTGGATTTCCGTCTCTGCAATATTCGTTTCTTAGCAACTCTGTTTGCTTTTAAGAAAAACAAAATGTCTCTGCCTGTGGCATGCTATTTTGAGCAGAAACGGCACTGTTTCAGGTCCATGCTAGTCAGAGGGACCCTGTTGAAAATGGTCCTGTCCACCCACTCACTCCTAACAGCAATGGGTGAAATTCTTACTTGTTCTCTTGCCATTTTACCTGCTGCTGGGAAAGCATAGCAATACTGGACATTGATTGTGGTAAACATTTAATGCTGTTGCATTGTTCTTCTACAGTCCTTGCCATTCTGGGAATCATGCAGCATGTTGTGTAACTCAGGTAATAAATGTACAAACCAGCAGGAAATTTTACAGCGTATTTTACAACAAAGTTTCTTCAAGAAAATGGAGTTACATGAACCCCGTGAACATAACTGGAAATGTATGATCTAGGAAACTTTGACTGAATACAGATCTGTGAGAACTTTTCTGAGGGCATCCAGCTTAAGAGAAAGGACACTGAATTTGGAGGTCCAACCACAGATCATTGTAACCTCCTAAAGAAGATCAGAAACAGGAGTTTATACCTCTAACAAAAAAATGAAAAGCAGGAATATGACATGAAGGTAACTGTGTTGTTGCAAGATAGTAAGCATCAGTTTCATTTCCATCATAATGTTACAAAGCTAACCTCAGTCCAATGGAAACTGGACACTGTAATGACTGTCTTTGCTCACAGACCATCTATAAGGTAAATTTTTGTCCTCCAGTTGGTAGGATGGATAAGGAGACAAATGCTCATGTAAAACAATGGTAATGCTTCTCGATATTATGATTTAGGAATTCTGATTTATTTGAAACTCATATTAAAATAAAACAAACTCCCCCGCAAAAAAAACTACCAATAAGTATATTTAAAAACAAAACAAAACATAGTAGAAAAGATGCTTCACTTTTCAGGCTCAGAAAGAATCAGGGTGAAATGAGAGTCCAGAAAAACAAATGGAAGAAGTTTCCTAGCCCTCTGATAAGGGCAGAAGGAATGATGGAAAATAAGACTCAAAAAATATCAGCAAGCTGGTTAAAAAAAAATGTAAGGCAATGAAGAAAAATACTTAAAGATTTAAAATTGGCAAAAGTATTGATTCAGGACATAAAAAGAGAAAAGAAGTTAACACGAAAATGCTCAGCAACTCCAGAGTTAATATGTTGAGGCCAGAATGTCTCAGAAGGACCCCGATATTCAGTTGGATGTAGAGACTGAACTCCAGCAGTGTGGGAACCTACTTGTATAGTTAGTAGCTATTTTCTTAGGAAATAAGTACCATCTGACTAATTATAAATCCAAAGTTATTCACTGAATCCAAGAAGCCTCACTGACGTCAGTGGGGCCAGGAATCCATCTCTTTATTCCTGTGTTCAATGCCTATATATTGTTTTCATGCAGCTGTAAAGATCTCCTTTATGCATCTTCTTGATTTTTCTCTTGCTCATTCATCCTGATTCATCCTCCTCTGCTTGGAGCTCCTTGAATATCCTATAAGAAGCCCACACACTCAGACACATTTTTGTCCAAGCCTACATTGCAGTATATTTGTCCAACTAATTTTTACTGAAATGAAGTTCCTGCTTTGCACAATTGCCAAGAGCAATTGTTTTGGTGAATCATAAATACTGCAGAAAGGAAATGTTTGTTCAGGTTGTTTGTTTCTGCCTTTGGCAGATTAAGCCATAACAGTACATGCATCCCTCAAGAAGCTAAGATTTTAATTTGGAGAATAAACTACAGTGACAATGTCATTTCAGCAAGAGACCTCTACGTTTTGTCCTGAGTAAAGCCCACACAGCTGCAAGCCTGACTGCTAATGAGATCAGGAATGATTGCTTCAATCTCAGACTCTTTGGCATTGGTTTGTTCAGGCAGCTGAAGAGATGTATAGATCAAAGAATGTTGGCTCCATTAAGCAGTGACCAGATTTTACCAAACATATCCTGGTCTCAGACATAGGGTTTGAATTTTGGGTGGTCATATGTGCAGCCAGGAGTTGGACTCGGATGTTCCTTATGTGTTTCATGCAACTTGGGATATTCTATAATTCTGTGACCTTGGAGAGGAAATTTTGTTTGGAGCATCAAGATCTCCAAACTCATCTCTCTCTGAGATGAAAGTCTAATAGTCATATCTGACAAAAGGCACGGGGTTAAACATTCACTCTGGGAGGTGAACATGCAGCATGCCATGACCTTATCCCTCCCAGGGATCACCTTTCGTGTTCTGTGTTGGTGGAGTGGATGTGTTCCCCTTCCTACCTCGTCACTTAGCATCCTCACTGCAATTGCAATACAGTTTTACCAGGATAAAAGGGGAGAATCCCAGAAATGTCTTTCTTGGGAAAGATAAGGCTCCTCCTCAAGAAGGGGAAACTTCAGTCTTCCTGTACTTCCTTTTACTCAGAGGATGGTAAGGCACTTGAACAGGTTGCCCAAATAAGTTATAGATGCCCCAGCTCTGAAAGTAGTTCAAGGTCAGGTTACATATGGCCCTGGGCAGCCTGACTCCTGACAACCCTGCCCATGGCAGGGAAGTTGGAACTAGATGATCTTTAAAATCCCTTCCAACCTAAGCCATTCTATGATTCTATGATTCAGAAAGATCTTGAGTCCAGAATGAGAAGATGATAGATGGTACCAGTATAACCTGTGGGTTAAGCTAGTATATAGAAAGAGGTCCTCTAAAATCTGTGCATTGTATCTAAAACATATTTAAGGAAATGATTTATAAGATGATACCTATAGGTCTATAGGAATTTATAGGATTTATAGGGAGATACCTATAAGTACCTATAAGATTTATAGGAAGATATCTATAAAACATTAACTTGAATTATCCTTAGATTAGACATCTAACACTGAGGTACAAATCTGAGTCAGTCACTCTAGGATCACGGAGCTGTCCACATAAAGAAACAAATATCTGAAACAGAGCAAGATTTCAGAAAAATCACTGTAATATAAAGATCTTGGTCTTTCACTTTGTCCTGCACCAGCAGACAAGCTTCCATAGGCATATATGTGACTCACTACTATCCCTATGCCCCAGTAGAAGGCAGAACTATTAGCATCATTAGCAGCACTATTCTGTGAGGACATTTCATGAGGACATTTCATGGGAATACAGAAGCTGGACCTCAAAATAAAGATCCAGACACCAAGCCATGTGCTGAAAGTATTGTTGAGCTGGAATCCCTTGTAAGAGCATTCTCTAGATCTCTTCCCTGCCAGTGGAAGACTGCTATCTTCTTAAGTAGATCCCAATTAAAAAGCCCTCTAAGCTGTGCATTAATACAAATAATGCATAATGATAACACTGTCATATTTCATAATATGATGACTGTAACTCCACTCTTGTTAAAGAGCAATTGCAGTGTAATTATGATAAGTATGTTCTCTGACGCACTTTAATACCACAAATACAAATGTGATATAGTTATACTCCATTACAATATACATTATTATTGCAATATAATTGTCTGATAGTAATATAATTGATAATTATAGGACATACTACATGTAGTAATCTTTTACACATATGTGCAAATGTGCACGTCTTTCAAAGTAAATGACTGAAGTTCATAGTGTTGTTGAGAAAAAATACTGTAAATAACATTGCAGTGGTATGTATTCAATTAAGGATGCAAGAGGATACAAAAGAGCTAACAGACTATTCATTCATGCTGTTAATGTTCTTATTACATCAACAGAAATAATTATTGATTGAGCAGAAAAAAAAAAAAAGCACAGTGTAATTATGTTTTAATTGCAATATAATTCCACTGTAATTACACTTTTTTTCTTTCCTTTTTTTTTTCTATTATTTGGCTTGGCTTATAACAATGAGATTAGGGAGACACTGTTCCCATAATTTTAAAAGATTATATCATTGTGTAGCATAATACAGCTTCCCAAGAGAAGTGGGTTCATCACTGATTAATTCATTTCAACCTAAACCTGAGCTGGTGTTGGAAAATTAACTGTAAAGAGTAACAGTGATGAGATGCACTTCGTGTCTTTGGCATCTCCAAGTTACTGCCACTCAAAAAATCTGAAACAGGAACTGAATAGAAAGATGTAATGCCAGAAAATGTGTCCTCATCCTCATTTTAGCATATTTTGCCAGCTTTTAAAGAATCAACTTTCCTCTCTGTCTGAAAATACTACATGTTTTTCAAATGAAAAGTGTATTAGTATATCTAACTCTTCATTCCCTCCCCAAAATCCCACTTGATTCAGGGGAGTTGACTACCCAGAGAGATTGTGTAAGTTATTCATGTTGATCCTCCCTTACTCAATATGCAACACTATGACCACCTCTGGGTCCTTCTGAAGTCAGTGATAATGGAAGATCTTGTTCAGCTCCCTGAAGACAGTAGAGGTATTTATCTCACAAACAACAGGGAGAGATCTCGCAGATGATTAGCAGTAGCCTCAAAGCATTTTTGTGGTTAAATCATTAGGAAGAACAATTAGTATTTTGCTTTCCTCCATTTCCTCTCTTATTTCCTATTCACTAAATGAATAAATAATCGATGAAAAAGTTGGGAAGCAAATGAAATCCTGTATGCCTCCTGGATACTCTAGATGATACAGTAGCTATGGCAACAAGCAGTTTAACAGAACTCCTTTACCTTTGATTTTTCTATTTTTGTCTTAATGTTTACATGAAATAATGGAATTTTCTCTCCCGAGTTCATCTCCTGTATAGGTCAGTGGTCAAAACGCGTTATACAATTTCTCATGTACTCTTCTCTTTCTTGTTCATTACTTGCATGATGGCACATACTTACTCCAAGCTGAAATAAGGTTGACCATGGAGTTTACACAGGCTTTTATTACATCATAGGATCATAGAAAGGTCATCTACTTCTAAACCCTCTGCCATGGGCAGCACTGACAGCTACTGGATCAGGTTGTCCAGGGCTCCTAGACTTGAACACCTCCAGGGATGGGGCACATCTAGGCAACCTGTACCTGTGTCCCACCACCCTCACATCTCCAACAAAGTAACAGGAGATGAAATTTGGGTTGGAGACACATCCTGAACTGACTATACAGCTCATAACAGTAAAACACTGTGACTCATTCCTATGGTATGCTCTAGAGGCCAAATGTTCTGGTGGGCTCCGGTAGCAATAAACAGATTCACATAGGATGAATCTTTCAGTGGCTATAGAACATGTTTGCTCAGGCAGCTTCCAGCTCAGGGAAAGGGGAAAAAAAAAGAAAAGATAAAAAAGATAAAATATTCCTTGTTTCAGTGAACTCCAGTGGATACTTTGTACGATGTACTAAGGTTGGAATTACCTCCAGGGGAGGTCCAGGTTGGATATTAGGAGAAGTTTCTTCTCAGAAAGAGTGGTCAGGCATTGAAATAGGCTTCCAGGGAAGTTGTGGAGTCACTGCCCCAAGGAAAAGGTAGATGTGGCACTGAGTGATGTGGTTTAGTGGGCAAGATGGATAATCTTAGAAATCTTCTCCAACCTTAAAGATTCTATTATTCTACTTCACATTTACTCCTTGTTGCTCTTCTCATAAGTATCTGCTCTTAGCAATAGCTCCATAGTTGGTCTCTCATTAACATGCATTTAAATTAATTCTTGTGCTTT
This sequence comes from Coturnix japonica, assembly GCF_054131305.1. NCBI lineage: Eukaryota > Metazoa > Chordata > Aves > Galliformes > Phasianidae > Coturnix > Coturnix japonica. The sequence continues at coordinate 1,613,835 of NC_140664.1, forward strand.
GAAAGTTCACCAGGTCTTCAAATTACCCATCTCTCTGAGTGAACAGCAGTGTTGCAAGGTGAAGGGCCATAGTTGGGTTGAGCCAAGGAGCCTGGATCAACATAATCTTAGTGCTCTTTTCCAATCATAATGATTCTATCATGCTCTGATCCCGAAGTTCAGGAAGGATCTCTGGTGGTATACTATGTCTGATAAATGCAGTATGATATTTGGACACACTGTCTAGTAAACCACACAGCTGTTCAGACCATGGACAAAACTCTCATTGTGTTGCCACTGTGTTGCCTCAAGATCTGGCAATGATTTGTGAATTATTGCAACATTTTGAGGGAACCTGAGACTAGCACAGTGGCATGGACGGTGAGATCAGGGTGATGGACTAATGCCTGCCACTGCAGAGGTGTTCAAGTTAGGCATCTCTATTTGAATTTCTTTTTTTAGAAACTTGAGTTAATTTCAAGTCAATCTAAAGCTCAGGGTGAGAGATGCTTTGCCCTCCAGGAAAATGCCGGTTCCCTCTCAACTGCAAGACATAAATGTAGCCACAGAAAGATTTATTCTTTCATTCCAACAAACAACACAGGTTACACTGACAGGGAGCCCAGCGCAACACTGCTTCTGCTGATTTGACTTTTGCTCACCTGGCCCTTCAGAAGCTCTATGGACATGTAAAGCAAATGAGCCCTTAACCTGCCCTGCGGCTCCAGCTTTGCATTCTCTCCCCGAGCATGCAGTCAGACTGCAGCAGCTATGAGAGAGGGGCCAAATGTTTTCAGGCTTCTCCCCAGAGCCAGGAGTGTCAGAGTCTGTGCTAAGGTTTGGGCTTGCAACCAACGCTGACACTGCATTGCAGCACTAGGAAAAGTGGGGAGGGAGGAAAGCTGACTTGCATCCTGCGGGGAAAACAGCAGAGGCGGGATCCTACTGCTCATCTTTGGTGGAAATTCTGGTCAGAGAGGGCTACATTCCTATGGCATCTCATCACAAAAAGGCACAGATAGATGCGCAGCACTGACAGACGAAGAAAATAAAAATAAGGTAATAATTCCTAAATGTGTAATGTGTAAGCCTATCTGAGCTGGCAGTTGTTTCCTTCCACAAATGCTGTGTTGCCAGTCTAACTCATTACTTTATTGAGTGCTCTGGGATACTCAGAATGTGAGACTGTGCTCTTAGAAAATACACTGGTGTCCTACAGTCAATTCCATTCTTGTTCAATAGAAAGCAGATCAAGCTGTTACAAAGAAAACCTTGCCAGAACCAATAACTGTACAAGGCATGACATTATGTTAAGATGCTGCTTCAATAAATTATCAGCTAAAAAGAGTTTTGTTCCTTTAATACCCTTGAGATTCATGACTGCACAAACCCACATGTGTACACAGGTAAATGCAGTTAAACAGATACACCATATTCTGCTGTCAGTGAATCTTTGGGTAATGAAGAATTACATATGTAAAACCCTATGGTAAAATCAGTACTTATTGACCTATATCCAGAAATGAAGAAAAAGACACATTTCGGGGACATGGTACCCAAAAAAGAGGAAATGCTACATATTAAGAATCTTAACACCCACCTGTAAGGATGGATCTCTAAGGTTTATTTATGCAGCCAGGTCATGGCATATGCTGAATGCAACCAAAGGAATATGAAATCAAAACCTGGCTGATGGCAGAAAGGAGATTTAGCAAGAGTGTAGACAGAAGGTAGAGAAAGAATGATCAGGAGGCACTGTCTGGGACGGAAAGATCGTAAGGTGAATCCATTTGGAGTCTGATCTAGTAGGTGGCAACCCTGCCCTTGGCAGGTGGGTTTGTATTGGAAGGTCTCTGGAACTAGATTTAAAGTCTTTTCCAACTCAACCCATCCTATGATTCTATGGAGGGCTTGAAGAAGAGATGGAAAATAGGTTCATTAAGAAATGTTATTGAGAATTCTTTCTTCTTGGCATATGGTTAATGAGGAGGATCAACATCCTGCATCTACCTGAAGGCCTTGAGGCATCACTTTACAGTGAGTAGGTGTTTTTTCCAGTAGTGTGGATAGTCAAATACAAACATCATAGCAAATTTGATTCCCAAGGAAGAGATGTCAACTCTTCTTAATGACCAGATATCTCCAAGACTCCCAATTCGCACTTTCACTTGAACTGAGACGACTATTACTGAGACATCCCTGTATCCCTTATGATATTAAAAGTGAGCTGGTGGTGATCTGTGACCAAACCTCCTTATTAAAGGACTCCAAATCTCTTCACAGAACTGGGGAAAGAAATCAAGAGAAAAAAAAAATATATATACAGTGACAGGCTTTAAATTGGAAGAGGGTAGATTTAGTCTAGATATTAGAAAGGAATTCTTTACTGTGAGGGTGGTGAGACAATGGAAAGGGTTGCCCAATGAGGTTTTGAATGCCCCCACCCCAGATGCATTCAAGGCCAGACTGAATGGGGCTTTGAACAACTCAATCTAGTGGGAGGTGTCCCTGCCTAGAACAGAGGATTGGAACTAGATGATCTTAAATGTCCCTTCCAACCCACACCATCCTATGATTCTAAGACTCCCAGTTGAACTACAGATCTGCATCGACTCATTGCTTAGCTGATGAACTCTGAAAGACTACAGCCCCAAGCAGTTATCTTCCAGGGAGCTTTCTTGCATTTCTCTGCACAGGCCATAATCAGATATGAAGCTTCTCTGGGATGCATTAGCACAAATGATGCTCTGCAGAAAGAAATCATGCTGCAGCATCTGCTGCATGCAGACATAAGTCCTCCCTGCCATCCTAGTTGTTACTATTGTTATTAAGGATTTCATAATAACATGACTTGAGGGTCACAATTTGTCTGAGAGACATAGGCTCTAAAAATGATGTATTCTTCCTTTCCGTTTTTCCCTTGCCAGCAGTAAGATGTTGACATGATTGAAATCCTGGCGAGGAAAGAACAGAGGGTCCAGTGTGACGATGGAATTGAATTCCCAGGTCTTGCACTGGAACAAAACTTGCCATCAATAGTGTTTGTAAAATAAAACAGTTCTACCACTTCTGTTTAATACTTGGAGTTTGCATTAATTTCATTTGGTTTTGCTTGTTGTTTAGTTTCTTCCCAAGAACCAATCTTTGCCAGAAAGAACAAGTTGTTTTTGCAGTGCTGGGATGATGCAGTTTTTCTTCTGGGACAACCTGTTTACATCTTGATCTGCTTTCCTTGGAAATCTGAGATAGAACAGCTCAAGCTCTTGGTGCACTGGAGAAGTGCCACAGTGGGAATTTGGCTCAAAGGAAGTCAGAATTAAAAATGGGGAGTTTCATTTCTACAGGACTGGCTTGATTCCTATTTGGATCAAGGGTTTCTGTTAGGATCACTCATGAGAGTCATAAAAAAAGGAAAATTCCATTTCGTGGCTGCCTACTGGATTTTATAGTCCTTTCTCAATTTCTCACCAAGTTGATGCTCACACCTTAGGAGCTCCAGGGTGAACAAGTACTAACAACCCTACTGGTGATGTTCTTCAGTGAAACTGAAGGATGTCTCATCTGCCATCTGAGATCTGGCCTAAGAGACATCACTGAAAAAGAATGGGTGGAGTCCAGTTTATACTGTGCATTCCAGTCTCCACAGCTTTCAGTCCTACAGCTTTTGCAGACATTAAGATAAGCTTCCAAGCAAAGATCTACTAGAATAAAGCAGGATAGCTCTAACATATAAATCAAGCCAAGTCATTTCCAACTAACTCATTATTTTTTAACACGGTATGAGAGAGTTTCCTTTCTTACACTGAGCCAGTACCTTTCTTTGGAAATTCAAGGAAATAACGAAGCTAAAACAAACAAACAAACAACAACAACAACAACAAACATCAACGTGCTTCTGTATCTGGCTCATACAGCACTAATGGACCAAGAAAATTGTTCTGGAGATTCCTGCCTCACATCCTCTGGGATTTAACTGCCCTGGATGCTCAGTACAATAATACTAAGAAAGAGCTGGTCATTTTCCAACAGCTGAAGATAAGTTTGTTAGTTAATGGCCCAGATCAAAGCTAAGGGCGATTAATGATCTAACAAACCGGTCGATCAACTGGTGATGAAGATCAATTACAGCCCATATCAACAGCCCTTGCCAAAGATTCACTTTTATTAGTCTTTACTTCCTTCTGTAGGACCTAGGACAAGCAAGGGGCTATCTGAGGTAATAGCTCGCTTTCTGAAAATCAATAACCAATCAACACCTGGAATTTACTCTCAAAAAAATGCTTGTCCGATACCTTATTCAAGGGGGTTCTTTTTTCTCACTGTGTTTAAAACTCTTTCCAAAAACTCTGCAATGCTGGGAAAAAAAGCACCTGTAAATGGCAACCCTTTTCTTGTGGATTTATTCTCACAGAATGACCAAAGCAAGCTACTTTGCTCTGGCAGTGAGGGAAAAACGTATAATGTAGGAATGTAATTCTGTGAACTAGAGAGTTCACAACAAACTTACCAGGTCCTTATAGAAAACAGAATTAGAAGAATAACACTGAATCATAGATAACAGTGTAGGGAGAGACTGGCCTCATCTTCCTACCTCTTAATTTGGACTCAGTGATCCTTATGAGTCTCTTCCAATTCTGGATATTCTATGACTCTCTTACTGTTTCACTTACGCAAAGTATACCCGAGCAATGATACTTCCATTCTCTTCTAAGAAGCCTCTCCACTCTGTCAAACCATTTTCATAGCCTTTCTCTCTAGGAAAAGCTCTGCCACATCTAACTGAGATATCCCCCATTGGAATTTAAGCTAACAATTTCTTGTCTTGTATGTTCAGAAAAATATATATTTGTTTCCTCTGTCACAATTCCCTTGGTACTCCCACATCCCACACCAGGCAAACTAGTCTCATATCTCCCTTTGTTCTAATCTTCTATAGAACAAAAATAATCCTGTTTTTGTTTTTGTTTTTAATTATTTTTATTTGTTTATTTATTTGTTTCTTTAATTCATCCTCATTGTCTAATCAGTAGTATCCTAATCCAATGTTTGAGCTCTTGAGCTCATTAGAGATCTCAAATGAGATCTGTTCTATCAAAAAAATTTTAATAATACTGTTTCCAGCAGTGCCAATAGGAGACACTGTTTAGGCAGAGCTCATGTTTTTGTCCCCTTTCTCCTGTTCATAATTAAGAATTGCTGTTTCAGATGTGTTAGAGGAGTCTCTCCCTTGTATGTCTTCCAGCATCCACCCAGTTTCCTCACCTGCCAACTTCTTTTGGGTATACTGATGGACAGCTGCACTGTACATTAATGAACTCAGTGCAGAAGAGTCAAAATATCTCTCAGGATCTCTGGGAACTGCTGGAGTCAAGTAGCAGAGCTCCTCTATTCCTTTTACCTATTCAGCCAGTTACATTTCATTTGCTTACAGCATCTTTTTATACTGCTCCTTCTTTCTAGAAATGAATACTGCAGTGGATATTACCTCTTCCCAGTATGATGGAGATGAAAATGGAAATAGGGGCAGAAGAAAGTAGGTGGGAGAGTGAGGTGGCATGATGGCTTGGAGATTTAAAAGGCTGTTAAAATGTGTATGTGTGCAAGAGAGGGACAAAATAAACCCTTCTGTAGGTAAACAGCTATAGCTTACATCCCTCTGTTCCAGAATGAGACATCTGCATTCTACTAAGATTTATCTGTCAGCCCCCTGATAAAGTTATGAAGGGCTTTAACTCTCTCTAACAGTCAGCATGTACGCAAGATTTACTATGTTTTTAATAGCAACTTGTACTGGAAGTGCAGAGACGGGAAGAGTGGTGCAAACACATAAGTCTCCAAACAGTCAACAGAGAATGACAGCTATCTCCTAAGAGTGATTTAGTCAACCAAAAAGCTGCATCACCTTGGAGTTATGAGCAGATTATGTTGCTGGTTTCAAGGTCTGGTTTTGATTTTCCTATGCAGTTCTGTCATCAGCCTCCATCTTTAGATACAGTGCATAGGTGCAGACTGCATTGATGGCATCAGCCCAACCTAACTTTGACTGCTGGAACTGCACCGGTGTAAATCATCTCTCATTCCCCCACGGTACTGTGAGTCACTGATCCTGGCACTTGGCTGTCTTGGCATGTCTCCTAGAATTCACTGCATGGCTCTCAGCAGTCAGGGAATGCTTTCAATGGGATTTTTGGGTAGAGGTGTATTGACTGCTCTATGCCTTGGTTTCCTCATCACTGAAACAAAACTAATAAGCCTTACTCACTCTTTAAAATGAGAAAGAAAAACCTTCATCAAAAAGCTTAGCCAACTGTGGTTTATGTAATGCTTTGTGAGAGAAGAATTAAGAAAAGTTGAGTTATAAAGGATAGTCTGAAAAGTGTCTTCTCCACATATTGTCTATCGGTTCACGCTGACTTTATCTCTCAACTCAGTTGAGCATCTGCTTGCCCAGAATTAGCCTCGGGGATGGGAAGCCCAATTCAAATTCCACTTGCAGCCTTCAAGGTGAGACAGTGATCTTATTCACCAGCTGGAGTTGGCTAGAGAATATTGTCTTGGTTCCTTTCTGAAACACTGAGCTATCCTGCTCAAGCTTTCCCTATCTGTCTTACTCCATTGTGCCCTGATGATAAATTTGACTTCCTGTTCTCTCATTGCTTTACAGACCTTTACAATACAGAAGCTACTACTGCTGTCAAACCTTTTTCAGTGTCAAGTCCCCCTCTCCCATCACTTCATCCAATCATTATTAATTAACTAGTTAATAGCCTCAAATTATTCTGTAAACGAATTGATGTTTGAGCTGTATCTGTGTAGTGCTTTCCTGCTGCCAAGCAGCACAGTAACAAACTTACCAATTCAGAGTCTTTGCAACAGATATTGTGACAGAAATAAATTTGTATTCTGGCATGAACTTTTTGTTATTGCCTGAGAATTATCCATTTTGAATGCCTTGAGTACAAGCGAGCACTATTGGCACTTTCTCAGCTGAACATGAAGCAGTAGTGTACCCAGGTGGCCAAGAAGGCCAATGGCATCCTGGCTTCTATCAGAAACAGTGAAACCAGAAGGAACAGGGAGGTGGTCATCCCCCTCTGTACTCAGTGCTGGTGAAGAAGCATCTTGAGTTTTGTGTTCACTTCTGGACTCCTTACTACAAGAAAGACACTGAGGCCCTGCAGTGTGTCCAAAGAAAGGCTAGAAAAGTGGTGAGGGAACTGAAGAACAAATCTTATGAGGAATAGCTGAAGGAACTGTGATTGTTTAGTTTGGAGAAGAGGAGGCTCAGATGTGACCTCATTGCTCTCTACAACTACCTGAAACGAGGTTCTGGTGAGGTCTCTTCTCTTGCATAACAGAGATAGGACTAGAGGGAATGGCCTCAAATTGCGCCAGGAGAGATTCAGGTTGAATACTAAGAAAACCTTCTTCTCCAAAAGAGTGGTGAGGCAATAGAACAGGCTGCTCAGGGAGGAGGTGGAGTCATCATCCCTGAAGGTGCCCAAGAAACATGTAGATGTGGAAGTAAGGAAAACAGTATAGTGGACAATATTGATGGTAAGTGGATGGCTGGACTAGGTGATCTTGGAGATCTTTTTCAATGTTAATGATTCTATGATTGATTCTATGACTGCTCCTAGTCTTCTGAACTTTGTGACATACAAGGAATCACAGTATTGCTCCTCACTTCCACACGAACCTTAGAAAAACTGCAGCTTTTGGAGTAAGGCTGCAGAAGTGCTATAATCAATGTTGTGCTATATTATATGGGATGGGTAGCCACGAGCCTTTCTGTTCTGGACTCATGCAGACCCAGTGGGTCAACAACATCTAGTCTCATCTCTACCACTGCCAAATAAATGTGAATGAGATGGATATTTCTCTTCTAGATTGAAAACTGTATTGGAAGACAGGAGATCAGAGGTGGTTCTTAATTCTTAGACACATCCATGACTTTGTGGGTGCTCTTGTGAGAGGCACTTAGATCTGTACCTTGACTGCACTGCATTACCTACACAAAAATGCACTGAGAGATACTGAGTTTTAGAGAGTCTCATGCAATGCTTTTAAGTTTCACATGAAAGGCTCTGCAGGAGGGAGAGGCTGCTGCTAGGAGAACCACACTAGCTTCATGAGATGTGAATGCTGAGCAGGTCTGCAAAATCAAACTTTCTCTTTTCTGTTATTTTCTCTATCTGCCCTCTCCTTGCCAATTGCACTCCCACTCTGTCATGCAAGTTATCTGCCTTAAGCTTCCCAGTTCTAACAAGATCAAACTCCTAGAGCTCCACACAAGAGTGACTTACTACACAGGTGAGAGCATGGAAGTACAAGGAGTCAAGGTGCGTCCATTGTTGTCCTGGGCTCTAGATAAACCAACAACTAAACCAGTTCACTGAGACATAGGTTATCTTTTCATACATATAGTCGAGGCTCTACATATTCTGTAGAGATAGGAGATGTTCTCCAGTCTGTTTGAGATACTGTTGTCTGTTTTGTCCAGGGCTCCATCCTCCACCCCAGCTCCCTGAAATTAGTAGAAAAATTCTCACTCATTTTAGGAACAGATATGTCAAGACATTAATTTCTTGATATCCCACTTCAAAGGAACCATTTACTCCTCTCTCTCCTGAACAATTGGAGAAATTTTTCACCACTGCACTGATGGGAGAAATGACTCTGCTTAATAGAGACAGATGGAAAAAATATAAGGTCATTTGGTCACAAATGAAAAACTTGCCTCCTACAGTAGTTTAATGCCGAGTTTGCCTGGCCCCCTATGTGATTAGATTATTACTTATTCACTTATTCTTCTGTTTAATCATATAAAGGGAGGGTGCCCTACATGACCCCTCTGGGTACTTGCCGAATCCTTTGTTCTTTTATTCTGTCTTTAACCAAGATGATTTCCATACAGGTTCCTTTCATAATGAGCCCTGAATTATTTTACTTCATCATCCACATAAGGTACCATACAGTTTGCTGGTATGTGTCTATCTGAGCTATTGCTGCAGAACATTAAGCAACTCATAAGCATTGGTCACTTACAGAGCCCTGGATTATAAGGCTAATTGGACCCTTTCTTCTTTTACTTCCCGATTAGGGATGGCCTCAGAGATTATACTCACCCAGAACTTTTGGCTACATTATAGTCTACCTCTTAGAAATAACACAAATTGAGGATTTAGTAGAAATGGTGGGTGTGGGTTGACAGTTGGACTTGATGATCTTAGTGGTCTTTTCCAACCTTTAGGATTCTAAATTAAATAATGAGGCAAAATGCTTGTCAGCACTTAAGCTCCAGGACACCTGGAATCTTTATTATTTATCTAATATTTATCTAATCTGGATTATTTAGTTTTCTGTATGGTGTTTAATTTCAAGTCTACTTTTTTTCCTTTGCAGCAGCTTCCTTACCCCTAAATTGGGTATTATACTCTGAAAGCACATTTTTTAATCTAAAGATGAAACTAGGTGTGTAATAGAGGAGTTTTACAATAATAAGAAGAATACCTTGCATAGGAAACACCGTTTATTCATCTTTCTGTCCCCATGAGCTGTTATCAGTTGTTTAAAAATTGGAGCCATGTTTCCTGATTGCACCTGCCTTAACTAAGAGTTATTACATACTGAGAGGCTTCCTCCATCACAACACACCAGCACTGCACATCCAAGATATAGTAATATTAACTCTTTGTTTTACATTAAACAATTTACAGGGAACAAGTGACTTGCTTATAGCTGTACTGTTTGCCCAATAACAGAGATAGATAGAAAAAAAATCATGGAGCCCTGATGACCAATTTTGTACTCCAACTATTAGTCTACACATCTGTACTGCAGTTGATTTGCAGAGATATTTGACTTGCCTCCATGACGAGACTATGTTGGATAATTTATTGGGCTCCTTGTTAGCCTAACAACCTGTATATCAAGATGGGCACCTACCTATGCTTGTAAAACGAGAGGATCCTTTGAAAATCACAAATAAATCCTAGAAGGAATGTTGAATATGTGATGAAACATGCAGTAGTCAAATTTCTGTCCTGATTTTAACTAAGTCGCTAGTCATAAGCACTCATTTCATCTAAGCACAACAAAGGACAGGTCTCAGAAAGGTGACTCATACCCTGAGAAGAAAAATATATTAAAAAGTTGAATGTTCAGCTTTGGAACACATGGCAGACAGCTGAAAGCTGCCATCTGAGAGAAGAGCCTGAGAAGAAAACATGCTCAGTGAAATTCCAGGAAAGCAATGAAGCACTTGAAATGCAGTTATCTTGCCTCATCTCCCAGACCAAAGGTTGCTACCATTAAGATTTCATCCAACAGAGTACCTGTGATCTGTAGCAATCTGCGTGGCTTTGAAGGAGGGGATACTGGATATAGGAGGAAAGAGTTGGAAAATATTCCCTGCACTTCATCGGCATTCACAACATTAAGCTGCAGCAAGACTGGACCTGGGAAAAGTTGATTAATAAATGCCAGGGAACTTTCTCATAAATCTGTTGCTTTCATGACATTGAACAAGGCACATGAGTCCCAACATATTCTGGTGTTGTGAATACCAGAAGCACAGGACAGTATCAGCATCCCATATTGGCGCATACTGAGTCACCACAGTAAAGGTGCTTCCATACATGTTTTCAGTTTCTCCATACACAGTGATCCCACCAACCCATTCTAAGAAAGTACCTCAGCCCAATATCCTTACATGTTTGGAAGAGAAGTTTCAGGCCCAGCTTTTGTATTGTCTAGGTACCCTGAATGAGGAAAGACCAAGCTCCATCAGCACATAATCACCCACTCAGGTCCTTCCAGTTGTCGTGTACATACTAAAGATTGGATGAGAGATTGGCTAACTTCTCTCTGCTCTTCATCTCACAGCTGGTAACACTGCACAGTTGTGTGTATTTTAGTATGTTGCTAAAGTGCTGATTTAAAAAGTCGGATTATACCAAAAGCTCAGTAGGTATAAGATATACAGAGCTTTCATGTAAAAATATCAGGGAAAATATGTAATCTGAGATTAATGGACTTAGACAGTAGGCACCTTCTGTACCTTTGTCTGTTTCAAGGTTGGTGCCTTCATAAAAGCTAGTCTTCAGATTTCCCATGTAATCAGTAGTAATATAGACAACAAGTCAATATAGTGTAAAACACAATCCATCAATCAAAAATAGATACCAATGGATCACAGTCAAGACTACCTTGGCAAAACTCCAGATTGACTCCTGGGTATATGAGAAGTAAAAGAATCCCATAAAGAAATGATGAGTCAGGCAAACTCTACAAACATAGCCAAAAGTGGAAGAAACAGGCACTCATGGGTGGGTGCCTATTGGTAGAGTAAATGGCATCTCTCATAGCGGTGAAGTTCACTGCTCTGTGGGACAGACCTGTTGTGTGCTGGGGAAGGCAATCATAAACACAGTATCTCACCAGAATGACTGTAATCTTTATTCCTTAAACCGGGTGAGGAATGAACATGTCTCTTTGCATTATGTTCATTCATAGCACAAAATCGGAAACAGCATCATAAAAAATAGTTACATCATGCTGTTTTGTTATTAAAGTCAGTGGGTTTCAGATGGACTGGGAGCTGAGCAGTGGTTATGCAAAAAGCCAATCAGAAGTCTGAGCAGTGATTAAAGAGTAAGTTTATAAAAGAAGTTGGCAGGTGTTGAAAGGAGATTGTCAGGTGATGCCACCATGAAAGGCAAACAAATAAAAACAAATTCAAGGAACAGTAATTTCTTTCTGAAAGCGGAGGAATCAACATGTCTAAAAGGAAAGTGAAGGGAGTGTGGAGAAAGAGAGTAGGCAAGACTGCATATTTCCATTCTGAGGAGAGGAAAACAAGCTGCAGCTCAGATAGACTAATGAGATACTTTATTACTTCAGCTCTCTGGCTATTTATTTCAGTCTACTTTTCTTCTTATTTTATAAAAGTACTGAATCCATCTCCTGTGTAAAGTTTCCATTATGTAGAATCAAAAATAACATTCCAGTTTCAATATGATCTGGGCTGCAGAAAGAGCAATGAGTCAAATATACTTTATTTGCTGCTGCTGTTTCCAAAAACCAATACCATGAATGTGTTAATTTGACCTTAATAGCATCAGAGCATTTACTGAGTAGGATACTAGAGGAGAATGGAGTCAGAAACTCAATCTTTCCAGCGACTGGAGCCTAACATTTTAGACTTGGAATCACAGAACCATAGAATCCCTTGAGTTGGAAGGGTCATCTCTGAAGGTTATCTAGTCCAACTCCCCTGCAGTGAACAGGGACATCTACAGCTACATCAGCTTACTCAGACCCAGTTCAGTCTGACCTATGGCTCTGTACTGCCTCTTACCAAGATGAGTGAACAGATTACATTACTGCCAAATGTAGCTTGCCAGCACAAGACTGTGGACTACTTTCTGATGTCAAAGAATTATAGAATGATAAGAAAGGGACCTTAAAGACCATCTAGTTCCAAAACCCCTGATATCGACAGGGACAGCTTCCACTAGACTATGCTGTCTAAAGTCCCAACCAACCTGTCCTCAGATACTTCCAGATACGGAACATCCACAACTTCTTTGGCAATACTTTGTCTTGAACAATAAAATCCCAGGGGCTTGCACAGATACCATCCCAAACTGCTTCACTTTGTCCTCCAACATAGAAAGGGGAAAAAGATCAGAGTATCACATATCCAATGAGTTTCTAGGTCTTGCCGTTGTGGGAAATACTAGCCATCTCATCTCTGGTTTTATCTGCTGGGAATTAGGTGGTGCAAGAAGAAAAACTGAATAGAGATATATTAATGGTGTGGCTTAGAAAACAGTAGTTGATTGCACAGATCAGCTCCTTTTTTTCCACACGACTGTCTATAGTTATCTAATCTCCACTGCCCAGAGCTCTGCTTATCACAGAATCATCCCTATGAGATGAAATCAAGGCAGGACATGCCTTTCTCTATTCTGTAAGACTCATTGGTTGATGTTCCTCACAAGAGGAACGAATACTTCTCATCTCTCAGTCAGCTCTGAGGGTGCCCTTGCAAGTCAAAAATGACTGCTCACCACCTCTCTATGAAAGAAGACAAACTTATTTCACCTATGTCCCAGACAAGGTCCTCAAGATCACATGGAGATCCTGAAAGTGAGCTTATGTTACCTACTAAAACAACTATTTTCCTAGCAGACCTCATCAACTCTTCTTTGGAGCATATGTTTCTCTTTTCAAACTCAAAGAATGAATGGAAATGTCTGGAAAGATAGGCAGAAAGCTCCAAGATCTTTTTGCATTGAAAACACATTCTGTTGACTGTCATCTGTGAATACCTACCCTATTACTGCAACAATCTAAGAAATTAAATACATTATCTTGATTTAAAGAAGAAAAAAAAAAAAATAGAAAAGCTAGCAGCTGCTCCTCCAACAGGGAAAAAAAGATCCTGGAACACATTTATCAGACTCCTGTAGGGCCTTCTTTTACAGCAACTATCTTAGAAGTAAAAAGGAAACAAAAATCCTGCCCTGGGTAGAAGGACATATCAGCCCTCCAGCTTCACTATTACGTCATTTAATGCCTATTGCCTGGATTAATAGGCATTTCAATCGGAAATACTTTTTGGAGCAGAACTTGGCTACAGCTGCTTTCCTTTCTGGGGATCCCCTACGGTGCTCTATAAAGCAGCAGATTAAATACTGATGGAGCAGTGCTGGGAAATAGCAATTGTAGCTGTGGTGATTGTTCACACTTAAGCCTGGACATTAGATCTTGGCATTTGAGTGAAAGAATACTAGTTGGAATTCTGGGGTCATTCTTTGGTATACTAAGACTCATATTTGGAAGATATAAATATAGCAGCAAATACCTTCAAAGCGCTAAAGGTCCATTAATTGTACTTTCTGTGACAGTCTATATTTTTGGTGGAGATATATACACTGGTGATAGACTTTAGCTTTGAAAATCCAGGTGTTCAGTAGATTTATTAAAGGCAGAATCACTTCCCTTAGAAAATAACCATTTCAGGATGTTCAATATCTAATAAAGACTTTGGATCAGCACTGTTTCTCTTGGTTCCTCTGCAGATACCTAGCAAACTTTTGTTTACAGAGACAGTCCCCACTGAGAAAGTGTTCAGAGAAAAAAAATTGCCAACATATCTCTCTTCCTTTGCTTCTCCATTGGGGATACAAGACCCAGTTTTGCTCTGTTGTCTGGCTCTGGGAATGGAAAAAAGCAGGCTTCCCTGCTCTCTCTTTCTGCATCTATCCTTGACCAGTCACATTAAATTCTTAACTCATTACCTTCAGTGTGGTTGTTACTTGGTTATTAGCTGTCACCAGTGTCAACCTGAAGCAGCATATGGTAGCTTTGCTGTGTTCAGCATGCAGTGAGTTAACAAGAGTTTCCAGCCATACTCACATCCCTGGTCTGGGAAGTCCTTCCCTATTGTCAGCAGTATATACAGAGAGCTTCACAGGGAACTCCATAACAACACTTAAATCACATTGCTGGATACATCTCATTTCTGTTTCATAGAATCATTAAGGTTAGAAAAGACCACTGTGATCACGTACTGCAACAATCTAAGATCATCTAGTCCAACCACTGCCACCATGACCACTAAACCACGTCCCTCAGTCCCACATCTACACGGTTCCTTGAAAGTCTTCAGGGACAGTGGTTCTACCACATCCCTGGACAGCCTATTTCAATGCCTCACCGTCTTCCTGAGAAGAAATTTATCCTGATATCCAAACTGAACCTTCCCTAGCACAAATTAAGGTTACTACCTCTTGTCCTATTGTTGGTATCTGTGAAAAGAGACAGACCCCCAAGCCACTACAACCACCTTTCAAGGGGCTGCAGAGAGCAATTAGGTCTCCCCTGAACCCCCTCTACTCCATACTGACCAATCCCAGTTCCTTCAGCTAATCCTGGCAAAATTTGTGCTTCCTTGCAGCAAACCTCACCAAGTGGATCTTAAAACATTTTCATCACATTTGGACAGTTTCTTTACACTTCCTGGAAACAGAAATACACCAGAAAAAAACTTGCCCCAAACATTTTTTACAAGCCAGGAGGGGCCAAAAGATGTTCTCTGCCTCTTCCCAGCCTTACATGAGAAGGTCACAAGTCCCATCCTGCTGCCATCCAGGTTGACAAGCAGTCTGAACAGCTAGCACGGAGAGGAATACAATAGCTTATATGGGTCTGACAGCAGATCTAATGCTAAACCCAGTCTCGCTAATGCTTTATAAATGTCAGCCTTGTCTGCTTTTGAGCAGGTAAGGGGAAAAGAGCAAAGGCTGCTTGAGCTCGGTGTTACTTCAATTTATCTAACACTGCCAGAGCCAGAGCCCAGCCCAGCAGGCTGCTGATCAAAATGTAGCTCTACAGGTGGTCTCCAACATCCTTAAACCCTTCCCCCTATTTCTCCAGAGAAAAGGGATCTGGGGCCTGGAGGGATGATGTGAAATGGCAGTGGAAGCATCCCCAAGGGAAGTGTAGCCAGAGGCTCCTAAGTGAAAGAAACAGAGAAAAAGACGCAATGTCAAGTGGAAATGTAATTCTCAGAGGTGTGACAAGCTTGACTAAACAGCTTCTCACCACATCTCTGTTCACACAGTTGAGGTCATCCCTTTGCTTCCCAGCAAAAATAACAGGAGCTCCTCCTGGCCACCCTACTTGAGCTGCATCACTCTGCTCCTCCCCTGAACAGCTGGATGGCAGTGTTAGGTTTGAAAGTGCATCCCCAGGATAGTAGCACAATTGCTGCTTTACTTCTACATTATGCATCATCTTCCCCAAGCACACGCTCCCAGCAGGTGTCTATCTCCAAGCAGTACAAGGGCACTGTCACTCTATGCTTGTCATTCAGTCAGTGGAGTTTAAGAGGAGATGGTCCTGATACAGAGCAGTCATCTCCCTTGGTGCTTCCATGTGCTTTACAAATTCAACTCATTGTAGGAGAGATAGACTGGATAAACTTTAAGGGTCCATTTCAACGCAAACAATTCTATGATTCTATGAAAAATGAAGTCAGCCAGATCAACAAATTGAGATCCATCACCCTTTCAGGCAAAGGAAAAGTGGGGATGAGGATTGTTAAACCCTTTGTTGAGGAGAGGTGATCTCTAGGTGATGTGGATAGGCAGAGGTGCATGGGGGGAACTTTCAAGCCATTCAAAGCAGTGTTACCTAATGTATCTCCAGCCATGAACATCTGACTTTTGAGTCCAAAAGGAAAAAAAGGGGGAAAAAAAGGTATTATTTTTGTTCAGATATCTACGGAATCTCTTGGTCTGCAGTCTAACTCTGCAGGATTATATTGTTTTTTCTGCAGCACAATAAATCCAATATTTTCAAATTTAACTCAAATTTTTTAACCAAGTGTGAAAATGAAGAGACCCAAAAAGAAGCTGAGCAATGAGAGTCACACTGCTTTTTTGTTGCTCACTGGTGTCCATTTTTCACATGGATTATGATCCATGGTCCTCTAACATAGCAACACTACACTGGTTCAAAACATACTGTGATTTATGGCCAATGGTCCTTTTCCATAGTGGCCCTTCAGTGGTGTGATTTACCATGTTTCTCATCAGAAAAATAAAGGTCTTCTCTTCTTGCAGTGCATTTGTAGTGCCGGTATGAACCATGGTAAGTGGTATAGACAGGGCTTAAGCTGAACTTGTCTCCAGGGAGGGATGCCGAACTGGAGAAGGGAATTTAGCAAAGTGCCTTTAATACGTGTGATGAATGGGTGACCTGAGGGGATGGACCACAGCAAATGACCTTTGTGACATCAGACCTCCTTTACCATGACTTTAGTTATTCTGTGATCCCCGCAGAAAAGACCATGAGATCCATCATTACAAATTCAAAATGGCTGTGAAAGTTATCTGACCTCGACCTGACCTGATTTGCTTTCTTATGCCAAGTAGGTATCATAATCCTTTCTTGAAAATGGGAAGCATTTCCCTTACGTACACATGCACTCATGCAAAATCTCTTCCCAAACCTTTAACCCACACTCGTTTTTCTCCTTGGACTCTCCTTGGAGGTGATCTTTCCAAAACACTGACCCAGTGACCCCATTCTCTCCCTCCTCCACCTCAGCCCAGCCCCCAGTAAGCCTCCAATTTAATCCAAAATTGCCTCTGTACAAAAGCAGCTCTGTCAGCTCCATTCAGAGAGGAACAAGTAGCTTGAATAGCTTTGGGCGCACTGGAAACCGAGAAACAGTGTGGTCTTGTGTTAAAGTTGAATAGTGTTTAGGGGGGTGGATGGAGGTTGAGGGGGAGAGTTGAATCAGTTAAAGTAATTATTGAATCATTCAGGGAGGCTGGGAGGGAAGAGGATTGGTCTTGAACAAAGCCCTGCAAGAGACACATAAGACATTTCACCCCTTAAGGAGGTCTTGGGAAGAAAAGGAAAGTATCAGGTATAAAGCAGCTATTTGTAGAAGTCAGAGCTATTATGATGCTCTGGTTCCCTTTTAAAGATGGTCAGTCCTAGACCTAGCTTACTGTCACATCTCTGTTTAATTCAGAGTGTCCAAAGGTCTGATTTGCTTGTTCTGGTACTGGGGATGCAGCTAAGAGCATCATATATACAGAGATTTAGTTGCTTTGTGCTAATATTGAAGTCAGAGAATCATAGAATTATTAAGGTTAGAAAAGATCACTAAAATCATCCAGTTTAGCTATCAACCCATCACCATCATGCCCAGTGAACTATGTCCTCCCAACATATAGACAAAGATTTAATTGCTTCGTGTCAATGTTGGAGTGATGTAAATGGAGGATGCACAGAAATGCCATCAGGATCATTATGAAAAAAAACCCTCTATCAATTTGTCTGATATGAATATGAATCTGACAGTCCTCAGATTTTGCAGGTAACCCAGACCCTAAGTACTGTCACCCATCAACTCAGCAGGAAGAGCAGATCCATTTACATGGTGGTGATACCCATCAGAAAATAACCCACATTAAGAGGACAGGAGATAAATTCTCCAGCAGGAAGAGGAGGCAGCAGTCCAAAAACACCGGTGGCATCTACAGAGGTTACTCTACTGTTGCGGGAAATATGCATCTCTTCTAGAGAAAGCTGTGATGCAGAAGCAGGAAAATTAGGCTCAGTTATTCTGTCACAAAAAATGGATTCCTGATAACGTTGCATCCACTAAAGGAAAAAATCTTCCTGAGATCAGGAAGATTTCTATTTTGGACAAACCTCATGAAAAGTCTCCTCTTGATGGTTTGTATATAAAACCAGCTGTGAATAAGAATCAGGAGAGATCAAGATTTGTCGCAACAGCTCTTTTATCTACATATTCCAGGCCAGTAAAGACTATCCAAGTGTTCATTTTCCATTGCTTTGCTTGCCCACACAAAAGTGCAAATCCCAAAGTGGAAGTTAGTAAGTAGTCAACTTCAGATAATGATGCAATACCATTTGTATTTTTCCCTAATGAGATATTAGGATTTCAGCACATTTATTAACTATTTTCACTTATTCAATTATTGATTCCCTGGTGAATGTGATTTTTTTTTTCAAGGCCACATTCGTTTAAAAAAAGAGGAAGAGCTATTTGGGATGCCATGTTGGTTAGCAATATCAGTCAGAGCAGTCACAAATTGCTGCTTCTGCTCCTTGTTGGGCAGTGTACAGAAGCCCTGCTGTCAAAAACGCTCTTGTATGAGGGTAAAAATCAGTTTGTCTTAATTTTCTTCCTTTTCAGAGTCTGTTTTCTGTGTTAGAGAAATAACCACTGGTTAACAGGATTTGTTCAAACCACAGTTGTTTCTTGAAGCTTAAGCTGTCCAATAGAAACAGCAAATCCACTACGGAAAGTAGGTGTCTGGCACACAAAGGGTTAATCATGGAGACTAAGATTTGAATAATCAGAAATCTGCTTTTTAAAAACAAAATCTGAGTAAATAGTCATATGAGGTTTTATATTTTGAGGATTTTGGCAATATTACTTCCTCTCCTCCTTCAAGTTACAAAGGCACAGCATTACAGAGCTATTCAGAAAAAATACAGCAAATATTGGATACTTTTCCCTACAGATAACTGTAGTTTAATAAGAATAATCCCACTGAATTTCAGTGGAAGGCAGATCTACTGTGTCTACACACATGATGTACATCAGGAAAGCAACTAAACCCACCCAAACAGTTCAATCTTATAGTCAGTTTATATTTAGAATCACGGCATCACAGAATATCCCAGGTTGGAATGGACCCATAGGGGTCATCGAGTCCTACTACTAACTTCACACAAAATCAGACCGTATGTCTGAGAGTGTTATCAAGACTTGCTTAAGCAAACTATGCTAACATGTTCAAGATGCTCCCAAAGTGTGAATTGAGGATTTAACAGGTTAACAAGTTGCCCAGAGAATCTGTGGATTCCCTAGCCCTGGAGGTGTTCAAGGCCAAGTGGGATGGGACACTGAGCAGCCTGACCTGGTGTTCATAACCTTGCCTACAAGTGTTGGGATTGGGTGGGCTTTGGTTGGGTCCAAATCTAGCCCAGTCATTCCATTCTATGACTCCTTATAGGGCATCCTCTCAGCTCCTCAGCCTCATCTCCACAGCCCGCGGCTGATGTCTCCTCTCACACAACAACAAAACATGCTACTACAGCTGGCTGAGTCACGGTTTGGCACATCACAAGACAATGTCATCTCCTAGCAACGGTGAGTCGATGATAATGGAATTCTTGCACGTGCAGAGTTGTAAGGGCAGGCATGTGTAAGGGCTGACACTGCTGTCTGCAAGCTCACCTGCGTCTCATGCAGCAACTTGCTCACCAGAGGAACAGGTCATGGAAAGACAAGGCTTTCAAACAGACTTTCTACTAGTCCATCCTATGACTAAAGCTGTCTTGAATGGCAGCATCAAGACAGCAGATAAATCCCAGCTAAATGAACCACAGTGAGAGATCAGCAAAAGGAAGCAAGCTGAGCTTGTCTCAAAGGGAAGTTGCTTTATGCTCATCATACAACAGGCAATTAGTCATAGACTTTTAATGACTTGGCTGGCCTTTGTGGAAACTACTCCCAGGTGGAATCTGAATACTTCGAGCCTGACTCATAGAGGCTGTCCTGACAGAAATATTTTGTATCTCAAGTCCTGAAAAGGTCCATTACCTCGAAGCTGAGCTTGCATTCAGTGCAGCTCTTGAAGCACATGCTTACTGCTACGTTGGGATCTCGCAGGTGCTTAAGTAGCTGTGAAAGCAGCCTTGCCTCCTCTTTATGCTATCAAGCTGAAAGTTCTGAACACTTTCTACCCTAAAGAAGCTGTGGACAAATTGCTCACTGCTCATCTTCAGCAAACCAGAGGCAAAATTGGGTTCATGTCTCATTAGCACTATTTCAGCAAGAGCATGATGATCTAAGTAAGTCATTGAGATGGCTCTATGTATTTATAAAGAACTTAATGAGGTGGGGTACAGTTTTAACCACAACTTACAAGCCTTTCCATGATACTTTTTTTAAGTCCTTCCTTTTACAGCCTTTTCTTCCACTCTCTATAAAGGGACGGAGGGTAGGTTTATAACAGTCATTGCAGTTAATAGGATGGAAGCATGACAAACAAGTAGATAACTCCAATTATGCGAAAGCTAATTAAAGAGTGTGGCTTTTCAGCAGATCATTCAAGTTAAAACCTCTCCAGGACGTGTTTAAAAAGAGTGAGTTATGGCTCTCGTTCTCTTAATGTTTTCTTAGTTTCTTCCTGGTTCCTCCATTTCCTTCTAGACTGTTCCTCCCCTCCAATTGGCTTGATGTCACCTTTCAATATCATATATAAGACTGGGAGAATGGCATAGAGCAGTATCGAACAGAATGGAAATCCAAAACCATTGCCTTTTATTTTCCTTTTTTTTTTTCAGTCTTTAGCTTTATCTTCTGATGCTTCTGAAAAGTCATCTATGGTGCGCACATGCAGAGTGTGCAAGTCTTGTCAGGATAAATAAAATGCATTATGCCTCTACAAGGCACAAACTGACTGTATCACTATCAGCAACGGTAATAAAAAACCACTGCTCTCTCATCATAAGGGGATTTGAGTCACTGACATTTTAATTAACAAGTTCCCGTCTCCCAGCATCAAGTCTGCATTCTGTGCAATCTTCCTACTGTTATGGAGATCAGGTGTCATTTACCCTGCATGTCAATAATGCCATGTGGAAATGTATCCTACTGCAGGACTGGTCCCAAAAGCAAAAAGATCAGGAGGACACACACCTATTATCATCTCTTTTCCTCTTTATAGGAGAAAAGACCATAGAGGAAGCCTAGAAGAAAGCACAATGCTGGCAGTGAGCTCATGCCAGTCAGAAAGAATGGCAACAGAAACCTTGAGGAGGTTATAAAAATACATAAATCTGGGAATAAATGAGTAGACAGGCTGCTTTGAAGAGGACAAACTGGAGGTAGAACCTCATACAAAGGTCTGATAAAGACCATCCAAGCCACTGATTCTCTTCTGCAGGGATCACAGGTGACTATGCAAACTCCAGAAAGCTCCCTGAAATCTTTATTCATACCCTCGCAGGCCATGAAGGAGGCAGAACAACATGAATATCCTGGCTACAGCAGAGATGAGGCCCTTTCCTTACCTAACATTCTTTTGTTGAGGAAAAAAATATCACCAAAAATGAATGAAACTCACTTTTTCTTTGCAACCCAAGAGAAGGAATAGTGTCTATGACTGCAGAAGGTTGGAAGGGGCAGAAGTTTCTCTGTCTCTAGGAAACATTAAACTGAGACTGAATCCAATTCTAACACTCAGCCTGACTTAGTGGACTGTTTTGAAGACTGCTGAGTGGAGCTCTCAGGTTTGATCCTCAAAGATAGCAGATCATCAGGTTCCTTTCTGGCTTTAAAATATTTATTTTCTGCAAAGCTTAAAGGGTCTTCTATTCTCTGCATTGCCCAGAGGCAAGGATCTTTCTTAGAGGTGTTTGGAAAATTACTACACGAAAGAGAGAAGGAGGGTTGCAGTATTTCAAAACATGGGAGTTAGATGCATATAAGTATCTATTTATGGTCCAGGTATCCAAAAGGCACCTTAACTCATAAAGCCATGTATAGATCTGACCCCTCCAAATATGGGGTTTTGAAATAAGGAATTATCTTTAATTTTTGGTGGAAGTTCTGGGAGAAGGCAACAGAGCCATGAAACCTCTTTAAAAAACCTTTATTTTGTAGATATTAGGAAATCTGTCCAGGCAGAAAGTATCCCACCCTAAAACTAGCACAGTTGCTTGAATGCTCAGTGCCAACACTGTCTAAACATAATGGAAATATGGATGCAAGAATCCATCTGTTAAGCTTCAGTATTTTTTGAAGTCTTACATGGCCATAAGGCAGAAGACAACTTTAACAATCTCCAACCTAGGGTATCAGTGAGATCTCAGATTGACCTTATTCTGCCTCCTGTACAGCTCTTTCTTAACAACACATTTGCCTCTGGGTATTATATTGTCTCGATGCAATCCTTTTTTAAACACCAAAGTTGCCAGTTAGCATGATGTTGAATTGTGTGTCTGGAAATCAAATGGCTGTTTAAAAACAGAGAAAATTGCATTTACAGTAGCAGTTTCTGTGTTATTACTATCAAATGATTTTTTTCAGACATGGTCTTTCCAATGAAATGCTTTTCTTTCTCCACCCTTAAGCACAAATGTCACCTTTCAACTCTTTCTCATCACAGTTTATGTCATAAAATCCTTTAAAACCGTAGTAGGAATAGCTTGGTGGATGTTTACAAAAGGTCTTATTTATTTCCTTTCCTAAAACTTAACTTTCCCCATCATATTAGAAAACAGCCAACCACAGATTGTTATTCAGAAAATCACAGAAATCATAGGGGTCAGAAGACCTGTGTGATCATTAAGTCTAACCCCCCTGCTCCTCAGTAGAGAAATGACACACTTGAGTACAGAATTTTGTATGTATACCTTGTCTTTGCAAATCTGCCACAAGCAGCAAATAATTCCTGGTCTTTGAACAACATTTCACATATTTTAGAAAACAGCTTTTGTTGCCTTTGAGGCAGAGCAAGGTAGTCCAGTCTCCTTAACAGAGAGGAAGAGAGCAGCATCATGTGTAGATATTGGTAAATTCTTCTGCATGCATTAGATGTGGCAAATGTGGTTTATGAAAAACTCAGATCTGTCAACACTTTCATTACATTCTTCCACAGACAGACAGGAATGAAGCATTTGGCCATGTCCAGGAACAATTGGATATGACCATGGCCACACAGGTTATTTCCAAACCTAGATCCATTCTGCTGCCCTCTAAGTGATAACCATGTCAGGAAGAAGTGAAGAGTCCTATTGCCCAAAATACTTTTTATCTGGTGTTCTGGGTCTATATTTAAATGGAAAAAATAAAAAAAAAATAAATAAAAATCTGCACTGTTGGCACAGCAGCATGTGGAATATGGGAAAAGAGAGTGAAGGAAGTTACAGTGTCAAAACACCTTCACAGGTACTTCAGATACTTTAGCTCTGCTTTTATTTCTAGCACTAGTTGTGCTAAAAAATGGGGTCACTTGCGTGGTCTCTGGCATGAGACAGAACTTCTTCAGCATGAAGTCTCTACTGAAACAGAGGCAGAAGAAAACAGACAAACAGGGAGCAGTGAAAGCTATCTGCCATCCAAGAATATGAAGGAAGTAGCAGCACAGTGGCTCCCAGAATAGACATTATGACCCCAACTAAGATGACAGTATTTATGAGCTGGTGTTAAAAGGTGGATGGAAACCTAACTAGAGAAACAACACAGGCCATGAAGGGGAGCTGGTGAAATTATCACTGGCAGCAAAGTCTACTGGGGCTTCCCTCCTTTCCAGATTAAAACATTCTGAGATAGACAGGAATGTTTGTAACTTCACAGGATCATCATGTCTACCGTAAAACCCAACATCTTATACTTAAGCTAAAGACTGCCTTTCAGAAAGACAGACAGCTTTGACTTAAGGATTCTGAGCAATGGAAAATGTACCACTTCCCCTGGGAAGCTGCTGTAGCATTTGATTAATTTTGCTGTTAAAAACATTTGCCATAGTTCCTACTTGAATTTGTCTATGTAGCTTGAAAGAAGGATCTTCATCAAGACTGTTAGCGATTTATGATACTTGCACTCTACCTTCATAAGATCTTCTCCAAACACTTGATAAATGTTAGAGAAACCTCACAACATCCCTGTGAGACACAAAAATGTAATTATCTGAGCACGTTACATGGATGAAAACAAAGGGAGAAAGGAATTAAAATTCTACTCAGGCATAACTACAACATGAATAAAGTGGGATTCCTAGGAAGGAAACCTAGCAACTTGATTCCTTCCTTTTACTGCACCATAACTGTCTCCTGTGTTTATACTTCAGAAACAATTATGGTTGTGTGTCCATTACAGCTTGAAGACAACCCCAAAGTGGATGATCTACACAATACTGAACATTCTCTCATAGAAAAAACTGAGCAGAGAGGGATGGATGCTGCCTGTTCTTGCCTGTCCTTTGGTTCCCTCAATTCTTCCTACACGAGATAATGTTCAAACTCTCACCCACCGTCTCTACTAACTAGTTGGTCAGCAACTAAAACTCTATGTCTCCACAAACATTTTCTCCACTGCTTAGCTTCTAATGTCACCAGCTCTCTCAAATGGGATAATAAGACATGGTTGGCTTGATGACCTAGAAGGTTCCTTCCAGCCTTATGTTGTAGTAGAATATTAATGACTCTGCTAATTTAGGGCTGTCTGACCTCCACTCTGTACAGCCACAAGCAAGATGATCTCTTGCTCATTATAGCTGTCGTGTTCTCAAATAACCTCTTCATGTAAAATGCATGTGTAGTTTCCTTGCTCTTCTTGCAATATAGTGATTTTTCTCTACCCAGAAAAGCCACTCACTGTTCAGATTATCTTGCCTGTTGCCAGCTAAAAAAAAATTCCCCATCTTTTGGAGGATATTGTTTCGCTTCTGTTCCCAATAACCAGAGGTATATGTCTACGAAATAAATAGAGTTCTTATTTGAAACATAGAATATTCTAAGTTGGAAGGGATCCATAGGGATCATTGAGTCCAACTACTGGCTTCATGCCATAGACCACTCCAAATCAGACCACATGTCTGAAAACAATTGGACTTAAAATCTCGAAGGAGTCTGAGTGTTGTGTTTAACTCATAATCCTCCATCCATCTCTTAAAAAGAAAAAGAAAATAGAAGGAAGGTTTTGTTGAACTATGTCAGGGAAGCCAAGGAGTCCATATCTATTTTCTCAGGTAAGAATTGCCATCAGGATTTCAGCTGTCCTCTTCTCTCATAAGAAGATCCAAATATACCTTTTAGATGAAGCCAGGTTCCGCATGCCTACATGCAATAGCAACATCAGAAAATCACAGGAAAGTTTCCTTCCAGCGCTCATTGGAGTGTCCAGGAGACAGTGGGTGGAAAAGGGTTAAAGTTGGAGTACATCATCATAACACTGCTCTAGAGCCAATGTTTCTGAAAAAAAATGCAGATAAAATGAGGCTTTTTCCTTCATTCAGAAAAGGTTGGAGTGGATCCAAAAATTGTTTGCCTCTTAATAGAGCTTTTGGTGTTATCTAAATGTCTAAATCATGGAGCAACACCATATTATTCACTATGCAAGCATTTGAAAAGTCTTTACTTTATCGAAAGATCCAGTAGGAAATTTGTACACAGAATGTTATGCATGAGGTAGTACTAATAACATAGATTTCTGCAGCCTTCTGCAGTAGATTTTAGAAGTATCGGCTTTTGCTTTATAGATTCGGGCTTTTAGCCAAAGTTAGACCAAAAAGAGATGTCAAGGGAATCAAAAACATAAATGAGAGTGGAAGGAGAAAGCTATCACCCCTACCATACAGCAATATCAGATTAATTCATATTTCAAAATAGGTTGCAAGTTAGATTTAGTCTGGCCAAGGACAAGCAGCAACTATTCACAATGATACAACATACTGTAAATCTTATGTCTGGATACTGGACAATAAGAGATTTCTACCTCGAAGCATTGTTTTGCTGGCAGTGGATTCATGTTCATGCTGAGATTCCCATTTGCAGGTAAAATCATACCCTCACTTCCCTGCAACTTAATATCTGAAGCTTGGTAAAGATTTACCCCTACCAGGCTGGCCATCTGCTAATCATCTTCTCAACTTCAAACTTCTAAAGATATCAGTAGTTTTTCCCTGTCTGTCAATTTTACAGACATAATACTTCCTTTGCATTTCTCTCATTAAATGTGTCTGTTACATTATTTTACTTTCTTTGCTGTATTTCATAATTAACATCCTAATTAAAACTCTTTTTACAGACAGTTCTTTGGCATTTTCTGACTTTCTGGAGCTCGTTCTTTAAACTTCTCTGGTTCCAAGCCCATGTCTAGTCAACATCTGCTGCTTACCAATAGTTTACAGCTCATAAAGCCTTCTCCACACCCAGCAATCTTGCAGCACACAGAGAAATCTTATAGGAAACCCAACAGGGAAGCCACATGCCTTGCTAGATTTTACACCAATACATGTATAAATCTTCCTCCCCATTCTAGGATACAAGTCTTTTCTAAAAAGCAGACAAAAATATTCCAAATATTAAAACACATATATATCCTACTTTGTGGGAATGGTGGAACTGTGAGCCCTTTCTGCGCCAAGGCAGTTAGACCAAGGTTGAGCAGGTGAGAATAGTCTCTAGGGACCAATTGGGCTAATAGGAATGAATGAGTCCATTAAGTAAAAGGTATTTTCCATTTCTGACCAACCATAACCTAAGGAACAAAAACCACCAGGGATCCCTTTCAGGGAAAGACCTGCTTATCAACAGGAAAGTATCAAGCACAATATTTTGTTTTAATGAATTATTTGGCATGTCCTGTAGTGATCAATGCCAGAGCTTTGGAAAGAACGATAGCAATAGACTATAATTAGCTGTGATAACTGCTTACAATAACAAGTATATTCTGATTTGAATAATTCATCAACTACTGGGTTATTTATGGCATTTGCAGCCTTTGTTTTCCTCTGATAATGTAGGGTGTTTAGTTTGGGGGTTTTCATTATTTCTTTTGACCAGATACAGTATTTTATTACTAGAATAAAATACAAGAATAAAAACAGTAAATAATTTGAAGAAAAAAAAAACAAAACAAAACAAAACAGTTTCATCTTTTTTTTTCAGTACTAATCAAGTTTTTGCTCACGCTGGAGAGGGGAAGGAACAGAATTACCTGTCCTCCCAGCCATGAGGTGTACAGACAGCTTAACTGGAAGCAAGAGGTGATTACTTCATGGGAAGGATCGTGTTCCTTAGCTTTATGAATCTGATTTCTGAGATTACCAAGCAGATGGAGGGTTTTTGCTTTCCCCCAAAGCTTCTCTAGATGAAGCATCCAAAAATAGTGCTTGGCCAATGTTCTGCATCTGGCTGATGTCTCTGCTCGCAGCAAGTTGACTCAGTGACTGGGAATTTTACCTGTTAATCCCAAGATATGTGTTGTTTAGATAAGTTCTATCTATCAAATGTGGTGAGAGGTGCTGTGCATTAGCAATTAGTTTAGATTGACATGCCAAGATAATGAAGACTATTCACAAGTACTTACAAGTATGGAGCTTCAGTTCATTGTCTGGATGAGCAGTTATGGTTTAATAATATGGTTTAGTAAATTAGTGGGTAGTAGTGGTGATAGGAGGACGGTTGGACCAGATGATCTTGTAGGTCCTTCCCAACCTTGTAATTCTATGATTCTATGACTTTTAGTTCCCTTGCCTTTATGAGACTGTTTACTGGGAGATGTGCACTCTGCCTTTCTGCTAGGAGTAACAGAAGGGAACATTGCTTCCTGCCTTTTGGTTATAAAAGTATCAGTCTTACTGGAGAAGAGTCTTTGATCCATCTAACAGCTTTACACGAAAATCACTACATTATGCTTATAATCAAACCAAAGCGCCTTGTACACCTGATTCAAAGCACAATGACTTTCAAAGCAAAGCTTCCTTCTTCTTATCCAATGACCATCATCATTTTGGGTAGTTTAAAACAAAGAACAACACAAATTTATTTCTCTAGATCATCTTTCAGCAAGAAAATCTTTCCCATCCTATCAACAAAATGTCATTTTCATGCAAGATCCTGAACTTATATTTCAAAGGTTTTCTGTACTCAGGTTTTACCAGCCCTGTCTTGTCAGTAGCCAATCCACAGTGGTTGTGCCGAATTGAGTACTTTGTTTTCAAGAGGCAAAGCAACCTTTAGCTTGTCCAGTATATTGGAAATATATACTGCTCACCTCATCCTACCCAAAGGAAAATGATTACATGTTTCCCAAACAGCAATGAAATTAAATCTAACATTCATATACTCGAATAATATATATGTTATTAAAAGAGTGTTAAAGTACCTGATATACTAATTCATGGTATAAAGCTGTACACTGTAGAAAAGCCAACATACATACTTTATGCACTTCTAGTCAGTGAGAGCAGTGGAAGGGTAGTGATGTTAATTCTGCAAAATCAAGAATGATACTGAACTTCTGGACACTTCAGAGTCAACTAATGCCAAAAGATACTTGGTTCTCAAAGACCTTTTATAGTCCTTGCTTTGAGGTAAGCTAGTTTGATAGGAGATCTCCACATGCCTTAGACACTGAGAGAAGATGGAGACACTATGTTGTATTAATGGAGCCTGCACTTTTTACCATTCATGAAAAAATAAAATAATAAAAAAATCACAAAAAACCCCCACACAAATTCCTTGTTGCATAATACTGTCCCGAGACTTTTGCTTAAAAAAAATACACCCCTCAAAGGGATTCTTTAAAGTTGTCCTGACATTTAGGGCTCAAGCAAAGCAGCCGCTTGACTCATAAAACGAGACATAAAGGTGAAATTCCAGGGTAGCAAGGGAAGTAAATCACAAGACTGCATACTTAAGAGAGATCCTTGTTCTCACCCATGCAGAAGAGGTGTGAATCACTGCTGAAAGGTCTGCTGAGCTGACTGTGCATCTTTCACCCTTTCAATTGCTGTATTTCTCCATCAGCAGCAGCCAGGGCAGAGGACACATTCAGTAACTACTGAATATAATTAACTGTAATTGCAAAGTTAATTGTTGAGGAGGAGGGATAGAGGAGGGAGAAAAACAAATGGCGTGAAACTAAGTAAAGATATAAAAAGTTCAGCCATCAGACATTCTCAAGATGAACCTGAAATTCAGCTTCCCTGCCCCATTTTAACTATGTCCCCCTTGTATACATGGGTGTCTATCACTCCTTGTTCCTCTGACTGGACACTGACTATCAAGTCCTTCTCTCTCGGGGAAATAACTCAGCATGGCAACACTTCCTGCAGCATGGGGGTTGGAAACAGATAACCTTTGAGGACCCTTCCAACCCAAGCCATTCTGTGATTCTTATTAGCACCTATGGCAGCAATCTGAGAATATCTTCACTTCATTCAGGTGAAAGCTTGTTCAGTCTGGGACCCAAGAAGAATGAGGGCAACTTGGTACTCAGAAGAGGGTAAATGATTGTAGTATAAGTCTGACTATTTGTGGGCTATATTCCCAGCTATTTGTAGCAGTCGGTTCATTGACTAGGACAACACTATACTACTACAGATGCTACATTTCTTCAGTACTGCTTCATTCAGAAAACAAGCTTGATGTCTTCCAAAATCTGACCTACTATGACATTTCTAAGCCTCTAGTCTGAAGGGAAGTCCCTGGGGACATACATTAAAAGTAGGAAGGAGAGCTCTTGGAAACATGCAAAAGAAGAAAAAACAATCCATACTGCCACTGCTGTTAGACACAGGGAATGGATATCCATAGATATGACTAAATTCCTTAAGTCCAGCATAACTTTCAGTGGTTTGCATGGAGTCTGTTTACCCCCTATCTCTCCATAACAGCACAGGCAGGATGTGGCTGCTGTTGTTGCCTGGGAACACTGTGCAGAATTGAAATCAGCACTGTGGTGTGGAGGATGCTGCAAAAAAAGGGTCCTCTAATATGGTAGCACAGCCCAAAAGCTTCTATCTCATAAACATCCCCAGTCACTTCTCTGATGCAACATGAAATATCAGCTTGCAGTTGGGTTGATTTTCCTGTTTATTCAGGGAAATCCCTTCTCCCCTCCACTTTCCATGTAACTTTAGTATATCCTAATGCAAACACAGACAGGGAGTTAGGATAGGAAGAAAAAACAACCACATAATACTTAAAAAACAAACAAGGGGGAATTGAAGGATCATAACCCACTTGGGAAGATGCTCCAGATTAACCAGATTCTTCTTGTTACTGAAGCATACAGTCTGTTGACATCTCATATGTGTTGCCTGATGTGAAGTAAACATCACATGTCTGCATGCATGCATAGGTTGCTAAAAACTGCTGTTAAGACCTTGTGACAAAGAGCTGAGCATTATCCATCTTCTGGGTTGTCACAGGAGAAACTCCACTGGCACCTATCTGTTTCAGAATGTAAAAAGAGGCTATAAGAAAGAAGGGGACAGACTCTTCAGCAGAGTCTGTTGTGATAGGGCAAGTGGAAAAACTTTCAGACTAGGACAGGGGAGATTTAGATTGGATATAAGGAAAAAGCTCTTTACAATAAGAAGCACTGGAACAGGTCGCCCAGGGTGGATGCCCTGTCCCTGGAGACATTCATGGTCAGGCTGGATGGGGATCTGAGCAACCTGATCTAACTCTAGGTTTCCCTTTTCATTGCAGGGGAGTTGGACTGGATGACTTTTAAGGGTCCCACCCAGACACCCAGACCAAATGATTCTATGATTGTGTGCCCACTCCTAAAGACATTTCTTCACACGTGTACACCCTGAAATCCAAATCCTCCCAAGTGCCCCTCTTTGCACAAAATAAACTTAACAGACCCCAGAAATCACAGTCACTTCCAAATCTATTATTTAACCAAAGATCTGTCATTCATCTCAAAGATCACAGAATAAGAAACACTGAGCAAAGTCTTCCCCATCTAAGGAAAGCAAACCAAATCCCTCATAGCTTACCATGTACAAGCAACAGTGAGATTGTTATACAAGGAGCACATACAAGCAAAACATACAAGCAACAATAATACTCAGGAAAATATACTAAAAAGGGTCAGTAGATCTTGTTGGGGAATTTTGTGCTTCTCTTCCCCCCAGCCACTGTTTTTTGTTGCTTTTATTTTTTTCCTCTTGTCATTTTAGTATAACCTCCAGGGGGAGGAAAATCCAGCTGTTGCCATGGCAGCCTGGAGCTGGCCATCTCCCACATCACTCAGGTTGCACAATGCAGTTTCCCTCCAGTGCCAGCTCCTGGCTTCAGAGCAGAGGAGTTTTCCTGCTGAGTATGGTAGGGAGGGGGCATGTGTTCAAAGCAACAAAGATGGACCAGCAGTCAGCACAGAGTCGAAAGGGGTGGCCTGGGAGAGGGAAGGAGCAAAGTCAGGCCATCAGAAGTAAAGGAGAATGCAAATGGGGATGGAAAGGATGAAATTAAAGGCAGAAGGATTAAATATAGTGGAGACCCTCGAGAGAGACAGAAGTGTTCTCATCCCATAGAATCTATTCTAATTTGCACTGAGACTTGTCTGAAACTGCTGGACAGCACTTGGCACAAGATTCTCCTGAAAAATACTCCTTTACTTTCCCCTAATCCCACCTCTGGTTTCTGCCGCAAATAGCAGCATTACTCTCTGAGTTCAGGTTCTAAGTTTAGTCTTCCATCACGTTTGGATTTTAATGCAGCTCAGACATTAAAAATTCATATTCTGGCAGTTGCCATTTTCACAAGGGTCTGTTTGAACTAATGACGTTTCCTCAGCGAGTACTTCATAAGTTAATCATATGCTATTGCTTCTCACTTCCCTGAAGATGGAACCAAAGAAGTCTTGCTCACAAAGTTTCAGCTTTTGTGCCTCTCCTTAAAGACAGTCTTCCCTACATCTGCAGGATTTAACCAGCTACTTGCTGAAACCCTGAAGACTTCAAAGGAGCATTCCTGAGGACCAGGTGACAAAGGCTAGCAGCTGCCACCTTTCTTATACTGAAGGAAATACATGCTTTAAGGGCTAGAAGATTAAATAATGTTCTACATTAAGAGTAAGAGTAAGGATGGAATGTTTAAAAATCTTTAAGTAGATGGTTATCACGTAGTCCAAGCAGGTTACACAGCATCCTCGCTCCCAGTGGATTCATTCCCAGTATTTATCTTTTCCCATGTATCAAGAAAATGTAATGGTATCTCCTCTTTTCTTACCCAATTCAAGTTCCCAATGAAGCCTTCAGTCTCTTGTTATGGAATCATGGAATCATTAAGTCGGGATGAAACCACTAAGGTTATCTAGTCCAACCTTTGATCCATCACCCCCATGCTCACTAAACCATGTCCCTAAGTAGCATGACTACGCATGTCTTGAATACCTTCTGAGATAGTGACTCCACCACTTCCACAGTCAGTATGTTTCAGTGCCCAGTCACTCTTTCTGAGAAGTTTTTTCCTGATATCCAACCTGAACCCGCTCTCCTTCTTCACTTTGAATTGCTACTTTCTACCAAAATTTATATGCTGTATTTTCTAAGGTATTTTTTTCACCTAATACCAAAAATGCAGATCCTTCTATTCTCAGTTCCTTTTATATTACCTCTCTCCTGCATCTCTATACCACTCCTCAGGACCAGTAAGCTACAACTCCTTTCTTTCTAAAGAAGTGTATCCCTCTCTGCAGAGAACAGCATCTTGCAGTATATCCACACACAGCTGGAATTCTCCAGCATAGGAAATTAGCACCACCAATTATCCCTAATACCCCTAAACCCTTCTAATCCTACTGATGCTCTGTTTCAGCTTCTTCAAACTGAAGGCAATCCACTGATTGTTTCTTCAGCTCAGAAACCAGCATAGGGCTTAAAAGGAATAGAGCATCTTGTTTCTGGCTTCCTGGGCTTGTTATCACGTATCTTTTATCTTCACAGTCACAAAATGCCACCAGTAAATATAATTACAGGGAAAAAACAAAGTCCACAGGGTGTGAATGAGTAGGTGAGAGGTTTTTTAAATTTATGGGCCCATACAGTAATCCCATATATCTAAATCTATTCCACGTGGAAGTGTGATGGAGATGTGTGATGTGATTTTAGAGGCACAAATAAAGATTTGGATAACTGGCTATTCAGGAATGAGACACTCTCCAAAATGCAGTAAGAAAGGCTTTCACATCATAACAATTGTTTAAAACATCAAAAGATTCCCACTATTTGCATTAGGACAGGAGAGTCAATTTGATTCTCTGGTTTAGTGGTCATGGTGGCGACGGGTTGACAGTAGGACTAGATGGTCTTAGTGGCCTTTTTCAACCTTAATGATTCTACGATTCTTCTGACTATGAGGTAGAACCAGAGTAAGCATTCAACTCTCTCAAAAGTGATTGGAAACAACTGAAAAACTAAATATATGTGAGATAAATAGTATTTAGCATGCATGTCTTGGTCAGGAAGTTAAAAAATTTACCGTCATCATCAAAGAGGATTTATCTTAGGAAGGAAAAAGCTACTCAGACTTCAGTCCAGAGCATCCCAGTGCTCCCCAGGCAAGGACAACTGGATGCTGCCACTGTTAGGAGTTCCAACCCTCCATGATGTTTGTCCTCTCTTTGCCCTTTGGAGGCAGGTGCAGTCACAGCTTCTCTCCCTGGGGATGGTTACATGTTGGTACGTCCTCTGCTGTGCCAGAGGAGGTCAGGATCTGTAATTTTCCATTACTGTTGCTTATCAAATGTCAGCACTCTGGTGACCTTCAAGAGCGTCTGTTCCCCTTGTTACTGTTAGCACCTAAAAAAGCTCTCTTCCTCATTTCCCTGCTTAGAATTTACATGAGGGACTCAAACCTTGGGAAAATCATAAGTAAAAAGGGAAGCACCAAATCACTCATCTGTATTACCACTTGGCTTCCATTCAGCCTGGTGCTTTTTTCCATTCTTCATTCAAGACACCTATTTTCTGCAACTGATCAATACTTAAGAAATTTATTTTAGTGTTCTGAAGGATTCTCGGCATCCTCAGAGATCTTAAAGCACAGAAATTGCTCTGGCAGCAAACTTAAGAGATCTGCTCAGGGACATGATTCAGCTGAGAGCTGCTAGGGCTAGGGTAATATGGTTAGGTTGCACATGGACTTGATAGTCTCAAAGGTCTTTTCCAACCTGAGCAGTTCTATGATTCTAAAATCTGAAGATAATTCCAGAGTTCAAGGCACATATCCACTTAAAAGAGCTTCCCCTTTTTAAGTGGTATGGTTAAGTGGTGTGGTATGCTTTAGAGGTAAGAGGTGGATCAAGGAGTCCTTACTGGCAAGCAGCCTCAGTGATGTAATTTTTGTCATTCTACACTGGTTTTGATATTTACCCTACAGGGTTTCCAAGTCATCCACATAGAATTATAGAATCATTTGAATTGGAAGGGGCCACACTCAACTAATACAACTCCCCTGCAATGAACAGGGACACCTACAGCACAATCAGGTTGCTCAGAGCCCCATCCAGCCTGACCTTGAATGTCTCCTGAGGTGGGGCATCCAACACCTCTCTGGGCAACTTGTTTCACTACTTCACTATTCTTACTGTAAAGAACATTTTCCTTATATCTAATCTAAATGTCCCCTGTTCTAGTCTGAAAATATTCCCACTTGTCCTATCACAACAGACCCTGACAAAGAGTCTGTCCCCTCCTTTCTTTACTGATGGGAATTTTGGGGAGGGTCTTTCAGAGTGTTCACCAGTGTTTTGCTTAGTTGTCCACTGCTTGTGTGTGGAGCTACATTCAGGCAATTCCAGATAAAAGGCAATCAGTCTGTGTCTCCTCTGGGAGTCAATACTATTCCATCTTCACATAATAAGTGGGCTAGGTATGGACTGTATGTCTCTAGGATTACCTGTGCACTGAAGATACAGACACTGAACAGTAATTTAGGGGTATAGAAACTCCAGTCTTGCCTCTTAGTTGCCTTTGGTAACCTATAGAGAAATGATCAGATGAAAAAACAAACACTGAGGGATGCACAAAAAGAAAACAGGAAGTTGTTATAAATTCCCAAATCACCTATTCTCATCAAAATTTCTATTAGCAGTCAACACTGTTTACAAAAGAGAGAAAGCAATAATATTGGAATTGACCAATGGCAATACTGAGTTGTCCTTCCAGACAGCATACATCCATAGAAAGTCTTGGCTTATGCAAAAGGAAAGAAATCTACTGCTGAGGACTCGGTTCTTTGATTCCTTTGCTCAGCTTTGACGCTAGCCATAAGACACCTTTCACAAGTGTGGGAGTTGGAAGTCTTGAAGCAAGAACACATTATCATCTGATGAAAGATGAGGTAATTAATCTGCTACATTTGGATATTTCTTTTCCTGTCCACAGATGCTTCAAAAGGAGCTGTTTTGATTTGGCTCATAGAGGGTATGGAAACCTCTATTTAGGTGAGTAGGGAGAAAAATGATGCCTTCCAATCCAAGTAAACTATCAAAATGTAACTTTATTTTTTGCATCTATTTATTTGGCTTTCCTAATGCACTAGAGAAATATTAAGTGTCATAAATGCACACAGAGGAGATAAAGTACATACAAATGTACACTCAAAAGAAAAGTAACTCAGAACTTAAACCTCTCCAGTTGATACTCCAGGAAATTACAAGAGTATTTATTAAAGATGGATAAAAGGAAAATCCTTCAAACATGTAATGAGCCAGTGGGACTCACTAGTACAGGTTATAGAAGAAAAAGATCTGAAGTGATTCTTCACACTGTGATTGGCCATTAATGACAAGTAGTAATTAGCAACATAAGTAACCTTTAGGCAGTGTTTTTAATCTTCCACATTCAGCTCTAGCAGTAAGGTGTTAGGGATAGCATTAAAGCTACTTAAGATTAAAGCATGCCATCTCCTAAACTTTGAGCTTTTGGTCAGGGAAACATCATTGCAATGAAAGAAAGTCTCCTTTTCCAGATACAGTAAAAAGTTATAAGCGTGGTTGCTCAGGACTTGCATGGCAAATGTTGCCATTCCAGCTGCCTCTCTCTGTCTTTTACTTTTTACATATTCCATTTTCAGAAATTGATTTTGATGCAACACTCAACAACGTGTTCTGTAAATCTTCCACATTCCTTATCATCCCAGACGTTCACTCTGACCACCATCTGGTCTTTCTCTTTATCACTTTCTTTCTACAGACAGATAATCTTCACATTTCATAAATTCAGTGAACCCAGGTTGGGGCTAGAAGGAGAAGCAGGAAATAAATTTGCACCTGTAGGAGTAATACAGTGGCCCTTATTTTCTTATATTGTTGATTACTCAATAGATATTTCGATAATCAGTAGAACATTTGGAAACACGCTCATCATCAAAGGAGCCATAGGTCAGCTACTTCATTCTACCAGGCATCCTTTTGCCTCCCTCTAGTGACAAGGACTTGGGTAGAGGTGGGGGGATCTCATCCCCTCATCAGCTCAGGAAGTCATGGTGGAGGCCTAAGACCCTCATAGCTGACAGTTAAAAGTTAAGTTGTTCATAGAGAGCTTCTCTAGCACAGTTTTACTTGGGACACTGCGTAAAAATATCTTGTCTGTTACCAGCAGCTCAGTACTTGTCATCGTTCTGTTATGATCAGCAACTCACAACAGGAAGAAGATTGAATATATGTGTTTGCAGCATTTAGTTAAAGATATACATGAGCATTTACCTGTGGCTGAAATATGACTTCTAAAATCCCAATATCTCTACCTGGAAGTATTGGTATAAAACCAACTTACTTCTTAAACAATTTTGGTAAACTGCCTGTACATGTTAACGCTATATATGGACTCATTTAAACCACTCCATGGTGGGAATGACAGTGATTCACGATCTATATTTTATCAAATGCAATTTGATATAGAACGCATCTGAAGCGATCGTGAATATCTGGTAGTCAAAGAGTTTGGCAACAAACACTCACTAAAAATTGGCTTTGAGATAATCTGCTATGAATGGAAAAAAAAGAGCTCACAGAAACTCAAAATGTTTTCCCAGTGGAAGGGAGGAAGGAATGAAGAAACGAAGGAGAAAGAAAGAGAGAAAGAAGACTAAATTAACTGTGTTTTTAACTAGCAATTTTAACAACTCTTCTCTGATGTTTTTCCCAAAAACATGGTTGGAAAACAACTACCTTGAACAGATTTGAACCTTGCTTCTGGAACAACTTGTATTTTAAAAATAAACCTGCCTTTCACTTGCATTTCAAAATGCTTCTTGCTTCCCAGTTTCAGTAGAAGAGCTCAGGGGTTAAGAGAGCTGTCCTAGGCTGAGAAACAATTTGCAGCCTTGGATTCAAAATGGTTGCTTAGCAGTAAATGTCTCCTTATGTACCACTCCCTGATGGAGGTGTTTGCTATTTCATATATATATAGTTAGCTATAAAGATCATATGTGGGAATATATAAGAAGATATATTAATAGGAGCTCCCTCTCAGAATCAGAGCGTTGAGCATAACTGTAAAAAGCCAAACCCTTTTAAAAGCAGTGGAGCATCACACAGAGGCAGCAGCTCAACCAAATCAATGCTGCACACGTAGAGACTGATGCAAACATCAATTTGTACGAAGCACAATTCTGAAGGAGTTTCTTAGGATAATTTCTTCAGCTCAAAGGAAACATTGGGATGGTATTAAGTGTAGGTCATTCTTCATTAAATATTTTGTATTATTGCTTAATATGTATATTTTTATTCCAGAAGGGAGAGTTTTGTTCATGTAGTTCATCCTCAGGCAGAATGAGACCATTGAGTTTTATCCAGATTTTCCTGAACTTAGCCCAGAAACCCAGGGTTAGCACAAACCCTGCCATTATCCTTTACTTCTGTGTTTTCTGGCTACATGAGCCTTTCAGTTGCAGCAACTTGCTGCAGTGTCAATATCTCAGATGCTGTTGTGCCCATAAAAAAAAAAAAAAAAGAAAAGAAAAAAAAAAAAAAAGCTGAGATAACAAACCTTGCAGAAGGAAGATCTGTATTTATCTGCGAGACAGAGACAGCTTCCTTTGTCCCAACCCATCCTGTGAATTTGCACAGGCACCAGCTATCACTTAGGCTCTTCTGCTTAGACAATCAGAAAGGCTATTAATGATTTTCTCTTTTCTGGTCAATAGATCACAGGGAGAAGCTGGCTGGCTTTTACCCAGACCAGTGGAACAGGCTTTCCATAAACTACTGCTCTCTTTTGGCCTATTTAGGTCAGGAGTTAACAACCCTTATCACAAGCAAGGGTTCATGTCCTGGCGTTTAAAGTCAGCGCACGCCAAGCACGCTGCCAGGATGAGCAGCCCCTCTCATCCCGTTAAAGCAGAGCTGAATGGCAACCTGTGCCTGAGCACTGCGGAGTGAACAACGCTGCAATATGCTGCCAAATACTCGCAGTGCATTTTGAGTGAGCTGTGCACAGAGGGCTTTTCTGGTCTAAGACACAAGATAAAGGAATGGTGCTAATTCCCTCTTTTTAGCAGAAAATAGACTGCGCTGTCCCAGTCTATCAGACAAAAAATGAGTAGGTCATAAGGAGCTGCATCAGTCTGCAATAGCTTTGGCCCTATCAGTGCTCTCCCTGTAAGTCAAAGGGGTTAGAAGATCTATCTTTTATCATCAGTGGAGTGAGTTGGGCAGGTCTCAAGACCCCTTAAAAGCCTTCTGATCAGATCATGTGTCAGCCTTCTCAACATGACTGCCATGCCCCAGACCTGGATGGAGAGCAGAGGTGAACAGAGGAGCTGTGTGTTCTCCCTTTTCCCTCCCCAGTCCACCATGCATACCCACACCCAGAAACAAGAGAATGATGTCCATTCCCAGTATCTCAAGACAAGAGTGCTAGCCAGACTGTGCCTCCCAGATGGGTTTGCCCTGCTGTTCTCTTTCACCAATAGAACAGCTGAGGACAAAAACTGAGCTAATTTCATTGACCACTTTCTACAGCTGAGACACCTCAGCCAGCTGGCGAATGGCCCCAGGACAAGAGGGAGCCTCCGTTCCCAGGCATAGGGCAGCATCTTCTCTTTTCCCTCCATCTCTCTGCATCTCTCCCATCACCCCCTGTGAGGAGGAAACCAGATGCCACCAGCTCAAGGGAAGCAGAGGACAAGGACAGGCGGTAGCAGCTGCTCTTCTGAAGATGCCAACGTTCACCCTGTTGCTGACCAAAGACCATGCCAAGGGGGAGGTTACAGCATCCTCCTCCCCTTTCTTCTCTCCCCACTCCCTCCTGTCCCAGCAAAGCAAACAAGGCAAAGGGCTCTGTTGTTTTAGACCCCTGAAGGAAAAGAAGAAGGAAAGAGATGCCCATCCTCCCCAGCAAGCATGTGACAAGCCACAGAAGAGCAACACTGCTGCCAACCCTGGTGACTAAGGCCAAAGAGAGAGGAGATAGAGAAACACAAAGGCCTGCTTGTTTGGGTTTTGTTTGGGGAGTTATTTGAAATTCAGCAGCGACTGGCATTGGAGAACAGACTCCACTCAGAGCCTCTCTCTTCCCATTCATCCCAGCTCAGCAAAGCAAGGGAAAGGGGGGGATGCAGGCTGAGGATCAGGAAAAACAACCAGTCTCCTTATAAGAATATCTGCCTGGTAGGCTGCCTCTGCCCATGGCGAGGCATTCAAACCAGGACTCCATCACCATCGGAGGGAAGTTGCCTCAGGATGAAGCATGCCCACAGCAGCCTGGCCAACACCTCTCTCCTTAGCAATGTGTTGGCAAGCCTCCTTCCCAGATGCTTTTCCCCTCTGCTCCATTTTCCTCAGGTGTAACATAAGGGTAATACTTGCGTATTTAGGTAATCAGGACATTCCCATACTGAAAGCTGTAAATGAGTAAAGTCATCCCTAAGGAGCTGAAAAGTAGGGAATACAAACAGATTGGGTACAAGTAAACAACATAGCCAGAAAAAGAAAAAAAAAGAAAAGGAAAAAAAAAAAGGCCATGTGTCAACCTAGAAGGCATTGGTGGAGGCATTTCCAGACAAAGTGAATCATTCTTGTCATGCTAATTTCTCTATTTCTTCAGGCCACAGGCAGATTCTCCCTGGCTTTGTTCTTCTTCCGAGGAGTGGAGCTTGGCCTTCTGTGTCTTTAAGCATTTGTTTCAGGGTATTAGCATTTGGAATGCCTCGGAAACTGGGGCAGGAATGACTTCAACATAGCATCAATCTGTTGACTTCGGGGGGGGAACTTCTAACATGGAGTGGGGGCAAAGAAATGGGGTCGTATAGCAAGAAACTGATCCTTGGCTTTGCTCTGAAGGAGAACGTTAATGTCAAAACTGATAAAAATCTTTAAACTAATACCTAAAATATTTCATCTAAAATTTGGGCAAGCAGATCTAGTATCTAATTTAGTGGTTGTCAACCCTGCCTGTGTCAGGGGGTTTGGAAATAGATAATTTTTGAGGTCCCTTCCAACACAGGCCATTCCATTTGTTAATCATATCTAAAATATTGCATATATTACTTGGGCTCATTTTCAAAGCAGATGAATACACAGTGAGGCTGTGTTGTAGAGAAAGACAATTAAGATGACCAGGAGAATATGAGACACCAGAAGAGACTGATATATTTGGCCTTCCAAAAGGAAGGTGAACAGATTAAAATACTGTGCTTAAATGCAGAGAAAGAAGCACTAGGGGAAGGAAGGAAGGAAAAAGGACTCTTTAAACTAAAGGGCAGCACTGCCATGAGAATAAATGGGCTTGAATTGTCGTATATATATATATATATGTTGGGTTTTCTACTTACCAGAAAAATTATAGTTCTGGACAGTTAGTCCTGTATGACTAACAAGGCAATCTCTCTGCTACCATTCAGCTGGAGTTCACTGGGAAGGCTTCAGGGTATGTTCTTACAGTCCTGTCCTTTTATATTTAACACAGAGATGGAAAAAGCTTCACACCTCTGAAGTCTCCGTCTATATAGCCAAACTCAAAAGTTGCTTTTGCATGAGTGTTCTTCTATATTCCTTGCGCTGCCTACTGGGGTTTTCTCTCAGGTGTTTGGTGAATCATCAGCAACAAGATGAAAATTTTCTGCTTTAAAATTATATTAAAGCCCTGGTATCTCAAGGACCTATTGTGACATTTTACAGACATGACAGCTACCTTCTGCAGGAAGGAGGGACTCCTTCCTCTTGTAGACTCATTTTTACTTCAGGTCTCCTATCTCTAATGCCTTATCATCAAAGATACAGGTATCTTAGGGGTCCAGGGCAAATGTCAGAGAGGAACTCTATCCTGATATGATGCCTAGGAAGGTAGTGGAGTCACCATCCCTGGAGGTTTTCATGACAAGGGAAGATGTGGCAGTGAGTTTTAGTGGGCATGGTGGTGATGGGTTGATGACTGAATTAGATGCATAGTAGTCTCTTCCAACCTGAATGATTCTATGATATAGCATGTCAACAATCGGATGAATGTGTCCAAGACCAGCAACACTACTCTGTCCACAAGGAATTATCTTGGAGTCCTTTTTTGAGCCACAGACTCCTGGTAAACCTCCAGGAGTTGTTGGACACCATGATACTGAGTACCAGATGCCTCTTGTTCTTACACTCACTTCCCTCCTACTTTTAAATTTCTATCCATGTCAAGGTGAATGGAGGCAGCAGAGATGAACGAAACTTGCTGAGCCATGTCCTTAACATGACAGAAATATCTGTGCATCAGGAAATCTAACTCCAGAGAAATAGAAAAAGCAGACTATTTCAGGCTGAAAGGGATCCACTCTTGTGGTAGACATCACATCCCTGGAGACGCTCAAGGTCAAGCTGAAAGGGGTTCTGAGTAACCTGATCAAGCTGTAGTTGTCCCTGTTCATTGCAGAGGAGCTGGACTACATGACCTTTAAAGGTCCCTTCCAACTCAAACTATTCAATATTAAGTATAGTGATCTTTAATCCTCTCCCTTCACTATTACCCCATGTTGCATCTTCACCTCAGTCACACCTAATACAGTCATTACCTAGTCCAGTATGTGTACAATGCACATATTTGCATCTTATGGATAGGATTCTTGTATTTTTCTCCACATTTCTGTGACTCAACTTCTATCTCATGTTTAACTCTCACCTGCAAGTCCAAGGTTCCTGTTGACACATTTCAGTTGTTTATTTTTAGACAAACTTATGTTTAGATTTAGTGTCTAAAAACACAACTCATAATCTCCAAACAATGAACCTAAAGGACAAGCCCTTTTCCAGCCAGGATGCTGATAAATGTAGCTATGATGCCAGAGAGACCTTCACTCCTTGTGAACTGCTCCTTTCAGTTTCTAGGATGCTGCTGTTAGAGAGACAAAGCTCCTTGGAGACTGAAAGAAAAGATGCAGAGGCGAATGCTTTTCTCCTCACAGAGACAGTATTCTGTCCTTATTACAGCTTGGTAATCTCCTAGTTTTTTTTTTGGACATACTTCTGCCCTCAGATTCTGCCGCAACCTGTGCATTCACGTCCATGCAACACTCAGCAAGGCTATGCAGTTCAGAGTTAAACTCAACCTGGACACAGCTTCTAGCCCTGGAAGGAATGCCGCTGCTGATAGTGTGACCTTGCTCAGGGAATGTCCCTTCTCTTCTATATCCCCTCCCCTGCCTGGCACCTTGCTTGTTCCTTGGCACTGACACCTTCTTTGCTCTGAGTGCCCCTTATCACTTCATTCACATTGCTGTTTTAGATTGGATGCCCTATAATACTACCTTGCTTGCATTGTAATCATGCAAAAAATAATAACAACAACAAAGCAAATTTTTTTTTAAAAAGCCCTAATTAATACAAATGGAGGCTAAAAATATGGATATTCCACTGAAAAAAATAATGGCTTCTTCTCAGGAGATTACTGGGGTAGACACATTCACATGCATTTTATTTATAGCTCTAGTTTTACCGCAGTCACTCAGTCAAGCATGGTCAGGACTGTATATAGGCAAACACAGTTCACTTCTCCCCCTTCGCAGCTTTAAAAGGCAGAAAACAGCTTGTCTAGAGTGTTTGCTGTGAATTTTATGAGCACGACTTAATCATAGATAGAAAACAGTTGCTCGAGCAACACAGCTGCAAGAAAGGGATGTAGATCCACCCATCTCTGCCCCCCTGGTGTTATAGATATGGCAAAGAAAACAGTAGAGAAATCCCTAATTGAGACCCACTTGGAACTCAAGTCTCAAACCAGTATATTACAGCTTGGGGATATTTCTCATTACTGGTAACAAACAGTTTTGCCCATAACCATGTTCCAGCACGCTGTCTGCAGTCTCAAGTGCTGTTGTACAGATCAGACCAGATC
Source organism: Coturnix japonica (assembly GCF_054131305.1). NCBI lineage: Eukaryota > Metazoa > Chordata > Aves > Galliformes > Phasianidae > Coturnix > Coturnix japonica. The sequence continues at coordinate 1,657,226 of NC_140664.1, forward strand.
AAAACCCAAAGGGTTAAAGCAATAAGGAAGGAATGAAGTTCCTTCTGGAAAACTCTTTCCAAGAAAGATTGCCTTCACTGGAGCTTAAGCTGTCATCACTTTAGGGAGAATCCTGGTTCTCTATTCATTCTAGGGTCCTTTCCAAGTCTTTCTCCGTTGGAAGACTTGTTTCATTCACCACCACTTGGGAGCTTCTAAATCAAGATAGAGTAATAATGCCTCTGAAAAGTTTGCTCAACTTCCACTACAAGACACTGCATAGCAATGCATACAGTCATCATGGGGTGAAACAACCAATTTAACTCATAAGAGTGCGTTATGTGCTGGCTTTATGTGGCCTTATCTTCCCCACTCTCAAGCATGTTATTCTGTGAAGAGATCCCTTAAATCAAAGGGCCAAGGCTACAGCACCAGCTACTGAGATGCTGGGAGCAATGATCAAGCAATAAATCGGATCTACTTCATCTTGCTGTCATTCTATTCCCTCCCTTCACTGCCATCTCTCTTCCAACCCTCATTCTCAGCACTGTTGAGTCGAGATGCTTCTTGGAATTATTTTTTTTAATGCTTTCCTGGAAGAAATAAATAAAGAAATAAAGAAATAAATAAAAATTATATATATATATATATATATATATATATATATATATATATAGTTTTTTTTAATGGGAAAAAAGTTGTTTTCTCCATGACCTCCTCAAATTGTATCCTGTTTGGAATTTGCCACTGAATTTAGAGTATGTGTCCAAGTCACATTACCATGAAAGGACCTACACAAAGGCAGTAACCACAAGTAACCTATTGACCAGCTGTGCCTTTTAATTGCTTTGATCTGCACTTCTCCTTGCAGACTATGACCCTCTCCTCCTGTGCTGTACTGTGGTAGGTTGATAGAAATCATATTAATTCCAACCCATCCAGGAGCAGATCTGAACCAATTTCATCCACTGCAAACCTGTGCTCTGCAGTCACAGATGTCATCTTTTGTCATTTAGATCTACCTTTGTCTCTTGGCTTGAAGCAAACAGGAGGGGAATCAGAATCTCCCTGACACAGCAAATCTAGGGGAGAGAAAGGGGGAATCAATTTTTATAATATGTGTTTGGCACTACATAATAGATATAACTCTAAATGCAAGCCATAAAGTTGGAGAGGCTTGTAAATTAAATCCATTCTGTCCCTTTTAACTAAAAAGTGACCTTACCATAGAATTAAATGTGATTTTTATCCAGTGATCTATGGAGCTGTAAAAATGGCTGATGGTTGCAGTGTGCGCGCTATAGGACAAAGAGGATCCCCCATATAGGTGTCTCCACGCAGCTCAGCACATGAACTGCTGCTTGCCTCACAGTTAACCCAGAACCTCTGTATGGCATAGGATTTTCACCTTCGCTCCACCATAAAGAGGGTGACTATGTACATTCTGAGAGTCCATATTCCTACAAGATCTGGCCAGACACTGAGTGGGACAGTGCTGCTGGAAGAGGGCTTAAATCACATTATGTTCTGAAAATCAGGCTGCCCGCACAAATGCAACACATATCTTTATTTTATCCTTGTTCAGTTTACAGGGCCTTAGCAACACTGCAAGAGGAGGAGAGGATTAGAAAGTAGCCTGAGGTTCAGCAAAATGACTGAACGAAGGAAAAATTGGGGGTGGAATGTCCTTGATTGTTCATGTAGTGATTCCATCCCCCTGCTTCAATAATCATACAGGAGAATTTGAAATACAAAAGATTTGACATTGGAATTTAGCCCAGAGGACACAATTTAGGATGCTCCTGAATGGTTTTAAACAGCCAGAAATTATCAGGCTTTGTCTCACAAGAAAATATAGTTTTGAAGACTCTGCTGGGTTACAGGTTGGCATTCATGCATATAGGCTATCAGAGCCTGCAGGAGATGCAATGCTCCCAGGAATATAATCAACACACGATTGAAGGCTGTTCAGCTTCCAATCAGTACAGCAGTGAAGAAAATCACTTCCCCAATGCCATGGGTGAAACAGATGCTCAGAAAGTCAGTCATGTGTTTCCTCATCAGCACTGAGAAGTGGTGCATAGGAGGAGCCAAGATCCTTTCCAGCTACTGAATGTCATCGAAGCTTGGATAAAAAGTAGTGCCAATTCCCCTGTCCCTTTTGGCTCTCTTGGTTTTTCCATGTGCGCACTGAGCAGGTGTTGAACTGTGAGCCACAAGCCTCCATCAAATGGCCAAAATAGATACAGGGATTCAGCCCATCTAAGTCAATGTTATGTTAGAGACTCATTTCAGATTCCACATTCCACTGTGTTCACCTCTAGTGGTTGTGGAACAAGCCACTGAATTCAACTCCCTACTGCTAGCTGGGTTACTCTTCAGGAAACTCCAGGTTATCCCCAAAGTCCTGTCCTAAGATGTGGTTTATATACACAGCCTCCTTCTCAGCCTTCTCATCTATGTCAATGGCTCCTTTCCCATTTTGTTCTTACAATTTAATTGTTAGCAAGGCAAAGCCAGGTGCTATCCAAGGGACAGCATGCCCCAGGGACTATCACTAAAACACTGCAAACCCACTTCAACTCCAGGAATAAGGAGTATAGAGATCTTTAAAGAGTTGGCTGAACAGAGTACAGCAATTCTCTTCCTCTGTCAAAGCCTCTTCTAGCTGCCATGGTGCCAACAGCATCACATTTACGTAGGCTTCCCCAGTATTCTCTCACTTTTAATATTTACAGATAAATGCTAGAGATTTTCTTCCGAGGAAAGAATGTTTAATGCTTTACCAAGTCTCAACCACTTTTGGGGTCTCTGCTCACTGGAGTTACAGATTATGTGAAATCAAGGATTACCGTTAGCAGCTGGTTACTGCATTGGTCAAAGCTGATCTTCTCCATTTCTTAGCTCTGAATTCCTATCATGCCAGGCTTATTGCTGTTATTGTTTTAAGATTATTTATGGTTAATGTTTGGCAAAGCCCAAATGCTGCAGCCATTCAGAACCTGCAATGGATCAAATCAAGAACATCAGGATGGGGAGACTCACCAGTAAGAATCCTTGTCTGCAAAGTAGAAGGAAAATAAAAAATTAAAGCTTTGAAATTGCAGCTGGATTCCCAAAAACAGAAATTCGTCTGCCTGTGTGGCTGCTTTTTGTCAACAAGAGATCTCCCACCCTCACTCTTTTTGCCACAGCAGTATTGGGAGACACCTAGAGTTAGACACCCTTGTACAAAGGAGAACCAACTTCCCCTACTTCATGAACCACCAGTCCAAACATTCTTGAAACTGAGAATCCCTAAGAAAAAGGCATAAATAAACTCATTGTCAAGAGGTGGGAACAGCTCCCCAAGACGTTCATGGATAGCTGGAGCTGGGCTAGAAATGAAGCAAGATCAGAAGACAAGCAGATGTTGGTCTCATCCTTGCCAATAGTTCACTTTCCATCTAATTCAATCCAGGGAGTATCCATCTGACTTGTGCTCAAGACCTTTACATTAGCCATACTCAAGCTAGATGCTGTACCACCCACAGCTACCAAGTGATAGGACTTTAAAAGAGCTCATCAAGAAAAGTTTAGAAAGCAGATAATAATTGTCCAGTAGTCTGGGAAAGGATAAAGCACACTGACTTCAACTGATTTGCCCTGCTGATTACCCAGGAAACAGCCAGGCTACTTTCCACAAGGACAGAGAAAATAGGGTATAAGTGGAGACTCAGTAGCCAGCATTTGATGAGGGGCTGGCAGCTGGACAGAACAATTACACCTCTGGAATTACCTTCCAGACCAAAAGCCAATTTGCACATCTGAGCCCCCTTCCAATTACCCCTTCTCTGACTGTCTAAGGAGTTGTGGCAGATACACTGATGCTTCAGAAAAGGACATCTGAGTGGCAGGATGCTGTACTGGGCCCTGAGTAGAAAGTGTGGTTGACCAACGTCATTAATCCTCCACCCCATTTCTGGCACTTGCACAAGGGTGATTGATCTCTTTCCACCTCTTCTCCCCCACAACTACAAATAGCTTCCATGGGGAGATTACTCTGTCTGTTCTGTAGTCAACAGCAACTTCAAAAGGGCTTAGTGCTAAAGGAAAACCTCAGAGGGCCAGCATTAAGTGGGAAACAAACATAGCATTTGAGTTGTAATTTGAGGTGGGAGGCTGGGGTTTTAATAACCACATCACTGCAGCATGCTGTGCACCTCACAGTTCATAAACTGCATTTATGAGTACAGGAAGTTACAGGAAGATTTTTTTTCAGTCCATGTGAAATGCAACCATGTCTGGTATGGAGCATCTGACGTGTTTAGTTGTGTTTGGAAGCTGTATTTAGCTTTCCTATCACTTCCCAGCACTGTCACTTGCACAGAAGCAGAGTCTGGTAAACAAACTCCAGGCCTGGGAAAAGTCGTGTCCTATTTAGATCCAGCTATCACTTCTAGAGATGATTTGAACAAGGGAAGGGAGGTGTGAAGAATCACCGCTTTGTCCCACATTCTCCTCACTGCATAAAATGGAAAGCATTTTGAGCTCTCATATAAAGGTACTGGTGTTTATTCAAGATAGGAAGGAGATGTTTAATATCCTGAATTTCCTCTTCTTCCTTCATTCTTGGCTTTGCTTACATGAGAACAAGAATTAATGTTCTAGGGGGGTGGGGGGGGTTAGGGTTAGGGGCAGAACTCAGAGCAATGGAAAAATATAGTAGGACCCCTTCCCAGGCAGAGAACAGTCAGATAAAGAAACAGAATGACCATGCAGGGCTTTGTCCCAGCAAAGAGCACAAAATATGCTACCGTAGAGTCCCACCATGGTCCATTCTGAAGTATGCACTGAAACACAGCCTCCAGTGCTTTTTCCTTCTGCTTGCCATATACAAGCCAAATCAAGTAGGCAGCCCCTGAAAGCATCTGAATCCAATGGGAGCATCAAAACCTCACAGCATTCATGTTCCATCTTTACAGAATCACATGTACTTAAGACTGAAGGGACCTCTGGAAACTACTTAGTCCAGTTCCTTGCTCTCCACCCTTCATATTCCTTGGTCTTGGAAGGAAGTAAGGCTCTGGATTGTGGTTGCCCTATTGTAGAATTGCTTATGTTGGAAGGGACTATCTGCCCTAACAGTGGCATTTCTATGCCTGCAGGATATGCCCATGGACAAACAGTTGTGTATACCCAGAGGGCTGTGTTGGGTACCTCTGCAACCATGACAACTCTTTGCTGCACAAGATGCCTTCCTAATATTTCTATGTATCCTACTGAAATGGATTCTACAGCTAACTGGCATTTTGTTGGGATCTCTCCCTGCTTCCCTTTTGCCCTCCCAGCCTGCCTTGCTGTGCTTCTGACTGTCACCATCTCTCCTGCTGGTAGCAGAATCATCTCCATCTGGAGAATCTGGAAGTCCCCACAGCATTGCTCTCCCTATTAACATTTCTAAAACCCCCCAAGCTGGCAGGAAAAAGCAAGTCACACAGGACTTGTTTTTTTGCATTGCTCATATTGTTGTGTTTGGTTTTTTTTTTTTAAGCATTCAGAATATGAAGAAAACATACATTGGCTCTTGACTTACTCCTACAGGTGCCTTCGTGGCTGACCTGCAAGTGCCATGCTGAATAATTGAAAGGTCAGCATTATATCACATCCATTGACTGCTGAAGTGTGGACAGCTCCAAGACCCACCATCCTTCTCCCCCACAAGAATTTGTATGTCCTTCCAGGGGTGCTCTATGGAGATAACCCTTATCACAGTGTCTTAACACTCTTTCAGGCTGGTTGCACTCACTAGGGCACACCTAACACAGTGACGTCTCCAAAATCTAAGCCCATCCCTAGATCCATCCAAGCTTCTCAGGAAAGCTGCTCTGCTCCATGTACAGGGTGAGCGGCACATCAGAACACTGACTAACCACTGCTAAACTCCTTTCCTAGCATATATTCCAGGATAGCTCAACCTGAGCACTGAGTTCTGTCTCTCTGTTGACCACTGACTATTTAACATCACCAAACACCTATCAAACAGCAGGTGTACAGGCTGCTAGGTTACTGAGATCTTTCTATCCTCCCATCTGTGATTTCTGTCATCAAAATTGCAGGTTTTGCTGCAATAACCTCCATAGAGACTTGCACATGCAAGAATGGAAGGCTCTTACCATCACCTGCACATGGTGAGCTTGCACCAACCAAAAATCAAGGTGCTCACCCTTGCCCTTCTCTTTGTGTGTGTAATGTTCAGGAGATTTTTTCCTGTAATTAACCCTTGCTTTCAGCTCAATAGGTCTGATCAGACTGTAGGACAACATCTGAGAAGTGGAGATTAGCAAGCCAAGCTCTTTAGTGCTTAAAGCATCAGCGCAGCTACTGAAAATCAGATTTCCCTTTCTTCATAGCATTTGATTAAAGCCTTTTCAAGCAGTCCATTCCAAACTCTAAATGCTTAAATTAGTTGACAGAGAAAACATTTCTTTGGTCTGGGAAATGACAACACTATGCATCTCAAATGTGGTCAGCAGGAAAACCACATTCAGAAAACATGCATTTGTGTAAATTGGTATGGGTGTATGCACGTGCACTACTAACACAAAGTTTTGGTAGAGCTGACCAGAGCATGGGCATGCAGAGACATAAGTAGCAGGGTTCTAGAAGGGGGAATGCATTCATAAATCAGGAGCTGAGTCCAGAAATAGATTGTGAGAGGATCAATTTTTGCTGCATACTGATTTATTCAAACCTTCCACAGTGGCAAAGCCCTTTATAACAAAATATCTGATTACAGGACTATGACCATAAATCCCGCACACCCTCCAGCAATGGCCAATGAATAACTGACTTGTTAAGGGAACAGACCTGCACTATGAATAAATCTACCAACAGGGCTTTCAATACAAAAGACCCCATTGGGACAGATTTCTTTCTGAAGGTGCATCGACTTTCATTTGCAGGAACCAGCAGATATTTGTTTCAAGAAGAAGACAGTCATTGTTAGATTGCTACTAAACAATATGTAGTATAAACCACGTTCCTGCCTTGGGCTTAATCTGCTTGTATATCAACAGACTGGTCCATACAGCAAAGCATTTTGCAGGACGATGTGTTATACGAAATCTCCTGAAAAGCATGTACTTGATCCAGGAGAAACACACCTTTCCAGACCCTCAATTATAGAGAGGAATTAAGAAAATAAGGATTAAGAAAAGGTAAGGAAACATGGTTTGCGAGGAAAGTTTAAGGAAAGGCACTCATGCACAGTCAAAACACAGGAAATAGAATTTGTGTTTGGTTCTGTACTGATCTCTTTCCTCTCATAATCCGAAGGGAAGGATTTATTATTTGATGATCAAGTCCATCTGGCGCAGGGCCCCTCTGGGGCCTGGGGACCAAAACCAGGCAAGGAAGAAGACAAGCAGAATCACTTAATAGCTGAAAATACCAACATACAGTGTGGCCAACACCTAAATTAACTGTGACCTGAACCTCTGCCCTGCAACTTATGGTTTCACAGTGGGTAAGATCTTCCCCTTGGTGGGGATTGCACCACAGCATCTTTTAAAATCAAACCATGGTGTTCTGCCTTGAGTACTTCAAGCTTTCTGTGTTTTATGGAGCAGAAAGTTTAAATGATCAGCTGAGAGATTCACAAGAAGACAACAGCACAGATGGGACAGAGATAAAGTGTTCAGCTCAAGATCCATTCTAGTACGGGAATCATGACGGCCCCTGTCCCAAAAGCATTTAGATAGAGAACTCTTGATGAATATGGAATAGGTTCATCTGCCAGGAATGGGATAGTACAAACTTAGTCATTCTGTAAACAGCAAACACTTTGTTATAGGTCAGATGAGCTCAGAAACCAAGGAAAAACCTCCGTCTAGGAAGGCCAGCCTAATGTCAAGCAGGAGACAAGGTGAGCATACAGGCAGAAGTGCTGAAATGAAGAGATATCACATCCTCAGGCCAAAACTAGATCTTCAGGAAAAGAACCTGGCTATAATATATGCTGGTGCATGCATATGACATGCACAAAATGGTGTCCTGAATGCATGCAAATTTCCTCTGTCCTTGTCTCAGGCCACATTAGTTTAGCAAGCAGCAGCTCTACGTGGAGTGAAACACATCCCAAAAACCCACAATGCTCACTAGAAGGAGACTTTCACATTACATGTATTTTGCTTCAGATACATACATTAGCTTAATATAGAGTGCATCACATAAGATTACAGCCATTTGTTTCTACTTTTGCCTCCACAAATATTCCAAACTGGTAAAAAAGTCATTTCCTTAGAAGGCTTTTGTAACATTTTGCCTCCAAATACCATTTTCTTTCCCCAGATCCCCTTGTCCCAGGAATAAGGCATAAGACTGTTACATGAAAAACCTTGCAGTTTCAGTCACTCGTTCCTTATCAGCTGGCCACTCCTCGATTGATGCTTTATAAAGAAATATTCAGAGAAAGAAAGAAAAAAAGGACAGAAAAATGCCAAGGAAGGCAGGACATCAAACCCTGGTTTGATTCTGATAACGTTGGTGGGGGGACAATCCGCTCCAACAAATTAAAATCAGCAAATCTCTCATTTTCTCCGACAGAGGTAACCAATTTAAATTTTCATAAAGGGGGCACTGATGTGTGTCTTTGAGAGACAGAGTCACCAATCTAGCAGCCCTCTGATTTAAAACATTATCTTTCTTTTCCTTTTATTTCTTTTTATTTTTGATTATTTTTTCCCTTTCCCCGAGAGCCTCCTGGAGCAACATGACAGATTATCTCAGCATAATCAGACTAATACAAAACCCTCTCTCTGAAAGGCACCGAGAGGGATTTCTAAGCCATATACGTGGTGACGAACAGGCTTTCTGAAGGGACCTCATTTGCTGCTCATTTTCCTCTTTATTTAACAAATGTTGTGCTTTGTAGCCTCAGCGTTACTGCAAACCATATTAGAGAGCCAACCATCACACGAAGTGCACCTAAGAAAGGGTGGGATGCCCTCCACTTGAGCTGGCTTGCCAGATTGCTCTCCAAGTGAGAATTTTGGATTCCAGCTGATGGTTCTTTACTTAGTAAGAAAATTCCACCAATATTGTCTTGGGGATGGGCAATAGGAGGGATAAGGTTTGCAGGGTAGACGGGACCTTCTGTACTGAGAGACTGGAAGATGCTGTAGATTAGGATGACTCGAGTTGGACTTAATGATCCTCATAAGTCCCTTCCAACTTGGGATATTGTATGATCTTACGACTGCATGAATCTATGGTCTGCACTGGCTCCAACCTGGAAAAGCAAGGATTGCCACAGTTCAGGATTTGGAGATCTGGTCCCCTGTGGATCTGGGACCTGAAGGGCCATGTGGAAATGGACTCTGTCTCTCCAGTGCAGATAGGGCCTTAGAATACTGTTTTCCTTGTCATAAACATGGTTGAATGCTAAGGAGTTTGCTACCTTACCCCAGCAGAGAAATCCCCTTCCCCACCTTGGCCCCATCCCATTTCTTCCCTTGCTTTACTGCTCAAAACACCTCATTCACCTGAGCATATGGGTGGGCAAGCAACCTCCATTAGCAAGTCACAGCTGTAGCACACTTTCATCCCAGCACCTCCTGCATAACCCAGGCAAGTGAAAAGCCCCAAAGACTTGGGGCAAGAGCTACAAGAAGAACACATGAGCTGCACCAGGAGCCTCTGCATTTAACCTGCAGCCACACTGAGCTGTTTCAATATTTGCTGCAAATTTGCAAGATGCTCCCTTGTAAACCACCAAGCCAGGTGGCAGCTCCCTGTGCTCTGAAGGCTTAGACAGGAATGTGATTTTTTTCCAAGGGGAGGAGGAGAGGTAATTACAGAGACAGTCTGTCATCCATCTTGAAGAAAATACTCTGCTCTTTTTTTGCACCTATCCTGGAAAGGTGGCAACTGGGCAGCCCTTGACCCAGGATCAAGCCCAGGGAAAGACTTTAACTCATTTTTTTATCAGTACAGTGGATTCCTTGTGCTAATTAATGAGCTAGGCTGGTATACTGCAACAGGTATCAATGATGATGACAGGGGATTTCCTGCATGCTACACTTCTGCTTAAGGAGGAGGTGAATTTGGATGAGATTAATTTGATTGTGTGATTGAAATGCTTGCTATCCCCAGTAAGAAAGGAATGAAAAGCCATGGGAAACCCCTCCATCACCATCCTCCCCACCCAGACCAATGACTGAGAGTAATTGTTGCTGGAAAACACTCTGGGTAGAAGAAGAGTGCTTAGATACCTGTGTGTAGGGTCTGAGAGACCACCTGCAGTTCCAGCGTGAGCCCTTGGAGCTGGGGAGGCTGCATTCCCCCATCTTGGGCACTGGGATGAGCAGAGCTGCAGTTGTGCCCACACACTCCATTTGCACACCCAGAGCTGTTCGAGCAGCACCTACATTCACAGGGATGCTGATACCAGGGAGAAGTGTTGAGGGGACAATTATGTGGGGAAGAAGCAATGTGGATAAATGGTAGGGGGGGGTAGGGGGGAGGATAGGAATGGACAGACACAGAAAGCACATGGGAAGGTGATAACCGAAAGAAGGGGAATAACTCCTGAGGGGCAGCATGTCGAGGGTGATTGCAAGCCCCGACTGCAAGTTGTTTGTTGGATTTTGGGGGTGTTTTTATTGTTGTTGATGTTGTTTTTAATTCATTTTCTGAGGTGGGAATGTGGAAGGGAGGGGTGGGGGGAACTGCTCCGGAGGGCTGTGCCGAGCATCCATCTGTGCGCACCGGGGGCGGCGAGCGGCCATCGCCGGGCTGCGAGCGCCATCTCCCCGCCGCTCGCCGCAAGCCCCGGCCGCCCCCGACTGCTCCCCCCGCGGCGAGAAACGGCTTGGGCTGGGAAAGAAGTGGGGCCAGGGGGATCCTGACATTCTCTTCTGGTGTCCCCCAGACTTCTCTCGAGAGAGTGAGACAGCCCCGATACTATGGGGAGGGGGGAAGAGGGGGCAAAGTTTGAGGTGGTTGTAAAGAGGGGATGTATACAGGGTAAAGTTATGCAACCCCTTTCCTCATACATTCTGCACCCCAGAAGGGTTCTCCATAGGGTGGGCTTGCACCCCTTTGCTCGTTTCTCAGGATGTGAGTGGAATTCACGAGCTCCCCCTTTGTCTAGGACACACACAGACACTTCCCAGCCTGGGTATTGGGTTCAGCACAATGAATTGAACTGAGATGGGGTCTCAGTTTCCCCCATCTTCGACAGAAACCCTCTCTGCTTCGCAACCGGTCCTTCCTCAATCACTGACCAGTGTTGGCACGAAGAGCTCAAGGAAGAGGAGAAGAGCGACTTCAAGCCTCTATCCCTGCACTTGGGGCTCTGCAATGCTATTCCAAGTGCCATGGGAACAGCCAGGAGTGCTGCTCCTTGCCTGTTCCTGCCCATTTCTCCCTCCCCACCAGAAGTTAGCAGAAAGGATGCTGCACCCTTCCATAAGATAGAGAGGGGATCTGCTGCCTGCGACCCATGCCTCCCAATCAATACCCTGTCCTGCAGCTGAGAGCCATGTCCACCATATCTAACACTATACTTGTCCCCAGCCCCAGTCTGGCTCAGTTGTGAGAGAGGCCACTCTGTGACCTCCCTTCCTCTTCCTCATTGAGGTGCTGGATGGAATTTGGGGCCCCAGGTTAATGAGTCATTAATTAATTAGGAACCCACTTAACATGCACGGGGAGTTGTTTGTTTCCTTTAGCAGCCCTTGCTTTGGATGAGATCCCAGCTCCGCGAAGCCTCCAGCCTCGTCTCCCAGCTGATAATAGATAATACAGATATTTCAGCACCAGCCAAAGCAGAGTCATCATCATTAATACACATTCCTCCCTGCTATGCGGCGGAGGTCGCCAGTCAACTCCAGGGCTCATCTCTCTTGGCTCTCCTTAGGCTTTGCATGGCCAGGAGACAGCAAACCTGGAGCAAATCAACAGGTAAAGGGGCCATACAGGCTGCACCCCAACCTCCCCTGGGCACCCCAATAGGGTGGCTCCAGCTTTTGAGCCACTGTGATTTTTGCTCTGCTACTGCGCAGGTTTTGGCATCTGTCAAAGTAGCTTTGCTCTTCCTCCACCTTCCTCCTCCTCCCTCAGCCATCAGCTGTCAGCTGGCTTGTGGTGGATCTGGATGGAGCCTGAGCCCTGGGAAGCCTCAGCTAGAAAAGGGACTGGGATGGTCAGGGATGTAAGAGGGGGAATCCTGTTGCCCTGCATCTCTTTGACCTTGCCTTGATATTTCCCCCCACTGCACTCCTCTCTGTGCAAATGATTCACAGGGGTTGTTTCCTCTGCCAGGGCAGGAGCAGGGCTACGAGCGTGAGTCACGAGCTGGAGGTACCTCGCAGAGTTGATTTGCAACCTGGTGCCTTCAATTGCCAGGGACTGATGCTGTAGAAACCCAAGAAAGGGGCACAACCATGCTGAAAAGTCCCTTTGAAACCCATCTACCTGCTCCCACCACCCCAACCCTACTTCTCCTTCCAGCTTTGGCAAAGCCATGGCTGAAATACCTCTCTGCAAAAGTCTGGAGATGCATCAACAAGCCACCCTCCATCAGCGAATGTCAGGCCGTGAAAGGAAAGGGGGCGGTGGGGGAAGAGGGAGAGACAAATTTTGCGATTCATTCCCACACAGGGTGATTCAGAACAAGATGCTTTGTAATTACGCATCCCTGATGGAGACTCCTTCTTTCCCCCCTTCTACCCCATCCCCATAGGAAAGAGTAAAGCTGTGCCTGGGTGCCAGCATACCCCGAAATCCCAGAGCACTGTTTTCTGTGTAATACTCTGATTTCTACCATAGGCTAAAAGAGAATTTTCTCCCACAGTGTGAAGCAAAGCATTGATAAACAGCATTGGATTTTGGGTTATTTTTGGGGGGGTTGTTTTGTTTTCTTTAGGGAGGGGGGGGAGCTCATTGCCTCCCAGACCCACTGCCTCCTGTCTTGGGGTGATGAGAGGCAAAGCAAGGAGCGGTCCCCCAGAAACTCTCCATGAGAGACGAAGTAAGCAAAGAGCCGGGATGGGGGCAGATAGGAGCAGGATTCAAGCCCGGAGCACGGAGCTGCTTTTCCCTCTGAGACTTTGTTTGCCAACATTGCAGGCATGGAGGAGTCCCGGAGCCCGTGGAACCACCGCAGATTCGCAGCACTTTGCAGTACAAGCCCCGCTTTGCTCTGCAGCTCCGTGCAGCGATGCCCCCAAGCTTTGTCCCCCAGAAACAACCCTCTCCTTGTCTCATTACCCCAAGACAAAAATGCCTTTACCACCCCCCCACCCCAACAAACACACACATACACCTCCCCGCATCCTGCAGACATCACCGTTTCCCACCGCTGCTCGATGTTTGCCCACAGGACCCGCATGCACGAAAGTTAAAACTTCCCATGGCAGGGAGCAATTATGCTCCATCGCTCCAAATTGCAGTGCGGAGTCGGGGGGGGGGGGAGGGGGGGGGGAATAAGGGCGGGAGGGGGGAAGAAAATCTCCTCCGGATTCTGTTTCTAGGGGCAAAAAAAGCAATAGGAGATGGTGCCCACCGATGCTTCATTCACCCCCCCAGTGGATGGAGAGACCCGGCAACGCGCATCCCGGAGAAGTCCCCATCCTTCCCCTCCTCAGGAGAAGGGAGGGTTGTCGGGAGCCCCTTACCTTGTGGAGCACCCCAGGTTTTATATCCTCCTTCTTCCCTTTGTCAAATTCCAAATGGAAAGCAGCGACATATCCAGGGGTAACCAACCCAACACTGGGCAGCGCGTGGAGTCCAAAAGGCAGAGCTCACTCTCCCTCCACTCTTGCCTCTACATATATATATATATACACATTTATATATATATATGTATATATCAAACGGAGAAGGGGGGTGGGGGGGGGGGAAATATTCTAAAAGAAATGGGAGTGGGGAGGGAGAGGAAGGGTGAACCTTTGGTGTCTCTGCAGAGAGGCAGGTGGAAGAGAAAAGCTGAAAATAATTAAGCCGGGTTTTGAGGAATCCTTAGGAGAGCGGAAAAACGCAGTTAAAAGCCAGCAAAGCATTAGATCCAAGCAATCAAGTCTTCCTCTTCTTCTTCCCTCCCAAAAATATACAGCAGGGTTTCAGAGTAGCTTTCCCAGCAGTGAAGAGAGAGAACGGTCTTCTCCAGAAAGATATGTTTGGTTAAAATCCACTCGTCTGCTTTTCTTTCTTTCTCTCTCTTCTCCCCCCACTTTTTTTTTTTTCTCCTTTTCCTTTTTTTTTTTAAAATTCTGCTTCTGAATCTCTCTCTGTGAAACTAGATCCAGTCTTTGTAGCCAGGGGCTGCATTAAGGATTACATCAGGCTTTTATAAGCTTTCCAGATCACACATTAGAGTGAGAGAGAGAGAGAGAGAGGGGAAGGGAGGGATGAGAGGGAGGGATGAAACGCACACACACATCCACACGCGCACGCACGGATCGGAGCTTTGTAAAACAGGCGGCTATAGGCACGGACCCGAAGTGCCACAGCATTTGCATCGGGCATGCTCCGCTCGCCTATAGGAGGAGAGGATGGATGGATGGATGGATGGATGGATGGATGGATGGATGGATGGATGGATGGATGGATGGATGGATGGATGGATGGATGGAAGCAAAGAAGGAAGTAAGGAAGGATGGATGGAGCACAAGAGCCAGAAAATGCCGAAGCGCGTTGGCAACCGGGCAGCGCAGCCTCCCCGGGACAACTTAGCCCTAAGCAGGGAGACAGGAGGTGAAAAGGGATCTGCGGTCAGAGGTGATGGATGAGGAGGGGGGGGGGGGGGGAGAGGGGGAGGCGGGGAGAGGGAGGTGGTGGGTCTCAGCCTCCTCTCTTTCCCAAACTTGCAGGAGAGGTGCTAACAGAGGGATGTGCAGGGACAGGGAGGGAGGGAGGGATGGAGCTCTCTTGGTCCTCATCCACCGCTAAGAAGTCTGGGACATGGGACAGGACGCTGGGGGGCAGAAATCCTCTCGTTCCACTCCCCCCCCCCCACCGCTTCCAACCCTGCAGACGGAAAGGGGGGCTGGATTTACCCCCCCCCTCCGTTCCCCTCCCCCCCGGTGGTCATGGATTCCCACCACGGTTATGCCAGTGAACAGCAACAGCCATTAACCCTTTCCCATTTATGTATGTGTGTATTTATTCATTTAACCTCTTTCCTAGCATTCCTCCCAGCTTCACCAAGGCATGGCTATTGGTGTGTATTGGGGGGGGGGGATGTCTCTCATCCTAGTGGAGTATCCTCAAGGTGTTTTTCAGGCTTGAGCAGATGGAATAAGTGGGGGGGGGAGGAAAGGTCCATTCTGTATCCTGGCAGCTTTGGGGTGAAGGTGCTGCTTCTTGAGTTTGCAGCCTGAGAAAGGTGTCCCCGGTAATGAGGAACTTAATGTAGGAGGTGGGTGAGAAGGGAGAAGGAGAAAGGAGGAAAGCAAGGGGACTCCAGCATCCTGCCAGACTCCAGGACCTGCCCCTTGCCTTTAACCCTTCCTGCTCCAGGAGGAGGAAAGCTCCTCCTTTCCCTTCAGAAGCAACCTCCATCCTTACTGGAAAGGCACGGACCTGCCTTGTGGGGAGGCTATAATCACAGAATGATAGAATGATGCTGTTTACTCTCATCTGTGCTCCCTCTGTTCCAAAGAGGGTTATGATCACCCTCGTCCCCTCCCCATGGACACCCCAGGGACACTTCCATTCCCCTCCTTCTTGCCTCCATTCCCTGCCTTTGGCTTTTCTCCCTTCCCTTCTTCACATCCAGCCCTTTCGTCCTCTTCTCCACACTGCCAAACCCTTTTTGTTCCCCCAAAACTTCTAGGTACAAATAAATAAATAAATAAAATAAAAGAGGAAATCTTTCATCATCAGGAGCTGAACAGTAAACCCTGGCAATCCAGCCTTCCGTCGTCCCCAGCCAGCGCTGCAGCACTGCTGGCCAAAGGCATCTGTGACATCTCCAGTCTCAAAGCAAGGACTGGAGCAAAAGGGCAGATGGAGCCTGAAATGCCTATTTTCAGCCGACAGGCGGCTATGCTGGATTAGCAGGGTGCATGCTCAGAATGGGAATCCCTCCCTTTCTCTCCTCAGCGTCTCAAAGTTTATCTGGTTGGCTACTTTTTTTCTTTGAGAGGTGCACCTCCAAGTCACCCAAAGATTTCTTCTTTCTGCCCAGTGTATTTGAAGCACAAGGGGGGTGGCAGAAAGCTCTCATGCAAAGCATTTGTGAGACCTGTGGGGTATCTTAGCCATGACTTCGGGTGGTGGACCAGATGGGGGACATTCGCTTTCCTCGTTCTGAGGCTTGGGTGGAGCAGGGTACAGCTTGGATCTCTCCTGTGTTACAGGATAAAGAAGCACAGCAAAAGGAAAAAGCGTCAAAAAGTACTACAGGAAAAATAAATAAAAATAAATTAAATTGCACTTTTAAAAAAGCCTGTTTACAGCCTCAACTGCTGCCATTGGGCATGTCGGAAATCTCATTCATCTCAATGTAAAGAAAAAGCTATTGCTGCTTATTTCTTGCAGCCCTACGTGGGGAGGTCCGTGAAGCTCCAGACCCCTCGTTGAACCGGTGAAAGAACACGACCCCCAGATTTAAATACACAGAGATGAGAGTGTTTATCTCCCTGTTTGTCACTGTGTACCCTCCAGGGAGGATTGGAGTTGAGCAGCGCATGTGAGAAGCCGGTGCTTGCCAGGACTAAAGGCAGTCACCCACTTAGTTCCTTCTGTTTTGCACACTTGTGAAGGGATTAAGAAGGAATAGCTCTACCATTGTGTACCGGGATCTGTGAAACTCACTGCTGCGGGATGCTCCTGAGGACAGACAAGTCCATTAGCAGAACAAAAGATGTTCTCAACTCCTCAGTTCTCTTAAAAGCCGAATTTGTGAACTCCTTCCTCCCATCCTACCAACATAACTCAGACATAATCCCTATAGTGTTCGGCCTCTTTCATACTCAGTCTTCCTCCAAACAAACAGTGGGAGGAATATCGAGAGGAAAATAGTTTCAGTGTTTCTTTATATTGAGAACTGTGGGGTCAAATTTAGACTTATTAGGGTCAAATTCACATTGGGTGGGGCAAAATTCACACTTGGTATGAATAGCTTGAAATTAAACATACTGAACCACACAGAAACATCCTTTCACTGCAAAACTCTGGGTTTCAGCCTTACCAGTTCAACACAGCCTGACATACTGGTGAGACGTGGGAAAGCATGGAGAGGGCAGGAAAGAGCCATTATAGAATCGTTATGATTGGACTGGATGATCTTGTAGGTATTTTCCAACCATGGTGATTCTGTGATTCTATGATCAAGGTTGGAAAAGACCACCAGGATCATCTAGTCCAACCATCAACCCATCACCACCATGTCCACTAAACCATGTCCCCACAGTGCACAGGGACATCCAAGGTCTGGGAATCACAAATCTGGATATAAAAACAAGAAAAATAAAATAAATAAAAATAAATGAAAAGATAGAAATTATTCTAACAAATGGGAAGATGTTAAAACACTGAAGATATTTATCCTAGAGGGAACTGCACTATATCTACTATCTGACTGCATTACTGCAGAGTACAGAATGACACTACTGCTAGTGAACTCAGAACTGGAGTGTCCCAAATGGACACATACATAAAGGGAATCTCACTAACAAGTTTTCAATTCTTGTTTATGTCTTTCTGGAAATTGTATTTGCAAAGGGGAAAGTACTAAACACCTTATAAGGATAGCAATGGCAATAATAATTATAGAGCCTTTAACCACAGTAGCTGCTGGAAACTGATAACCACGGTATTAAAACTATGGTTAACACAATAGGTTAATTTGATGGTGGGAAAAGCAGTTTCATGTGCAGAGCTTGCCTTGGGAATGTGTTTCCCAAGCAGAGCTATAGATGGCAGTACGTAGTATTTACGGAGTTGTTTCCCCAAGTAAATCTTATTTTAGCAGAGAGCAAGAGAATTTCATTTCCTTGTAGTCACAACACGCTATGATTGAGAACTCCTAAATCAAAGCAAAAAAAAAAATATAATGGAAATACCCAGCAAGAGGAGCTTCTTACCTGGATACCAGCAAGCGGAGCATGAAATATAAAATATCTTAGTGCTGCATAGGATTGTGTATCCCTTTTCACAGGGCGATACCTGGACAGTGGAACAGGAAATGAACTTTCCATACTGGGAAAAGCTTAAGAAGTCGAAACTGTAACTTCACAAATCGCTTTCACATATTGGCAGTTCAGCACGGTGCATGAATTTAATTCAGGCCAAAGTACTTCAACTTACATTACTACTTTTTTGTTTGTTCGTTTTATTAGCATGAGGTTAGATTTCAAAACTCAAAATAATATTAAAGTAATAACTTCTTTTCTTTTCTTTTCTTTTCTTTTCTTTTCTTTTCTTTTCTTTTCTTTTCTTTTCTTTTCTTTTCTTTTCTTTTCTTTTCTTTTCTTTTCTTTTCTTTTCTTTTCTTTTCTTTTCTTTTCTTTTCTTTTCTTTTCTTTTCTTTTCTTTTCTTTTCTTTTCTTTTCTTTTCTTTTCTTTTCTTTTCTCAAAAGTGCTGACACTCCTTTTTGGTTTTTGTTTTTTTTTTTTTTGGTTTGTTTTTGTTTTTTTTGCTGATCACAGAAAGAAACCACTCCTTTTCCACAAACTGAAGTCTAATTTCAGTGAACTAGCATTCCTAGCCAAAAGAGAAAGCTAAGAACCCTACTAAAGAGAGTTTCTTATTTTTCCTGCTTGGTATTTGGTACATACAAACTACAGAGTGAAGGAATATTATCCATTGGAGCTGCTTGTAAGTACACTTGTAAGCTTCTTGACTACAGGGCATAAGCTTCAGTTTTGCATCAGATCAGCAGCTGACATAGATGCAGATTTGCATCCAACAGAGTTGGGGCAAACTCAGCTCTCCTCTGTCCTTGCACTTAAAGTTAAATAAAACATTTGAAAAGGAGAAAATACTCTCCTGTGGGTATACATTTTAAATTCCAGATACCAATGAAACTCATAGCTGACATAATGACATCTTTACCAGCTATTTCTAAACAACCCCAGCTAGCAGGCAAAGCTGTAGGTCATCTTCTTGTCCACCATGCTCACAACGCCCAGTGAGTGTATTTCAATTAGTTTATATACAGGGATCCAAGTCAACTTCTCATATGATATCAAAAAAAGAAACATAAGCAAGAAAAATGGAGGAAAAGACCAAAAATGGCACTTTTTTTCCAGCCTAACTCAAGTAATTCAAGTCAGTTCCAAAATCTAATTCTTGCCAGAATTACTTCCAGGATTCCACAGAATGCAACAGAATTGGAGAGTGCTCAGCACCTTTCAAGATCTGCTCCTGTGATGCTTTCCTGGATGAACATGTGTGATTTTCACATCATATATGTGTTTGACCTAAGCGTATCTTTTATATGTTGAAGTATGAGATTGATCTCATAATGTGTAGCTCATTGAATTTACCTCAGAAATCCTTCATGAATTGAAGGCTGAATTATTGTTGAATAAGGAAATAAATATAATGACCATAAGACTAAATAGAGTACTCATCCAAACTGAGATCCATAACATTTGTGTTTTCTCAGATGCAATTATAATGTATGATGGAAAGCATCCGGTTTATGATAATGGAGAAGCCATTTATCAGGCTGCTTGTCATTGCATCCTGCCATAAATCAGTAAGATCAGCTGGAACAAACTTGGCTGTTAAGCTGCTTGGTACTGATGTACAGTTCATTCCCTGTTTGTAAATACTCTACAGGGTCCCCTTTGAAGAGTTGCTGGCCACATGAGGCCTCCCCTAAGTCACCTCTTCTCTGGGTCAAATAAAACAGTGGAGAGACATACACTTCATGCATCTTGCCCTTCATACCCCTCACCTCATTTTAGCCCTCTTGTTGGTGCTCACTGATAGTTTTATGTTCTTCTTATATTACGGTACCCAAAACTGCACACAGTACTCAAGGTGAGGCAACAGCATTGGAGAATTCTCTTCTCCAAGGTAAACAAGCCCAGTTCCCTCAACCTTTCTTCATAGGAGAGGTGCTTCTTCTCCTTCATTGTAACTGTTTCTTTTAATCTGAACATAATATGCTTATAACAGATAGAATGCCTTTTTCCCTCTGAGTTTTGAACAATACATCATGGCGTGTGCATAATGCTTGTTTCAATTACAAGCAACTTTCTTCTGCCTTGTTAAACTTAAACCTCTATGAAATCCATATGTACTCAGAGGCAGAATAAGAGAACAAAATTAAATGTTTAAGTAAGCTTAAGGGACACAGTCAAATCATATTAAGCTCAAGTCAACTCCTATGTAGAGTTTGTTTTCTAGGGTTGTTTTTACCCTTTCCTTTTGTGTGTTTGTGTTTGTATAACTCCCAAAATGTCTAGCTCATTCGATTCCCATATATTAGCACAAATACTGCCGTTCAAGTGAAACCCATCTCATTATTTTCATTATGGAATTCAATGGCAATCAAGACCACCAGCACTGAAGGACTTTCACCCTCTTCTCAGCAATTCTCACTCCTTTCAGGGGAAGCCACAGATTCTGAAAATCATCTTCCTTTCTGGTTAGAGAGCTGTCTGAAGACTGGATGCGGAGCCTGGAGACCAGGGAAATTTGTAAGGCAATCAGAGAAGAATAAAAACCCTTATGTCATTTATGCGGGGAAAAGTTCCTTATATGCTTTGTAAAGCATGGTCCTAAGAAGACTAAGAGAGAGAGAACAACAGTCCATCCCAGACCCCACCCCACTGTCCAGTGTGTTGGGTACCCCTTTACCACTGTATTCTCCCTGGTGTCAAATGTTACAGTGATAAAGATCCCAAGTGTCCTTGTGTACCTATTCCATCCTAGATCCCACGCCACTGATCCACATGTTGGTACATCCAGCTCCCCCATTACTTCCCTCTCCCTAGCATCACTCAAATATCCCAGTGATGAAGAACCCAAGTGTTGTGATTCTATCTCATTTCATCCCAGACTTTATCCCATTAAGACCACTTGTTAATCTCCCCATTCCTCTCCCTGCTGTCACTCAAATGCCTTAACTGGGGAAGAATCCAAGTGTCATGATGTTCCCACTCCATCCTAGATCCCTGACTGCGAGGCCACTTCCAGCTCTAGCTGTACCCCCAGTTCTACATGTTCAGACCTAAAATGCCCATTTGCAGATTGTATTTGTCCTTTCCCTCTTCTCAAGTGATTTCTTTGTTCGGCATTTCTTTCAAAGAAGTCTTTGTTATTCAGAGGTCCATTTAATATATAATGAACCATGTTTATTTATTTAAAGTGTTTTTTTCTTCTTCTTCTTTTTATTAATAATGTATTTATTTTTTACACTAAATCCCACATGTGCAATCAGACCCTACTTATTTCCTTCCAGTCTTCCCTTTCCTCACCACATAAATACCTTGCAGGACTACAGAGAATGCCCGAAGATGAGGAGTAGATCAACTGTTGGAAATCAGCAGAAAAAATTGAAGCAGACACACTCATGTCTGGAAGTTTTGTCCCTAGCTGCATTTTCCTTCAGCTTCTTAATACTTTATCACTGACTCCAAAACAGCTCTGCCTGAGAACTTGGCAAACAATTGGTGAAATGGGAATAAGGATCTCTAAAGAAGGTAAAGGCACAGGATCAGCAAATATCTAGGAGTGTAGGATTGCCTTGAAATATTGGAAGAGACTGAGAACATCCTACTCTGTACGGTTGATTATTCCTTCCCTAAATCTTGTTTTCTTTTGTTTACTGAGTTGATTTACTTCAAGCTGTGTGAAAAACACTTGCAAGTCATCATTTCTGCCCTGTTCTTGATAAATATTAAGTTTAATGGTACAATTGCCACATTTGTACAGGCATAACAAACAGTGTAAGCTAATCAACACTGATTTTGTAAGTGTTTTAAGGCAGAGACCTTCCTTTTTCCCTCACCTTCGTTGAATCTCTTCTGAAGAGGTATATATATAAGCATGACAGAAATTCAGATACTAATTCATGACCTTATTAACATATAACTCATATAACTGTTCTCATAGAATCATAGAATCACAGAACCATAGAATCACAGAATCATAAAATCACAGAATGGCTTGGGTTGGAAGGGACCTCAAGGATCATCAAGTTCCAACCCCCCCACCACAGGCAAGGCCTCCAACCTCCACCTTTAATACTAGACCAGGCTGCCCAGGGCTCCATCCAATCTGGCCTTAAACACCTCCAGGGACAGAGCACCCACAACCTCTCTGGGCAGCCTGTTCCAGCACCTCACTACTCTCTTGGTAAAGAAGTCCCTCCTGATATCCAAGCTAAATCTTCCCTCCCTCAACTTAAAACCAGTTCCCCTTCTCCTGCTTTTATCTACCCTTTCAAAGAGTTGATTCCCCTCCTGTTTATATGCTCCCTTTAGGTACTAGAAGGCTCCTTGATTTGCTGTCTTCCCCGAGGGCTCAGAGCCTGTGCAATTTTGGCCGTATCCTTTTGGTCACTGATGATAATATTGATGAAACCAGAAAAGCAGCTAATTTTGTATTCAGACCAGACGTATTTTTATTCCAACCTGTAGCAGAGCAAATTTGATTGTCGATACTACACAGCTACAAAATAATAACTACCAAAAAATAATCTGCAAAAAGTCAGCAAACACCTTCCATGTTCTTGCAGTAGCAATATTTCCATAAATACACATAATCATAACTCTGGCTTTGAGCAAATTTGCTTGTGTTGGAATATGAGCCCTAGACAGCTGAGAGGTGGTGGGTTTAGCCTCAGACTTGTATAGCTCCCCCATTAAGCAGAGTGGATGCCTCTCTCCCTTGACACAGGTTTGGATGAACCCTAGAAGAATAAATTCCCCAGTACTTATTAAATAATAAGTGATCCACATGGGACTTTAAACACAGAAAGTGTGAAGCCTTCTGGCTACAGAGATCTCAGATCTTACACAGCCCATCTTATGCAGGGAAGAAATAGTTGTCACTAGCATCTACTCACAAAAGCTTGTCTTTTAGAAAGGAGGGCTGATCACCCAACTGAACAACAGCCCAAATCACCCTGAGCTCAAATGAAGTTTTAAGCAATCACAATCCTATGCCTCAAAACACAATTTCAAAATATTCTGTTAATGTTTTAAAATACTTCTTCACTATTCTTTGTCACAGTAGTGAAAAGGGAAATCTTTCCTACCTATCGAATCAGATATTTTCACACTAAATATAACTTTGAAGCAGATGTAGAATGTTGGGCTCCCAGTTGAAATGCTTTCAACACACAGGGTAAATGCCAAACTAGTTGGAGACTAAGAGAATGAAGGAGAGACAAATAGTGGCAAACTGATTTAAACCCATGTTGGTGGGGTCACAAGTGGTTCATTCTTCCAAGTTGAGAACACGAGCACAAGGATGAAAGGGAAGTCTTTATGGAAGTGTGATGTTGTACCAAAAAGCATTCTGATGAGCTGGCAGATGAGTAATTAGCTGTTAAAAATGGGAGTAAGTTGCTGGTAGCAGTCAGTCTTCTGGTCCTAAGTCTCACTAGCTGCTTGTTCAAAGAAAAGAAGCACAAAAATAGAAAGCAAATCAAAGCCATATCAAAATATCTCCTGCCCACAGGGAAGGAGGAAAAAGAGACTGTTACTTCTCCTAAACTCCCTTGTTATTCTCATTGTGGGGGAGTGTGCATAAATACTGTGATGGATTCTGTTTTTTACTGAGGTAGAAACGTTGTTGTTTGTCAGGCATTGTAGCACAGACAAATAAAGGTGCACAAGGTGCTGCCATACCCCTGTGGGCACCATTCAGAAGAATCATTTTCAGAGTACCAAACTTTGTTTCAAATCAAAACTTGGACTCTAGCATCTATCCAGTTTAATCATTCACTCATAAAACCATTTGTGTTGGAAGGGATAATTAAAAGTCATCTAGCCCCACTCCTTTGCAATGAACAGGGACACACAGAACTGAATCAGGTTTCTCAGAGCCCCATCCAGCCTGACCTTGAATGTCTCCAGGGATGGGGCATCCACCACCTCTCTGGGCAGCGTTTCAATGGTTCAAATGTATTTGCAATATCAAAGCCAGTTCCAAATATTCCTATTCCCATCTTCTGTGATGCAGAAGAAGTCCAAAAAATTAGTTCATTCCCTCTCTGCAAGACTTACTGACTCACAGCATTACTTCTATCTGCATGCCAACAGATGAAACTCAACATCAGGACCATCTCCATCTCATGCACCCTCATTCTGGCCATTGTAATGCACTAAGAGCTGCACAAACTTGAACTAAGAAGTCATCTTCAGTCATGTACGAAGGAATGTGATCCCTAAGCCAAGAGAACCTCATCATCAGCTGCTCCTTGCTTGAATTAAAGAATCATAGTGTCACAAAATATGCCGAGTTGGAAAGGACCCATAAGGATCATTGACTCCAACTCCTGGCTCCACAGAAGGCCATCAAAAATCAAACCATTGACTAGAAAAACAACTTCTCCCTGGCTTCCTTGAGAAAGAGGACTCTCATGGTCTCCACTCCAGACCTGGGGACATAAGTGAAATCAGAGACCAACTGCTGTACACTCCATAGCCAATTACTGCTATGTCTGAAAGGCATAGGGCTATAATCACAGAATCATTAAAGCAGGAAAACACCGCAAAGATAATCTAGTTTAACAATAATAATAATTAGGGGGAAAAGTGACATATTCAAACAAAGTGAAGAATTTTCTTTGAAGACTTAGTCTAAGAAAGGCTTAGGGCTTCAGTCATTCAAAAACTGTGTGGAAAACATAGCCATCATCACTAATTCAAAACTGCTTAAATCTGTCCTATTATCATTACTATGTTGTTATTTCCACTATATATTGCTTATTCTCAATTACATTAAAATGTTATCTGGAGATCTAGAGCAATTTCTGGACACCCCTGGGCACAGAGAGTGACAAGCTGTTTGCAAAACAGAGATGTGGGAATAACTGGGTGGTTTTTTGTTTTTTGTTTTTTTTATTTTGCTGCCAATTCTGCAAGGTAAGTCAATAAATAAATAAGTTGGAGGAACATCTGAAATGAACAACAAAAAATAGTCAGCTAACTGAAAATGGAAAACAAACAAACAGGCTAACAAGACCGGCGTATCTGAGTTTGAAAGAAAGGGTTGTCTTCCACCCACAATAAATTTCTTCACGTTGCTTTCAAGATTTGAAACGTTGTTTCCTCAGCACCACAGAAGAAAATCTAAATGGAACATCGTTTCAAATTAAAAACAAATAAATAAATAAACAAAAAGAGGAAGCATCTTGTTAGGAAGGAAATCAAAGTGAAATGTTTTGATTTTGTTTGTTTGTGTGTTTTTCTGCAGATGAAAAGAAAAAAACATCAACCTACTTGTCAAAAATTCATGTTAGTTTGGATTCTACCTATCTCAATACATTTATTTCAGCTGAAAAATGTTTGTCAGGCTTAAAACAAGTCTCAAAACAAGGAATTTTGGGTCTCAGGAGCTGGAAATTCATATCTGTATGCCTGAATAGCAATCCCCTTATCCTAGTCACGACTTAAAGTTTTAAGTCATTAGCAGAGCAAGATGGTGTGCAATAAAGAAACCACTTGCTCTGAAATTGCCTAAAATCACAGAGAAAAGTAACTTATAGTGGGTTGCAAAATGCACCCAGTCAGAAATTCAGTACTCGCTTCTACACTTCAATGAATATTACATGTTTCCGTAATTGTCAAATACATTAGAACTTTAGGGGTATGCATTATTACAGTGTGAATCCAAGAATCCAGAGGTATTCATTAATAATGGAGATTAATAATTAACTATTAAAGAATCTCTAATAGACGAATCATTGTCTGAAGTAGAAAATTAATCTCGTCAGAACTCTACTTTAAAACTTTCCGTGGAAGGATATTGATGCACCCTTCTCATAAACATCTGTTCAGTGACGGGCACTGGAGGATAGAAAACTTTCATGTCAACAACCAAGTGGTAACACATGACAGTGAGAGAAAGCTTTGATTTTTCTTATGCAACAAGAATTGCAGAGCCAAAGTTTCAAACAAATCAACAACCATGGCATTCTTTCTTGAACTTCGAGCATCTGATGATCTAGATATGCCATGAAAACTACTTAGGAAGGTGACTGTCCCAACTGATCCCCATAGTACGTATTGAATTACCATCAGGAGGAACTGATCTCTCCACATAACTTAAACCAAACACCTGACTGTATAGAACTATAGAATCATGAAGGTTGAAAAAGACCACTAAGTTCATCTAGTCCAATCATCAACCCATCCCCACCATTCCCACTAAACCTTGTCCCTCAGTGCCATATCTCCCAGAGACTGTCCTTCCACCACCTCTCTGGGCAGCCTGTTCCAACACCTCACCACTCTTTCTAAGAATATATTCTTCCTAATGTCCAACTTGAACCTTCTCTGGTGGAACTTAAAGTCATTTCCTCTTATCCTATCACTAGTTACCACACTTTGCAACAACCTCCTTTCAGGGAGTTGTAGAGAGAGCAATAACACATAACACATCTGGCTGACCTTGTTTCCCTCTATGGAGTATCTGTCACTCTTTCTCCTTTACTTCTTGCTGTGCAGCCTTACCAAACAGCAGCAATTGTGAGTTCCCACTTTGAATTTCCCAATATCCCTTTCAAGCTTCGGCTGGGCTCAGGGTGGCAGGTTAGTTGGAGCTGGCAAATCAAAGTCAAACTGGATTGAAGAAAACTGCTTAAGATCATTTGTTTCAGCTGTAGAAATCAGACCTTCCACCTCATACCAAATCACATCAGTATATCAGATGATGCGTAACTTTTAAATTAAGAGTTCTGAACCTAAAGATCATCCTGTTTTCTATCAAGATACAATGGGATCCTGATCAAACTGTGAGAGCAGCAGACTTCAGATCTCATCTCCTCACCAATGTACTGCCCAGATACCAATCTAGCATCTCTTATGGTCTCAGGGATCTTCAGTAGCTGAAGTAGAACAGTGATAGAATGAGTATGGGGCTGCCCACTGTACATCATACTATCATTGTCGCTGTCCAAAACTAACACAAGACAAACAACCTCAAGGATTTTCCCATCTCCATCTAAAGCCATCAGCTGTGAGAGCCTATGGTCAGTAATAAAAAGTAAAAATGTCAAAAGTTTCCTAAATTTTACTGCCAAGATGTCAAATTTCTCCAGAAAATAAATATGTATAAAATTCCACTGACAATCTCGGGGAAGAGGATCATCCTCTCCCAAGTACTAATTGAAAGCAGACAGGTTACTGCTGCTATCACAGCAGCTCTATTATTGATTTTCTAATGGGAACGCTTGTCTCCTGAGCAAAGCTCTCATAGAGATAATAAGGCTGCTTAAAAATACAAAAATAAAAAATAATAATTGCTTCTCCGAGCCCTCATTTTATTTCACATTCAAAATCCAATTGCAGATCTCTCTGATAGCTAATAATTTAACGGTCATTTATGTACAGTTTAGGGTCCATTGTTAGCAACTTTGGAGCAAATAAGCCAATTAGATTAGCTGAATCTTGCATTCATGTAAAACAAATATATATCAAAGCAATTAAATGTGCAGTTTAATCGCTCCCAACCTATGAAGGAGACAGTTGCCTGAAGGTCCCAGTTCTTTTCGTGCCTCCCATTTCCTGTTGCTGACATCGATGTAGCAAGAGCCATTTGCTTTGGGATTTTGGAAGCACTTATTTAACATGGCAAGATATGCAAGTGAATTATTGACCTCAGTATTTCCCAAGCAGGGAGGCTGCAGCCCTGAGGGTAGAGAGGTCCCTGCAAGACAGTGCAGGCGGTAGCAAGACAGGGACCAATTTTAATTTCTAGCTAAGGAAAAGCAAAGCCCTTGTTTCCCACCCTCACTTCTGCCCCACAAGGTTTGGTGCTCCTTCCAGCTTTCTCCCACACAGATGATTTATTACTGCTTAGCACAGCTGAGGGCTGGCATGTTTATACACTGGCAGGCACAGCATGGGAGACTGCAGAATATACAAATTTTGAATCAGCAGTTGCTACTCTAAGAAATGAGGGGGTGATGTGGCCCACCTTCTGGTAGAGACCCTGAAAGGAGATGAGTCCTATGGATTTTACCTATTGCTGACACATGGGATATCTGGGTAGATTTGGGGTCCTTCCACACAGGGCTGCTCATGGCCCAGAGAGGTCACCAACCTCCTGAGCAAACCCACAGCCTCCCTGCAAGGTAGGCAGCTCTGCATTACTTGGCACTGATTATTTTTGAAGCTTTCTCTAATATGCATCTACCCTCAGCTTAATATTTCCCCTGCTGTGCCCTGGGCATCCATTTCCACACTCATTACATGGCCAGAGGAATTGATCTGGGTCAGCATTATAACATCCTTTTATGCAAGGGTAGGTCATTACCCTCACTGCCTGCTGATGTCTTAGCTCTTGGATGAATGCACACCAGCTCTAAGGGTTTCCTCCTCAATAGTTTCATCACTTTTTTTGCTTCTTCAGTATCACCACTCTCCAGCCCCTTTTTGATGTCTCTCTCTCATCTATGCCTGGATTGATCCCAAAGCTTCCCATGGAGCTTGCAGTGTTACAGGATTTGGTTTGGAAAAGAGCAATCGAACATTTCAGAAGTTTTTCCTGCTTCTGACTTCCAGCTCAGTACATGTCCAACAACCGCTATCTCCTCATCTTTGCTGACAGTAAATGAAACTTCCAAAGTCCCCTTGGAAATTCTTGCTGTCTGGAGAGCAACACATAAATGATAATCGAGAACAAAGCAAACATACAAACAACAAGAAAAAAGAATACTGCAAGCTTCCTTGAAGGAAATGTCCCCGAACACGGACTTTGCATGTCATAGATGCTAACTGTTATACCAGGGAAAGAACAAGGTATTCTATGAATTCTCATTTTCAAGAATCACTCATGCCATCACTTGTATTCTGCAGTAGTCCTGACTGGCGGCTCTTGATGAAGATGATAAGAAATGTTGTTTGGAGAGCCTCAGAGCTCAGAATAAACGTCAACAGCATTGCAAGTAGGAACTCCCATCCAAGACCAGGTTGGATGGAGACCTGGGCAGCCTGATCTAGTTGTTGACAAGATCTAGACAATGATTCTATGATCCTATGATTCTGTGTTTCTGGTTTTTACTGACAACATCTGCCCAGTTTTGCTCAGGACACTAAACAGAGACTTATCAACTCCAACCACCTTTTGCAGTAAAGCCCAGGCAACCAGCAGCTTCTTGCATGTTTTACAAATCCAGTTCAGGTGACTGATTTCGGAACAGCATTATGTCAAACACTGTCCTATTTGCACAAAGCTTTTAAGGAGCTGTCAACTTTTTTCTTTCTCTTTCACACTCTTTCCAGCATCATCAGTTTAGCTGAGCCTGGAAGCAGGAAAATGCCAGGTAGCAGCATTAAGAATTATATCACTGTGAGTGCAAAGCTAGCAGAGCTTTCATTGCTACACCAAGTAGCAGAGAGTATAGCTATGACACTGTCAGCAAATTTCAGCTTGGGAAAAAATATTTAAAAGAAGGAGAGAGAAGAAAAACATATTTAGAGTCAGTATTTATGGTTTGGTGTTATTTTTGCATTTATGCAGATGATCTTAACTATCTGAACCAGTTAAAACGCTTTTTCAACTTTTCAGATCACATCTTCAGTGTCAGGTCCCCTCAATGTACCTGTTAACCAACTGTAATAGATTTTACATCATGAAGGGAACCTTCTGATCTCAGCCAGTCTGTGATTCTGTAATTCTGCTCTCACTTGTTCTTTAAGATAAGTGGGTTTAATGTCCTACGTGATATATGTACCAAGATAAGAGCGTAGCTCAGCCCACCAAAACTGATCTTGCTCTGATGAGCTCAGGTACACAGTGAAAGTACTCCTTACCACCATCATAGTGAAGAATTCCTGATTCCTAATCTAAATCTACATTCTTTTAGTTTAAGGTCACTACCTTTTGTTCAATCTCTATACAGACTCCCTGTTAAAATCACTCTTTCCTCACCTTCTCTTTCCCTTTCTTCCTTCATTCCTTACCTCCTTCTTTTTACTTGTTGCTTTCTTGCTCCCTTTCCCTACCACCTTTCATTTTCCCTTTATTCTTTCATCCCTCCCCCTCTTTTTTTTCTGTGATTCCTTCTCTTCTCTTTCCTTCTCTTTCTTCTTTCTTTGAGCTTGTGTACAGGCAGAAATCAGTGGTAGCTCAGTTTTATCATCAAATGCCATCTCACAGTGCTCAGCATTAGGAAGGAGCAGTACCCGTGGGTTTTCTTTACTCTGAAAATCATGTAATAAGTCAAAATACAGGTCAGCTAAAAATGATGTGAAATTTGCCAAATGCTCTATTAACTTACTGTCTGGGTTCAAGATGACTCAGGGTTTTGCTAAGTGGGTTAAAGAGTTTCACCATCAAGGTCAGTGGCAGGAATCCGGAGCAAAGTGGTAATAAATACAAGGCATTTGCATTTTCTGGTCTCCAGGAAGTCAGTGAGTTTTGGGTTTAGCTCCTGACAGCAACATCACAAAAAGCCTTTAATAACAAGTTTGGAGTTATTTATTTGTTTTATGTATTTATAAGGAGGAAAATGCATGAGTGAATGCAAGTGAGACTGTTTTCAATCAGGGTATGCTATAGAAAATATATGAGAGGACTGATGCCATCCTGCTGGCATGGTATTTGTACAGCATCTAGCACTATGGGACAGTGGTCCCTGAATGTGCACCTTCATCTTTCCAAAGACCCTGTGACTATGAATGTTTCTGAAGTTCATAGAGTGTGCCTTAATAACAGGCTGAATTTCAGTTCCTGAGGGACCTAGCTGGATCCTTTTCCTATCTGAGAAGCTGAGAAGCAATGGTCTCAGAGCTGGCCATGGAGGTTTTAGTGTTATTAGCACTAAGAAATACTTCGCCAAACACAGATGTGTAGTGCTACGTGGAATCATAGAACACTCCAAGTTCGAAGAGACCCATAAGGATCATTGAGTCCAACTCCTGGATATGTTTCAGGACCCTGTTCATATCAACCAACCTTTGTTATATGAGATTAAGCCATCTAGACAATACTAAAACAAGCAGTTAATAGTTCCTCGCCTTATTTAGACATTTATCCTGGGAATGGATTAATCACAGTTTGCAATGCATATTTGGGCAAACTATTTGCATGTATTCCCATTAGCTGACTCTTAGGGAACTTGAATGGGATTCACTCTTCTAATTTTTGCTGGCTACAACTCCAGGAGGTCCCAACTGGAGTAATAGAGAATTAGTCAAGGTATTCAGTGGGGGCAGGAATATGATTCACTGGACCTGAGAGAGGCGCTTTCTTTAGGATAAGATGAATCTTGTCCTAAACTTCACCCGTAATACTGACTCACTCTCTTCTGAGTAAACAGAGAATCTGGGATCAATTTTCCAGTACTTACCTCCCTTATGAAAGTAGAAATTAGTGGAACAGATCTCAACTCTAAAGATGTATCAGATGTATACCAGACTGAATGTAGGATATGAGGACAGTCTTCACTGCCTAGACACAGAGATGCTAGCAATCTGAAATGCAGACATGCTAAAGTACTTGTCTTTCTGCCACTCTTACAAAGCATTGTTGTTATAGAGACAATAAAGTCCCTAGATGTGAGAACTGTACTCACTACTGTTGAATGCAGACGTGGAAAAGATTGTGGGAAAGCTGTATAATGGTCTGTCTGTTTCAGACCCCTCAGATTTTCAGAATGTAATGGGATAGGATAGGATGGGATGGAATAGGATGGGAAGGGATGGAACAGGGTAGGACATAGGATAGGACGTAGGACATAAGATGGGAAGGGGAGGGTAGGGGAGGGAAGGGAAGTGGAAGGCAGGGCAAGGCAAGAAAGGGCAAGGCAAGAAAGGAAAGAAGGAAAGGAAAGGAAAGGAAAGGAAAGGAAAGGAAAGGAAAGGAAAGGAAAGGAAAGGAAAGGAAAGGAAAGGAAAGGAAAGGAAAGGAAAGGAAAGGAAAGGAAAGGAAAGGAAAGGAAAGGAAAGGAAAGGAAAGGAAAGGAAAGGAAAGGAAAGGAAAGGAAAGGAAAGGAAAGGAAAGGAAAGGAAAGGAAAGGAAAGGAAAGGAAAGGAAAGGAAAGGAAAGGAAAGGAAAGGAAAGGAAAGGAAAGGAAAGGAAAGGAAAGGAAAGGAAAGGAAAGGAAAGGAAAGGAAAGGAAAGGAAAGGAAAGGAAAGGAAAGGAAAGGAAAGGAAAGGAAAGGAAAGGAAAGGAAAGGAAAGGAAAGGAAAGGAAAGGAAAGGAAAGGAAAGGAAAGGAAAGGAAAGGAAAGGAAAGGAAAGGAAAGGAAAGGAAAGGAAAGGAAAGGAAAGGAAAGGAAAGGATGGTTCCTTTCAAAGGGATATTGAGAGAACAGCAGCGCTAACTAAAAGTTAAAGTATTAATGAGAGCATTATCCAAATGCCTCTTGAACACAGTTACAAAGATCCTAAACACAGAATCACAGGATCACAGAATTATCAAAGTTGGTAAAGACCTAGAAGATCATCCAGTCAAACCATCACCAATACTTCCCAGCTAAATCATATACCTCAACACAACATTCAAATGTTAAACATCACTGTTTCATACAACTTCATATATCCTTCCTGTGTGTCCACCACCACAAGGGAGAGAAGAACATGGCACTGAGTACCTGTCAGAATGAAAGAGGAGAAGTGTTGGTATGAAAGATCCTCTTCTGTGCACAACTTTTTTATGGTCTGAATTATCTTGTATCTATGAACCTGTCAGACCTGCTGCAAATCTCATCAGATTGACATGTAGTGACACACCAGCAAGGCATGGAGCTCTAATGTCTTCCTCTAATCTTCTTCCTCTAATTCACTCCAAGTTTACATACAGCTTGGCTAAATGCTGGGTTTTATTTCTGCCTGCAGATTCAAATACATTAATATTAATTGATTTTATTTTTTTTCAGGGTTTGGCAAATTTGATGAATTTGTGGTTCATGCCCACAAAACGAGATTGTGAACTCGGCTCTGGATTATTACTGTTTGCTTAAACACGATCAGTTGGAAAGATGGAAAAGCACTCAAGTTCTGCTGCCAGAAATATGCTGATGAGTTCTGCTGCCTGGCAGTGACATTTCGAACCTCACATGTAGTCTGCCAGCATCTGGCTCAACCTCAGCCTCACAAGACTGAACATATCCTGGGGGGAAAAAACAAAACAAAACATTAAAACACACAACTTCTGAGAAACTCCCTTTGTCGTTGTATATCAAGGATTTACTTGCATCTGCTCAATTCTTAACCCCTGGATTTAACATTGCTTCCAAATCCACTTCATCAAGGTTGACACATCCTGACTTCCTTCAGTAAGTATGTAAGAGGAAAAGAATGAATCCATGCAAACAAGATGTTGGGGAGAAAATGAGTATAATTATCAGCATGGATTAAAAAGCATAAACTTGATTTTTTGAGGGAAATTCTGTAACGTTCTGTGTTTGAATTAATATCTGACTTGCATTCCTTTTATCAGAGGTGATGAAATTCAGCCCTTCTTCCCATTCTTCCCTTTATCTTTCTCCCCTCTTTAAGACAAAGTGGTAGATCAGACTGTGGAAAAACATGTTTGCATGTTTAAGTCATTCAGTGATTTTTTTTCCCAACAAGTTTATTATTCAGTTATAAGAAAGGAAGGTGGATATTGCTGCATGCTTTTCTTCCACAAGACCTCTGATGAATTTCTTGTGCTGAAGGGCTTTGCCTTTCACACCAAATCCAGCAGCATTTCCTCTATGGAAACACAGTGCCAATTTGTGGAATTAATTATCAAAGCACCAAATGAATCTTGGGTTTCTCTCTGTGTGCCCCTCCTTCCCACATCTTCTGATGAAGTCAGAGGGATCTCAGGCATGCTCAGCATATTCAAAATCCTATAAAGGCATATTCTTCTTTGATCCCCACTGTCCATAGGAGCCTATACTCTTTTAAGATCTAGATGATCTTAAAGGATCTAAAAAGATCCTTTATGATTCTTTGGTACTAAGACAAGTCCTCAATGATCTTTTCAGTTCTTGCTTTTTAATCTGTAGGCTGACAAATGGGAATTCAGGTGTCATGCTTCTCTGGACAATAACCAATAGCAGGAGCCAAATCATATACTATAAATGCGTGGATACTACCTTAGCTGACGGCTATGCACTATATGATCAGACAGACGCCACTCATCTACTGTCAGTGCTTAGTTGGAAATTACATGGCTTGAACAAGGAACCAAAAACATGCAGGTCAACAACAGAGACAGTTGAACAATAATGGATATTATAATAACTGGATATTTTTGTTAATTTCTCACTAGACAAAACCATGGAGAACATCTTCTTTCAATGATTTCTCAACCAGTCAAAATCATTTTTAGCATTCTTTGTGGAATTACTATCAAAGTAAATTTGGTGTCACAAGCCTAGATTGCCCAAATGTGTTCTTTTGGAAACAGAAAAATGCGAAGGAAGTGAGGAAACACACAAAATTAAAACACTTGAAGATTCATTATGCCTCTCTGTCTCATACTTATTATCGCTGGAGCAACCCAAGAGTATAAGGCAAGAGGAATACAATTTGAAATTATTAATATAAATCAGTCTTCACCTGTGCTGAGATGAATGCACGCTCATGTATCTAAGTACAAGAATTTGTTTCAATTCTTTGCTGAATTAAGTGCATGAAGTCAACCGAGTGCACAAATTAGAGAAACCCTTTTACATAATTTGTCCATTCTGATACTTACTCATTCACGAATTTCAGAGGAAAGGAAAAAACATGGAGTGTTGATCAGACAGCTCCAGTAATACTTCATTAAGAAGTATTAATGAAAACATCTTCAACTTTTGCTTGTGCCTTTCATTACATCTAGCTTTCATCTCTTCCCTAGCCTCAAGATGAAGGTCTAATCCCTAGGCCATGTTGCCAAGTCCTTTTCACTAGATGAAAGATGCAACAAGGAACAACAGATGGATATAAACAGATAACGCTGCACAAAGAAGTCATGAGACAATCTGGTGCAACCATGCTTAAGATATTCTCACTGAAGTTTTCTGCAGACACTGATTTCTGTAGATCACTGCTTGGGAAGAGTTTGCAGAGGGAGGTGTACCATAAGACCACAGCTTGGGAATCTCTGGGCTGAGGGAAATATATGTATTTTTCCCCATATGTTCTAGGAAACAGCAGGGCCCTACATCCTACACAGCATACGTTCTCAGCTCTACTGAGATGCTTTTCAACGCCCCCTCTGCAGTTTTCCCTCCAACTCCACTACTGGAAATGTAAGTTGGAAGTCACACTGGATGGTATAGTGGGCATGGTTGGGATTGTCTGATGGTTAGAATGGGTAATCTTAGATCTCAATGATTATGTGGCCGTGTAATTCTATATTTCTACCCATCTGACTTTGTTAAATTATTTGCAAATAGGATCACACTATAAAATTTATCAACTTGAAAACACCTGACAAACATTAAATGCTTCCCCGTTGGCTGAGTTAAGGAAATTTACACTGAGGCTTTAGGAGAAGAAGATATGTTGAAAGTATTTCCTTCAGCTAAAACATGGTTAGTATTTGTTTGTAGGAAAATTTCACAGATTTCTCCACAGCTCATTATCATTCCAGACAGTTCTGCAGCTACATAGAACATGCACTCTGTTAGAAATTCACAGAAGGAAATACTCCTTTCCAGCATCGGGGATCTTGGCTCAATTGCCATCCAATTGCAAATCTAGAGGAAAAGCAAACAAACCAAAACCAAAGCACTGATTTCATAGCAAGTGGTAGAGTGTTTTTGAGTTGGGTTGAGGAAGATAAATCATAGAATCATAGAATGGCCTGGGTTGAAAAGGACCACAATGATCATCTAGTTTTAAATCCCCTGCTATGCGCAGGGTCGCCAACCACCAGACCAGGCTGCCCACAGTCACATCCAGCCTGGCCTTGAATGCCTCCAGGGATGGGGCATCCACAGCCTCCTTGGGCAAACTGTTCCAGTGCTTCACCACCCTCTGTGTTAAAAACTTCCTCCAGATGGCTGGTGTTCATTAGACCAAAGGAGACCAACATGTCAGGATCTGTGAATTCACAAGCATTCATAGGAGATCTGTCTGCGCCTCTTCGAGAACAAGTGGCCAGATTAGAATGTATAGGAGCTGTAATGCAACAGCAACACAGTGCATCATCAAAGTACATTTTCAGAAGTGATCTAAGGTTACTGCATTTATCTTCTGATTTCCCCATACTTTCACTTACGACATTTTCTTATTCATTCCCATACCACAAAATTGATGCTCCATTTGATTTGTGTACAAAACATAATGATTTTTCTACTCAGTCCATTCTCTCTTAGAGACGATGCAGTGAAGAACAAGCAGGAAAGAGCTTTCTGTGCTAGTTCTTTTCCTGTTTTCTTAACCTAACACCTTTCTGAGAGCTGTAAAACCCTACAGGGTTTCAAGATTAAGTTGAAAGGCTTCCTAAAGGGTTGCAGAGGTGCTTATGTGAGAGGAACCACTGCTAAATTTGCCACACACTGTACTCAATTTTCACCACTGATAACCACTGTTTTGCTTTCAAAACAGCATCAGAAGTTTAAATTTTTCATTCAAAGGCTGTAAAGGCTTTCACTGAAGACTAACTAAATGGTGAATGGCAAAAGTAATCTAAAAACTTATAGATGCTAAAGGGACTTACACTGTTTGATGTAGAGGCAAAGCCTTTAGCAGAAACCATGAAAGGTGATGCTGGGAGAAGCTAAAAATAATGATAATAAAGTCATTGCCTAAAAACTTTGAGCAGGTGTCAAGACCTGATGAATTTCACACTGAAGAGTGGCAGGCAGAATTCAAATTTAGAGAGGCCTCTTCCCACTGTTAGACGAATCGCAAAGCTGGATATACCAAGAGGAAGAGCAAACAAAATAAAACATAACAAAGATAAAGGAGAGATTCAAGTCCAGAAAATGAGAGTTTCCTAAGTTTTTATGACTCTCTTTCCTGGGAAAGAATCTAAGACATGTTTTATCCCTTGGTTAGAGTCAGTGGAGCAAGGCATCCTTATCAGCTAAATTAAGCACTGAAATTAGGAATCTTGTCTTCCATCATCAAAATATATAGGGCAAAGCACATAAAAGGAGAAAATGGAGAAGAATCTTTTGGGGACACAAGTTTGTCCTGTTGCCCTATGCCCTACTGAGTGCAGGAGATACTAGGGTCTTCTGAGACAAGTCCCATGTTGTATATATCTACGTCACAGTGACTACACTATCGAGATATGTCATGGTTAGATTCTACAGTGATGGGACTGAAAAATGTAAAGAAACAGAGACTGCTCAGCCTGCTTCATACTGAAAATCTGCATGGCACACGAGAACAACTCAAGGTCACTAATATTTAGAAAGTTTTCTTTGGTAATGATTCTAAATTCCCTCTCGTTCATATGCAGTGGGCAGCTTGCTTGCCTTTGACCTTCTAAGTTCTATCAGGACTTGATGATCCTTGGGATCCCTTCCAACCCAAGCCATTCTGTGATTCTATGATTCCATGATTCCGTGATTCTATGATTCTATGATTCTATGATCAGCTCCATCAAAATATTCAGGAAAGTCTTTTCAATTAGCTTAAAATTTGAGGAAAGATTCTGAAACAGCATTTGCCTTGAATGAAACTGCAAGGTAATCTGTGTAATATCTGAAAGGATCTACTGAGCCTTATTGTGTGCTTCCTGTAAAATGCATCACTAGAGAGCAATGATACAAATCCTGCCTAGAGAATTGGGTGTCAAATAAACACTACCAAGGGTATTTTGTCTTGAGCTCCAAGCACAGACCAGAAGATGGAGAACTTCAAGATAGGCTTGAAGTTGCAAAGATGATAACAAGAGCCAATAAAATTACTTTAAAGTATAATTACAAAGAATCAGAGAAAAGAAGCCACAGGGTAATAAAGATCCATTATTTTTCACCTCACCTCAAAGCTTTGGAGATTCACTAGTCAGGTTGAAATTCTGCTCCTCTGAAATACAACTTCTTGAGTATTGGCTGGATAAGAAATGACTGGCACAAGCCTAGTGTGGGGAACAACAGAAAACAGCAGAAGGCATTTTTCTTTAAACACCAAGAGAAGAGCAGGAATTATTTCTGACAATAACTAGTTTTCACATTCAACGTGAAATATGAATATAGGATGTAATATCTGCAGGACTTTGGCTTATGAGCACACTTCATAATTGATGTCTTTTTTGTGTTTCATTGTGCACCCTCATTCATTCCAGCTGTTACTTCATTAGACCAAATGGTGGTGCAAATCTCTGTGGATAGGCTACATCTGGTGTATGAATATGCAATTATATTTCTCTGTAGGCACCATATGAATGCACAAGTAACATTAGGTATCCAAGAAGAAGATGTGTTATCTAGGTCAAAAAAAAAAAAGCCTTAAAGTTCTTCAAGTATTAAAATTAGTGCAAGCTCAGATCATCCACAGCTTTAAGATATATTTTCATCAACCAAACTTGTTCAGTTTTCTGTTGTCATTGAATAAGAATGAAGGAACTATAAAAGAGTGGAGAATGTTCTCAGAACTGTTCCATACAGCAGCATTTTTTTTTTTTTGAGGGTTCATGAGAATCATATATTTACATTATTTCCTTCCCAACTCCACTATGTTTTTTAGTTCCAAAGCAGATTTGGATCTCTCATAAACATGCACCAAAATAATAAAAACATAATTCCAGTTTTAAAGAAGTTTAGATATCAAGCATCAAAATGACTATTAACACATAGAAACTTAGAATCACCAAGGTTGGAAAAGACCTCTAAGATCATCCAGTCCAACTGTCCACCTATCACCAATATTTCCCACTAAACCATATCCCTCGGTACAACATCTAAACATGTTTTTCAAGACCTTAAAAGGTGAACAATATCCAAACAGACATCAGTTCAGAAGCAAGAGGAAAATCAAACCTAGAATCCCAAACTCAAGCACTCAGAGATTTTAGAAGAATTCTACTCCAGATCTGACAGTTACAACTCTAACCTAGGTCTGCATTTGTTTAAAAAAGCATGATCTGAATTTTATGCTCAGAACAAAGCCCCAAGCAAGCTGGATTTCATTCCAAAAGGTTCTGCTCTCTGCTATGCAAGAAGTATTTCAGGTGAAACAAGACCAAGTCTAAACCTCCCA
The DNA here is from genome assembly GCF_054131305.1 of Coturnix japonica. Taxonomy (NCBI): domain Eukaryota; kingdom Metazoa; phylum Chordata; class Aves; order Galliformes; family Phasianidae; genus Coturnix; species Coturnix japonica. The sequence continues at coordinate 1,696,467 of NC_140664.1, forward strand.
TCTGAAATTCAGTCTTTGCTTGAGGTTTACTCTCATTTCCCTCCTGTATACATATGAATGTTTAATTTGACAAGGAAGGGTGCTTGCACTGCTGAGATCTGGAATAGAATTAGACGAACTAACACAGAATCAGGCTTGTTTTTCTGTATAATCAAATTGCCTGTTCTGCTTGCCACATTTTTGCTGTCTGCCTCTCTGGTAAGTATATTATATACACAGCCATCCCTTTAATGATGTGTAAGAGCTCGTTGTCAAAGCCTCTATAGGTAGGACCTCTGCTTTAACTCTGCACAACAAATCTGGGTGTGTTCTACCGACAGCAACATGGTGAGAATGGATGCTTGCATGTTACTTGACCTTTCCAGGGATTTCAACAATTGTGGCATCCTCTTGCATTATAAGTTCCACATTCTCCTTTCCTATCCACACTCATTTGGCTTTGTCATGGCTTTTATTCTCCCAACAATCACTGTAAAGTAGTCAGCAACCCCAGACCTGAGTTCTTTGTTTGTTAAGGACTTGAGAACTCACAGCTGTTCCACCTTTTAAGTATTACTGATCTCTACCAAAAGCTCAGCATCTCCCGTTAAGGGTGTTACCTGAGTGAACGCACATAAATGATAATTTCCAGAAAAAGGAGGGACAAAAGGAGGCTATTCTTAACTGTTTCATAGGTAAAAACTACCACAAAGTCAGGACTCCATGTCTCTCCTTACTGTCTCTCATAGTCTCTTCATGCCCCTTTTGGAATCTGATCAGCTGGTGCTTTAAGAACAGAGCTTTGCTGGTGTTTAAATGCCCAGAGATGCACAGTGAAGCCTAGAGGAAATTTCAAGCCTGTTTTCTCTTATGTAACTGAGCTGCACACAAACACTTAAGATCTAATCTTTAAAGACACATCTGGAGAAGTTTTTGGGAGGAACCAAATCATCTTTAGCTTCCACTGTGTTCCATAAAGAGAGAATATGGACATCAGAAGTGACACAGATCTAAGCTGGTCTGAATCACCCCTAAAAGATGTTGAGATTTTACTGAAATTTACTGAAATCTCAAAGCTATATCACTAAAAGGGTAACAAAAGGATAACACATTTCCCACCCTTCCTAATTGCCTTCCTCTTCTATGTGTTCATCCTGTCTCCTCAGACTGCAGGTTGCCCAGGAAGAAGTTATCTATAAGCATTTTAAAGTGACACAAAGAGTAACGAAGCCAGAGATTGTTCAATAATATAAATTAGAAAAACAGAAACAAACAGCCTGGAAGTTTAACAGGTCTTTTTGTCTTGAAAAAGCTGCCCTGGAATCCTGGCTTGGTGTAAGTGTGCATCCACCCAACCCTGTATACAGCAGAAACATCAACCTCCAAAGCATGATTACCACTACATTTTAGTAACACAGCAAAGTAACAGAGAGTAATTTAGCTGGGTTCATCTGAGATAGAGGTGTAGAAGAAAAAGATATATAGTAAGGTAACAAAAGGACAACTAGCTGAAGGAATAAACTGAAAAGAAATCAATGCAGATCCACCCCTGAGCTGCTCTGGTAAGCCACTCAATGACAGATCCTGCTATTGTCATGGTGTCACTGATACCCACTGGAGCATGATGTTATTCAGTCTGCTGTCTTCAACAAGCAAGGTTAGATAAGCTATATCCTAGAACAGTTTAATAGATGATGGAATAAAAATCCCACTTGTCTTTCATGTAAGTATATACAGAGAATTTTGCATTAGAATCTTCCTCCTGCTCTAGATAATTTAGCAGTTACAGAAATCAGTAATTTAAGCAAATTATCAATTGTGTCTTAATTTCTATTCTGTATTAAAAAAGCAAATCAATACACAATTAACTAAAAACATACTGTATTAAAAGTACCCCTGTCAGTACTAGAACAACTTGAAGTATACATTTTCCTTTAGAACACAGGCCAAAATATATTTCAAGGCCTTTTAGCATCCAGCAAAGAGCTTTCCCATGAAGGGTCAAGTGTTTGCTCCTCCACAGTCATTTCCACTGTAAATCCTGCAGTCGTCAAGCACTTGTTTCATTTCAGTACATCTGCTGCATTGCATATCATTCTATTGTTCCCTTCTTCCTTGTCACTGCCCCAATTAATTCTCACTACTTTTTGTAGGGGTTCCATTCCTGTCCCCTCTATCCATATTCCCTCCTCTCTATCAAGATTTTTAGTCATCAAGAAACCAGGCTCATGCTGCTGGGATTGCGATTACTTTTGTCTATTATCCTGCTTCAGCAGGTTAATTTCAGACAAGCACTTGGAATTGGTGGACTCGGAGCCTTTACATGTTCCTAACCAAAGAAATAGCTGGTGCATGGCAGCTCATACTACATACTGGAGGCTCCAGAATTCAGAGCCATTATCAGAACCATTATGAACATTCACAACAGAAAGAAAACTGTGGGTATACCCTAACGGATCGTTTAGTCGCATAAAAGAGGTATTGACTTGCAGTCTCTTCCTCTAATATTTCAACATCACCCACGAAGCCAGTTTGCTAATTGCTAAACTAAACTAAATTAAACTTGCTAAACTAAGTGTGCTGCCAACTGAAGCCACTCAAAGACTGTTTTTATCTGCCACCAAGAGAGAGAGTCTCAATTGCTCTTGTGGCATGATGGCACATTGTCCCTTGTTCCTCCTTACTCACTGATCCACCAGAAAACCAACACAGAAAACACAATAACTTTCAAGGAGAAGAGGTAGAAGGAGGGAAAGCTCATCTCTGCTCACACCTCTGGGAAGAATAGTGTGCTTTTGGTAGCCACACAGGCAAGCTGGCAGCTTAAGTCACCTGTGAAGTCAGAAACACCGCTTCTGGGGAGCTCTGGATAATGGACGTCCTCTTGTTTCCTAAAGACATGTTTGTTTTTTTATTACACAGATTAATTTAGAATGAGTGGTAACAGCCTCAAGTTGTGCCAAAGGAGGATCAGGTTGACACACAGACATAAGGAGATGCATCTTTATGTATAAGAAGTTGTGCTCTGCTGTGGAAGCTCTTTGCTGGATGCTGCTGGTGGTGCTTGCAAGGATTTAAGATTGAATTCTGGGGCTCCATCAGGAGTGTAGAGGCCAGCAGGGATAGGGAGGTGATTGTCTCTCTCTACTCTGCTCTTGTGAAGCCCCATCTGGAGTACTGTGTCCAGGTATGGAGCCCTCAGTACAAGAAAGACATAGCTGTTGGAAAGGGTCCAGAAGAGGGACATGAAGATGATCAGGGGGCTGGAGCACCTCCCCTATGAGGACAGGCTGAGGGAGTTGGGCTTGTTCAGCCTGGAGAAAAGAAGGCTGCAGGGTGACCTCATTGCAGCCTTTCAATACCTGAAGGGAACCTGTAAACCAGGAGGGGAGTAAACTCTTTGAAGGGGCCAATAATAGCAGGACAAGGGGAAATGGTTTCAAGTTGAAAGGAAGATTTAGGTTGGATGTTAGGGGGAAGTTCTTTACTAGGAGAGTGGTGAGGTCGTGGAACAGGCTGCCCAGGGAAATTGTGGATGCCCCAGCCCTTAGGTGTTCAAGGCCAGGTTGGATGGGGACCTGGGCAACCTGATCTAGTAAATGTGGAAGTCTGCTAGGCAGGGGGGTTGGAGCTTCATGATCCTTGGGGTCCCTTCCAACCCGGGTCATTCTGTGATCTGTGATTCTGTAATTCAGAGGAGAAAACAAGTACATGGCACTGCTGTCACACCAGCTCTTGTCCTGGATGTTCCTAAGTCCTGGTGGGGTCAGGGCACTCTGGGGATGTATTCTAATGTGTTTGCTCTGCTCTTGTCCTCCCTATGGCGTTTTTGTTTTTGTTTTTGTTTGTTTTTTAATTACCTCTTGAGCACTGCACCATCCTTTGTTCCAGTTTACCACTGCTGTTCAGCTGCCTGACTTCCTGCTACCCCTTAACACTCTTTGGGCTGTCCCTTTCCCCTTGGCACTGTCTCTGGCTCCCTCCCCTCAGCCTAAGGCTGTCTTTCCCTTCTCTTTGCCAACAGTACAACTCCCACTCCCCTACACCCTGCCTTGTCCTCCCTTGCACTTCCCTCCTTCCCTTGCTCCTTTTCTTTCTGCTGTCATGTTTTCCACAGCATGCAGCCCACTTCAGCACAGAAACACCAAACAAAAGGACTGACGTTATACTTGTTGCCCGCTAGTTTCTCCAAGTGCTCCCAGGACTTCAGCAGTACATCTGAATTCTGCTTTGATCTTTACATTTGCACATCCCACCCCCTGCCCTCCTCCCCTCCCCTCAACTGTCCTTGAAGGGAAAGGATCTTGCTCTCCTTTTAAGAGCTGTGAATCAGAAAAGATTGTGCAAAAATTCAGAGCAGGGCCATCTCCCCCTTTCCTTTCATTCCACCTCTTGTCCGCATTTTAGTGCAGCTGGTGGGGTTTTCTCAGCCAAAGCAGGGAAGAAATGCAAGACCCATTCAAGGATGCGCCAGCTCCCCCTCCACGCAACAAAATGACATCAGAGCTCTTGATAATGACTCACCATGCTAGCCGAATGAGAAGGAAAAAAAAAAAAAAAAGAAAAAAAAGAAAAAAAGAAAAGAAAAAAATATATATCGAAATAAAACACACATATTGCATTCACTTATAATAGTGGGCTTTGAGTCTGTTGGGAGATTGGCTGGCATTTCACAGCTGAGGGGGCCGCCCTGTGTCTGAGCTGTCACACTGACTCACCTGCCACAGCAGCAGTTCTGAAAGGAACCTCAGGCAGAGTGGGAGAGGGAGAGGGAGGGATGGAGGATGGCACACACAACACAGACGGAATGTGTTTCCCTCCCAGTGTGACCCCCTGCAGTGTCCTACAGATGCACACATTTCTGGTGTCACTCACTCACACTTCTGCTTCCACCCCTTTATTTTTTTCTCTCAGCTTACTTACCAGCACCTCCCAGTTCTCCATCCATATTTGCCATACGTTAATACAGTATAAGAAAACCCTAAGTGAGGATGACAACTGCCCTATCCAGCCTATTTGCCTTATTTCACTTCATTATTCTAAAGGATATAAAAAAGCAAAAGAAGAGATCTGGTGGTATACAAGCTAAAAAACACAGGACACCCATCCAACACAAAAGCAATAAGAAGGAAGTAAAATAAACCACTAATTCTGATAAATGTTATTTCCCCTTCCTATACTGAACACAAGTTGAAGATGTTTTCTTTCTGTCTACATAGTGGACTTTGGTGTTTGATTTATACCCTGAGGCCTCGTTTGCTGCTTTGCTTCTGAATCTTACTTGAATGCCAAGACTGACTGGTGGAAGCTTGAAGTTGTTTCACTCCTAGCAAAAGGAAAATAAAGTTAAAAGAAAGAGGAGAGAGGGAGAGATTTAAAGGAAGGAGAGGAGAGGAGAGGAGAGGAGAGGAGAGGAGAGGAGAGGAGAGGAGAGGAGAGGAGAGGAGAGGAGAGGAGAGGAGAGGAGAGGAGAGGAGAGGAGAGGAGAGGAGAGGAGAGGAGAGGAGAGGAGAGGGAACACAAAACAAGTATTCAAAAGTGTGGAGGAATGATTGAAGTTTTAAGTTCTTGTTCATTTCCAAGGGCTGACCCTTTTAACTCCTAATCAATACTGAACTGGGAATAAACCATTTAAGCCTGTACTGAAAACAGTACTTTCTGGAGGCATGGTACTATGAAGATCTACACAGAGGAGAGGAACACTGGAGAAGAGTAAAAGTTGCCTTCAGGAAGAGGGACAAGGGAAAATTGAATTAGCAGTGTGGTAAAAGAAGACAACTTCATTCTAGGGGATGGTGGACAGAGTTCAGTTTACTTTATCTTTGATATACTTTTCCCTGGCTGATATATTCTACAGGTGACTGTCTCTGGTTTGCTGAGTGATGGTTTGAACTCTCTTCTCCTAGCCCCATTTTCATCTCTCTGGGCAAGGGAGATAAGCCCACAGTTTACACTTTACAGGAGTTGTTGATGGAGACCAATAATCCTATGACAATATTTTAAGCCCTTTCTTTAAACTGAAAATGCTTTTATTTTTTTTTGGGGGGGGGGGGGGGGGAGGGAAGATGGCTTTGATTAACTCTTCATGTGAACAATCACATTTGCTAAGCAGAACTGTACTCCTTTCAAGGAGCTGCAGATCAGACATACACCTGGTGCTTTACCAAGACAGTGAGAAAGGAGCTGGCTGTGATGGAGGTGAAAAACAGTTTCTGAGACTCATGGGTTTATCTCCACTACCTGGTTAAGTGTGCAGCCTCTTACAACCTCTTATGACAGCTCATACCTTCTGCCTCAGTAGCCCTGTGCTCTTCAGCACAGGATTGTGGTTAACCACTCTGCACAACATTCTCTGAAGTCACTTTTCAGTGCGTGGTATTGACCTGAGGACCTTTTTCAATAACATGTTAAGTGCTCTGGCAATATGAACTTAATCACCACTGAATTTCCAAGGAACATTGCAAGCAAAAAGTCATTGGGTTGGCAATGAACTGAGAGGGCCTTTCCCTTACTTTTTTTTCCTTGATATAAGTCCTACGTTTTGGGACCATATTCCTATCTACTTTGTGGTCCATCCTTATTTAATACTCCTTTTTGCATGGTTGCTTTTTAAACTCTTTTTCTCCTCATAGACATATTTGAACTTATTCCACTCCACTGCCTCATGTACAAGTACAGTTTGGTCTTTTCTGCCACCAGTTCTAATTTTGAGCCTCCTGATTTTTTTTCGTCCTCTTTGGCTGATTGGTTCAATTCTTCCTGCTTCAGGCATCTTGAAAAAAAAGAAGTCATGAATATGCTATGAGTTCATTTTATTACTAAGATAATGAAAGCCTCTATGGATCCCGTTTTCATTCTGTTTGATTGCTTGCAGTCTTTTACCTGGTTTCCAGACCCCACATCAGTGGAAATAAAAACAGATATCTCAGAATTAATAATTTGAGGAAGTTTCATGAGAGTCTTATGGTAAGTTTTGTTTTCTTCCATATTTTGACCTTGCTCTATAGGAAGCCCAAGGTATGATGGAAGAGTCAGTCAGCTTCCCCACAAAGCTGACTTCTACATGGCCAAAGCTTTAGCCAGGTGCAGCTGCTTAATGCTGTCCTGAACAAACACACCAGCAGAAAGTCTACCAAGTCACTGACCCTCTAAGCAGTACCTCAACAAATCATTAAATCTAACATTATCCACCATGGCAGCACCTACAAACTGCTATATAGGGATACAAGAAGCTGACCCTCTTGCCTCTGCTGGTGTCAGAAGCAACGCAAGAAGTTTCTCTCCCACACACAGCATTCAACTCTCCCGTTCTTATCCTACTGGGAATGCAGGCACAGCACACGCCCCCACATGCACTGCAGTCAGTAAAACACACCAGGCAAAATGCTGTTACCTAGGCAATGGTTATCACAAGTCTCTGGAAAGGAATGGAGGAGGAGAGGTACAGGACAATGAAGGCTTGGGGAAGGAGGAAATGAAGCCACCAGAGGTGATCAAAGTGAAACACAGGATAATGGCAACTTCTGGTGCTGGGAAATTGGGTGTTAGACTTTTTTGGAGGTAAATGCAATTCTGTGACAGAGAGACTTTGGACCTTTGATTTTTTACCAGTATGAAAAATACTCCCTGCTCATAGGTTTATGCTATAAACTTGAAGATGATTTACTAGTGATAGGATGACAGGTAATGGCCTCAAGTTGCACCAGGGGAGATTTAGGTTGAATATTAGGAAAAAATTCTTCTCTGAAACAGTGGTAAGGTTGGAACAGTTGGAACAGATTATCTAGAGAAAAGGTAGAGTCACCACCCCCAGAGACTTGCAAGAAATGTGTAGCTGTGGTATAGAGGTACATATTTTAGTGAGCATGGTGGTGACGAGTTGATGATTAGACTTGGTGAACTTAGAGGATTTTTCTAGCCTTAGTGATTCTGTGATTCTGTGTCCAGGGCAGGCTCTTGGTCAAAGCCCTGAAGGTACCTGACTAGTCATCAAAGCTCATCATTCACACAGCTGGACCTGTGTAAGATCCATAAGGAGATGTTTGCCACAGATTATGTTCTCCCCCAGTAGAGGTGTCTGGTGATCCAGATTAACAGCAGCTTCTGTATCATTTGCTTCCCACTGAGCTTTTTAAACGGGTGCCTGACTCCTAAACCTCAATATAATACTAGTAGTGTTTGGCTCTGAACACAGAAGACGATGCCTTTTGAGCATCAGGACAGCTTTTCAATTGGTCACACCACGTATCTGGAAGTAAACCCAGGTTCTTCAGGCTGTCACCTCCACACTACCCAGTAGTACATGTTTTCAGTGAGAGCTTCTCTCTCAAGCCGCTGATGCCAGGAGTAATGCTTGAAAAGCTGAGCCCAGATGCGTCAGTACATGGCTCACATAGAGGTAACTCAAGAGCACAACTGCTAATGAGCATTTCTGCAGAGACTCAAAGCCATTCAGCAGTAAGATCTGAACTATTTTACACTGTGGTTTCATTCATGTGAATGGCATTCTGTGCTGAAATCAGAATGAAACAATCCCTCTCCATCTAAACAGTATGGCCAAAAATAATAAGAGCTGCAAACACAACTCCTGTAAGATTCCTGATTCCATTTAATTCACTTTCTTTGTACCAGTGATGATATTATTATTATTATTATTATTATTATTATTGTTGTTATTATTATTATTATTATTATTATTACTACTACTACTACTACTACTACTACTACTATTATTATTTTATAACAGGTAATTTAGGAGGAGAAAGACAGACCTATTTGGATAAAGATCTTGAAGAGATCACTAGCAAAACCTGGTGGACATAACTTTCTGCCTGAAATATGACACAATCATGAGAAATAAGAGTTTTCTAGAACTTTCCAACACTTAGAATGCACCATGTTTTTTAGATAATGGTGATTTAAGTGTTTTGACCTTTTGTCCTGAGTCACTTTGCGAATAATACTCTGGTATAATGGTCGAGTATTGTGTTATCAGCACTCCTATAATCCAAAAAAAGAGGCTATCTATCTTATCACTGAAGATTCTTTGGCACAGGTTCCTGTATCAAGACAAGCTATCTGTGGGGCAATATGGGCACATACTAGCTTATCCCTTGATCTGGAGGGACTTTCACAAGCTTAGTGGTGAAATATATTATTCATGAATGTGTCTTCCGTAGCTAAAAACCTGTTGATTACTGATTTCATACTATTCCACTTGTCAAGTTAAACATTTTCCATTACTTGTAAATTTTCCATTATTCTATAAAGCACATGTTGCTGACTTAAAGGCTGGGGTTGTCTTCATGTCACGCACACATAATCTGACAGGTTGCATCTCTGAGAGCTCGTAAAGGTCCCAGATAAATGTTCTTCCATGTAGAAATTAAGTCAGGATGGAGATAAATAAGCTTAAATATCCTATGTACTTATAGGCACCATAAATCATCTCACCAGTTTCTGGCTGCCTCTCCCAAAGTCTTCTTTAACCCTACGTCATATTCACTAGCCACGTGGAGGTGCCTCACACACCCTATAGTATCTCACATTGAGTAGGCACAGTGTTTAGACAACAATTCAAGGTGACAATCCAGCATTCAGACACCTAGTCAACATAGAAACATAACACAATGTTCCTTCACTTTCATTCTATGTTTGGAGCCCAAATGTCTATCTCCCTCTGCAGTCCATGGAAGATAAACCTTGCTTATGAGGAAGATTCAGATGACTAATCTTGTTTAGGCAGCAGTGTTGTGTTTGTAAGTGGGAAGCATGTAGACCTGGGTTGCTCATACCAGAACATGAAACCACCTCAATGTTTAGCACATATATTGTCAATATCAAATGAACTGCGACATGACCACCCCATTGGGTTATTCGTTGTTTTATCATTGATTCATCTGTGTAATACAGTATGAAGCACTCAGGACAGAGTAGGAGGATCAGGTGCTCTAGTGACAGCAATTCCACTGCCCTTAACCTTGGCATATTTGAGCTGTCTTGACAAATCCTAGTATGTAGCTATTAGTCACGCTGAGGGAACACAGAAGTTGTCACCCCACTGTTAACCCTGGACTCTGTGTTCTTTGCTTGTGGAATCTTTGCAGAATAAGAAGATGCTGCATCTTTTCAAATATCTCCGAGAAGCACAGTGAATAAGCAGCCTTTGCTCCTTGCAGAGGATTTTGAGAGAATGAGTATTTAAAAGCTTTGTTTATGAAGAGGGATTTTGTGTTATCATTCTTTCAGTCATATATAATCATCAAATAAAAGAATCAGCAGGGTTGCTACCCACCAGATCAAGCTGCCCAGAGCTACATCCAGCCTGGCCATGAATGCCTCCAAGGATGGGGCATCTACAGCTTCTCTGGACAACCTGTGCCTCTGCCTCATCTCCCTCTGAGTAAAGAATTTCCTCCTAACATCTAACTTAATTCTCCCCTCCTTTAGTTTAAAGCCATTACTCCTTGTCCTATCACTGTCAGTTCGTGTAAAAAGTCGTTCTCCCTACTTTTTATTAACTCACTTCAAGTACTGCAAGGCTATAATGAAGTCTCCCCAGAGCCTCCTCTGAGCTAAATAAGCCCAGCTCCCTCAGCCTGTCTTCATAGGGGAGGTACTCCAACCCTCTGATCATCCACGTAGCCCTGCCCCTCACCGAGGACTTTACCTGACAGCCACAATTTTTCACATATAATGGACAGTAGCTTGGCAACCACATTAGCCATCTCCTTCAGAACCCTAGGATGCATCTTGTCCAGTCCCATAAACTTATACACATGCAGCCTCACAAGTCAGTCGCAGACTTTATCCACTTTTACACTGGGAGGGATTGCAGTCCCACGACTCCTGTTTTGTTTCAGGGACATAAGGGGTGTGAGAAGCCCGGCTACCAGTGAAGTCTGAGTCAAAGAACTTACTGAGTACCTCAGCTTTCTCCATGTCTGTTGTAGGCAGATCTCCCTTCTCATTTGTCAAATGGGTTATACTCTCCTTTGCCTGTATCTTTTGATCAGTGTACCAACAGAATTGTTATTTTTCACATCCCTCATCAAGTTTAGTCCCATCTGCATCTTGACTTTCCTGATTCCATCTCTAGAAGTCCAGACAGCATCCTTGTCTTCTTCCCATGCCACTGATCCCTGTTTCCACTGCCTGTACATGTACTTCTTATCCTCCAGTCTGACCAGCAGGCCCTTGCTCAGTCCTGCCAGTTCCTGAAAATATCAAAAGAATGATGCTTTCCATTTCTTAAGGATTTCCAGAAAATCATCTGCTAACAAAAGACAACACACCTAGACAGACAAAGCCACAAGAAAACGGAGAAGCTCTAAGAAGCAATAAGATAAGATACAAGGATCAGCTCCAAGAAGATTGCTGCTTAACAGAAAGTCTCAACTATTGCCATGGCCAAGATCCAAAACCACGCCCTTTAGCCTGAGCCTATCTGGACATGGGATTAATCTGTTAATACTTTGTGAAAACTTCTTATTCCTTTCCATTTTTAATTAAAAAAAAATAAATCAAAATCAGAGAAACAGAAAATATCGTTCTTATTTTTGTCTTTCTTTTTAAATATATTAAAAAATACCCTAAGTGAAAAAAAAAAAAGATTTGTATGGAGCTATTGGACCATTAAATTATTAGAGGTGCACATCTCACTACCAAGACCACACTGCACTCATGCATCTGGAGTCTCCCAACTTCCACTCTTGTCTCACTGGCTGAAATCTCAGCTCACTAAGAGGATTGCTTCAAAGTACACATCTTTTCTGCTGATGTTGTCTTATCCCTGGTCTCTAGTGGGATGTATTATCTTTATCTCTTCTCAGAGCACTTGAAATGAGGGGAAAGCTGTTGAAAATAAATTAGACCAAAATAAACTCCGATTGGAAATGCTAAGTACTGCATGTTCCTTCTTTAGGAAGAAGAAATATTTCATTCACATTCCTGAAACAGGACTTGGGACTGTTTCAAGTGTTGTGACTTTTTAAAAATCAACCAAAAATAGTAAGTAAGTGGTATATAAATTCTTACTTTTCTCATATGACAAGGAATGTGTTCATTACTAATGTAAAGTTTTCCATTCTAACTATCAATTTAATCAGATCTGGTTTAATCATTAGCTCACATATCTGCGTATTACATGCATTTTTAGTCAGTTACATTTTTGACTGGTTGCTACTGACTACCTAAGCACATCCCAGCCTTACTTGATAACAATACACTTGGTATGTTGGTTATCCTTTCACACATTTAAAGAGGACTTTTGTCCTCTTTTTTTGTGCCAGAAATCTTTTGTCATGGTGCTCACAAGTCATTCCCATCTCGTATTTTGGTAAGTGACAAGCTCTGAACTTTGAGTTTCTGATAAGTCCCACTCATTTCATTGATATCCAGGCACACATACCTCATTTTTCACTTTGGACCAGCTGGCAGATCTCGTTCAGACCATGGCTGGGGAGCACTCCAGGTTCTCAGATCTGTCAGCTTATATATTGAATAAGAAAGTCATTCTGCTGACTCTTACCTCACATCACCCAGCAGCCCAGCCAGCAGACTGTCCTGCTTCTGCATCTCAACCATCCTGAGGCCTCAAACAGAAATGACCTATGACTGGCAGGTGGTAGATATGTGCATTTATTTTCCTTTGACAGAACAATGGAAAACAGCTGTGGCTGTTTCTGAGCTAGCATCCAGTAGGTAGGCCAAAGATTCTCACCTTTTAATTTCTCTATGCAGTATCTCTTGTTCTCCCACTTCTGACTACTCCAAACAGTAGAGATGAGCATAGACATTCAGGGTTCTCCCTTCAACTCTCTGTGCTCGTTTCTTTCAACCTTATTTCTTCTCTTGGAGGCCTCTCTTCAGCCCTTCCTTCATCATCATTCAAAATAACAAGCCTTGATTTTGGTTACTGCACTGAGACACTTTAAGCTGCCTCTATCTTCCATATGGTGCCATAACCACTGTTTCTAAAGAGAAATTCTGTTATGAGTGTGGTTCAGATCCTAACCATGGGCCAGAACTCCTCCTTCCTACTCTCTTTTTTTCCTCAAGGAATGAATTTCCTTAGGTCGTGGGAATATCCTCACTTCCTATCAGTGCAAATCCAGAATTCTGTTATTAATTTTTATTTGATCTTTCTTCAAGAAGAATCATAGAAGCACAGAATCATTTGAGTTGGAAGAGACTTTTAAAGGTCATCTAGTCAAGCTCAACTACAATGAACAGAAACATCTACAGCTAGATCAGGTTGCTCAGAGAAGGCTGGATGGTCTATTTACAACAAACATGAGAAAGCATCTTCTAAACCCTGGATCATACACTTCATTAGAAGAAGTGCAATTTAGGATTAAAAACAAACAACAAGAACAACAGATTTCTATTTCCAAAGTAACGCTCAGCACATTTAAGCAAATTCATAAAGGCTGCTTCAAAACAAGTGGTTGATTAAATTAAATCAAATTAAATAAACAAAAGAAACGAAGGGGAAGCACAGCTATGAATTTGGCTCTGTAACTGTTACTATTGCGCAGGGAGGAGAGAATAATTTAAATTTTAAAAAGGACACTATTTGTCAGGGTGGTTCCATTTGAACAGATCTATTCTGCAGATGATACATTGCCAGATCTCCTCTTTGTGAAGCCAACAGGGAAACTGAGTGATGTTTTACCATCCCTTTGCTATGGTGAGGCTGAGACGCATTGACATGAATCATAGAATCATAGACTCATAGATCGTTAAGGTTGGAAAATACCTCTAAGATCATCTAATCCAATCATCAACCCATCACCACCGTGCCCACTAAACCACATCCCTAAGTACCACATCAACATGTTTCTTGAACATATCCTGGAACAGTAACTCCACCAGCTTCCCAGGCAGCCTGTTCCAGTGCACAACTACTCTTTCAGAGAAGCTTTTCCTAATACCCAGTCTGAGTTATGCAAATTCACCCAGCCTTAAGACTCCTGTCTATCTCAGCTTCCCTCTTTGCTTAATGTGTTTTCTCCATCTTTACATAATGTCTGTGGAACAGTTCTACTTCATTAATGAAAACAAGTGTTCATCTGAGGTTCTTTGCTATGTTATGACCATTCCAGGATTATTTCTGTTCTCCTACCCTTTTCTCCTCATAGACTCAGTCATAGTAAAATGTTACTGGTGGCCCAAACTATTCTTCACCCAACTCATCCATACCAATTAGAGAGGAATCCATCAGCATTGATTAGAAAAACACTCTCATTAGCACACAAATGAACACATAATGAAAATCAAAGTGGACAGCCCTGTGGACCAGGATGTAACTACCACCTTTTCAGGACTGAACACTTCTGAAAAGGAAGAAATGAATATTATAAGACTCCCAAATAATATTCATAAGCTGCAGAATTTAATGGAGATGCATTTCCTAGAGAATTGTGTGTGCTATGTTTTGTAAACAAGCCTACCACAATAGTCTCAGTTTTTCCCCAGTGTACAGAATTATCTCCACCTACTGAGATACATACAGTTCCTCTCCAAGCCCCAAGCTTCTCAGCCACTTCTCAGATCACAGCACATCCAACCCTCTGCACCTCTGAAACACACATGGTTCCTCCAGTTTTTCCTGGTAACCCCTGATCTGCCCTCCAAACCATTTCTAAGTATTCTAATATCCCCTCATTACAGAATAAGAGGCAGCAGTTCCACAGTGTCATCACCATGCTCAAGCACTGAAGGATATTCCAGGCCAGTTTTGATTTTGATGATGACACTCTGCCCTCCATAAGCTTACATATGTATTCTTTCTCTTCCAGTACAGTTTCTAAGAACAAATTCTTGGAACTCTGAGTCATTCTTTCAGTCTCATTGAAACAGGCAAGCTGATGGAAACAGCACCAGGAGGGAGAAGTGGGATTGACAGTCAGATTAAACAGATGGACAGTTACAGTGGAATGGCACTAAAAATGACAATCAAGGTAAAGAATCATTACTGAAATGTATCCAAAGCTTTAGTTACCTGCCAGTCTATGTTTAAGTGCAGCTAGATGATTTTGAATTGGTATAACTTCCAGCAGAGACATAAACTGTGATATCTGCAGCTGTGGGCAAAGGAATATAGACTCCTCTGGAGCCCTCTCCAGTCTGTCCCCCAAAGAATGATGCATCTCTGCAGATCTCAAGTGTGTCATATATGGCACCTAAAAGTAATGGATGGAAGACTTCTCTCATAGTGAGAAAAATCTTTACATTCTTTCCATAGTGCTAGGAGCAGTAGGCTAAAAGTTGGCATTCCAGATTCAGTCACAGTCATTTTAGTAGTGATAATAATAATAATTATAAAAACTCAGATGTTCAAGTTCTGCCCTTGAGAGACTGTGACCACAGAAGTCTAACAGCAAGAAACAGCCCCATCTGCTTTCCCATCTGAAATTAGATGGAAATAGTCTTGTTATCCATGTGGCCCAAGCATGTCATCTGAAACTGTATCTTGACATACGCTTTTCAAAATATATTAACTATGTTTACAAGGCTTTGGCATAATATTTCTCCATCACAATTTCAGAAGTCATCATAATCTCAATTTTCTTCAAGAATGTACTGATTTCAGTTGTAAAAATATTTTACGTTAGTGCATTTTAGCATTTAGAACCATTCCATTTAAGATATATTTTAGGATGTATTGTTTACTCTGATTTATTTTTTATTATAGTCTTATTATGTTATCTTTTATTCTGCACTTGTGTTCATATTTAATTTTATATTCACCTTATTATTTCAGTTCCATATTCAACAACTTTATGTAGTAAAAATTAAGTATTACATGTCAAACAAACAAACAAAAAAGAACTGTTGAAATAATTTAGTGATATTGACCAAAAACACAAAGCTTTTTTAAATGCACATGGGAGAAAATAATCAAAATGTGACATTATTTTGCAGATTGCAATGGCAGAAAGCATCAAAACTACTGTATTTCCCATAAAGCTGAGAGTTAAGAGCTGTATCAGCTCAGCTATACCTGCTGATGTAGTTAGTTCATCACTCAAATATAAGTGTATTTTCTAACACTGACATTTGTTATGCCATTAAAAATTCATTTACAAATATTTTTGCTTTTGTAAATAAACATTCCACTTTCCTGTGAATTTTTTGAATTACATAATTATTGTGCCCAAATATTTGATACTAGATGCTTTTACTTTGTATTCTCTTCAGCTTCTTTCTAGATACATCCTATTTCTTTTTAGAACTAAAGAGCACACAGATACTGCACAAGCATATGTGGCATTTACTATTCCTTATCCTCAGGCTGGAAACGTTGATTTCCTCAATAAGGGAGAAGAAGCAAAACAGTGACAATTTTGCTAATGGACTATACGTTGCAAATTCAGAGGAAGAAATAAAGAAGAAATCCAAGAACAACCACAGAGCAAAAATTTTGTGAGTTCTTTGCTCTGCTTGTAACAATTCCGCAAATATTAAGTTGACAAATGTATTTGATGATGGCCAGGACTCATGCATCAATAGTGATTCAAGCAAAATACGTGTAATAAACCTAACTCCAGTTTATGTTTCCTTACTCTGCCGGCACTGACAAAACCTTTCAAGTGCAGTAATCTGCCTTCCTATATCTCAGTGAACAGAGCATTAGGTAAAGATCTGCTTTTGTTTATGATTGCTTTTTAATGTCTTTTCACTACAGCAGATAGACCTGACGTCATTAAGCTTGTTGTTATTATATTTTGAGAGGATTACCAAGCACATAATTGATACCAGTTTTTCTTCCATTATAGATTATGCACATTGGAGGTTTTGTTTAGGAAAGGCTGGTGGTGATTATAGAAGCACATTTTCAAAATATTCTGTGAGATAATAAACTAAAACTGTCTTATTTCATTACCTAAGTCAATGCTGATGTGTGCTGTAGTTTGTTTTTGTTTTCCTTTTCTGGATATGGAATGCTGTTTCATGAACCACTAAACTTTATGCAGATATTGAAAAGCTGATAAAGTTGAATGGTGAAATCAATCCAGAAGGATGTCAAGGAAATCCACTTCCTGCCAACAGCCTATCACAAGTGTTCTTATGGTTCTTTTTCTCAGACATTAAATTATCTTTATATTTTCTTCCTTTAAATCACAGTGAAAATGTTCACTTCCTCAAAAACTGCTTATCAGTAACGAGATTGCATCCAGTCATTCCTACAACACTATGAAGAGGATTTTAGTCAGATATGGACAGGCAACCACTGCAGATATTTTATATTTATTCATGCTGGAATTACATGGCATTTTCAACTCCCCTGCAATGAACAGGAACACCTACAGCTAGATTAGGTTGCTCAGAGCCCTGTTCAGGCTGACGTTAAATATCTCCAGGGATGGGGCATCCACCACCCTACTGGGCAACTTATGCCAGTGCTTCCCTAAGCTTGTAATGGAAAGCTGGCTGTGAAGGAGGCAGCAAAACATGTAGCAAATCCCACTGTGAAAACCTCCGTGCTCTTCTAGATCTCCCTTTAGAATCACTTGGAAAGGTGTTCCTCTTAGTATTACCTTAATATAAATTGAGGAAAGAGAGGAAAAATCACAAAAACAAGCTTGGAGCCCTCAAGACAGGTGGAATATTGCACTGAAGAAGCCATTCCTGCTGCAAAAACATATTTCCACAGCTCACATTCTCAGCTAAGACTGTCTAATGGAAGCAGCAGGGGCTTCCAGAAGCAGTGAGGACAGTTTAACGCAAAGGTTATTTGTGTCTCCTCTTTCAATCTCATTTTCTAGCCCAGGGAGTGAACTCCCAAACTGTTGGACACATTTTCATTTCCATTTCTCAAAGCCAAGTTTTTCACGCCAGCTGCTCTTTGCTTCGTCTGATCTGCTGGCAATATTTCCTCAGGACAAACTGGAGTCACCTGCCCACAGTACCCCAGGAGGAGTCTTCACAAAAGGCATCCAACCGTGTGTTAATTTGTGGGGACTGTTCACTTTAGTCCCAAGCTGGTGCAAGCTGGTGCCATGAACTGTGAAAGACCAGAACTATTAATGCTGATTTACATCCTGCATCGCCTGCCTGGTGGAGCTGCGTATCTGTAATCACTTCAGCACAATGGAAATGCCTCATGTGCTCTGAATCACACTCAACTATTTTTTTGCAAGAGTACTGAGCTTGTTTTTAAACTTACCACAGTGATAATTTCCCATTTTCTTGGCTTTAGTAGGTGAAGGCTGTTCATTAGTGCTTCCATCAAACTGAGTATGTATGCATTCTTTTTTTCCCCTTGTATATCATATTATTCGGGATACTGAGAATTCCAAACAATCCCAAAGGATGCATGCATGCTGTGCAGAAACTTAGCTTGTAGCTGGCTTTCCAGTCCTGGTCTTTTACATGCAATTTTGATGCAGTATCTTCCAAATCAGATGGTTTCATTTGTAGTGGAAAAGGAGCCACACGGACGTCCTAATCCAGCATGAAACAAGTTGACAAGTTGTTATGTTCCAGTCTTAATGATTCTATGATTCCAGGTGTCTACTGATGGAGATAACCCCTACCACGTTCAGTGTCTTATAGGAAAGGTGGGAGTTAGAATTCACTGAAATGGTGTGCATGTTGAATATTAAATTATATGAAACTGGGACTTTTCCACTGCATGTCATCTTCTAATAAGGAACCTCATATCATCCATTCATTCTGCTGAACCAAGGGAGGATGATGACTAGAAAATGGTTACAAGTCATCTGGTGACTTGAAATCTGAAAGTGATTTCAGATATGTGCAGCAGAAAAGGGGAAAGATGAACTTTCAGGAAACTGCTCATTTGTTTCCAGAGCAGCACACAAGGCAAGACAGATAGAAAAGGAAGAAACACAGCTTCTTGTAGAATCGTAGAATCATTAGAGTCAGTAGGAAGCCTTAACAGTCAAGATCAATGAGCAGGAAAGCAGCTGCTGTTTGTTGATGATGGCTCCACACAGGTGCCTTTGCACTGCCTCAGTGGTTATATCCCCACTTCCAAATTCACTTGTCCCAAGAAAAGATCCACATTGCTACTTCAACTTTGGAAGAAATCCTTGGAGAAGGGTAATGATCTGACTACAGTAGGTCTTATTTTTGGTATCAGCTGAGGGTGATCTGCTTAGTAGAATGTTCAGGAGTACAGTCAGATTTAGGGATTCTAGAATTGTTTGGGTTGGAAGGAACCTTCAAAGGTCATCTAGTCCAATTTCCCTGCAATAAACAGGGACACCTATAGCTAGATGAGGTTGCTCAGAGCCCTGTCCAGTTTGATCTTGAATGTCTCCAGTGATGGAGCATCTACCGCCTCTCTGGGCAACCTGTTCCTGTGCCTCAACACTCTTAACAATCTAAATTTCTCCTCTTATATCCTTACAGATATTAGGACCAGGGAGTAAAATGCGAAGGTCAGTCATTTCATAGTACAGAAAGCACATTATGATCCCAACTTATTTGTTCATTTGGCCAGAAACAAATGTGTCTTGGGGGTGTCACTAGTATTTGGCTAAAAGGAAGATAGACATAGAGTGCATATAGGAAGCCAAGAGCTTATCTCTGTCTTCACTGTCTTGCTGTAAAAGAGTTTTGCCTTATAGAACAAGAAAACTATAAAATTCAAACATTTTTACATTCTTTACTGCTTTTCTGTATGTGTGTATGTGTCTATTTATTTTATTTTTTTATTATTTTATTTTATTTTATTTTATTTTATTTTATTTTATTTTATTTTATTTTATTTTATTTTATTTTATTTTATTTTATTTTATTTTATTTTATTTTATTTTATTTTATTTTCCTTCTGAGAGATGTAAAGCAAACAAAAGACGTAAAACAAAACTGCTTCGATTATTTTTTTCTCCTACAGTGAAGCCTGGTTCCCTGCAAAGGAGGACTGAAGAAGGCCAAAGCAAGAGCAAATTGAAATCTCCAGGTGTCTAACAGTCATTTCAGCTTCTCCCTGTGGTCCTTTACACAACTGGAGTGCCTGCATTCAGGCTGAGAAACTGTTCTGTTATTTCAGTAGGTTTCTCCAATCATTTTGATTTTTTTAGGCAAAATCAACACAGAGACACTGAGCTTTGCACCTGAAGGCTGCCATGCTGCAGTGGAATGAGAGAAGGGTCAGTTTGGTATTTTGTATAAAAGAAAGAAAAATATTAACAAAATATTCCTTCAGAGTCATTTCTTTTAACATATCTCTGTTTTCTGGCCCTACTTCTGCTTAAGCTGCATAAGAAAATGAACAGGAACTTTTTGTTCATGCATTACCACCAACTAGTGGGTAGATTCCGTGTTCAGCATCTACCTACTCACATGATGTCTGAAGCTATGTGTATTATTCCCCTTAAGCACCAGGAATGTTCCTACATATCTAAATTCAGCTCAGAATTTGCTGTGGTTTGTACAGCGATTAATGGGAGGTCTGAGCTTATTTTGTGCTGCCAGCATCATAATCTGTTTTGTTGGGGATTCTCTTCTGGGATTAAAACTCCACAAAAAAAAACCCTGTTGCGTCAGAAACAGTTCCCAGGGGTACAAATACCATTTCTGACATGATTAACTGAGGAAAGTTGCAATTATAAATAGATATACATGAGTCTGGCAGGAGCTAAGAAGTTATGTTGCAAAGGACTGCTCAAAATCCATTTTTATTCTAACTGGCAGACAGTTTCTTTCATTTCTTTCACAGTTATGGCCATGGTTTTTCTTGGATAGTCCACAGAACTCAGTGTAGCTCCTGGGGCTGGGTTCTTTGCTAGTGTAAATTCAAATCCACGTCCAGTTTGCATTTGGAAAGGGAATGTGATGTCTTCAAACCAAAATATTGCATGCTGCATTGCAAATTGCCCTACAGTTTAAGAAGAAATGAACTCCAACTTATTCCATGGCTGTTACACCCACTTTCATGTGGTGTGAAATGCAACAGATTTCAGTATGCTTCATTTTAGAGGACTGAATCTTAATGAGAGTATCTGTTAACCTCTAGAGTCCCGCTGTAGCAGACACAATATAATTCAGTAACAACTCACTCCGACAGTGATCAGGTTTCACCAGAGAAATTCTTGTCCATAGTCTCATCCATAATCAGAGATCTGATTAATGTTTATATATATCTAAAAAGAGGCAGGAGGCAAGTGGATGAGGCTCTTCTCAGTGGTGAATAGCACTAGGACAAGGAACAGTACCCTAAATCATGAACATAGGAAGTTCCATACAAACACGCAGAAGAACTTCTTCACAGTAAGGCTGATGGAGCACTGGAACAGATTGCCCAGAGAGGCTGCAGGGACTCCTTCTGTAGAGATATTCAAGACCTGTCTGGATGCCTACCTGTGCAACCTATTGTAGAGAACTTGCTTTAGCAGAGGGGTTGGACTCAATGATCTCTTGAGGTCCCTTCCAACCCCTGAAATTTTGTGATTCTCTGTTAAAAGGGCATCTTTGCATGCTGCTTGCTGGATGATTCTGAGCCTCTAAGACTTATCAAAAGACACTCTGCACTTTCTTGAGAAGATGGTATTTCTCCCATCTCAGTTAATTTGAGATAATTTTATCTTGTTGAAACTGTGAAGTCCATCTCCCTTCCTGGGACTGCCAGTCAGCCCATCTATTTCAGACGCACATATGCTAGTTGAACCACTGGAGTTTCTCTTCTTTCTCCATTCATTATGGAGGAAACACAGAGAACCAGTTCTACATATTTATAAAAATGGATCATGGAGTATGAAGTATGGAGTATGGAGTATGGAGTATGGAGTATGGAGTATGGAGTATCGAGTGTGGAGTATGGAGTATGGAGTATGAGAAAAGTTGGGTTGGAATGGCATGAAATAAAGTACAGGATCACAGAATAACCCAGCTTTTGGAAGGGATCCATAAGGATCATGAAGTCCAACTTTCTGCTTCACGCAGAACCACTCAAAAATCAGACCATACATCTAAGAGAATTATACAAACCTGTAGAGTAGAACAGAGTAGAGAAGATTTGAAATTGAATTTCAAATCAATTTGAAAGGTCTTATAAAGATCATCAAGTCCAACTTTCTGATCATTTCAGGGCTGACTGAAAAATTAAAACTAGACAAACCAAGTGTCCTCAGTGGAAATGTGTCTCTCTCATCATTCAATATATTCAGTACCACGCAGTCACTTGGCACCTCTTGCAGCTGAGCCCAGCATGCCCTTTGGTTGCAATTACTTGGGTTTGGAATATCTGGGAGAATAGACCAAAGTCCCACCTATTTAGTGCATGGCTGGAGTGATTTTCATGTCCTCCCAAAATCTGTACGGAGGGACAATTTTATATCAAGTCATTTCTGGCTGCTGTCTCTGTATTTGAAAATGCTGCTGTCATTCATTCAAGAAATATATAGCATAAGGTACTTGAGTGACAGATGAGCTCCTGTGCCCTTCTGCAAACATAGAGAAGAACATCTTACAAAGTAAAAAGGAAATGTAGGAGTAAAAAAAAAAATGATGTCCAATCCATGATCAAGGTACAATTTCATAGTCTTTTTTTTCCCTGCTCTTTCACTTACAGGTCACTCCTTGAAACTTTTTTGGTCATCGGCTTCCATTTCAATCACAAAAAAATATGTATAAAGAAAACTCAATGGACTGGGTGATGCAGTTGGGCAGAGTCTGCCCTGCCAGCTTGCTATTTCTGTTTGGATCCTTTTGAAATTGTGGATGGCTCTGCAAGACTTATTTACACTCATTTACTAGACTCCATCTGACAGAGAACACAGCAGCTTTCCTCCCCTTCTCTCTGTCACCCTGCAGAAGGACTCATGCAGACAGCACCACAGGGCTCACTGAATGGCAGAAAATGTGATGGGAATGGGTGTGAATCCTTACTGCTGAAGGAACAGAAGAGAGAAAGGAGTAATATATGTTCAGACATTTTCAAGGAGAGCTGTGTGAAAGACCCTTGCAAACTCAAATGAGGATAGTGAAGCTTCACACTAAGCACATATATTACTCTCTTCTGATCTGGGATTTTCCCCAGAGTGGAGAGTAGCACATTTTGAGGTGAAACAGACTAGATGTTTAGCAGCACAGAGCAGTGCCAAAAATACAAATCCAGGAAGGTAAGAGAAATTCTGTACGGAGAAGAGATGGCTGGGAAAACAAGTGGGCAGAATACAACTTCTGATCTGGATGCAGGAATGCCATGAATCCAATAAAGCACACCACGTGCTTCAGTGAACTCAAGGAGGGGCTGAGGACCATGGTGCCTCTCAGGCATCCTGTTGTAGAAATAAGATAAAGTTGGTGAACCCTTGGACAGATTCTAGAGCAGCACTCTAAAACTTTGGGGTTTCTCTTAGAGGAATTCCTCATATGTCACTTCTTTTCCAACCTGAGCAGTTCTGTGGATGACTTCATGTGCATGTTAATTAACATGCTTTTTTTTTGCATGCAGTCATAGAATCAGAGGTTCATTAAAGCTGAAAAAGACCTCAAAGATCACCTAGTCCAACCACCACCTACCACCAATATTGCTCACTAAACCATATTCCCAAGTACATCTACCCTTTCTTTAAACACCTCTAAGGATGATGATTCCACCACCTCCCTGGGCATCATGTTTCAATGTGCTGCACTGTTTTCTGAGAAAAAATTCTTCCTAATATCCAATCTGTATCCCCCTGACAAATTATGCCATTACCTCACATCCTATCGCTGTTATCTGGTAGAAGAGTCCGTTTCCTACCTTGCAAACCTCCTTTCAGGCAGTTGTAGAGAGCAATAACATCTCCCTGGAGCTTCAGCCTGTCCAGACTAAGCCATTCCAATTTCCCCAGCCAGTTCTCGTATGTTCTTACATTCCGTATCAAAGATGTTATGCTTCTTTTGGCTTTGATGATAAAATTAAATGGGCACAATCCAAGCAAAACAATAGAGAAAAAACAATGTGTAACTGCATTATGTTTTTAACAGCCATAAAGATACCCACAGTTCACCATCATTTTTCCTTACCATAATTTCTTAGGTCTTCTTAATAGGAAAAGAATCTCCTGCTACACATATCTACTGTAAGGACTTTCAGTCTCCTTATTATTTCTGGTGTAAATCCAGAGAAAATATAACTAAGGTTATGGCAAATCACATGGAGGCTGTTAAAGGTCTTCTGAAGAGTTATCTTCTCATTCTAAGATCACTTAAAATTCAGTCCGAGGGTGAAGTAGGTCTGCAGAGCATAGAAGTATGGTTTTAGAAGGTACTTTTCCAACAGGCTATATTGCTATACCCCAAAAGTAACATTTAAATGTGTTTGGTATATAGATTTCACAGATACAACCCCCACCCACAACTTACCTTTCATTAAGCATTAATTAGCTATAAAACACGGCAGCCTTTTTGCTACTCAGAAGCAGACATTAATGAAACACCTGAATAAGATTTATGCACACAAATGCACTTAGTGATCCTCACTGGTGTTTATGTTTGCACAGAATACAGATGACTGCCATGCTGCTGATCGTGGTCCTACTTTCTGACTGAATATCTCCTTCAGTGACATAAAAACACAGTAATTCATAGCTGAAATACGACTGTTTTCCTCCAAACAGGTGTTTTAATTTCACCCCAGAGTTTGGTCAAGCTAAAATTAATGCTATATCTAGATTCTTTGCTGTCTACGTAGCGTAATTTCTTTAGCCAAGTATAGAGCTACCTGTAATCTTTAATATATCAGAAATACTGTTGTGATTTACCTCTGTTCTCCTCCTTGATATTCCAGATCACTGGAATTTCAGCCAAAAGTGGTATATACTTCTCTGTATTTGAAAAACATGATTATTTATTTTATTTATTTTGGGAGCTTTGGTGCAGCTTTTGAAATTGCAAATACATTTTTACTTTCATAGTATAGTGCCTTCCAACAAAAAACAGTGGCTGGCGTATTTTGAAACAACTCTGTAACACTGTATGCAACTCCACATCACTCCTACAATACAGTGGTAACTTAACCAACACAGAGAATGCTGATGGGGATTGAAAATCAATCATCTGTACCACTTAGTCACTGCAACAAACTTGGCATGGCTTTTGCCCTTTAACAACAACCAGTGTCTCATGAAGGTTATTCTTTGCATGAGGTGCTTTCTTCTAGGAGACTTTATGACAGCAGAAAGTGAGAAGTAAGGAACTACTTGTGCTGTTCTGATCTGAGTCCATTTGGCCAAGCTGTATGAGTTCATATACATGTTACAGGTCACATTCCTGGGCAGATCTCTGAGGGCAGCAGACAATGGATTAACTTTGAAAATACCACTGTACAGAACTTTAATAACTAATAACTAATGGGAAATGCACTGGCCAAAGCAATTGTGAAGATACAGAAATCACTGGAAAAAAAAGAAATAAATAAGATGCCTAATTTTTCTGAAAGTATTTCTATAGTGAAACCAACTGCAAAGAGAGACGCAAAACAATTTTGCCAGTAATGGGTAACATTTATCATATTCACAAATTCAGAGCTGTTCTACACACCTGAGCCAGCCAGCATTGTAGGGGATGGGCAAAGTTACACTAAAGGCCAACAGACAATAATAAATCTGGAATAGCTGAACGCCGTGATGCACAGTAACAATATAAAATGTTTCTAGCAGAATCTGGGGCTATGCCTCCCCATTTGCCCTATAAAGAATGTCAAGGTAGGATGTTAAAAGCATCTTCCAAGTGATCATTTTCACATAAAACCATTATAGCAAATAAATAAATAAATAAATAAATACTGCTTTAAGGTCAGATTTCATGGAATCACAGAATCATAGAACAGTTTATGCTGTAATGGAACTTAAACATAATTCAGTTACAGTCTCCCTGCCATGGGCTGGTTGCCCCCCACCAGATGTGAATGCCCATGGCTCCATCCAACCTGGCCTTGAGGCCTTGATACCCATCTCCATGGCTGGGGCATCTACAGTTTCTCTGGGCAGGCTGTGCCAGTGCCTCACCACACTCTGAGTAAAGAACTTATTCCTAATAATTCCTAACTTAAATTTTTCCTCTTATAGCTTAAAGCCACCTCCATCATGAAGTCTCTCTGGAAACATCTCTTCTCCAAACTTAGCTCCTTTAGCTCATCTTCTTAGGAGGCATTCTCCAGCCCTTTGATCATCTTCATAACTCACTAGATCCATTCCAAAAGCCTCCACATATTTCCTGAGCTGGGGGCCTGAAAACTGGATGCAGTACATCAGATGGGGTCCCATGGGGGCAGAGCTGAGGGAGACAATCACCTCCTTCTCCCTGTTAGCCACCCCTCTTTCCATGTAGACCAGGATACAGCTCGCCTTTCAGGCTGCAAGAACACACTGCTGGCTTATCCCTCTGGATACAACCATCCAACCAATCCTTTATCTACCAAATAGTCCAGCTTTCAAATCCATATCTCTCCAAATAAGAGATAAGGATGTGGTGTGGGACCATGTCAAAGGCCTTGCACAAATCCAGGTAGATGATATCAGTTGCACTTCCTTTGTCCATTGATGCAGTTACTCCTTCACAGAAGGTCATCAGATGGGTCAGACATGATCTACTCTTGGTGAAGACATGCTGCCTGTCTCACATCACCCCCTCATCTGCTGATTCTAAAAAATAGGTATCTATTGTAAGGTAGATTCCTACAATAGTCAGAACAGGACAAATGGTCACTTCCAGACACTGCTTCACAGAACTGAGGTGGTACACCTCTGTGAGAGTCTTACTCCTTATGCTGATTATGCAGAAACCCTAACCTATGTGAACAACACGAAGTTTGAAAAGGATGAAGTATTTCAATTAGAAGACCACAGAAATGAAAACTGGTGTTTCAATTTTTATTTTACCAAATATTTTCACTAGAACTCTGCCTTGTTCATGTAACCCTCAGAGACACGTGAGGAAATAATTAAGACATAATCTCTTTTTTGTGGTAAAATATGGAGCAATAAGTGGCTTTTAAGATTGATTAAGGGCTGAAGCAAAGAGCAAGCCTGGGGTAGATTTCATGTAGCTATTTCTCAGGATAATGCGAAGAAATTGAAGTTGGGTGTTTTACAGGGAAGCCACATGCCAAACTGTGAAAAATAAGACCTGTGCACAGCTTCTTTCCCTGAGGTGTGTCTGAAACATTCTGTAGGGTTCATCCTTCCTGTTGTCAAGAAGAACTGGACTGAAATCAGTTTTCAGTGGTTGATTACAGTTAAAGCAAAAATATAAATGAAAGCCAAAAGTAAAATACTAATATACATTGAAATACATGTGCTTCTGCATCACCTAACAGTCTGGAGAACCACTTTTGTCTGCCCCAAAGCATCACCAGTGAGTTATGGGATGAGGAATGAAGCTAGAAATCAATCAAGATGTTTGAGTGCCAGGCTGAAATGCAAATAGAATCATTAATAATCTGTATAGGACGGAGAGGGCAAGAGGAAGTAGCTTTTAAAGACTACAGGTGGAAATCCAGTCCCCAGAAAGAGACCACATATTGCAAATGAACGAGTAATTCTACCCTCTGCCAAGCTGGCTTTTTCTCTTTCTCAGTTTTTGAGAGTTTCCAAACTTATTTCTGTTGGGGAGAGGCTATGTTAGTTCACTTGCTGCCTGCCCACATGGCTGAATGCCTGCTTACTTGCCTTCTCCTCCCACTCTTGGGATGGCTCTTGCTGTCCAGCTGCCTGCCTGCAGGCAAAACTATAAGGTCATGGGGGCTGATTAGCAAGGACCATCACTTCAGTTTTTCCTGACAGACAAATTTTTTGGGTGTAAAAAAGACCATAAGAAATAGTCCCATAAGAATATCAACATTGGAAAAAAACACACCAGCAAACAAAACTTTTTCACTTAGAAAATCATACCATCTAAGTTTTTTTTCCATATTGTGATGACTACATGAGTTGATTGCTCCCATGGACAGAGATGATTGCAAGACTTGCTGAGACTGGATTTAGAGACAGGTTATGCAGGAGTCATATCTGAACACATATTCCTACTGTCCTACAGTCAGGGGAGTCTAGTGTGTATTCCTACTTTTTGGCACATCTTATGAGAATATTTACATTTAAACATTCCCATTTTGTGGTCTTGATTCTGTGCGATCAACAGGACCATAGTAAGAATTCTGTGTGATATCCATGGAAATACAAAGAAGAAGAAAGTAGATTTCATAAGTATTGATGCTCCGATAGTAAGCCATGTAGTGCTGCTAGAGCAATATTAGTACGTGGCACAGACCTACTGATTTGAAAAAAGACCATGGAGTAAACAGTGAAATGTCTCTCCTTCTACCTTCTCAGTCCTACACAATGATAAAATGAGTTCCCTTGAAAGATCTGATACTTTGATAGTGGATGTGGTGATATCTAAGACCAGAGAAAGAAAATGAAGGTGAATGTTCCACAAATGCCACCTATGTCTTTACATTTCTTGTGTTCTTAGAATCATATAGAATCATAGAATCATTACAGTTCCAAATTAGACTTCTCTGAAAGAATGGTCAGGCAGTGGAATGGGCTGCCCAGGGAGGTGGTGGAGTCAAAGACCCTTGGAGATGTGCAAGGAACGTTTGAACATGGCTTAGTGAGAACTATTGGTGATTGGTGGATGGTTGGACTGGATGATATTGTAGGTCTTTTCCAACCTTGGTGATTCTGTGATTGATTCTGTGATCATTACAGTTGGAAAAGACCTCTAAGATCATCAAGTCCAACCATCAACCCATCACCAGCAATCCCACTAAACCATATCCCTCAGTTCTACATCTTCACATTTCTTGAACATCTCCAAGGATTGTGACTCCACTACTTCCCTGTGTAACCCATTCCAATGCCTTACCACTCCTGTAACACCCCTCTCTCCCTGACTGTAGGTGAAACATTCATATAAGGCAATGAAAAGAGAGATCAGTTTCTACTGATATAAAGAACTAACCGGGAGCAACAAAAACAACAAAACATTTGTAGTGCTCACTTCAAGATGGGATACAACTTTGGTTCCTTTGAAAGCTCACCAGATGATTCTCATGCCTGGGAGTTTTCCTACAGGTTGTGGCCGAAAGGAATCTGAAGTGAGGAGGAAGGCACCTAAAATAAACTAATAATTTGAAATATCAGTGTACACAAGATCTGAAAGGATGAAGATACCTACAGCATAGAGGCTCTGCTTGAAGCCTTACTGGAGATTGATGGAAGCAATCTTTTTTGACATATGAGAAAAGTACTTGGATTTGATCAGTGGCAACTTAGAAATCTCCAACTGAATCAAACTCTTGCTGTCTTCTTGATTTTTAACTCCTCCTCCCCTTTCTGATTCTCATGAGAAGACCACTGGTGGAAAACAAGAGAGAGCCTAAACTGTTGCTGGTGTAACTTCACTCCATGGACCTGGGTAAAAGCTGACCTGAATTGCCCTCATGAGATTGAGTCACGCAAGAGTAAAGTGAAGGCAAAGGCTCAACCAGTCTGCTACAATTTACACCCTGAGAGGAAGGAAAAGGCTTGATGAAGGGGATGAGAGGTTATTACTACTCGCAGCTTTCTGTACACTCCTGCCAGATACATCTATTTCTTCACCTCACTGAACTGCGTCATTTAGAAACCCTTCAATTCAGTGGTCTTTTATTCCATACGGGATGTAATTTAGCATTTGACTTCCATTAACTTCAAGGGAAGTACACAAATTCTGCTAGCAGAGATCTGGCCTTCAATAGTCCATTAAACCCAGTAACCCAGGTAGGAAACTACTCTGTACATCAGCCTGCCTTGACTGCACTGCTTCCTCTCTACCCTCCTTTTACACAGCATCGTCTCCACCTTACTAGAGTTGTACTGAACTTAAAATGTGATTGCAAAGAATTAGTATTCAGCTCTCCATCTGAAAAGTAAGATCTGTTTCCTCTTATGTTTTTCTTTCCTTTGAAGGTCCAATACAACCCTGCCATCCTGGGTGGCTGCCACTGAACTAGAGATGAAGAATAAAAAATAGGGAATGGGATAAGCAAGGGAAAACCAGCCAACCTGCAGAGGATCAGAGAAATCATTTCTCACACAAGCATCTATGGAAATGAGGAGTAATGAGCTGAGCCCTCCTCACCAGCTTTTCATAATACAAAGCATTGGGCAGCCAGTCAGGTGGAGAAACAAAAACAAACTCCTTCTTTCTTCTTTTCTTTTATTTTTAGCTAGAAAGTACATTCAGTTCAGGAAGAGAAAATCTGTCATGTTGGTTAGATTCTCCTTACCCCAGCAACACTCTCAAAAGGACAGCTACTCCAAATGGGTCACTTTTTCCATCAACCACAGGGTGAGCACAGCAGTATCGGAGTAACAGCATGGGGCAAAAGCCATATACTACAAGGATGAGGCGAAACCTTGCACAGAAGTGAAGCTGTGAGAGAAATGAAAGAAGCTGGCTGTAATTTTCTATGAGTCTGCAGTCACAGTCAGAGCAATAAGGCCATGAGTCCACAGCTCTGTTCTGTGTCTCTGCTGTATTTGTAACACTGGTCACATCTGTGCTATAAGATAGTTCAGATTAGGCTCATGTTTGCGTTCAGTCTGTGAGGGTGGCAGAGGGGTTAGGTCAGAAACCTAAATCAGTCTGCAAAGGAGTATACCCACGCAATGGTCACCACTGCATGGGAGATAATTTGATCTGTGTCATGATAGCAAAGGGTAGTATTGTCTTATTCCCTGGCTTATAGTATTTTAGTTGACTCAGCTGATCTCCTCAGGCTTCCTCTATAGTTGGTGATAAAGCACTGTAGGTGGGATTCATATCATCTGCCTTCAGGTGCCTATCACTACCCTGATGTCTACCTCTACACTAGCGGTATGGCTTCCTATAGTAGCGGACAACAAGTCAACAGAGAGTAGTGTTAATGCCACAGGTAGACAGACGCTTGGGTAGACACTTACTTGCCAACAGCTGGGTAAACCTGAACTTGGCTCAATAAAGAGAACCTGGGGTGACTTCCTCCACTCAGGTAGAGACAGCTATAGTGCAGATAGGTCAGACAAGGGTCAGTTGGAGGTGTCTGCTTGGAGCCAACTATATCTCTCTGAAGAAGACTTAGCTCTCTTCAGTGACTCCAAAGAAGACTCTGGGTAAATAACTAGCTCTGTGCAAGTAGAAGGTAACAAGCCTAACAACATGTAACTGAAGCATGTTTTCTATTCTAAACACAACTGTGCTCCAGTTTAAGACCAGAGCTTAGTCCTCTGGCATCTGATCTAACACAGCCAGTCTGTAACACATTAATTGGGCTAAACTAACTCCTCTCATGTAGAAAGAGTGGTGCTACCTGAACTCTTGGGTGTCTGCCACAGAGTCTTAAACACTTCCAGGCCTACCAAACTGACAGAGGAGACTTCTTTTCTTGAAAGAATACATAATTTCTCCAACAGGATGTGCATTTCATTTCAGCACGACTCAATCAATCATAACCCTGATATGGATAAAAAGTAAGAAATTATAATCCTCAAAAGGCATCACATGTGAGGTCCTTAAAAGAATATAAGAGGGAACACTGAGTACAAAATTAAAATCTGGGAAATTTGAAGTCAAATATGAATCTCAAGCTATCCTGAGACCAGATCTCTGGAGTTTGAAAGGATGGTTTAAACGTGCAGCCTTTATTTACAAGAACTGTGCAGTAATGTCCAGTTAGCAACATGTGGGTTCGTGCTCATGAGCCGCCTGGCAGATACTTACGCACCTCCCACAAAAACCCTCTAATTAAATGTTAATTAAATGCAACACATTAGGCTTAGCAGACACTCTGCTGCTGAGTTATACACATAGAGTGCAGACACTCTAATGAAATACTTGACTTTGATTTACGAACATGAATGCAGTTAGAACGGAGTTGCGCGCTGGTATCTAATTTTGCGCAAAACAAAGGAGGCCGCCGTGTCTCTGCTAATGGCTCCAGCTTTTTAATGAATGCTTCCCGTGATGATGTAATTACACAGTAACTCACAGGCAGGAAAGCAACACGCGCAGAGAAATGCCTTTCATGAAGGGAACCTCCTCTCCTGGCAGTAGAAAAAATATTCTGTAAGCTCTCCAGCAGCAAACGCCCTTCATCCACTGCAGCAATCTCATTTCAGTTCCCATTGCTTTTGCTGCCATCACAAGACCTATACTTGATCTAAAGAGAAAGAAACAGTTGTGATGGCTTGCATTATGTCGTACCAGTTGCAGTCAAGATGATGAAGAGCCACAGGTGAAAATCATCAAGAGAAAATTAGAGGTGTCATACTTCAAGAATGAACCCATTTATGCAGATGACTCCTGATAGAGCGTCTCAATGCCATATTCACTCATTACACATACAAAATCATTAACACATCATTAACCTTTATTCAGCTTGAAAGTAAGGGAATACACCTAATTCTGGCCCGAGAGTAGAGTAATTCAGAGATTGTCTACTCTGTTTTTTACAAAGTTTGACCCCCTTAGACTTCTAGCACAGAAGATTATCATAAAAGAAACTCTGAAGTACATCTCAAGCATTATGTAGCCTCGTGTATGGAACAATTCTGAAACTCTACAGCACGTATTATATTATTCATCTCCTTCTGGTCTTTTCTAAAGAATTTTATTTTAGTGTCTGAAAAGAAAGATAGATCCTGTAGTGCTATGTCTTACAGCTCCTAAATGATAATCTAGCATAGGGTATGCAACCTTGTGGTATCCATTATCACAACAAAATATATCAGCAGAGAAACAGACTTTTTAATGCATTTCCCATAAGAATCCCTCCAAAGCTCTGAGGCTAATGTCGTGGCTACTCCATGTTCTCTCCAAGGACTGTCCTATTCCTGTGCAATGAACCACCCAACAAAAATACTCCATGCTAAATCTGTGAGGCTTTTGACACAGGAATAACATTCCCAGGTAAAGTTTGTGCTGCTGCACTGCTGTCAGAATGTGCACTGGCACATTTAATCTTAGCTCAGGTGTCTTCTGCTTCCACTGTGGCAATTCACTTTTTCAAGCATAAATCTTTTTCTCTCTAAAAATATACAGCTTATTCCTCACGGTGGAGAAGAGGACTGTTCTCCAACCAGCCCTACCAGAAAAATGTGAAAATAGCTGAAGTTGTAGGAGGCTGAAGTCACTCATGTTGTCATGGCACTTTGAGAGCCTGAGAATTGAAGATGTGGCTGAAACGCACATTACTGTCTCAGAGACCAAGAGGAGAGATCAGATGAAATAATGATAAGGAGAGGCGAAATAAATGAGTTTCTTGCCTCCCTGAGGGCAGGCTGTGCTTATTTTATGAATGTGAGAACCTATTCTTGGCCTTACACAGGCATCTGTGAAAAATGTGTCAGTGCTGCATCTCTCTATGTGTATCCTGTCAAAAAGAGTGAGCGTGGGGGAATTTAGTACACCTGACACATTCTGCAGGAAGGCTTGTGGATCCAACCATGTCTTTCTGGAGGGCTCTGTGTATACTGTGGATAACTAAAGAACCAGCAAGGTCAGAGACTGCTTTGGATGTAGTCCTAGAAAACCATCCAGGCGCACTAAATAAAACAGAAGCCAGTAAGCATCTAGGGGGAAGTGATCTTAATGTATTCAGATCAGAGATGTCACCAGCAGAAGGCTCAAGCAGCAATGCTTGGAACATAAGATCATAGGAAGCTTTACCTTAAATAGAGGTCCTTACCTGTGAGTTAAAATTACAGGTAATAAAAATACGTAATTCTTCCAGTCATCCCATATTGCTGAGTGGGAGAGAGAGTCTTCCTTAGGAAATCTTCTGAAGACGTTGTCATAAGAAGGTAGGAAAATGCTGACTGATAAATATTGTATTGACAATACTCTAACAACTTCTTCGTGGACATACAGAAAGCTTATTAATTAGCATGGAGCTGTGAGTCAGCAGCTCACAAATTTTGCCCAGTCAGCAAGAGATCAATCCACTCTAGACCAATAGAGATAAGCTAGTATTTTTGTGGTATCAGGAGACCTGTTGTAGACATCTCCTCCAGGATGAGAGGATTCACATCAACTATTGCCTATGCCTCTACAGAAATGCCTGCAAAAGTAACAGTTGTAAAGTATGTACACTTTCCTTTTTGTCAAGACTGGAGACAATTTAAAAGATTTGGAACATTCATGGAAACCATACCCAAGTTTTGGGTTCAGAAGAAGCATAGCACCTTAGGGACTGTTGTCTCTAAAGACACCTTTATTGACTACTGTCATCCAGGAGTGGAACATAGCACTGAATTCATTTCATGAGCTTCATAGGCCAGTTAACATATTAAACTGGTAATTCAGATAATTGAGAAAGCTCTTATCTCCGGGTGCCCATTGTAGGTTTACCTCTTCCCCAGCCACAGATAATAAAAAGGCAGAATGAAGGTGAAGTACCGTTTAATAACTGTAAATACTCCAAAGTCACACCTTTTTCAAGATGTCCCTTGATTTTTGTGACATAAGGACTGCATATTAAACAATTGCATGAACCAAGGTCACTTTTTCCCCACTTGATATGAATAATTCTTCTTTCCTTCTCTAAAGGGAGTGACTTCTTCAAGTTCCATTCCTCCCTCACCCCTCACTGCTCTCACATTCAATCACAACGTGCTTACAGCAGATTTTTCTTATGTAGATTTCCAGATAGGGAAACCAGAACCAATAGCTTAAAAAAACAATTTGTCCACCTACTGCTCAGACTAATCTACTGTTAAGACAGGAAGAACTGAAAGAAGCAATAAAGGGTCATACCAGCTAAATTAACCCCAGTGAGATCTAAATGCTAAACTGAAGGATGAAAATAAAGCTGCTCATCTAACTTGTGCAAGAGACTGTGAGAAATTAAATATAAAACTATAAAAGATCCTGTCTATGCAAATGGGCAAAAGAATCAACCACAATTAACTAACTAGCAGATCCACTTGGTGGACACCCAAGACTTCAGCCTAGATACTCTGAAGTTATTCTCAATTTCACAGCAACAGTATAAAGTCAAATTTACATATGCTGTGTCCAAGGGCGATGAATAGAGGATAAGGCTACCAATTCTGTAATGAAAGAACAAAGGAATGTTTTCTCTCTAGTAATATACAGTTTATGATAAGGTGATCCTCCTCAAAACTCTGAAATGCCTCCAGGGATGGAGCATCCACAACCTCCTTGGGCAACCTGTTTCAGTGTGTCACCACCCTCTTTGTGAAAAACTTCCTCCTAATATCTAACCTAAACCTCCCCTGTCTCAGTTTAATACCATTCCCTCTTGTCCTATCACTGTCCACCCTCATAAACAGCTGTTCCCCCTCCTGTTCATATGCTCCCTTCAAGTACTGGAACGCCACAATGAGGTCTCCCTAGAGTCTTCTCTTTTCCAGGCTAAACAAGCCCAGTTCCTTCAACCTTTCCTCATAGAAAAGGTGCTCCAGCCCTCTGATCATCTTAGTGGCCCCCCTTGGGACCCACTCCAAGAGCTCCACATCCTTCCTGTACTGGGGGACCCAGGTCTGGATGCAGTACTGCAGATGGGGCATCACAAGAGCTGAGCAGAGGGGGACAATCACCTCCCTCTCACTGCTGACCACCCCCTTTTTAATGCAGCCCAGAGCACAGTTGGCCTTCCAGACTGCAAGCACACTCTGATGGCTCATGTTCAGCTTCTCGTCCACCAGGATACCCAAGGAGATCTTCCCTCAAGGAGATCTTCCCCAAGTTTGTATAAGTACCTGGGACTGGCTCAACCCAAGTACAGCACTTTGTACTAAACCTTACTGAAACTCATTAGGTTTTCTCGGGCCCCCTTCTCCAGCCTGTCCAGGTCCCTCTGGATGGCTTCCCTTCCTTCCAGTGTCTTGACTGCACTGCTCAGTTTGGTATCATCTGCAAATTTCCTGAGGGTGCACTCAATGCCATCATCTGTCATTGATTAAGATGCTGAAGAGCACCAGTGCCAAGACCGAACACCACTTGTGGCCAGCCTCCACCCTGACACACAACCATTGATCACAACCCTTTGGCTGAGCCCAGCCAACCAGTTTCTAATCCACTGAACAGTCCATCCTCCAAATCCATACCTCCCGAATTTAGAAAGAAGCGTGTGGTGAGGGACCATGTCAAAGGCTTCTCTGTCATGCAAGTGCATGGAATGAAATTCACACTGGGGAAATAATAAGTTTCCAAGAAACGTGAGGGAGAATTAAAAAAAAAAATAAATCCTGAGATGGAAATAATTTCATACACAGCACAACTATTCAAAAAATAAAAATAAAAATCACAAAGAAGACATGTAATGACAAGAAGGACATGGGAATTTCTGTGGGTGTTATCGTTTTCTTTTTTTTCCCTTTTAAGGGAGTAACTTGTGGCCAGCTCTAACAATAGCACAATGAATCTTTCATGCTGCCCACAATCAATTATGTCCAGGAGCTGGGTGTGGTGTGACCAATTTAATAACAGTGGTGTCAGGTAGCTGCAGGCAACCTGTGATTAGGTTTTACTTCATCACACCTACCTAAGAAGTGGGCATCCACTATCCTAGTTGGTCTTGGCTCCTTCCTTGCTCAGCAGAACAAGATCAGCACCTATAGACGTGATTCATCTTCCTCGCCCCCAACTTCTGATCCCACCTATCTTTTTGATGAGATGAATCACTCTCTGGAGATATCATTCAACCTCTAATAAATATTGAGGGAACACTACACGGCTGTCGAAACAAATGGTATAACTCCTATTTATTTAAATAAATAAATACAGCCAACGTGCTAATTTGGGTGCCACGATGACCTCTCTACATCTGGGGAATTAGTTTTATGGATTCATTAGGTGGGGCTTGCTCCATCATCATACTTTTCCAGATGACAGGAGCATTCTCCATCTCCAGTTTCCTTGATATTGCTAAGATATCACTTAGAGCTATAAAAAGGCAAAAGCCTTTGTTGTATTAGAAAGTGAAAGCCAATGGGTTGCTTGTTTTTCAGTGGTTATTCATGTGTGCTACATGGTTATCAAGTTTTGGGGTTTGAGAGAAGCCACAAAAAGCTTCAGAGACTCTTCCTTGCTGCATGAGTAACTTTCATGCAAATGATTTTGAATAAAATGTTAATATTCTGATAATTTGCATACACTGCTGAGCATGCTGTCAGTTCAAACAAGAGATTTTGTCCAGAGCTCTTTGTCAGCAAACAGAGATATGGAACAAGCTCTGCAACAAACTCTCACATTAAAAATCACAACTTGATGCTTGAAAACACAGGCAACAATTTGACTTGTATGCAAGATGTTTTGAATGCCAGATTGGAATGAGTGGCACTGGGACTTGGGCACTGTAAATACACTACTTGGTACCCAGAGCTTAATTTCAGCCTATATTAACCTTTCTTCTCTTAATGATAATGATTCCTTGCGTGCTGCAGCTTTTCCTAAACATTAGGCAAGAAGATTTCCTGATTTTGAGAATCTGAGCATGACAAATACATTCTAGTTGTGTTTCTCTTAAAACCCACTAAAATCCAAAGTTGTTTTAAGAACTGGGAGCACAAAACAGTGCAAAACACCAAATCAGGCTTGTCCATATCATTTAGGTATTTAACTGCGTGCTATCTCCCTCTGCAATGATAATTCCTTCTAGGTGATTTAGAAAAGGAAGAAAAAAAGAACTACCTTGTAGTCATAATTTTCTTCTCCCTTCCCAGTATAACTGTCCCTCTGGTGATTACATTTATTGTGGGCATAGAAAGGACATCCTAAAATATGAAATATGTGCTTTGTATTCTAGAAGGGCTAATTTCTCAAAGCTGAGAAAAATTTTGAGAGAAATTGACATAAGTGTAGACAGGAAATTGTGAATAAAAATTGAGAGTCTTTTTGGAATAATTTATTAGGTGGCCACAAGCCAAGCATCCACAATCAAGGCAGAGGATAACTTTGACTAAAAAGCATCAAGTAGAAATATCTATATATAGGTGTGTTATCTTCACGTTGGCGTGAATTTATTATGTCTAATTTCTTCCTTACTTCTTCTGTGTATACATTCCTTTTTCACGCATATGAGAAACCATACATTTGTGTAAACTTATTAATGCATTTAATGTATTTCTTCTGACTCTCAGAACAGAAGACAAGCATAAACAGGAGATCAAAGTTTTAAGAAGTTAAAGGAAAGGTGGAGAAATCCCAAGCTGGCAGGTCTTCAGGATTGTTTCTTTTTTTTTAATCTTACAATAAGATTACAACAAGAAATGGTAAAAGCCAAGAATCTGACCATCTCTGTATAATATCATTATAGAAGAAGGAGAGGCACTGAACAAACAATTCTGTTCTATATTAGGAAATGCAATAACCTTGTAATGAAGACAAAGCACTGCACACTTCCCTGGTAACTGAAGGGAATGGTGAATAGGCATTTTTAACTCACCAAGTCTGGTTACTGGTATCCAAATCAAAAAAGCAGTTTCTGAGATTTCCAGACTTGGAAGTTGATGTTAATTTTTAATACAACTTTGAATCAGAGATGTTTCAGAATGATCAGTAAGAGCTGCTGCTACTTTCATGACGTAAAAAGACAACCCTATATCTATGCACTTCATAACCTGACGCAAGTCCCAAACAAAGCATTAACTGATAAATAATGCAACAGGCATGTAAGTTAGAGAAATTAACATAGTTTTAATGGAAAGATGCACTGCAAATAACTCAGTCTAATTTTACTCTTTCAGGGCATTTGCTAGCAGAGATTTGGAAGGAATTACAAATATTTTAAAAGAATTTGACTTAGCCATCACAGAACCACTAAATCATCAAGTTTGGAAGGAACTTCCCAATATCATCTAGTCCTACCACCCACTCAAGCAGAGTAAGTAGAGCTAAAGTAGGTTATCAAGGATCATCTCCCATCAGGTTTTGAATATCTCCATTGATGGAGATAACATTGATGTCAATGATACAAAGCTGAGAGGACTGGCTCACAAACCAGAAGGCTGTGCTGCCATTCATCAACAATTGGAGAGACTGGGAGATGGGCAAATAGGAATCTTAGGAAGTTCAACAAAGACAATTATGGAGTCCTACCTCTGGGGAGGTATAACGGCATGTATCTGTACAGGTTAGGGGCTGACCTGCTGGAAGGGACCTCTGTGGAGAAGGACCTGGGTGTCTGATGGACAACAGGAGAGCATTGAGCCAGCAGTGTGCCCTTGTGTCCAAGAAGACCAATGGTATCGTGAAGTGTGTTATAAAGAGTATGGCCAGTAGGTCAATGGAAGTGATCCTTTCCTTCTACTCCTTTCTGCTGAGGCCACAACTGGAGCACTGTGCCCAGTTCTGGGCTTCCCAGTTCAAGACATACAGGGAACTGCTGAAGAATCCAGTGGGGGTTCACAAAAATAATGGCAAGTTTGGAGCATCTCCTCTTTGAGGAAAAGCTGATAGATCTAAGACTCTTCAGCACGGAGAAGAGAAGACTGGGAGGAAATCTTATAGATGCTTATAAATATCTAAAGGATGGTCTTATAAATACCTAAAGGATGGTCAAGTAGGTGGAACTATGCTCTTTTTAGAGGTGCCCAGTGACTGGACAGAAGGGCAACAGGAATAAATTGGAACACAGGAAGTTCCATACAAATATGAGGAAGAACTTTACTTTGAGGATGATGGAGCACTGGAACAGGCTGCCAGAGAGTTCATTGAGTCTCCTTTCCTGCAGATATTCAGAAGCCCCCTGGATATTTTCCTGTGTAACCTACTCTGGGCTATCTGCTTTAGCAGGGGGTTGGACTACATGATCTCCAGAGGTCCATATCAGCTCCTGTGATTCTGTGATTCAAGGGATGGCAGGCATTCATATCAAAACCAGACCCAAATAACATCAGGACCGTGTTAAGTAGATTATAATAATGTTGACTGACTGAGAGTGAGAATCACTGATAAATGTGCTTCTAACAAGATTATGCAAGGATCATCCTCAGGACTGACCTCAGCCTGTCTTTTCATCACCAGCCTGAAAATAAATATAAAATTAATTATGATCAAATATACAGCCAATGTTAAGCTGGAAAACAGTGACTGGCACTGGGGCAAAGGCTCTCTTATACAGCAGCCTGGACCAGGTGTTTCAGCTGTGCCCATTCCAGCAAAATGCAGCTGCATCCAACCAAATGCCAAGAATAAGGAGCACAGGCCATGCTTCCAGAGCAGGAGATGGTTTTCTAGTTCACAGGGGCTCCAAGCACAATTTAGGGAAATTAGTGGCATTCAGCCATGACCTCCCAACATAATTTTGTGGAAAGAAAAGCCTTTGGCTGGGTGGCCAAAGGAAAAGTGAGTGGGAGAGGAAAACAATGATAGATTTGCAGATTGAGCTGGTTGGATTGATACTGCTGGATTTGCAACTCTTTGTTCTCCATCCTTTTCAAAAGGGCATCAGAGGTTCTGAAAAGTACTGAACTGTGAATTAAGATACAGAAAACGACTTTTTATTGAATGAGACATAAAGAGATCACACTGTTTGTTCAAAAGATGCAGTGTCTGGGTTATGACCCGCATCAGAGGAAATTGTGGGTGCTCGTGGTTCTTTAATCTAGCAGAGAAAGGTAAAACAAATACAGAAAGCTGAAAGCCGAAGGCAAAGAAGCCCAAATTAGGGAAAAAACACATATTATTAATAGTGATTAATCACTGAAACAAACTATCCAGGGAAGAGGCAGAATTTCGTCTCCTGATGTTCTCAGAGCAAATGAATTCGCTTTGTCAGACAGGGTCCTTTCTGTAAACATGTACTATTCATCTTGTTACAGGACAAACCAGTAAAATTTAATAAAACGTCTTAAAAAATTACCTACAGACCCTCATTCTCTTATCCTTTCTTACAAGGTTTAAGGTCTATGTTCATGAGTCGTTACCTGATTAGTTATATTTAGTCATTACAGAGATAGTGAGAACATTCTAGTTATGAGAATCAAGAAACATTTGCTTAAGACACCTCCAAACAAGCATAGATATTTTCCAGAACAAAAAAAAAAAGAATGTTATTATTTGACAAATGGAGGAAAAATAAGGCATATGGAAAAGAAATAAAATCACTTTTCTGTATTTTATGGATTTTTATTGTCATTTTGTTTCAGGAAGTTTGTCTTGACTTGGACCTCTTTGATGATATGCGCACTTCCTCACATATTATTTCTCTTACAATCCTTTTAAAGATGTGATGTTCACTCAAGTGTAATTAAGATCTCTCCAGCTTGCACAGAAGCGAAATGCAAGGCTTAATTGTTTTTAGAGTGAGCGCTCAAAATTGCTGTGAAACACTTCTTTGAAGATGTACCAAATGGTCACCCAAAGTCAGTGGCTGTGATCAGATGCTGAAGACAGTCGTGTATTACTAATTCTAATGGTTACACTAATATTAAGGGCTGTCATACAATGTCAGTGCATGAGTTGGTTTATGTGAACATGATACCAGAGAAAATTATGTAAATCTGGAATTATAGCATTATTATTAATATTAAGGCATTATTAAATAATGCCAAAATTAGCATTTTATGCTTCTTTCTTCTCTAACTAGATATTCTCCACTCAGAACGTTGCTTTGTAACAATATATAATGCTAATGTTGGCAGGCTGGGAACAGAATGATTCTGGAGGTTGGAACATTAATTACAAGAAACTGAGTTCTTATTTATTCTATTCTCATTCATCAATGCTGTTGAAGGGTTACCTTTCTTATTTGTTTCCTGCTGTTAACCTGAATTTCTTTGTCTTGTTAGTCAGGCATCCAGAGTTTCTAGGCAGTCTCCCACTTAGCTGCTAGCCAGGCCTGGGATGGATTCTTTTCCAAGAACAGATGAAAGCATCTCAGTTATTCCAAAATGGGCATAGGCCAAAACATTCAATACTCACAAACAACTGTTCATGAAATGTCTGCAAACCAGGAGTTATTGGCAGGCAGCATATGGTAAATACGTTGCTCTTCAGAAAACTGTGATCACTTTGTGGGCCACTTTTAAGTAGATAAACAGACCAAATGGTTTGTTGTGAATTAAATACATCATTTCTACAAGTCACAAGATGTGCTTCAGTGTAAAATCAGCATCTTCTCCTCTGGTTCATAATGATTAGTTACCAAGCTGGATACGAGGAGAGCTTGGACAGGCATTTCCAGCTACCTAGTTTTTAAACCCTGCCAAGATAAATCAGATTATGCCCAGATGTCAAACTGTGCCTAATAAGCATCAGTGCTGACAATGAGCACCTGTATTTTTCACTGTTATTTCTCAGTGTTTCACCAAAGATTGATCATGAAGAATAATTATTTTGAATGAGCATAAAACTGGCTGTAGCAATTTCTCTAGCAACTGCCAGACATCACAACACCATTGATAACAAGTCAGATGAGTTCTAAACGTGTTAAATGTAGATCTGGACTGATATCACCCTTTTCCTTTCTATTAAGGTATTCTCAGTCTTGTTTATTGACTCCAAAATGAAGACTCCAAAAGCTTTTTGCCCCTTATTCCACTGTTAGATTTTTATCATCTCAGTAAGATTTTGGTACATTTGTTCTGAGTTTACACACTTATTTTCACTACAGAACAACTTTTAGCCCTGAACTTACCAATTCAGTTAAGTGTCTTTCTGTTCAGGGTCATGGACAGGCATCACATATGCTTCAGGCTCCTGCCAACCTCTTCATGTAGTTGAACAAATATAACGAAACAAGTACTCAGAAATGATTTAGAGGGGCTTAAGCTTAGTCAAAAGCTTGCATCCTTGATCCAT
The DNA here is from genome assembly GCF_054131305.1 of Coturnix japonica. NCBI lineage: Eukaryota > Metazoa > Chordata > Aves > Galliformes > Phasianidae > Coturnix > Coturnix japonica. The sequence continues at coordinate 1,739,199 of NC_140664.1, forward strand.
ACAAAGTATTAGATTTCCTGAAAAGCACAAAGGCCATAAGAATACTTTCAATAATTAGAAAGCTAGGGAAAGAAAGAAAAAGGAGCTTATGCATCCAATAGCCCAGAACAACATTCTGATCAATTCAGCTCTCTACAAAAGGTAGCAACACATTGTCCCCACCATTTCAGTCAGTATCTCAGCAAAAACTTTTCCTTGCCTGCATACAGAGGCACAGAACAGAGCATATTTTGAAAGGACTACCACCAGACAGCAGAGGGAGTGGTACTGATCACAGCCCCAAGCTGCTGGAGATCAAGGAGCATTTCACAGTGAATTTTGGGTAGTACAGTGTGGAGCCAGGAGCTGGACTCAGTGATTCTTGTGGGTCAATTTCAACTCAGGATATTCTCTTGATACTCTTCTCTCAGACATTCATTCTCTACTGGAACGGCAGCTTGATTGATGATGGGGTGTTCACCCAGGCTGGAACATGAACCTTCTCTTCATGCTTACAAAGTCTGATTTTAATTTAAGGTTTCTCTTCTTCCCTAGTGTGTCCCTCTCCCTGCCCAGCTCTGTGAGTTCATAGAATTTTATGAGTTATGCTAATCAATCCTTCAAGCCTGTGTTAATCCATCATTTGGATTCCAACAGGTGGATAAAGTTGGACAGGTGTGTTTCCCTTCCTGTTCCCCACAGTCTCCAGCAATCTAAAAGTGGCAGGTAGGAAAAGACCTGCTAGACAGAGGTGAGGAGGTACTACTTGTTAGAATAGAAGAGAAAACAGGATGCTCATTTTTCTCCCATGTGAGTGTCCTCATTACACCCAACATTTCCTTAGGACACAACAGTCCTCTCAGAGTCTAATTTGAGGATGGGGTGCTGGGGAGAAGCTGAGATCAGACTCAGTGTCAATAAGCTGTCAGGAACTAGCCTTATTCATCATGGTTATTGGGTAAGTGCCAAGGACCCTACAGTAATTCGGTTGAGTTTCTTCTCTGCTAAATGAGTTTACAGTGATGAATAGTGTTTGCTGGGTAATTTAATAATATTAATGGGATCTCATTAGCTTTGGTATTCATTTACATTCTTGAAGGTGTATCCCCTGCTGGCAGTCTTGGGAAAGACTGGAGCAGACAGGAAAACCAATATCCTAATTCATTCACATCTCTAAATACTTCCAATAAGGTAAAGGTTTAAAAGCACTTTATTGGTTTGGTTTATTTAATTTATATTGCTCTTTCTGTGTTGTGGCTTTATTTCCTTCACAGGCAGTAAAACCAATACTGTTTAGTTGAAAGTGCCCTCAAGAAAGATGATATTTGAGTTAGAAATATCAGAATGGCCAGAATTATTGTTATTATTATCCAAGAATCACATGATGGAAATGCAATAATTCAGTTAAAATAAATCCATCTACCAATGCACAGGTAGCCTGTCTTTTTGAGATAAGCATCACTGATAGGGCTGGTAGCTATCATCTTGATCACTGCTACAGCTGCTGAAAATGGGACTGGCAGAAAGAAGGCATTCATACTGCTTGCTTTGATCTCTCTGAACAAGATCCTTTTTATAGAATTTCATTAAGTTTGATATCTCCTGTGTGAAATCCTCTCCCTCTTTTTGCCTCACAGGGAACATGAAGGTAAGAATCATCATATGACATTATCAGTAGGAATAACAGTATCAAGGCAAAGAATCCTTCAGGAAGTGAAAGTGTTATCAGGAACAAGGAAACTCTGAAAGGTTCACCATGCCAAAATGAATGGGAAAGTTAATTATTAACAAATATATATATTTTTTAAAATAAATACCTCCATACAGCTTCATATTCCCATTGCCCCATAGATGAAAGTAGCCAGAGCATAACATTGAGTGCAACTTAATTTTGTGGTCAAATGAGAATTTTTCACAGAATTTTCTATTGGAGATTAGTGCAAAAGATATCAATTTTCACTCATACTCTCCCTGCTTCTTTCCATATTTAATTTCTTCCAATTTTTTTTTCCTATGAACGCAATCTCTTAGTAACTTTAAGACACTAAAACTGTTTGTCTGTTGAAATGCAAAGCAAAAGAAAAACAAAAACCTGCAGGCAGAAGAATGGATATTCTTGATAAAATGTGCTGTTTGTTCAAAAAACTCCCACATTTTTCATTACAAATTTCAGATGAAAATGTTTTTGGTCCAGATGTAGCTTACCTCTAATACCAGAATAATATCCCTATCACGCTAAAGACCTCCACATCCTCAGAGCTCATATTTCATGCCATTTTTGCACCAGAAGAGTGAATAATTCAGCAGATTGGAGTAATGAATCATTTTCTCATCCTTAGGTGGCTGTTGCTCATGATGATTAATACTGATTTATTTATTACTTGTGACAGTCTCAACCAGGTCAGGGCCTCACAATGTGGCATACCGCATGAGATAAAAGGAATAAACAGTTCCTGCCCCAAAGAGCCTGCAGTGCTGGTTTCTGTTCAAGCCCTTGACACTGGCTAACTGCCCTTGGTGAACAACTAATCCTTACCCACACCAGCCGCAGAAAACAGTGATGGGTGGAAAGAAGATAATGTCATTGTACAGAAGCCTTGCCAGAAAAGTCTGCCTTTGATAAGTACCAGATTCTTATTTCTTCATCAGCCTCACCATGTCACCTTTCAAAAACTGGATGATTAAATGTTTCTGCCAACAAGGATCCGAGAAAGGTATTTCTAGTTTCCTTAAGGTGTTGTCAGGAGTTGCAGTTACATTATTTAGCTACCCATCCCTGGCATGTTTTTGACAGGTGGTAGTTCCTGATCAACACAAAACACGAAACTGAAGCACATGTCATGTTCAGTCCTGTTTCCACACATTTATAAACTGTTGTTCCTTTTAAAGACCAGTATAATTCAAATATAAGAGCCCAGTGATCCATGCAAATGCTACCAATTACATGATAGTCTCTTTGCAAAGGACATATTTTGCACAAAGTTGGTTCCATCCAGAAGGAAAAACAAGCAGTGAACAACTGAGAGACAATCAAAATAGCACAATGGACCACATTTGCTAACAACAAGAACATTCCTTGTGTAGCTAGAGTCCACATTTTTATTACAGTTCTCCAAGTAGATACTACTTATCTTATTGCCAAAGAAAAATGATAGAGATATAAAGAAGAGCATCGTAGAATAATAGAATCATAATATGGTTTGGGTTGGAAGGGACCTTTAAGATCATCTAGTTCCAACCCCCTGCTATAGGCGGAGAAACCTCCCTCTAGACTAGGTTGCTCAAAGCCCCATCCAGCCTGGCCTTGAATGCTTCCAGGTAGGGAGCATTCACAACCTCACTAGGCAACCTGTTCCAGTGTCTTGCTACATTCACAATAAATAATGTATTCCAAATATCTAATCTAAATCTACCCTTTTTCAGTTTAAAACCATTTCCCCTTGTCTTGTTGCTATATGACCTTATATATGACCTTATATATATGACCTTAAAGTAGAGGGCTGCACTATCTCTTTGGAACATCTACAGCCAAGACAGACCCTCTTTCTGTACCAAAACAGGGGTTGGCTATATCTTTTATCTCACTTAGCCTCATATATGATACTTATTTACACTGTACTGAGTGGTCTGTAATAGCACTGTGCCCTGAGTTATATCCATTCTTGATGGGTACTTGTATCTATTCATCTTTTAAAATTAGTTCTGCTATGTTAGTAGACTTTAATCACAATTCTCCTGCTCATCCTTTTCATTCCATAGGGAGGACTGGGATTTCTTTCCAGAAATATTTGGTGAATTTGTCTCTGAGGGAGGTAATTCTTTAAAGGGAGCGTGAGTCACACTTGTTCAGCTCATTCGTAAGTGAAGTAGTACCTTTAAACCAGAATTAAGCTTTATCTTTAAAATAGAATGGATCAGGTGTGGAAGGAAGTTTTCCTGTCTGTGGGTGATGTCCTTGCAAAGCAGTGCCCTGGAGGAAAAAAATAACTTTATAATTCAAGAGTATCTGTCCAAAAATATTCAGCAGTTGTAACTATGGAGCTACATCAGTGATGCATAAATGTTGTCAAAGTGTATTTCCTCCACTGTCTCCTGCTCAAAAAAATATTGTCCGTCATGTTGACCTGCACTATAGAGGGATAATTCAGTACCACAAATACCTTTAGTACCTTTGGTGATAGTAACAAGGCACATTACTTCTCAAAGAAAACCATTTCAACATTAATTTTCTTCGACAGCCCAAATAGAAGATGCATCAAATTATCCTGATCAATAATTTATCCTTAAAAAAGAAGTACTGTTCCATCCTTACGTTCATATCCACAACCTGTGGTGCCATGTACCTGTAGGAAATTGACAGATCTAGAACTGTTTATCGTTCTTCATCCCTTCCATTGCTTTTCTGTAACACTAACTAGAAAGTGATGAAGATTTTTTATCTGTTTTTAAGATTTTTTTCTTCTCAGGTTTCAGACTCTGATCTAATAGGATTTTGTGTAGGCCTCTTCTCACCGTTTTTTCTCTGGAAAACCTGGTCTACCAGGTTTTTATAATGCAAGAGCGTCATAAAAAACTATCAGCTACATCTGCCCAAACATATTCTTTTTATTTGACATTAACCAATATATTGTCTATTGCCTGATCAAATCAAGCAAATATTTAGCTCAATTCCTTTCTCTTACAACCCCTTCAGGTGTGAGTCTCAAACACCAGCAAAATGACACAATCTTTTCTACCGTCTCCTTTTCAAACTCAGTGATAAATGCTATTTTCTCCGCTGTTAAATATATAATCTTACCTTTCTGTCACCTATTGCCAAATCAGTGGATCGAGATCTCTTTACACATCTTCCTCATGGCATCAGCCTTTACTGGACTTAACCTGTGTTCCCATCACATTACTGTTTCAGGATGTTTTAGCATATTTCTTTTGACTGCAATAGTTCCCCTTTTCTATGTAACACTTACTGCCCAGTGTTTTAAACAACATCCTGTTTCTCACCTCCCTAATCTTACTTTTTCCACTATCATATAATCACAGAATCATTTGAATTGTAAGGGACCATTAAATGTCACCTAATCCAATTCCCCTGCAATGAGCTGGGGCACCTACAGGTAGATCCTGGAGCTCAGATTCCCATCAAGCCTGACCTTGAATATTCATCTCCAAGAACACTGCATCTACCACATCTCTTAGTCAAGGTACAAACTTGCTTCCCCAGCACTGTTTCCTACCTTTTAGCCCTGTGCCCCTCTCTGGTGTGAGCATCAAGTCTAAAATCCTATGAGTTTTTAGTCCAGGTGTGTAGGGCAGGATTCCTCCCATCCAACTTTTGAAGACAACCATCTAACCATCTACCTAACCTCATTGCTTAAGGTTCCATACATAGCCAGAGGTAAAAAAATAGATAATATGGGGCCCAACTGACCTACTTTATTTTGAGAGATCTCTTCTTAACAGCAGGAGGTATTACACCAGGCAGTACAAGACTCCACTGACAATATTGTCTAGTTAGAGTAGAGCTGAGCGTAACTGTTTCCCAAGCAGGCATCACACGTAGATGAAACCTGCTTATTTTACCAAGTGTAAAAAGAATTTGTTGCTGTCAAGTGAACAACTATTTTTTTCTGTGGTGAGGTGAAAGCATTTAGCTTCCTTGCAGAGGAAGAAGCCATTGGCAAAGTGCAAGCTCTGAATACCAATCCAGAAATAACACTTGAAGAACTGACTGCTTCTTTGGAATTGAAAATGCAGACAGAAAATTTATGTGCATTCAGCCTGGGCTTTTTATTCAGCGTCCACAACAATTTCCACACAGGACATTTCGGGTTAATTAGGTCAGCTCAGATTAGTCACAGCTCTCTTAAGGAACGTTTTTATAATAGGTTTCTCTTCTTAGGGCCATATGGAATTAGGAAGAGTCTAGTCAAAATACATGCACTTAACAGCCTTTTCTGGGCTAGGGCTTTGGAAAGTGTACTTAGAGAAAGCCATTTAAAAAGCTAAGATCTAGTTCAGCTCCCCTTGAGCACGAGGAAATAAACAGTGTCCCTGTAGTGCTAAGATGTGTCTCTGAAAGTAAACAAAACAAGGGATACTTGCCCTCACTGCCCTTTGATTTCCACCTCTAGACCAGACCGATGGCTGCATGCCCATTCACTCAATAAAACGTGTCCATTATTGCAGTCTGTAAAACAGAGCACTAAGGTTATACTGTCCTACACAAAGTATCTAGAGTGGATGGAAGAAAAGGTTTATTTTGTTCTTTCATTTGCCCGACTGCTGTTCTGTGTTACCTATATCAGCCTAGACTCTCTTCCTTTTGTCCCCAGCCATCACCACCATGCCCACTAAACCATGAACCTTAGTGAGGCATTTAGATGTTTCTTGTCCACTCCCAGGGGTGGGGACTCCACCACATCCATGGACATTTACCTTGACTCATACCTATCACCAGTAAATAGCCATGATGCTCTAGGCCATTTAAAATGAAATATTTATGTCTTCAAACCAGGAACATACTATGTTGGAGGAGAAGGATTGAAGAAATGGGTCTGGAAATGCTAACATGAAGCTCAGATCACAATCTGATCCACTGATTGGTGACCCAGAAACTTGTCCACCAGTGTTTTGCCCCAATCCCTTGTGCATTACTGATGAGCTCATGAGCACAATGGAACAGGGAAATTTATTTTTCTGCTTTACTTCTAATGGGTCTCAGAGCACAAAGTAGAAGCATTCCTGAGGTGAGCACTGGAAGCAATCACTTTAAAGGGTGATACCTGAAACTGCATAGCTGCATAGTGCTCACTGACCCCTGTAGCGAACACTATTGACCACCACCCATTCTGTATCCATCTGCAGGCATTTACCAAACCGAATATTTCTGAGACCTGGCAGACAGTTTAGTCCCTCTCCCAAAGCAATTCACAGCAGAGTGGGCAGGCTACCAAGACCCATCTACACCCCCAAATGGGTGCAAAAGAGTAGAGAGAATGTTCCATATGCATTCTTAAAACATATGGAAAATATAGAACTGAACTTAAAAAAACAACATCAGGAGAAAAAAATTGCTTTTTAAATAGGCTTTTCAGTTTGACTCATTGCAATAGGAAGAGTGGCTATCGGTCTGGAAATAACACTCCTCCCAAATCCACTGCATACTTTGAGAGTTCTTTTCACAGGAGGGAGTCAAAGAGCTCAGATACCTTCATACTCGCCTTTTGCAACTGCTATAAGAACATTCAGTGCAACAAAATGTCATCAAATGCATGCAGAAGGCAAAATATCTACATAAAAGACACAAATAATATATGGCAAGATCTGATGTTCCTAAGAGGTATGGCGTAATGGATGGCATCCTAGAAATGAAAGTCACTACTTTCATGAACTGGAAGTAGATTCTTGAGCTCAGTTTTACATCTGTAGAATTCAGCTTTATATCTGTGGACTTCAGTATTACATTTGCCATGTTTAATAGTGGCTATTCTTACTGGTCTCTGCTACTCCTGGCAATGGCTTGCAGTCCGCAGTGCCATCATAAAACACCTTGGGATGGAGCACAATGGGAGCAAGAGGTGGAAAGAAAAGAGGTATCTTTACAGGTGCTTTGCTTTAATTTCATGGTACTTTTGGTGAAGTAGAAACCTTCTGAATTCCAGAGGAAGAAAAAATCTTTCTCATTGAAACTTCCACTGACATGAAATTTAGAGGTTTAGTGTAAAGTTGGTTATGCACAGGCAAGTTATTACGGTTCAACAGCCTTGTGCTAATCCCTGGGTGACAGTCATACAAGAGTCCAGGAAAGGTTTCTTGAAGTGGACTCCTATCTGAACATCACCACATCCACCCAAAGTTGATAAAGGGGTCAGGCATGGGCTGGAGGTGAGTTATACAAGCGTTGTTGCAGTTCCTGCTGTGAATCCAACACTTCCCATCCTGTGTAAGACCTCGTGTTCTCAGACACTGCAGTGCCACCGTGAAGTGACAGCTTCAGGGAGACCTCGAGAAGCCAGCTGGAAACATCTCAGGTGTGTATTTTTAGCACGCTATGCCTGGAAGCTCAGCTTGTGGAGTTAATACTAGAAAGGCAAAGGAAGCGTGGGAATGCAGAGAGGGAAGAGAAGTACATTCTGATAAGGAATTAACAGCTATCAAATGATCATCATCTGGGTATTGAGACCTGAGCCTGTCCCCGAGCTTCAGCATCCTACTTCCTTTTCACATTGGAAGAAATGAGGGAAGGAGTGAAATAATATTCATGCACGTTTAACAGAGAAATGTAAGTTTTAGGGAGGGAACTGTAGCCCTCTTATAAGGTTAAAAAGACTTTTCCTCCTGGATTTCTACCCACCAAGTGGTCCTCACACTCTCTGGGTAGGAATGTACTTTTCAACCAAAGACCCTCCAAGGCAGCGACATTCAGATAGTTTGTGGCCTGGGACAGATATCATTTGAAGGTCTGGAGTGTCTTCATTCAATGGGGCCACAGAGAGGAAGGAAAGAAATCACAGAATCATAGAATGGTGTGGATTGGAAGGAACCTTAAATGTTATCTATCTACTTCCAAACTCCTTGTTGGACACAGCTGCCAACCACCAGATCAGGCTGCTCAGAGCCCAAACCAACCTGGCCTTGAGCACCATCAGGGATGGGGCATCCATAACTAAGTGTTAAAGCATGGGAGAAGTGGGAAAACCAGTAGCATACCGAAGGGATGAATGCCCTACTTCACCTACTCAGAACTGGGGGCTTATTTCAAGTGGGTGGGATAAATTAACGAAGTGCTGTCACAGGTTGCCCAGAGACATGGTGGATGTCCTGTCCTTGGAGACATTCAGTGTCAGGCTGGATAGGCCACTGAGCACCCTGATCTAGCTGTAGGTGTCCCTGTTCATTGCAGGTGGGTTGGACTAGATGAGCTTTAAAGGTCCCTTCCAACTCAAATGATTCTATGATTCTACCATTGTATAAATCCAGGGAGGGAGACAAGCCATAAGACTTGGAGGGGAGAGCAGTAGCAGATGCAAATGATCCATGAGAGACACTTGTTAAGCCTTCTAGTAAAAGACATTACCACAACCCTCCTAAAAAGCAGTTTGTTTCTTGACCTTGAGAAAATCACCTGTCAAACCCCCCTTCTGCTCTCTTTCCACTTCTCGGTTATTAAACACCCCCAGAGAGCTCGGGAAGTCCTCTGAATACCTGAACCTGAGGCAGAGAATTTCAGAGCTTTGCATGTTAAAAAAGTAAAAGAAAAAAAAAAGTGACAGAAGGGGTGTGAAACTGAGCAGTACCTGCTATTTTGCTGGCTGAGTCTTGATGTGCTTTGGATTCAGAGTAAGTCCTGATTAATACTGATCCTGCATTTACAGAATTAAATTAGGCTGCTTAAAATTAAAAATACATATTTATTTTAAATAGGCCAAGTATTCCGAATGAATTGGAAAGTAAAGAGGATAGAATATTACAAATGAGACAATTAAGCAAAGAGAGCAGCAGAAATTGTATAAATTATAGTCTTGCAATGAAACAGTGCTTTGATGCAGGGGAAGCTGGCAAAGAATCCCGCCACCAGAGATGGAAAGTGTTGAGGAGGGATTGTTGAGAAAGAGGTTATAGAAGAAAGGGAAAAAAAAAACCACACACAACACTCTGAGAAAATCCATTAGTATTGATTTAAGGAGGTAATCAAGGGGAAAGAGTCTCAAACAGGCAGGATGGAGTGGTGATTGCAATATCTGAACACCGTGATACTGGGGCTTCACGCAGCTCTTCTGGCTGCAGAACTGCACTACTGGGAGAGCCTTGGGCCCAAGCCTGGTGTTGCCTGGCCTGGCTGCCTTCCCAGCACCTGCCAGGTGTAATGAAGCTCCTGAGTATGAAAAAAGATTAGATCGGACCTGAAAGCTCGACACTCAGTATGGGACAACGGGTAAATTCAAAGAGCAGGATTGAAGGTGGTGGTTGGGATTAGAAGTGAGACAAAGGGAGAAGAGAACTAGCAGCTTTCAGCCTATGAGCATCAGCTCAGCCAAATGTTATCATTTTTAAGAACACAGAAAAATCCCAGCAAACCCAAAACGAAAATGGAAATCACTATTTTGGGAAAATAGAAAGCATGTTGCTCTCCCTCCCTTCTACAAAGCACAGGCCTCTGTCAGAGCAAAACACCTAAGCAAGAAAATACTCCCAGGATGGATATAGCTTTGCCAAAGAACAATAATGGTATGTTCACTTCTTAATATGGCATTTGGGACTGTTTGCCTTTTCAAGGTTCGAGAAGACAAAGCTGGCTATGGACAATGTTCACAGCTTTCTTGAAGTTATAGAAGCTCAGCACATTGCAGAATATGGCCCCAGGAATGCAGACTGTTACTGACTAAAAAGCAAATTATCCTTGAATATACTGAAAATCTTTCCCTTGGTTTTGTTGCAAGAATGTGTACATATACAGACAGCTTGACATATTCCTTTGAAAACATAACCATCTTAAGTACATAATTTTTAGTGCTGTGAATTAGGTTTTAGTTACTGTGTGGTATAGGTACCTACAATGGGTTGAGGGAAATGCATGTGAGGGTCTTTAAACAATACTTCAACTGGATAGATGTGAAGAGGAGAGGAAAAGGAGAGGAGAAGAGAGGAGAGGAGAGGAGAGGAGAGGAGAGGAGAGGAGAGGAGAGGAGAGGAGAGGAGAGGAGAGGAGAGGAGAGGAGAGGAGAGGAGAGGAGAGGAGAGGAGAGGAGAGGAGAGGAGAGGAGAATGGCTTAGATAGGAAGGGATCTCAAAGATCATGTAGTTCCAATCTTCCTGACATGGCAGGGTTGCCAACCATTAAATCAGGCACTTGATCCAGTTGCCCAAAGTCCCATCCAACCTGGCCTTCAACATATCCATGGATGGGGGGTATACAACTTCTCTGGGCAGCCTGTCCCTGTACTTTGTTCTTTACGAAGGTGACTTTAAACTCAAGACTGCCCACATAGCTGTGCAAGTTGACTGTATGTTTGTAGTAATACAATTTCTATGCATTCTTAAAACATTTAGTTTATATTCCCTTCTTGAGCAATTCAGCGTGTTTATATTTTGGTCATAACCAAATCAAATCTCTCTAGGATTAGTTTTTCAAAGGGAAAATTAATTAACATGCAGTGGCCTGGGCTGTCACTAGAAGAAACTTACAGTCCTCTGAGTAAGGCATGTGCTGGATAAAAGCTGTATACGGGTCTTCCATACAGAACTGTATTTCCCCAACATGATAAGCAAAGGTTTTCCCCTTGCACCTTGCACAAGTCTCATTGTAGTTGCTGGATTATAGAGTCATATTTTGCAGTGTACCTTAGTTCCTATTTATTGTTGGATAGGGAACAGCCTCAGGACCCCTGGGTCCTATACCATTCCTAAACTAAACTAAACTTGCTATGTGCTACATCTTAGTATTTCTGAAGTTCAAACAGGAATGAAGGAACCGAAGTGACCCTAAAGACTAATCAGAATCTGATGATAAGTCAACAGAATTGTGCCAGTGTTTTCTTTGCTGTGGTCCTGACTATTTGAAAAGAACATTCCTATTTCTAAGCATGTGAAAAGAAATGAAGGGGAAGTTTTCTTTACACCTGATAGCCAAAATTGGATCCTCAGGAATCTATGTGTTCAGCAGCATCTACCTGTTTCAATGCTGGGATATTCTGTCACTCTTGCTTCCTCTCTGGGTTTCCTATTTACTTTTTCTTATCCTTCCAAATATATAACGTCAGCTTTGCAAATAGTCCTACAGAAAGCTTTTATAGTCCTTCTATACTTGCTGGCATAGTTTTGTAGGTTTTTGTTTTCTTTTTACCCTGGTGATTATTGCCTTTGGAAGTAGATTCTATTATCTGTAGTTATATTGCAGATGAAGGGGAATTGAATTGCTCCTTCTATTTGTCTTGAGAAATGGGTTCTTTGCTGTTCTGTCAACTGTAGCTCTGAAATTAAAGATCTAATTGATCACTGAACATCAGTATTGGTGGATGCAACATTTACTTTCTTTCAGAAACTCCTGCAAAATCCAGTTTAGCTATCCACTGCAGAAATATGTATATATAACCACTATATAAATGCAAAGTGGTATTATTAACCGGAGAAAAGAATTGCTATATTGATCTAAATAATATGCTGTTAACTGTCAAAGAGCAAGCACACTTTCTTCTAACAGGTTTTTTCTAACTCTAGAGGAAGAATAACAAGGCTGGAGGCTGGAAGACATTTAGCAGCAAATATGAAAATGGTTTTGTTTGTTCTCATTCTTTGTTCCTTCCTTAAACTCTCTGTGCTTTGCTGCATGCTTGTTTTACAAAGCTGCAAAGCACTTTTGCTCTACAGCAAGCTCTAAAAGAAGTTCCACATGGCCAACAGAGTTGAAAGGGGGATTGAAGAGAAAACAGATTGATGTTTCTAAACAGGGAAATGCAACAAGGCATGGAGAGACCCGTGAAAACAGGAGGCATCATCAACCAAGAATGGAGCTGTAGGTCTTCATTGGCTTGGCTTTCCCTTTCTTTAATTGGTTTGTGGTTATACACACGTTTTGGATATCTGGATATCTTTCTTGGTCAAATATTTCATGGTCTGATGGCTTGCTTTTGGGGAGGTCCCTGTGGAGCCACAATCTGAACTCAATGATCCTTATAATAAACCATCCTCTTTTCAACAAATCATCCAGAATTCCTGCAAGCATTGGATAGATCAAATATTTCTGGGTGATTTTCATTGCCTCCTTAAACACCTCTGAAATACATCTGAATGTCTGTATCCCAAAAGCACCTTTACATTCCCACTGACTACAGAGAACATTTCCATAAACAACTTAGGTGCCAAAGTGTCTCTTCTATTTCTACAGAATCGGGCGAGATTAATCCCACCTTAGGTGACCATCTGTTGAAAGAGAAATTCTTGAAGCAGCTACACAGGGCTGGCAAAGGAAGTGACAAATGAAAGAAGCAGGGCCACAAGCCTGTGGAAATCCCCACCTGGCTGGAAGATAAGGAAAGCCCTCCTAAGAGCTGTGAGAGTGCTAGGAAGACGCTATTTCTGGGAATCATAGAAACATTGAATTAAAGTTCAAAAAGACTGTAAGATCATCAAGTCCAACCATCGACCCTTGCCCACCATGCCCATCCTTCCAATCTGCTAATCATGAATAAATATATAAATTTAAAAGTAAAAATATTAACAATTTAAACAAAAAGAAATAAAACAACTACAACAACTTGTGTGGTTGGGTACAAGCATCATCTTTCTACCCAGTGGCTCACCTTTTGAAAATCACTGATATCATGGAAGTATACAAGAGTCTGGCATAACTGCTGGCTTTGGACAAAGGACAAGGCAGAAATTTCCCCACAGACATCAGCAAGAGTTTTCAAATTTTATCAGCATCCTTTTGTTCAAATGGTCCCTACAGTAGATGCTACAGGTTACGTATCAAGTAGCTTTGGGAAAAGTCTTTAATAATGTTCTTGTCATTGAAGGCCCTGATCGGGAGGAAAAAGATGTAAACCTATTTATAGGCTGTGGCAGCAATTCCCTCTGTAGTAACAGCCGACTGTATCTAAACCTCCCTTAATTTACAATTTCTGTATCAAATGTAAGCCTATGTCCTTTGTCCTGTTTGTTCAGATTGGAAATGCCTGTCATTTCTTGCTTTGGGTTACTTTAGTGTGTAGAACAGTGGTCATGATCTCATCTAGCCACCTGGAAGAACCATGAGATAAATAACAACAATAACTCATTTCCTGCAGTCTTACTAAAAACAGTGGTTTTTTCCTCTTCTTCTGCCATATATATACATATGTATGAATATTAATCCTGCCAAAAAAGGGGGTAGGGGGAGTGGGGGGGGGGGAAGAGTCATAGAGAGAGATAATAAAAATTCAGTACATCAAACTGACTTTTCTTGATTTACAACAGATAATTACCATTCTTCATGCATGACTGGTCTCCTGTTGTGAGAAAGCAGAGCAGGTGGAGCATTGCTTGTCCGATATCCTTCTCCCTCAACAGTCCTCTCAGCCTGCACCAAGAGTGGCATTGTCAAGACCAGACAGAAGGGTGGGTGAAAAAGATGGATGGAGGTAGTTGAACAGAGGTAGCTGGAAAAGTTGGTTTTGCTTACACTTTGACAGGCTTGAAAGCTTCCTTAGAATCAACCACTTTCTTATTTAACTTAATAGCGATGACTCTATTTTTCAAGGTGTGGGGTTTTTTTGTTGTTGTTGTTGAGTTTTTTAATCACTAAGAAAAATTAATGGGCATAAAAGAAATTGAAATTATTCACGTAATGGATTAAGACTACTACAAACACCATAATTTAAATCTGAATGGTGGGGGAGGGGAGAGGGAGGGAGTAAACTCACAGAACTTGGAACTGATTTTCAAAGAATACTAAAAATTATTACCAAGTAAAATTTACAAGCACTTTAGATCATGTTCACTGCTGTCTTATTTGTAACAGAAATAACCAAGTCCAGAATGAATTGGGCTGTGTGAAAACTAACTCTTGCTGATGATGGCAAGTTGTTAATTAAATGACACTTTTGCGCTGTTCATTTTGAAAGTCTCTGGAAAGGTAACCCAAAGTTCTCTGTTTCTGAAATAAGTGAGGTGAGGTGAGCAGCATAGAGTTTTATAGACTCCAGGGGAAGAAAAAGAAAATTCCCTTTGGGGATATGATCATCAGTATAGGGTTTTATCACACAGCCAACACCACACAGGGATTAGATGTTAAAAGGGAAATAAAAGGAGGTAGGAGATATGGTGCTAGCAATTCAGAAAAGCATAGCCTCTGCTCAGAGAAAATTATGTCACAAGAAGGGTTATTTTGCAAGTAGTTTATAGAGGCTCTGGAGTACTCATGGACCATAAAGCCTTGTTCATTCCAGTGAAACTCAGTATGCAATATCCTTACTAAATACTATAGTGACTATATGTATATGTAGGGTACACATAAAGCTTTAGGTGGGGAAAGTGTAGGTGTCTTGGTACCCAAAACACTTCCCTTCTCATTTAATTGTCTTGAGAGCTTCTTTCCTTTTCACTAGACAACTCTTTCAGGCTTAATAAATTAATGGCTACTGGAGTATGAGAGCTACTCATTATCTTTAATCGTATATCTTTTATTGTGGGGCTAAGTAATAAGAATTTTATAGAAGGAACCCAGAGAGAGAAAACAAGATCTGACTTAAAAGTAACTTGAGCCCAGGTCTCCAGAGTGTTAAGATAGCATCCTGAATCTCTCCAAAGCTTTTTAAGACATTTCCAGTCCCAGTACTGGTCTTAGAAGAGACCTCTTAAGATATGAAAAGGCTGGAGAGTTGAGCAGAAAGGTTCAACAATGGCAAGTGCAGAGTCCTATACCTGGGGAGGACTAAACACACACATCTGTACAGGTTAGGGGCTGACCTGCTGAGAGGAGCTCTGTGGAGAAGTTGTTAGGTATCTTGGTGGACAACAGGTCAGCCATGAGCCAGCAGTGTGCCCTTGAGGACAAGAAGACCAACAGTGTCTGGGATGCATTAAAAAGAGAGTGGCCAGCAGACAATGGAAGTGATCCTTCCCTTCTACTCTGCACTACTGAGGCCGCATCTGGAGCACTGTGTCCATTTCTGGGCTTCTCATTTCAAGACATACAGGGAACTGCTGGAGAGAGTCCAGTGAAGGGTTATAAAGATGATGAGGGGCACAGAGCATCTCCTGTATGAGGAAAAGCTAAGAGACCTGGGACTGTTCAGCCTGAAGAAGACTGAGAGGGGGGGGAATCTTTCTTACCATTGCTTACGAATATCTAATGGACAAGATTCAAGTGGGTGGAGCAGTAAAAAAAACTTCTTCTGTAAAAAGATACTAACCCAAAGGGTATTTTGGATCTCTGTCAACAGTTGAATTCAGCACACCACATATAGTAAGGAGAAGCCATTGCCTTTCACATATCTCTCCTCCCATTCTAATTGCTAGCTGAGGCACAGTAATTGCCCCTACCATGTGATCCTAGAACCGTCACAAACCTAAACAAATCTAGCTTGGGGTTTTCTTTCTTATTTTATTTATTTCCTTCACACAGTCCTGCTTGTTGAGTTTGGCACAGCTACCAAACTTTTCATTTACATGCTGATCCCATTGTCCTGCCCCAGCTCTGTTCTCTGAAGCATTCACAGAGAAGAGTGAAATATAGCTGGAGTGGCTCAGCTTGCTTATGGTTCAGCTTGTTCCTCATTTACAGGCAATATATTTTTCACAGTGGGGAACTTATCTCTCTCATTTTTCTGTCTTTATTTATATCGTACAATGAGCAGTTTATTTTTGACTTGTGCAGGTGGTTTTAGTGATGGCAGTGAAAAGGGAATGAACTTTTCTAGGAACAGGAGAGAAGAAGCAACCAGCTGGGGCAACTGCCTCTCCATCCTCTATTCCATATACTACATATTGAATCCTTAATGCTCTCTTAGTGCTCTCTTCACTTGGAGTTTTATGTTCACCATCACATGGGCCAGTCCATTTATCCTCGGTCTCTGGAAGGTTATGTACAGAAAGATGAAAGACAAAACTAAGAAAAGCCAGAGAATGAATGTATCAAAAGCACGTCATGCATGCCCAACTTGATGATATGACATGTTCCAATGAAACAGAGAGAGAAGTGGATGTGATTTACCTTAACTTTAACAAGGGTATCAACAGTCTTCTGTAACACACTTGTAGATGTCTTGGAAAACTGTGGACTGGATAATGTTCTTCTAAATTTTTACTCCAGAGTAGTGGTGATCTTAATACACCATTGAGCTTTTCAATAACCCAGACCTTTGAAATGCAGAATACAAAAGTAAATACATAAAATAGATGAAGATTGTAAAACTTCATCCACCTAGAGAAACAGAATCTCTGAATTCCTATGTCTGGGCCTGATCTGCAGTCACTTGTGGGATTTTGGGCTCAGAGAACTAAACTCCAGGAGAATTCAAAAAAAACAGATTCAGAGTATATCAGGACTTCAGAAGATATTCAGGAAGAATGAAATCTTCTAGCCAACAGTCAGAGAACATTGGAGATATTTATTCCAAACGTTTTCAGCTCCATCAGAAATAAAGTTCTAAGGAAAGCATCTGTGGAATGGTCAAATACCTCAAGCCATGCTACTCCAGTCATCATCAACCACCTGTATTACTATGATGAAAACAATTCCTCTGCACCTGGCCATTTTAAGGAGATAACTTGCCAGCTTGAGTTTAACTCAGGTTGCTGTATATGTCTACAAATTCAAGGCTGAACAATTCAAAAGGGATTGTATCTACAATTACTTGAGAGATGCAGCTGTTTTAAAGGAGTGAGTCACCTGATCTTTTTTATATCTGCTCCAAGATGAGATGATTCATGCCTTGACTCTACTGTCTGTGCTCACCAGCTCTCCACTTACTGACTCAATTTATTCTCCATTTATTTTTATTTTTTTTTGAAAAAGATGTTTATTTAATCAAATGCATTCCACCCAAGAAAATATATTAAAAAAATATGTCTTCATATCTCCCTTGCACTTTATCTTCTTATCCAAGTATTGGTGAGTACCAGCATTCACAGACAGAGTAGCTGGGCTGATGAACAGGATGATGCACTGGTGCTGATCTTAAAAACCACTTCAAATGACATTGCTTCACCAAATTCACCTCATGTGGACCCTGGAAATCTGGCACAGTATCAATGGACTTTGACTGGGGGACAGCTTCCTACTTGTCATTTCCACAGCTGCCCTCTATCAGAGCAAACTGAAATTCACAACAATAGATGTAGGACTTCCACATGATGTTCACACGGTCACTAAACCATCTCTATGTGCTTTTCCTGGTAGCATGAGCCTAGGAAGACCACCTGATTTAGAATCCTACAGACACTGATGTTAGAAAATAACATTAAAATTATCAAGTCCAACCATCAGCTCAACACCACCATGTCCACTGAACTACAATTAAAATAAATCCTCTGGGAGTTTTGTACCCACTGTCTTTAGAATCTGAACTAAAAGGTCCCAGATGCTGGCAGCAGGGACATGTGATCTTCCACCTCTAAGTAGTCAGTTCTCATCACCCACAGATCTACAGGAAGAAGGGACGAGCTGACTCACTTGTAGCCCACACAGTGATTATTCTGTGGCCAGAACGAGTCCAACTTTTCTGACCAGAAAGCAACAGACAGAAGCAGAGAAAAAATAACGACATTGGAACATGAGCCACATTATGAGTGGCAAGTAGCAGGGAATGAGTGCAAAGGGGAGAAAGAAATTACACCATGAAAAACTACTTTCCCAGACAGAACAGTAAAATTACTGGGTGAAAGGAAATCTGCAGATTTAATATGCCAGCTAATGATGTGGCATTTGAAACAGTCCCTCACAAAACATTGCTCATGATGTTAATTGATGTTGTCTCTGAGAGCACTGTTGGGTTTAAGACTGGTGGATGAATAAGAAATGAAGAATAACCTTTATCCAGGCTGGTGCATGCTCGTGGATTTCTCTCAATAAATTTTAATTTTGGTAAAAAGCACTAATAATGTGTTTGATTAAGTACTATAGAATAGGGATTTGTTTTGCTTTCCTTTAACTAGAACTCAGAAATTTCAAGCTATTTGAAGTAATAGACTTTGCATAGTGTTTGAAACATGACTTGCAGCATGGGACTTACCCTCTCCTGTTTTTGAAGGCAATAGTGCAGCAGACAGATGGAGATCCCCAGCTCTGGTCCTATTAGCTCCAGTGACTGAATGAGTTGCAGCATATAAGTGACTGAGGTGAACAAAGTTTCTCCTTTTCCTTGAGAAATGAGAAGATTCTGAAACCTCTATTTTTACAAATACACAGCCAGCTACAGACCTTACATTCTAATTCACAATATAGATAAAATCATGTGGCCTCAGATAACATAGCATCCTCACAGACTCTAATAAATATATCTTGAAAACATCCCTGCAGGGTCATTTCCCTCCTGTTCTAAGGGATAAATAGTTCAAAGGAACTAAGACCCCCCCACAAGCTCACCCAGAAGACACATGAGAGAGAGGGACAAAACTGAACTCTCCAGAATCCAAATCCTGAGCCTTAATACCAGCGTCCTACTTTAGGATATAACAAATGTGTGAATCACACAGAGGTGTCACTCGGATCACCATGTGAGTCAATGTCTGATCAATCAGCTTAACAACCTTATTAGCAGTGTGAGAGAAGGAGGTCAGAGAATCCTAATGACCAATCACACAGCGTAGAAATCAGTAAGCTAATTGCCTCAGCTGATTTTAAGGGCTGTGAGGGCACACTGATGGCTCATGTCCAATTGCCATCCACCAATACCCCCAAGACCTTTTCAGGAGGGATGTGCTCCCTCCTTACATCCCCCAGCTTGTATTGATAGCAAGGGATGCCACAACCCAGATGCAAACCCTCGCTCTTGCTGTTGTTGATCCTCATGAGGTTCTACTGAGCCCACTGCATGAGCCTGTCTAGATGTCTCTCTATGGCATCCTGTCCCCCAAGTGTATCAACACCACACAGCTTGGTATTATCTACAAACCTGCTGAGGGTGCATTTGATCCTACAGTCAGTGTCACTGCTGAAGATATTGAATTGCACAGGTCCCAGCACCGACACTGAGGGACACCACTTGTCAGTGATCACCATCTGGAGACTGAGCTACTGACCACCATTCTCTAGGTATGATCTCACAACCAGATCCTCATCCACTGAACAGTCTACCCATCAAATCCATTATCTTTCCAATTTGGAGAGAAAGTTGTTGCAGTACCATGCCAAAGGCTATACTGAAGTCCAGACAGATTACATCAGTGGCTTTTCTCTTGTTTACTGACAGAGTTATATCATCGAGCTCAAGTGAAAAAAGTCCTATTTCAAAGGGTTGAGATTGGAAAGCCTCTCCATAACATCACTATCACCTTTTTGGAGGATACAGAGAAAGCATTTCAGGGAACACTGCAGAGGAGGAGATCTTTAATGCAGGACAATTTAGGTAATAGACTTATTATCTTCTTTTTTCAAGTGGTACAAGATTATAAAAGTTGCTGCTCTTGTGCTAGATGTTTGGCAATAGGCAATATGCTTGGCATTGTGAGAGACCTGCAAATACTGACTAGACACTCAACAGCAGTGTAATAACATCCGATGAAAGAGGAAAGTGATAACTCAACTGAATACTGATATCTGAAGTGTTGAGGAAACATGCAGGGAAAACTGAAGGCATCAATTAAAGGACCAAAAGAAAAAAAATAGTAATGATACGGTGCCTGGTGCTAGATAGATATGACCTGTTTACAATACCTAGTGATAAGTATTCAGTAATTATTTCTGTTTATTCCTTTGGAGTTACAATGAAGGTGAAATAATGATTGCACCTTAGGGCATGGAAGATTTTTGCTGTCATTCAGAAGCCAAGAGACTGCAATGCATACCTACTGATAGAAATGCATTGCATTTCTGCTTATTAATATTTAGGCCAAGTGAAATACATTCTGAAGTAGTAAAATACAAATGATCGTGTTACCTTTTGGGGTCAATATTTGAGGAGCCTTCAAATGTGAGACAAAATTCAGAACACAAGAATGGACAATGAGGGAACTTGCAGAGGGTGAGGGCTTTGGAGAGCAACATCTGGAGGTTAACGGGCTACTTTAGGGCAACTTAACTGCTGTGCTTGCAGAAGGCAATAGAGCCCTTTGAGTCAAAGGGTATTTAGGCCTAATCCTAATCTAGTAGTGATGGCAAAATCATACTGAGTGATCAGTAAAGCACATGCCAAGTCAGTTAAATAGGTAGATTACTAATAAATAGACAGTGGTGGGGAAGAGTTTCTGATGGGATGCAGAAGAATAATATGTCTACTTGTGCACTGAACAAGTGTAGTATTAATAAATATGTAGCCTGACTCACTGAAAAATTAAGAAGGTGAGTGAGTGTTCCTGGAAAGAGGCTCAGTGCTGGACAAGCCAATGAGTGTGAGTTCCCAATGCAGTGCTGTCAGAATACAATAATAACAAAAACAAAGCTAACAATAACATAAGCAACCCAGCAACAACAAATTTAGTCATTGGCTTTACGAAGTAATGAACATAAATAAAATTTTTGTTCATTTGGTTTGCTTACTTTTTTTTTTGAGGAAAAGAAAGTCATTTTCCTGTAAAAAAAAACTTTAAAAGAAAATACTGCAAATAGCTCTACTTATATCTCTGAAAGCAAGACTGAACTTAATGCCAAGGAAGGAACTGTAGAGAGTAAATGAGGCACCAAAAGACTTTATAATTGCCCCATTAGCCTTTTTTCATCTTTTGCATCTATGACACGATCTACATAGACACCCTGAGAGTCTGGGAGAAAGGGATTCTACTAACTTACAAGATGATGCTATCAAGTAGCTACAGTACAAGCTATTCAATTTGCACTGAAGTCTCCCGGCCCAGTTAATTTCTGCTGTAATGTGGAGACAGTAGCCTGAAATAAATTTATCATTTCTTCCTTTCCATCCAGAGAAAATACAGGAACAAAGGGCAAAGAGTCACTGCCAAGAAGCTGCACAGTTGTCATTTAAACCATAATTCACCCAGGGCAGAATGGAGGAGCATCAGTCTTCTCAGGCTTGGAGTTGTAGGATTAATGGAACTGAAGGGGGACAGAAGCTTTTTAAATGCAATTCAGGAAATGTCTAGACTTTGTGAGAAACCTGTTAAATTAGAGTGGCACAACAGTGGGAACAGGAAAGCTCTTGCTCTTGGCAAGAGGATCAGTTGATGAAGGGGGGTGGGGGAAGGGTAGTAGGATTGATTGCTGGGGGACATCTTGTTGCTGTTTGAAGTGTGACGGAGCAGTTGGCAAGATGAAGTACTATTCAGTTCAGGACTCTCCTCTAAGTAGGGTGATGAATGTCCAGAAGGGAACTGGGGACATCTCATATGAGATTATAATCTCATCGCAAAATTCCTGTTGACCCCAGTAATAGCTGAGGAGGGAAGAAGAATGGATAAGGTTGATAGGTCAGAAAAATCATTTTAGAGTCTCATTTCAACAGGCGACCATTCTGTTTTATCTAAACTTGTTTTCAGGCCTTCCCAAACTCAACCTCTTTAACGTGCATAAGAAAAGCAAGTCACGCCAGCTGGACCATACAATCACAAAAAAAAACTTGTCTGAAAGAGTGGTGAGATGTTGGAAAGGGGTGTCCACAAGATGATTGAGTCATCATCCCTGGAGCTGTTCAGGAAATGTGTAAATGTAGTATTGAGGAACATGGTTTATTGGGGGCAACATTGGTGGTAAGAGGACAGTTGGATGAGATGATCTTAAAGGTCTTTTCCAATCAGGAAATCATGATCAGCCTTTGTGATCAGAACATAAGATCTATTTGCAGTCTCTGACCAAGAGTTTCCGCCATTTCAACTTGTACTTGTTACCTGAACTTTCTAGCTGTTTCCTCTGCTAAGGGCCCAGACTTGTGTTATTATCTTAGTTCCTGTACTATCTCCAAATCTTCTTTAACAGAATCAGTTATGTCAGGCTATTATAGTCATTATCTCAAGACAGGTTAATGGGTTTTGTGGGCAAGAGAGAAGTAGCAGAGGTTATATCTTGGCATTAGAAAGGTTCTGGACAGTGTTTCACATGACATTTTTCTAAGATAAGGAAGCATAGTGTGAATGAATGTGCAAAAGTGGGGACACAAAGAGATGGGTGGCACGCTGTCAAAACAAATGCATGTCTCTAATAGGAATGTGCTGGTGTTTGCCTGGGACCTCCCTTTATTTAGTGTTATTGTCAACAGGAATAACGGAGAGAAGTACACAGAATTTAGAACGGATCATAACCTGAAGGCAAAACAGTGATATCATGATATGTGAGAACATAGCTTTAAAAAAGAACACCACATGCATCTTCATTGCTCAAGGCCACCTATCCATTAGGAAGGTCTTACACCCAGCTGGAGTTCTGCAAATCACACTTCAAAAAGTGGGGAGCAACCAGCAAAAAGTTGGCTAGGGAAGAGCAGGTGGAAAAGTGAACTGTCAGGAAGCTGGCAAGGGAGAAAGGGCTGAACAAACTGCAGAGAGGAGAGGTAATCTAAGCCTTCCACGCTACAGAAGGTTGTCCAAAGTAGGAAGGGAAATTTCTATTCCCTCATCAGTGGTGGTAGAAGTCTGGGGCTTAAAATAAAGCAATGAAGACTCAGTTTAGATTTCTACCATCAAGGGAAATAAGTACTGGAGCATATAATCTGAGGAAAATGCCACTGCTATAACCAGAGGTATTTAAGAACAGCCTGAAGAACCTAGATCCAGTGAGGAATGGCAATTGATGAGTTGATTTTCAGGTTATACTGACCTTCTGATGCTTTGTGTTGTCTGTGTGAAAACTCCAGTGTTTCCAGAAACTATGCCCTCTATGAAAAGCTAAGACCTGCTTTGGAAAGGAAGGTTGGAGGTCAAACTGGGTTTAATTTAGACACATTTTCACACCATTTAAGTTGGTTCTTATCTGTGGATGACAAGATGTCATCTGGGCAAGACCTTACTGAAGTGTTTTAAGAACCAAGGTAATTTTCCCACAAACTCTGCTGTTCAATCTTGGTCCTGCACAGGAAAAATAAACAAACAAGTAAATAAAAAGAAGAGACTATTCTTGAAGAAGAAAATATAAGTAATCTTGCTGTTTTATAAAGTTTAACAAATATATTTAACTGAATATTTAAACAGCACACCTTCTCTCCCAAGGCAATGGACCCAAAGCTGAAAGTAAAAAGGTCAACTAATTAAGTGCATGTTTCCAGGAAAAATAGGATATTCCTCTGGCAGAGAACAAAAGTCTTTGTAATGAACCAGGTATAACCCTATAGCTCCCATACCTCCTTCCCCAAGGAGATGGGAAATGAACTAAGACAAACAGGTGGAGAGGTTGGTTTCTGTGGACCTTTAAAAGCAGTGAAAGATGCTGCTGCTCTTCTATTGGCATTCATTGCACAATTAGTCCTGTAACTGGGGCAGAAGATCAAGTAATGCAGAGATTCGAGATAGCTTGAGGGGGAGATATGAAAGCCTGATGGACTCCCATAGTGTAATCTTGTACACAAGGGAAGGGGCCACTTTTCCATCCACTCTTCGTTCTGGCACTGTTCTTTCCGTTTTCTTTTTCAGTAGTGTTAATAATCCTAGTAGATATATATACGTACATATATGTATATATGTATTTAAAAAGTGGGTTCTCTAGGAGATGTGTTTCTTCCAGTTTACATGTTTCCTTGAATACCAATAGTTGATTATCCTTGATATCACGATTTTCTGCTGAAGTGATTTATGCCATTTTATATAAAGAGAGCTAAAAATTTCCAATGTAGTCCTGTTTCCAAATTATATTCCATTCCATGAAAGTGTCTGTGAGCAAAAATAGCTCTTAAAGTGTCATTTATTCCTGCTAAGTTTTGAAATTAACTGCAAGTTAATGGGAATTATTGTTCCAGACAATCTCATATGTGATCTTCCAAACTTTTTTAATCTGTTTATATCTTTGCCAGCTACAATCATCCTTCATAAATCAGAATGGAGAATTATTTAGTAGCTTTAAATGTGAAAGCTCATTTTCTTGTTTGTTTACCAAAAAGAAAAAAGAAAACAAGAAAAAGAAAAGAAAAATCTCTTTTCACTGAATAGGCATTTAGTCAATAAAGCGTTCAAACTTCTGCTGTTCCTCGCAGTGTTCTCACTAGGACTTCCACAAAGAACTGAGAATTAGGTGCCTATTATATGACTTTGTCATATTGCTGCTAGCTGGTTGTTTGTGTGTATATATTTTTTTTCTTTTTCAGACCACAAATGTTCATGTTTTTGAAACTTTTCCATCATTAAGACAGCATTCACAACTGGGCACATCTATATGGCTTCAGTCTCTGAGTCCATAACAGCACTTTAGCACTTTGTCCATGGCCACTCAGTTTCTTATTAACTTAGTGCACGGTGCTACCTCAAGTCATTTTAGAATATCAAAGAATCATAGTGTCACTAATGTTGAGAAAGACCATTAAGAGCATCTAGTCCAACCATCAAACCATACCCACCATGTCCAGTAAACCATGTCCCCCATTGCCACATCTACATATTTGTTGAACGCCTCCAGGGATGATGACTCCTCCACCTCCCTGGGAAGTCTGTTCCAATTTATTTCCACTCTTTCAGAGAATAAATTTTTCCTCATATCCAATCTGAACGTCCCCTGGTGAAATTTGAAGACATTACCTCTTGTCTTCAATATCCAGACATATCTATGAGGACTTTACCTCACAGCCCTTCCCAAAGGATCCTCACTGATTACTGAGATACAGCTCCAGACAACACTCTGTATTACTGATTTTCTCTATGGCATCACTGCAGCCAATTTTCCTTCTTCAGAAATCATACTTTGATGGGCAGTATGTCCTGAGCTCATTTGGTACATCTTGCTACCAGAGGCACATGTTTTTATGTCAAAAAGCTATCATTAGGAATTCCAGGAGCAAAGTGGAATCTAGAAATATGCCTCCAGTATTTCCTAATTGAAAAACAGTGTACTGCATCACACTGCTATTATATTAATGCACTGTATTCAGACTGCAGTAGCATCCAAACACTATATCAACTTGCAGCTAAAGGACAAACCCTTCCTCAAAAAGCTTAATACAGCACCAGTTTATCATACTGCTGAACATCAAATATGCTTCAGCTGCTCCTTCCATAAGGGTAACAGCTATGTTCTTTTCTGATAAGATCTCAGGCAACTTTATTGTATCTAAATTGAAAAGCCTTTGGAGGACTGATTCCACAATACCATTGGACTGAGGAAACACTAGCCTTACACTTTTAAGATTTGGCATGGAATGGAGCTTGAAGTAGCACCAAAACTTGCTCTCATAGCTGCCCTTGCTCTATTGCCAGACTCTTCAGGAAAGCTTTCTCTACCTGATATTTCCCGAGCAAGGAAAGAAGGGACAGATAAAGCAAAGAAGATGAGACAGCAGTGATATAAAATGAACTTACAAGGTGCCCCTCAGCCCTGCATAATGAATGTCCTAAATTAGCCAAACCATTCTGTCTGCCTCACAGATGGAAAACCAGCACTTTCAGGACATGCTTTGTTTGCATACTGCTTGACCAGGGAGAAACTTGACCATTTGGAGCAGTAGCTCAAGCTAACTTATGTGGTTGGTGACCCTGTATGTAGCAGAGGGGTTGAAACTAGATGATCATTGTGGTCCTTTTCAACCCAGGACATTCTATAATGCCATGATTCCATGTCCATGTCCTCACTCTACAGGAGCAATAAGCAGGCAGCTTTATGTACTAGTGAGAATCACCTTGTTATTTATTTTCAGCCTTAAATTAAGCTCTATGGGCTGAGAAGCAGTTACACACCTTGGCTCACAAGGATGAATGCATACTTCATATGTGTAACGTGTACACAGGTAACATGTGCACATGACCACACATTAATACAAAGATGTTTGCGTTAAAAAACCCTAAGAAATGCATTCAGAAGATTTCATGCACGTAAGAAGAAATTCCTGGACAAAGAAGTAAATCAGTAATATGTAGCCTTGGGGAAACATCTTTTCCTAATAGTAATAACAGATTCAATGACTCCCTCAAAATAGGAGGCTCATTCAAACAGAGGAAAGCTTCCTTCAACATGGTTGTTCTTTGCTTATTCTAATAATTGGTCGGGCTCATTCTTTCAGATGTCTATTAATTACAGAAGTGCTATGCTAGGAACAAGCTGATGCTCACCTACAGATGGTATTGGCTGAGATAATTCCTTCAACCCACGCAGATAAAGAATTTTAACTAAAGAATTTTAAGCGAAACATAAGGCTCAGATCTATGGTCCTATCTTTATGTTCCCACTTGTCAAATGAGCTATGGTAGCTATCAATCTGTATGCCTTCTGTGTTCACTGTGGCTTAAATTAAATCAAAATAAATCCCAATGGCATTGGAATAAGAACATGCTCAAAAACAGTAACTGCAGCTGGGCTATAAGGCCATTGCTTACATGGGGGTCAGGGCAAGTCCTGATATGGGAGCTTTGCTATCTCTGTGGATACATACACATGGGGATGCGTAGGGGATGCTGAAATCACAGGGTGACAGAATGACTGAGGATGGAAAGAACCTCTGGGTCCATCTAGTCCAATCCCTGCTCATGTGGGACAACCAGGGTAGGATGCCCAATACTATGTCCAAGTGGTTTTTCAAGGTATCCAAGGAGGAGAACCCATAATTCTGTGCTACTATTCAGTCACCCACACAGTACATGAAAACTTTCTGACATTAGAGGAATCCTCTTGCATTCCATCGTGCAATCATTGCTTCTTGTCCTGAAGTGTGACATAGCAAAGAAATGGGTCACTTTTAAAAGTGCTCAGTCTAATACCTTCACCAGCACTCCATTCAACAGCACCAAAACGGCTTAAATGAGTTGGTAGCTGCAGAAGAGCAGATTAGCATAAGCTTTAACTCTTTTTTTTTTTTTTAAAATGTATTTTGTACCAAAACAGCTTGCCTACATAAGGAAGAGAACACCCCAATGATTTATCTATCCCATCCACTCCCCAGTTCCGCAGCCGATGAAGAGTGGGAGAGGAAGTTCAAGTAAGCATCAAAAAGAGGCAAATTGGGTTTTCATGGCCCCATGCTACTTTATCCAATTACACTTTCCCATGTGAGGGCATCCCACTGGGGTCTCACCCTTGGATTCACTCTTCTTAATGGCATTCAATCATTTTGTGCTGAAGACATTCATTTTCATAGCTGCTTGCATAATAAATTCACAGTTACATGCTCACTGGTTCTCTAATTATACCCTGTTCCTGCAAAACAAAATGATTAAACTGAGTTTTCACTGAAAAAAATTGTGAATCAGCAGTTTTGTCTTACTGACAAGATTTGAATGCATTTGTTTTTGTTTGATATTTTCATTTGCTAATTAGAAGTTCCCTGTATTTAACAGTTAAAAGTAGAAAAGTACTGGTCCAATGAATCTTTGTTCAGTGAATTTGGGGGAATATTCTGTATTCTGCTCCTGATTTTGCCTATCATGATCTGAATGACCTTGGGAAAGTTAATGTGCATTAAGTTTTAATTTAGATGATCTTAGAGAAGTAAATCTAGGGAGTTCTGGAAATGGTGGTGGAAATGAATAGATCTATGGTCACAGTGATTGGAGATCCTACTGTTTTAGATACTGTGTGATGAGTATCGCAACAGCTGTTGGCTTTGAGGTTTTCCAAGCATCTTCAGTAGTCACCTAATTTCATTTGTTCTGCATGGTGTAATACTGGCATAAATGAACAAGGAACAGACATCAGTGAACAACGAACAGAATTAAATCCAGTTAAGCAAGGAAAAAAAACAACAAGACAGGCAGAAAAAATAAAGCTTTGTTAGGAAAGGCTTTGTTAACCTTCGTAATCTGTGATTCAGTATCATATCATCCTTCTGAAAATGGCTCCAGGCAACACTGCTGATGAAAAGCGCTTCAGGAGCTAGAAAAATGTCATCAAAATCACAGTGAGTAGAGCAGGAAGGGAGAAACTTGCCTCTGTGGCCATGTTTTGTTCACCCAAAGCAGTCTCTGTGTTCACATACTATGGAGGAGATCTGTTTTAGTTACTTATCTGCATACACAAGCTAGAAATCAGGAACAAGGAGACTCAAGCTCAATTTCTAAGTCTTCCCTGAACTAAAAATTTCCAATATAAAACTTTTGGTTAAAATCACTTATGCAATCATAATTAGAGAATTTTCAAGGCTTGAGCTATGTGTGCTGGTAGAGTTTCTATGGCAGAAAAGGAGGATATCCAAAATAAAGGAACACCATTAATTATTAACACTATTGCATGGATGGAAGGTCTACATTGTCACTGTTTCCTCTGTCACAAGCCATCCTTCATCTTTGTTATTGTTCACCACTTCTTCACAGCACAGAACTTTCTAATTTGTCTGCTAGCTGCAGATTAGTCCCAACCATCCTCATTAACAATAGCGTGCACTTATTATTTCATAAACTGATGGAAGAAAAGCTCTAAAAAAGTGAAAAAAACCAAAAATCTTATTTCCTCCAAGAGGAGGGATTTCAATGTCACTGCTCAAAGTCAGCAGAATTTCCCATATAAATAAAATCCACCACAACACAATTTGGTTGCCAGAAGCCTATCTTATTTTTTTCCTCTCCCTCTTTTAAATTTTACTTTATCTTGATTGATTCGCTTATGAAATTAAAGGAGGTTGCAATTTTAACCCTTTGTTTTTAGAGCCAGGAGTGACAAAAGCAACTACCAGCGCCGTCTGTTAATTGTGGGAGGCATAAAAACAGTGTAAAAGAGAAAGAAAAATAAGTGTTTTCCACAGATTAATTTGCTGTTTGACACTGGTTGCTTATTGTTTGAAAGCTTCAGATGTGCAACTGCACAGCTCTGCTGACTCGTGTTCCAGACAGAGCATTCAAGTTGAGATAGAAGCAAAGCTCTAAAGAGAGCAGATGAAAAGGATATGCCTTTGGTCACAACATACCTGATATTTAAGACATGACTGTTAAGGTGAGAAGCAGACATGGTGTTCCAGAAGTTTCCTCTACCCACACCTTCCTATATATGTAAGACTTTATTAAAAGGGTGAACCCACAATACTTTCTTGAGTATGCTGCAGGAAAAATAAGGACTTTTTTTTTCCTTTTTTAAAACAATTTAGACTTGTTTGAACTCTATTAAATCTCTGCTTCACTGGTTCTAAGCCTGCCCAAGCCAACCTGCATGATTACTGTTACTATTAACAGAGCACAAAGTGAGAATGGAGAGTTTTTATTAAAATGGGTTATTCTTTCTGCAGCTGGCTGTGCCGCAGTCCTGGCAATGGTTTCTATTACAGGCATTAATGATTCCTTAGAGTTTTTCATGGGGATAAGCTTACTTTGATGTTCTTGTCAATTCCTCTGCTTGCTGTCCAAAGATTGGACGATGTCTTCTTATACCAATAATTGCATATTTATAAGCTATCTGTGCAGTTCTACCTTCACGTTAGGACTTTTCAGTGGTATTTCTGTTACCTGCTGTTTACCAAATAAATCAGTTTTGTGATTTCAATGAGGCTTTCCTGTCCTTCTCTTCTATCTACAGCTGTGACTGTAAAAATATCTATGAATTCAGCAAGAAAAAAGCCCTGAAATAAAAGAAAGTAGATGTTAGGTTTGATAAGAAAAACTATTTCAGTCTGAGAGTGGCTACAGAGGAGTACAGATAAAGAGAAGTGACATTATCCAGTACCTTAATGACCTTGAAAAGATTTTTCTTCCATGAGGTTTTCCATAGAAAGAGCACTGTCATGTAGCAGAGAGTGCCACAGCTCAACCACATCCTTCTTGTGAAGAACCTGCCCACTCCCCTTCACTGTTTCTACATATGTTGCAGTGTTAATATGACAGACCCTTTCCACAATATGTCTCTTTTCAAGAGTGAACAGTGCACATCTATTTAATCACTTGTAGTTCTACTGCAGCTGCTCCCTAGGATCCCCCCTGACATCTTCTCTGAGCTTCTTCCAGGGCTGCTATAGCCCTTTGGGAGGGGGAGGTAGAAGACAAGAAGTGCACACAGTATTCAAAATGCTAGTCCAAAATGCATTTATACTGTGGCATTACAATGATTTCTGTTTGGCTTTCTATTCCCTCCTTAATAATCTTTAACATTCAATTTCCTTTTTTTGATTGCTACATAGCAATGAGCTCATAATTTCATTCAACTGTACATTATAAGCCCCAAATGTCATTCCTCAGTAGCAATAATCAGCTCAGAGAACATCGTTGTGCATGAAGAGTTAGAACTGTTGTTTTCCTTGCATGCATTGCTTGTATTTAATGCCACTGAATTTCACCTGATGTTCTATTACCCAGCTACCCAATACAGTGAGAGAACTTCACAGATATTGTCAGAAAGCAGAAAGCGGAGCTGCTCCACAAGGGAAGGTGAGACAAAACTCAAGGACAATGGCAAGGCTGGGAGGGATCTCACCAGCAAGAGTTAGTAATGCTCTGTATTTCACACAATCATAGAATCATTAAGGTTGGAAAAGACCTTTAAGATCATCTTGCCCAAACATCCACCTACCACCAATATTGCTCACTAAATCATGTCCGTAAATACTACATTTACCCTTGCCTTAAATACCTCCAGGATGGTGGCTCCCTACAGCCATTACCTCCTGTCCTGTTGCTAATTACCTGGGAAAAGAGGCAGACCCCTACCTCAACACAAAATTCACTGCCCCTTAGACCTAAGAGGTGAGGAATCTGATCCTTTCTGTTACAAACACATCACTTGATGGCACAGCTTCATTTAAAGTTATATGACTACATTCAGAAGTGAAGCAGTTTTCAGCTTTGCCATCTGACAACAAAAACGCAGCGTTGTGATTTTGTGTTTTATTTCAATGGGAAGTGTCTGGTACACTAAACCACCTAATGTGTTTCTACTAAAGCATCTAAGAAGTTGTGTTTACTCTCCAGGTCATAGTATACTACAGAGAAAATCTACATGCTTCCAATCATTGCACCTCACATAAAATCCTTTCATGATTCAGAGGCAATTACAAATCTGGTCCTTTAAAATGGATGGATTTGTGATTTTTGTCGGAGGAATCCTCTAAAGAAGAACTGTGCATAGAATCATAGAATCTTTTGAGTTGGAATGGACCTTTAAAGTCCATCTATCGGAACTCCACTGCAATGAACAGGAACACCTACAGCTACATCAGGTTGCTTAGAGCCCTGTCCAGTCTGACCTTGAACATCTCCAGGGATGGGGCTTCCACCACCTCTCTGCAAACCTGTTTCAGTGCCTCACCACCATTACTGTAATTTTTTTCTCCTTTTATTCAGTCTAAGTTTTCACACTTTTAGTTTGAAACCATTTTTTTCCTTGTTTCAAACCATTTCCCCTTGCATAACCTCTTCTGGTTGATATTGTAGACCTGTCTGCAGAATGATAGATGAGATAAATGTTGCTGTCAAAAGTAAAGTGCAAGAAGCATTTGCATAATGTCCTCACACATATGGTTTAGTTTGTATGTAGTCTTATGTGGAGATGGGAGATGGACTCAGTGCTCCTTGTGGGTCCCTTCTGTCATGTGGCAAAGTACAACCAAGATCTATCTCCATGATATGTAGCAGCTAGGACAGCACCCCCGGCATCTACAGAGTCTCAGCATTAGGGATCTGTGTGGTTGGGTGGGTAAGTGCACAATGGTGTGGGCATAGCTGTTGAAACAGTGTGCTGAAAGCTCTTTAGGCTGCATGATATTATAGGGATGGATTCGCTCTCTCTGGGTGCTGCCACTCATTTTAATGAATGGGAGTCTCTCTGCGGGTGACAGCTGGAGGATGCTGACAAAGTGTCACAAGCTGAACCACGGAACCTCTGGTTTTCTCAGCTTGACAAGTGCTCCTTCTCAGACATCCATTAGTTGATGTCAAAAATTCAGAACAGATATATGATTGCATAACTGGTAAGGGTACAAAAGGGTGCTGTATTTACTGTGCTAGCTCTGTGTAAAAGGAAATTACTAGAGAGCTATGCATCAAACCAGTCTTCCAGTCTTTGTGTATATTGCTTTACTAGGTAGAGGTGTTAACAGTAAACAGCTCCTCCTTTGTAGAGGGATTACAAAACACCTCTCCACACAGCAGGTCAGTGAAAAGCTTTAGTTAACAGAGCAAGAGGCAAACACTGAAAGAGCAATGGTCAGAGCATCCTCCGTGGGGAAAAATGTGTCTGTGAGATCTGCTTCTAAAAAAGACCACATTATCTTCATACTGTTCTCCCTTTAGTAATAACACAATATTCATCCCAGGGGAAGAAGAAGAAGATTGCTTCAGCTCTGTCTAAAGGGATTTGTTAGAAAAGGCTGGAAAACAGATCTTGTTATAAGAAAGTGCATAAAGAGATGGGCATTTGGAAATGTGCTGAATGCTGGGTTATTACAAGGCTGCTACTAATGACTACAATACATCATTTCAACTTGTTGATTTTTCTTTCTTTAATTTCCAGATTATCCGACTGTTGCTTATCCTCCACCCATTCTGAAAGTAAACAGAGACATCATGCGCCTGAGCTGCCAAAAGTTACTTTCAGCAGCAATCAACTTGAGTGCTTTTTTTTGTCTCTTTTAGGAAAGCCCATCTTCCAACTTTTCCTTTCAGCTTCACCTTTTTGTATTTTGTCTTTCAATTTTCTTTTTCAGTTTTGCTTACGTGACATTTTGATGACTTACAGAAATGTTATTTTTGTTCTACAAATAGGGAGAAGTGTGCCAGAGAGTAGTTTAAATGTCTTGCATGGAGTCCCAAAGGAAATCTGCAAGAGGGCTTGGAGGAAAGAAGCTGCTTCTCTAAGCCCCAGCTCAGAGCATACAACATTACCCCAGTGATGGACTCAGACAAGATCCCGGGCACTTGAACCTATTGTTGTGTAAAATCTGGCTTCCCTTAACCGTCTACCAGCCTCTTGAAGAAGTCTTGCAATGGGCTTGCCAACACTACCTACAAAAACAATGTGCAACTCACTATCAAATCAACAGTTCAATGAAATATAGGAAAATCTCTCAGAAGATCTGAGTGAGAGCACATAGGCTTTGGCAAAACCACCTAGAAACAATCTCAAAACAACAACAACAAAACGCCAAAAAACGGGGAGGGGATTTGGATCTATCTGCCATTTTCCACTTCTTTACTTTGGAAACAATGCACTTTTACATGCTCACAAATTTTCTTTAGGGAGCTGCTGTTTTGAATGGGCCATGAATCACACCCATCAATCTTTGAGTGAGAAATAATCAACAGATGGTCATTAGGGATCATGTGCTTCCATTGAAATCAGTGAAGCAATAGAAAACAAGCTTTCTCTTCCTCTTGGTTATGCCTCTTTAGTGTAGTTATGTGTTCAGTCAAGCTAGCAGGAAACACATGGCAGCACCTAAGCTTTGTGTGTAGTACCAATATCAGCACATGAACCTCCAGCCTCATCAGAGAAGGATATTCAACTCACTAACTGGAAGGAGAATGAGAGGTACTTTTTTTCAGGACATTGAAAAGAAACACAGCTTGAAGAGAATCACTGAATCATAAAATGGCTTGAGTTGGAAGGGATCTCAAAGATCACTGAGTTCCAATCCCACTGTCATGGGCACAGTTGCCAACCACTAAATCAGAACAGAGTTTGGTCTATGCCCTTGGTATGCAACGTGCAGCTGTCTCTCAACCTGTTGTCTTCCATTCCCAACAACAACTACAAAAAGCCATGCCCATTTTTAATGAAAACAGTTATGAGAAAAGACAGACATCAGACTTCTCACAAGCAGATATGATGAGAGAGCAGATCAGAGAGGCTGCAGTCTCCCTCCTTGGACATCTCCAAAAGTCACCTGGACATGGTCCAGAGCACCCTTCTGTAGGTGTCTGTGCTTGAACAATGGTTGGACCAGATGGACGAATGTCCCTCCCAACCACAACCAGTTGTATCATAGAATCACAAGGTTGGAAGGGACCTACAAGATCATCTAGTCCAACCACTAAACCATCTCTCGTAGCTCTTCATCCAGATTCCTCTTGAACACTACCAGGGATGGTGACTCCACCACCGCCCTGGGCAGCCATTCCAGTGCCTGATCACTCTCTGAGAGAAAAAGTACAATTCTATGATTCTAGGCAAGGACAGACCTAATGAAGATGGAAACTCAAGGCATTCTTCAGTTTGTTTCCTCGTTGCCTAAGGAACATACCTAAACTCAAGCTGCTAATGACCCCTCAGTATCCTGGTAAAAGATGTTTCAGGGAACTTTCAGTCAGGATATTGATGTCTAGTGAAATGGAGGTCATTCTCCATGCTAACAATTTGATGTTTTAATAACAAATAAAACTTGAACTGATCAGAAAAATGATGGCCTTTTACCATGTCATTAATGCAGTGGGGAAGAACTTCAAGTAACCTTTTTATTGCATGGAGTTGTATTGCATTTATGATGAAGGGAGTAATTCCAAAGACTAGAATTTTCTCTAAGAATCTGGTCAGAGATGTTTTTTTGATGCCTCAAAAAGGGATAAATTTGTAGCATGGTCTCATAGACAAGGTCCTGTAAGATCCTTTCACAAGAAAGGGAAGGGAAGGGAAGGGAAGGGAAGGGAAGGGAAGGGAAGGGAAGGGAAGGGAAGGGAAGGGAAGGGAAGGGAAGGGAAGGGAAGGGAAGGGAAGGGAAGGGAAGGGAAGGGAAGGGAAGGGAAGGGAAGGGAAGGGAAGGGAAGGGAAGGGAAGGGAAGGGAAGGGAAGGGAAGGGAAGGGAAGGGAAGAAATGAAGCAGAACAGAAGGCATTTTTGAATATTTCTTTTTTATGACTGGCATCCTTTTCACTTTATATATCTTTCTTTCTTTCTTTCTTTCTTTCTTTCTTTCTTTCTTTCTTTCTTTCTTTCTTTCTTTCTTTCTTTCTTTCTTTCTTTCTTTCTTTCTTTCTTTTTTTTTTTCCCCACACCTACATGGCTTGCTCTTATCTAAAAGACAGATACCACAACATAAAGAAAAAAATGCCAGGAATAAAAATCTGGATATATTATGTTAGCTTGGACACTTTTTTCACCCAAATTTTTCCGTCTAGATGTGGAAGACCCTCAGTTGCAAGCATTTCACCCCAATCTGTGAAGTGCTCTTGAACATGTATTGCTGAGTCCCTTGCCATCACTGTAAGAGCAAGTCTTTCATCCAGGTAAAATTTTTCCACCTTCTTTTTTTTTTCTGTTCTGCTCTTTGGAATGACACTTAGTTTCCTTCAGGATTTATCTACTTCCAGCAGCTCTCCAATTCCAACTGAATATTGTATCAGTAAAAAATTGTTTTTATATAATTATTCTCAGATCCCAAAGCCCACCTGAATCACTCCAACATCAGTGTCTGTCATGAGTAATGCATGGGATGGAACCACACACAGTCTGTTCAAGTCAAAGAAACCATGGAAACTCCCTTGACAAGAGCTGCTACTTGGGATGATCATGGGAAATGCATCTCCCTATGTGCATATAATATTTGGGATTTCAAGTCTACCAGAGTTTACCTCCATGAGGCTGCTGACAGTTTTGACCAGAAGCCTAAACAAGATGAGAAATTGGGAATTCTAGAGCTTTCTTAATCAGCTTTGAAGTCTGAACTGGAAACATGGGTCTCATGTGTGCTTCCATGGCATGAAATCATCTTCAGAACGTCTGGCTGCCTTTGGAGGACAACTTGTGAAGGTGTGAAGGAAGAACAGTTCACTACAGCCTTCCCCTCCAGAAAAGACAGGGGATATGGAAGACAACTGCACTTAGAAGAACTGTATCCTATTTATCCTATTTCTGCTACCAGTGTATGTAAAAATGTCACCACAGCCCTTTAGAAGCAACTTGGGTGCTACTTCCTTGCTTCTATGAAGTTCATCTCCCATGAAATAAACCCTGTGATTAAAGAAGGCAGCAAGTTTTCAAGGGAAGCATCCTTAACTGAATAGTTTTATGATCTTCCCCACCACAGCATAGGGAAGACTGTCCCATTATGGGCATTCACCTCCTTCATAGATGATGGATAGAGGACCACAGGCCACAGAAAGACTACTGTGATCAGTATATGATGTATGACAGGAGTAGGGTACTTGGCAGAGGGAAATGGTTTATCACATCTGATATGTGGGAATAGCTTGAAGAGCATCAAAGCCAAAGTAAACTTCAGCCTGTCTCCTGTGCCAAGCTCCTTCCCTTTGCAATTATAGAATCACTGAATCATCATGATGGGAAAAGACCATGAAGTCCAATCACCAACCCATCACCACCATTCCCAACAGACATTTCACACATTTTAGTGATGTAAGAAAATGGGATGGGAGGAGGAGAGACTCTGTGTTCAAAATGGTTAGACCATAACAAGAAGGGTTTTCTGATGTTCTACCCCAGTCCTCAGTGCTGCTGTGCCCACTAATTCTCATATGTATATTTTTTCCATCATGCCTTCTTCTCCCCTTATCATCTGCTTTTCCATGGTCAGGGCAGAAATCCTTCCATGATATTAGATACCTCTCCCAACATTTTGCAAGTGTTTTCCCAGAACTCCTCTCTTTGTGGAGCACATTTGAATGATCCAGAGCAGATGATGCATCAAAATACGTATTGCTTGGTGAGGAATTAGCCGCTAAAATTAAACTGTAGTCTGAATATGTAGTAGGGAGGAGTCTCAGTTTAGCAATTTTGCAGCTTCTTGAGTCACCCATGTGGAGGCAAGCAGCTGCTGGGCAACAGTGTGATACGTACACTGCAGTGGAAAGGTACCTGTGCTAACAATAGCTCATATGCATGAAGCATCTTTCAGGATCCAGAGAGACTTCAAGAAGTCTCAAGAAGATATAAAGTACGTATGTGGAGTTCTTCATCCTCCCCTGCAGTGATGTGGAAGTAAAGTCTTATGAACAGACTCTGCAAACATCTGCAGGCTTTGGAGAAGTCCTTTCCTGCTCTGTAGTAAGTAAAAAAACCCAACTGCGCAGCAAGATCAAAGCCTGACTCAGCAAACACGAGAACTTTTCTCACTTAAACTAAGTCCAGAAAAAGTCACTGAGATTGCCAGATGCTTTAAATAAACATGCTCTTAACTTACTGGTTTCCAACACTTTCTTCATCAGTGCAATCTGGTGATGTGACTGAACACAGCAAGGAGTATATCCCAAATCCGGATGTGAAGCAGGGCTTAGTCAATACTCCTAGAGCGGCATTTCATGTCTCACCTTTTTCTTTGCCTTCTGTTATTGATGTTCATAAACAGCACAGACTGATTTCTGATCTCAGTTTCACTCCAGCAAAGAAATTATGTCAATTTTCAGTTGGTGAAACGTGAGTCATAGTAGATCAAGCAAAGAGAGACACAACGCTATTTAATAATGGACATGGTTAGT
This sequence comes from Coturnix japonica, assembly GCF_054131305.1. Classification (NCBI taxonomy): domain Eukaryota; kingdom Metazoa; phylum Chordata; class Aves; order Galliformes; family Phasianidae; genus Coturnix; species Coturnix japonica. The sequence goes on from NC_140664.1 coordinate 1,777,233, forward strand.
AATTATTTGATGTTTCTCTTCCTAGGTAGTTACTTTTCCCCTCAAAAATCATTATTCTTCATTCAGTAGAAGCAGTCAGACTATACTGCATTTCAACAAAGAGATTTTGGCTGGGTAATTGCTCCTGTTTAAATTATTCTGCATATACCATACAGTGTGAATGGCACATATTAAAAAGCAGAGATAGCTGAATAAGTTATAGTTATCCAGATGTGTCATTCTTCTAATAGGACGGAAAAAGTGTTTTTATATTTCAGATTTGCCAGGTGTAAATAAAATCAGTATACTTCAAAATCCTTTTAAGCAATACTGTCCCTGTTAGAATCAAGATAAATGGCACCAATAAAATAAGAAGTTTAGAATGCATTCTTTTTTTAGGTGCTCTGCAAATTAAAATCAACGTGAAGAAAAAAAGATTAAGTGTTTTCCCATTAAAATGATTCATTCATAGGTCAAAATCTCAGCGAAGGGGAAATGGATAGATTTGCATAACTGAGTGGAAGAGGCAAGGAATTCCAAGTACCAGAGAATTTAGCTGATACTCAGATATGCCTTAACTGATCCACTGGTAGACCTGAAGCAAAACAAGCAAGACATGTGGGATGTGATGGTATTTTAAGATCCTATCTTATGGCTTGTGCTAAGTGGTTATCATTCTTGATCAGCAGTTAACACAAAGAAAATATAGAATTGCTGTGGCTTCTTGTGGCTGACACTAAACCTGGCAAATAACCAGGCAAGCTGTGTACATCTCAGCACAATGTGTTCTAGCTCATCTCATCGAAAAGTCAGATATTTACAAAGAAAGGAAATTATAGACTCAGAAGGGGATTGCACCTTGGAAAACATTTTCATCCAGGTATACAGAGTCATGCTGAACAGCAGGAGGTGAAAATAGAAGATACAGTCTGGGTTGTCTAACCACAGAATAGAATATCCCAAGTTGGAAGGGACCTTAAAGTTCATTGAGTTCTTTTAAATGGGCAAACCTCAAGTGGTGATGGTGAAGACTATTAATGTAATAATCCCTGAAATACTTCAACTGCAACTGATGTCCTCCACTGTAGAAGTGGATGATAAACTGGAACTAGTTCATTGAAGAAGAAGAAGAAGAGTGAAGCAGGACCTAGGAAGCTGGAGGGATGAAGATGCTGGAATCAAAAGGGGTACTGGACAATTCATGGTCATGTGTTGTAAGTAAACAACCCACCACATCTTTTTTTGGATGAAATAGTTCTCTTTCTCATTTCCAAACTTTCTTCTTTCCTAGTCTTGCAACACTTGTGAGTTCAACCTTCTGCCAAAGGGGTTGAGTGAAGTCTAGTGGAAGCATGACAGGAATCAGGTGTGTTTGTCTCATCTATAAACATAAAAATTGAGTTTTCTTCCTCATTCTTGATATGTTTAATATAATCTTGAGCATCAGGGATGCAAGTTTCAAGTTTCTTCAGGATACATGGACACCATCATGTTATAAAAAAGAGTGGAAATTCATATTCATATGTGGGAGAGCAACATGAATTTTCTTTAATTTACATTGTTAATAAAAAATTGAGAGAGAGAGAGAGGGAGATTTGTCATGCAGATATTTTTGGTGGTATTACTTTCGCAGAGAAAATTGAGTTTCTGAGATATTGATTGTGGGGAAAAAATGCCCCAAATTTTCTGGACTCTGTTGCCGTGCTGCATTTGGTTTTCATTTAAGGTTGGCAGGACTGTTTAGGCTGCCATCTTTTTTAAAGCTGGTAGACTGTTTCAGGCTCCTCAGCAAGCTTCAGATGCATTCTAAAAATATTTAAAGACAATCCCTTCACAACTTCATCTAAACTGAGTGTGAGAGTTCCCATTCCATAGGAGATTTGTGTTTCATTCCATTTCAGAATAATTATACCTAAAAATAAAACAGAGGGGATTTTTCTGTGGAATTCCCAGGGAGTTTTGAGCCAACTCTATAGATAGATGTAGTTTATTCAGTGCTCAGAAATAAACTGTGAATCTTTCCAGCCAGTATGGAGGAGCCCTCAAGACTACGATTTCATATAGGGTTCCAAATGCACAGAAATAGATGGGCTTCTCATCTCAGTTAAATCCTTGGCAGTGGTCCTACCCCTGTTTCAGTGGTATTTTTCTAGTCTGAAAAAAGCTGTATACAAGCACATACTTGTCCACTGTTTTCAGTAGCCTTTTTCATTCAATAAATTATATTTCCTCCACCTACAACCCATGTCTTGCCTATAACATGGATATGAATATCACTTCTTTCTTGGATACCTAAGAAACACTGTCTTTTGGGTACAGGAGACAGTGAATGTGAAATAGAGACTATAAGGCAGTGAGAAGAAAGAAGCCAACCTGAACAGTGCCATTCCTAAACTTACATAATGGTCCTCCACTGATTCTTTAGTATTGAAGCTCATTGTTTCTGCTTCAGAATTCAAGAGGAGCTCTTGGGTGCTCTAAGGAGCTCAGGCACCATGAGTTTTGCTCTCAGTTAAGCCTTAGTTCGGCTCCTTGCTTTCTTCTAAAAGATATTGTTATAGGAAAAACAAGCAAATCAACAGTGTCTCAGCACTGCAGGAACCCCATCTTATCACTTCTCCTCATCTTCTGGTCTACACCAAATGATGGAACAAAAAGTATTCTTCATTTCATACAGGCAGCAGGCTTGAGTCACATGGATATGCTTCTACCAGCAGCACTGCTTGCATGGGATGGAGAAATACAGACAATCCCTCTGTACTGTATGATAATCAACAAAAATTAGCTGCCTAAGGGAACTGGGAGTCTCTGCCATGAATGCAGCCGTTAGAGACTGAGCCTATTTATTTAACAGGTGTCCCCTGAGCTGGGATGCCAGGCTCTGTTTGCCAAATTTGCACAGAGAGGAAGTCAGCTTGAAAAAATATGGGCAAGAGGGGAACAGTCCTGAAGGCATTTTTTTTTTCCCAACAACTTTTTTATTGCAAGAAAGTACATGCAATTCTTGGCTGAGTATATTCAGAAAGAAGCTGTGTGAATATCCACTTCCCCTCCTTGTATTGTTGTGTGGTTCAACTCAGCCACAATCCAAAGTTAGCGCTGTTGGATGGCTTCGTGATTGGTTTGTTTGTTTAGTTTAATTAAAATATAGTATGGGGTAGGATTTGGATGTGAACACACACTGGGATGCTAGTGATCCAGAGCCAAGAACAGCAGACTGCTATGTCTAAATGATCTCCTTTCTTTTCCTATACAGTGAATAACCTTTGTGGTCCCTTTCAACTCAAATAATTCCATGAGTCTATTAAATGTGCCTTGAAACACGAGTTACCATGTTTGTTGTGACAGTACCAAGAAGACTTGGGATGGGTCAAATATCATTGCAATGAACGTTGCACAGCATCTAGATGGTCCTTGCTCCATTTTCTTTTTTTTGGTAGTGCCTAGAGTCATGACATGAAGTGACAAACAGCAAAACATGCAGTTACAGTGCTTCTCAAATGGAGGACAAAGTCGAGCCACTCATAAAGAGCTGCAGAGAGACACTGACCAGATGAATCCAAGAATTCGTTCTCAGCTGGTGTCCAAAAGCAATTTTTTTTTGCCATATATCCCTTGTTAACTTACCATCCTACAAGAAAGCCAAAATGGAAAAAGAAGAATCAGCAAAGACACTTATAGAAAAGAGATTACAAAGCTGTGGATAACAGCCTGTGTTAAAGGAAATAAAGTAAACTTTCTTTTCATCTGGAGAAGTATTCTCAGAGAACATCCCAACCAATCCCACTTGAAAACAACATATAAGCAGCAGAATAAACGTCTTCTCCAACCACAGGTTGTTTTTTTTCCTGAGAAGGATAGAATTGCCAGAAACAGCAGAAACTTTGACTGCTGCTTAGAAGCTGTAGTAAATGTTAGTGGACTGTGATGCTGTGTTGCAGCATAATCTGATAAATAAAGCAAGATGATGTCTAGTTTCCAATCTTTTTTCTTCTTAAAGTATAAAACACTGACCTTGCAACATTATCTACACAAAGTACACACATTCCCTGGATGATGTCAGCACTCTCCAACTCATTTCTTGCTGACAGTGCTGACATTTATGTGTGGCCAGATCTGACACCTATAAAAAGTTAATCTTTGTGGTGAGATAGAGGTGTGAGGGTCTTGCACATACCACCTTCCTCCAGCAGTTGTAAGCTGAATGCATAGCACCATGAGATGAAATCTGAGATAGGTTTCAGTGGTGGTGTCACCATGAGGCTTGCAGAAACCCTAAGTGTATTGTAAAGAGCATGATAAAGAGCTCTGCCTCACAGATATTTGTTCATATTGAGAGGGAATCCAAAAGCATTTGCATTGTTGCAAAGAGCAGAGAGAACATCATTTGCCTTTCAGCTCTGTTGGTGCAAAAAATGTTCTGCACACACTTGAATTCCTCTTTTCTCAACATGGAAGAGCCATTCCTTGCTCTTTTTGGTCACTGAATTCATCCAGCCATACATCCATTCATGCTGCTTCCTATTCTGTATTGACCTCCTTGGGTGTGACGATGAAATCATTAGCCATCCAAAGCCAGCTCAGTTAAATCCTGCTGGGAATCCAGGATGAAGAATCATTAAATTAAAGAATCATAAAATCATGAAAGTTCGAAAAGACCTCCGAGATCATCAAGTTGAGCCATCAACCCATCACAACCATGCCCACTAAACCATGACCCTCAGTTCCACATGCCCACATTTCTTGGACACCTTTAAAGATGGTGACTCCAGTGTTTCCATAGGCAGTGGTTACAATGCACTACCACTCTTTCAGAGTGAAAATCTTCCCTAATACCCAACCTGAGCCTCCCCTGTTGCAACTTAGGGCCACTGCCTCTCATCCTACTGCTAATCAGCTGGGAGAAAGCCACAGACAGTATGCCCACCAGATGTAATTAAAGAAATGAGGGTGAAATAATTCAAATCACTCCACAGAATCAACATTTTTTATCTGGAAAAAGATAGTGCAGTCTGAATACTTCTTTCAGCCATGCTGAGAAGAGAAATGAAGAACTCTGCATAGCAGTGGAAAGTAGAAACAGCTCTGTGTTTCATGGAGATAGCTGAAATGGCATAGCCAATCTCTATCTGCAGTCATATAAAAGGCCATGCAATTAATTTAAGGTACTCAAAGGGTTCTCACCCAGATTATCAGATCTGAGAGAGACATTTAAAACTGCAATACAAATTCATAAGTCTGGGAGAGTTCTCAAGCAGTCAAGTAGTCCATTTTCCTATCCCAGAGGAAGACGCTGTGGTTCTAGGTTACTATTAATGGATCTTTGTTTAAACTGCTTTCCAAGCCTCCGCATGATGGAAATGTCACAGGCAATGATATAATTGTCGTTGCTTTGCAGTGCTGACCATTGCCAGTTCTTTGCAGTCCTGACCATCGAAAAGTCTCTTGTAATATCTAACAGTCGTCTTCCCCATAGCAGTTTAAATTCTCTGTGTGTTTTCCTGTCCACCACAAACACAAGGGACAGATTTCTTTCCCCCTGATAAAGCAGTCATTCACGCATTTGAACACTGCTACCGTATTCTGCTCAGTTCTCTGAAGGAGATAATGATTTCAGTATTTCCCCACAGGTAGTTTTTCCCTGTTGGCTGTTCTTCTGGTTCCCTCTAGATATTCATGAAATAGGACAAATCTTTCTGGAAATGGAGTGCCCCACTTTATATACTCTCCTCTGACCAAGACTTTCCCCAGGGGTGAGAAGAGCGACGCTTCCAGGTTACACAGCATAGAATAGCATTTATCTTTCTGACGACAGCATGATGTGTTGATTTGGGGACAGACTGTGATTCATTACAGCCTACAGATTGTTTTTTTTTTTTTCCCCTGCTTCTTGGTTGGTTTCTTTTTTTTCCCCTTCTTTTACCTGAGAGCTCATGTCTGATTAGTTGTTCCCAGCCCTGAATCTGTGCTACTGAAATCATTTGGGAAACCGCTGAGGTTACGCTTCTGTAAGGTAACAAAGCTAAGGCCATGCTGGAAGGAAAGCAGACTGTAGGGTGAGTGTTGGCTTACTTAATTCTTTGCTGTAAGACTTGTCATCGCAGTCAGGATCTAATTCAGCCCAGTCCATTCCTAGATTAACATATAATGAGGTTTTAGTGGAAAGATTAAGAAAAAGAAAGTATGCTGATACTCTCTGTTCTGCCTGTGTACATTCCAGTGCTTAGTTTTGCTCATTAATCTGGATAAAGTATTTTTTTTGCTAGCCCTGAATCTCTTCTCTATTCATTCTTCTAAACTATTCCTGAAAAAAATAATAAAATACAGTTTTATTTTTAACTCCCGTGACAAGTTCTATGATTTATGTAAAGGAATTTCCTCATGTTTGTTTCAAACCTGCTACCTGATCATTGCGTTAACGCCCCTGGCTTTTATGGCATGAGAAATGATGAATAACCATTGCCTACTCATCCTTGCAATACTCATCATCATTTTATAGATGCCTACTGGTACGCAGAATGGTTCTCAGCTGCAATGAAAAGTCCTCAGCCATTCCTCACATTAAATCTACTCTACGTCTCTGATTATCCTTCTTTTTACCTTTTCTAAGTTTACAACATCCTTTTTTCTTTTTTTTTTTCCTTCATGCTGCATGAATGGAAGCACACAGTGTCCCAGATTTAGGTGCACTAGGGATTTCTGTGCATGGTTTTAAGGTGAAGCTCTGTTTCTATCTATTTCCTAGTAAGCCCTAGGATTTTATCCACACTGTTTTGCCGGTACTGAGCACTGAGACGGCATATGAAAGCACTTTCTGCAATGACTCTGAGATCTCTTTCCTGAGGGGTCAGTGCTAATTTAGAGTGGATCACTGTGTATGCAGTTATCAGCTTTTCATTTCCCTCCTGGCTGCTACTTGGCATTACCTCTGGGTTCAAACGTAATGTTCTGAGTCACCAAACAGCCTGGGTCCTCACTCCAAAAAAGATCTCATGTCCCAACTGGAGCTTCCTACTTTATTATGTGAGCTCAGAGCTTCGCTCAGTTGGAAGGGTAGACAGGGTAGACATTCAGAACCGTGTAGAATCACATAGAATCACAGAACTGTAGGGGCTGGATGGGATCTCTATTGATCATAAATCAGCTTAGTTTCATGAGCCTTTTTTTGCTGCCATTAAAACTCCTATGCAAGCTAAACTTCTGAGAAAAGACATATTCCCACAGCCCCTCATACTTCAATCCTGCTTAAAATCTGATCACTTCAGCTAATCTCACTAAAATTGAACTTTTATCATTAGTGTCCATGCTATGAAAGAGATGGGGAAAATCCCATCATCTGCTGCAACTTCAGGACCAAAGACCTCTTCATAGGACTAGGCAGCAATGCAGGAATAAGCGTAACATAGACATTCAAGGTCAGGCTGGATGGCGTCTGAGCAACCTGATCTAGCTGTAGGCATCCTTGTTCATCATAGGGTGTTGGACTAGATGACCTCTAAAGATCCTTTCCAACTCAAATGATTCCATGATTCTGTTAGTAATGATTTCTGCGACCCGTGATCCTACTTCAAATCAAAAGAGAAAAGCAAACAACAAAGAAAAACAATAAATAAAACATCAAACACAAGCATACTCTCAGTTCATTACAGAGCTAGCTGTAGCCTGCAGAGTTGAGAAACTGGCCGTTAGATAATACTGTGTCACTTCTGAAAAGTTAGGAGTTAAGTGGAGGAAAAGGGAGTAAAAGAAAGGTCATATTCATCTAGCAGTCACTCATCCACAGTCTGCTGACTCTGAAACACTGAGTCCTATCCAATTCCATTATTTCTTTTTTTCCTCCAAAATTTTCCCTACCCACAAGGAATTTGAGACCAGATGGATGCATCTTGGTATAGCATTCAAAGGGTACCAGCCTTGGAAACTACACTGTGATTTTTTTCCAAGCTCAAAGTCTGTCCCATAACACCAGAGATGCTCGTTCCTGGTATTTCAGTGATAATCTCCATGGGGATTAAACCAATTAGTCCCACTAATGAATATTTGTTCTTACAGACACCTTGCCACTAACGTTGAGACACTGAAGAGGACAGACTCTTTAGCACGGTCTGTTGTGATAGGACAAGGAGAAATGGTTTCAAATTTAAAGAGAGGAGATTTAGATTGGGCATAAGTAAGTTCTCTCACATATAGAATCACAGAGCAGTTAAAATTGGAAAAGATCAGTGAGATCATCTGATCCAAATGTCGACCCACCACTACTGTGACCTTAAATGCCGGATCTACACATCTGTTAAAAACCTCCATGAATTCTTGTGGAAAAGCAAGGAGCTCTGATGCAACCACAGTCCCTTCTATTTGACCTGCATCCATATTTCTGACCGTGCCATTCCCTTGTATTCAGGCATGAATTTCTAAATGCCAGCATGCAATGCACTGTAACTATAAGGATGCTGAGCATCTTTGAATGCTCTGGCTTTTTGCTTATTGAGAATCTCAGCAGGGATGATAACGACCTCACTTGCTTTTAGACAGTGAAGTGGAAACCTTTGCTATCTAGAACCACAGTTATTAGAGTCACAGAGAAGGTCTTGAGAAAAAGCTGTATTGTTTGACAGAACAGCTAATTAGGAACGGATAATTAGTTCCAGGAAGAAACCCAACAGATAGTCTGGGGTCATAGGAAAAGCTCAACCTCAGCATCACCCCAGCAGCTTAATTTCCAGGCTGAATACAAAGAAAGAAACACAGTTACAGGTGTGTGAGTTTAAAGATGAGCTTCATCTTCACCCATTAAGAGACATCACTTTCTAGGGGCAAAAATTCCCCTGTAACTATAGCTGCAGTGCAGAGCTTGCAAACCGACCGCATTTGTTCACCTCTGCTCTGCCAACAAACGTATAGAAATGTACATCCAGATCACTCAAAAAGCCAGTTTTCTGGGACTTCATGCTACAGAAACCCAAGTGCACACGCATGTGGGTGTACGGATGTAGGTGGTAATTTAAGGGTCTTGCCATAATCAACTCTTCTGGGAAAATTTAAAATACCACTTTCCTGTGGGTGGGGATTTGAGGACTTTCTCCCAGCAAATTAGAAGGTTGTTGTTTTTTGGTTCTTTAAAGTGCATGTGTAGGTGGTGAAACTGGGCTCACCTTCGGAGACTTCGATGTAAAAATAAAACTCGTAAGACATTTAAATCTTCAGAGAGGATTTCAGACCTTCCTGCAGACAAATTAGCAATGAATATCTTATGTGTGTGTAGAATACACGGAGTGGCAGAGACACAGAGCTGGTTATTATTAGTACAGTGTTAATATCTCTGGAGGTTCAAACTGAGACAGAGGTGCTGGTGTGCAGGACACTGCAGACACTGTAAGTGGGACTATCCACATTTCAAATTCTATTCTATATATGTATTTTTATTTCCTCACTGTCTTTCTGCTAATTCTTTATCCTCACCCCTACCTACCCCGTGAACTTTTGTTCACATTGAGAAGCCTTATGAATCTGGGTCAAACTTTTATGTTAATTTTAAGTAAAATAAATAGGTAAATCAGAAAATGATGGCACTGTCATGCTTCTGCTCTGCAGCTCAGAGTCTTTGGTCTTCCGTGTCTGGCCATTGGGACATTTAACTCAATAAGCAAAACACAGACCTTAATAGGTGAGGAAAATTTTTATGTTGGCTGTAATTGGGGCCCAAGAGGAGACACGTAGCACACATGTTGACTGTGTGATGCTCAGTTAGAAGGAAAATAGAGCAAATATTGAGTCTACAGGCTGCGAGTGATTCTAACTATTACTTGATTCTGGTCATTTCTTCATCACTGACCCACCGTGACAACTAATCATAGAACCACAGACCATCCTGAGTTGGAAGAGACCCACAAGGATCATAAAGACCAACTACTGGTTTCACATGGGACCACCCCAAATCCAAACCCGATGTCTGAGGGCACTGTCCAAATGCTCCTTGAACTCCAGCAGCTTGGATCTGTGTCCACTCCCCCGGTGAGGAGCCTCTTCCATGTCCACCACCCTCTGGTGAAGAATCTTCTTCTGATATCCAGCATAAGGCAAATCAGGAATTATCCTCTCATATTGGGAATCATTTATCCTGAAAACATTCCAAATAACATGTGTTTGAGTCAACTTGGAATAGGCGAATCAATTTTGCCTTGCTATGGTACAGCTTCTTACTGATTAATTTGGATGTATCCTGACTTAGAATGATAATGCTGTAATAAAACAGAGTTAACAAAGACCATAAAATTCATGGGTGAAAGTTATGGTAAAAGGAATGTTAATTAACGTTGATTTCAATAACAGGAAGATGGTGAAATATAATGTAGAACACAGCACTGAGTTATAGAAAATTATCCTTTTTAATAATGAAATTGCAGCTCTAAATCCAAACCTCTTTCTCCAGCTGAGGCATTTTTAACTTTGATTTTTAATTTCATATTGAAGACCCATTTCCAAAACCAGAAAACATTGCTTAGTTACTGTTCAAAACTGAATATGACTCTAGATCAATTCCAAAGTGGAAAATGTTTTATCTGTGACCCTGGCTCAGACTTTCATGCAGTTTCCTTAATCACTCTTTTTGAGAGTATTTTTTTCCTAATATTGATCCTGAATTGCACCTTTCAATGGAGATAGCAATTTTTCTAAGCTGTCCTGTATCTTTAATCAGTCCCTTTTTTATTGTTATTATTATTATCTTGTGCTTATTTGGTGAGAGATGTTGCCAGCGGGATTTACAGTTTTTGATGAGTAGAAATGGACATTGTTCATATCTTTAGTCTACTCAGCTCTTCTCCTGGAACACAATTGTCCTGTGGCTATAACATAATGCTGAGTGCCTGAATCTTCATACCCAAGGTGACTCCCACATTTGTGAGGTTAAGATCATTTCAAGGCAAAAAAAAAACCTAGCGTTACTGTGAACTCAGAAGTCAGAAAGCAGAAAAAAAAAGGGAAGGCAATTCCTTGAATTTCAATGGACACACTGGACAAACTTCAAGAGTTTCTCCTGGAGGACTGTCAAAAGATTCACCGCGTCTTTGAGATTCAGAAGAATACAGATGCGTTGGTTTTGTTTCCATAATGTAGCTTCCAGTAAAATCCGTTTGAAAGTCATGCGTGCGTAACATGATAAGGCTCACAGATTATTTTGCTTCCACATACTTTTCTTGCAAATATAATAAAATAAATACTCCTAACAAAGAGAATAGCATTAATGAAGACTGTTATGACAGTAGAAAAAGATAGCTTTTCAGAGGCATTTATTTCATTGTTATAAAAACAAACAATCCAGAACAGAAAACACTGACAGCATTGTGGAAGGTAAAGGTGAGGGAAGGTAGGGAAGGAGGAAAGAGAAGGTAACTGACTCTTGGCAATGATAAAGCTAGTGAAGCACTGGTTATCCAGAGGTGGTGGATGCCCCATCCCTGGAGGCATTCAGGGTCAGCCTGGATGGGGCTCTGAGCAGCTTGATCCATTTTCTGAGTACGTCACTGATTGTATATGGGATTAATTTTATATCAGGTATTTAGAAAAATACTACAAAACTTTAAACAGGAGAGAAGTATTATCACGGTCAGGGGCTGCCTAAGCTGTTACAGCCACCTTAGCATCCAGCAGAACAGCTGAAACAGTTTGTTTGATCTCAAAAGACACATACCTGAATCTACTCAGATTAGCCAAGATTGGAGAAGATTGAGCTAATGAACAGAATTGGAAGCACATTATATAGTGTCTGGGAAAGTTTGGAATTTCTCAAGTCTCATCTTCTTACTGCCACATTCATAAAATACTTCACATCAGTCACTTAAAAAAAAATGGAATAAGGGAGTAAGTATTCCTTAAACAGCCTGGCATCCTTCAGGCAGCACAGAATAAGTGAGTTACCAGCAGGGGAGATATCAGGGATTCTGTTTACTTGAGAGAAGACATGAGCTTTACACAAAAGAAAAGGGAAGGAGCATACTTCTACATCATGTTTCCCTATTGCTGGGAGTGTTCAAGGCTAGGGTGGATGGGACCCTGTAAAACCTTTCCTGTGAAAGGAACCTGTGAATTCCTTTCCTTTCATCTTGCAGAGGCCTGGGACACTCCCTGGCCCATAAACACATCTTTATTACCTTTTCTTCCACCTGTGTTATTTTACAGGGCTGTTCATCAGGTACCATCCTCCTTTCCTCATCAGCACATATTGGTCACCGCTTTTATGGAGCCTGTTTTGATTAATGATTTCAGAGAAGCCTTTCCATAATTACACTTATTAATCAACGCTTCAGGCGAAGCATACAGAATAAAGGAAACTACTTTATTGTAACAGGTATTTAGGGAAATCCTGTTTCTGTTAGTATATCATGTCTTTATGACTAAAGTGAACCTTATACTGCCCTCAAATATATAATTGAATTGCTACAGCCTTCACTTCTCTAAGTTACAGAACACTTCTAAGATTTTCACAAAGCATTTGTAACCCTGTTATTATTCTTCAACAGATGCGTGGAATTTAACCTTAAGAGAACCAGCATTTATCAGCTTTCAGAACTCAGCTTTTTTTTTATTCAAAGGAAAGATTATATTTATTGAAGCCTTGGAAATAAAACAGATATAACAAATTCCTCAAGAATAGGGAGAAAAAAATGGGGGACAAAACAACCACTGGGATTTGAAGAAAAAAAACCATCAGATAATTTCTAAATGTAGGATTCTTGAGGGACGTACGAACACTGTACTAAAGCATTCGCTTCACCTTATCCTCCTGCTGATCTCAATTATTTCACAATGTTTGTGACATCCTGAAAAAGCTAACTTTTTTTTTTTTTTTTTTTTTTTAAGAACATAGAGAAATCAGACTGAGAACACTCTGTTCCTTGAAAACAAATGTCAGGAATTTCAGAAATAATAGGTTTTTTTTAGCTGTATAAAACCTTATTATTATTACTTTTTTTTTTTTCTTCCTGTTTTGCTATCACATTCTTCCCGTGTAAAAGATAAATTTATGAGCAATTTTTTTTCATAATTATTTGTCTTCCAATTATTGTCTTATGCTTAAATTGCAGTGCAAAATGACCGGGTTATTCTAAGCTTCAAGTTAAATCATTAAAAGCAGCAAGACTTTCAACATATTTCAAAAGACATATTAACACGCAGCTGTTGTGAGCAACTGTCTGTTCTCAAGTCTTTTTCTTCTTTAAAGAACTCAGAATGGCAATTGAGCAATTGTCCCCTAGAATACAAATGAAGGTTTTTATGGTAAGAAAACACATTGAAATATTTTGTAATGCAGGGTATAATGCAAACCACCTTTGGTGGACATGCTTACACATTTTCCTGATTTCAAGAACCACAGAATGCAATATCTCCTGTAAATTTTAAGCTCCTTTTGGAGGATTAAAAAAGGTTTTTAAGAACTATTGGGCAGTTGATACAATTCTAATCTCCTTATCACCTGAGAAAAATAAGTCATCAGGGAATCATAGAATCATAGAATCACCAAGGTTGGAAAAGACCAAAAATATCATCCAGTCCAACCTATTACCAATAGCTCCCACTGAACACAACGATACCCTATGACTGGGAAAAGGTAAAAGCTATCCACATCTTATTAATTAATTAATTGGATTAATATGAACACGAGAAAGTGAAGTTACTCCACCTCCATCAGTGACCTGGATGATGACACTGGGCTGCCCTTAGCATCCTGGTCTAATATTAGATATGGAGGTTGGTGGCCCTGCATGCAGCAAGGGAATTGGAGCTTGATGAACCTTGAGGTCCCTTCCAACCCAAGCCATACTAGGACTCTATGATCCTATGACCTGAACCCTCTGCAAATTCAAAGCTGACAATAAAGTGATTGGCATGCTGAGACATGATAGAGCCTTGACTCAAATGAAATGTAATAACCTTACAAGCTGGACCATGTCCCACAGTAAAAGACAGTGCTGGCTTTTTCATCTGCAAACACAGACAAATTGTGAAGACTCTAATATCTTTATTGCATTTTAAAGTATTCCTAATGAATTTTTACATTTGTATTGAAAACAATCAAACAGACAATGGATCACTCCTCTTTTGACTGCATAGGAATGCACATCTACCAGAAACACTTTAACATTTCTATGGTTTAAAGCACCAGTGGCCACAGAGAAAAGCATACCCTTTTCTACCAAGCCTTTAATGATTCTTCTGATTGAAAATGGAGCTACTATATTACCAGAAATATGCAACGCTTTTATTCTAACAAGATGTATTATTTAACAATGGGTGAGTCTTGCAGAACAACTCTATTTAATTTGTTCTTTCAATCTAATGACCCATATGAATGATTATAGAAGGTATTGTGGCACATAACTTGCTTCTGTTAGTGCCAATATTTCACTTTTTTTTCCCCCACATTTTCATTGGGGAAAATATTTCAAGTGCTTAGATCTTATGCAAAGATTGTTTTATAAGTTTGTGTTTCTGCTGCCCTGCATCTGATGGTCAGCTACGGACAATTTAGGAAAGCTTTCTGCATCAGCTACAGTGATCATTAAAATAATTGTTACCACTGTTGACCCCTGCAAATTCATGTTCCAATGAGTGTAAATAGTCATCCTTATAAAGATTAAATCTTGCTTTGTTTGTAGTGAGTTACAGTTTAAACCACTGCCAAACTATGTTCCACTTGCAAGCATAATTCAACTAAATCCACATGAATAGAACAATCTTATAATCAGAGAATCATAAAATGCTTTGGGCTTGGGTTGGAAAGGGCCTTAAGTACAATCTAGTTCCAAACTCCCTGCTGTGACAGGGATATCTCTTGCTGGATCAGGTTGCCTAAAGCCCCATCCAGTCTAGCTTCAAGCACATCTAAAATGGGGCATCCACAGCTTCTCTGAGCAGCCTGTTACAGTTCCTTACCACCCTCTGAGTGAAGAATGTCTTTTTTTTTTTTTTTAGATTGTGGTCTTGTATGGATGTCTGTGTTCTCCCAAGAACCTGATGAGTGCCGTCAGTGATTGCATTTGCCTTCACTGGATCTTGTGTGCCTGGGCCCTCCATTAAAGGAGCCTTTGCTCATCTTGCTGTCCCCACTAAGTCCCATCTCACCCTTCTGTATGAAGTAGTCCCACTCTTTCTGCTACTATGACAACATTGAACTCCTTGAGTCCTGAGCTAAACATGGAAGAGCTTAGCCATGATTATTTCTTTTTGTACTTGAGACATGCTCCTGCTCCATACTGGTTTCACATATAGTCTTTGTTGTACTCAGACTGCCCCACTGAACTCTGTCACAAATCACAGAATCATAGAATAGCTCAGCTTTGAAAAGACCTTAAAGATTATCAAGTCCAACCACAACCTAACCATGCTACCATAACTAACAACCCTCTGCTAAATCACGTCCCTGAGCATCACATCCAAATGGTTTTAAACACATCCAGGGATGGTGACTCAACCAACTCCCTGGGGAGCCTATTCTAGTGCTTAAGAACCCTTTCTGTAAAGAAGTTTCCTCCAATATCCAACCTAAACTTACCCTGGAACAACTTGAGGCCATTTCCCCTCATCCTGTCACCACAGAGGAAAGACCAACCTCACCCTCACTGCAATCACTTCTTGGGTATTTGAAGACCCAGAACAACTTGATAGAGAGTTTACAACTATTTTATGGCTCCTGCCCGCAACTGTTTAGAACCCATCAAAAAGATTTCACTTTTTGCAGCTTTAAGTGACAAATAACCTCAATGCATCTTTGCAAAGAGGCGTGCTGGTCTGCATGGTGAGCATCTGTTGTGTACAAAGCTGTTAATGGACCTTTCATAAGCCTGCTTGCATGCAATTTCTTTACATGAGTAAAAAGCAGAAAAGTGTATTTATGGGGTAATATCACAACTCGACAGGTAAAGTCCATTATTTTTCTTTCAAGACCGTAATTCAGTATTGATGGGAACAACATGAATGGACTTTTCCTAAAATAATTTGTAGAGACATGGGATCATTTTTGTTAAAAGGTTTCTCACAGCAGACTTTTACACTGAAAAGCGCCATAAACAGACTCTGTGCTTAGTTATGTTCTGTAAAACTTTGGTTGATGATTAAGCTGATTTTTCACTTACCTAAAAGAAACGACAGAAATAGAGAAGTACTTAAAAGCAAGGTAAAATTGGCTATCTCCAAGGAGGTCTCACAGAAACAAGAAATAAATGCTTAAAACAAAGGACAGTTACTCAAACTATTCTTTTTCTTCATCCTTCTCTAACTAAAACAATACATTTTAGCCCAATTTCTAAGTATCAAATGAGGCAGAATTGTCTCATGATACTTGGCAATGTTTTGACAAGAAGACTAAAACTCAAAGTGTTTTTTTTATCAAATCTGGAAGTAGGATGGGGACTGAGAACACTGAACTTACATACTTCTATACTTTTAATTTACTAATGATATTATGGGTTCAAATAAGGTAAGAAACAGTTGTTTGGTATCTGTTTTTCTGATCAGTGATCAAATATTTCTTCAAAAAAAAAAAGGAGAAAATCTAATTGCCTTCTTAATTTTGCAACTCATTAAAACTGTAGGTGGAATCTCTTGCCTTGACTTTATGTTCCTTCTGTCAACAAACCAGCTCATACCCCAACTATAATGCTTTAATACACTCAAATAGAAGCAAATATACTGTTATCACACACTGTTCATGTTCTGAACATGCATTACATGGTCTTTCATCTGAGGGGTTTTACTGCTACATGTACCGAAGATCATTTAACTAATCAATTTTTTTCCCCACTTTTTATTGTGATAAATAATTTTATTATTATTATTTTTTTAATAAATCAGGCACTTAAAATTTGCAAAATATGTGCATGAACATACACATATCTCAGTATGCAATTCTGTGGTGCAATTAGCATATTTTTTTCCCCTTGTATTCACTATGCATTAGAAAAAATAAGGAGGAATAAACGTCTGTTTTAGCTTATCTGTTGGAGATACAGAGCATACAGAGTTCTTCTGTCAAAGAAGAAGGTGAGTGAGAATGTCTCTGTGTGACTCAACTGCCTATCAGTGTCAAACAACAACAATATAACAGAGAGAAATAAAGACAATATAAGGTTTGATGCATAAGAAATTGAGCCTGGTATAAATGCATAATCACATCCCAGATAAAGATAATACCCAAGTAACAAATAATTGTGATGAAAACTAAAAAGGTTATCAGCTGCTGAAATAGTCATACACTTAATCAACAACTGATCTCACTATAAAACTTAAGACATTCAAATACTATAAAAGCACAATGACAATCTTTCTTATAAAAATGGAATACACATTCCACAAGGATGCTTTTTGTCTACCTGACATCATTCTGAATTAGTATATGTCAGCACATGATATATCATCATCTAATGTCCTAAAGAACCCCAAAGGAGATTAACTTTGCCTTTAAAAGGTATTGGGAAAGAGAATTTAGAGTATAAGCTCAAATTTCCTCTGGATTTCTAGCCAACTAGTTAACTCAGGTGGAAAATGACAACCTGGGCTACAAGGTCAAAAGTGACCAAGCAGTGTGATAACACTTATTAGCATCAGCTCAGGCCAGAAGCACACTGAGATTATCTCACATTAAAGGTTACAGGCTTTTGCTTTTCATTCAGCTTGACCAATGCAACTTATCCTCATTTTCCTGATGAGACTGTTCTTGAGCACTTTAAATATGAAAGAAATGATTGGCTCTTTTTCTTGGTGACTTCAGTTGATAAGGGCACATTGCTTTATGCCATAATAAATAAATAAATAAATAAATAAATAAATAAATAAAAAGCCCACTGAGATGAGGATGGTGATTTAGCTGTCAGGAAATGAGCACTCTCTCTCCTGGAGTGGTAAAGACAAGCATGAGACTGTTTCGGCATAAGTGTATTCCAGGGTTCATTCCCATCAGGCAGTCTGCATGCAGCCACCCTACTTCTGAGCAATCTCCTAGCACAGAAGTAGCTCCCGATGTGCCAGTTACCCTTATTCCCCAGGAATGTTCCAAGAAACTTTGTGCTCCAAGAAAAAAGAAAAAAACACCTTTATGTGCAACACATGCCATTGTCAGTCCATACAAGAGGCCTTAAGCCTCACTTAACTTTCCTCCACATATTAATGGCAATTTGAATTGCTTTTTTCCCTACAAGAGCTGATAGTGAAAAATGTGAGGTTACATAAGGCACGCTGAGTATGGCTGGTATAGGGTCATTTGCAGCCACATTTCATATTTTCCTTTCCCCAGTGTATGGGACAAATCCTGACACTACAGAAGTTGAGTGGGACCTTAATCCTTTCAATGAGACTACTGGGTGTAAAATGTGCCATTCAATGCATGAGACAATAATTTATTGTGAGTACGCAATAAATTGAATAGGGTATTTCTGTTCCAGGGAAGAGGCGTTGAAGACACCTTCAGAAGTAGACACCCAGCACTATTAGAGTCCTAGCCTGCTGTTTTTGTCCTGGCAGAGCCTGGTAGTGAGAGCTGTGACTCACACATCCAATGGGTTACAAGGCATCTGAAAATAGAAGCTGAAGGATAACAGACTGCAGTAGTAACTTGCTCAAGCTAATGAGAGAGATTTGTTCAGCGTGTGTAACATCTCTTCGTTCTATGATTAAAGGAATGATTTGGCAGTAAATGTGCTATGAATGAGATGACAAGACTCTATCCACCAACCAGCAAATGACTGCAATATGCCATTTCTATTACAGCATGCGTCAGCTATGAATATGTATTTAGAAGTGGATATCAAAGAGATATAGTGGACTTAAAGGTCATTGACACCTGAGGCTCTTGCACTTACACACAATGAGCTATCTTTCCTTCCTAGAACAGCCAAGTAACTCCTCTTTTCCCCTCTTCTTCCCAGACATCTTGGAAACATGTTGTTCTCATCTTGTTGTCTACACGAGGTCAAAGGAAATTGTGGTGCTTTTGTTGTTCTTTTTTGTTGTGATTGGTGTTGTCTTTCCACACAGCTTCAAGATAGTCTTTGGGGATGGAAGCAGCCAAGAACACAGGCGGGGAGAGACGCAAAGTTTGAAGATAATTTTCTGAATCTTTTCAGACCATTTCAAGTATATTCCGTGTTACAATCTGTCTACCTTTGCCCTAGACTTTTCCTAGAAGAAATTAAGAATACCTACACCTTTTTGAAGCATGGTTTTATTAACATTTTTAATGCTTTCATAACCTCTCTGCACAGTATTTGCTCTTCATTTTCTTTCTTTTATGAGATTAAATTATTTTTCTCTGTTGGACGTTGAACAGTTTTCCAGCTCTAGTCTCAAAGGGCACAGCACTATAGAGCGCCAAATTCTCTCTCTTGTTTGAAGAATATGCACCTGGCTTCTTCAGGTTTCTCTTTTCAAGCTAAACAAATTCAGTGGCTTCAGTTGTAATTCATAGGTTATTTTCACCTCTTCTTCTCTTTTTCCTTGCTATTTTACAGTTTCCTCAGCATGTGTGTACTGCATATTCCTACTGTGCGTTTTGCTGGGGTGCCACTGCTGCTACTGCAATTCATCAGATTTCTGATGCTGAAGTCTGTGGCTTCTCATTATCACCTGAAAAAGGGGGAAAAAAGAGATACTGATCTCCAGAGCCTTCTGGAGTACACTTCTAGTAAGCAGATCTGAAGAAAGAGAAGATCACTTCAGCTCACTAGTCTAACTACTCTAGTATCTATTTGCTCAGACTGCTGGAAAAAAAGATCAGAGGTAGTCTTCAAAACAGGGGGATTGGACTGAGACTACAAATGAACCTTCAAACCCACTTGAAATCAGTTTATCTCAATAGGCTTGGGTAAATTCTTTGCCCTTTTCCAACAGGAAAGCTAAGCTGACCTAGGGATGGGCAGTACACAATGTCTACTGTGATAGTCTTGCCCTCTGTGCTCAGTGAGCACAGCAAATCTGATCCTCCTCTACCTGATATCTGTTTAGGGTTCTGTATGGAGACTTTTTCATAGCATCATAGAATAGCTGGAGTTGGAAGGGACCTGAAAGCCCTTCTGTTTCCAGCCCTTCTCACGTAACTGCCACCCACCAGATCAGGCTGTTCAAGACCCAATTCAACCTGGCCTGGAATGCCTCCAGGGATGGGGCATCCACAAGATCTCTGGGCAATCTGTTCCATTGCCTCACCAGGTAAAGAGTGGGAGAAAAAGTTACTACCTTTCCTATCTGAAACCCTTTAAAATGGAAAAAAAAAATAAAAAAATGGAAAAGCACAACATTCTGCCCAATACAGAAACACTTAACTTTAGCTGCTGCTACTCTTCAGACAGAAGCATTGTCTTGCAGTTAGTCCAGGCAAGATGCATTTCAGGGAGATCTATGTTTTACTTAGCATTCCAGATTTAAAAGAAATGCTGAGTGTAATAGAATAAGATTCTGAAGACAGTAATAGAAGATGAATTTATTTGTCTTTTTCAAGGTGGGTATTTTTTTTCCAAAGCATCACTCTTAGTCTTGTCTGTGAGGAATAATGGATGAAGATACAACAGTCCAGCAGACGGTCAAAGCCCTGAAGGTCTTTTGCATGTTGATGGCTCAAGCCAACCCGTTGTTCTCAGAGTCTTTATGAGTTAAAATGGTTCCTAGAAGAAGAGGATAGTTTAAGAAGAGAGATTTTTAAAGGTAGTCTGTGGCGTCAAGGAAAAAAACAACCATACAACTTGACAGAAAACTCCAATCATTGAGAGCATGAAGCTTCTTTACAGCCACAGGGAAAACAGAAATAAAATTACAAAAGAAAACTAAATGTTGTCATTGGTTCACTAAGGTATCAATCTAATATGAATCTATTCAGTGCAATGAAGATGGTCTCCAAAAACTTTTCTGAGCTCTCAGATGCTAATACTGAAGGACTTGCAGGAAATTCCTTCCTCAGTTTTTCTCTGAATTCCTTCAGACTGATGGAATGCTTCTCACTATTAAGACCCTCAGAAATGCATAGCATAGGCCAGGTAAAGCCATTTGTCTTACAAATATCTAAAGAAGGAATAGCTTCTCTGTGAAGCTGTCTATACAAGCAGAAAATCTTTACAGTGGCACTGTAGTGTACCAAAGTATGAGATATTGCTATTGTTCTAATTAAATTTAAGTATTCTCTGCAGATAATATTTACTTTCTCTGATTACTGTGTACAGACTTGTGTCAAAGGCATTAGAAAGTGCTAAGTGTGGATGGTTACCAGCACAGCTATCTAAGCCAACAAGAAACATCTGGATCATGAAAGTTTTAAGGAGATAAAGATCATGAAAGCTGACAGAGTCTGGAGATAGGTCTGTATTCTTAATTTGGAGCTGGCATCTCCTAGTTCACTGCACAGGACAGTGGGGTTGTGATTCACAAAGATAGAGGGTGTTGATGTAACCTTTTGGAGGATGTGAGTAAGGAGGAACTGTGAATTAAGCAGTCCTTCCTGCTTTTCAAAAGGTTGGACAGTACAACATCTGTTTGGGCTATCTGAATGTAGAGCTTCCCATGGAAGTGGTAGAGTCACCATCCTTGGAGGTTTTCAAGAAGAGGATAGATGTGGCACTTATGAGCATGTTATAGAGGGCCTGATGGGGATAATCTTGGAGGTTTTTTTCCAGCCTTAATGATTCCATGAATCTATATACAAGGCAGGGACAGTGGGAAGTGCACACTTTCTGGTGAAGAAAGCTCAGTGAAGGGAAATAGGTTAAAACAGTCACAGCAGAAACCAAAGGCAAGGCATACAGAGAACCCAAAGACAAGTTTAGAGAGATGGTGAGAATTTACCTGGGCTTCTGCTGGGCTGAGACAGCTGAAGGCAGCAGATAATTGCAAGACAGATATTCACCTTTAAGGAGATCTGATGAGATCCTGCTGAGGTCTTGGAGCAGCCTTTAGTAAAAAGAACTGTGAAGATGGGTTCAGTGAATTCTTTTTCACGTGCTTCATGACTGCACTGTGGAAATCATCACCTCACCCTGTTGTATAGATGCAAAGAGATTCAATTAGATGCAATTAGATGCATTTCATAGAATCAGTGAAGATGGAAGAGACCACTAGTATCATCTAATGCAACTTTCGGCCCATCATTACCATGTCTGCTAAACCTTGTCCTTAACTGCAACACCTACATGTTCTTGAAGACCTCCAGCGACAGTGACAGCATCATTTCCCCGGGCAGCCTGTTCCAATGCCTTACCACTGTTTCTGAGAAGCACTTCTTCTCAATAAAGGAAGTTTATGGAAGGAAGGTTTATTAAGGGTGTCTCATCATGAAGACAAGATTCAGGCTCAGGATATCTCTATGTCACAGACTGCCCAAGGACAGAGGGTCTTCTTTTTATAGTTGTCTCAATATTTTTTTCCCCCTCTACATCCACCTGCCAAAGCTTTTGCTTTTCATTGATTGTAGGGAGATGTGTTACTCAAGAGTTACCTATCAGGCATAGCACATCAGCACATACCAACAGAAAAGATTAAGCCACTCTGTATCCATCCCTCCATCTGTATTTCTTACTCTCTTTATTTTCTTTCTTTCCTCCTATTATTGGTGTAGTTGGTCAACCTTAGCTCAGTCCATTGTGCTAGGATGTTTAGTGCTACTTCAAAACACAAAGAACTCTTTTAAAAGCAACTGCCTTTCTTTTCATACATCCCCTCCTATTCGCCACACAACATACACAAGAACAACAAAGCTATCAGTGACAAGAGGTTATGGAGCTGTCACAAGCAAGAGGAAAAAAAACTCAAGAGAAAAAACCAACAAACGTTTTTAGGACTAACAGGCAAGACAGCTTTCTGACAAACCACGATGTATCTTCATTTGGTGTACAATTAATGCCGCTTCGTTAATTTTTAACAAGAAGCAAAGCAGATGCATTTTACATCAGTCTCAATCTCACTCCAGATCACTCAACCACCTTTTGTGGTATTTATGGCAATTCCCACAAAATCTCTTCCCTGAAACAAGAGCTATATTTCAAGCTTAGGAGGTCAGATGCTTTTTGAGGAAGCTACATGGGATGGTAAAATTGTAATGGGAATCTAGAAGCAAACTGCGTGGAGCCAAAAAAAATTGCTGTTCTGGGAGTGTTTCCTACTGCCCTTATAATCACCAAAAACAAGAAAAGCACAACTGGAGTCAAACACTTCTGCTCCTGTTTAGAGTATGGGGGGCCACAGTTATAATAAGTGAAGAGTAAATTTTAAGCTCTCCAATAAACACATAATAAATCAGTGTCCTTTTGCTTGTTTTAATTTCATACATAAGATTTATGAACCTGTATATTTAGACTGTTGATACAGAGCACTGGCATGCAGGCTACTTTAGCACAACAAAAGAGCATTCTCTGAATGTAGGCTCAGATGCTGTTTTGATTTGGCTTTATTTTCATGATTTAAATTAAGACATCCATCACTGCCTTCCAAGGATCAGCTTGAAGTGAACGAGGTCAAAGGTACATTTTGCCTTAGCTGCAATTCAGTTTCAGCATCTTGTTTGAACTACACCCGATTCCACGCATGGCAAAATCTCTCCTTTCCTAGTAACCCTTTTGCTTTCCTAAATTTCAGTCTTCTGTTGGTCTTCTGCATTCCCCATACTCTTATTTATTTCTCTTCCACGTGGAATTCTTGGCTTGTAACCAAGTGCCACACTGGAGATGATCCAGAGGAGATCACAGTTGTGCTCTTTGAGTCCTCCCACCAAAGAGCATCTTGTCTGACGCACTAAAATGAGAATGGAGGTGTAGGCACCATTTTTGATATATTTTTTCCTTAGTTCCTAGCCTTCCCTTTAAACTACCAAGCCTCTCTGATAGCATCTCTCTGTGTATCAAGAATAGTCTTTGCTTACACACCATGGATACCACAGGGACTGTCCTGTCGTCACTATGGGAATATAAGTGAGTAGTGATAGCTTCTCTCCTCCCCATCCTTTTCTGTCCAAACAAGGATTGATGTTCTGCATTTTTGTTCGTCTGCCTGTTCTTTGGATCATTTCTTTTTATATGATATGGCCTGAGTACTGGCAGAATTTAATATCACTGACTACTGCCTGAATGTGGGTTTCTGAGCAATATTAATCATATCAAAATATCGTTACACTTATGATTTTTGCTTTCAGCATTTTCCATTTCGTAATCAATGTTAAAAATGTATCCTTTTTCTTTTTTCTTTTTTTGGCTACTTTGTGAACTCTTCTGCGTTGTGACTTCCCCATTTGAGAAAGCTTTTGAATCACAGTGGTCTGGTGGCACTCAGCAACCCATTGGATAGAGTTTTCTCAGATGCCTCCAGGAACACCATGGAGTACTTGTCAAAAAGGGTTCCAAATATGACATTTTGATCTCTCTCACCAGAGAAAACCTTTCTCATATATATATATATATATTTCACAGTTCAGCTCACATAGGGAGTATTCCTTGAGACTGATGAACTGCCAAGAGCAATGACCAGCTCCTTCCTCTTAGCTAACCTGGTGGAATACTTCTTTGATATGGATAAGATTCTGCAGTGTAAGATTTAAGTATAGATGGTCTAGAAGAAAGAAATAGGTGTCTCTCACAAAATTACCTACTACTACTTAAGATCTGGACATTGAGTCAAATCAGAACCCCCTAACAAGAATGAGATCGCCAACATCCCCAACAAAAATGAGCATGCTATGTGACTGCTGAATAAGGCCTCCTGATCATTTCCTTTGGACACTCGGAGTGAATGTGCAAGTAGTTTTGTGCAAGTATAGCAGGTTATCTCTGTACTAAACAACTTGTTCTCCTGTGGATGTCTCATATTTGGATGGGGCCCTGGGCAGCCTGATCTGGCAGGTGGCAACCCTGTCCATGGGAGAAGGGTTGGAACTAAATGGACTTTGAAGTCCCTTCCAACTTGAGCCATTCTATGATTCTATAACAATGCTCTATCTCAGTCCAGTAGATTAAAAACTCAAAATATGAGCTTACCTAGGCCTAGCTTCATCACCCTGCTTAGGTTTGGTCCTTACTCATTTATAATCTGATTACAGTGTCTTGACTAAAACTGGATTCACCTTCAACTCACAAGAGTTTCCGTGCCACAAAAGAGTCACCTTCAGAGCATGGCTCAGCTCACTTGACCTACAGATATCCTTTTTTCTTATACATCAGTAAAATCCTTCCTGCCTGGAGACAGCAGTAGACTTCATGGTGCTACTCATGATTCAGATAAGATAGGTTTGTATCATGCAACAGGTGCCAAGGTAAAAAGGTGCCAAGCTACTAGAGGCACAAATCAGTGAATGTAGCATCAAGCAAATATGTCAGTTCAGGCCTGAAGCTGATGTAGCTGAGATCAGTGAATCCAGCAGTAACTGAAACCATTTCTGTACTACCACTGGTGTTATATCCTGTGTTATGTTTCTCAGTCACCCTTGATAGTAAGGGATTTTGTTCCCATTGCTGGAACCAGGATGGTATTTCAGACCCTTCACTCTTAAGTCTTCCCAGGATAATTGCATCCATATTTGATGTACACAAACTTATTCTTGCATTAGCATTCTCCTTTGGCTTAACCAAACCATTCCTTGAGCTCACATCACTCACCTTTAATGAATAATCATATTCCCTCTCAGCTTTACTATTCCTAGGCTGCAACACAAATAAACACTTCTAGTTTTTTCCTGTATAGTAACCTCTCTATGCCACTGATGGTCCCAGCTGAATTTCATCGCACCATTTTGAATTCATATTCTTTGTATGTGTAAGCAAGGATTTCATACATTGCTCAGTAAGGTGTCTAAGCTTTGCCTAATCAAAGTGGAATAATACTTCCCTACCTCTCTTGAGAGCATCTCAGATGAAGCACCCGTAGGATGTTTGCTTTTTCAGGTCTGTATCAATCTGTGATCAGCAAACACAACATGCCCTTTTTACTCTCTCATTTTCTACTGACAATCTCCAGCTTTACAGCTGATTCTTCTGTTGTTAATCCCCACATACATGACCTTACTCTCTGTACTATTATATTTTTTCAGTTCTTCATCCAGTTCACCTCACTAATACGCCAATTCTTTTCTGAATTTCCTATGCTTCCCAGCTTTATGCTGTCTACACATTTCATTAGTAAATACCTACTTTTTAGGGCAGGGTCACCAATGAAAACATTGAATAAGATTATTTCAAAGTCAGAGCATTATAAACCATCAACAAAAAACTGCCCTGTAAACTAAAAGTTCTTTTCTCTACAGAAAGCATGGGCATTTCTCTTTAGTAGTTCCTTACCCCATTAGGATTTTGGATACAGTCCACGTTCTCTGCAGCTAATAATTTCCCATGTGGCACAATACTGATATTGCTTTATTGAAGTCTAAGTGGATTATGTCTACAACATTTTTTTTTCCTTCCAAAAGAACTGGTTATCTTTCTTAAGGAAAGATATAAGGCATAATCTGCCCTTGATAAATCTGTATTACCTCCCGTCTTGATTTATTTTCACTTCCTTGTGCTTGTTTCTCTTAATTATTCATTCATTTTTGTTTTCTTGATGATTTATTCTAAAGCACGCTCACTTGCAGGGTCGGTTGGTTGCTTTTCTCTACTTCAATATGGACACTATATTTATTATTTGACAGTCAGATGGAACCACCCCCAACTTCATACATTTATTAAAGAGCTTCGAGATGGAGCACTGATTTCATGAGCCAGCTCTTTCAAATATCAAGAATGCTGATTATCCAGCTCCATATCTCCTCCCTTCTCCCTAGCTAAATGAAACTAGTTTAGAGAGTTTTGTTTCCACCTTGGTAATAGAAATTTCCATGTCCAAAGTTGCCTTCCCATTAATCATCTTGTCTTTTCCTAGCAGGCTCTACATTAGATGCCTTACAGAATTCTGTGCTGAAGTATACCCTTAGCTGTGGGGTCATATTCCCTTTATCTCTAATCTCTGACCTATATTTCTTATTCTACCTTTTCTTTCTGTTTTCACATACAAATAGCGCAGAAATCTGTGCTGCCTATTTTCTTTGCCAGGAATAATTCAAATTGACTTTCAGTAATGTCCGTGCTCTCCCTGCATTTTTTGAGCTTGAATACACAATTTTCTCTACTGACCTTTTTGCTCATTGTAAGATCTCTACTTGTTCATGCTTTTCTATCAAAGTGATTTCAGTAGGAGTTCTCCTTCTGAGGAATATAGTGAATTCCGTCTTTTCAGAACATCGGTTAGCCCCCAAGCTCTTATCTGGCTGCTAAAAGATATAGATTGATTGGCCCTTGTAATCACTGACCTTGAAAGAGACACATCCCTTTACATTCCCTCCTGCTATACAATATACTCAATTTAAATGAATTCTAATACAAAGATAATAATAATTAAAAGAATGAATTCAGAGGCAAGTATCAGCCTGAAGACACAAAGAAACCAAACACTGTTCATCACTTTTCACTGTTTATGAAATTACTTGCTATTGCGCCATGTAAGACCTTCTAGTTGTTTATGTTTCCATAATTACGTTCAGCCATGGTGCTACTGAGAGCAAACTGCCAACGTGAGGATACAGTTTCATGTTGTGCCTAATTGTGTTCAGCTTCAGGATGCTGCTGTAGTTAGTAGTACTTTCTGCTGCCCTCAGCTACAGGCTATGGAACTACTCAGTCAAATGCATGGGAGAGCACAAGAATATCCTGCTAGGGTCACCTCAAAAGCAGAAGGAGCAGGACCTCTTCTTCTGATGGCATCCCACTCTGAGGCTGGATTATAATGCAGATCTGCACACTAAATCATTGGCATTTAAAGTACCTCAAATCAATAGATCAGTTGGCCTACATTTATTACCTTTGTTTTTGAAAGGTTATCATTTTAAGGTCAAAAGTCTTGGCTCAGTCAAGAAGTGGTTCATTAATATCTTGAGTCCGTGGACTATTAAAGACATTTTGTTAACATAATCGTCCTCCCTTTTTGTGTATATCATCCTGATGAATGCAGGTATCTCTCCTACCATTTCTCTTCCCATAGCTAGTCTGAATACTGTATTATCTCAATGGCCTGCAGGTGTGTAGATGCGTATCTCATTTTATCAGCTTTGTCTGGGGAAAATAAAATGGATAGGCTAACTCTTTAAAATGAGAGAGCCAGCCTCGTTTAGATTTCACATTCTTTAATCTGACTGATGAATACATTTCAGCTCCAATATCCAAACAGATAAATAACTAAGTAAAACAATTTTCCCCTCCAAATTTTAATTCTTATGATATGCAAGTCAGTAAAACCATTAATTTGGATTTATTTAAAGCCTTTGTCATAAATTATTCAAAAGCATATTGTGAACTGACACAGGAAATTAATCCAAAGCTTCTCGACTCAGAAGAAGTCCTTCCATTGACTTCAGGCTGACTTTGGACTGAAAAGCACCTGAACTGCTGCTGAAGTATTGTCACTTCTAATCATCAGCACAGGGCTATTCAACAGCCTATCAGCCCTGACTGTCATACAAAACCTTGGAATGTTATACTAAAGAGCTACACAATGGATTGGAATTCTTTGTGAAACACATACAGCTGGAATAAAACCATTCAGCTTGTTACTTGTCCTGAGCCTAAGATGAAATGCATTTTCTTAACCATCCTCATCTGTCCTTCCTGACTGCAAATTAGGAGTTTTGACCAATTCAGGATAGAGGGATTTCAAATTCATAGTGGCCTCCTGGCCATAGAACAGAGCATGTGCTCACATCTGAAGCAAAGTTAACCTTCCCAGTGCCTTACTGAAGAATTCAGCCTCTTCCTTTCACACAGAGGGTGGTGACGTGCTGGAACAGGCTGCCCAAGAAGGCTGTGGATGCCCCATCCCTGGAGGCATTCAAGGCCAGGATGGATGTGGCTCTGGGCAGCCTGGTCTAGTGGTTGGTGACCCTGCGCATAGCAGAGAGGTTGAGACTAGATGATCACTGTGGTCCTTTCCAACCCAGGGCATTCCATGACTCTATGATTTCTTCAAAGTCAATTTCTAACTGGCTGGATAAGTATATTTTAACAAGTCAATTAAGTACCTTGGGCATGAGATAAGAACATCTTCATTCAGACACAGAAGCAGAAATCCAGGCCTAATGTCCCACGGTTGCAAGGCTAAGTCTCAGTATTACTGTGCGTTCTATCCAGATAGACACTGCACACACACTAGTACTTATCTCTACCACCCACATAATAGAAAGTGGAAAGCTGTCATCATGAGAGGCATGGCTCATCTGCTTAGTATTTATTTCATTTATCAAAAGGATGATGTGTCTGAAAAGGAATCAGTGATAAAACCTCTCTATAAAACACACAGCTGTAGCTTACTCCATTAGTTAGTAAAAACACATTTTTAAGAGGAAAGGTGAAGTTGCACCAGGGGAAGTTCAGGTTGGATTTCAAGTCCTGGAACAGGCTGTATAGGAAGATGTGTGAGTCACCATCTCTGGAGGTGTTCAAGAAACATTTAGATGTTGTACTGAAGGACATGGTTTAGTGGGGAAATGTTGGTGATATGCGAATGGTTACACTAGATCTTAGATGCCTTTTCCAATCTTGGTGATTCTGTGGTCCTATGGATCTTCTTTATCATGAGTCATCACTTTAAACTTTACAGATACTACCCAGTACATCCTCACAACCCTTATACCCTCCTTTCCAAGACTGTATAGGATTTCCCTCTTCCCTCCTCCCCACCCACCGTAAATCAGGACTTAATTGGTAAAACTTCTTAACGTGGAGCTCATTTGCAGTGCTATAAGCAACAAGAGACCTGATCAGTATTGGCAATCCGTACTAGGAGCACCTCGTTAGCCCGAAGTGCTTTGTGTGGGTCTGTATACTATCGTGTTGTCTTGCTTCTCGCTCCCACTATCGCTGTATGCAGTCACGACACTGAGAAACTTTAGGAGAGATTTAGTAACATAAATAAGGTCAAAGGAAAGCGTATTTCCATGATCACAGACTATCTGACAGCCATTCAGATGGGAGGAGAGGAGTTGATTCAAGATGCTAAATTTAATTAAAGCATATGCTCTTGGGTTTTGCAGTTAAATATCCTTAAATCTCCCTTCCTTTCTCTCCTTACCAGGTCATCATGAAGTTTTAAATCACTTGGAGAGGTTCTTGTTCTGCAATATTTTTTTCCTAAAATTTGTTTTTGCCCCCCTGTTCACTTCCTCAAGAGAAATTATAAAGAAATCCTCATCAAAAGGGTATTAAGACTATTTTCAAGAGGATAGCAAAATTAAAATCTGTGGATGACCAAACAGGAGAGAAATGATACCTTGCAAAGTTATTAAATTTAAAATAATACTGTTCATTGTTATAACACAAAGATTATAAGAAGCAAGTCTGTGATCACAGTCAAAATGTGTAACAACGACAGACAAGGGAGGTCCCTTGTGGAAGCAAAATTTAGGCTCCTGGAAAGAAAGCTGAAGAGCAGGAGTTCTGTGGTGTTGCTCTCTGAAATTATCCCTTTATCTCATGTGGGAGAGAGCAAAGCACGTGAGCAAGAACCCACACATATGGAAGATCCAGGCCAATAAAGAAGAATAAACTTTAGTCAACAGACCTTACTGCTAACCTGTATGGTAGCATGCAGTGTTTGATTACTGATCCCGGTAGAAGTGTAACTCCTAGGTTGGTACTAAGTGTTAAGGAAAATCTAGTTGAAAAGTTCAAAAGAAATCAATGTGCTGCATGAGATTCCATGTTGTGCCTTGTGTCAACATTCCTATGTGAGCAACAGGGGTTGCCCAGTCCTTTGCCTAAATGCAGCACTAGGAATGTGTTAAGTTGAACTCTAACAAAAACTTAACAGGAGAAGCTAGAGGAATTTAATTCTTACAGGTGTTGACAGTACTGAAG
The DNA here is from genome assembly GCF_054131305.1 of Coturnix japonica. Classification (NCBI taxonomy): domain Eukaryota; kingdom Metazoa; phylum Chordata; class Aves; order Galliformes; family Phasianidae; genus Coturnix; species Coturnix japonica. Next base: position 1,808,105 of record NC_140664.1, read on the forward strand.
AGTGCTGTAGGAGATATGCCACTGGTGTACTGCTGGTTTTCTCTTTGAATAGTCTGGGGGGGAAATAAAGAAAAAAAGAAGCCAGCATAGCTGAACAGAAGAGTAAAGGCTGCTACTAGAAATAAGAAGGCATCCTTCAAAAAGTTAAAGTGGTATCCAAAAAAAATCCAACAAAATTGAACCAGGAATTCAAGTAGATTAAAATGAAACATAACAAGGCAGGCCAAAAGAGACTGAGGAGGAACCAAGGAGGGGAAACAAGACATACCAATTCCTTTTTCCAATGCATCAGGAGTGAAAAGCTTGTCTGTAAGACCAATTGGTAGCACCTGTATAGAAGAATCACTTAGAGACAAAAGGGTCGCTACAAAATATCCAGGCAAATTCATTACAGTGGTGCTTACTACAGAAGAAACTGCAGTGATAAACATCATAGACCTTGTCTGAGGGGAGAATCCAGCCAAGAGCCTGTGTGAAATTGTAGCAAAGGTAGATTTTAGAAAGAAAGAATAAGCACAGACAAAACAGCAGGACTAGACATATTTATCCAAGAGTCCTACGGAAAATCAAAGATGAAATACCTGAATTATTAACACCGATGTGCAGTGCATCCCTTAAACCATCCCTAGTGTGAGAAGACTGGAGAGGATCCAGGAGAGATCCAGGGAACTGAAAGTGTGTAAGTCTGACATCTGAACCAGATAAATTAGCTGCAACTTTGACGAGAGATGGTAAAAAAGATTCCACTATTAGGAAGTTGTGTCTTACAGATCTCTTGATATTTTTTTAATGGGTTAACAGGCTTGTGGATATCAATAACCCAGCAAATAAAATGTTCTTGGCTTTCCAGAAAGATTTAACAATATGTGTTAAAGGAAATAAGCATCCATAGGATTCGATAATCCCCTTATTTGGTCCTGACCAATATAAATAATTTTTCAAAGGTAGAAAGCAGAGGGTAGGAGCACATGGCTGATTCTTGCAGCAGGGTGTTAACTAGCATTGCTCCTTAGGGCCTGAGCTGGCATCTGCAATATTTGAGGTAATGACCTGGAAATGGGGCTGAGCAGTGAGGTGGCAAAGTTGTCTAACAGGCAGTCATTAAAGGTAGTAAAGGCTGGACAGTATGCATTGAGGAAGAAGTATTATAGGACAATGCAGAATAATGGGAGATGAAATTCAGGTTAGATAAAAGCACAGGGATGGGGGAAAAACAATAATCACTTCACATACAAATTGACAATGGGTTTTGAGCTGACCCTTGTCATGAAGTAACAGGGCATAGGGTTATGACAAAAACCTGCCTCTACGCAGCAACTTTGCGCTCACCAGCAGTAGGGAAAAGTCTCATTGTACCACTGTATCTCAAGATGATGTTTAATTTTTTTTCCAAGTGCCAACACTGCAAATACAGGGAGAGCTGATGGGTTCCAAAAGATCTCACTGAGGCACTGGAAGCAGTTTATAGTCTACTCTGCTCAGCTTTTCTATTTTGGAAACTATCTTTCAGAAATCAAGTTCTAACACAGCACTCAACTCAATTCTATGTAATAGCTGGGTGAGACCACAGGTAGAATGAATGATTCTTGACTACATAGTGCTGGTATCTGCGACTCTAATAGCAGTAACCAAATAGAGACTTGATGTTGGTGGCAGGATTTCAGTTTCAGAATCAGGTAGCAAATGAAACATTTATAGGTTAAATGAGGATACAAATAAACAAAGACAGCTTTCCCATTTGCTATGAAACTACGCTCCTTGTTCTGCTTACTTGATGTGCTTAGGCATTTCACAAAGATATTACTCATGATGAGAGAGGAGAACTCAATTATTCATTGGATAATGGGATGTTATGGGGCTTACCCGGGGTCCTAAGACTTTGACACCTGAAATCTCCCTTCATTTCTGTGATGTTTTCCTTGCAGGCTGGACTTTTAACTCCCATACCGTGGCTTACCACATGGGTTAAATATTTCTTCAGATTATACAGGTGCAGCAGTGATGGCAGTACTCTTAAGTGAAAAGCAAAACTTCCTCCTACATATTCAGATGGATTATTTTTTGCTTTCCAGAACTAAACAGGCTATCGAGGGAGTCAGGATAAGGGATTTGTTCAGAAGTCCATTGGTTAGCTCCATGTTTTGCTCCCTACTAGCTTGGTTTAGCCATGCTCCTTCTCTGTGGTGTTAAGACAGTTGCACTCAGCATGTGTTCCTTTAGCTCTGTCAGCACTAATTTAAATTGCCATTCATCATCCCTGCTCAGAGTGGTGAGGAGTTCAGTTTAATATCTCTGGCTTTCATAAACAAAGATGATTACCAGGATTACTGGGAGTATGGGACATGCTTTACTGATGAGGCAATTGACTTATCGCTGCTTCACACACATTAAGCTTTTTATTTTCATTTGGGTCTTCTCCTAATACTGACACAATGTTTCTAGAAAGCGAAGGGTTAAATTGAATAAAATAAATCTAGGCATAAAAATACTACAATCCACAGGTATGCCTAGGTGTAATCGACAGAGGGATGCAATACAAAGTATTGAAAACAGACTCCTTATTGCTTGTGATTCCTCCTTGTGATGTATCAGACCTGCCACATAGACACCAGCTTGGGACATGTATTGCTGCCATTGCAGTACTTGATGAAAACATCTGTTTTATGTCAGAATCTGCTAGGTCCTGGAATACAAGTCTCTCTTGGACTTTAAATAGACTGAAATAAGGCTGTTTGGGGATTAGTTGGCATTCTCCAGCCTCCTTTTATTGTTGCTATAATATCTTTTTTTTATTAAATTGCTCACAGGTAACAACATACAGATACGCTGCGATAAGCTCTGCGAGCTGTACTGTTTGCAGGGAATCTTAGGTCACCGTCATGGAGCTCTGAAAATGGAAAATCAAACCCCACATTCAGACCAAATTCTATTTGTTCCAGTGCTTCTTGCAGTTGACTGGTTTGATACACAACACATTTGACTGAAAAGCAGCATTTTTATCAAAGAAAACTAAAACAACACTTTCAGCTGTTCAATTGTCCAATTAATCTGGGATTGAAAAGTTAAGTGGTACTGAAAAACAGCTGTATTTTGTCTGGTAGTCTTCAGCAAAGCTGTAATTCCTGTACAAGTACTACGGATAATGCAGAAATAGCAGCAATGGGAGGCAGTAGTCTGGAAAGAGGAGAAAAGAGAACGTATCTCCTTGAGATCTGCTAAGAAACTGGAGCAAATACAGAAAGGAACCTCTGAAAGGAAGCATTTTTTGACATTAGTAGATGATTCCTTAGGCACGAGAGAATGAAAAAACTATACTAAAATATAGTTTATAGATTACTTTAAAATCCGGAGGAATTGACTTGTACATACCTCAGACAAGTATTTAGGATTTGTTCTTCGTGTTGTTATAATAAGTTGCTCTTAATTCTTCCTTTAATGCTGTGGTTAGACAGCCAAGATGTCACATTTATATGGCTACTGGGAGAGACTCAACAACTGTGGGTGAATGAGATAAATTAAGCAGTAATTAAAGCCTTCTTGTGATACGCCGTTTAATTACCTCTCTTTTCCTGCACATACCAACATTTTTTCTTTCTTTTTTTTTTTTTTTCAGAGAATCCAAAACAAAAGAAAATTAATAGTAGCTTTGATTTTATGAGAAGCAACGTTAGGACCACAAAACAAATTACAACCTCAGAGACTCAAATGCCAGTTTCTTGTTCTTCATGGAAGTCATTCTTTGTACTCCCCCAGTCTGTGAAGAAGTTATGCAGAATTTATTGGCAATGAAAGCCCACTGGGTTATATATAAGAATATAATACGATCTAACAGAAATTTACATTTGTTCTTTTTTTTCGTTACGTTATAACTTAATAGGATACACTGTTCTTTTAATATTCCCAAAGATATTTCGCCACTGCAGATTCACCATTTTCTATTAAATTCTTGATAACATTTTCATAAAAGTCTGACTTGCTTTATCATACGTCAAACAAAGAAACTCATCAGATGATATTAAAAAAAAACAATGACAGTGGCAGTTGATTAAAAGCCAGGAGGGATTATTACAGCAAAACCAAATAAACACAGCCCAGGAAAAAAAGTGATCCGGAGAACATGAGGATAACCTATCTATAAATGCTTTAATAGCACAGCTCTGGGAAGGTTATTATTTAAGGTGATTCACAAAACAAACCTGTGAGTCAAAAAACACCTTTTGAATATTGGAAGGAATCTCCTGTAGACACAGAATCACAGAATTGTAGGGGTTGGAAGGGACCTTCAGAGCCATCTAACTGGAGAACAGTCTCACTGTCAATCCCTTATTATTATGGGATGGAAAAAAAAGCTGTTTTATTACCTTACCCCCCCCCCCCCCCCTCAGTTCGAGGGAGTAATGACCTCTAAGAGTTCCTTTCCAATTCAGACTATTCTATGATTCTATTCAATGATCCTATGAAAACTATTAATGACAGATGAATAAGCAAGTGGTGATAACAAGGATCTTAATACACACAAAATTATTGCATGTGAAGTCCTCAGAAAACAAAATATATCTTAAGAGATCAAGAAATCAAAGAAGTGCTCGGATAGTGGTTTGGTGCTGTAAAACCCTTACGTTTATGGAAGCTTAGGTGGCCCCTCAGCCCTTTTAAAACTTCTTTTGGCAAGACCTTATAGCTCTCTATAACTTCCTGAAAGGGGGTTGTAGTGAGCTGGGGGTTTGCCTCTTCTCTTGTGTAATCAGTGATAGAACTAGAGGGAATGGTTTTAAGCTGTGTCAGGGGAGATTCAGGCTGGACATTAAGAAGTATTACTTCTCGGAAAGAGTAGTCAGGCATTGGAATGCACTGCCCAGGGAGGTGGTGGAGTCACTGACCATGGGAGTGTTCAAGAAACGCTTGGATGTGGTGCTGAGGAATATGATTTAGGAATATGATACTTTAGGAAGTATTGGTAATGGTTGGACTAGATAATCTTCTAGGTCTTTTCCAACCTTGATAATTCTGTGTGGTTCTGTGGTTCTTTTGGCAAGGTTGTTGGTGCAGAATTACATTTCCGAAAAGGCAGCTGCAAAAAATAGTCATTTAAAGGCCTTATTATGAAAATCCTTGGCTTGTAAAAACGAACTGTCATTTAAAGGCCTTATCCTTGCTTCACAACCCCCTTTTGCAAAGCCAATCACTTCCAGCTCGCTTAAAGTAAACCTGCTGCCACTTAGCAAAAATAAAGAGCAATTCCTCCACAGGTACAGCATGAGCTGGTGTTATTTTCTGGGCCAACAAGTGATCTGTCATAGAAGATAAAGTAGAAATATTATGTCCTTTAATGCCACAACGGCAACATTAGGACGCCAGCTCTGAGGTAAAACCCGCTGAGGGGAGACAGGGCGGGAAGCTCTGAGGGGCGGTGGGCGGGACAACGAGATGGGGGGGGGCCGCCACGCTGCATTCTGATTGGCTACTTAAGGAGGAGCTGTGCCCGCTGGGCGGGGCGGCGCGCACGGCGGTCACGTGATGTTTTGGGTGCCGGCATCGCGGCGCGGGCGCGCGGCGGCAGGTGAGGTGCGCGCGCTGCGCGTGCACGTGTACACGTGTGTGTGCGCGCGGCCGGTTTGGGGGGGGGGGTTAATGTAATGGACGTGCTGGGTTTAAGGTATTGCATAGGGGTGTGTTTGCGAGTGGTGCTGGCCTTGCAATGGGTGTGCATGTGTGGTTAAAGGCTGTTCTCGGCCTTGCATGGGGGTGTGGGAGTGTGTTTGTAACCTGGGAGCAAGGCTGGGCGTGCATGTGAAAGCTGGAGACCTGTTGGTTGTGCAAAAAGATTAATGCTCGTGTTTGTAAGCTAGGAGGAGGACTGGCCTTATGTGCAAGGTGGGGCCTGTCGTGTAGAGTTTGTGTGTTTGTAATATTGGAGCAGGGCTGGCCTTGCTGCATGTGCAAGGTGTGGACTTGCTGGCCTTGCTCACAGTTTATGTTCGTGCTTGTGATTTGGGAGCTCAAATCACTTTGATGATTGACATGGCTTGACATGGGGTTTGCATGTTGAAAATAAGGTTTGTGATTTGCCTTCCAAAGTAGCATCTGTGGCATGGAGTTTGGGTGTTGCAGGATTAGGATTGCTGGCATTTCATTGACTTGCAAGGGGCTGGCCTTGCACACAGCATGCATGTGTAAAATAGAGACTCACTGGCCTTGCATAAGGTTTATGTTTGTGTTAGCAGCCTGGGACGAGGACTGGCCTTGCATGGGGGCATACAAGTGTAAAGGGAGGGTCTGTTGCATGGGGTTTGTATGTTTGCAAGCTCTAGGACCTTCCACATGGTGTGCATATGCAAACCAGAGACTTGTTGGTCTTGCACATGGTTTGTGCATTTCTGAGCAGTGAGAAAAAGGTTGGCCTTGCTTAGAGATATGCCAAGAAGGGCATGAATGCTTCAGTGGCAGCAATGGGTTCAACTGGTGCAAGTCTCCAAGGCATGTGCAAACAGAGTGCATCTTAGGAAGCCTCGGGGCATGGATGTTCTTTGCTTTCTCAGCCCATGTGGCTATGAATCAGCTGCTAGGATGGAAATGTCATCCTCAGACTTGTAAACAAAATGGTATTGGGAAAATGCAGGTAGGGGAATAAAAATCTCATTGAGCAGAGAAAGCACTACTTCTGCAGCAGTCCTTGGCCAGCTTGACAGAGCCTTGTTTGTTGTTGTTTGTACTTTATGAAGTTAAGTTTAGTCCTAGCTGCATGGGATGGCATTTGGGAAACTCTTTCAGTGTCTTTGTGTGCACATCAGAAAGTTTTGCAGCTTGGAAGTGTGTTTTTCTCCTGTCTCAAATGCATGGAATGTACAGTGAGAAAGCTTGGGCTGTTTGTATTTTCAATGCACTGTGACATTTGCAGCTCAGACTGTGTCCTCATGTGTGTTCTGTGCTCCCATACAAGTGGCCACTTGTTTGTTTGCAAATGCAAAGATAGCTCATGTGCACTGTGGGATTGGAATCCCAAGATTTTGCTTATCGAGCTGGGTAGAAATGTAGGGTTGTGTAGAATTGGGGAGACATTGGTGTTGCATGGTCTCCTTTATTCATATAACAGAATCATGGAGTTGTTTGAGTTGGAAAGGACCCTTAAAAGTCATCTATACACTGCAGTGGGAACAGGGTCACCTACATCTACATCAGGTTGCTCAGAGCCCTGTCTAGCCTGACCTTGAATGGCATAGGCCATCAACCACTTCTCTGGGTAACCTGTTCCAGTGCCTGACCAATCTTAGTGTAATAAGCTTCTTCCACTCATCTCCAGGTTGGTCTCTGGCTATTCCCAGGGTGCTGATGACGCACTGATTCCCTTTCTCCAGACATCGAGTGAGCAGGAAATAACATCCACCGCTCCCTCCCTTGCTGTTTTGGTTGTGTCTATTGATGCAATTGAAAATAAAAAGCACAGCCACCACTAATGTGGCTTTACAGACACTGAGCTCAAGTGTAAATGTAATTGTGCATCCTGGCTTCTCAGTTACATCTCGCTGCCTGCTTTCTCTTGTATTGTGTGTGAAGTGAGGAGAGCAGGAGCTTGGAGAAAACTTTATGGGTATGGAGCCTTTGCCTTGCATTTAATATTGCATATAATATTGTATAATCATATGAATACAGAATATCCCAAATTGGAAGGGACCAGTGAGAATCACTGAGTTCAGTTCCAGGTTCTGCAGAGGACCACTCAAAATTCAAACCACGTCTCTGAGGGAGATTGCCCAAATGGTCTTTGAAATCCAGCAGCCTTGGGCTGTGCCCACTGCACTGGGGAGCATGTTCCATGCCCACCAACACCTCTGGCGAATACCTTTTTCCTTATACCCAGCCTGAACCTCCTGTGTTCATGATGAAGGGCGGTGAAGACCCTGGACCGTGATGGTTTGGGTATCATCCTCTTGGATGAGGATAAGTTGCTGAAGCACCTCGCTTTGTGATTGCAAAGATGCCCTGAGGCACCTTGGCACCTTCCTGGTGTTGGCCTTTACTTTGCGCATAGGATTGCAAATGATGCTGAGAGTGAAATCTGTGTGCTGTCCTTGGCTTGTGGCCCAGATTTGTGGGTGGAGAATTGAGTGTGTGAATGATGCAGGTCTATACAGACTCATAGAATCATTAAGGTTGGAAAAGACCACCGAGATCATCCAGTCTAACCATCAACCCACTGCCACTGTGCCCACTAATCATTGGTAATAGACTCACAGTCCATGGAGGTGTTGAGGAAATGTATAGATGTGGCACTGAGAGGTATAGTTTAGTGGTATGGTGGGGTTGGTTGTTGACTGGGCTGGATGATTTCAGTGGTCTTTTCCAACCTTAATGATTCTATGATTCCTTGCCAGCAAGATGCCTGTTCTGGGGCAAGAAGTCATCCTTAAGTATCTTCAGAAGTTTGCACATTGATATAACACCACTTAAAATCTAATTAAAAAAGAAAAAAAAGCAAAGAGGAGGCAAGCTGTCAATGAATTAGTCTGCGCTTCCCCTCGCTTATAAATATATATCAAATGGTATTTTGAATTGCTGATTCTTCTGGGAGTTCAGGGATATTTAAATAGCAAATGGGAAAGGGTAAATAATATCAAGATAAAAATAAATGCTTCTGATTCCCTGCCTGTGCCATAAATGCATTCTGCTCTATGATAATTGAAAGAACTTTAAAGAAAACTGATTTGCTGTTTTCGTCTTCCTTTCTATACTTCAGCTGGATTGAGTGGGCAGATGGCTTTTGCTTGGCTTTGGTGCATCTTCTAGGGTTGCTGTCAGCACAAGTAATGGTGTAAATCTGTGACACCTGAAGGCAGGAGGATCCTTTGCATGTGTTTTGCATAGGGTTGGATTCATCAGGATGAAGCTGCTAACAGCAGAAGGGACTTGTGCGTCCATATCTGGTGCTATGCTTGAGACCTGGTGGTTGGATGGGTACCATGGATAGATGGATGTGACCCATGGGTGAACAGAGGACTGAGTCCTTCCTTGTGGTCGATGTTATGGGGATGAAGGATGGTCACACCCATTGGTTGTTACTGAGTGCCCATAAAACTATGTATGAAATGGATGCTACAGCTCTGGTTGGAAGCACGTGTTGTTTTGCTGTCAGGAAGGTTATTTGTGTTTTTTAATAACGCACTGTGTTTGTGCCAAACGAATATGGTCAAAACAGGAATCCTGCTATATTTTTCTGCTTGTCTTGCAAATGCTGCCAAGCGAAAGGTTGTGAAGAACCTCTATCTCTTCATCTTATGTCTTAAAGGAAACTGTCCAGTTTAACCCATTTCACACAGACTTCTGTTTGCCATTTGAGATGAGTCTCAGATATGATACGAAGGATCTCTCATACTTTTTTAATAGATGCTTTGGAAAGAAAAAGATTTGAACAACTTGCTGAGGAGCTGTGTGGTAGAGTCTATATATAAAGCCATGAATGCTGTTTAGCTTTCTTTGCGCTTTCTTTTATAATTCTCCCAGAAAGCCCTTTTTATTTACTGCTCGCATGTGACAACTCATGACTGTTACCACAGTCAGCATCTACTGGTGCTCACGTGCCCTCAAATTAGGAGAAAAAGCAGTTTTTTGGGGGTCTGCAAGCATTGCAATGGTGGCTTCAAGTTTGGGTAAAACTTGCGGGAGGAAAGTGTGGGCAGAGTTTGATGGCTGTTAGGTATGAAGCTTTATCTGCGACATTCAAGGAGGGGGAAAAGTGTTGGTCTGTAGGAAAGCTGTTGCAAGTGCCATCGCTAGAGGTTGGAGATGATAGAGGGTTTTGTTGTTTTTAAATGAAGCGTTTTCAGGGTGAGCGAGCAATTTTCCCTCCCCAGTGTTATTCAGAGGACACCACATAACATCCAGATTCCCTCCTTGAGTGTAGTCCTCAGCAGATAAACCAGCATTGAAATTTTCAGTGTGTATAATTTCAGGGGAAAAAAGAGGTCTTTTTATCAATATAACCAGTGAGCACAACTAACTCTAAATAACTGCAAGTTCATTAAAGCTGAATTACTACCAAATGCTTTGCAGCATCCCTACCTGCCAAACATGGCTCTCCTTTATCCCATCTTGGAGGTTTTGTTATGCTCTAACTTCTATGACAAGAGAAATACTGCTCTGCATCAGCTTGGCAATGGGAAGGTGAGAGCAGGCTGCAGGAACTCAACAGAACTATGCTGGATTGGTAGTTTTTTTGTCTTTGTTTGCTATTTATTGCACTTCCATCCACCTGGCACTGGGACCTGCAGTCAGTGACCTGTTGAGTTGGTGCAGTTTTAGTATTGTTTCTCTTGGGGCGTACAATTCCCAAAGTGTGGGCTCAACTTGTTGAGAGGGAGTGATGCTGATTGTTTGATTACGTTACTAGCTGGGCATAGGGACTCATATACCTTCATTGATTTAGAAATAGAGAATCATCTGGATTGAACAAGACCTTCAAGATTAAGTCCAACCATCAACTTGATCTACCAAGTCCTATTACTAAATCATGTCAGTGCTACATTCACACATCTCTTAAATACCCCTAAGGATGGGGACTGTACCATTTCACGGTTCAACATGTCCCAGTGCTTGGCATCCCACTCCTTGAAGAAATTCTTCCTGATAAGGATCTAACCCTCCCCTGATGTAACTTGAGGCGATTTCCATTTCCTTGTGAATACGGAGATAAAAGAGACTGACTCCCTCCTTCTGTCTGTCTTGTGAGCTGAGATGAGTGGTTCAAACCGTTATGGACTGGCTTAGAGACCACATGAAATAACCTTTTTTTCTTTGTACCTTTATTAATGAGAAACCATTAAAGAAAAATATGTTAATTGCTACAACAGCCTGAAATTAACTCTGAACTGTGCTTGTGTATTCCCACAAGAGAATACTCATGTTGTTGTATGAGAGTTGTGCTATGCATTAAGGTGTAGGTTTATCTGGAACCTGGATATCTTCAGCTGTTTGTAGAGCTATAGAATGAGTTGGATTGGAATGGACCATAAAGATCATATTGTTCCAATGCCTTGTTATGGGCAAGGACATCTTCCACTACACCAGGTGGCTGAAGCCTCATCCAGCCTGGCCTTGAACACATCTATGGTTGGAGCATTTGAAGCTTCTCTGGGTAGCCTGTTCCAGTGTCTCACCGCCTCTGTAGTGAAGAGTTTCTTCCTCCAAAGCCTAATGAAGCAAGAGCTAATCCTTTATGCAGCTTTGCCTTTTTACTCACCATAAGGCAATTGATTTATGTTCCCTTGTGACACTGTGTGCTTCCTAGACTCTCCTGAGACCCTCTTAACTTTGAAAATACCTGATTTATACACGTTTCACTGTACCACTAAAGAGCCGGATGCGCAATTTATCTTTCCCATATGTTTTGATGTCTTCTGTCTGCTTGATATATTGCCAGAAGATCTCTTACCTGCCTGTTTCTGGTGATGAGACCCCAACATCAGTCCCATCAAACATCCTGCTGCTGGCACTGACCAGGAGCAGATGTTCAGAGAATGAACAGGAGAAACTATGTATGTATAAGTATATATAATACTATATAAACTCTTATATAACATTTTGCCCAAGGAGGTGATGGAGTCACCGTCCCTGGAGGGGTTTAAGGAGAGGGTAGATGTAATACTTAAGTGCGTGGATTAGTGGGCAGTATTGGTGGTAGGTTGGACTAGATGGTCTTAGAGATCTTTTCCAACCTCGATGATTCTGTGATAAATTATATATATTTCCCATATGTAAGTATACTGTATGAGTTTTTGTTTGCTTGTGAATGGAGCACCATGCTATTGGTCTGTGTGGTCTTGTCAGTGTGTTGGTGCTGTCAGGATCAGCCCAGGATGTGTGCCCAGCTTCTTAACGCTCACCATCCTCTTAGGTACAGGTTGTAAAGCTATTTGGATATCTAGCAACAGAGAAAAACTATATTCTCTTACTAAGGCCATTCTTACTAATGATCAGTTAGGAACAACTGTAGAACTTAAAGTTATGTTGAGCCACAGCATGTTAGCAACTCAGTTTCTCAGTGTTAAGGCTCTTCATCTTCCTTGCAAGTGCCTGAATGTGCAAGTAGGTGGCCAAGTGTGGGTGTCAGAGTCCTGGAAATGCTGTCCTAAGCTTTTGGATGTATTTGCTTTAGAGATCAACTGTGCACTTTGAAAAGACCCTTTAAGCATTGACCACACAGAGCAGGAAAGTTTCTTAGATACGGGTCATTTTTCTACAAATTTAATGGCTTTCTATCTTAGCGAAGTGCCAAAACTGGTCCCTTTGCAAATGCATCTTGGTGAGTGGTGTAAACAGTGCTGTGAGATTACGGTAAAATGGGATGCTGTGACAGATGCACTATTGAATCCAAAAAAGCAGATTGACAGTCCCTTTATAGATAGTGTAATATCTCTCTGATTATCATCGCTAGAGCTTTGAGTGGATGGATTTATTCTCTTTTGCCTCGAACACCGAGCAATGGAAAAGACTTCAACATTTTTTTTTTCACCTTATGGAAATACTGGCAGTGTAATTATAAAGATTCTCTTCTATGTATTTTTTTCCTTCTTTTCTGCTTTGCATATTATTCTGAGATATGTATTTGTCCTGTTTTCTACACGCTTGTTCCCTTTAGTGCGTAGAGGTATCTCAAAACTGTGGGCTCCCAGGTTACAGGTATGCACTTCTCTTATGGTCTAGTTGCGTTGGTCCCATTCTTATGATAAGAATATAGTATAATTCTAGTCTTGGAAAGAAGGCTGGATCATCTGGATCATCATCTGGATCATTTTTGTGAGGCTTTTGAACACATAATGTAAATCATAGAATTGTTTTGACTTGGAAGAGATCTTTAAAGATCATCTGGTTCAACTCCCCTGCCATGAACATGGCCACCTACAGATAGATAAGGATACTCAGAGCCCCATGCAGCCTGACCTTGAATGTCTCCAGGATGGGATGCAGAAGGCAGCCTCTCTTTGACTCACTTGACTCCTGTTTCCTTGCACTTCTTGACTTCTTCCATCCCTGTTGCCCATGTAAGACATAAGTAGCTTTTGCCTTTTACTTGGTGGTTAATTTTTGACTTGAGAGTCTGACTTCTTGGGATGCAACTTCCCTGCGACTGGGAGGGCTTGGATTTTGATGCTTTTCTTTGCTAGCAGAAGAGTGTACATGAATATAAGGCCATGGTTTTTGAAAGGGAGTTTCTTCTTGAAACCTCTGGTGATTCATGGGTTGAGATGGTAATTGACTCCTTGGAAATAGTTGGTAGCTTTCAGGATAAGGTGGTGGGTGTGTTTTAACCTTATTTTACATGCAAGTGGGATTCCTCTGACCTCTTTTTACCTCAGGTGCTGTTCTTTCTCAATTGCTCATGTGGTCCAAAAGCAGTTGATCTTCACTGTCATTTAAAGGCTCAATGAATGTAATCTCAGAGCCCATGTAGTTGATTGAGGCCAACTTTTCTGGTGTTATTGTGTGTGTGCTTCCGTTTCTTACCTTCCTGGCCTGTCTGATGATGGTTATTTTGCTTGCTGTCTTCACACCAGTTTGCAAAGTTGTTCTTGTAAGCAGACGGGGGGTGACCTTGGACTTGCTCATTTGGTAGCAGGGCTTTGACGTGCATCACGTAAATAACTCTGTTGTTTGGTTTCATTGCCTGGACCTGTTTATGCCTTGCCAAAAATAATTACTACCTCTGAGCCTGGGCTTTGCTGGGCAAGCAGGAGGAGGCATAGAAAAGCCTTCAATTGTTGTTTTTTTGCCTGCTTTCATCAGTGCAGTGCTGCCAGCGGGGACCAGGAGCTCCCTTTTGGGGCATGAATCAGGCGGTGCTCACATTCAACCAGCACTGCTCGTATTCTGGGCACGACTTTCTTTCCTTTCCGCTTTTCAGAGTCATCTTAAATTCACATCCCTGGTGATGCCTCCCTCGCCTGCTCTCCTTTATTACCTCTCAATTTGTTTTCCCAAGTATGTCCTGTGCTCAGATAAGAATCTTCTGGCTCTGTTGTTGCAAAACCAACTCCACCTGCAGTCGTCCTCCTCCAGCTACAAGGTGCATTCATCCTCCTTTTGGAGGTGTTTTCTGGTTTTCAGCACATTTTATTGAGCACGTTGGTTCTTCCAAGCATATCCTCAAAAGGTGGATGAATACCACTGTTCTTGCTTTGCATCTGAGCCGGCGTTAGCTGTGGTCATGTGTGGAGCTGGTGAGGAAGGCGGGTATTTTTAGTGTGTGCTTCTGTGAGCTCCTTGAGGGTCCGCCTACAGCTGAGTATTAAAATAATAGCAGGGACATTGGGTAATCTTTGCAGCAAAACGTTGATATGCAAATTGCCATCTCAAGAGCAAACCTCAAGGCGAGTTTGGCAATGCACGCAAAGCTCCGGAGAAGTGTGTTTTGAATACAGATTGCAGCTAGGGATTTCACCCAGAGGGCATACTCCTCTCATTTATTCTGAATCTTAGTAAGGCCAGGAATTCAGTGTTGGAAGCCAACAGGGTGAAACGTGTGCACCTTTAAAGAGGTAATAGATTAGTGCTGGTGAAACAAAATGTAACGTCACCTCTGTAACTTGAATTTCCAAGGTTGCAGAAGCAGTAAATTCAGTTGTGTTTCATTTGCAAGTGATTCCTGGGTGCTCTCCAGGGAAGAACTGGCTCCAGTGTCTGCAGAGATGGTTGTGAAATTTGTAGGTATTATCTGATAGTAAATTAGCTTAAACCAACTGCTTAAGTGCTGCTTTGACTTCTGTCTTTTACTCTCTGATAGCTTGACTGTGTGAAACCTCTCAGTGAGGAATAGTGGGTAAGATATATATATTTTTGTTATATCTTCCTGATTACTGTGTTCATAGTGACACCACTGGAAACTGTAATGTCTGCAAAGCAGGAGTTTTAAAATGGTGGTTTTGTGGTTCTTAATTCATGTCTGTCCAAGCTCATCCCATGTCCATCAGCACGAGTCAGGCGCCATTTCTTCTTTGTATTCGAACCAAGCTCAGCTACATTCACATCAGAGCATAAGTTTGTAATAAATATATTCATAGCTGAGCAGCTGTGTGGTGTTGGAGGTAGGTTATGCAAATACTGTGTGATTGTGTGAACAGAGAGTGGTGACGAAGGAGGTCAAGGGCAGCTATTCCATGTCTTGGAATCAGTAGGTAGAAGACACATGGGATATCCCAAGTTGGAAGGGACCTACAAAAACAGGGAGTCCAACTCCTGGCTCTGTAGATGACCACCCAAAATTCAAACCCCATGTCTGAGAGTGTTATCAAAATGCTTCCTGAACACAATAGCTTGTGCATTATTTATGGGTTCAATTTGTTATATATTTCTTGGAGCAATGAGCATTGGAACAGGATGCCCAGGGAAGCGGTGGAGTCATCATCCCTGGGTGTGTGTAGATGTGGTACTGCAGAACATGGGCACAGCGGTGATGAGTTGATGGTTGGACTTTATGATCCCAGGTACAGGTCTGTATGTTGTAGGTCCTAAATAAGGATGATCTTCGGTGGATATATAATCAGATTTCTTTTTTTTCTGTCATGTACCAGGTGGCTGAGACTTTATGGGAACGTTCTCTCGACTTTGATACTAGTTTTTGTTGATCATCTCATAGTTTATTTGTGTCCTTTTACTTTAATTATATATTCCAACACCATTAGAGTTTTAAATATCAAATTTTGAGGGTGTTCTCTGCCAGAACTTCATGGTTTAAGCGCTGTTCCTGTTGGCAGGCATCTCAGGAGCAGTCGACTTCCCTTCTTCGTAACCCCATCCTATCTGCTTATTTTTCCCCTTTTTAAAAATGAAGCAGAATTTGATAAAACAGCAGATTGTTTTAAGACATTACAAGAAAACACACGGAAACTTAGAAAGTAGTGATCGTTAAAGCACTCTAATGAATATGTAACTGAAGATCACCATGTCCTGCTTGTATCTCAACAGTGTTGGGCAAGTAAAGGACAAGATACATTTCTAGCTTTGCTCATGGGTGTCTTGTGTCTTCTTTGCGTAAGTCCTTTGTTGCATCCTAGTGTCGTTAAACATGAGCTGGTTTTATCTTCCAGAGCTTTTCACATGCTGCCTTATGCCCAGTTTCATTCCACAGTCATTCATGAAGATATTGAACAGGACAGGCCCCAGTACTGACCTCTAGGAATACCGCTAGTGGGCAATCACCAGCTGGATTTACCTCCATCTTTAGATGATCTTCAAGGTCCCTTTCAACCTAAGCCATTCTGTGATTCTATGTTATTTTTTCTTATTTTTTTTTTTTGGCTAGGAAAAGAAGTTAAGCTGTCATAGCATGGTAGCACTTGAAAATCTCACAAATGGTAAAAATGATATATATATTTTTTGTCTGTTCTCTGACTTCATTAGTATTTGTTGTATCAGATGCTCAGTGAGGGGAAACTGAAATAATGAACTGTGATCTTGCTGGGTAGGAGACGTTTTTGTAATGCTGTGCATTTAGGCTAATTCTGTCTGCCATACAATGTGCTGAGGATTTGTGATCTTAAGCAGACATTTGACAGGTCTTAACTAGTTATGCTATGGCTTGTCAATCAAAATTATACGCCTACCTCACTCCTTCCTACTTTCTCTCTTTTCCAGGTTTTTTATTTAGGTTGGTCATTAAAATTGCTTATAACCATAGAAACAGGGAAAACCCACCCCTTACATTCCAGTTCTTTACCGTGATATTCCTGTACTGTCATCATGTGAGTTATATACACGATGGCTCAAAAAAAGCCTCAGGTAGGCAGAGTTAATTCCTCTATACATAAGTGTTGTTCCTCCTGATGCCAACCAAAGCCAGTGTCCTTCTTGTGTTTGTCTGCCCAGCTGAATGTGAGACCTCCAAGGAGCAAACTTCTAATAAAAGGCACAGGAACAGGTTGCCCAGAGAGACAATGGATGCCCTGTCCTTGCAGACATTCAAGGTCAGGCTGGACCAGGCTCTAAGTAACCTGATGTAAGTATTCCTGTTCACTGCAGGGGAGCTGGACTATATGACCTGTAAGAGCCCTTCGAACTCAAAAAATTCTATGATTCTATGACAGTAGTCAGAGAGACAGATATGTGGGATATGTAGGATGGGATTGTGAGAAGATGAGGTAAGGAGAGGATGGATTATTCAGCAGAGAAGCCATGTACATGATGTAGTACATACTGATAATTTCAATCTTAGTTTTCATCCTTCCTTGGCTCTCTGCCCAAGGCAATTCCAAGAGATAGTTCTGTAAAACTGGGCCACTAAGGATAAAAGGCAAGTTTTCTGCATGGAGGGGCTTGAATCTCACCTTGGAAGGATGGAATATGGTACCTCATATTAATGGTTTCTCATATATGTCACAGGAGGATGGGTTTATGCAAAGGGTAGTACCTCATATTAATGGTTTCTCATATATGTCACAGGAGAAGATGGGTTTATGCAAAGGAATCTGACATCTCAGTTTACCTGTGCTTCATAGAATCATACAATAGCTTGGGTTGGAAGGGACCTCAAAGATCATTCAGTTCCAACTCCTTGCTGTGAGCAGGGCTGCCAACCACTAAGTCAGGCACTAGATCAGGTTGTCCAAGGGCCCCATCTGTCCTGGCTTTGAACATCTCCAAGGATGGGGCATCCACAGCCTCTCCTGTGTCATGATACAGTAATTACAAAGGGTGAAGACTTGCATCCTTGAGAAATTGCAGTATGTCTTGTTGTTTGGAAGATTCCCTGGATGGAGGTGTGGGTTATACCTGAGATAGCTGGATTTAGGAGTATCATTATTTGTTCTCTTGGAAAGATGATTTTTGACCTTTGGCCAAGGGAAATAACAAGAAAGAGGTACTGTGTGATGTAGCATGACAAGGTGTTGCTGAGCAACCATCATAAATTGTAAAGGTCTTACTTATTTACTCGGTCTTCAAAAGCTGGCCCAAGATATTCTATTTTAACTTAAACTATATATACATAGATGTGACTTTTAAGGGTCTTGATATTGTTTGTCAAATAATAGGAAACAGTAATTGTGCGGCTCTTCTAAGAGTAAGGAATCTCAAGTCAGGGATCTCCTTCAGCATCCTTTGCTGCTGTTTGTGACATCCCGTGTGGTTTGACTTTCTCTACCATCCTGTAACAAGGAGCGATTAGAAGGCTCTGATGGGTCTGAAGGCTGAGTCCTACGTAGTGGTACTCCAAACTAATCAGCCACTTATCACCTATTTTACGGAATGTAAAATATAGGTAAAATGCCCATGTATCCTATGTAACAGCTGTAGATAGAATATGAGATCACTAAGCAGGGAAACAACTTTATTTGGGGAACTAGTGGGTGTGGTGATGATGTGTTAATGGTTGGACTAGATATTCTTAAAGGCCTTTTCCAGTCTTAATGATTCTATGATTATGTGGAATCACAAGTTGCAGATTGTTTCTGTCTGTTTCTCACTAGACATCATGGCACTCTGAAACTGAGGTTGAAAGAGTGGTTGGGAGGATATGAAGTAGATAGAAGCCTGTATGTATTTTCCCTTCTCATTTTCACTTCTTCCTTTTCCCTACACAGAGAAGCCACTGAGACAACAAGCTTTTGGTCTGTTGTGCTGCTGCTGCCTTGTGTCAAACCTGTGGCTCCACATCACAAGAGAATAGAAGCGTGGGTGAGTTATCTGTTGTTTTCTTTCACCGACAGCCCTTGCAGTTTCAGGTGGTTTGGTTTGGTTGTTTTCCTCCATATCTCTTGAACTCTTTGGCAGTGATGCTGTATTTTGTTGACCCAGACTCTGGAATGGGTTACGGTAGAGGTCTCAGGAGGTGTTCACTTCTGGATGGCAACTTGTGCTTCTGGAATAAATTCATTGATTTGATTGGTTAATGTTGGAGAGAATAAAAACCTCCATCCAGCTTCTTCCCTCCCTTCTTGGCTGATCTTGTCTGACTTGGCTGCTTCATTAAGCACTGGGATGGTGCTCATCATGCATTCGCTGACTTTGAGTTGGCTTTCTGGCCAAAGTGAGTGCTAATAGATGCTCACTGCTAGGAACAGATGGGCAGTGAGAGTTTCATTTTTCAGGATGTAACAGGCTGTATTTGTAAAACCTTTAGAGTTTTTAGCAGCAGAAGTAGTTTCCTTAAACTACATCTGTTTTTCCCACCTGGAATACCGTTGTGGTAATTTGTATCATGGCTAGAACAGTTATTTCACCTACTCTAGCTTAATAGTAGGGCATCAATCTTATCTTGGGAGTTTTTTGGTGTGTGTGTGTGTTGGTTCCTCCTCCATAAAACATTTTAGAAATGAGGGGAAATATAAAGAAAGGTTTTATAGGTTTTTTTATTTTTCCTGAATCACTTGGATAATTTGCATTTAATTCTTCCTCTGGAAATCATGATCTTTGCAACAAATTTCTGTAACAAGGATTTTCTTTCTTTGCTTCTGTTTTCCATACCATGGGGAGAATTGGCTTCTTCCAGCCCCATTTCATATACAGCTTTGTAATGTTGAGTAAACAGTATGGAAAAGTATGCCTATTAGTGTCTTGAGTAATCACTAACAACTGAGTGAATACAAGGTTAATGAGATTAACTGCAAAGAGGAACATAAGCATTTGAGGGCTCCTTTCTGCAATGCTGTAGCCAGTGGCAGCCTGGTTTCCCTTGGTGAGCTCAGCATGGGTGTAGATGCTGTACTGATTTTTGCTGCTTTTCTCCATACAGCGCTTAATGAATTCCTACTGCTGACATTTTCTTTTAGGTTCCATATGATATTATTAAATCCCGCCCCTTGCAAAGGGGTTTGAGCACTGCTTTTTGTATTATTTTTCTCTCTTTATGTTTCTATCGGTGGGACTTAGGGAGTAGTTTGATTACCTCTTGCTGCTCTTCCACACCTTCCCCAAGGTGTGTTACCCTCCCCTCTGTCTCCTTGGGGCTGCTGGAGGAATTGGATGATCACAAACTATCCCTTCCAGCCTCGTCCATTCTGTGATTCTGTGCTGCTATAAGAGTATCACATTCAGAAATGCATTGAGAATTCTCTCTTCTTATCAAATCAAGATGGAGCTTGGGTTATCATTTGCCTTTTGCCTTTCTGCTTGCAAATGGATGACCTTCACATGCTCTCCATAAAGCCTCACAGGGAGATAAAGACCCATTCCCAAGAAAAATCATGATTTTCTTCTCCTGCATTTTCTCTTGTTTCCTTTCCCTTTTCCAGCCCTTTGGCTTAGTAGGTTTTCTGAATATGTCTTATCTGCTTCTCTCATCTTCTGGCAACTAACAGCATGGTCTAAATGTCAGTGCCTCAGAATAGTTTATTTGCATTTTCTCCACCCAAAACTGCATATGCGCGGTTGACTCGAAGCTCTAGGCACCAACTCCCCTTACTGGACAGTGGACAAACTGCAGCATGGCTTTCTTTTTTTTTTTCTCCTATCAAAACTGAGAAACCTATTTCGTTTACTCAAGATAAACTGTGCACTTCTGACCTTAGCGTTTCCGTTTATGTTTTTTTCCCAGTGGTTCTGATTAAACTGTGAACCTTCAACTTAAACAATTCACACAGAATATTGGCAATGTGTGTTGCCCAAATGAATTACTCGCCTCGTAGCTTTTGAATTTGGGTTCTATTTTATTATTATTATTTTTTTTTAATACTGCAAGATATTTTTCTCCGATTTCAACTGAGTAGAGCAGTGGTTTCTCTTTCCTACCAGCTGTCTTGCACTCCGGTGTGATGAAGATTATTGTACTCTTATCACAGCTTTGCTTAGTGCTGGGATTTCCTTTTTTGAGCACATTGCTGGAAGTCAGCCTGATGACTTGACATTGTCAAAGTAAAGTGAAAGAATGCTGAAGCACTCCACTCCGGGAGTAAGGAGAGGTACTTCCCCAAAACCCCAATGACTTGGTCTTGGAGAGATGCTCTGCGTTGGTCATGGCATGATGGTATAATGCTTTGTTGCTCTCTCCAAAAGTAGAGCCCTTAGTACAGGAGGGACATGGACCTTTTGAAGCATGTCCAGAGGAGGGCCACAAAAAGGGTTATAGGGATGGAACTGTCCCCTCTGAGGACAGGCTGAGAGACCTAGGGCTCTTCAGCCTGGAGAAGAGAAGGCTTCAGGGAGACCTGAGAGTGGCCTTTCAGCATCTAAAATGGGACTATAAGAAGGGCATAGACTCTTTAGCAGGGTCTTTTGTGATAGGATTTGAAATGGTTTCAAATGAGGAGAGATTTAGACTGGATATAAATAAAATGTCTTTTGCAGCAAGGGTGATGAGGCCCTGGAACAAGCTGCCCACTGAGGTTATGAATACTCCATTCCTGGAGAAGTTCATCGAGCTGGATGGGGTTCTGAGCACCCTGTTGTAGCTGTAGATGTCCCTGTTCACTGTGGGCGAGTTAGATTAGCTGGTCTTTAAGGATCCCTTCCATCTTGAACAATTCTGTGATCCTATGAAATGTTTCTGATGGGAATGATACCATGGCTTGCGAGGAACCATATGGACCAATGTTAGCAAGCACGGGGTAGGTCTTCAGATTGCTTGGTGGGATGATCCTTCAACCCTTCCCTCCAGTTCCCATTAAGCTTGGTAAATAGGGAACCAGTTAAACTTAGAGACACCTTTGCAGTGCCAAGGTTTATTCCTGTGAGTCGTATTGGTGGTCAACATACAAAGGTCTTAGACTGTTGTTCCATGGTTTCACAGTGTTGCACGACTGTGTGATTCCTGGTATCCAGAAGAGCAAGAGTTTTTCAGAAGGGAAGGAATGTGTTAAAATCACCACAGGTCTTGTCATTTCTTGTTCCAATCTTTGCAAATAGAAGAGCAATGGAAATATCAAATGTGTGTATGCAGAGGAGGGACTCACAGTATCCTTGTGCTAGAGGAAACAAATCAGCTTGTTGTGGCACGTTACTACTATCTGTATTTGAGCACTCAAAACTTTGCAAGCAATGGAAGGCTTCAGGAAAGTATTTTATTTCCTTCTTAAATGGATGGTTAAACTTTTTCTTCATTTCTTTTTTTTTTTGCTTTGTGAATCTTTAAACAGCTCTGCTCATCTCCTATGGAAATCACATTAAAAGCTATTTATTTATTTATTTAGGAGAGCGCTCGTCTTTGCCTGTTTTTATGCCAAATCGCTTCAATTGATCTTTCGGATGACTGAGAAAGAGGGTGGAAAAGCAGATCTTTAATGCAACTTACAATTCTTTCTGGTTTTGCCTCAAAATAAAGAGCCACTTTGTTAAGATTTATGTATCTAAGCACAGTTTAAGCACGCAGTGCAGCTGTGGTTTATCTGCGTACTGCAGCAGGCTGGTGCAAAGAAACGCCTTCATCAATGGTATGAGCTGGTTCAGGGGAACTCCCCAACTGTTCCCGTGATAAATGTAGTGCCAGTTTCTTACCACCCTCTTCATAATTGCTGTTGTATCTTGTTAGGTTTGTGATTTTTTTGGTTTTGTTTTGTTTTTAAATTTAATCTACTGGAGGGTTAAAAACTAAATGATGCAAATCCGTTTCTTGCTGTGCTATACTGAATAACACCCCATTAAACCCAGATTCTTTTCTCTTCATTTTCCAGCAGTAGGATGCTTTGGAGGAGGCAGGTGCTGAGCGTGCCTTGTCTCTGTCCTTCCCAGATACACAATACTACATTAGAGTTTGTGCAAACCTGGCAGTTCAATACAGATTGCCTGAATTGCTGAGAATCACTTCAGCATCAGCACCTCCCTCCTGTACGTTTGATATGAAGCAAATGGAGCAATTTGATGCTGTGTTACATTTTCTACCTTCTAGGTTTGGGGTCTGAGGTTCTTTTTTGCATCTTCTTGGAGAATCAGGTATGTTATGGACTGGAATCACCTTTCTTTGGCTCTGGCATAGTCACACGTCAACTAAAACATGGTGTATATCACATCTTGTTTGCTGTTAGAATCATAGGATCATTAAGGTTGGAAAAGACCTCTATGATCATCTACTCCTGTCATCCACCTACCTATTTATGACCATTTTTAGACAAGAGGTGGATTATGTGCATGTTTTTTTTCTTTTAGTACCTACAGATTCTGGCAGTGTCTGGACTTGGCACAGCAATGGTTTGTAAGAGTCAGCTGAAAGACTGGAAGCTGTCCCCAAAATAATGAGCCGTACCCCTCATGGTGAGCTGAAGCAAGAAACCTGATGGAGATGTATTAGCAGCATGCTGTGGGAATGATGGAGATGAGACTGAACACTAATATCAGATTGGAAAGCTCGTACTTGCACATAGAATTAGGAGAACTGTACAAATATATGTCCTGCTATTGAAGGTCTAGCTGGTAGTCATTGAGTATGAGCTGTAGGATAGAAGATACTGCAAGGTAGAAGCTGTGATGGTGGTGGGTCGATAGTTGGATTAGATGATCTTAGAGAACTTTCCCAACCTTAATGATTCAATGATTCTGACCCACAGCACTATCATGGTGGGAGCATGACATTGAACTATCAAGGTTACTGAAAACGAACAGTTAATGTGGGGTTATTACTCATTTCATTTGGTGTTTAGTTGTGGGAAACACCAAAGGTTTTACTGTGTATCAGGGACACGCTGCTGAGCTGCAGGTCAGTATGGATCAGTTCCTCCCTCCTATGGATGTGTGGGGCCTCAGCCAGAGGTTTGATTTCATTTTGATTCTGTGTCTGTCCCTTTTCTGCTGGCTGGGCTTGGTGCTGCTCTTGCCACCTTCTCTTCAGAAATCTCTCTCGGCTCAGCTTGCTTTTTTTAGCAACATGCTTTCATCATTTATTATACTAAAGGCGCTCCTGCAATGGAGGAGGTTTTGGCTGTTATTTTTAACTGAATGTTTCATTGATCTGATTTACAGCATGAGCTGCTGGCTGCTGTATTAGAGAGAGAGATAGGAGAGCCAAGCGTGGTGTGGGGCAGGGAAGGAGCAGTGTGGGAAGGTCCTAACTTACCTCCCTTGTCAAGGCTAATGCATCGTGGAATGCAGCCTGAAGGAGCCGTTTCACATCACTTTAAGTCAATATAAGTCAAGACTTCTTTTTTATTTATTTAATTTTTTTTGGGTAGTTTTTGTAGGTTTTTTTTATTTTTTTTATTTTTAATGCTTCCATTGCCTTAACCCTCTGTTATTGCCAATATTGGCGTCCATGTGTCTGCGTGATCAGCCAGTTCCATAGTCTGATTAATTCAAAATGAAGCTCTACCAATAAAAAATAAAAAGGAGACTTGGTGTTTGGCTAGATGAGATGAAGAAGGGTTTTAGTACTTGAAGAGGGGCTATGATAAAAATAGGGACAGGCTTTTTAGTGGGGCTTGTTGTGATGAGACAGAGGGAAATGGTGTCATACTAAAAGAGGGGAGATTTAGATTGGATATGACTGGAAGAAATTTTTTATGCTAAGGGTGGTGAGGCGTTAGCATAGGTTGCCTAGAGAAGTGGTGGATACCCCATCTGTGAAGACATTCAAGGTCAGACTGGATGGAGCTCTGAGCTCCCTGATGTTCCTGTAGGTGTCTCTGTTTATTGCAGGGGAGTTGGACTCAATGGCCTTTATTAAGGGCTGCTTTCCAAATGAAATAATTCCATGATCCTAAGATTTTTTTTTAACTCTGTGGGTTTGATTAATCTTGCCTGCATCTGTAGCTGAAGGGAGAGCGTGAGCCATCAGAATGTGGCATGACCTTGGTTGGTATGATGGGATCTTGGTTGGCGTATGGAACCACAGGTAAATTCTTCTGGGCAGTGCCATTGTCAGTGGTGTGGGGAGTACAATGTCCATTATTGATGCTTTGGTATACTGTGAGTGCAAACCAGAACTAGGAATACCTGAAACCTTTAATGACATATCAGCATGTTCAGCTTGGTTCTGACCAGGTGCATGAATAAAAGGAGAGAAGCCTTAGGAATGGGTTATTTTTCTACTTGGTGAACCAGAAAATTAAATACAAACACAGCGTGTGGGTCCAGGGTATGAAAGTGAGAACAAATGAACACTGTTAGGTTGTTTTCAGAAGTAGAATTTATCTTTTGGTAGTCTGAAGTCTCTCACTTCCTTTAAGGCTTTCTCCTGTTGGTGTCTTTATGCTTTTTCCACTTTAGTAGGTTGGCTGAGTTAATCACATCAGAGAGAAGAGTACAGATCACTGATCTGGGCTTTTCTCCTCCACCCAACCATCAGTGAACTTGTTCACGAAGCACGTAAGAGCTTAATATCTCAATGTCCACAAGGAAAACAGAGGAAATTCAGCAATTACCTATTTTTTTGTGGGATCATTCAGTTGAACGGTTAGTGCATCCAGTCAACCAGTCAGTAAGTGTATAGGTTTAGATTATTCATCTGCTGCTTTCTGCTTGTCTGGTACCTGGGAGGATACTTTGGTGAGGGATTTGAGAAGTGGATGGAAATTGAAGCTGCAGTGGCAAAGCATGCATGGATGTATGTTGATATAGAGTAGAGTCATTGTGGCAGAGGGAGTGTTGTAAGAGATGAGAGCAGGGATCTTGGAGTCATAGCATATACTGAGTTAGAGGTGACCTGTAAGGATCACTGAGACCGATTCCTGGCTCCACACAGGACTAACCAAAATACAAACCCTGTATCTGAGAGTGTTATCCAATTGCTTGTGAACTGCAGCAGCTTGGGGCTATGCCAGTGCTGTGGGGTGCATGTTCAGTGTGCATCACCTTCTGGTGAGGAACCTCTTTACCTAAGCCTTGGATGGGCCTCTCTGCACTCTGTTACCTACCTTTTCAGGAACTGTAGGCAAATGTGCTTATGTCAGCTGATTTATTCATCTGACAACTGGAAATGCCAATTTAGGTTCACTGCAATAACGCAATAATTGTACATGCAGTAATTATGGTGGTGAATTGAGTTAAATCCAGCTGGCGACTGGTTACAAGCGATGTTACCCAGCGGTTGGTATTGAAGGCTATCTTGTTCAATCTTTAATGATTGCCTAGAGAATGTGCTAGAATGAGCTGCCCAGGGCGGTGGTTGAGTCACAGTCTCTGGAGGTGTTCAAGTAGCATTTAGTTGTTGTACAGAGGGACATGTTTTAGTGGGGAAATGGTGGTATGTGAATGGTTGGACTAGGTGGTCTTGGAGATCTTATCCAACCGTGGTGATTCTGTGAGTAGCTATGATTTGGTTAGATGCTGAACTAATGCAAACAGTCATGCGTACGCACTGTTGCATTCTTCTGCACCTGGGCTATTTCCATCTCTAAGAGATGACTTTTGGTTGGAAAACGTGCAGCTGTGTTGCTGTATTTCTCTTAGTAATCTCTGTCACTCCCTTAATTTTTACACTGACCTTTAGTAGAAGGGCTGTTGGGATCCAGCTGTGTTGGCAGTAACTAATTTTACTCTGGCTTGGCTGTGAATAAGGCTGTGCATTGGATGTCAGAAATATTGAAAATAAAAAGGCAAGTTTTTGCTGCAGATCATTTAGGTTTAATTTTGAATTACAGTTGCATAGTCAGTTAACTAGTTCAATTGAATTACATATTTCATAGAACTATGAAGGTTGGAAAGACCACTGAAATAATGTATTCCAACCATTAACCCATCAACAGCATCTGTATCATGAGCCTCAAAAGGAAGATTTTCATCTGCTCTCAGTGCTCCATCTTCTGAAGAGCAGAAGATACCTGATTTCCTGCAGATGGGTCTTTCGTCTCCTGACACAATTAAATTTCCCAGTTTCCCAATTAGGCTGTAGCTGGCCAATAAGAGATTTGTGTTACAGGAGTAACCAAAGAATGGGACTCATAAGTGGGAAAGTAAGAATGATCCATTGATGAAGAACAACCACTATAATTCTTTCTGGTGATCATCACCATGTTGATGGTGGGGAAGGCTGATAAACTGGTTATCTGTCACTCCATGAGCTTGGGTGGCCATTTCATTCCCAAATAATGGAAACTAAAGGAAAAGCAACTGGAGGTGGTGCCATGGAGTAGGCAGTACTTTATCTCTTTCTGATCTCCTATGACTTCTGCATCTCTTGTGAGGCAGCATCTCAACTTTTGGTAGCCTATTTGTGGAAGTACTCGGGAACATACTTTCCTACGTATTCTCCCATCTGTCTCTTTTCCAAACTCATTGGCCTTGCTGTATACTTAAGAATAGACTTTGCTATCCACATTATACTGAGAAGGCAGCTAAGCATTTATTTTCTGACCCTCACGCGTTTTGATGGTAGTATTTTTAGTATCTTGGTTCTTTCTGAGTTGATGAGTTTCTGATCTGAGTTTAAGATGGAATTCCTCCATCTTAAATGTGCTGGCAGATGACTGGGGAAAGTCTTTTCTTTTAAAAAAAAACAATGCAAAAACATCTTGAATGACCCTAAGATTGTAGAGTACGGAAAAAAGCTTCCATAGAAATATATCCCTTTAAGGTGTGTTATATCTCTTGGAACAAATTCAGCTGTGCAACTTTGACATGGATTAGCATCTGGCCTTCTTAAGGCTTAATGGTGCCTTTAATTGTAAGCAGTCTAGGTATTGGCTAGTAACACATTGGGTTCATTTAGCTCCAGAATCTCTCTTTTGTATTGTGTCTGTTCTGCTCAGCAGAAGAGAAGGTAGTGCTCTGCTAGGCAAATACTGGGACATTTTTATCCCAGTTTCTTAATGGTTAACTATTAAGGTTGTCTTGAGCATTAGCGTTACAACTTAGTTATGACGATGTTGGCTGGCCTTGTAAATCTCCTTCGCTCTCCTTTGGGGGCTTATGTTCTTCCTCTTTACATTCTGTACTACAGTTTAATTACTTAAAAAACATCACTTATCTCTTGAATACCCTGATTATTTTTTTTTTTTTTTTTTTTTTTCCCACGAGAGATAACTGACCTTGGTGATATGCAGGAGGAAACAAAGAAGTTCCACATCTGTCTGCCCTGGACTTTCTTACTGAGGGTTTCTTTGCTGTGTTTGGTGTCAGTCTCTTTTCTAAATGGAATTAATCTCTTCGGTGTCTCATTCCTTTTCCTCCATGACCAGAGATGGGAAGTGATTTTGCCGCACATCTCGTATCTTCACTTCTTTATATCTTCTTCTCTATTAGAAAGAACAAGTTCCTGATGAGACCACACTGCTAATTTTACCTAATAACATTATAATAATCCCTCATTTATTCTCTTCTTTCCTATATGTCCTCTTGCTTTAAAGTGAGTATCAGCCTTGGGCGAAGTTACTGTTTAGGTGCCAGTTGTGACGTGTGGTTCCTTTTTGTTAGCTTTATTTTGTGAAAGGAGCGTGCATGTTGTAACACTTCCTCTCCATGGTGCATCACTTAGCATTTATTGAGACTGGTGTTACTAATTCTTGGTAATATGAAAACAAATTTCACAAATGATTTGCTTAAGAGGAAAGAGTCAACTTGCATGTTCAAGCCGTTGGTTAATTAGCATTGGGAGCCTTAAATGCTTAAGTCATGACCTGAGGAAAGACATTTGGGACTCGTGATGGAAGCATCCCTGTCATAGCCGTGGGACCTGGAGTCTTCTGAAGCTCATGTATCACCCTGTTTTCAGCTTGCTTTTCTGCTGTTTGCCATGCTTTATCTGCATCGTAGAATCATAGAATGGCCTGGGTTGGAAAGGACCTCAAAGATCATTTAGTTTCAACCCCCCTGCCATTAGAGAAACTCAGTGGAGAGTTTTCTCCTGTTGATAGTTCTAAAATAGCGCCAGGAGAATTAGCTGTGTTGGAGTCACAACGTGGAGAGAGGGCTGTTGATGTTTAGAACAATAGCTGTTATATTCTTCTGCAGAAAGCATCTCATTGGCACAGTAATTCCCGATTATTTGCAGGTGACTATCATGTATATATATTAGAGTGAGAAGTCATTCCTGAGTTCCAATAACAGGCAGTGGGCTTGGCCAAATGGCCAGATCCCAGTTGGAAGTCGTGACACCAGCTACTAAGGTATTTTATTCTACTTTCAAACAAACATGGTAATTTGAAGGATCCTCAGCGTTTCTTCAGCGCCTTTCATCCTTTGATCTCAGAGCACTTTATTTATTCAGCCTCCTGGCAAATTTGCTTGGAAGGGAAGTATTGAGAGAGAATAATTTATAGGACTTTGTGGCATGATGCCATTTTGTTACAGTGTAATTGCGCTTGAAATATTCAGTAGAACATTGTTCTTGAGTTAATGGAGAAGATTGTCATTGGGCTACATCCCTTGTGATTTTTTTCTTCTTGTTTTGAGAAGTCTTCTTGCTGCGTGTGAGATAAATAAATGATTATATCTGCGTTCTTGATAGTTGCTATCAGGAGTGGTGAGCTTCAGTTAAAATATTTGTTGTTCTTTTTTTCCCCAAATAGGGCTATTTGATTAGTTTCTCCTTAGATTTTTTTTTTCCCCTTTCTCTTTAAATAAACCTAAAATCTAGATACAAATTGCTTCCCTCTGTGCACCCGCTGGAGAAAACATCTATTTCCATAAATAACAAAATGTTGCTGCATTTTATTTGTTGTAGGAAGAAAAATAGCTAGTTGGAGGTGAACGGTTGACTTTAAGATGATAAAAATTAGTTCTTTTTTCCTTTTCTTTTTCTGTTGTATTTTCTGAGATATGACTTCATGTGACAGTGACTGCTTATGATGGATAGTGATAGGATGGGGGGAATTAAACTAACACAGGGGAGGTTTAAGTTAGATCTTAGATGGAAGTTTTTCCACACAGAGTGTGGTGATGCACTGGAACAGGTTGTCCAAGGAGGTTGTGGATGCCCCATCCCTGGAAGCATTCAAAGCCAGGCTGGATGTAGCTCTGGGCAGCCTGGTCTAGTGGTTGGTGACCGTACAGATAGCAGGGTGTTTGAAACTAGATGATCTTTGTGGTCCTTTTCAACCCAGGCCATTCTATGATTCCATGACTATGACTTGAAGACTGTCGGTAGATGGATGGACAACAGAGAGTGGGCTGTGAGGACAAGAACTTTGCAGCCTAACAAAGTGCAGACATGGAGATATTCTGCACATGACCCCATGAAAGCAGAGCTGAGAGAAGTGAATGGTGTTAAGGTGGATATTTTCAATCATTTTCCAAATCAACCATGAGGAATTAGATCATCATCCATACACTTTAGGTAAAATAAAGGCTGTGGTGCTTCTTGTTCAACACAGTGTTCCTTGTCCTAATTTCTGGGGAAGGAAGCACGCTCCGTAGTCAAAGAGGGGTAATGAAGTAGATAAAGTGTTCCCATGTGGTAATTCTTATGCTTTGAAATTAAGAGAAACTTCTAATCAGTCTTCTGCGTGATTATCTTAATATTGTGAAAGCTGATAATGTGAATAGAGATTTCAAGGTTGACCTGATGTATCAATAGGGTAAGTGAAAATGATCATCATGATTGAGTTATTTGCTTTGTCTGCTTCCAGGACTTGATTGATTTGAATTTTAGCTGACAAGGCATTGATACTGCTGGGAAGGATGTCCCTGATCTTATTAATGGAGCACTGGGGAAAGAAGAGTGTTGGGAGCACAGTGAGATGCAAAGGTTGTGCAGATGTTGATGGGCTGTCCCTGACCTCAGCTGGATCTGTTGAAGTCTTCCATCTCCAGCATCCCATTTGTGCATCTAAACAATGGACACAAAGTGGTTTCCCTCCTCAAGTTTTAAGGTTGCACCCATGTATAAATTCCTCTGTGGTTTAAATTTAATCTGAAAGCGTTAGCATCACAGAAAATGATGAATGCAAACCTGCCTGGATGAAATCTTGCCCATGGGCTCCTGGTATTACTAAAGAAACAGCATCTCAGTGAAGCTGGCTGTGCTGAGCAGCTTAGAGGGTGTTGCCTAATGTCTTTGTGAGTATCAATCTGTTCTGCACAGTTTTCTTTGATTCCTAGCTATACACCAGGTTGTTTTCAGCACATCTTGGTTACCCTGTTTTCCATGTAAAGCAGATGCTATGCTGATCTGAATAATCCTTTGTCATCAGCCAGATTTCCATCAGCCACATAGACAGCATGTCAGTAGTGTACCTTAGAAAATAAGACTTATCTTCATAGCTGAAGAGGGAGAAAAGTCTTTCCATGGTAGAAACTGGGTACTGACTTTTCTTGGCTAATGTTGGTGCTGATGCCACTGGTGTTCTGATAGCCTTTAAAAACTGTCTCCTTGATCTTATGAGACCTTGTAAGGTAATACCTGGGTCTTGTGTCTTTTTGCAGTGAAAAAGTTTATTTTTGTACAGCTACAACAGCGTAGCGTAGTTTAAAAAAAAAGTATGCATATATATATACACACATAATACTGCTGTTTTTTCTTCATTGACGAGTTAAAGTAGCAACAGGGGAATTGCCTGAAGTGGAGCAGCAGTAAATTAAATTTGTTTTGCCATTTCCCAGCCTTTATGGTCTTGGCTTAACCCCATCAGTTCCATCCTTTACTCTGAATGAAGCACCTGAGCCCTGGACCCTGATGAGCGTGTTCTGCAGGAGAGTTAATTACTACGACTTGCTTGGGTAGAACTGAGAGAAACTGTTGTGCTTTGGAGACATACCCTGAAAACCTTACAAACAGAAAGCCACAAAGGATTTGGCTTTCTGGTTTATTGGTTCCACTGTAATTGGCTGTATTTTTGTTAAAATAGCGTATCCCATTGTCAGTTTGCAATAGAAAAGGTGGTCCAGTACTGGAGCAGAGCTCATTGGTAGTATGTGTGAAGCAGCCTCAATGGTTAAGCAGGGAATATGTAAATAACCATGTTGGTTTTTTATTTCCCTCTTTATTTACAACATGTTTTCTAAAACATAGAATCATAGAATGGCTTGAGTTGGAAGGTATCATCTGGTTCCAACATCCTTGCTTTGGGTAGGATTGCCAGCCATTAGACTGCCCAGGAACTGGCCAAAGGGAAGTTACCTGCAAAGGTGGAGTCACCATCCTTGGAGGTGATCAAGAAAAGGGTATATATGGCACCAAGTGATGTGGATTAGTGAGTATGGTAAGGGTGGTTTGATGATTGGACTAGGAGATCTTAATGGCCTTTTCCAACCTTAATGGTTTTGTGATTCTCTAAGTGATGGTAAGCATGTTAAATGATGATCAAGCTAGAAGTGGGGATGTGGAGGCCAGAAACCCGTGCAGAATCAAGGTATGGCAGCTTTTGCCTCTGTCTTCTTCTGTGTGTTGGGGACCATTTGCTAGTCTTCACCTTATTTTTGTCATCATTAATATATTGGATTCTCCTTTAAATAATGCAGTTGTATATCTGTATTGACATAACCCCATATAGACACAGGCCTACAGAATAGCAGCTTGTTTTCTCCCTAATTATTCACCTCTATCCATATATCTCATCTACCCACTCTGCTTTGCTTAACCTGCAAAGAATTAAAGCACCTAACGGCTGGAAGCATTGACTACATGAATTAAGCCTTTTATAAATCTGTATTCAATAATCTTCAGCGCAGTGTGTAAAGGTAAATAGCTATTCCATCTCCCTCTCCTGCTCCTTCATGGCTATGTCCTTGCGTTAAGTCCTTGGTAAACCTCCTTATTGTATTTCCTCCCTGTAAATCCTGCGGGTTGTAACAGGTTCCTAAATCTCACCATTTTATACAGAAAGTATCTGCTATGTTTGCTTGTTTGCTGCTTTTAGGGGTGTTATTTGTATTTGACCAGCTTTGTGCAACTCCCTGTATGTATACCTTATTTATTCTAAAAAGCTTGTCCCGTGCCAGGTAAGCCACTTGGGAAGCGATGCTTCATTTTTATGGCAAACTCAGGATTTAGACGCACCATATTTCCTACAGCTGAATGCACTGCTGTAAAGGCATTACAATAACTGTTCCTATTTCTGCTCTTTGTGAGATCACTGCATCGTCTTTAACTTCTCCCACGTCTGAGCAAATACAGCAAATGAAGCTCAGCTGATGCACACGAGCTTGCAGGGTTGGATGTTACCTGATGGCATACCCAAATCTCTACTTTTCTGCATCCATACTTCTACAGGTTTCTAAATTATTGCCCTTTTTCTTGTTTTTTTATTTTTTTTTCCACCTCTTTCCAGGACTGCAGCTTTTTCTGGGGCTTTTCAAGAAAACTGTGATATTCTTCCTACTCAAAAATCAGTGTCTGGTGCTGCAAAGGCTTTTTACAAATGCTGTGCAGTGCTGCTGCTGCTGGGAACAGCCTCCCTTAGCAACCTTCAGCTTGAGAACTAAAATCACATCACCCTTATGACAGTTTTATTATTAGATTGGCATGTGAACCCTTCGGAAGGAGTCTAGGTGGAAGCAAAAAAATAATTAAAACGAAGTTTTCCTGTTTTCATAGGTTCTGTTTTCAGTTTGTTTATTCAGGCTGTATGTTTTGTGTTTTTCTTTTCTCCTGTTTTTTCTTTCCCCCAGCTAGAATAAATGCTAGGAAAGGGAAAGACTCCATGTTGTTTCTTGTTCCTTGGGGTTGGGCTGACATAATTACACCATCTTAATAGAAATAGGACAAGGGGAAATGGCTTTAGAGTAAAAGAGGAAGAATTCGGGTTAGGTGTTAGGAAGAAATTCTTTACTCAGAGGATGGTGAGGCCCTGGATCTGTCTGCCCAGAGAAGCAATGGATGCTCCAGCTCTGGGGGTGCTCAAGCTCAGTTGGATGGGGCCTTGGACAGTCTATCTGATGGGTGACAGCTCTGCCCACAGCTGGGGGGCTTGAAAGTAAGATGATCTTAAATGTCCTTTTCAACCTAAGCTGTTGTATAATTCTGGGCAAGGTGGAAGATCTCTACTGTGACAGATGATTATGACCATCAACACAGCAATTCCAGGTCCTCCACCACAAGATATGGATAAGACTGAACCATTAATGGAAAGCCATATGCTGATAGTGGAGCTGATCTCAGGTTGCTCTATTTTGGCAATTACTTGTTCTTTCCTATTGTCCAGCCTCTCCCCAGAGTGGTATCACACCTTCTTCAAAGCTTCCTTTTGACTTGGAGCAGTGGAAGGTGCTCTAGTTTGGAAGTCCTGGAAGGTTTAGGGGTGCCTGAGAGCAACAGTAGAACCAGGCTACGATGTTATAGCTTGGGCACACTCCATCACCATTTAGTGATGATGGAGAGTTTCTCTCTGGGGCTCTTTTAGCATAATGATATTGATCTGATGGACTCTTCCCACCAGGATACTATGTGCAGAATAGCTGCTTGCACCCTTCTTCCCAACCACCTTCATGCATCTTTGGGACTCGCAGCTGCTGACTTCAAGGGTAAGAAGCAAAATGCTTCAAGCTGTTGATAATACCATCTTCTGTGATCTCTCCTTCCTTATTTCACTGGTGCAGAAGTAGTTCCATCACATTCTTAGCTACTACATCCATGGCAGGAGTAGCATCCATCCTGCTCTCTCTCAGAGCTCTGTATTTCTCCTCCCAAACTCTTCTTGGGAGGAAAACAAGCTTGATGAGTTATTTTTGGGTAGAGGAGAGGAAGCAGTTTTTTTGTGCTGAATGCAAGCGAATTAACAACCAGGCTCAAGCTCTGGCATAGCTATGGTGATAACGAAGAGGTTTTGGAGTCCATACATCTAAGAGGGATTTTCGAGCTGTGGCTCCACTGCAAGCTTTTCCAATAGGCTTTGCAAGTGCCTCAGTGCTGTTTAAATCCCCCCAACTCTCGAATCCTTTGCACTATCTGGAGAAGCAGGGAGAAGTGACTCATTACACAGCCTACGAGGGAACTTTAATGAATAAATGCATTAAAAAAAAAAAATATATATATATATATATATATAAAGAAGAAGAAAGAAAACAGTTCTTCTGTCTGGGCCAGAGCGATGCTTTTGCTGTCATGAACTCTGAAAGAAGTAGTTAGACTGTTTCTTTTTATTAGCTTTTAATTAATTGAGTTACAGGAAATGTTTTAGCGCGCTTGTTGAGACTAATGGGACTTTGTTGGGACTGGAGCTGCGGGGTTGTTTTTGTTTGTTTTTAATTTGCTTGAATCCTCAAGAGCCAAATTTGCAAATCTCCCAGCTATTACCCTTCTTTCTTTCTCTTTTCTTTTTTGTTTTTGTCTCCCTTTTCAAACCTCGGAGACTATGGCAGCATCCTTAGGGAGGAGGAGCAGATCAGCACCCTGTGGTGCTTCCTTTGCATCTCTGGCACTAATTGGGACAAAAGGGTGGTTTCTTAGATGCTTGCGAAGCCTTGATGGTGAGGTGCTGCATGCAAACTGCAGAAGCAGACACCTTGGTGATGCTTTGCACTTCTTAGAATAAAATAACCACATACACTCACAGTTCTTAAGAAATACACCTTATGCATCTCCTTTCTTGCTTCAGTTTTGCTCAGGATCTCTGTGCTTAGTGCTCCTGAACAGGCAGAAATGGCAAGGGTGCATTAGTATTTGAAGCAGTGGATTCTGCAGTACTTTGGAGGGTGGTTCTGGTGGTCATCACTGAGAGTTGCATTGGGTTTAATTTAAAGGTTTTTTTTTATTCATTTTGAGAATTCTTATCGAATTTCTAAAGCTTGTTAGTGCTCTGCTTCTCCTCCATAAGCTCCGAGTCTCTTATCTTTGTTTAAATACAGGAAAGCAATGTTTTCAAAGGGAGGGAAGAGGGTGAGAAATAAGTGTGGGTGCTCCTCAGAGATCGAGCCGATCCATTTTTATCTCGTTATATATCATTTTTACTTAATGCTGTTACATTATTTCAGCTGTGCTTGGTTTTTAGATTCGATGCAGATACGAAGTTGCTATAACAACATGATGATTCATATAATGCTAGCAACAATCTGCTGGGATTTATTTTTCTGTCATGACGACTTAGATGTTTTTTGGTGGGGATTTCTGTCTATTTTCACATAGGCTGCGCCGTTAGCTCCCTGTAGTGGTTTGCTTTGCATTACGTGCACTCAAGGTACTCACACTGTGTAGCACAGCAAGAGATCTCAAAGCATTTGACAGAGTTCGGCACCTTTCTGATAGATTTAGGATAGGAAGCGAAGACCTGGGCACATTGGCTTGAGTCAGGTGCCTTGAAACCTGTATGCAGGTTGATCTCCACCTCATTCTTTCCTTTAGAATACAACTGATCAACTGATGAGTCTTGAATTCCTGCTCCATGTTGTTAAAAAAAATCAATAGGTAGAAGCTAAAAGCTCCTGTATTTCTCCTGGAAAAATGCTGTCATGTTCTTTGGTACCACCTAAAGATGCTCTGAAATCACTGGGGATTTATGGGGTGGATCCAGAGGAATCAGTTAATAAATCTGGGTGTTTTGTTTGTTTCTGGGGGGTGTGTGTGTGTATGTCATTTAATAGAAAATAAAAGCACAGAATTAAGGATGACTGGTTTTTGTTTTTTTTTTTTATTATTATTTTCCTGTGGAAGATGGCCAGTTATCCAGCAGTCTCTACCAAATAAATGCCAGTTTTAAGCTCCTTCTCCTCTGCAAAGAGCAGTTGTGACGAGGAGGTGTTTCAAGGTACTTCCACAGATTTTGTCAGCCTCTCAGTTTGGATCTGAAATGTGAGCAATAGAAACAAATGCCTTTCACATCCCAAAGCTGCTTGCAGAGAGCTGCGTCATCTTCTCCCTCTTTTCTGCCCCAATTTTAAGAATTTTGGCTAACAAAGCTTAGAAATGAAGCCATATCATAGAATTATAGAATGGTCTGGGTTGGAAGGGACCTTTAAGATCATCTAGTAGCGATCGAGAGATTCATCTTGTAGTGGATCTACACCCCAGAACCTTTCGTGAACTTGTGGGTTCTTCCAGCCTCAAAGGTGAACACAAAAGGTTGAAATTAGAAACATACCTAGAGTTAATTTAAGTATAAGACTAGAGTTTATGTATTATTGTTGTTGCTGTTATTATCCAGTGCTCTTGTGGAGCTATAGCCGTGTTTCATGCCTTCTGGGGAAGAGATGTTCCTCCTTGGCAAAGTCTTCCAGCTCTATGATTCTTCTGCAAGTCTTAAAAAGGCTTGGAGGTGGTAATGTGATTTTTCCCTATACTCAACTTGAACCTTACCTGTCCCAATTTAAAGCTATTACCTCTTGTTGTATTGATCTGACTGCCTGCACCAGAAAAATTGTCTTCTGGTGCCTCTGTGCATGATCCTTGCTGATATGTTTCAACAGCACACTAAGTATGCTGTGAGCCTACGCCTTATACAGACTATTGTGGCATCACTAAGGGAGTATTATCTTCACTTTCTTGGTTGATGTGATTTTAGTTTCCTGACCACATTGATTATTCGAACCTGATTGCATGCAGCAGATGTCAGGCTTCTCATTTCCCCTCCCACAACATGCACTGCAAAC
Source organism: Coturnix japonica (assembly GCF_054131305.1). NCBI lineage: Eukaryota > Metazoa > Chordata > Aves > Galliformes > Phasianidae > Coturnix > Coturnix japonica. Next base: position 1,845,407 of record NC_140664.1, read on the forward strand.
ACAATGATGGCCCTTGAGTTTGGCGTGGTGGCTCCTTGGATGCTCCATTGGATTCTATGATGGAGTAGAGGAAAACACCCATTCATCACAGCCAGGACAGCACTGTAATTTTGCTTTCTAGTTCTTGATCCTCCTGCTTCATTTTCCTATAGGCATGTCTCACAGAGCTGTTCTGGTGGGGTTAGCTTAATACTGGTGGCTCACCCAGCTGCAATGGGACACACATCTGCATTTTTGTGATGGGAAGAAGATGATCCTCACAGTTTTGCAATTCCTGTTTCCTTCTATAGGCTGGAAAAGTCAGCTGGAAGACAGAGAGGGAAGAAACAGAAAGTGTCTCCCTATTTCAGAAGTAAAAGCAACCACTCCTCCATTGTGGTTATTTTAGCAGCAGTTTGCATCTCAATTTCAACCCCAAAATATGCATCCTAAGTGCAGGCAGCTGTGTTTGCTAAGCCAGGCAGTGTCTAAGATGGTCACAGTTTACTTTCTGTGGTCCTGATGTAAAGAGACGCAGAGAAATTTGTCGCGCACATGGAGAAAGAGGTCGTTTGTTAACAATAATGATAATAGATTAATAGTAATGAATACTGTTAGGGATTGCATCAAGAGCTTGGAAATGACTTCACTTGCCGTGGTGGTGCCTGACTGCTTAATGATGTTTTCACAATAGAGCAGTGACTGTCTTGAGTGTTATCCCAATAGTCTCTTACAGATTTGCTCATCTCTGCTGGAGTGGAGCAGTCCTAAGTCTGGATGTACCATAGGCACCATGGGCATGCACTTAGGTTGAGCCTGGGATGGCTATCATCCAGCTTTGAAGCCTTTCCATTGCAGTATACTTCATAAATATCCATGCATTTAAGAGACGCCAACCACCGATGCTGAGTAGGGTACCTCTCTAGCACTGCACTTGAGGCAAATCTAGAGTTCCATAGATGAAATCTTTCAACATGTGTAGCTTGAAATGAATATATCTAGAAAGGCTTTTAACTCCATCAATGAGTTTGTCAGCTGTTCTGCTAGGATGGGTGTATGGTAGTGGAGCTTGGACCTTGCATCAAAATCTGCTATTGGCAGAGCAGTTCTGCTGTGCTTGCAGCTTTCCGTTTGCTCTTTCTGCTGTTGGGAATCTCTTGACATGACGCAGCGAAGTTTCCGCACGATGAATATCAGGGAATGAGGCGAGGCCAAGTGTACGTTTTAATTTTAGTTCTGCATGATGGAAGACTCTTGTGAGCGCATCATATTCACTTCGAAAGCTCCTTGGTATTTTGGTTATTTAGCTGGAGTAATACAGTGGGTTGACTGGGGAATAAACAAGCAAAGCAAGACTTCAGGGAATAGTAAAACCACCCGTGCAGACATCAATTAGCCTGCCCACCCTTTCAAAACCACATGCAACAGGCAGCAGATATCTTCCTTGACGCCATTTTTACCCTTGGAAAGAGGTTCTGACCCTGAAGGATCTTTGTATCTTTGGTCTTTTGGGCTGTAGTTACTGAATTGGAAAGACTCCAGTTGTCCAGCTCTCTTGTACAGCCATCTTCCTATGGACCCATCTGCTAATTCATCCTCTAGGAGAGAGTCGATGTCATGCCAGCAGGAACTGTCGTAAGTTATTTTCACATCTTAGTCCTGAGCATGGCATAGGGGAAGGCATGGAGAATTCCCACAAGGGCAATTGAGTAATGGAAGGTGATGGGTCCAGATGGAGTCAAGATATCTTCAGAAAAGGGCCTTTCTTCCTCCCCTCCAGTTTCCATGCAGCTGAGTTTTGTGAACGTTAAAACATCACGTAACCTCTTTGTGCAAGTGTTTTGTTGCTCAAAAGGGGAAGCTGGTTGCAGTTGACTTTCAGGCTGGAAGGAATGGGGCATCACTGCAGACAGCTGGTCCTTGCAATGCGTTCAGGACTGTGCATGAAAACAAGAGCTGGCTCAGCACCGAGGATGTGAATGTTAGAACAAGGAAGCCTGGGCTGATTTTTCTGCATCTCATAACCTTTCTGTTGCAACTCTGGTGATAGCTTACTTGTGGGATGTGAATATTGACCTTTAACAGCATCATGGGTGTGTTGTGAAGATAAATGTACAGGGAAATGGTCAGGGTAGAAATGAGGATCAGGGAGGTAACGTGGTTTGAAGCGAATACCTCAAATCTCTCCTGCTTTCCTAATCAAGGACAGTGTTAGTAATACAGGTGTACAAGGCAGTGGTTTTGATAACTGATTTATCTTGGCACTGTCCTGGTTTCCACCCCAGAGGCTATTTAGGTTTCAGGGGGATGGTGAACATCTGACAGGCATAGTTTGTGTTGTAGCTCAGGGATGCTCTTGGAAAACCCACCAGGCAAACTCCTCTAGACAGCAGCTGTAATGGGCATCATACAAGCAAGCAGAAATCTGTGCCTCCAACTCATTTTTTTTTAAATTATTTTTTTATTTCTAAATAAACATTGTGTTTGTGTGCTCGGATGACATTTTCCATTTGGAAAGGGAGGGAAGGAATGAGTGTCATCCACGCCCAAGGTGCTGGGCACGTAACTCACAATTACTCATAGAACTACAACCTCATCACTCAATCATAAAGGATTTCTTCCATCAGTTTCCTCTCTCTGGCCTTAATCCTGAAATTAATTTCACCTAAACAGTCATCAGCAATTCCTCTATTAGTGCATGCATAAATTAGTCCTGTTTGTGGCTGAGTGCTTCAGATGAAAAAGAAGAGTGGTGGGAGGAAGGAAACCTTATGTATATCACTTAAATTGCCACCTTAGCTGTGGGTTTTAGAAAAGAATGTCACCTTCTTGATCCCAAGAAGGTAGAACCGAAGGATAGATGGCCTTTGACATTTTCATCGTTATGTCTTTGTTAATGTATAGGGGTTGAAATCCATTATGACTGTCCACCTCTTGCCACTGAGGTTTTGGCACGTGTTTCTGCCATCTTCCCTTCCTTTCTCATTGAATTTTACTATGCCTGCCACCTGGCATATCATACACTGGGCTTGGTGCTCCAGATCCTTGGTGGTGAGCACAGGTGGACAGCATCACCCTCAGGCACTCTCATCCCAGGATGCTTTTAGAGGGATGCTTTGTACAACATTTGCTTTCCAGGTGGATTTTTCCTCTCTGAGTCTAGCTTGGGAAAGCTCATAAGTGTAGGTGGAACAGATTGGAGAAGACTCAAAGCACTGGGGTGACCTGGGTGGTTGAGGTTGTTTTTCTCCCTGTAAACATTTCATAAGGAGGGAATAACTTCCCCATTTGGGTAGCAGATGGGATTTGGACTCACTGGTCCCTTGTGGTTGTGGTACATGTAGGATGAACTGATTTCGTAGATCTTATAGCTTGGGAGAGGCAGTGTGAGGCTTCAGGCTGTCTAAGAATATGCTCCTGTATTCCTTTCTCCCAGTGGGGAATCACTTGGGTTTTAGTTGCTCTTAGCAGTGCTCAACAGTGAAGATGGATGTTGAGAATGTGAGCACTGAAATATAGACCTAAGTGCATCTCTGAAATTTAGAAACCTTAAATTTCTTCTGGAATGGAAGAGGCTCACAGCTGAAAGCACCTGTGCTTAGAAGACACTCATTCCCCAATCATAATCCCTTGCTGCATGTTTGTCTTCCTAAAAAGGGCAGTAAATGTAAGGTCCTTTAGGATGCCCAGCAGAGAAAGAGTCCTTATAACCACATGGTTATTGCTCAATAACCTGGCATTACTCAACCAGAAAATGCTCTTTAGAACATTCTGGGTGGCTTAAGGCAAGCCAAGAAGCTGCACACTGCCTTGTTCTGTCTGTTGGGTTCCAACAAGCTGATGATGTTATATTTGTCACCTGTTAGAAGAGTTGTAAAAATGTCCATCTACCCCATGGGCTAGTTTTACATTCCCAAGAGGACTCTGGGGATGTTCTAGGTGTAATATGCTGAAGGATGAGGTGGGGATACCCACTCCTGGATTGCTACTTATCTACTCATGAAGACTATGGTAAACAAAGGGAAGCAGTGGAAAGGGTTGAGCTGTGTTCCCATGTAGTGATTTTCTTAGGTTAAATGGGAATGTGCTTGGGATTTACATCCTGTAACAACTCAATAAGATCGATGTTTCCAAAACACCTTGCACAATTTGATCTAAATCTTGATTAAACCTCTAGGTCGGTTGTCTGTAGCCTGGAGTGTGTGGTAACGTGGATATTTGTTGCATGACCTTTCGATGTTTCTCTCAGCCAACAACCAGGAGCTGATGCAGGAGGGGAAAGCCTGCTGTCACAGTGTGTAATTGGCTTGGTCTGTTTGTGCAGAGGTCACCAAAGGCTGGGATTGCTGCTCCAGGCAGATACAAAGCATTGCTGAGATTTTATCTTTTTCTTTCTGAGGGAACAGCATCCATTTTTAAGAGATCTTTTTATTTAAGAAGTGTTTATTAATACTGTAGAAATACTATTATATTCAGCAAGTAATAACCAAAGCAGTGATGGATCTACATGCAGTATGCGAAGAAGACCTTCCTTGTTTGCTTTAATTGAGCAAAGCAATGTATAATATGTTAAGAAAGAGGCCATTCTTGATAATAGACTGATAAATGGGTGCTGCATTTTCTTTGTAGTGCAGTAAATTAGGAAATATTGCCTGCTAAATAGCTGGTGCAAGGTAAATGAATATGTTGAGGAGTCCACCATTTGTCTGGCTAATGCTCATCTTGCATTATCTGAATTGCAGATAAAACCAGAGAGCTATGAGGCACAGTTCTCAGTTGCATCTCAGCTGTCTGGTTTGACGGACACAGGAACTGCTTCTTCAGGATTCATCAATATTTTTTAAGGTGAGGATAACTGGATGCTTTTATTGCCAGGAGGAGCTGTGTTTCATGGAGGAGAGATCTTAGAAATAAAGATAGAAATGGAAGTTCTTGCAAGGTAGGGTTCTTGTGTGTATGTGTGTAAGCAAGCAATAAACAGCCTGCTGGTGAGAAATGCAAAGATACCAATTGAATAAGGCTGTTCATGTTCTGTCAAATGAAATGCAAACTGAAATGGCCAGAATGTGCCTCCCATGGCCAGATCAGAGTCCTAAAGAAAGCAGCACAATTAAAAGAAACAGATGACTCCCATACCCCATCACAGATACCTTGCAACCAATGGTAGCGTCTACTTATGCACTTCTGCTAATTGGAAGTCTTAAAACCCTTTAACACCTTTAAAGCTTCACATGCCCATTTTTAGAAAAGTAATTGAGATGTGAAATGGTTTATACAGTCATAGAATGGCTTAGTTTGGAAGGGACTGTAAAAGTAATTGAGCTCCAACCCCTGCTGTGGGCAGGGTTGCCAACCACTAAATCAAGCTGCCCAGTTTTCAGCTCCACCTTCTCTAAAACGAAGCTTTCCTTTTATTCTTTCTAAACTCTCCCCAAAATAGAACCCTGCCAGGAGTTATTGTTTTAAGTGTCTCTGCTAACGTGATTAGAAATACCACTTATCTAACTCACTTAAAAAGCCACCTGTTTACCTACTCAGGCATAGCTGGTGGTCTGGCTAGTTGTCTTTTTTCACTCCCACATCCTTGATTTTTATGCCAAGCCAGACAGTACACAACCATCCTACAGAAAGCTAGTGAGCAAGATTTGGTGATATGTTCCTTTCTATGTTCAGATATGATGGCAAGGCTGGGGAAGGAGTCCCTGTGCGTCGTGCTTTAGCTTGACTCATATAGAGAGCAACTCTTATCTTGGAGGTGTCTCAGCTCCAGCCGTATTTCTGTGCTCCCTGCTGTTGTTGCTGTGCTTGTCATTTGATGGTTTCATGTCTTTGATGTCTAGAGCTAGCTGTGTACAGAAAAAAAAAAAAAGAAATCTGGATAATGGCAGTGTTTTGAAACATGGGTGCTTAAAATTCCCTGAAATCACTGAGAATCACATTGTTCTGTAGATCTTTGAGTTTGACTTGGCATTCCTCTTCTTGCCAAAGTGAGTAAAGCCTGGCTGGGCCCTCCATGCAGAGTGAAAAGCAGGCCGAGGACTGCTGGTCCTGCATCTCCTGGATGCTCAGAGGACTGATTCTGGCAGTGAAGCATGCTTTGGTTGGACTAGATGATCTTAGTGATCTTTTCCAACTCTAAATAATTCTTTGATTCTGTGATGCACAGGTTACCTCCCAGGGGATTTACCATCTGCTTCAGCAACAGATTCACAAGTGGCAACTCCGTTCTTGGCCAAGAGAGCAGAAGCAAAGCACTGTTGGCTTTTCCTGGAACTGTTCTTTTTAGTTTTCCCTCAGTATGGTTTACCACTGCACTTGAGGATGTATGAAGCAGCTGTGGATTTACCTGGCTTGTCTGTAGTGTTCCTTGAAGTAGCAGCTGTGGTTCATCACCTGCAAGGCTCATGTTTAGGGAGAGAGCAGTGCTTTGCATAGTAATTCCTTCAGGTTCCAACATTACCTGCAGCAGCAGCAATGTTGAATCAGTTGGATGGATGCCCTTTTTGCTTTGGATGAGATTTCCACAAATGATATTGCTTATTGCCCCAGAATGTCCTTGCAATAGTATATTGAAAGAGCATCAGTGGTATCACTGCTCTCCTGAGTAGACCCCAACACCATATTTGGATGGAGAGGATTGACGTAATGCATCTTCCTACATGGAACTGAGCTGAAAACTACAGTATTTGGCTTTCAGTGCTAACTAGTCATGCCTTAAAGCAAATTTTGCTGAAGGCGTATTTTCTCAGCTTCATAGTTTTCCCTTTCCAACTCTTGCTTTGACGCGTGGTTTCATCTGCATGGGAGAAAGGTTTGGTGGTGTGGGAATGTGGCCTTTGGGAGCTACCCAGACCAATGTGTTAGAAACCACTTCGGAGTTGTTCAAGTTAAGCAAATGATGGGGCAGATGTTTTTAGTGGTGGGAGGTGGATTAAATGATGAGGCACCTCCATATCTTAATACATCTTGCTCACCCAACTCAAGCAAGGGTGGTGCAAGTTGGCAGTTGGTGGTGTGGATTATGGAGAACATAAAACGTGATGAGTGTGAAAGTCCCTTCAAACTTAGATATACTGTTGGTGATGGTCCCTGGCTGGTGTTGGCAGCGTGCTGGCTCCTACTGATGCATTGACCCATCCACCCATCCATCTTTATAACCAGTTCTGTCTCCATACTCTTGGACATTTCTTGACTGCCCTCTCCCTGCTTGTTCCATGCATTTGTAGAATCATAGAATGGCTTAGGTTGAAGGAGACCTTAAAGATCATCTAGTTCCAACCTCCTTGCCCTGATCTGGGCTGCCAACCACCTGATCAGGCTGCCAAGGTCCAGAGAGACAACTCCATGCACTGCTTGTCCAAAGGCATATATGAGGGCATAGATGTAGTGAAGTGGACTTGGGTTGCTCCTCTCCTAGCATATTTTCCTGTATCTTCATTCCACATTGTGGTTATTCAGCCATTGTGATGCTTTATAGGATTCTGCTGTGTGTGTAGAAGGGTGTTTTGTTTGCTGTTCTGGCTGTCATCATGTGAATGCTGTGGTGACCCAGAAAAAGCTGCTTCCGATGTTGTGAGCAAATATGATGTGAACCCACAACTTCATTACTTGGGATGACCTGAGGTTTAATTTTCTGTACGGCATCCATCTTATATCAGTAAGCAGCATTACTGGGCTATTAGCATATTTTGTTGTTTCTCAGACCAGTTCCTTGGGTAATGTTGAAGCAGTGGGTTAATTTTAAGTATGATTTCACTTGTGTAGTGATTTTCTCTCAGTTAACAGGACCGGCTTCAACACCAGTCACATCTCTTGCTTTTTCTCTTCATCTCAAAGCTTGCATTACTGCTGGTGAGCAAGATAACCACAGAGGTGTAGCAAACCTCCCTTGTAAGGACAGCTTTGTTTGAATGCACGTTGATGCTGTATGTTGAGATGAGTGGTTCACTGGGTTGTCATCTTCATCTCTTAGGCACTGAAAGAACTGCCACTCTCAGCTTCTTTGGTTGCCTCCCTTGAGAAATGTCATCTCCATGCAACTGGTCCCTGGTCTTCCCCTAGAAAGAAGGAAGATGTTCTCCCATGTCACTCACGTAGTTTGGGTTGACATTGTAGAGCGTGCAACTAGAGAGAACATTCTCCATCCCTAGATGTGAACACTGGTATCATTTCTTGAGCTTTGCATGAGATGGCATGATCAGCAATGTAGCCTTATTTCTTTATGCATTTACTCTTTTTAAAAAAAGCAGAGGGATTGATTTTTTTTTATTGTTTCACCTGGAGTTTGCAAAAAGCGGGCATCCAAAATCAAGAGTGTTTTAGAAGTAAAGACATTTGTGCACCGCCTTAACTTATGCATCGAGCTGCCAATGAATCTGTCCTGTGTCAAGCAAGATTTTTTGGCAGCTCTGGCTTCAGACTCTGATTTTCAGGGCACATCAGCACATTCTGAGTTAGCTGCATCCATGAGCTTAACACTTTGCCAGCTTTGGATTTTTTTTCTGTACGTGTTAAAACACCTTCTCTACATACGGACAGGTTTTCTGTGCTGTTTTAGGATGGCAGTCAGCATTTCTGCAGCTGTGTTGAGTGTTCTGTGAGGTTTCTGCAAGAGAGGCAAGTCCAGATGTCCTCTTATTTAAGCAGAGAAGAAGGAACTGTTGTGAGTTACATTTGCGTTTAGAGATCCTAAAGGTAATGGTATTTATATTCTAGCCAAATGGTGGTAGCTGTCTGACCTGTTCGCAAATTCAGGGTTGTTTTATGGAGCTGTGACACGGACCTTTCCTCTTTCTCTCCCTTTCTCTCACTCTAAGAATGGTAATAGTTGTGAGTGGTTATTCACAAGTCATGGATCACAAGGGAGAATAAATAATTCAATGCAGATATGGAATGGCATTTTGTTGGCAGCCACAGAGTGGAGCAAAAGGAGTCAAGCAGTGATTTCACAGGAGTAGTCTCCAGAATCCCAAGATCCAACATCAAACCCTAGAAAGCATTTTTGCATTTGGAAGATGATTTCATGGTTTGCTGTTTTAAGGCAGTTACACGGGTTGACTCGTGTCATCAATCCTCGTGTCCTCAAGTGCATGATTACTCACAATGATCTAGTGTTGCTCAAACCAGAAGGACCTGTCTTGGAAACTTTAAGAACTGATCACTGAAGTATATTGTGAATTCAAATAAATTGTAAAGGTCCTAATTCCATTCCCCCTGCCATAGGCCGGTTGCCACCCACCGGATAAGAATGCCCAGGGCCCCATTCACTCTGGCTCTTAGCACCTAAAGAGATGGGGCAACCTCAGCTTCTCTGGGTGGCCTGTTATAGTGCCTCATTGCTCTGAGTAATTTCTTGCTAATGTTTAATCTAAGTCTTCCCTCTTTTAGTTTAAAACCTTTCCCTCATGACCTGTTTTTCAATGTTTCCATGCCTTGCTACCTTGTTTGCAAAAAAACCCCTCAATTAGTATTTATTGGCCACTGATCACCATATGCCAGTCAGTACTAGAAGTGTCATGATCAACCAAAATGGGGATAGAACCCTTTTAAGAAGGGTGCAACACCAGTGTCTCCAGTTTCTCTTTGTTCTCAAATGCATGCCCTCATCATAGCACCTCTCATAAAGGGCTCACATTATTGTCTCTTCTGTGCTGTGTGTTTGCAGCAAACTCTGCTATAGGGTGGCCATAATAAAAGGAAACCACTGGAGTTTACTGTCTAAATTAGTGGGTAATTACATATGGTAAAAGAGGAATAGGGTTGTGGGGTGGAATCTATAGGCTGATGTGTTATTTGCAATATGCTGTAATCGTTTTATTTTGTAATCTCATTATAAGAGAACAAGGGGAGTGGGGGAAGTTGGGTAGTAATCAGAGTAGCTGAGTCACGGTATTGAGAGGATAAACAGTTCTCTCCCTTGAAAAAATGAGCATGTTTTGAAATTGCTTTTGAGAACTGATATTTAATATTTGCAGGACTGAAAGCCGATGGACTTTCTATTATGTCATAATTAATCTTGATGTCACAGAGTTTTCTGCCTCTGTTATGTAGTTAAATCAAATGTGATGATGATGTGATAGGGTTTATGAACTATCTAATGTTAGCCAAGGAGAAGTTCACTGGCAGAGATCTGTGCTATGAACCCACCTATAATTTGCCCATGTTTTTTTGCCAGTAGCATGTCCTTCTAATGAATGGAAAACAAACACAAAATCTCAACTTCTGAAAAGCCGTGACCTGGTAAAACTGGTGCTGACTTTCTTGTCTTTTAAGGTTAAATCCTTCAGTGGCCTTTTTTGCCCTTTTTCTTGCTGCTGCTGTTCGAATGGAACACTGAGCTTTGGTTCAAAATACATCCCTGTGTTGTCTAAAAGAACTCTTAGATTAGGTGGCTTAGGTTAAAATGAAGGTGGTGTTACCCCATGAAATGCACACGTCCAGCAGATCTTTAGGTGATTTAGTAACTTGTTAAGAGAAAAATTCTGCTCAGAAAGAGTGATCAGAGAGACAGGAAGATCTGCTCTATTCCTTTTTGGTTGGCAAGTTTGGTTGGCAATTAGGGTAGTATGGTTAAATAGCGTTTGGACTTAATGATCTTTAAGATCTTTTCCAAGCTGAGCAATTCTGTGATTCCGTGATTCTTACAATTAGTGGATTTTTATCCCTGTTTGCAAATCTCTTTGTATCAACCAGCATATTGGATATCTTGTAATTGGGTTTATGATTTAAGCAATTTAAGATAACTTCATGGTTGCATCTACCATGAGTGGACACGATCTTGACCATATTGGTCTAGTCATCATGCTTTTTGAGCTGGCGTGTCTTATGGGAAGGAACTGGGCTGCTAGAAGTGCATTAATTCACCAGATGTTTGTTCATCCACTTGTGCTTAAATGTGTCCTCAGTAGTGCCAAGCTGGAAACATTATTATTGCAGCAATAAAAAAGCCCTTTGTTAAAGAGATGACTTGGGTTGCTCGGCATTTTCTCGTTTTGTTGTGGACAGAGGTTCCTTGCTTGTGGACTTGCTGGTTCTCAACTTTCAAAAGAGTACTCTTAACATGGAAATACATCCCTTGCATTATCCTTTCACCGCATGTGGTCTAATGATGTGTATTAAAAATGACGAAGAACTTGAGTCAGGTTTTAAATAATATAGCTCCTTGCCAGCCCTGCTCTCAGTGTGGGGGAGGCAGCTCTTGGCAGTTGTGCATCAGGGCAGCTGTTTGGACTGGATGCTGTTTTCTGAACTCCTTTGCTTTTGGCTAGCAGCAGGACATGCTCTGCAAGCTTCATTTTGCTCAGTCACCGCAATGTGCTCAGACTGGTTGCTGCTCTTCGTGTCAGAGGCATTTTATCCTGTCCAGTTGAGTGATGGGGGAGATGCTCTAAGCTGGGCATGCAGCTGCAGCCATCACCCAACTGGATACCTGTGGGCATCTTCTAATAGCATCTGTGAGCCAACAAGTACTGTCCACTCTCTCAGACTCTGGCAATGTCTTGTTGTGTCTTTAACTTTCTACTTGCATCTCACAACTTGGCCACCACTCCTTTGCAGTTGGACACAGTATAAATTTATATACAGAAGGAAAGAACCCAGCTCCTCTGGGAGTTCTGAGGCTATGGATTTCACTCATTTTTGGTTTGCAGGCATCTAACCGCTGCCCAGTCTTTCCTTTGTGCTCAGTGGAGATGTCTGGGCAAATAGCCTTGTTTTTCTTGGATCTTTGCCCATAGTAATTCATGAGCCTCCGGGGTGTCTGGGAAAAAGGAGCTGGAAACTGCTACCCAAAGTTTCAGTGCCCAAAAGCTGGAGAAATACTGTTGGTTTTGGGACTGCTGTGATTATGTGCAAGCATGCTTTGGTGTTTATCTCATACTGCAGTGGCTGGAGTGTTTTTGTTCTGATCTCATCACCTGGGGCTGGTGTGCATGTCTTTAATATCAGTCATCACTCAGTTTTCATCTGCATTTTGATCTTCCAGTCTAGTTGTAGTATTGAGGTTTTCTGACCCTTGGCATTTGAGTGCTCTCTTAACGGGACAGTTTGTGGATGCTGAATGGCAGCTTTTGGTTGGGTGTTAATCAAGCTGTTGGTGTCAGCTCACAGCATTGGTGTTTTCTTCTATTCGAGCCCCATTTCCTGTGCCCCATGTCACTACCTGTAATGCCTTACTAAGTCTCGAAAAACAGGTCTGTTGGTGACATGAACCCCCAGACAGAACTGAGTCAGATAACAGAACTCATTTTAAGAATACCCTCATAAACAGTTGGGCTAAAGACCATAGCATTGAATGGGTATATTATATCCCTTATTGTGCACCAGCTTCTGGGGAAGTATGGCAATGCAATAGACTGTGGAAGACCATGCTGAAAGCAATAAGTGTTGGAACATTCAAGCTCTGGGATAAACATCTAGCAGAAACAATGTGGTTAGCTTGGGGGGCTGCCAATCCAATGGCCTTACCCAATTTAGCCTTGTATGTACTGTAAAAGAGGATAAGGTCCTTGTAGTACATGTTAAGAGCATGCTGGGGAAAACTGTATGGATTATCCTGGCTTCAGAGAGGGAGAAACCTATTTGTGGGGTTACTTTTGCTCAGGGACCTGTATTCACTTGGTGGATAATGCATGCAAATTGGACCATTCTGTGTGTATCTTAAGGGAACTCGATGCTGGAAGAAAGCAAGCAGTATATGTGTATGTAATGACAATTATGTTAGAGGTGATACTTTGCTGGCTCTGTCCTGCTTGTGGGATTGCTCATGCAACCTCAGCAATATCTTGCTATACTTGTATTAACATTGTTTCCTGTTGAAAGATGTTTGGAAATCACCATGGGATTGGTAGGGCAGTATAAGAGAAGTCTGTACAGACGTGGGTTGGTTCCTGTGCCAGTGGGAAGTGTGGAGTATCAAGGAGAGATTCCAACCGATTCCTTATAGATCTCCATGTGACATGATACCTGTCCTTTTGGACAGTGCAGAAGGATTGTATGTTACTGAAGGGGAAATAGTACTGACACTGCAGAACTAAAAAATTCAGCTATCTTTTTTTTTTCTTTTTTTTCCTCAAAAGGTAGAGAATTATTTACTGCACAGTTAATGCTCTGAAAGAAAACTGTAATAAATTAGTCTCTGTAGCCAACCATACTTGTACTACAGAAATGCTCATATTTATGAGAGTGGTCAAACATCCAATAGTGCCCAGAGATGTATGGCAGTGTTTACAATGGACCATAGCACTGTATGATTTATCACAGTGCACTACATAGCAAGCTATAATGTGCCTTGTAATTAGTGTAATGTACCCTGTAATAGCTGTGAAATAAATTCTGTGCTGAAACTTTCAGCCCCAAAACACAGAATCTACTACCAAACCCATGAAAACAGAGGGATAAAATGATTGAATACCTAAAAGGTCTTGATGTGAAGTTTGTAGGAATTGCATGCATAATCCCACAGATTCAATGGCGGGGGCAAAATGTTTTTTAGCCTTGGATTATGCCCTTTTTCTTTTCATTAAAAAGGGTTTTCTTTGCTTATGATGGTGGTTCTCCCTGTGAAATATTGGTCGCTGTGGTGGGCTGTGTATATGGGAAATTAGAGCTGGGCAATACTCACTGATGGATTAACCAGCCAAATCACAACTTTGCTTGCGAGCTTGTAGTGTGGTCCTTCTTAGCACTTGATAATTTTAGAGAGAGTGATAGTAAAAAATCCCATTTTGAAGCTCTATGAGCACCTTCTTATTCTTGTCTTTCTTACTCATAATATTAAAGTATTCTACAAAATATTCTCTTTGGAGGTCCTGTAGGACTGTCAATTACTAATGTTCCTAGCTTGTAGATGAAGGATTTGGCTTCCAAATGTCTTTGCCCATGTTGTTGCAAAAGACTTCACTCAGACCTCTGGGGATCCCTTTCCATCAAAGGTGCCCTCTAGTTTTCCTAGTTGGTGGGATGGAACGTATTGTATTACTTGCTGTCTTTTTAGTATAAGTGCTTATTTTAGTATTTTTTTAATAAGGAAGTTTATTATTCAGTCCCTTATTAGGTGGAAATGCAGAACGATTTCATTCATTGGGCTTGTTGTGGCTATTTTTTCTTCTATTTTGTTTTCTCACACAGCGTGCCTTTCACTCCATGAGTGTTTGATTGGGGTGGAAGAGTCAAACCAAAGCAAATTTATTTTATCTGTCAGGCTTCCTCTTTGTGTAATATTCTTTTCTATGTAAAAGATGACACAAAATCAATCTCTGGGATCCCTTAGCCATTCAGTTTGTGACTGCTTTTGTTCAATGGTCGTTATTTTTTGTTTGGTTGCATTTTAGCCCTTTAATGTATTTTCAAATACATCATCAAATTACTATACTTAGGCAGGAGGAGATCCTCCTTTCGTTTGAAGGTCTGAGTACAGATGTGCATTCATCTGTCCTTTTTCTAACCATTGTACTGCGTTTTGAGACAGGGATGCCAAAGGAAGGGGTTCAATGGCGGTCAAGAATGAAGAACAAGGATGTTATATTGCAGAATGGGAGGAAGGAAGAATGGATGTTCTTTTTCAAGCAATAAATTTGTGAAATACTCCCAATATCCTTTAGTTTGTGCTCCGATTCTATAACTTTTCTTTCCCATTTTGCTGCTCTTTTGCCTTTTCAGATTCTCCGTGGTCTTTGTGATGGATTGTGAAAGCAAATGCTGGGCTGTGAGTGAAATGAACCGAAACATGAATTCTTAAAACGACTGTTCCACTGATGTAATTCATTTTTTTTTTCTTCCTGCATGTTTTAATTCAGTACAAGTTCTTCCATACTGTCATTTTTAAATCTTAAGAGACTCTTTGAGACTCTTTATATTTGTAGAGTTTCTAATTCAGGAGAAATAAAAGTATGGGTATCACTTCAATTCAGACCTGTACTGAGTGACACATCTCTTCCAACCTCTTTTTTCTTGGTTTTGTTTTAATACTTACGTCTCATTTGCTCCCATATGATAAATATTAAACAGTAATTCCATGATTTAAAGTATTGATCTGCTACAGTTGGGGGTTGTGTTTTTCATTGAGAGAGCACTGGAAAACAGGCTTATGGTAAAGGGTGGTGAATGGGAGGATTCAGAATGGAAGTGAACCTCATGAGTGAGAAGACACAGAAGCCAATATTTTAATCCCCCATTGGTTTACTGGAAGGTCATTCTTTGGATAAAAGACCAAAACAGAGAATTTTAAGCCCAAACACTATGAAAAACCTAAATATTAATCTGAATGTGAATTGGCAGTGCTCTTCCCAACATTATAAGCCACATTCCCCACTAATAAAGCGTATCAGGCAGCTCCAAGGAAGTAATTCACCGCTATTTGCCATTTGTAAGACTGCATTTTGTCTTCCCCCTTTACTCTGCACTGATGAGAGCACATCTGGAGTACTGGGCTACGCAGTTCAACTACTGTACAATTCAGTACTGCTGGACTAGATGATCCCAGGTGGTCCCTTTCGACATCAATTTTTTTGTCACTATTTTGTTTGCTTTATTTAGTCACAGATGCCAGGATATTCTTGCCCCATGGAGTGAATTTGCAGAGATACAACCCCATTTTAAGCAAGAAATTGCTGTTTTCTTGAATTCCTTTGATGGCACATCTGAAATTATCTTTCTTTCTGTTCTTCTGTTAAGCTATTGAAGAAATCTATTTTTGAAAGCTGTTCCCAGAGTGAGACTTTTCAATTCTCTGAGTAAGATTGCAGACTGGGTGAAAATTTGGTTGTTGGGGTGATGGAAGAGCGGTCAGAAAATGGGTTATCAACATGAAAGAGATGTCTTCTGTAAGAGTGATCAGGGAGTAGATAATGGGCAATATCAACCGTGTTCTTGCTAGTCTATGAAATGTAAAATTCCCCTTGTCTCAAGATTTCTATAATCAAGTGATACATATATATATATATGAGAGAGAGACAGTTGGACTAGATGATCTCAATGGTCTTTTCCAACCTTAATGATTCTATAATTCTGTATATACATAAACTGAACACCAAGTCTGATACCAGTTTCTTTACAATAGCAAATGCAAATCTTACGGGTTGCCAACTTGTCATGATGTCTCAACTCTCATAAAGTATTCTACTGTAGCTGTTAAAACTGGCTTCTGAAATTAGAAAGCATGAGATTTTCTGAAAATTTCTCTTCTTCTCCAGCAGTGATTGATTCTTGCTACTGTTATCAAATAGATTGAATGGCCTGATGTAAATCTGAATGTGCGGAGACCTTTCCTTGTCTTTAATCATCTGTTTTCCAATGCTGTGTTAGATCCAATTATTATTATAAAAGTTACAGCTTGTTTTCCTTTGTTCAAATGCCTAACTCAACTTCTGCTTTTGTTTTATTCTGCCTTGAGACATAGTAGTCTTGCTTATGTCTACCAGTACCAATAATAGTGTGGTACTGTAGCCATTTAGTTACTGCTCATCATTATTTGACCACTTATGTCCAATGTGATGCTTTCTATCCCAAATGACCCAAAATATCATCGTTGTGTGTTTGCTTCCTTCTATTTCTGAATATTTGATTTTTAAGCAGACAACTTTCCCTATTTCATAGCACTTCAGTCAATGGGTTGGCAAGAGGCAATATGAACACACAGGTATTTTGTCCTTATGAGATGTTTGGCAGCTCTTTATTAGTCTTTTCAGTGTCATTCTCCTGGTGTGAGCTGAGGATCAGAAGCTGGGTTATTTTAGGGAATTTACAAGACAAAATATAAGCTTCTTCCGTTCCCTTTCTTCTGTGTATGCACAGGCTACGTTCTGGAAGCTGCTGAAATTATCTCTCTTAACAATATAGCCTTTCATCTTTCTCAAACTGTAATATATATATAAGCCGACTGGTTGGTTTATTACATTTTTGTAGCTGTCAAATTTTTCCGTATATTGGAGTGGGAGGAAAAATGCCTTCAGAGTGAGAGCAATGAAGGTGTGAAATAGTCTTTGAAGAGAGGCTCTTCAAGTGCTGCTGCACTGTTTAGAGGATGGAGAAATATCCCCTGGTGCACTGATTTCTGGGCAATCTGGCTGGGATATGGGTTAGTCCATGCTGGGTGTTACCTTTTCAGTATTAGGTATTTGTAAGGTAGGTGGGACTGGGAGAAGCATTAGCCCTTGGCTTTGAGTGTTTTGGATTCACAATGTCTTAAAGGTGCATCACCAGAAAAGCAACTTATGCCTCTGTGTGCTGCTGGACTGCAAGTGTGTTTTCATTTATTGATGCATTCTAAATGGTTAATTGCTTGTCTAAGGAAGAGAGGTCATCGAATCCAGTTGTTGAGCCATCCCCACCAAACCATGTCCCTCAGTGCCACAATCTCCCTTTCATTGCACACCTCCAGGTATGGTGACTCTACCACTTCTCTACGCAGCCTGTTCCATTGCTTGGCTACTCTTTCTGCATGGAGCTTTGAGCAACCTGGTCTAGTGTGAGGTGGCCCTGAATATAGCAAGAAGGTTGGAACTAGATGATCTTAAATGTCCCTTCCAACCCAAACCATTCTATGATACTGTGAAGGAATTTTTCCTAATATCCAACCTGATACACTCCATGACAGTCCACTCTGAAGCAAGATGTGTTTTGAGAGTATTTCTGGGTATATGTTTTCTTGTTTCTGTGGTTTAGTGAACTTCTGCAGAGATTTGTGGGTTTGTGCAGTAGTGTTTTAAGTACCATCTTGAGGCTAAAATAAATGGACCAAATACCAATTGGTACAATGCAGCAAGATATTTTTCACATTTCCAAGGCTTTGCTTATGGACACGCCGCCTTTAGTTCTGTTTTTTGGGCAATCTGTGCACAGTCGCTCACATTCTGCTCCCTAAATTCCCCTTCTTTTCAAGAGTGGTTATTTTTTTCCTCCGTTTTGAGAAAAGAATGTCTTTTCATAGTTGATAGGAACACGGGGCCTAAATTCTGCAACAGAAAATTGGAAAGCCTGTGTTGATAAATGCTGAGGGAAAATTCAGGATTAATAGTAATGGACATCTTGATGGAGGCTTTAGCTCCATTTGTGCAGTCGTATGAGTGCATGCAAGGAGCTTTGTCATTTTTAAAGATCCTAACAGCCCAGCTTTGCTTTTCCCTAGCAAAGCTAAATATATTGTGCAGTATCTCTGAGACCTCTTTTCATTATGCTAGAGAATTTTCTGTTCTTTATACATTGCTCCACTTTGCCATAGAGGCCTCCTTTGAATTACGCAAGACCTGATTAATCCTTTATTCTCATATCAATGAGAATCTTGGCTGTATCCACTCAATGCCATATTTTAAGCTAATAAATAGAGCTCCGTACAGGTTATCACATGGGGTTCTTCCAGAGAAAATCTTTACCACGTAAAAAAAAAGGTTAATTTTGCATTTTGTGGTTATTTAAGATTTGGGGCACCAATTGCAAGAGGATGTCCTGAATGCTTTTTAAAGCCATTTCTTCCAAAAAGTTGTCTAGCGCTGTGCATTATTTGATCTCTTATCTGTTTCCTCCTCTGTAGAAAGTGCAGTGCTGCATTACACCGATAACCTTATTCTTGTATATCTGAAGGAGTCTTGCTTTAGGTTTCTGCAATGCCTTTCTTCATAGCATCTCCAACAGCTTTGCATGTGTGCTGGAAAGTAGGTCAGTGTTATTCCCATTTAGATTATAGAGGCTGAGTCTTTAGGTTTCTCTGCAACCAGTTTTTTTGTTGTTTGCAAGTGGCTCTGGATGTGGACAAGCTGCTGATGTCTCAGCTTTGTTTTGCAGTTGTGAACCTCCCCCTCCTTTTCCCTGTGTGATTGCAAAGCATTTCTGAGATGTTTGAGGGGAGGCTTGCTGTCATATAAGCCAATACCTAACTTGCAATTTGCTTTTTGTTGCTCTCTGCGAAATCTCTTCTGTATCTCCAGGATCATTCAGCATTTGGCAGTGAGAAGAAGAATATGAAAAAAAATAGCTCAAATGCAGCAATTAGACTTTTCCTTGTTTTTGTCTATCTTGGCTTTTTGTAATTATTGTTTGAATTCTTAATAGTTTCCCAGGAAAAAGTCAGTACATTGGTTAGAGGCAAAGTGCTGCTATATCAGTCCGTGTTACAACTCGTGCTCTTGTCGAATTCATTGCCTTTAGCAATGAATTCCAAAAATTATTTTGAATAGTTTACCCAAAGCTGTCTGCTTCCATCACATTCACATCTGAAGTGCCCTTATCCTTTATGAGCGGTCCATCATTAAATTCAACGGTCCTCTCCATACCCCTCTCTCCACTTCCCCTCCCTTCTCTCCCTGCATATTTCAGGGGTCTTCAGCAGAAGTAAAGCAGCCATCATTTTCCATGGACATCATAAGGAAAATGCAGGGAAAATAACTTTCTGGGATGATATTTGCCTTAAGTAGGATCAGTATTGTTGAATTACTCTTCCAACCGTGCAGGTACTGGATGTTTTAGTGCTAGCTGATGTGTTTAACTAGGCTTATGTTAGTGAGGTGATGTCTGCAGTGATCTCTTGGAGGTCGAGCTGGTAAGCAACAATTTTTAGAGCATTTAGCTCCTGGCTAAATAAAATCTGTGGTGTTTTGAGGAGTAGTTTATAATGGTCCTTGAACAGGCGGACAGAGTAAGATGGACTTGTATGAAATTTTTTCAAGATCTTCTTACCACAAACTGCAGACTTGGCAGAGTTGATTGGGGTCACTGTGTCCCATTTTAAGCTACTTTTATGATGCTTTTGTAGACCGTATTGGGTTGTCTCTTAAGAGTCACCTGCAAGAAGTGAGTCTGTTCTGCTTCCACACAGTTTCTTACCTTCAGATATATTGTTATCTCTGAGCCTCCAGAGGTGATAGAATCATAGAATCCATAGAGTTGGAAGTGACCTTTAAAGGCCATCTACTTCACCTTCCCTGCAATGAACAGGGATGGCCACAGCTAAATCAGGTTGCCCAGAGCCTGATCAGCTTCACGTTGAAAGTCTTGAGGGACATGGCATCCACCACACTTCTTTTAATGTAGCTCCTTTTGATGTTTTCAATGAGATAGCAGAGATTTTGGTAGATGGAGATGTCCAGATGAATTTAGGATATGAGCTGTGCCAATAACCTGACTGGTTTTCTGTCTGAAATTTTGCTCTCAGAAATGCCTGACTCCAAATCTAGAAGAAAAAAGGGATTTCTGGGACTAAGACCCCTCTTCTCTGTTGGTGTCAAGGTTGGAGTTTTAGGAGGCTCTGCTGTAACTTCACTGTGGTCTGCCATGGCAGAAAGACTACCAAAAAACTGGGAATCAGGGAGTGCCATTAGAGCTGTTGCGTGTTGTCTAATGGAAGGTTGATAGTTGCCCAAAGTCCTGATGCTTTCTTTTTCCCCTCTTCCTCCTCCAGAATAATACTTGCATTTCTTTAGGGTTGGGGCTGGAGGTTCTTCATTTTAGCTGAGCCTAAACCCTTCTGGTTTCCCTGTGCTGTCTTTGCACGTCCACTGTATTTTCACACTATCTTGAGTTACTTTATGCCTTAATGGGTATCTTTTTTCGTCTCTGTGCCTCATTTCTCTTCTTCTTCTCAGCCTTTTTCTCCCCTCAGTGCAGGTAAGCAATTGGAGAATGCCTTTTAGACAAGATATGTTTTTCTCTTTAAAACATTGATAACTTATGATCACACTTTTTGTAGGAAGACTCAAGTGGAATCAATGGGATCAACCCCATTGCTTTAGTGCAATGGTAACTCTAGCTGTAAGTAGCTTGTCTTGTATCCAGGGCACATTTTCATTTTTTCAACAGAGTCCACCATGCTTTCCTTGTGCAATACCTTTCCTTTCTCCTCTCTAAATTAGTTGCTCTACCAATTTGTTTTCTTTTTATTCTGATCTTTGTTTTAGCAGACGAATAGTTGATCTTCCTTAACATGGTCCGCTGCTCATTAGTCTTATCTATGCAGTATTCTCTCTCCCCCTCACCACCTATTTTCCTGATAGTCCTCCAGTGCCTTTCCACAGCACGCTTGGTTTGGGCCATTCATAATGCTCTTGGAGGTGGAAATGGAAATAACTAGTAACAATCAGCAACTTTGATCTAAGCTGTCCTCTTGTGGAATTAGGTCATCGTGTCCTGTTACTTCCAAAATTCACGCTGAAATCTCTCTTTTATTATAAGTCTCTTGACACAGAGAGAGCTCAATGGGCTTCCTTGTCCCAGGAAAGATCTGTAAGATCTGGCTTCTCTGGTGCCATGTACAGTGCCTATATATAGTGAGGCAAAGTACGAAAAGTGTCTGTTCTCTCTGCTTTTCCAATATGAACTTTTCAATTCACGAGACAGCTCATCATCTACTTATGAGTTATTAAATCTATTGTCAGTGTTTATGTCACTCTCCTTGCCTTTGCCTCTGGACTGAAAACCCCCCAAATTGTGACATTTCTCTTTATAGGGATTTTTTCCCCTCCTTTCTATCAAACTGTTTGCAGTTGAGATATGATCTAGAGGAAATAAATGAAAACATAAATAAATGTGGTGATTGAAAAATGTAGCTGGAATAAGATCTGGAAAAAGTGTCACATTCTTCCTTCTTCATTCCTCCAAAATTTGGAGTTAGAACTAAAATACTCCCTTCACAGAAGCATTGCAATCTCCCTTCAAATTGTGTAGGCATAGACATCGCTTCTCTGTGTTATTTAGGATACTGGGTGCCTTATAATTTCACATTTTAGATTATTGGGCAGAAAGACTTGTTGTCATGGTGTCCTGAAAAAGGACTGTAGTAAAATGTAGTCCACAGGTTTCAAGCTGAAAAACACTGAGCTAAAGTACTTCGAAATGAAGTGGAAAACCTCTAGTGCACTCAGTAAATTTTGATAGAGGCCCCTGTTGCCTATAAGTGATTATATGGCACTGTTTGCAGTGAGGTTGGGAAGCTGTGCTCCAAATGCATTCTTGAGAAGCAATCTGCTTTATTTTCTGGCCAAAAGTTATCAACGTCTATTCCATTTTTGGTCCATTTTTGCTGCTTCTCAAAGCAGTGATGATGTGTTAATTCTCAGAACATGGCACTTGTTGAGGATCGCAAAGGTGTGACATCTTCTGATGCATCAAAATGTCCCTGTTAAGCACTGAAACGTGCTTTGTTTGAATGCGAATATTAAAATCAGGCACTTCTGCCTTCATGCCAAAGATCAAAATGCTTCAGAGAATTACAGAGCTGTAAATGACTACAGCTCTGTTCTTTAAACTGAACAATAAATAGGTAAATGTAAGGAAGTTTGCTTTTCCCTTTTGCAGAGTTGTAGTCGCCGTTGCTGTAGGTTGTAAATTACTAAGTTCAGTAATTATATCCAGCCCCTGTGGATACATGAAAATAAGGAAAGTAGAAAATGTATCTTAAGATATATATTACTCCTAGTCCTGTCCTTCCTTTTTTGTTGGAGTTACTGTCTTGAACGTTAATTGTTGTTCATATTGGCACTCCTCAGCAACAAGTCCAGTATGGGTATTCAGTGAATGTAATAATATACTGTGAAGGTCAGCAGTGCTGCTCCGGGAGGAATGCAGATCATGCTGTTTAAAAGGGCTGCAAGATAGCTTGCAGATTACAAGTCAAATTTATCTCTTTGAAAACAGTTACCATCCTTGCAGGCAAGAGAAGGTGCCTGCAGAGAACTCTTGTTCATGGCAAAGTTGCTGCTTTTAAGACTCAGGGCTTGTTTTAGATAACAGAATTCAGTGCTAGAAAGCTATTGCTCTTAGGTAGTTCAAAAGTTGATATTTTTCCTCTATTTTTTTTTTTTTTCTTTTTTAAAGTCAATTAAGCAGAATAAAAATGTCACCGCTACATATAGGCTGTAGAAACTCAATGTTAGTTTTTGTCAGGATGTTCTAAGAGAACACTGCTAAGGACGAAGCTGCCAAAGGAGGCGGATGGATGCTGAGCTGCCTCTTGGAAGAAAAAAAAACCCAACAAATTCAGACTTTGATTAATATTTTTTCACAGTATAATGTCATCGTTCCCTAAACTTCAATTCCTCTGTCCTTTGTGTGCTGTAGCTTGTTAGTTGATTTAAATGGCATAAATCCCATCTGTTCCTTGTCTCTAGTATTTTCCCATATTTGCATCCCTGGTCCTAACTGCGCAACACTTTGCAGACACGTGTCATGTTAAATCTTGTTTTCTTGCTTTTATAGAGATTGTTCTTGGTTTGTGTTGCTCATTGTTGCCTTAGAAAGCAAACCTGGACAACTGAGCATTTTGCTAGAGGATTTAGAAAATGGAAAGGATAATGCTGGTAATGATCAATTAAGAGTAGCCCATCTTCAGCTGAAAACCTGGTTCTGTGAGTAGGTTATTCCTGGAAGAGATGAATGGAGGAGGAGTGCTTACATAAGGAACATTAGAAATATAAATCTGTGTCTGACTGCTGGATCTGTCCATGGTAGCATGGAACCAAGCTGGCGGTTGAAGCTGGGCTGTTGAACTTTTGAAGCAGCAAGAGGTGAGCAATACATCTGCTGAGCACAGTGAGGTTTCTGCTGGTTTCTATGGCCAGGTAGTTTCTTTTGTTATTGTTGTAGGGTATTTTGTTTGTTTTGAAGGCTTTTGGGAGAACTCTGCCTTGTACCCCAAGCATGGGGCAGTACTGCTGTCATGGGAAGCTGCAAACATGAGCTGACATCTGCATATCATTTCAGCTATGTGATTGCATGCCTGAATTTCATTTATACTGAAAATGCGATTGAGGGTCTGTGTGTGTTCTCATGATTATGGGGAAGATTTGCTACTTCAGAAGGAGATGGCTTGTGCCGAAGAGGTCATATTGGTAACAGGTAGGCATTTATTTTCACCACTGCACCTTGGAATTGCAGCTCTCAAACCTTTCACCTCTTACCCCACTATCACATCATTGCAGTCCTTTTTCTCTCTTCTATGTCTGAAAATCAGGTAGGTCTTAAAATCTTGAAAATAAGAACAACAGTTTGCTGGGGAATAGCCAACTGTTACCCACAGTAAACAGGATTAAAGTGCATCTGTCCTTTAGTCCCTCTCTGTTCTAGAAAATGAGTCATTTCATCCTAAAACAGATACTTGAAATGAGGTGGTTGACTTCAACCAGTGGAACAAAGCAAAGAAAACGAAGATATAAACCACTTAAAAATACTCACCTTCTACTCTCCTAACCATGGACCAGTGTATTTAAATATTTTGTACAGCTGGCCTTTAGAGTAAGCTGCTTCAAAGGAGAAATGGCTTAAAACAAAGTTGAGATGGAGTTGGAAATGTCCATCTGGAGACACAAGCACTGGATGGAAGATCTCATACTCTTGTTGACATGTCTGTGTCCTCCTACTCCCTTGGGTGATGCTCTCTCCCTTGAGATACCCCATGTCCTATGCCACCACAACAGACGGTGACATGTCCACTTAATACCTGCTTTGAAGCTTGCCCTGAGCTCACCTTGCGGGACTTATATGCCATTGTAATTTAGGCACCAGCACAATGCTGGACAATTAACTCCCTTAGAATTTTACTGCTCAGGTTAAAATATATACATGAAATGAGGACAGTTGGCTGTGTAGAGTTGATTAATTCATAATTTAAGAGTTGTTTGCTTTGTTCCCAAGCGTGAATTAGCAGGATTTTTGTTTAAACTCGATTTGAACTTGGTTATCCTCAATTGCTTGCTCTAAAAATTTCTCCTAGCTCATATCATGATAGATTATTTGTGAGCGGTTCACTGCCAGTAGCAGGTATCTGAAAATGGAAACATTTTGCCTGAAAATGCACACAGCGCTGTACACTCGTGTAGCCTGGGTGGACAGATATGAATTGCAGTTCTAGATTGCTGTTGACCTTGTGTTAGGATGTGCCTTGCTGTTTACTGAACCTGGGTGCTGTTATGAATGTCCTGCTAGTAAATGAGTTTGGGAGAGTATTGCAATGGGAACACTTCCTAGGAAAGGCAACCCTGTTGGTACCTGCATTGAGTGCTCAGTAGCATTGTCCTTGCATTGCTCATGTTGTTATCTTGTTGCTGCACGTAGTTTTATCTTTCTCCAAGTCTGTTGAAGACTGCTGGAGAGCCCTTTCAGTCCTAACCTTTCAAAGTGCCTTTAAAGTGTGGGGGTAGGCAGGAAATTGACTCTCTGGATGTGACACTGCAGCACGTGGTTGAGGATTTTGTCCCTTTCTGTTCTCCATGTGTGTCCTGTGTGTGCACTGATAAGTCTGAATTGAATTTCTCTTTCCCATCCTCTCTAAAAATGTCAGTGCTCTGTAACCTGGCATTGAGGTGCTTCCTCTGATGGAGTCCAAGGCTGAGAGGCTCCTGTCTGCTTTGTGGCACTTCTTTTTACTCTGCAAACACGAGCATGTGCCTCTTCTCTTGCAGTAAGTCAATGGCACTGACACAGAGGAAAGTAAATGGTGCTTTATACAATCTGGCTTTTTCAGTAGGAACTTGTGCTGGTGGCCACAGGTGTAGTACCAGTGTCCCTCCAGTTTCATATATTGCAAAATACACCTTTATATGAAAAAAAACCTCACAGTTTTCATCCATTCTAATACAGGACAGGCAGCTATTGCTCCTCATACCCAATCCTTGAAGAAATTTAGGGTCAGGCTGGATGGGGCTCTGAGCACCATGATTTGGCTGCAGGTGTCCCTGTTCCTTGCAGGGGAGTTGAACCATATGACCTTTAAAGGTCCCTTCCATATCAAACAATTCTGTGTTTTTCAGTGCCCAACAGACAGGCAGCAAGGCCTGGGAAGTTCAGTGTAGCCTTGCTCTAATTTTGATGGCTAAGTTGCTGTCATTTGTTACTTAGTTGTGGGGTTTCATACTTTCTTCTTTATTTCCCTCTCTTTCTCTCTTTCCCGTTCTTATAGAGCAAAATAAGGCCAAGGAATTGCAGCTCATTTGAACTTAAACAAATACCATAAAGTTCACCACAAGCAAGAAATACTGGCGTTTTCCAGCACCTGCCACAGTTGGAGGATGTGACTTGCTTTGTTTCTTCTGTCTCATCAGCAGCTTTTTAATTAATGTGAAAATGTTCCTAGATAAAACTTCTGTTTTCTCCCTTCTCTCCCTCCCCCCCCCCCCCCCCCCCCCCCAGTCTGTTAACATAAAACTTGTGAAAGCCCCTCAGACTATGAAAAATGCCCTAAAGATGAGTGTGTGGCAGCCAGGCCAAGGTGGGATTGGCTCTTTAATTACATCTTTTCCATTTCTCCAATTCCTCTGCTTGCTGGTCCAGCACCTTTAAGAATTTGCTGCTGCAGTGCGTGGATTTTAACTCAGAACAATCTTTAATAATCCCTGTCATTTTATATTTATATGCCACTTTCTACCTGGCAGCATTTCGTAATTTGCCCATCACATACAGAAACAGCAGTTCTGCCAAGAGAAGAAACAAAATACCAAAAGCTGGATTTTCTCTTTAATTGAGGTTTCTAACCTTAATTACAGCAGGCTGTTTGGTCCAGCAAACTTTTTTGCTTCAGGAGGAAATCCGTCGACAGCATTTTCACCTTACTGAAAGACATCAAAAAGAGGCCTCAGATATTTCTTTTTTTTCCCTTGTTTGCTAATGCAGAGAAATAGCAATTCAGAGGATGAATAATGTAAGAGGGATGCAGTAGTTTATGGGAGAAGCGAGCCAGTTCTGCTCGCTGAAGCAGTCTGAACGTTCATCAAGAAACACCCCTTGGTAGGAAGAAGCTAAGAAAAATGCTTTTGGATGTTGTTTTTAATAAAAGACCTGACATTTTGGAGCTCCTGGTTGGTAACATGGGAATCAGTGATATGCGGAGGGACTGCAAAATGGAGCTACTTTACTAACAAATGTGGCATTCAAATCTTCTTCCACTGTGATGTTTTGAGGAGGTTCTTATGGAATTGAACAGGGGAGATTTTGGCTTTGATGATTATATCCCCATTTCTGCATATTCCCACCCCAGTGCTTTGTTTCTGAGCATCTATAGAACAGCACATAGAAATGCTGAAAATCATGAAGTAGGGTGATTTATTGATAATCTTATAAATGAGGAATTTGTTGAGTATGCTTAAAAATGGGATTTTTACAGAGATAGATTGGAGAAGGGGGTGGTGTGGTAGTAATAGTCACTCAGGAGCAGGTTGCCCACTCAATGCTACTTGGTAGCGCTGTAATGTGATTTTCTATTCAGTCTCCTTTTCTGTCTTTTGCTGCGTTACCTGCTTGCAGCACCTGGATAGGCACTGATGGAGATGTATATGGTGTAGAATCATAGAGATAGAATAGTTTGGGTTGGAAGGGACCCTTAAAGATCATCTAGTCCAACTCCCCTGCTGTGAACAGGGACTAAGAGCCTTGTCCAGCTTGACCTTGAAAGTCTTCAGGCATGGGGTATCCACCACGTCTCTGGGCAACCTGTTTCTGTATCAGTGAGGAGAAGCATGAGGAATCAATGAATTTCATCTTGGTCTTCTTTCCTCTTTGCCAATCTACCTTTCCTCCCTTTTCCCTTTTTTCCTCCCTGTGTCCCTCCTGCAGATATCCTTCCCTTCCTGGAAAGCATAACATAGGTGGACAAAGGATGTGTGTGTATAGGGGTAGTCTCATGGCTACAGACTGCTTCTGCCACCAGATCAGCACTGTCAAACCAAAAAGTCTACCATGAAAATACTCTTCTAAAGAATGCATATATTGTGAAACCAGGTGGCAATGCATTGGGACAGACTGCCCAGGAAGCTGGTGAGTTACCATCCCTGGAACTGTTCAATAAATGCGTTGATATTGCACTGAGGGACATGGTTAGTGGGCATGGTGGTGATGAGATGATTGTTGGACTCGGTGGTCTTAGTGATCATTTCCAACCCTAATGATCCTACAATTATGGACTGTGCTATACCACATTGCTATAAAAGCAGTCTAAATTCTTTTTCCTTGTGTCAGCGCAGTTCCTTTTGACTTCAGTGGTGTTGGATGAATATGTAAAGCCAAGCTTCAGCCAATCTTTACCTTTTTAATGAAATTAAAAATCGTGATATCATCCCAGAAGCTTAAGCATTCATTCTGTCTCCATAATTCTCTTTATGGTTTCCTTTTCATTATTCTCTAGTAAGTTTCCTACTTACCACCCAAAATTGCTCTCTATTTATCATGCTTTTGAAAGTAATTATGTGCAACAAACACTTTTCTTAAGACTACAGTATATTCTACCACTTTGCTGTGGCATGTGAGCAGTATCTAATAGTCTACAGGTTCTTTCCAATCCAGAAAAGTGACAGCAACCACATGCACTGCAGTTACTTATTAATGTAAAACAGAGCAGTTGGGCTAGAACATCCTTGTGGGTACCTTCCAGCTAGGAATGTTCTATGTTCTGTAATTGTAATGATGTATCTTGAAAGGCTGCTTTGTTGCTCCTCATGTTGTTTGCTGTTTGCTTTGCTTGGCTGGAAAGTGCAGTCTTTAATAGGTGGCTCGTGTTTGGATGCCCTTCCCTCCAGTTGTCTCATCTGTGATAAAAATGAATGACTGTTTAAAATTTAAAGATCCCTCTGTCACACTGTACTGATGCTAAATGTGATGAGGAATTAGGAAGTCAGCTTTTCAGGAGGAATCTGCTAGAATGGGTTTTCCAGGGCAAATCACGGCTCTTTTTGCTAGATATATAATCTAACGTAAAATCATCCAGAAAGGTGGGTTCAGGGAAAGAAGGCAATGTTGGAATGGAAAGACAGTAAATGCATCAGTTTTTCATACTCTTAGGTTGAGATGGGACCTGTGGTTTGGATGATAACCTTTATAGAAGGGACCTCTGGAGTCATCTGGTCTTGTGTTCAAGCAAATAAGTTAATGATGATAAATGGAAATTAGACAGCCTTTTAATGGTATAGAATAGAAAAGCCTAAGATGTCTATTTTGAAATTAAGTTGATGAAATTCTTGTGTGAAATTGAATGGACGTAATTTCATGGGTCAAGGAGAAGCTGTGCTGCGTATAGCTAGAATGAAACTTAAATAACCTGTTAAATAGCCATAACTTAAAGATCAGAAATTGTGGCTTTCTTGAATAGCTTCTCAACTGTAAACAATTATATTGAAGCCTGTATCATAACCTATAAGCAAACACAACATATAGATGACTAAAATTTGCGCTTTCTGATATCACGGCCTTTACATGGCTTTTTGTGTGTGCACATTTCTCTGTAGCTCCATTTTGCCAGTTTAAAAAAGTAATTTTAAGAAGCAGTTTCCATGGGAAAGGGTTCAGATCAGATGCCGAAGGCACATTTTATAGGGTGATTGTCAAGATGGGACGCAGCCACTTGGTGGTTGAAGATGGTGGGAGATGAAAGGGGACCCAGCTACCTGATGGTGGAAGATGATGGGAGATGAAATGGAACCCAGCCATCTGATGGTGGAAGATGATGGGAGATGAAATGGAACCCAACCATCTGATGGTGGGAGACAACAGGAGATGAAATGGGACCCAGGTGTCTTATGGTGGGAGCTGAGATGGAACCCAGCCATCTGATGGTGCAGGATGATGGGAAAAGAGTGAAAAGGAGATGTTCTTGCCCAAACATGGGGAAAGGGCCAGCAAAGGCACCTGTTTTGACAGGAACACAGCTGGAGATGCGCTTAACAAGGGGAGAACCCTGCTAATGGAACATATCCAGGTGTGCACGGTTGGGTCCTCTGATCGTTTGTGGGCCTTTATGCATAGATAACATAGGAAAAGTGACAGGCCTCAACTTTCTATTCCCTTTAACCTCCATTGTAAATTCAAACCCTGTGTTACAACATCTCTTAACTCCTTTCTAGGTCCCAGAGCTGCTGTAAGAAAACCAGCAGTTGTTTCAAACTATGACCTAAAATAGGATATGTCACTACAAATTTTCTAAGTTTCTGTCTGTGTAATTCCCCTAATCTAAGGCATCTATTTTTATTTATCTATCTATTTATTTATTAGTGCTATATCTACTACGACTGGATAATGTTGATGGGCTTATATATTCTTGCATAAGAGATCTTTTTGTTATAATTGTGCTTTTCTGGAAGAAACAAAAGGTAAGATATTTAGGAATCCCCACTTGGAAAGCTTAGAGGCAAGTGAGAACTTTGTTTTCTCTTTCTATGTATATTCTTTTATTTGATTTGTGGTGTAAACCATCGTTTTGTGCTGAACGTCAAGTTTTTTTCATTCAAGTTGGCTTTGGTGCTGTGAGGTCCAAAGAGCAATTTTGTGGTTGGAAGTGAAGCAGGAAGGCTGTGCTGGAAGGTGATGCGTGTGCTGCGTGGTTTGGGTTTTGGGGACTATCGGGAAGCAGGTGGTGGTTTCTTTCAATAGTCTAAATTAACCTCTTAACCCTTTTGGTCAAGTGGAGACTTTACAGAGCTTTTCAGTAATTTCATATTCCCACCTGTGTTTCCTTGTTCACACTGGTGAGAAAAATGAAACTGTTTGATATGGATCAGCTCTATCCCTCTTGTACCCAGGAGAAACAGTGATATAGCAAAATAGATGTACTGGTATTTGCCTCCAAAATAATTTGTTTCAAAAAAGGTTTTCTTTTTTGTAGTCAGGATTTCCATGCTGGAACATGTTTGGGATGCAGGACTCCTGCCCTCACTGGCTTGGAGGGCTGAACTCTGATGCTGGGTTTAAAGAGCACCACAAAATGGAATTCAAAGAAATTGCTTTGGGTTGGGGAAGAAGTGGAGTCTTTGCTTTCGTTTTTACAGGCATTCAAAATACAGGTGAAAGTGGAGATAGGAGATTTTCAAGATGCTGGAATTGATGGGAGGTGCTTTATCAAAAGAGAAGTGTTAACGGGCTTTGTGAGACAAGCTGCTGACTTCAGGGATTGTTTTATTAACTTTCCATATATTAACTAAATATATGTATTTATTTGTTGCTAAGATACTTTAGGTCTGTTTGTGTGTAGTTTTGGTGCAACAAATAAGCATGACTGGGGCTTATGCGCTTCATCCCAACCAGATGCCACAAAGGAGGCTCCCAAATTAAGTGGTTGATTTGATATCTGTAATGAAGGAAAGGCAGAAGGAGCTGAAGCAAATGCAGGGAAGTGAAATGAGTGGGCAGGACTGAGATGGGGAAAGCTGCTTATCACAGTTTCAGTCAACCTACTGCTCTGCAAAGAGAAACTAAAGAAATGCTGAAGAAACTTGATATAAACAAAAAATTCATTTCTGCCCCAAATCCATTCCTTTCATCCAAAATAACACCGGGCTAGTGGAGAATAATCAAGTTGGCTCAGCTCTAATGAGAAATATCAATGGCAAAAACTTAATTGTACAGAAAGTATCATTGAAGTGGCACCCTGATGCTAGTGAAGATGTTGCCACACGCTTTCAGAGCCATGGGAAGACTGGATGATATTGCTTGAAGCCTCTCCAGATCTTTTCTTACTCTTACCCAGAAAATCTACCAAAGCAGTTTTAGTCCTTGCAGGAATTCTACCACTGAGCATAGCTCCAGTGATTTCTGTGGCAGCTGAGAACTGGATTACAAACCCAGGAGCAGTCACTCTCATTATCAAGTCTGACCTTTTACATAGGAAATACCTATTTTTTTCCTATGGTAATGATCCCTGCTGATGGAAATTATCTCCTGACTTGTGGTACATCAACATATTTCAAATTTGCCTGTGGTAATTTGGCTTCTTTGGGCAATTAAAAAGCCAATTAATGATTACTTTTATATTGGATACATCCACTTCAAGTCTGATTTGCACCAAAATCTATCTTTGGTTAACCATAATGTATCACAGTTCTGGAAGAAATCTGCATTTCCAATACGTGGGGAGTTCTCTTGATTCTCTTTTGATGCTTGATCCATGTTTCATAGGAGTTGGCACTTGAATTTCATCTGGTGTGATGGTGAGAGGTGTACAAGTGACTTCCCCATATTGATGTTCATACTTAAACAACTCCACCAATCCCATATGTGACCTTAAGCTGTTTCTACAAAGTCACTGATAGGTGCCATCCAGGAGTGTGCCTTGTTGGACTGTTCTGCAAATATGTCCAGTCTCTGGTAATATCATGCATGTAATTTAAGTCTGATATCCTGTGATTAAAACAGTTTTTAGTCTTGAACCTGTTGATTTTTGTCTTTGGTCACTCAAAATGGTGGTGTGGAATTCTCAGTGTGCATTGCAGCAGTATTATCACCCTTAGCAGTGCAATTTGCAATCTCCTGGGTGAAAATACATCACAGTCTGGTAAGCCATGGTTTCCCCAAATCCATACTGATTTGGGTACTTAATAGCTGTTTCTTATTGCTGAGCGTTAGACTACTTGTGGTTGGAGAACCAATGCATTGAGCTATTGTTTGTTGGAGAGAAAACCAGAAGGGTTAATGTGGACACTGCTTCAGGAAAGCATAATATTCTCCTTTAATAGCAGCCTCACATCAGCTGTTACTCCTTGTCTTTCTTCTTTTTTTTTCCTTTCCTCTTCTGGACTTGTTACTAGGCTGGCAGGCCGCTAATGAGCAGCACATTATCTGTTTTACCCTTTAGCTTTGATTCAGTGTTAGCTTTTCTTCTGGAATTTCCTTGATTTTTCCAAATGGTCTCACAAATCAACACTAATGAGCCAAAACGCTGCTTAGCCGGCTTTTTCAACTGCATAGGTGTGGATGTTACTGATGCTTGCTGGATTTAATCACATCTAAGATGCTATTTTTGAACTTTTTTGAGTAACTGATGGGGTGAACAACAGTTTCCATCAGCTATCAGTGAAATTGTGTATAAGAATGTTTTCCAAATATTTTCCTGATGTAGAAAAAATTGTGAACGTAACAGGTTGTTTTTTTCTTTTCCCCTCCATCAATACATATATGTGCACTTTAGTTACTTTGTAAGGTCTGCTTTTCCCATGTAAGACCATGATGGCCTTCAGTTGAGAACGGTGGACATCCACAAAGGGATACCTGTAAAATTCCTACATTAATGATGTTTTCTTAGAGTCATGAACATCTGAAAAGACTGTAAAGGTCATCCACTCCAACTGTCAACACATTCACACCATTCCCACTAAGCACCACATATACCCTTTTAATGAAAGCCTTGGAAATGATGACTCCACCACTTCTATTCACATTTAACTGGTTCTTCTTCCCTCCTTCCTTTTATACTGACATGCCAGTTTGAAGCAGAAAAATATAAATTTGTGATTTACAAAAAAAAACCACAAAAAACCAACAACTTTAATAAAAAGTGAACAGGACATGGTTACCCAAGCAGTCACTAATTTCTAGTTCTTTGATCAACTCCTCCATGTCAGGATGAGTTTTAAAGCAAAACTCCCTTGAGCTGTGCTTGTGGTTTTTGAGTTAGAAAAACTTGTCATCTGTAAGATTAAATAATTCTGAGGATGTTTTAGTCCTGGCAGCAGGAGAATTGAGGTGTCTGTCAGTCAAACTGAAGATAACTTTTTTCCTTTCTGAAGTCCTTCTTCCCTTCCCTTCCCTTCCCTTCCCTTCCCTTCCCTTCCCTTCCCTTCCCTTCCCTTCCCTTCCCTTCCCTTCCCTTCCCTTCCCTTCCCTTCCCTTCCCTTCCCTTCCCTTCCCTTCCCTTCCCTTCCCTTCCCTTCCCTTCCCTTCCCTTCCCTTCCCTTCCCTTCCATCCCTCTTCCCTTCCCTTCCCTTCCCTTCCCTTCCCTTCCCTTCCCTTCCCTTCCCTTCCCTTCCCTTCCCTTCCCTTCCCTTCCCTTCCCTTCCCTTCCCTTCCCTTCCCTTCCCTTCCCTTCCCTTCCCTTCCCTTCCCTTCCCTTCCCTTCCCTTCCCTTCCCTTCCCTTCCCTTCCCTTCCCTTCCCTTCCCTTCCCTTCCCTTCCCTTCCCTTCCCTTCCATCCCTCTTCCCTTCCCTTCCATCCCTCTTCCCTTCCCTTCCATCCCTCTTCCCTTCCCTTCCATCCCTCTTCCCTTCCCTTCCCTTCCCTTCCCTTCCCTTCCCTTCCCTTCCCTTCCCTTCCCTTCCCTTCCCTTCCCTTCCCTTCCCTTCCCTTCCCTTCCCTTCCCTTCCCTTCCCTTCCCTTCCCTTCCCTTCCCTTCCCTTCCCTTCCCTTCCCTTCCCTTCCCTTCCCTTCCCTTCCCTTCCCTTCCCTTCCATCCCTCTTCCCTTCCCTTCCATCCCTTCTGTTTATGGTTGCTCTGAACTGTATTGAGGCTTTCAAACTCATTTTAACACTGACCGGGTAGGTCTAATTTAGTCCAGACTAAGTCTAGACTTAGCCATGTCATGCCTTAAAAATAATGCAGATGTTTTGGAATTTTACTTCGTTAAGTGGAAAAGATTTATAAATTTATTTATTTAGAGACATGGTAGATGTGGCTTCTGCTTTTCCACTGTCTAAAATAGCAGAGTCATCAAATCGTTAGAGTTGGAAAAGATCTCTAAGACCATTTAGTCCAACTGCTCACCTACCACCAATGTTGTGTACTAAACCATGTCCCTCTGTGCCGTATCTACATGTTTCTTGAGCAGTACAAGAGATGATGGCTCTACCTTGGGCAGTCTGTTGTAGTACCTGACCTCTCTTTCTGAGGAGAAATTCTTCCTGATATCCAACCTGATATAAGAGGCTCCATGAGAGCCCGGGCTGGACTATGATGGTGCTGTTTCTGGCAGAATTAAGAATGGAAGAAGCTCTCTGGAGATCACAGCATGAACTCAAAGGCTGATTTTACTCTCTTAGGAGAATTTCAAGCAGTGTCTGATGAGCATTTTGGTTTTTTGGGGGTCTGCTATATATCTCTGCGCACTTCACTGGGGAGCTGTCCTACAGATGAAGAAATCTATAACGCAGTTGAGACATGTTAATATGTATTAAGACAAGTGAGAAATGCCAGTGTTTTAAAGAGGTGATGAAAGGTGGGGGATTTTTGACTTTTTGGGTCACTGTAAAGGTTCTTTAACACGTAAAAAACCTGAATATATATATTTTTATGTTAACATGTATAATTTGTAGATTCATCTCCGTGCAAAGCTGAAATATTTGTCAGCAAAGGACAAACTCTCGCATGCAGCACTGGCAAAAAGTTGCATTGTGAAATGCCTGAAAGCTAAACAGAAGTTTCTCATTTCAGAAAACGCAGCTCTCAGACAGTTTGGGTTTTACAGTCTCGAGTTTGCAGATCCTGAGAGTCCTTCAAGTTTAATTTATCCCTGTTGACTTCAGTGGCAGAGAGACGGGGCATACACGAACACTTTGTTTTAACTAATGCCTCTTCTGAGCAGCAGCTGGATGCTTCAGCAGTGATGAGACAGGGTGTGAGGCTCTGTAAAATAGTCTAGTCAGGGAGAAGGAAAAGAAGCATGTTCTGTGAGGCTATGCTGTTTGCAGAGGGTTTGGAAGGCTTTTAACTTCAAAAGTAGAGAGGGAGATTTTTGTTTTGGTGTTTATGTGAGCTTCTGAGCAGCTATTAAAGATCTAGATAAGTTGAGCTAGAAGTTTTCCTTGTATACATCAAGCACTGTTAATCACAGAGTTGTTTGAGTTGGAAGGGACCTTTGAAGGTCATCTGGTCCAACAGGAATACCTACAGCTCCATTGTGTTTCTCATAGAGCTCTGCCCAGCCTGACCTTGAGTGCTTCCAGGGATGGGGCGTCCACCATACCTCTATGCAACCTGCTTTAGTGCCTCAGCTCACTTACTGTTAAAAACCTTTTCCTTGTACCTTCTTTTCCTTAATCCTTCTACCATATTTTATAGTACCCAGTAAAGGAGGACTTTGCTCACCCTTTCAAAATGCTCCAGTGTAGCTCTTAGATTTGTTCTTGTTCTTTTTCAGTTCTCATTTGGACCTGCATGGAGAAAAAAAGCCTCGAGGGTTTATTTTTGTATATATAAGTTGTGTGTGTGCGTGTAGACAGCTGTGAAGACGGAAAGAGAAAGGAGGTTTGCAAGATAGTGAACTAAATCACGAAAAATGATACCATAGAGGAACATGAGCAGGGGCAGGAAGGGTCAGCCTGCTCTAATGAAATTACGTTGCTTGAAGTTGTTATTTTAGGAGCTATTGCAGCCCACCATGCCCAAGAGCCACTGTCAGGCTGTTAAATCGGGAAGTCTGAATGTTTTTGGTGTGCTGTGAGATGTTACCCTCATACAGCAGAGATACATCAGTGCTTAACGTTATCTCTTACCATGTGTTGTAGTTGTATTTTGCACAGCTAACATGTGCTCCAAATGCTGTTCATCGTGTTCTGCTTGGATTTGTTTGAAGGAGCATCACGTGTGGCGTCGCTGCAGTGGGACTGTGATGAATGTTGCCTCGTTTTTAATTTGTTTTAATACATTTTATTTGTGGGAATCATGTTGCTATGAAGTGCTTAGCTAAATTTACTATAATTTCTTTTTTCTTTTATTTATTTATTTTTTATTTTATTTTAATAAGCCATGGCTTTGAAGAACTGCTTTTACATTTAGTTGCCATGGTGTGTGGCTGAGGTCTGGGGCAGCTCCTAGGAAATACAGCCTTGGCTTTAAGAATGGATGTTACAGATAAGATCCTGATCACGGTCCCCATCTGTTGGAAGATCCTATGGTAAGCAGGATGCTATCCTAACAAGTTGTTGCACACTATAATAGGACAGTGAAAAACTCAGTGCCTTTGTAGCCAATGTGCAGAGACGTCTTTATCACTGTGTACTGCCTTCTTCAAGATAAATGCCATGAAAAGCCTGCAACGTTGGACAAATTTGCTCTGCCATATGCTTGTGGAGGAGTATTTTTCTGAAGCTTTTCTGTATGACTGGTAATCATAGATTGGTTTAGAGAGACATTTCTGAAAGTGTGAAGTGAAAGGAAGGGCAGCGTGTTAATGTGAATTAATTGTAGCGCTTATCAAGTCAACATCCAGTGGAGACCAACTCATTATGTAGCTGCTTCTTTTGCTTCTAAAAAGCATCATGCTGCAGTGAGTAATGGGTTCATGGTCAACTGAAAACTGGAAGACACCCTAACGTCCAAAGTGCCATAAATTCTTATCCGCAGTAATGTGTGAAATAGAATCATAGAATGGATTGGATTGAAAGGGGCCTCAAAGATCATCTAGTTCCAACTCCCCTTCCAGTAGGTTGGGAAGAATTCCATGGCTGTTTGGTGGCTGGTTGATTGGTATTTCCATTAATCTGGCTGCAGAAATACTAAAGGAGGAAGTTATTTGCAATAAAAGAGAAGACCCAATAGGTAAAGATCCAGGTGTAATTCTTGCATCGTAGAGGAAAGAATATATGTTTAAGATCTTTTGTCTGTTTACTGGTATAAACAACTCTCTCCCTTTTGGACTATCTGGATACCAGCAAACAGATCACTTTTCAGCAGCAGTAAGTTGAGAACTCTTTCTGGGGGGTAGGGGGCTAATCTTGAATGAAAAAGTGGATGTTTATCCTTGTGGCACGTGATTAAGTATCTTTTGGTATCTAGAGACAGCGCTGTCATGGGACTAGGCTGTTAATTTG
The DNA here is from genome assembly GCF_054131305.1 of Coturnix japonica. Classification (NCBI taxonomy): domain Eukaryota; kingdom Metazoa; phylum Chordata; class Aves; order Galliformes; family Phasianidae; genus Coturnix; species Coturnix japonica. The sequence goes on from NC_140664.1 coordinate 1,882,864, forward strand.
TTACAGGAACGATGGTGTTATCAGCCTGTGCTTATCTGTGCTAAGTCTGTTTTAATGAACAAACTCTTGAACTTGGAATTTAGGGAATAGCTGGGCTAAATTAAGTGAAGGGACAATATCTCTTCTTACAGAATTGTAGAATCACCATTGATTAATTGGAGTTCCTCGCAGTAACTACAGATGAGATGAAAGTCTGTGCCTTTTTTCTTTATATTTAATAACAGTATATCTTCTGTGGGATTTTTTTTTTTTAAACTTATTTATAAAAAGGACAGGTGCAGAGCCTTTGGTTTCCACCTCATCAAAAAGAAACGTAAGTTTTGGTGACAGAAGATCTGTAAATATTTTATAGAATTCAGCCGGGAATCCATCTGGACCATACTTCTTTTTTTAGCCTTTTATAGTATCCCTTAATTTTATCTGCAGAGAGCAGCTATCTCAACTTTTGGGACTGAGTGCTTGAAAATTGATTTCAGACCATTGCCTGCAAAATAATGGCCTAGTAGAGGCACGTATTTTCCTTTGAACAATTCCAAGTGGGAAGACCCGTCTCTGCTGGAGCTTTGCTTTGCAATGAGCCAGTATTTATTCTGAAGCATCTGCAGTATGTACAGTCATTGGTAAAATCTGACTGATACGGTTGTTTATATGATATATCAAGAATATCTTATTTTTACATGCATGTAATCATTAGGGGCCAGATTGTCTTACGTTACATAGATATCAAATTTAATCTTTGGATTAAGGCAGAACAAGGTGGGAGACACTGTTCAATTTGAATACACATTCCTGGTCTTATCCTGCAATGGGCCCATTAGACACAACTCTGAGCACCCTCCCTGTGCTCCCGTGAACATAATTTCCTAAATTGTTTGATGTTAGGTTTGACCTCAGACTCTTTCAGCTATGCTCCAGCTGTGGTGTTTTCATTTCCTTCCTTATAACATAGTGATTAGGTTTTGATTTGAAAGGCACAGCAGGCTGTTTTTTTTTCTATTTTCTTTAAACTTAATACCCGAGTTTTCATCCTTGCGTTACTGATTTGTTAGGGGCTTTCCCTCCCCCTCCCCCTATGTTAGATGTGATTTAATCAGGTTATTTATTGAGGGGAGTATAAATTCTGGAGAGGAAGAGCTGTGAATTTCAAGAGTGATGCTTGAAAATAAGAGATAAGCCTTTGGACTTTGTGTGCTGTATCTTGGGAACAGCATGGTGTGCTTTGGGACACTCCATCCACCATGCTCTTTTGAGCTCTCCGATGCGGAATTGTGTCCTTTTTTCCCCATCCCATTGCCACTTTATTCTTTCTCAGTCATTTCTTTTCCTGCACGAGCTTTACCAAGTTTTTCACTCTGTCCTTGGGTTTTCAGTTTCATTTTCCAGTCAAAGTGCTTATTTGGTGCTGGCACCTTGCAGCAGTAATTTCTGTGGACTATTTTGTATCTGTGTAGGTTTGGATGGCTTCCCAAAGCTTTGAATGGGAACGGTGCAGTAGAACATTTGAATTACAAGTTTCTTTGGTCCATGTCCTAAATCCATTACAGAACCTCCTTCATTTTATGTTGTATTTATTCTGTTTCCAGAATGATGCTTTCTTCAAGCTGAACGAGCTTGTGAAACAAACAGCTGACTGCATACATACAAAGAGTGAGCGGAACCAGTTCTCCTCAAATGTTAACGTTAGCCTTTATGTAGAATCAAGCCACTCAAATAACAATAATTAAAAACAAACAAACAAACAAAAAACAGTAAAAAAAATGGGGCCATTGAGATTAGATGAGCGTAGATAAGGAATAAAAGCATCGCGTGTGGGTGTTTTGTATTTCTGCACATGCGTGCACACCTACACAAAGTCGCAGTGCTGTGGAATGATGTTTTTAAGGGAATGCCTGTGTGATGAAAGTGCTGTTGGCACTACTACCGTGGGCTGGAAGCAAATACAGCACAGCAGGATCTGTCTATCACCTCACCTTATTTGGTGCCTAAATAGTTCTGTACTCTTGCAACTACTTCAATTCACACTCTTCCTTCACAGGTATGCAATCATATGATTTAATTACACTGTTTTTTGTTTTTTGTTTTTAACAGCTGCACAGATGCATCTTTTGTAGTACAGAACTACCTGCTTTTCATCAGGTGTGAGCTTAATATCTTCAGTTTCCTCATGCCCAGTCTTCAGTGTCTAAAGACTGTATTTACCTTCACAAGTCTTAGAATGTATTGGGTTGGACTTTGAAGGTCATCTAGTTTCAAACCCCAGTTCATGGATGGATTTAGGTTCAAACCTGTCTGAATGCAGAAGGATGCTCAGCCACCAATCCTTGGCTGTTCTTTCTATCACTTCTACTCCAGAGTGTTTCTCTTTTCCTTTGGGTGAAGGAGAAGCTGTGATTCTTAATAACGAGGTTATCTTGAAGTGAATGTCTTGGGGTTGGCTCTAATCTTGATCAATTTAAGAGTACCTTTTTGGGGTTTGGTTCTTTTTTGGTCTGTTATATATGTTCCCATCCTAGGAGCTGCTGCCTTCACTCTTTTTTTTTTTACTGAAGAGAAAGGAAGTCCTGCATATATTTTTACTTACTGTCCAGGCTCTAATGACTATACTGATGTCTTTGCCAGCAACCATGGAAGCTCAGACACTCACTGAAATTTAGGTGCTTTCACTTATCATAGAATTATAGAATCATTCAATTGGAAAGAACTTCTAAAGGTTGTGTAGTCCAACTCCCTTGCTATGAATGAGACACATACAGGTAGATCCGGTTGTTCAGAGCTCTGTCCAGCCTGCTTGTGGATATCTCCAAGGAAGGAGTGTCCACCACATCTCTGGCATCCTCTCTTTCAGATCTACCAGCCTCATATGCATCACAGAGGGCATCTGAAGTGATACTTGGCACCCATGTTCAGGTAAATGCACCCTACATTGTGTATTTTCATTAGGCTCTTACAGGCAGCAAACACTCTGCTTTTTTTCTTGGTGAAAACTTGCAGTCTGTATTTTTAAGGGCAACTTTGAGCTTACATTCACTCCTTGATAGTCAGCTGTTTTGCTTTGGCTTGCTCAGGGCTTGGCGTTCTTCTTGCATGAGTCACGCGCTAAATCAAAGCTGCTTTTCTCCTTGATATTTGCACTTGGTTCCCTTTGGTGCCATCGTGCGCTTATCAGCAGGAAGAAGTAGTCCCAGAGTCTGTGGTGGGTGATACGAAAGCTGGGAAACAATTTGAAATAAGACTTCTCTGTGTCAGAACTGACTGGTGGACGTGCCAGAGTGAGTGGGTCTCCCTGATACAGTTTTCTCAGTGTTTAATGGGTATACCTCAAATATATTCACTCCTTAAGAAAGTTGAAGGTGTACTCTCTTGTTGACCATGCTTGTAGGCCTTTAGATGTCGGGAAATCTAATTTTCTTGTGTTTTGCATAAAAGGATATTTAGTGAAATAACCAAGAGATGGATGAGATGCAAGGTTTCTAATCTCAGATGCCCTAGCTCAGCAGAAACTTGAAATCCATTACTCTCTTCTAGCAAAATGGAGTGAATGTTTGTTTCTTTCCTTTTCAATCATGTTTTCCATCAGTGAAGAGTCTTGGAAAAGGAGGGTGAGTCGGATAGCTGGACACTTCTGGATCGTTGGAGCAGATGCATTTTCGCTAGTTGGCTTCATTAATCTGTTGTCATTATTTGAAAGTCTTCTGTGCAGATACCTGTTTGCTGTAAATGTAGGGGCATAGTGGGCAGGCCAAGAAATACCAGAAGGATTCTTACCAACAGAGGAAAGTGGTGTGCATAGGTTTGCCGTCCTCTTTGCTTCTTTGCAACCAAGATCATTTGTATAAAAAGCAAAAGAATGTTTTTATGCAGTATACATAAGGTGTTTTACGTGGACACGTGAGTAAATATGGCCACTGTGGTTGAAATTATTAGTCCTTATAGTTTTTGAGATTTGGAGGAATGCTTACATACTTGTTGGCTTTACACCCATGTTAGTTTGCTCATTGCCTGTGATAGGCATAATAAAATACATAATAAAAACATAGGCTGTTTTTATATATCTCTGTTTCTACAATATGTTGTGCAGGTGTGTGGCTCTCTTTCTAACTTATCCTTATCCAAGGCAGCCTTTGTTCCAGGGTGTTTTGGGAACATCCCCAAGTCATACTCCTCAGCTTCTGCCAAGGCTCAGCACCTGCTAGTGATTCACCTGAGCTGCCCACAACTCCCTGTATCTGTTCTTGGGTTCAACCACCTGCTGCCATTTCCCCTGTCCTTGATGGGAATCCCAGAATGAACACACTTCGTTGTTAATCTTTCTCAGTGAAATGATACCAAAGGTAGAAGTAGATTCTCCAGTTTTCCTTCATATACTGTGTCTTTCTACTAGAAGATACTGTTTTATACTTATCCTTCTGCATGCTTTTGTTTATAACTATCAACGAACTTTGATGTAGATGAGAGCTCATGGTAATTATATTCCTGTTGTGTTCACTGAATAGCAGTTATTTCTGCTTTGGGAACTTGTGTGTTGGAAACCAGTGGAATCATGTTCCAGAGGAGCAGGATCCTGGGATTTTGGAGTCTATTACTTGATTAACTCAAGCATCCCATTTTACCCTGCACCACATTCTCCTAAAGTATTGCAAATACGTCAATCAGGGCGCTCCTATGAACTCAGAACTGGTTGTCAGATACATATTTCCTGATTCTGCTGAAATCCAGTATTGATTTATAAATGCTATTTCTAATGTTGTTAAGCTGAGCTAGCGCACTGCACTTAGTCTTTGTCCATTCATGCATGTGCATCTTTTATAATGAATAAGTTTGCTCTAACTTCACTGTAGCAGATCAGACATCAGGTCACCCTTCTCTGTTTTCCTCCTTCCTACTTTTTGTGTTGTGCTGTTTGTTTTTTTCCAGCAAACAGACATTAATATTCCTCTTTTATATCTGAGGATATAAAAGAATATATATATATATTTCATCTGAAAAGGCAGATGAAATCTAGATTTTGAACTGAGTGGCGATTTAATTTTGCTGTTCACTGAAATACGTAATATTTCTATGGTTGTTGAGCATATGGATTGATTAAGACTATTCTGCATGTAAGGTTTGCAGGAAGTAGACAACATGGCACAAAATGTCAAATAGAAGGTGGCCATACAAGGAAAAATGATTGGAAGAAAATCCTTGGTAGATGAGAACATGCACGTAAACAGCACTTGTGATGGAGAGATTCAGAGTTGGAAGCTGCCTAGATCCTGTTCTCCTGCAGGAGCCAGAAGATAATGTTGTTTAACTGTTATTTAATGTCAGTTTAAAAAATAGTAGCGATGACACCACATCTCTTGAGCTGAGCTAGCAGTGACCCGACATTAAGTCATCTAAACTATGCCATCCATAGAGTCTGAAGTTGAACAGCAGAGAGTGTTGCAAACAACTCAGTAGACTCCTAAACATCTTTGGTCCTTTTCCCTGGATCTGAATACCCCAGTATCAAGGAAGCTTGATTGCTTCTCCATGTGAAAAGAAATTTGGGTCCTGGGCACTGACCTTGCTAGTGCAATCACTTTGTCATTTATCACACTCTGCTGCTTCTCTTGGGAACCAGACTGTTTCGGTGCATGCTGCCTCGTGTCTTGAAGATGGAAGGCATCCATCTTCCCATGGCATTTGTGATCCTTTTGATGGAAGACTTTTTCTTGCAGCCCTAAGCAGCTACATTTGCTCTCAGGAAGTTTATATAGCTGAAATGGAGAGAAGGGGGTCTATAAATCTGAGATTCCCAAGTAAAACAAAATGTATCTCTAGTCCTTATTCTTGGCATTTGCCTAAGGCCAACTTGTCTCTGGTGCCTCTCAGCAAGATTTGAAGACTGTCTTTTCTTCTTTTGTGAGAAGACATGCAGAAGGGTTGATGTGGAAGAAGACTTTGTGTATTGAAGTGGCAACTGGGACTGACATGAAAGGAACACAACAGGCTTCCAGATTGCTTGTCTTACCTCTCTTCTTCCTGTCTGTGATGCAGCAGGAAATGAATACAGATGATGTGCAGACATTAATTCCTTCCAACCTCTGTTGCTTATGATTTCCTTCTTATTCATGTTGTGTAACAGTCTATTAGATCTAAAGTCTGCCAGAGTAAAAAAGAAGTCTTATATGGTGTCTTTGTGAAGTTTGTGGGGATGGAGGTAACTTTTAAGTGCCAGAAAATATCTGATAAGTCTGCTGGATACTGTTAGTTGCAAGTAATGGAAATAACTGAGGAAAGAAGGAATTAGCATCATAGAATTATACAATATCCCAAGTTGAAAGGGACCCGTAAGGATTATCAAATACTAATCCTGGCTCCAGATAGGACAACACAAAAATCAGACCATGTCTGAAGGTGTTGTCCAGATGTTTATTGAAATTTGGTAGCTCGGGGCCTGTGACCACTTCCTTGGAGAGCCTGTTCATGCCCACCACCCTCTGGTGGGCTTTTCCTTATATCCAGCCTGAACCTCACCTATTGGAGCTGGTAGAAGCAGTTCCTGTTGGGTCTGTTTAGCGTCCTGAGGCTGCTGGAAGAACAAAGCCAAGTGAAGTTTGCAGTCAAGTGCTCCGAGACCAGAATGAGCCCATAGTGACATCCAAATTAGAAATATGGTGAGCAGCTTGAGTCTGTGTCTCAGTATCTATCTCTATAAAACTCCACAGCTGTCTTATCCCACTATCTCCAACTTACAGTCTGTCCTGATCATATCTATTCGTGAGACAAACTGCTGTTCTTCGTGTGACATGTACGATGGCAGCTGTACTGAAGGAAGAAAAACTGCTTCTATTTGGAAGTGATCAGATACTCTCCTGAAATAACACTTTGACAACGCAAAACGCACACACAAAAAGAGGATTTTCTTATTGTTTCTGAGGAAATCTCTGGAAGGGAAAAAAAACAGCTCTTTCTTAGGTAATCTGAGCTGTTTTTACATTGTACCTACTCCACAGTGCTGTAGGGCCGTGGGTGGTTGCTTCTCTTTGTAGTATGCTTCAGCTGGAGGAGGGGAGCGTGCTTTGTTGTACTAAATCGGGTTGTTTGCAGTCATAAGTGACGTTGTACTTGTCAAGTGCTACGTATGTGTCTCCAGAAGCTTCTGAAAGCCAAATGAATGATGTTGTTGTCTTATTTTGGGCCACATCAAGCTGGACTAGACAGCCTGCTCCTCAGGGCATGGGGACAGAGATGACGTCAGTCTCCATGGACCTTTCATCAGCATTAAAACGTACTTGGGAAGCAAAATGGAGGGAAGCGTGTAATGTTGCTTGCCCAAAGCCACCTGAGAACACAATGTTAATATTACACACCTCAGGGAAGATCTCGAAAAGCGTAAATTACCTCAAAGCCACAGCCTGAAGAGGAAGAAAATCATCCCCTACAGCTCTGCTGATCGACCTCTGACAGCTGTGTTATGAGGCTCAGCGAGCGCTCGGGGATTTGTGCAATTACACCAATTCCATGTTAAAACTATTGATATCGAAAAGAAATGGTTCAACGGTAGAGCTTGTGCATAAATACAGACTCTGAGTAAAAAGGACAAGGGGGATTTTTCCAGGTGAACGGCATAAAGTTTTATTGAGTTTTGTTTTTAATAATTGAGAAAATCCCTCAAAATAGAAGCTGAAAAGTGGCATGTCTGTGATGTGAGTGACAGAGTTGAGTCTAGGGATCAAACTATTAGAGGGGATTTGGAAATACAGTACTGTTTGCAAATATATGTTTTCATCTCATGGCAAGAAAAAACCCCACAAAGGAAAACAAACTCAAATTTCCTATAATAATAATAAAACCAATCCCGGTACCCTGCAGAAAGACCCTTCTTTCTCTATGTCTGTCCTGAGGTAGCTGTATGGAAAGCTAGAAAATTCTGTGCATTCTCTCTTCTTTTCATGATTTGTGTGTGCTGGTAAACAAGTCTCTTTAATGAGAAACAAAAGGAGATCAATCCGAGGGAAGGTTAAGAGGCAGCAGAGAGGTCAGACTGTGAAGTTCAAAAGGTGAGAAGATGCAACTCTCTTAAAAGAGTGACTAGGGCTGATTCTTTCTTAGCTGGAGCCTCAAAGTCTCTTTTGGAAGTAGTTGACCTGGTCTGACAACAGCCTGTGGGGGTTGATGCGTAAAGATGAGTTGTGTGAAATGATCTTCTCTCTCTTCAGGAAGAAAGGCTGGTTGATACCGAGATTTTATATGGGTTAAAAACCTCAGAAAATGCATCTCGAAATGGAGGTTTCATCATCTCTAGAAACTTTTGAAGCACTCCCCAAGGGCACATTTCCATCTGCAAATTGGTGGTAGATCTGGGAACAACATACGGGGGTGGTATTCCTCTCATCACCTCATGCATTAATTTCTGACAGGTACTTATTATCCAAACTATGTGAGCATGGAGTAGTAAATAGAAACATGCTTCTTTGTGTCAACCCATAGAATCACGGGATTGCTCAGGTTGGAAAAGACCTTAAAGCTCATCAAGTCTAACCAAAAGGCGACCGTATTACCCTATTAACAACCCTCCCTGTGTCATTCCCCAGGCAAGAGAAATCCTCATGAGGAAATCAGCATTGATGTGCTGGGTAAGGAATTCACCTGAATGCCTGGGCTTGGTTTCAGCTGGTTACCAGAAGGTTATATTGAACCCACAGCTGAGTTCCTGGACTGTGACTCCACCACCTCCCTGGACAGCCTGTTCCAGTGCCTGATCACTCTTTTAGAGAACAAGTTTCTCCTGATATCCAACTTCAACCTCCCTCAGCTCTGCTTGAGGCCATTCCCTCTTGTCCTGTCCTATTGGCTTGAGCAACCTGCTCTAGCTGACCCAACATAGGGCAGAGTGGTTGGCCGGATGGTCTCCAGAGTTCCCTTCCAACCACAGTTATTGCTTGATGCTTCCAAAAAAGACTCCAAAGGTTCTATCTACTTTGAGATAGGCTGAGCACTGACAGCTTAATCTGTAAAGGATAAGGAAATGCTATTGCCTGTGGAGGAGGCATTTCAATGTGTGCTGTCAGAAATAATAAAAGTGACATTGGGCCTTTTCTCTTGGGCTTTGAGGATCCAGCTTCCAGCTTTGACACATTCAGGGTTTTCTTCGTAGCTATAAAGGCAATATCCTTTAAAGACAAAAGTCCTGCATACTGCATGTTTTAGATGTTGGAAGCTTGTACGGAAGGTGAGGAGGAAAAGAATCAAAACACATATTTAAGTCTATTATCTGTATTGGCATAATTTAGTGGGACAGGGTAAGAAATTATTCATCCTCCTGTTTGGAGTTCCCCCAGCTGTCAGGGCAGGGACCCATCTATTCTAAGGAAGAAAGGACTCATGAATATACCCCAAAAGGGGAAAATTGTGGTCCCCATCCATTATTCTGATCTTCTCAGTGTGCACTACCCTTACTGGTGACTCTTTATGCAACAAATAGACTAAAATACATATATTGTGCCTGTGCAGGTCCTCATTAGGAACACATTTGTAACCACATCCACCCAGTGACTGGTGTGAAAAGACAACAGCAAACTAGGAAGCTCAGCTTTTTGCTTCTAGGATGAAGTGGGGAAACTGCAGCTTGCCAAGTGATCCTTGTTCTTCTACCCACCCCAAGTCATGTGTGTATGTTGAAGGTGGTTTAGAAGCAAATGGTAATCTGATTTACTGATTCTCTAACATGCCCTTTATTTCTTACTGCTTTTCTTGTATTGTATTTCTGTATCTTCTGATATGCTTTGAGGGCTCATCTGTATGTATGTAATTCCTGATCAGAGTTGACTGGTCATGAGCCTCCGTAAGTAAGACATTCCCTCTGTTGCTTGTTCCTTTCTCATAGGCTTTCCCATTTCTACAGTTGATCTTTTTTGCTTTTTGAGAGGTTTTCCTTTCTTTTGTCCTGTACAAATGAGGAGAGTATTTTACTCCCCAGGTATTCACCATAACTTTGCACAGATTTGAAGGTTCCTGTTATCCATCCATCTTCTGTTCCATAGGCAAAGCAACTCCATTTACGTAGTTTTTTTCTGTGCAGGTCACATTTTATTGACCTGTTGTTATTCTCCAAGCTCACTCTTGGCTCTCTTCTGCCTCTAGAAAATGTTTACTGGAGCTTTTTGCCTACAGCTGAGAACTGTGCAGTATGTTAAGTAAAAGGTTTACTTCACCTGTCTAGAAGATTGTAGTTGACATAAATTATGCAGTGATTTATTTTGTTTTTCAGGCATCATTTATGGGTTATTAGGATCGTTCTGAGTGCTGAAGATGTCCTCTATTATGTCATGCCATGTGTTTTTCTAATGGGGCTAATCCCTGTTCCATTAGCTATCTCACTACTGAAAATACAAATGGACAGCACAAGGATTGGTGGAGCCCACACAATTTCTTGTTTAGTTATGGTAGATGAAAAGTACACTGAAAATGATTTTATAATGAAAATATGCACCTGCATCTCTTGTCATTTTCTTCTGCCATGCAAGGAATTTGTTGTTGTTATTACATAATAATATTTGCTGTTTTTCTCCTAACTCTACTGACTGCTAACTTGTTGTAGAAGGACTTTCACATATATATATATGCTCTCGGAATATATGAATATATGCTCTTTTGGTCAGATATGGGAATGGGTGTTCTTGCATTCCATTGTAGGTTATAGGATAAAGTTGTGATCAGATCTCTTATTGTTTCCTATTTTTTTTTTAACCTGAATGTAATATGCTAGACAATGCTTGTTTTAATTTGCACAAACTGCCTTCACAGCAAGTCACTTGCCTGTCACAGCAAGTTGGACAAGCCTCCCTGAGGAGCAGCAGATAAAAGAATTGGGAGGTGACATGGGGATGGGGAGGTAAATGCTTTTAATGCTTATCAAAGGAAAAGTATACAGATCTACTCTCACATTTCCTTGTAACCATGTTACTACATGGTAGTATTGTGGTTCTGTAGCTGTGTGAATTCTCTGAATTCACATTCATTGTTTGCTGTAGAAATGCTTGCCCAATTGTAATTGTGTCATCTCAACAACATGATGTAGACTTTTTTCCACATTTGTGGCTTTTGGGAAGCCAATGAAACATATGTCTCCAGTGGCCCAGTTGTAAAAAGGAGAAATGGATCAAGATCAGCCTACGTATAGAGACAGTTTTCCAGCTGTTGGACTGTTCAGAATCCCTGCTTACTGTGGTTTTAATCTGTAGCCACACTGGGATTTAAAACTCCTTATCCCTGCCCAGATATTTCCTCTATGTCCTCTATTTGCCCTTATTTTCCAAGATGGAAGATAAGGGTCTTGGTAGTTGTTGACTTGCATGAGAGCTGGGAGAGTCAGAATTTGTTCCCGAGTTTATCGGCCTCCTCAAGTGTATCTTCATGTATTTCATATAGAGTTTATGAAGAACTTAAATCAACACATGATAGATTATACTTCTGCAAGATGTATTGCTTTACCTACCTGACATGATCCAACTGTTATATTGTTTTGAAAACCCACGGTTTGCAGATGGTTTATCTTAAATTTACTCTTCATTCCTTTATTTTCTGATTGAAGGCTGTTTACCTTAGGATTTATGATAGACGACCTATAGTATTTATGTTGAAGAGGTATTTGTACCCTCAGATGCCAATTATGTGTATATCTCCATTAAGAGAGAATGGTGAACAGCTACCCAGTGAGCAGCAATGTCTTGTCCCTTTTTTAGTGTATAAGTCCCTAATTTCTGCCTCATGATTTTCTGTTTGGGACATTTTTACCCTTGGATTTTAGTGTTTTTGTTTTGTGGATGACCATACTGAAGTTTGCACTTAGAACTTTTCTTTCACTTATTTTTCCATTTGCCTTCCCTCTTTCCCCTGAAGTTTTGGGATTTAACTGACTTATAACAGTGTATCTGTCTTTTTCCCAATTTTCTTAGGTTTAAAGTACAACCCTGCATCCACTGCTAGCTAAAAGATGTCTTATGGATCCATTGATGGGAGTGGATTTGGGAGGAACCCATTTGGAGGCCCTTCGAGACAAGGCTATCAACCACTCGGTAACGTACTTATGCCTTGTAGTAATTTATTCCTCCTGATGTTCTGGGGAGTGAGGACTTTACTGAATGAGGTTGTCTTCAGAAGTGGTTTTGGTAGAGATTTTCAAAGGTAGAACCCAAACATTTGTTGGGTTCAATTTGTATTGTAAGGCGTCACATCTTACCATGTCTTTCCAATGGCCGTGGAAGAGCAGCACTGATGAGGTATGTTGGCGGACCTGGAGAAGAAATGTGGTTCAGTTTCTAGACCTTCTTGTAACTCTGTAGTTCTCTTCTATCTCATCAGCAAGAAGTTGGTCTAAATTGTTTGTCTAGTTGTAGGTGCTCTTATGATGGGATTAGATTGGAAGAGGTACAGATAGAAGAGAGCTGTGATTCTACAGGGCGCAACCTAACTGCTGGGGTGGCAGCTTTAATCTGCAAAACATGGCAGTGGGGGATAAAAACTTCCTCAGGGAATGCTGAAACCATAAACAGTGGAATGGCTTGCAAATGACTGTGTATTCTGGTTTTGTGGGATGTTTTTAAGTGAACACCAGATGTGCTTCCCTGAGCTGCTCCCTTCTTCCCCCAGAGGACTCTACAAACGCTAAAGCAGAAAGAGAAAATCATCTAGATGGCAACCTGTATACATGAAATGTTGATGCAGGGCTGGCTTATTCATGGTGATGGAAGGTATTTCTTATTCTGACCAGTTCTGAGGTACTGTTTGAGAAGGCTGGTGCAAGCTCATGTAGGCATGGTAAAGCATTGTCTCCAGCTGCCCAGATGTGCACCAGGTCTGGTACACATGGGGAGTTGCTATAGGACCATATGTGGTTTAATATAGCCTGGCTTTCAGCAACCCTTGTGTGTTGGAACATATTTTTGCATTTAGTTTTGAGTCTTGATCTGGCTTGTACCAGAGGATGAGACTACAGTAGCTCTGGTGGAGGCACTTCTGAGGGTTCAGACCTTCACGGAATCATCAAGAAAGAGGATGATGTAGCATGGGAAAGGTCTGCTTTATTGCTTTGCATCTGGAAGAAACATCACAATCCTCTTACATTGCCTTTGGATTCAACTGGGCTGTTCATTAAGGCAGCCTGACTTTGTTTCCAAGTTGTCAAGGTTCCAAATGTTCTTTGGGAAATGTTTTGTTGTTTTGCAAATAGCTGTTCCCCCTGGATGAAACTATAAAAGAAGCGTAAAGGTTTCTCATGGTTTTCTGTTTTCATGTGAGTTTGGGTGCAATTATCTTTTTCTTCTTTTCTTTTCTTTCTTTGACGAGGGAGAATGTATTGAATTAAGTTTGAATTTTTGAATTGACTGGTTTTAAACAGTAGTTTTTAGGCTATTCTATGAGGTAAAATTAAAGACATTAAAAAGCCAAGAAGAATGAGTTACTTGCACACAGTGATAGAACCATAGGAAAAAAAAAAAAGAATCAAAATGAGGAATAGATAAATGAGGGATGTCAGTGCATTGTGGCTTTTTGTTTAAAAATAAAAGGTATGAATGCTTCCAGTGATGTACAAAATGCTCACTATTTTTAATGCAAATGCAGAGAATAATTCAAGATGCGTGTGGTTTCTAAATATTTGAAGAGGGACCACACCATGCACAGCTTGCCTGTCATTTGGCAGTTACTCTGTAAAGCTGAACCTACCCTCAGTGGATTGCAAAAAGCAGCTGATGTAGGAACATCAGATTTCTTAAGATGACAACGGTCTTGAGATCATTTCAGCAGCCCAGAGTTCTGTATATCAGAAGTTAGAAACTCCTGCTGAACTCATACATGATTTTGGGTGGGTTTGCATTGGTCAAGTCTTAATGGTCCTCTGGGGCCAATTTTCCCAGCTAGCAAAAATCAGTTTCTTGGACCAAACTTGGATCCTTCCATTGGTTTCAATATCACAAGGACTGCAAGGCTGGAATGTGTGCTTTGTCATTTTGCTATATACAATCTCAGAAAGGCATTTCTGAAAGTGAAGGGAGCCTGCTTGCCTTGGCCAAGTGCAAGTTGGAGAAGATATTCTCCTATTTGTGTGTTGAAATCAGAAATGATCCATCTGAACCTGCATATAACTTAACTCACCATGGCCCTTCACCATGGCAGACTGCATAACACGTGCCAAGTGTCTGATGTTACAGTATCCCTAGTTATTGTCATTAATTAAATGTCAGGAAAGGGTCAGTGTAGAGCTCATCTTCTTCCTCCTGCTTCCAAAAAGCAGATGACTGCCTTGCTAAGAAAAAATGCTCTCTATATTACCTCATGGTATGGGTGGAACAAAAGAGCATGGCCTTCCTCCTGCTGTATATATGTCTGCTCAGAGGGGCAGACCTTGATGGATGCGTCTGCCTGTGCTCTGAAACCTTCTTTTTACTAGATCTAGTAAACAAGTAAATAAAGCATACTAGCATCCTTGCATATGGATACTATAGCATGTGGTCCAGCACTAACATTCAGGTATCTAACGGAAGACCCCAACATCTTCCAACAGTAGAAGAGATTACCCTATAATCTCAGTGGCTAGAGGATCTCAAAGGTTTCTGAAGGAGACCGCTTGGATTACTTGGAGCATAGCAGGTTTGTATGTTCACAGCAGGTGAACATGTAATCCATGCCCTGCTCTGCAGTTGTAAGTTAGATGCTGCTGGAGGAGCAGTATCTGCATCTGCTCCTTGTTCTATAACCAAGAGAAGCAAACATTCCCCTATTTCCCTGTATGCTTTCTTTTCTCTGGCTGTTGGCTGTGTATTAGCATTACATGGGGAAGCTGGAAAACAGCAGAAAGTTAACAGAAAATGTTTTTTTTTTTTTTTCAAAGCAAAACCTGACAATGGGGAAAAAAAGAAGATTTTAAGTAGTGTGAGATGACAGAAATAAACAGAGACCGAAGACTACACAGCAGAAGGAATTAAGCCTTGAATTTGTAAGCATGCACCATACACCCTCTGCCATGTTAGACCTACCCTCCTACAAATAGGCTTTTTGTAGGGAGGATGAACAAAATCTGATGTGTGCAGGGAGTCGTGCAGGTCGGAGAATTCAAATAACTTGAATTAAAATGCCACAAGGCAAGAACTTTTAAACACTGCTTTTATTAACCTTACTGTGCCCTGGGCGTTACGAGCCGAATTTGAACAAGTCATTTCATATTCCATAGGTGTAATATTTCTAGGTATTCTCAAGGGAGCATTAGTTCATTCTTAATCTTACTGTGACTTCATCTATACTGTTTTTCCTTCGGATGCTCATGAACACATCACATGGGACACTGAGCAGAGTTCTTCTCAAGGTAAGTAGCATGTGCAGCTTTCTTTGCTAGGTTGGCCTGTCTTCTCAAAGAACAGGAAAATCCTGGTGTACAACCCAGCATTATGGCCTGATCACTGCATAGTCCTGTACTGCCTCCCATTGCAGATGCAGGACTGATGGCAAAGCATGGGAAGGAATCCACCAGCTTTGCATCTTGATCTTGGAGTGCATTGAAGCACTTAACAAACTCCTAAATACACAAGGAGTCTCCTTAGGTTCATAAACATTAAGCAGGTGGTTAATGCTTTTGCTTTATTGAGACCTGAGTGCTGCTGTGTTTTAGCATTAACTTCCCAAGGGACTTTCAATACTTGCAATGCTTTGTTTAAGGAACGTTGAAACTCTTCGCTGTTTCAAAGTACTGAGCTATGGAGACGGTATGGAAGATGCTTTAAATTGGATCATGGCAACTGTTCCCCCTGGAGCAATGAGGGGCTCAATCATGAGCTTGAGCTTCCTTAGTATACAGCATTATATGAAGAAAGAAGGAGTTAACAGTTATAGAGGAAAGTAAGAAAACTGTGTGTGTGTGTGTCCCCCACCTCAAATTAAAGCCTTTCATTCTGAATGATTGCATTGTGCATTGGTCACGTTCAGTAGTAAATAAAGTACACATTTGGGATAGAGTCCTGTCAAGTGTAGAGTGGAAGAATAGAGTTTAAATGCTTCTATGTGTAGCAGCTTTCATCTGCCTTTCATAGGTAATTCACAAATATTACCACCTGGTCTGTAAAGTTAGTTGTACTTCTTCATTTTATACTAGGAATAAAGTGGCTTCTCAAACGTCACTTCTAAATCTTGGGTCCTGTCTTATTTTCTTGGATTTACTAGAACACAGGTAGAGAACTCAAGTGTCATATTAATCAAGGCATTAATTAGCTCGAAGTAAAGTGCTGGTCCAACAGTACTAAAAATCCTACAATGATCTCTCCCGCTAGACAGCTGAAAACCTTCTTATAGCATCTACAGGGGAGTTGCTCTATATTGTTCTTTTGCTACTGTGCAAGACTTCCAACATGATAAGTTTATTTTAGTTTGAGGAAATCCTGTTTTACATCCAGTTCTTAAAGATCTTAGCAGTGATTTAATGAATTAATAAGCATGAACATACAAAAATATATTAAAGAATAATGAACAGTATGCTTTATAGCAAACGGAATTGCCAAGAGAATTGACTTTGATGCATGAATTAACTTTGAAATTGTTAGTTTTGAAAACCCCTGCCCTACCCCTCCAGGCAATTTTAACATTATAATAAATGTTTTGCTCTAATCTCGGTATTTTGGGGAAGCTAAGTGGTTATGCACTTATTTATATAACTAATGAAAACAGAAAACACTATTAGAGTAACTAAGTCTGTTATTGAAATATTTGGGGGTAAGCTGACCCACCTCATAACAGTTAAAATAACACAGTTAATATAACAAGCCACCAAAACAGCTACAACAGCAGAACAGAACAAAAACTCGTAGGCAAAGATAAACTTTATTTTTCTCTAGTTTTTTGTTTGCTAGTTTTTATCATCCCAGACCATTTTATTGTAAGCAAGGAAAAATAATGCCAGTGCTCCTAATCTTCAGTGGAAAACCAGAAAGCAAACATACTGTCTTGTCCTCAGGCAGCATTCAGCTGGAAATGCATTTAAACATCTCATCCTCTCAGAAAAGCTTGCTCTATTTTCCACTTGATTACGGGCAAATTAGAAGGAGCTAAAGATGATCTTCTACCCTCAATCTATTCATCCATATTGGTTTAGGTACCTTAGGAGAGAACACAGAATCTTGTGAATCGTGGAAGTAATTTGAGTTCAAGGAGACCCTTAAAGCTCATCTCTTGTTACTCTCCTGAGGTGAGCACAGCTAAATCAGGGTGTTCAGAGCAGTGCTGGTAGTTCCCTTAGTGGGTACATGGCCATAAACACTCAACCTGAGATTGTCCTCCTGGGACATCTTTCCAAGACAATGCTTTAACCCATTGGAGCAGAGAATCATAGCATCTTAGAATGGCTTGGCTTGGAAGAGACCTAAAAGATCATCTAGTTCCATCCCCCCTGCCAGTGAAATAGATGTACCTTAGTGCTTTTTCTTCTGTTTATTCTGACAGAGGCAAAAACCAATGACTTTTCCTTGTCTCATTAGAGAACAAAGAAAACTTTTATTAAAAGCTTGCACTCCCTGCAATGAGCCACTCTCAGCTGTCACTTAAAGAAAGTTTGTTAGTGGCTCTTGTTGAGGCTGTTTAGACCTTGAGAAGGCCCCTGAGATTTCTCTAATCTTGTCAATTCAATCCAGTTTATATTTCCCAGGGATGTGATGGAGTCACTGTCCCTGGAGGTGTTCAGGAAATGTGGAGATGTGACACTGAGAGATGCTTTTTAGTAGGCATGGTGGGGATGGGTTGGTGGTTGGGACAGACTATATTAATGGTCTTTCTCATCTGTAATGGTTCTGTGATTTTATGACTATTTTTGCCAGCTTTCTCAGTTTGCTGAAAGCTCTTCTTTATGTAGGATAGCAGAGTGGAAAAGGTTCTAAAGCAAAGACCAGCAAGCTTTATGTGACTGCTTTCCTATATGACAGAATTCTTGCAAGCATTGCAAGACTTCTTTACATTTTTTGGGATACCTGTGTGTTTTCACTATGTGCTTTGCATCTGTTTTCATTTCTTGGCGGTATCAGATGCTTGGATGAGAAACCATTTTTCTTACACCGTGCTTACAAATAAGTCTACCTGAAGCAGGACAGTGGTTGGATTTCAGTTGTATGCAACAGTAGGATCCCTCTAATGACCTTGTATGTATGTCCATATGTATTTGATGACATTTACAGTAGAAAAGGTGTCAACTTCTTGTAGTCTGCCACTGCCTTGTGCAAATCTCTCCCAGTGTTCTCCCATTACCCTCCTGCTTCCTCATATTATCTAATTAATTAAAATCTCAAGGATGGGGAATCTGTCTGGCCTAATCTATTAGAAGATAATTAAGCATCCTTTATGTATATATGCTTTTTCTTTTCTCTCTTTGAAGACCCAAGTGGAGCTTTTAATATTTGCTCCTGCCAGCAAAATGGAGAGCAGAGGTTTATGTAGGTGCTGAAATAGCATACTGGCGGATTGCTGTTCTGAAACCTACATGTAAAAGTGTATTTATCTGCAGAAATTACACCAACTCGCTGTTATCCGTTATGAGGGGTGGACGTAGCTGACACAAACATGTATGCAGCACAAAAAGAAGTTGAGCTGAACAGAAAGGGAAGAATAGAGCTTTTATCTGTGCTGTCACTCCAGAGATGTCATTGCTAACTGTCTCCCAGGCTGACATTTGCTTGGAGACAGATGCTGGCAGCTAGAAATGGGCAGGGGTGAAAGTTCAGCAGCGTGGAAGGGCTTGACAAATGTAAGCAGGTAGACTGGAGATCAGGGTGATAAAGCATGGATGGAAAGCTCTTAGGAGCAAGGGGGGATTTTAAATTGGATCTTAGGCTGTACAAAGCCTCCTCTGAAAGAAATGCCTCCTGTTTTATTATCTCAAGGGCTCATTTGGAAATGGATGGGCTAAATTTAAAAGAAGGATGGAACTGGAAAAGGAACACAGGTGTCCCTGTTCATTGTGGGGTGATTGGCCTTTAAAAGTCCCTTTCAACTCAAACAATTCTATGATTCTGTGATATTATGTTGGCCCATAAGGCAGACATTGGTGGAATGACAGTAGAGGCTGGACCTTCCCAATGATATTCCATGACATTTTGTTGTCATGTAACAGAGGGCAGCAGAGGGGCAGACTGACAGAATGGTGTCTGACTTGGAAGTGCATATGAGGCAAAGGTGCATCTCTGAATTCATCGGAGCAGAAGTAATGGCACCCACTGACATCCATTGATGCTTGTTGAATGTTTATGGAGAACAAAGAGTGAATGTGTGCACAGTGAGGTGGTGGGTGGTGAGTTTCAGCAGTGATGACAGCAGTTTGAAAGACGAATTATGTTCCAGATGGCCATGCACAGCTGTCATACCACTAAATGAAGAGTGCCTTGATCAGCTCATGCGCGTGTGAATTGGTGGATTGAGACCAGGGAGCTGTGAACAGAAGCTGAATATTGGCTTAAATGCATTGGAAACATTGGTGGCAACTTTGGACTATTGCAGTTTGCACCACGTGGATCCCACGACTGCTCACACAGGAACTGAAGTAACACCATGCACAAATTTGTGAGGACCTGTTGTACCAATATGAGCCTGGATTGCATCATTACTGGTGATGAGGTGTGGTGTCACTACTACAAGCCAGAGTAAAAATAGCAGTCCATGGGGTGGTCATATGTGAACTCCTCATCAAAGAAAAAGTTTAAGATGTAGCCCTCAGAGCTCCTTTCTAAGCTTCCTTCTAAGTTCCGTTCTAATACTGGAAGGCTGCAATGAGGTGCAGAACCTCCTCCAAGCTTCATAAGCAACCAATTCCCTGAGCCTTGTCTTCATAGGAGAGGTACTCCAGTTCTCCAAAGATTCTCGTGGCCTTCCTCTAGACCCTAATTCCTTTTCCAGCATTCTAGTCTCAGTGTTAGCATGTTTGTAGTTTGGATAAGTCCACATTAGCGTGACCGTACTTTGTAATTTTAACTTAAGTTGCCAGCAGCTTGATAAAAATAAAAGATCATTCTAGGATGTTCTCCCTGTTCCTTGTCACACTGTGTCTGTTATGTGGATTTATTTTCTCATCTTTTAGCAGAAATGGTTAGCAGCTCTTAGCAGCTATCTTCCATTAATGCTCTTCTCCCTTATTCCCAGATGGTTTCTTTGTCTGGATGGACACTTGAAGTGGGAATTCTTTCATAGAACTGTTGGAGTTTGCTATGGATTGTCATCACAGATGCTGTAACTTCCCTTAAACTTCTTTCCTTGACTGATTCGGAAATGAAGCAGTTGGAGGATAAAGTAGGGAAGGTATTGCCCTTTGGGCTATAGCTTCAGCACACATGGCCTTCAGAGCTGGAGAACCAGTCTTTGAAGACTTGAAGGCATACCAAACCAATGGACCTCAGCCAATCCTTGTATGTTTTGCATCAAGGTCCAACCCCCCTGCCTTGGGTAGGGTTGCAAATCTATTGGTTGACAAACCTATCCATGGCAGGGGGTTGGAGCTCAATGATCTGTCTTTAAGATCCCTTCCAAGTTAAGCCATTCTATGAAGGCACTCTTGTAGAACCATAGTGATGCTTTTAGTTAATGTGTTCTTGAGCTATGAAGTGCAGTGTTTGTCTTTCGCAACCTTCTGGTGTGACATTCCAAGCAGTACATACATTACATTCAGTGGTTTCAATCCTTTCCTGCAATGCACATGCTTTCTTGCCCTGAATATATATATTTAAGAGAAATTCCTTCATTTTCACATTGAAAGAGGGTCAGGGTCAGACTGACACTTCTTTTTCAAGAGGTTTTGCAATTTTAACCCGTGTTAAATGAATTATCTACTCTCTGAAGGTGGATAGAAAGACTTCTGTCTGGCGACTCAGGGAAATATCCTTCCAAACCACAGAGGGTCTTCCTTGGGCAAAGTTATTGTTTCAAGTTTTAGCCAAACATAGTCTATCTGAAAAACTGATCCTTTTGTCCCTGGCAAGCACCCGTGTGTTAAGCAGTCGGGCACGCTGCCATATCACCAGATGGCCAGCAGAACAGTGGCCGGCACAGTGTGTCACATCTCCACTTGGCAGCACATAACGGCATTCCCAGGTGACAGTCGCCATCCACTTTGAACTTAAAACACATCTAAAGACTGACCGAACTGATGTGCTGATGTGAATCCAGCTTCATGTAGTGATAACTTGGTTGAATATCTTGGAAATAATGCTCCCAGCTGCTTTCAAAGCAGGTGGGACTCAGGTGTGGCAGCAAAAAGATCACCTTTGAAATACATGGGGTGATCAGGAGGCTTTGGGGTGTCCTTTGGGTTTCACAGTGTGAGAAGATAAAACTCTTAGAATGCATCCAAAGGAGAGCAATAAAGATGGTGAAGGGCCTAGAAAGCAAAATCATAGAGTCATAGAGTAATTAAGGTTGGAAAAGACCACTAAGATCATCTGGTCCAACTGTCAGCCTATCATCACTATGCCCACTAAACCTCTGTACTTATAACTGGGATTGTCCCAATCTGAATGTAATCCTTTGCACTTGCTTTTCTTGAACCTCATTAGGTTGACATGGGCTCACCTTTCAAGCCCAAGTCACTCTTGATGGCATCCCTTCCTCCTGTGATATCAGCTGTACCACTCAGCTTGGTATCATCAGCAAACTTGCTGTGGGTACACTTGTTCCCATCATCTGTGTCGTTGATAAAGATGTTAATGAGTACCGGTCCCAAGGTGAACCCCTTTAGAATATTCACATGATATTTCTAAAATCTATATCCCATTTCTCAGAAATACTTTAAAGGTCACATTTCACAGGTCTGCAGGTACTTGATAATGCAGAGAGGGATGTGGGAACGGATAGTTCAGGGCCCATTTGTACTCTGGAAGGCTTCTAAGGATCTCTTGAAATACGGTCCTTCAACCAGCTGCTCTTTATCACCAGTCAAAACTGAGTGCTTCTAATTCGCCTGCCTGTTGAGCAGATGTGCACTGACCTGGTTTGATTGGATTTGGAATTTTGTTTTGTTCCAAAATACTTTGCACAGTTTCTTAGTACAGAGCAGAAGTAGACTTAAAAGCTGACAGGTCATGCTGCATAAAATACAGTTTAGCATCTATGGCTTCTCCTCTCCTAATAATGATACAGAAACAGAAATAGAGACACAGGTACTGTAGTAGAGGGACTAAAAGTTATACGAAGAAGGTTTTTAAAAGCCATGAAACCAACTTTTTGGTTTGGGATTAGCAACTGGCAGTTGACTTATGTAGGAAACAGGTCTGCTGTGTATGAAGCCATGCTTAAGCAAGACCATTGGGAATCCGGTTGATGAAATAAGAGGTTTTGAACAAGGATCGTCAGTCCTGGCTGCCTGAACATTTCAGACTCACAATACTTGGAAGCTGGACTATATGACCTTGAAAGGGTCCTTCCAACATAAACGATTCAGTGATTCTGTGATTCTCCTTGTCCACATACATGAATGAGCTGAGCTAAATGAGATTTCTGTATTGTTTTCCTTCACTGGTCCCTCTCACCTCTTTTTTAGTCGTTGTTTTTCACTTCTGTATGCAGTTAGGAAGCATAGATTTATAAAGAGGGTTTTTCCATGAGCTACAGTATTTCAGATTTATTTCAGGTACTGTAAAAGATTGAGCAGGTTTGGAGGGAGGAACGATCTGCCCCTCTTACTGCTTTACCAAAGAGACATTAACCTGATTGTGCCTTTGAATAACACATAGTTAACATCAAACTTGGATATAATAATGAAAAAAAAAGGTTATAACTGTATAGAAAATGGCAGTATATATATCTATACACACACACACACACATATAATATATACACACATATATATACATGCATATCCCTTATATATGTGCATATATGCATATGTACATATAAGGACCATGCAAGTATTGTGTGTGCATTATGTGAGTGTGCTTTGAGATACAATTTGGAGTTTTAAGTTTTACTGTTATTTCACACCTCTGCTTTTGAAGCCTTTCTGTTAAAACAAAGCACATTTATTCATTTTTTGATGCTGGGTTTGTTAACAGGATTTTAGTACTTTCACAGGGGTTTTCTTTGCTTCGTGTTGTTTTCACACTTACTGCTCACTGGTGTTGGAGAAGAAGAAACCAAGCGTTGTTATTATCCTGAAAGTGAGAAAAAAATCATGCTTATATACAAGATTAATAAGAAAACTGCCACTGTTGCAAGAAAAAGTTTATATCAGGGAGCTTTAACTTGCCAAAGATCAGAGTTTTGAAGTTTTTGCATCCAGGGGATGCCTGGTTGAACATATTCTGTTCTTTGGTCCATCTCTGCTTTGCTAGAGCATTTTACTTCTTCCAGGCCCATCTCAAACCTCTTCAAAGCTGAGCCAGGACGAGACAGGGAACAGGCCATCATTTCAGCATCACAGTTCATGGGGACGGTGCCTTTCTGCAGTAATCAAAAGCCTTCTGAGTATTCGCAGTGTCTTCTCTTCTCCTTGACATTTGCAACGGGGTGGCTGTGAGTCAGGCAGAAGGGATTCCCTGCTGGCAGCAGGGGATCTTTCTCCTCAGCTGCTAGACCAGTGCTTCTGTAGCTTGCTGTGAATTCCTCTTCTTGGCTAAATACAAAGCTAGCATGCTTTTGGCGAGAAACACTGGGTCTTGTGCTTGATTTGCCATCCTATTCCTAAAAATCCCCCTACCTCCCTCCATAGTCGTCCTTTTAGGCACAGCAGGGACTCAGCTTTGTGGTTTTATTGATTTATTTTTTTTCCCCAAGCCATCTAGTTTTACTTATTTAAAATATTGTTCTATTATTTTCTCCCCCTTCTCTCAAGCTTACTCCTCACTTGCCCATGCTGCTTTTCTTGGCCCGGTTTCCTCAAGCAAAGGCAATGACATTGTTTTACAGTGCTGTATAAATACCTCTCGTGCTTTGGCACAAGCATATTTATGTTTGCCTCCCTGTTGGTGTGCACTGCAGGAAGGCTTTGTGCTCAAACCCAACCATTAATCTCCATTTTCCTGGAGTGAGCTCCATCTCTGAGCTTAAGCTGTACAGGGTGGGTGGTGATGTTCTCAACCTCCAAAACAAACCCTTCCCTGCACTGAAATGAGCAGTCACGTTCATCAGTCCATTTCATCTTCTAACCCAAGACGGAGACCATTGTCTGTAGGCTTAGATGTATCGACCCATGTTGCACCTTGTGTGGAAATATATTAGGGCCATCCCTTGCAGATTTTGCCATATGGAGATGTGCATCCTTGGTCTTCTTTTGAGATACATTTTTAACATGGGAAATTTAGACTGGATATAAGGAGAAAGTTTTTTTTTGCAGCGAGGGTGGTGAGGTACTGGTTGCCCAGAAAGGTGGATGTCTCATTCTTGGAGATGTTCAAAGTCAGGCTGGATGGGACTCTGAGCACCCTGATGTAGCTGTAGGTGTCCCTGTTCATTAGAGGGTGGTTGGACTAGATGACCCATGGGGATCCTTGTCAACTGAAATGATTCTGTGGTTCCATGATGTGGCTTTTACTGTCTTCCAGAGAGAGTCATCTTAGCCTAAATTGTCATAATTATTTCTCATGAAGCTCACAAGAAATGCTAAATGTAGTGTTTACTGCCTAGATGGTTGACTTGTGATTTCACATTTAGTCCGTGGCCATGGTTCACTGGGTAACCTTCAACAAATAAAGCGCTGTCTTGTGCATCTTGCTTTGTCAGCATGGAAAAGGGGAGGGATAAGAAGGTTAACTTCACTCCCTTGGGAGAAGCAATACAGAAGTCTCAGCTCAGCACTGCAGTTGCTTCCATGTATGTGGACAAGAATGGTAGGTCTGAAATGTTTGGGTTTGTTCAGGTAGATGGCAGTTTGGCCATGAAGCCAGCAGAATGGTTTGGAGACTTTGCATACTGTTATATTTCTTCTCTTATTCTTTTTAAAGGCATATTGAATTACCTAGGATGCTATTTGGGTGTTAATCAGCAATTTAAGTGAATGCATCAGATCTCGTAAGTTAAACAGGAAAAGAGAGGAAATATCTGTAGAGAGCAGGAAAACGAAAGTGATTCAGTGGTCCTATCAGGTTGTAAAACAGAGGTCCTGACAAAGTGAAGAACGAAGATGTGAGATTCCAGTATGAGAGAGATCTCAGTTCCTGGGAGGAGGCTCTATGAGGCCTTTTAATGACCCCCAGTGGCCAAGATCAGTTTTATCTCATTCCTGGTTTATAGAAACACCTAGCTGTGGATGAAAGGCTTTTGCAGTGAAAGCCACATGTGGAACTTGGTTATACAGGATCCAAGCACTGAGAAATAACGTGACAATTAGTGCAAACTTGGGACCAAACCAGTCTCCATATTGCAGTGCTGGTTACTGAGCTGTCTGCTCAAGCACCCGGATTTAGAAGATGGATATTGGCTGCATCTTGTGGGAGGAGAAGTGAGCATCACAGGAGTGGGAGTCTCTATCATTTAAAAGCAAAGGAATGAAGGTCAGTGTGCTCTAATGAAGAAGCTCTTTTGCAGCTTTTCTTTTCCTTTTTTTTTTTTTTTCAATATAATTTAAATCTAATATTTAGAGTTCATTGCTTTAGGGGTATCCTGAAACTAATACTTCATTTGTATGTTCTGGAAAGCTTTGCATATTTTTAAGGAGGATGTTTTCAGTTCCAGCAATATCAAAGTTAAGGCAAAATACCTACTGGTACTTGAAGACACCACATTTATGGGCACCTTGCTTTTCCCTCTGGCTTGCACATGAGACCCCTTACAACACAAAACTTTAGGTTCACATGGACTATAATAAAGCCACATGGATAGCTTAATTTTCATGCTTTGGGATAGAACTGTTAGGGAGTTGTTTGGTTTGGTCGGTCCACAGTTGCTCATTGAAATCTCAGGATCCCTGTCAATATGAGAAACTCTTCATCCACGCACAAAGAATCACAAACTGTGACTCCATGAATCCAAAGAATATAAACAACTGTGATGGTAAATATTAAAGGCGAATGAAAACCATATGTTTTGGGGTATTAAAGACTCCTAAAAACGGAGCCATTTTCATGTAGGTTCTCTTTCTACTTTTTGAGTTCTGCAGCTTCTCCATAGTTCCTTGAGGCAGGTATGAAAACACATAAATTTCTGATGGGGTCTGTTGGTTCAGCTCTTATATTATATCTGTACTGTCTTGGGAGAAGCTTTGTTTTGGGGGGAAGTTTTCTGAAGGTATTGCTCAGTTCTCTGCTGGAAGGAGTTTTGAAAGGGCAACCCAGTATTAAAAGAAACACATTAAAACCACAGCACAAAAAGCATGTATATAGAGGAGCCTTCTGTACATTTAAGGGTGAGATAAAAACAAAAGTGTTCTACAGATGTGCTTGCAGTATCTGTTTGGGGGCTTATCAATGAATAATGAAGGAGACTGTGCCTTTGCCGGAGATTTATGTGGTAGCACTTTATGAGCCCTACTGGAGCATTCGCAAGGAGATACAGAAAGGATTTACCATCAGTGCTGTGTGTGTGAAAGAAATGGGGACTGGAGGAAGGATGTAGAGAATGGGCACGGCAACCCCATAGGACAGAAAATACATTAAAAATGTTGGGGAATGAAATTGTCATTCTCAAGACAGAAGAAGAGTGGAGGAGCATCTTGGCTTGTGTGTGTACTTTAATTTCTTTGCAATAATTAAGGACAGACCAAAGTGAAGCTTTAAACCCTGTGTAGTTTAAAGTAGTTGTAACGAGCTGTAGATGTCCCTCTTTGCTGCAGGGGAGTTGGACTAGATGATCTTTAAGGGTCTCTTCCAACTCAAATGGTTCTGTGATTCTAAGACTGGAGGAGAGAGATTCGGTGCACATTTATTTTGCTAATGAGAAAATAAGACCATTGGAGCAGGGCTTTAATTTAAACATGAGCTTCTGATATTCCTGATGATTCCCTTTTATGCAGGATCAAATACTGACCATCATGTGAAGTAATGCTTCAAGGTCAACTTCTTTTTGTTGCATTTGGGGAGGAACGGACCCAGCAGAATGGGAAATGGTGCTTGATTGAGATCTGCAATGCATTAGACATGTCCTTGCATATGAAGTGACATAATTTTGCACTGGGATTTTGGAACAGGCACACACGGGTAGATTATAATAGAGCAAGTGTGTCTGACGTCCTGCCTTAAATCTCAGACTATTAACTTAATTAATATTGTAGGCTCTTAACACCTTTCTTTACACGTGAGCTACCTTGCATGAGACTGGAAGATGCTGCTGCTTCGCCCTTGTAGCTTCAGAAATACCTGCTGTTTGGTTTGTATTAATTATTTCACTCTCAAGGTCCTGATTAGGCTTTGACAGAAAGCTCTGTGTGGCTTTTTAGCTCTGCAGTTAAACAGTATCCTTGTTCTATGCCAAGGATGGCTGCTCTTCAGTGTGTAGAGTGGTATATCTGGACCAAACTTCACTTCTAAGCTGTTCCAGGCATATTTTAAAGAGTAAATGAGTTTGTTTGCCTGTTTGTTTCTCTACTCTTAAGGTGAATAATATTATTGAATAATATTATTTCTTTTTATCAGGGTAGTGCTGTCCTCTGGCATAAACAGCCATTGGAATGGGCGAGTAAGAGCGCAAGTGTTGCTTTTCTTAGGGAGATGCTGGTACAGAAAAAGATGCAAAATGTCTCTGCCTTGATTGATTTGCTGTTTGCATGGTTGAAGGGAAGGATGAGATGGTTAAGCTGCTGTTTGATGTGGAGATTAAATTAGATTTAAGAAGCGTTCTGAAATGTCACTGAAGATAAACTGTTTTGAATAGGTGATTCCTTAACCAGCTGCCTTTAAGTATCTCTGGTCTTCAGCTGAGGTTTGCTGACTTGTTTGGTGGATAGAGAAGAGGGTGTGAGATCTGTCCCTGTGTGTCTCCTACACACTCCTGCTACAGCTTGGAGCTGGTACAGTAACATAAAACCCAAAACACTGCATTTATTCCATGGTGTAAGTCATTCCTGCAGTTCATAGGATCACAGAATGATTTTGGTTGGAAGGGACCTCTGTGGTCCAGGCCCTAGTCAAGCAAGGACACTCAGAGCAGGGTGTCCAGAGCCACATTCAGGTGTCTTGAAGATCTTCGAGGAGATTCTGCAGCCTGCCTGGACAAGCTGTTCCCATGCTTGGTCACCTGATGGAAAAGCCACATATATCTCTTGATTAGATTGACGATTTGAAAATGTCTAGGGCCTGAAATGATTCTCCCTATTTTTCAGTAAGAAAGACTCTTCTTTCCTAAGAAAAAGAAAGGAAGAGATATGCAAAAACTGGATTTATTTTGTTGTTTAGGGCAAACAAGAAAGCTTATATATTCCAGAATCTTACCTCAGCCTTATACTACCTCCCTCACCATTTCTGGGCAGAAACTGGAGCAGTGCTTCTTTCCCTAATGGTGTTGATAACCAGCATTACACATTACTCTTTCTTTTGTAATTTTTAAGCATATTGAGGATCTTGCTGTGATTATGAAAATCACAAGGAAATGTTTCTAAGTTTCCAAGCAGTCAGACTAGGCAACAGGGAAGGAAGAAATAGCACGTCTTACTGAAAGAACAGGCAGGCTATTGAGGATCTCAAGGCTGATAAAGGACGAGAGAAAGGCTGGGGTGTCCAGCATCCTGCTGGACATTTTGCATCCTAATTCTCCCTTTCCCAAGTGTGTTTCATCATCATAAAGGTCTTGTCGCAGATTTTGCTTTGAGTGCTAAAAGCTTTGCTCCCCTCTGCCTTCCTCTGTAATTTAAGAGCCACAGATGCTGATACATCTCCGAGACAGAATCTATTACACTTCTCCTGCCAAGCAGAGCTATGGTGCTTGCTTTATGTCCCTCCTCCTAACACTCAATTTGTTCTTTGTCGGTGCTCAGCTGGCCACATTGCTGAGCACCAGCAGGGCTCCCTCCACGCAGTGGTTCCTATTAGCTTTCCCCTTCTTAATTTCATTATCCATTTCTAATGGCTTTTTAATGTTTGAGCTGAATTTACAGTGCCGAGAATGTTGTGCAGCTTCTGTTTCTCCAGAAGTTTGCCTGGGAGAGCACAGCTGACTGTCCGCTGCTTTACTTATACTGTTGGAAATGGTCAGAGTATCTGAGTTATTGATCTTTTCTTCTTTTTTTCCCTTGAAGATGAATCATGGAGCATTCTCGTGCGTATCAGCTTTCTCAGAGTTTGTAGCAAATGCTGATTTACCTCCTTTGAATATCCAGTCACTGAACACTTGATTGCACGTACTTCTGAGCAAGTCTTTGCTCACTTCTATCTATTCAGGTGGGAGTAACATCTTTCCCATGCTGCTCTACAAGCTTCCTTGCAAACACTGTCTCATGTATCTTTTCCTTTGTTTCTCTATGTAAAAAAAATATTCAGTATTTCCAAAATACAGTGTTCATTTTTTTTTTTTTTTTTTTTGGGGGGGGGGGGGTTACTGATAATTCCTATCTTCTTTTTTGAAACATGCTTTTGTAGAAGGTCTTCACCATGCTGAACAGTCTCAGATCTCTCAGCCTTTCATAGAATCATAGAATCTTAGAATCATAGAATCATAGAATCATAGAATCATAGAATCATAGAATCATAGAATCACCAAGGTTGGAAAAGACCTAAAAGATCATCTAGTCCAACTGTTCACCTATTACTAATAGCTCCCACTAAACCATGTCCCTCAACACAACATCCAGTACACAACATCCTTTCCCCATATGATGCTCAAGACTGTGACCATCTTTGTAGCTCTCCTCTGGATTCTCTCCAGCAGTTCCCTGCGCGTCTTGAACTGGAGAGGCCAGAACTGGACACAGTTCCAGTTGACCTCACCAGGGAAGATATGGAGAGTCTGATCCAGGATCACTCTTCCTGATCTGAGTTGGGGGAATCTCAAGCATAGATATAGGTTGGGTGGAGAATGGCTTCGAAGTAGCTCTGAAAGAGAAGTATTTGGAGGTATCAGTTGATGAAAGACTCAACATGAGCTGGCAAAGTACGCTTGCAGCCCAGCAGGCCAGCTGTATCTTGGGTTGCATCAAGAGAAGTATGACCAACATGTCGAGGAAGGTGATTCTGGCTTTCAGCTCTTGTGAGGAGTACTGTGTTCAGTTCTGGAGCCCACAATACAAGGAGGATGTGGAGTTGTTGGAGCAGGTCCAGAGAAGGGCCATGAAAATGACCAGAGGGCTGGAGCACTGCCTATGGACAGACTGAATCTGTTTAATGTTAGTGGAAACATGTAGTGCTAGTCTCTGACTGCTCTAGGCTCTTTGCAAGCCATGGAACTACCGAGGCGACAAATGGCTCCCAAAGCCACTCCAGCACTGCATAAGGGTCATAGTCATTGGTATCAGTTTTAATATTCATACGAACATATGCTGTTTTTGTTAGTCACTAAATCTCTTTTTGGTGGAGTTGAGGCATGCTTCATCTTAAAGGTAATTAAAAACTGAGTAGTTCATAAAATATGATGCATGCAGTCCTGGCAAGATACTGAGAGTTGTGTGCGCTTTCCAAAGGGATGCCAGATCTTGGTAGGAAAACTGAACTCTTTCCCTTCTTGTGGTGGTACCAGGTTCTTCTAGACCTCAGTGAGACCTTAAATGAAGCCTGACAGCATGGCTGTGACAGCAGGTGTTGGGATGAGTATTGGCATTTTTCAAGCTAAGGCATCTTCATGGCCAGGAGAAGCCGTGTGGTCCATCCCCACTGAAGTAGTGTTTCACGCTGAACCAAGTAAGAGTGAGCATCGTGTGGTAAGATGAATAAATGTAATGATTGTTTGGTGTTAATGGGAAATGGAGAAAAAGACAAAAATAGTGCAAGACTTCTTGCTTTTGGAGTTCTAGAATGTTGAAGATTGTAGTGAGTGAGGTACCATTGCCTTGCACTGTCTTCCCTCTCTGTTATCTTTTGTCTCATATCAATGGTAAGCACTTTGTATCTCAGGCATGAAGCCTTACATAATTTATAGATTTAAAACAGAGAACACAACCATAGATATTCACTTTCTAGGAGCCTTCATACTTTAGGTTTACAGCTTTAGCTCAAAAATTCAGGTGTAGATTTGAATGAGAAAAGCGGTTTCATCAAAAGGCCTCTGGCCAGAAAGCAGGAAGTAGGAAAATGAAAACTTAGTACTTATATCAACATAAGTGACCAGATCTAGTGGGGAATCAATATTCATTGCTTATTATCTGCTTCATATACAGATTACAATTGCCTCCATCAACTCTTCTCCACTAAGCCTCTGGTATATCCATTCTTTTATATTCTCAGTGAAGTTTCACATCTTGTGTTTTCCTCCTGCCAGGTAGTGTAAAAAGATCAGGTTAATCAGGGTGAGTTGTGCTGTCCTTTGGAAAGGAAGATATGAGAAGGATCTCACTGATAATTAAAATGGGCTGTTGCGATGCTGTTTGTTAAATCAAACTCTGGGAGAATATTATACATGATCTGTTCTGCCAGTATTTCCTTTGGAGGGAATCATTATAATTTCTTTCTTAATGTAACTGATATACATGGTATAGAAATATGTCCCTCTTTTCAAGAGTATCTGCAGAAAAAGGAGTTTGGGGATGACTTGTCCCTTCTATCTGTCATGGTTTAATAATTTTGTAATTTTTTGCTATCAGTATTCCACATCATAACATCATATTAAGCATGAATAATTTTACTGAATCTGCAACTTACAGAAGAAGACTACATCTCCCAGGGAACAACACGATAGGTCACGGGACCTGGACTCTATATTAACTCTGTCGCAGAACAGACTGACGTCTTTCGAGTTCTGGCGTTCAGGGGAGTGTGTGGGAGCCTTCAGCCGTTCGCCTAGATTCACAGTAGGCCTCTCGGTTACGGGACTCATTCTCTCTCCTATTTTGCTTGATTCGTTAGCTCAATTTCAATTATATTGTATTATAGTGTGTTATCCTGTATTTCGATATAGTATTTAGTAAATAAGTGTGCCTCCTTAGATCGTTGCCGCTGTTTTCTTTTCCTAATTAACTTTTTCCTTTCGGCCTAGGGCCCCTCCGGGGCCTACGGCCCCTGTCACGGACGCAGGTGGATTTTTAGTTCAAACCGTGACAGATTTTGGTGGAGAATGCGGGCAAATTGAGTTGCTGTTTTTTTTCTGTGTTTTCTTCTGTTGCTCTTTTAGCTTTTAACAGAGCTACGAGTTTTTTTTCCCTGTTAAGGAGCTATCTCGTGTTTGCGATTCTGCACCTGCGAGCTTGACCTTGAAAGTCCAGGCGGACTGCCAATACTCCGGTATATTTTATAAACACTGCTGAGCTTTGTTCTCTCTATTGAGGAAAAAAAAAATGTTTTCTCTACTAAATTTGTTTTACCAGGGACTGTGTGCCATTGGTTCCTTTTTTGAGACGCTCCGAACATATTGGGCCATGTTTAAGCTAGCCACTTTTTCTTATGGAGCTATACAATTGTATAATGGATTGAAAGCATGGTTAGCAATGCTCACTTCGTATCTGTATACAGCTCCAGAGGGAGCAACTAATGCAACTAATTATACAGAAATGGTGATTTTTAAGCGTGCTCCTCTTTCTTTCTATGAATCCTTTATGCAGTTTTTGAATGATCAGTGGGTCACACTCTTAATCTCCCTGATCTTACTGTTGATTATTGTAATAATCTCACTCAGTATCTGGATTTATAACATCCGGAGGAAGTCTTCCCTAGAACCAGAGAATACTGAGTGGCAGGGAGTGTGGAGAGGCTTTGAAGAGATTCTCAAAGGACAGACATCTTCAGTGTTATGGAGCTTCACTCCTGAACACTTGAAGAATCCTGAGAGTTTGATTGCATATTTGAGGCAGGAATGTTGTGGCTCAGGCAGATCTCAGGAGGCACAAATGATTTTGGGCCTAGCTAATGCTTATCGGGCCTTAGTCAATACCATTCCTGAGAGGGAAGTTTTAGAAGCTGAGAGAGAGAGTCTCAGGGCCGAGAAGGAGAGTCTTAAAGCTGAGGCAGAAAAACTTTGGACTGAGAAGGTAGAAAGAGAAAAAGCTTTTGAAGCTGAGAGAAAAGATCTCCTGTACCAACGAGACTCAATCTGGTACGAGAAAGAGAGTCTTAGAGCTGACGCAGCAAAACTTTGGGATGAGAAGGTAGAGAGAGAAAAAGCTTTTGAAGCTGAGAGAAAAGATCTCCTGTACCAACGAGACTCAATCTGGTACGAGAAAGAGAGTCTTAGAGCTGACGCAGCAAAACTTTGGGATGAGAAGGTAGAGAGAGAAAAAGCTTTTGAAGCTGAGAGAAAAGATCTCCTGTACCAACGAGACTCAATCTGGTACGAGAAAGAGAGTCTTAGAGCTGACGCAGAAAAACTTTGGGATAAGAAAAGCTCCCTGCAATCCCAACTCAACACTCTCCAGTCTGAGCACAGTGCCCTCCGGTCCGAGCACGACATTCTCCAGTCCGAGCACGGCGCCCTCCGGTCCGAGCACGACGCTCTCCAGTCCGAGCACGGCGCCCTCCGGTCCGAGCACGACACTCTCCAGTCCGAGTACAGCGCCCTCCGGTCCGAGCATGACACTCTCCAGACTGAGCGCGATGCCCTCCGGTCCGAGCATGACACTCTCCAGACTGAGCGCGATGCCCTCCGGTCCGAGCATGACACTCTCCAGACTGAGCGCGATGCCCTCCGGTCCGAGCACGACACTCTCCAGTCCGAGTACAGCGCCCTCCGGTCCGAGCATGACACTCTCCAGACTGAGCGCGATGCCCTCCGGTCCGAGCACGACACTCTCCAGTCCGAGCACAGCGCCCTCCGGTCCGAGCATGACACTCTCCAGACTGAGCGCGATGCCCTCCGGTCCGAGCACGACACTCTCCAGTCCGAGCACAGCGCCCTCCGGTCCAAGTATGACACTCTCCAGTCCAAACACAAAGACCTCCAGTCCGGGTACGACAATCTCCGGGCAGCGCGCAGCGCCCTCCTGTGTAAGCACAACGCTCTCCAGTCTGAGCACGACGCCCTCCAGTCTAGTTATAACGTCCTCAGGGCAGAATGCGACACCCTCAAGTCTGAACCGTATGTACTCCAGCTTAACCAACCACCGGGGGCACCAGATACAATGTTGGTTGCCCCTGTAAGAGGGCGAAAAACAAAACGAGTTTCAACTCAGATAGAGAAAATGCAGAAGGAGTTAGAAGAGCGGAGGGAGTTAGGAGAGCAGGACTCAGGAGAGCAGGGGGACTCAGGAGAGCAGGGGGACTCAGGAGGTCAGGGGGACTCAGGAGAGCAGGAGGAGTCAGAAGACCAGAGGAAGTCGGCGGAGCAGAGGTTGTTAGAGCAGTATAAGAAGATGTTAGAGGAGGAGAAGAAGTCAGAGGAGCAGAGAAAGTTAGGAGAGAGAAAGTTAGGAGAGAGGAAGAAGGAGGAAGGTCGCCTGGAGGAAATAACACAAGCGTCAGAGTCAGGGTCAGAGTCAGACGAGGAGCCAAAAGCTAAATTTTCTTTACGAGAATTTCTCGAGTCCAAACTTATAGATGGGGCAGCCTCATCAACACAGCTGCCAACATTAACACCTGAGACTCTTGATAGAGCAAAAGGTGAGCAAAGTATTACGACCATTATTGATCGATCTTTTAAACTGAGTGAAATTCGAGATCTGAGAAAGGATTTCACACGTCAGCCAAAAGAAAATATGGTCACTTGGTTACTTCGCTGCTGGGACAATGGTGCCAACAGTGCGTGGCTCGATGGCAGTGAAGCTCGCCAACTGGGTAGCATTTCCAGGGACTCACGTGTGGACAGAGGTATAGGCACATGCCAAAATCGGTCCTACACCCTCTGGAAGCGGATGTTGATAGCGGTAAGAGATAGATTCCCCTTTAAACGGGACTTGGAGCCTGAGAAAAAGAAATGGACTGATATGGAGAAAGGTATCCAATTTTTGAGAGAAAGGGCTCTGGTGGAAATGCTCTACAGCCCCCAGTTCAATCGTAACAATCCAAACCAATTACATGATCCTGAAGCAGTCCACGTTCCACGACAAATGTGGCGTGACTTTACAAAGGCAGCTCCAGAAAAGCATGCCAGTGCACTTGCATTGGTATATGGCAAAGGGGAAAGAAAGCCCCCTGTAAATGAGCTAATTAGCAGACTTCAGGAGCTTGAATTATTTATAAGCGCTACAGAAGTTAAGCTTTATACTTCAGCCATTGTCCAAATGGGAAAAAAAATAGTGGAAAGGTTAGACAAAGTGGAGGAAACACAAAGTGATATTATTGACAAATTGGCTAATGTGCCTGATGTAGATGAATCCACGGTGGTACCAGATGATGGAAACCAGGATTTCCACGATCGCCTATTGAGAGAGCTAAACAACATGAGTTCCTCTCGACCTGTATCATCGAAAATCTCAACCATAAAAAAGAGACGTCCTCGTATTCAAGCAAATGACAACGATAAGACACCTCGTATTCAAGCAAACGACAATGATAAGACCATACGTTTTGCTTTGTTGTATTTCTTGAGTAATCATGGGGAGGATATAAAGAAGTGGTATAACTCATCCACTTCTGCACTTCAGGCACGAGTGAAAGAATTACAATCCAAAACAACCACCAAGGTGAACTCTTCCAAACGGGGGAAAGTTCCAGTTGCTGCAAGCCGCCGAGGTAAACAATAGAGGGGCCCTGCCCCCAGCCAGGGGGGGGAAAGGGACAATAGAGTATACTGGACTGTGTGGATTAAGTGGCCTGGCACATCTCGACCACAGAAATATAAAGCCTTGGTGGACACTGGTGCACAATGCACCCTAATGCCCTCAAGTCACCAAGGGACACAACCAATATATATCCATGGAGTGACTGGGGGTTCCCAAGAATTGACTATGTTGGAGGCCGAAATAAGCCTCACTGGTAAAAACTGGCAGAGACACCCTATTGTGACTGGTCCAGAGGCTCCATGTATACTGGGAATCGATTACCTTAGGATGGGATATTTCAAGGATCCCAAGGGGTATCGATGGGCCTTTGGGATAGCTGCTGTAAACACAAATGGTGTTAAGCAGCTGTCAACTTTACCTGGTCTGTCAGATGATCCTTCTGCTGTGGGGTTGCTCCAGGTAAAAGACCAAGAGGTACCAATTGCCACCAGAGTGGTTCACAGACGGCAGTACCGCACCAATAGGGACTCATTGCTCCCCATTCAAAAGCTAATTCGCCAATTAGAAAATCAGGGAGTGATTAGCAAAACGCACTCGCCTTTTAACAGCCCCATATGGCCAGTGCGTAAAACCAGTGGGGAATGGAGGCTGACGGTAGATTACCGTGGCCTGAATGAAGTTACACCTCCATTAAGTGCTGCTGTACCAGACATGCTAGAACTCCAGTATGAACTGGAGTCAAAAGAAGCTAGGTGGTATGCCACCATTGATATTGCTAATGCCTTCTTTTCCATCCCATTGGCTGCAAAATGTAGGCCACAGTTTGCTTTTACCTGGAGAGGTATTCAGTATACCTGGAACCGTTTACCCCAGGGGTGGAAGCACAGCCCAACAATTTGCCATGGATTGATCCAAGCTGTTTTGGAACAGGGTAATGCTCCTGAGCACTTGCAGTATATTGATGACATTGTGGTGTGGGGCCATACAGCAGCAGAGGTTTCCAAGAAAGGGAAACAGATAATCCAAATTCTTTTGAAAGCTGGTTTTGCCATTAAGCGCAGCAAGGTGAAGGGGCCTGCCCAGGAAATCCAGTTCTTAGGCATAAAATGGCAAGATGGACGTCGTCACATCCCAGCAGATGTGATTGACAAAATCACTGCTATGTCTCCGCCCACAAATAAAACAGAGACCCAATCTTTTCTGGGAGTAGTGGGCTTTTGGAGAATGCATGTCCCAAACTACAGCCACATAGTGAGCCCTCTCTATCAGGTAACACGGAAGAAGAATAATTTCTCATGGGGTCCTGAGCAGCAGCAGGCTTTTGAGCAGATAAAACAAGAAATAGCCCGTGCCGTGGCCTTGGGGCCAGTACGGACGGGACAGGATGTGAAGAACATCCTCTACACTGCTGCTGGAGAGAAAGGTCCCACCTGGAGTTTGTGGCAAAGAGCCTCAGGAGAGACCCGAGGCCGACCCCTAGGATTTTGGAGTCGAGCATATAAAGGGTCTGAGGAGTGCTACACTCCGACTGAGAAGGAGATCTTAGCCGTGTATGAGGGGGTTCGGGCTGCTTCTGAAGTAGTTGGGACAGAGGTTCAGCTTCTTCTAGCACCTCGCTTGCCAGTAATAAACTGGATGTTTAAAGGACAGGTTCCCTCCACCCATCATGCTACTGATGCCACTTGGAGTAAGTGGATTTCATTAATTACTCAACGAGCTCGAATG
Organism: Coturnix japonica; assembly: GCF_054131305.1. NCBI lineage: Eukaryota > Metazoa > Chordata > Aves > Galliformes > Phasianidae > Coturnix > Coturnix japonica. Next base: position 1,920,227 of record NC_140664.1, read on the forward strand.
GGAAAACTCAGCCGTCCTGGAATTCTAGAAGTGATCATGGACTGGCCTGAGAGTAAAAAAATTGAAATACCACCTACAGAAGAGGTATCACGTGCTAAAGAGGCACCACCATACAATGAGCTACCAGAAAACGAAAAGAAATTTGCCCTATTCACAGATGGATCATGTCGTATTGTAGGGAAGCATCGCAGATGGAAAGCTGCTGTATGGAGCCCCACACGACAAGTTGCAGAGGCCACTGAAGGTAAAGGAGAATCAAGTCAATTTGCAGAGGTAAAGGCTGTTCAGCTGGCTTTAGATGTGGCTGAACGGGAGAGGTGGCCAATGCTTCATCTTTATACTGATTCATGGATGGTGGCAAATGCCTTATGGGGGTGGTTGCAACAGTGGGAAAATGATAATTGGCAACGAAAGGGTAAACCTGTTTGGGCTGCTGAACTGTGGAAAGACATTGCTGCCCGAATAAGGAACATTGTTGTAAAGGTGCGCCATGTAGATGCTCATGTGCCTAAAAGTAAGGCTACTGAAGAACATAAAAATAACCATCAGGTTGATCGAGCTGCCAAAATTGAGGTGGCTCAAATAGACTTGGACTGGCAGAACAAGGGTGAATTATTCCTAGCTCGGTGGGCCCATGAGACTTCAGGTCATCAAGGAAGGGATGCAACATATAAGTGGGCCAGAGACCGAGGGGTGGACTTAACTATGGACGCTATTGCTCAAGTTATTCATGATTGTGAAACATGCGCCATAATTAAACAAGCCAAGAGGATGAAACCTATTTGGGGGGAAGGGCGATGGCAAAAGTATAAATATGGAGAGGCATGGCAGGTTGATTATATCACCTTGCCACGATCTCGCAATGGTAAGCGTTATGTACTCACCATGGTGGAGGCAACCACTGGGTGGCTCGAAACATACGCAGTACCCCATGCTACCGCCCGAAACACCATATTAGGGTTGGAAAAGCAAATCCTGTGGCGGCATGGCACTCCGGAAAGAATTGAATCAGATAATGGGACCCATTTTAAAAATTCCCTTGTAACCACTTGGGCCAAAAATCATGGCATTGAGTGGATTTACCATATTCCCTATCATGCACCAGCTTCTGGTAAGATTGAACGATTCAATGGGTTATTGAAAACTATGTTGAAAGCAATGGGTGGCGGAACGTATAAAAATTGGGAGAACCATTTAGCAGAAGCCACCTGGTTGGTCAACACTCGAGGATCTAGTAATCGTAATGGTCCTAACCAATCCAGCTCCCTACGTACCGTGGAGGGAGATAAGGTTCCTGTAGTACACATAAAGAGTGTGTTGGGAAAAACAGTTTGGGTCCTTCCAGCGTCTGGAAAGGGCAAACCTCTCCGGGGTACTGTCTTTGCCCAGGGACCTGGGTGCACATGGTGGGTGATGGACAAAAATGGGAATGTCCAATGTGTACCACAAGGGAATTTGATGTTGGGGGAGTGCAGCCAATGATTTTCCTGTAGATATATAGGTAGAGTCTCAGAAAAATATTTCAATTAGGTACAGAATAGTTCAATTAGGTATAGGACTTAAGAATAGAGTGGATTAATGTTACGGAAACACTTTTTCTCTATATACCTTAATTAGGCATTCTGTAAGCAAGTTTTCCATCTGGACTCTATATCCTGCACTGGCCATGCATGTGTAGAGCACACATGGAAAAAAGTATAAGTCAAAAGGAAATCTGCTGTGGTGGCTGGGAAAAGATGAGTGCACCTTGATGTGGGGGACGCCCTACTAGCACTGCCTTTCCCCTCTACCGCTGACATGTTTTCCTTTTTCTGGCAGTTTTGCCATTTTCTCAAAATTAATAAATAGTAGGTTAGGTTATAGAGTTTTGTTCTCAACTTAGGGATTTGTATGGAATAAATATAAATTGTTGAGAAAAATAAGGTTGCTGATTATTCACAATTATACATATGAGTGTGTATGTATGTATAAACATAATGTAATGATGTAGAATAAGGGGTGGAATGTCATGGTTTAATAATTTTGTAATTTTTTGCTATCAGTATTCCACATCATAACATCATATTAAGCATGAATAATTTTACTGAATCTGCAACTTACAGAAGAAGACTACATCTCCCAGGGAACAACACGATAGGTCACGGGACCTGGACTCTATATTAACTCTGTCGCAGAACAGACTGACGTCTTTCGAGTTCTGGCGTTCAGGGGAGTGTGTGGGAGCCTTCAGCCGTTCGCCTAGATTCACAGTAGGCCTCTCGGTTACGGGACTCATTCTCTCTCCTATTTTGCTTGATTCGTTAGCTCAATTTCAATTATATTGTATTATAGTGTGTTATCCTGTATTTCGATATAGTATTTAGTAAATAAGTGTGCCTCCTTAGATCGTTGCCGCTGTTTTCTTTTCCTAATTAACTTTTTCCTTTCGGCCTAGGGCCCCTCCGGGGCCTACGGCCCCTGTCACGGACGCAGGTGGATTTTTAGTTCAAACCGTGACACTATCCCTACCCTGCTGTTCCATAGCAAAAGGAGGGGGAAGGGGCATTTTTATTTTTAAGACTATTGATTTTGGTTATCAATATGCTCAGCAGCATTTGTTACATCTTAAGGAAGCCAAATGAGTGATAAGTACTCAACCAAAGCAAAGCACTGTGTTGCAAATTCATCTCTCCCCCTGGAGAGAATGAAATGGAAGTTTAAGTGGCTTACTGGAGCAAGTATTAGTCACTTTGTGCACTTTGCTGGAGGGTTCTTCTAAGAAACTGCAGTGTGTACAACTCTTAGCTCACATTTCATTCTCCTTCAACTACTGGAGTGGCTAATTCATAGGATCATCTAAGTTTGATAGGATGTTTAGGATGATTTTTCTCTCTAGAAGAGGGCTAAAAATAACTTTTTGTTCAGAGACAAGAGAGGTCCTAGCTCACTTCTAATATTGCTCAAGGAAGGTTGGATGCTATTTCAGAAACGAAGCAAGCGAGGACAGCAAGACTTCTCTAGGACAAGTGGTAACAGTCTTAAGTTGTAGCAGAGGAGGTTTGGGTTGGATATTAGGGAATATGTCTTCGAGGAAAGAGTGATTGGAACAGGCTGCTAAGGGAGGTTCTGGAGTCACCATCCATGGAGATGATTAACAAACATGGTGATGTGGCACCGAGAGAGATGATTTGGTGGTGATGGGTTGACGGTCTAGATGATCTTAGAGGTCTTTTTCAGCTTTAATGATTCTATGATTTTGTGATCAAGTCCAACTGTCAACCTGACTTACCAAGACCCATCACTGTGTCCCTTAGTGTTACATTATAAGGGTTGGGATGATTGTAAATAGCTTATTGCTGTTCGTATGCTAATACAGGTAGAGCTGCTGAGCATGAGCACACCATGCTGATGTGACTGCAGGCCTTCAGTCTGCATCTGGCTGGTTTGCATCTCTTCCTCGAAGAAACACATTTAGGTCTAGTCTGCTTGCCAGCATTTTTAACAGTTATGATAATTCTTCCGTTCAGAGTATTGAGATAGGCAGCCAGGTCTGAAAATGATGAAATGATGATGGATTGTAGCTATTTATCATGAGTTATAAGGAAAAAAAGAGGGAGATAAGAAGAACGGCACCAGCTCTGTGAGGTGCTTCCACACAGTCTGTGTCCTTGTGACATCTGGAGAGTTCTTTGAAATTATCCAGTCCTCTTCCTTTGGCTTTAATATTGCAGTAAGTGGTGCATATAATAAGTGTGAGAGGTCAAAAGATTTGCTGGGTTTCGGAGGATTAATTTGTTTCCAGCATCCAGATGAAGAAAAATCATCCTCACTTGCAGTTTGAATACATTTGAGAGACATTCAAAGAAATGCAATTAATACACATATTTAGATATGACAGCTATTAGGTTTTGTTCTTTGCAAAGAGAGACGAGCAAGACTTACGTGAGCTCGAGATCATAGAATCATAGAATGGTTTGAATTAGAAGGGACCCTTGAAGGTCATTGAGACCACTGAATCTTCCCAGAGATGGGAAAGGAGGCTCATTTGTCCAAAACTGTTCTTCCCATTTGTCTCAAGGTATAATAAGGCATAACAAATAGGCCTGGCTGTCTAAAATAAAGAAATTCCATGTTGCTGAATGCCTGCCTTTAATCCCATCTCTTTCTTTTGGGGCTCTGGTCTTGCTTTACAGGCAGGTAAGCTTGCAGAAACTGCTAACAGACATATTTCTGCAGGATTGGGCCCCCTCTGAAAGAGCAGATTTAATTATACGCATGACAAATTCATATACTTGCTTGAACAAAGAAACATTCAGTGTAAGCTCTTCTGGGGAGGAAGCGTGTAATCATGAGTGTTTGGTACCGCGTTTGACGTGATGGAACATCAAGGAGCAATTCATTCTCAGCACCAGTGCAGAAATGGTGATTAATGAAATTATAACCATTTATAGTTCCAAGACTACGTCTGAACCAGTCTACTTCTGTCTTTCCTTGATTTGGGAGATAATGCAATTATTTTCATGTATGTGAAGCAGGGATAATATGATAGCTTAAATGCTTACTCTCTAGTTGCTGATTTAATTATATGAAATGTCAAGGTAGTTTAAGCAGTACTTGGGGAAACCTCTACCTCTGTCAACTAGGAATATGCTAAGTGTTTTAGAAGATAACTTGCACCTTGCTATTATTAACAGAACCAAGCCAGAAGGCAACATGTGTACAATCTCTGTGCGCAGTGTGATGCATCACGTCTATAAAAGCTAAACCAAAGCAGTAGATCTGATTTTCTTTTACACTTTGAAAGGGGAATAAAACAGCCTTGTGTTGCTCACAGTGCGTCTCGTAGAGGCCTTTTTATTGCCTGTGAGTATCAAAACTGGTGAACAAAGGTGAGATTTTGGATGGGGAAAAATAGCATTCACAAAGTTGTTAGTTAACTTCCTCACAGTGAGAATCCTCTTGTGCTTGTGTCCTTTGCTTCAAGAAAATGGAATTCTAATCTAGAAGAAAGGCCTGGTTGAACAAAAGGAATGGGTGTGCTTCTTGCTGAGATCAAAGAGTGTGCTTGAAAGGCTTTGGAGAAGGAGAAAGCTGCATCCATTTAACAGTGGATTTTGTTTATTGGTGGGGGTGGTGGTGTGTCCGCTGTCCCTGATGCAAATGTGAGATAAAATAAACTCACCTAAATCTATAATGGGGGTGTGAGCAAGTTTGATTCATCTTGTTTGAGAGCACACATTGTGTTAGTTATATTATGTTAGCTCAGACATTGTAACTTGATTGCGTGTCCCAGTCCTAAATACAGACAGCTATTGCTTCCATTTCTTCCAAAGAGCTCCGTTTAGAAATGCATGGTTTATTCTTCAAACGACCCATCTCAATGGGATTTTATGAGAGATTATTTCAGGTTATGTTTTCAGATACGTTTTTGTGGCTGGACGTAGCCGTTGTGTGAGATAGGAGCTGTGTCTGGGTCTCATTCTTCTGCAGGAGCTGTGTGCTTCCATCAGCCTTCAGATGTTTACTTTGATGTAATCTACTTTTGCGATGCAAAATATTTGGAAATCTCATCCAAATGCAGAGATGAATTTAGTAACATCCTTGTGGCATTATTGGATAAACAAGCACTTCATGCACCGGTATCATAAGAGCGTTTGAAGTAATAATTGGTTACTATTTTGGGGTACAGCTGAAGTATAAAAGATATTAATACAAAGCGAGGAACTTTGTCAATGTTCAGAAATACCTTGCTAGACTTGAGGAGATAAGTGTCTTGTTAAGAAGAACAGACAATAGCTTCTTTTACTAATTAAGGACAAAGACTGCCTGAATTTTGAGAAAGCTCTCTAGAAAAAGTAAAAGACTCTTTGCATAGGCATTAAAAGTATTTTTGGTGCCCTTTGAATAAAAGTTTTGCCTTCTCTGAAGTTTCTTGAATGTTCTGTGATCTTTGGATGGGGGCTAAATGCAAAGAAAAGTTGCAGCATCATTAAATGTGGAATTCTGAAGATGTCTTGAGATGAGACAAAAGTGGTTACAAAGCTCTTCGGCATATATTCACATCCTCAGCATGGTATTTCAGGTAATAAAATTAACCTCAAGTTGTTAGGATAGTCTAGAAAGATCTCTGAGAAAGATTGCCATCATCAGTACATACAGAGGAAGAGAACATGTACTTCTCACATTAAACCCACGATACTGTTGCTGGCATAGATTAATTTTAGGGGAGCTATGGAGCCGTAATTCTCTTTTCACAGATCCTTGGTAATAAAATTTTAGGATATTCTAAAAATAACATTATAATATAAAGGATCAACAGTCTTCATACTGGATTATGTGACATAGCAGTAGAATCCCTGGTGTGTTATTTAAGGTTGTTTAATAAGAACAGTTTTTGTCTCCCTTAATATATATGCTGAAAACGTTGAAAATGAGATCCCAGAGTCATGGAATCATCATAAAATAGCTTGAATTGGAAGGGACCACAAAGATCATCTCGTTCCAGTCCTCTGCCATGGGCAGGTTGCCACCCACCGGAGCTTGGATATTTAGTGTGTTTTTCATTGTGGTCACTACACTCTGTATTTAATTGTCTAACTTCACACACATCATTTGGGACTCACTTTGGGTGTCACCCTAACAATATTTACTGTGTTGTAAGATCACAGAATTATAGAACAGGTTGGGTTTGAAGGAACCCCAAGGATCATTATGTTCCAACCCACCTGACACAGACAGGGATCACCAACCTTCAGATCTGGTTCTACAGCAGGTTGCCCAGGGCCCCATCCAACCTGACCTTGAACACCTCCAGGGATGGGGCATCCACAGCTTCTCTGGGGAGCCTGTTCAGCATGTGAAACTTGGCTTCAGGCTTCCAGGCCAGCTCTGAGGCTGCTATCTGCCAAGTGAGCACCATGAGATGTGGCTCGAATCCATATATTATCTTAAAGGACTAATAAAATAGCATTTCTGTGGATATTTTGGGCTGTAGCTGGCACCCAGAGGCAGACACACTGGTGGGGCAAGTACATGTTGGGGTAAAACAGTCTGTGCTCCTTCCTGCAGCTGTTTCCTTGAGTGCATGTGAGTCAGAGCCCTTAATTCTCTCTGCAGCAGTGAATTAAAGATAATTATTGCCTTCCTCACAATTTTGAGGTATATTAGAAAGGGAGGTTTGCAAATACATTTTGATTTTCAGACCCAGATGTTATAAGATTAGAACTTCCTCCTCCTCCTCTTCCTTGTAATTCCCGCAATTATTGTTGCAAAGTATTGAAGTATCTGGTAACCATGCTGGCAATCTCCAGCTTTTTTGTTTTATTTTTTATTTTTTTTAATCATTTCAGGAAAGTTACCCTCATTTAAAAAGGAGGAACTTCTGGGAAGGCCTCAGCTGTACTTACTTGCCCTAAATGGTGATGGCACAACCTGGAAGTTGGAGCTAAAGCCATTTCTTTTGCTCTGCAGCTTATGCTGAGCGTATGTCTGTTAGAAGCAGATTCAGAAGGCTTTTCATTCAAATAGTTAAAGCGTTCACTGAGCATTTCTTTATGGCAAAGTAGTGATGAAATGAGTGTTTGAAGTGTTGTTTTGTGGAAGGAAACAAGTCCCAAAGAGGGAAGCAGAAGGCTGGAAACTATTTCTGCTGATCAAACTATGGATCTAAGTGTGTAGTTTCAACAAATATGCTGTAATTGTTCATCATTGGATGTGCATTTATGGCTACACAAATACATGTAGAATCACAGAATTGTTTGAGTTGGATAGGACCCTTAAAGGCCATCTGGTACTACTCCCCTTCAGTGAACATGGACACCTACAGCTACATCACATTGCTCAGAGCTCCGTCCAGTCTGACACTGAATGTCTCCAGGAATGGGGCATCTACCACCTCTCTGGGCAACCTGTGCCAGTGCCTCACTACCTTTATTATAAAAAATCTTCTTCCTTACATCCAGCCCAAATCTCTCCTCTTTTAGTTTGAAACCAGTGCACTGTTAGAGCCTTTACTGTGATGCTGTCTGCCTCCATGGTCGTAAGCATTTAGTCAATACATTTAAACTGCTCTTATATTGATAGAGAAAAATAAATATTTGCATCGTGCTACTAGGTTACTTCTGCTGTGACACTGGAGTCATCAATGTTTGTATTGAAGTACAATATTGAAGTACTGATTTGAATATTTCTTCTTTGGATCCGGTGTATTCGCAACAAAGCTCATCTCCATGTACTGGATACAGGGAGGATAACCTGCATGTGCCAGAGGAATTCAACAAGGATGAGCTGGGCTGGTTCCAGAGCATCCCTATCAGGCAGTAGCACAACAGCTCTGGTCTTGCAAGGCTGTCCATCCTCTAGATGGAAATTTAATATTCCACAGAGCTTTTTCATGCGTTAAGCACAGTCTGTAAAGGTACTGGAGTGGATACCAACAACAAAGGCATCAATCATGATTCAGTCATTGCTTTTCTCCCATTGAGCTGCAAAAACCCACTGGGAGAACAGTAACTTTGCAAAGATGGTGTTTGAGGGGCTTGTGGTCTATGAACAAATGTGTTTGAACAAATGGGCATATAATTACAAATAGCTTGTATAACTTTCCATTTCTACTGAAACTCTGCTTTCTTTCTACCTCTACTTTGCTGATTGTTAGACTTGCTCAGGAACAGAATTTCTCTAGCACTGAGGGATCCCAGCTGGGAAAAAACTTACTTACTTGGAAGGTGATGGTATTGGAACAGGCTGCCCAGAGAGGTTATAGAGTTTCCTTCTATGGTGACATTCAAAATCTGCCTGGATGCTTTCCTGTTTAACCTATTCTATGGAACCTCCTTTAGATCATCTCCAGAGGCCCCTTCCAGAACCCATAGATGCAATTCTGTCAAGATCTTTCTCTGGGGACATCAGTAATGATTTACCAGACTTGGTTTGCAAGAGCCAGAATCAGGTTAATCTCCACAGAGCTTGATTGTCCTGCCAGGAAACTGCTCTGATTTCATTCCAGTACTTCTGGCAAGCTGCATGGTGTGATGGATCCCCAAGTACGTCCTGAACAGCATTCAAAAAGTCACACGAGTTATTGCAACTCTCTGTTTACTCTGGAGGAGGGGATTTAGGCCACCCTTACACCTGCAAACTTCTGCTTTGATAATCCAATTTTATTTTACATGCCTTACTCTTAATAAAATACGGATAAATATCTATTCAATATTGAGAAAACAGTAAAGCTGGACATCACTGATCCATCCGCATGTGGTGAGCCTAGGGAGCAGCAGGATGATATCATTTATCAGGAAAGAGGCCTGCAGACAACAGCAGGAGCGTGCCAAAAGACCAGCTCCAAGTAATGCCACACAGCAGAGACTGATTTTTCCCATTGCTTTCAGGTTTCCTCTGCCACCCACTCGATGTCCTTCAAAAGCTGACTGCTGGGAGCTGACTAACGCGATGATGTTTATCCTTCGCTATGTCATAATGAAAAGTAGCATCAGTTCATTGAATCTGGAAGTTGTCATCGGAGACCTGAGTGGGCTCAGCCTTCCTCAGAGATCTCATTTGCTACTTGTTGACTTTAATGAGTAGTTAGCACTGGAGTAGGGAGTCCTGCACGTGGGTTGATGTGTTGCCCCCAGTGGGATATGCTCCAACCTGCCTTGCAGCAGAAGAGATGAAGATAACAGGTTGGATATTAGGAAAAATTTCTTTTCAGAAGGAGTAGTAAGGCACTGCAACACGCTGCTCAGGGAGGTGATGGAGTCAATGTCCTTGGAGGTGTCTATAAGGAAGGGAAGATGTTGCACTTTGGGGCATGGTTTTACTAAACCAGTATTGATGGTGATCTTGTAATACTGTATGTAGTTATCACGGCATCTAGGCATATGGCTGGCTTATGGAGGGAAGTTTTACTGGTGAATGGTGGTTTGGCAGAAACTGGAGTGTGAGGGACTGGAGAGTAGCTCAGTGGAAAGGATTCTGATGGTTCTGGTTGATGGCAAGTTGAATCTGATTCAGTAGTGTACCCTGGAGCCAAAAGGGCCCACAGTACCATGGGAAGCAGCAGGACCAGCTCTGCCACCGTGGAAGGGATGGGACTGTCCTTTTCCCAGGGCAGTGGTCATGGCCCCAAGCAGCTGGAGTTTAAAGAACATTTGGACAATGCTCTGACACAGGGTTTGAATTTTGGGTGATCCTTTGTAGAGCCTGGAGTTGGACACAGTGATCCTTAGTGGCTCCCTTCCAACTTGGGATATTCTGTGGTTGTATGGTTCAGTAACTTTCTGTTTTTTCTTTTTTTCTTTGCTCTTTCTTAGACTCTTGTGTATGGAAACTCAGAAAAGGAAACTGAAAACCAATGCAGAAGTGAGTTTCCTAGTGCCATGCAATAAATCAGTGGCTGAGCAGGAATTAGTGTTGGAGTGATCACTTTTGCCTACTTGTAGTAGTAGAACATTCTCCATCCTTACATGTTCTCTATTCTCTGCATTAGCTTGTTGATAACTTTATATTTCCACCTTGTTGTGTCTCTTGCAGACCTCCACCTAGAGAGCTGCAATAGATCTGAAGAACCTTGTAGTTCCCCTCTTTCTGTGGGGTAACTGAGTGCAAGATGTATTTTCTGCTATTTCTATAAAGCTAACTACACATTTAGGATCTGGACCGTGCAGGTATGAGCTGTGCCTATACTGACTGTAGAACATACATCTGGAAGTAGCGATAGTTAAACTATGGTCTTCCCCACTGAGAATAAATAATAATGATTTGCCCATGCTTAGTACCTCTCATCCAAACATCTCAGCCGCTCTGCAAGCATTAGTGAGTTTAACCTTCATGCCACCCCAGAGCAATAGTGCAGTATTGATTATCATCACTGTTTTATGAATGCAGTAACCAGTTTACAGTGAAGTGAATCAGTTTGCCTGAGATACTATCAGACAGCAATAAAATCTGGGAGTTTCTGGCTTGTAGATCTCTAGACAATACTTCTTCCATTCTATTTATTTATTTATTTGTTTATTTATTTATTTATTTGTTTATTTTCTCTGTCAGACATTCAGAAGATGATTTACCAATATTGTAGATATGGAGATAACTGCTTTCAGGTTTTAATCATAGAATCATAGAATTAGTCAGGTTGGAAAAGACCTTGAAGATCATCAAGTCCAAATGAAGCCTAACCATAGAACCCTAACTCTAACAACCCTCTGCTAAATCATATCCCTGAGCACCGCATCCAAACGGCTCTTAAACATATCCATGGATGGCGATTCAACCACCTCCCTGGGGAGCCTATTCCAGTACTTAACTACCCATTCTGTAAAGAAGTGTTTCCTAATATCCAACATAAACTTGCCCTGGCGCAAGTCTTGACTGGGAAAGAGGAAACTGCCTGTTTTGAATATGAAGATGTGCCTCAGCTTTTGGAGAGGATATATCTGAGCTACTAAGAGAACCATGGCAGACCTCTTAGCAGTAGTGTTTAAGGAGTTAAAATCAATTCTAGCACTTAGCACATGAGGCACAGTCTGTGGGTTTTTTTTTTTTTTTTGAGAGCACCAAAATAAAAGCGTTAAGGCCAATTAATAACAAAGGCCCTAAAGCAAACTCAGCCTTCTCTAGAGAGATTACTGTCATTCTCCTGTCTGCAGTGAAAATAAATAGATGATTGCTTGGATGTGTTACACAGAAATACTGAAACAGTCTTTTAAGAAATGAAGAACAAGCTTTGCTCCTTGAATAGCATTAAAACAAGAGTAGGCAATTGGAACAGGTATATGGAGGGGCATGAAGCTGCATGAGAAAGGGGTCAGGCTGGGTGTTTAGGAAAAGTTTCTTCACCAGAGGGTGATGGTCATAGAACATGCTCCTTAGGGCAGTGGTCATGGCCCCAAGCTGCATTAGTTCTGTTAGCATTTGGAGACTACTCTCAGAAGTAGGGTTTGAATTTTGTATGGTCCTCTGTGGAGCCAGGGGTTGGACTCGGTGATCCTTCTGCATCCCTTCCAACTCAGATTGTTCATTATTCTGTGATTTCTGTGCTACATCCCTCCTTGGGAAGAGGCCAGGTGACCTACAGAGTTTCTTTTCCCTCCTTATGATTCATTGAGTAGGTTGCTCAGTTGGGATTTGCACCGTTGACCTCTTGGCTCAGAAAGATGTTGAGTCATCTTCTTTCAGGTGACTCTAAGGTTCACTCAACCAAGTGCATGCAGAGGAGTAGCAATACAGTAGAGGTATTACAAGTCTTTAAAAACCATGGAAAGCCTTTTGCGTTTCATACCTTTTTCTTTCATTCTTTCATTTCTTTTCCCCACCCTGAAATGTTTACACCTACAGGCTCTGCTGCAATGATATTTCAGTAACAAAGCGGTCCTCTGCACAGACTGATTTTTGATACCAACTTTATGGATTTTTTTATGATACTGCATTGTAGCACTGATATTGTGAAGATTAAATCATGTTTGGCCTCCATGCTTTACGTGAAAGTAGAAGGTGCTGTGTGTAGATCAAAGAGAAGGAGAGGCTCCTGAAAGGGCATCTCTTCTATCATTGTGTGCATGGCTTCAAGTGGAGACTAAGTCATGGTGAAGTAAAACACAGAGAGCTTTTCTTGCTCTAGAAGTCCCCAAGATAAAAGTGGCTGGTACTTGCACAGTAGCAAACATGCTTTCCACTTTCTTTGACTTTCTGCTGTTTCATCTGCTGTTCATCACTGCTGAACACCTTTGATCTGCCTCAGTGTGCCTCTTCTTCTTTTGTAGGTCAGTTGAGTCAGTTCTTGGCCACTCATCTTTAGAGCCAACCCCTTGTGTCAAGAGCTTTCCTGGTGTGGACACACAACAGGTACCTACTTGATGCAGGAGATTGGGTATAGTGCTACCTTGGAGGGGTATCACAGGATCAGGAAGAAAAGGAGCTGCTAGGAGGGTGTGAGTAAGAAAAGGTTTTTCTCCTTTTCTTCCTTTCCTACTGCTCCCCTGCATTTGCTCCTTGACCAGGAGAAAAAGCAGAATAAAAACAGCCTGTTCTCAGTAAGAGGATGGAGAGGAAATACTTAATTAGCAAGACAGCATGCCCTGGAGGGTGCTGCAGTAAAATGTTAATTGAGCAAGCCTCGTTCAGAAGTCGTACATATTCAGTTAAATGTTTAATAGTTCACATTTTTGCACTAGTTAACTGTAGCAGTGTTCAGTGCTGTGCTGACTGCAGTAATACGTTTTAGCATGATATTCTAAGTCTTTGTCCAAAAAAAAACAAACAAAAAACAAACCAGCAGGAGACATGATTGCCTTGTCTAAAATCACCGTATTTTACTATGTGTCCGTGCATGCCTCTATAGCAAGGATGTGCTGCATAACTGGGGCCATGGTAGCTGCAGTAACAACAAAGCGGATATACTATCCATATATCACATTGCTGTGTTCTGCTTTCTATAGCTTACCTACCCCTCAGCATCTCTACTTTTGCAAAAAGCTTCCATCAAACTTAGAGAATGGGGTAGAGGGGAAACCATTTGTAAATAAGACTCCAGATAAAGATGTGAAGATCTGATTTTTTATCTCTCTTCCTGGCAGTTCTCAATGGGATAGAGGGCATCCCCTCCAATTGTTTGTTTTTGTTGTCGTTTTTACAAAGGCACTGTTGTTTTGCTACACAGTGGCAGGGGTGGGAAGGGACAAAGTGCTTCAGACAGCTCAGAACTGGAAGATTAGCTTTGCAAAATGCTTATTATCTTATTACCTAGTCAGGCAAGCATTTGGGAGGGAGGGTGGAGAGACAGAAGAGAGAGACGTTATCAATGGAACTGATTGCCTTTTTTTTGCCCTTCTATCTTTTCCTCTGTTAGAATGAAATAAATAGCTGTCTTTTCTTGAAGAAATGTATATTTTTCTTGATTTCTAGAGGATAAACTTGCAGTTTAATTAGATTCAGCGGTGCAGCATTACTTCTCATCTGCTGATCAATTTAATTAAATTATTGTGAAGATTGGAAAGTATTAATCTAATGGTTGGAGAACAGAGCAAGAGCTTGGGAAGTTCTGCACTGTAACTCTTACCTTGAAACTAATTCTCTGTAACCACGTATGGCTCCATGATTCTGTTTTCCTTCCTGCTTGTGCTAATAATCTGTTTTTGTGGAATATCAAGGAGATGGTATAATACCCAAAAGTGCGTGAAACATGTAAGACATTATGGAAATGATGTTCTGCATTCATCAAAATGACACGAACATTAAAAACTCAACAATTTCATTAACGGCACACTTTGGAATTTCATGAGAAATTTGGAGGTTTTAGCAAAGATTTAATAGCAGGTGCTTTTAATGTGCTCTCATTCTAGGGTATCTCAGGAAAATATTTGCAATGAGAATGTAATATGCAGTAAAGCATATTTTACATGTATCTGGGTGTATACATAGCCACATGACGTGCATATAACTACTATAAAATGAAGAATTACCACTAATATTCTAATGCTAAAAAACAGAAGACTTGAGATATTTTCTTAATTTAGTTTCTTGCTTTGAATTTTCTGAATTAAATTGTTAACGTTGTTGGATTTGTGTTTGTTTGATGGATTGATTGATTGCTTTTCAATTTGAGCACCGGGGATGAATGTGGTTGTTTCTCAGTCTTTATTGTATGGGGGCAAAGTTTCAATCCACATGGGTAAATACTGTCGTGGTGCGAGATTCTGTGCCCTATGGATGTTAAATCCACTGAAACCATAGAATCATAGAATTACTCAGGCTGGAAAAGACCTCAAAGATCATCAAGTCCAACCACAGCCTAACCATAGTACCCTAACTCTAACAACCCTCTGCTAAATCATATCCCTGAGCACCACATCCAAATGGCTCTTAAACACATCCAGGGATGGTGACTCGACCATCTCCCTGGGGAGCCTATTCCAGTATTTAACTACCCTTTCTGTAAAGAAGTGTTTCCTAACATCCGACGTAAACTTACCTTGCCAAAAACCCCCAAAGATTTTGTATGCTTCAAAGAAAGTGAGCTCTACATGTAAACAAGGTGAGATACTTTATTGATGTCACAGTTGAAAAATATACTTCTTTTTAGACTTCTTAAGTGTAGATTCATATTATATTTTTACTTACAGATTTCAGACATTTAAAATGGTTGTTCCTACACTGTCCCTTCCCTGTTGATCACTGTCAGGGGTGGGTTCCATGGCCATCCTTTCCAGCGCATCACCTTCTGCCGATGCATACTGTGGTTGGTGGCCGGGTTGGGGTGACAAGCTGTGAAGCAGTCAGCAGAGGGAAATTTTCAGCTCTCTCTTGCAGCTTTAATTAGCTCTCTTGAGGCAATTGCCTGACAGCAAATCTTTTATATGGGCTTGCCTCCTAAATTGTGTTCATAACGGGCAGACGCACTCGGCACAGCATTGCTGCTCTAGTGAAGTGGCTGGTTGTTGCTGTAGAGCGTAACTGAGCTGTGGGAATAAGCAGCACATGGGTGGTTTGAATTTCTCTGTGTTTCTAAACACAGGGGAAAAACAGGGGGCTGTGCTCATCTGTGGACAAGGCTGCCTAATCTAGCAAAACCATGAGCGGTGTCTTCGTTGAATACTGATTTTGGCACATAGAAGACCTGGAGTGGCTTTTCTTTTGCCCTCACTCTAAGGTCCCCTTAAAGGGTTGGGAACTTGCTTCTCAGACAGATTGATTGGTCTGTCCTGTTGTCAAATCAAGCTCAAATCTGAGTTGTTTTATTGACTTAACTATAATGCAGTATTGCCAAATCTAATACACAAGAATTAAATGGCAATTATCCATTTATTTGAGCTAGCTTCTTCCTCCCTTTAGTGTTTCAACTCTTTTTGGGCATGCAGGCTGCTTTCTGAGCTGAATGCTACTCAATGGGATGCTGCCAGCTTGGGTAGGCATAGGGTTGGGGCAGCTCCTGACACCCGGTCATATGGGCAAGGATGGCCATACCAAGCTGGAAACACATGGGCATGGTGCACTTCAAGTGTTTCTTTCCAGTATTTCTTGGGATACTTTAATATTTCTGATCACTGCCATGGTGTGGATACTCTTCATTCTTGTACTCAATTGCAGCTCTCTACAGCTCAGACGTTTCTTCCCAGATGGGCTGCTTTCTACAGGAAAATTCACTTTCATGAGATAAATGAAGAGCAGGTGCAAATGGCTGATAGTTAAGCAAGGGACATGAAATCTTGGTTGACCTTTTCCGGATCTGTATGTATTTTGCCTAGAAAGAACAGCATTTGGTAGAGGTTTGTATGGGCCGTACAATGATGCTGTACATGAATTTGCACCATTTGGAATAAAATCACTGTCTGTTTCAGGGATAATCTGGGGTCTTCTAGAGCACCTTTAAGACAGATTCCATGTCCTGAGGGCTCGAATGGAAGTGTTTGAGGATGATTTAATCACCAGCCAGGTCTGTGAACCTTTTTTTTAGTGAGCAGAGGAATTTGTAGTGATTTTTTATGTTGGTCTGAGATAGGGAAGTACGTAAAACTCTCCAAGATTTTGGGAGAATTTCTTCATTGCTGTACTAAATAGTAACGGCACGATGGGAGCTTAGTGTATAAGAAGAGATAGGATTGTGCCTTTCCTTATGCTGTGGCTTACAGTGCAACACTAAATACTGGTACTTTAAATATCATGTGCAATACGCTACCTGTAGCATGAATCTTGCTTATGGCTATTGAGCTTGAGCGTTAAGCAGCTAGTTCCTGTGTAAGGACAAACCAACTGCAATAGAGCTTGGATTGAATTAACAGCCTTAAAACAGCTCATGCGGGCAGGATATTAAGATGACAGTGCAAGGACAGGCTTTATTTTTAAAACAAACCAAAACCATGTAAGAAAGGTGAGATTCCCACTTCTTATCAAGGGATTTTGGTATTTCTTTTCTGTGTTTAATTTATAAAATAAATTTTAAGACAATAATTTAAAGATTATTATAACATAATTCCTGCTCGTTTAGACAACTTATGCTTTTTATGACACGTTCCTACTGAAAAAAGCTCCTTACTAATGTCTCGTTTTCTACCCGTGGAGCCAGTTTATAGGTGTAAAAGTTGACTGGAAGTTTATCTTCAGAATCCTAAAGCTATTTGGTGACTTGGAGGTGGTGGAGTCACTGTCTCTGTAGGTGTACAAGAGATTTGTAGATGTGGTACATAGGGACATGGTTTGGTGGGCAATGTTGGTAGTCAGTGGAGGGTTGGACCTGATGATCTTAGAGGTGTTTTCCAACCTCATTGAATCATAGTATGGTTGAGATTGGAAGGGGCTTCTGGGTTCATCTGGTTTGACTCCTGTTTAAGCAGAGGTGCCTACATCAGAGTGCCCAGGATCACCTCCATGTGGGTTTGACTTCAAATACTCTCTCCAGATGAGTATGAAAAGTAGGATGGACCAGAGCTCTGTGTGCTGTGCTGTTAGCAAATGAATCCATATGAATGTACTCCAGGCTTCTTCCTTTATATCTTCTTCCTTTATATTGCAAAAGAGATCCACAATGTCTAAAGAGACTGAAGCATATTGTCCAATCTCTTGTCTTTTAACACATTTCTTGTTTTTGATTAAGCACAGTTTGTAGAGGGTTGTGTGTATATTTGTGTGTATATGTGTTTTTTGTTCTCTGTTAGACAGGTGGATAAAAACAGGTTTCTAGTTAATGCCCCATGGCATCATTACAGACGTTTTCCACCTGACTATGCAGGCTTTTCCACACAGACACACAGCACAACACCTTTCTGAGAAAGACATGCCATTCTCCTTACAAATTGCTTCTCTCTTGGTGTGCTCTAATTATAGAGACTGCAATGCAAAGATGTTTGTGTGTGTGTGTGCGTGAACACAGCAGCAGGAACTGCAGATAAAATCAATCCGCTTAAACTAACTGATGTTAACTGCTTGTGCTGCTGGCAATGATGAATGCCGTGCTCTGATTTCTGTGTGTTTTGGGTGAAGTTATCACATGGGTATCCCACCTTTTGGTTTGCCTGGGCTACGCGGGGTAAAGAGAAATTGACTTTGGCTGCAGATAGAGAAGTTGCTCCAAAAGTAATGCCTCCTATTTATTTCCTTGGAAACCAAGACCGAGAACACAATAACACTATTTGACAGAGCACATTATCAGCTACTAGACATTGTTTTTCAACACAGCCACCACCATTAGCTATGCACTTTGTTTAGCCGATGTATCAAAATGCATACAGTTATTTGCCATCACTTGAGTCAGCACTGCCCAGCACTGCCCTCCCTGTGCCCTGATTTCAGTTGATGTCTTGTTAATACCACACTGACTGGTTGTTGATGAGCAGTAGGTGTGTGCTTGGGGCCAAAACACCAACCAGAAGTATTTTGTGCTTTCAGGATTGTCTCCCTTGACTTCTGCATGCTCAGTGGGGTCAGTTTTGGTGCCCCTTCAGTCTGAGTGTTGTGCCTTAATACAGATTTTTGTTGCTTATATGTCAGTGCTTGCCCCTGTTCAAGCATGGGCCACCTACAGCAAACTGTCCATCTCCAGGTATCAATACAGGGCAGAGGATGCACCATTCTGCTGATAGGGATGGAGGCAGTTTTGGAGGCCTTTGGGTTTCAGTTTACCCTTCCTCGAGGAGCAGGGAAGAAGGGATTTTTCCTAAGGAGGGAAGTAGCTGCTGCCTTTACAACTGGTAGGTGGAAAAGCATTCAATTAGAGTGATCTACTGCCAAGATATATTTGGGATTTTACCGGCTCACTGTATCTTGTATGTGTGTGTCTCTCAGCATGAGCAGTGCTACTGGTGCTCAGCGGGGAGCTGTAAATAATTGATTTTAATTTACTTTTTAAGTTTTTTTTTTCCGCCCCATGGCTGATAAATATGTTTAGAATTTGTCTCAAAACAGGAAAAGGAGTTGCACTGTTTGAAATATGCTGGGTAATGTAAACTCTTTTTCTAGTGTATAGTTGTTCTTTGGAGGCTTTACACACTGGCAGATGTTGAGAATATCCAGAATTTTGAGCCAAAATATCAAAGTATTACTTTTTGGAAGCTTTGCAGTAAACTCTTTTGATTATGGTAAAAGAAAGGAGAAAAGAAAATAAGCTGAAACCAGCTTACTTATTTTCCCATTTGTAACTTTGTCCCAAGCCAGAATGCTTTTGCTAATAGACCAGTTATCCAAAAAGTTGCACTCGGGTTTTTCTTCTCTCTATTCCTATCACTTCCACTTTCTCATATTCATCAGTATCTCAGTGCTATGGATTTGTTTTTTCTTTTTCTTTTGGCAGATACTTCAACCTGTGTCTCAGTTTGATTTAGGAAGAATGGGAGAAAGTTTGTGTTGAAGCACATAATAGTCTTTTTGATGAAGACGAGGATCAAACTCTGCTCTGCAAATATTTAGTGAGTCATGCTGAGAATGAGAATGGGAGCAGAGTTCTGCTGAATAAAACAGCAGAATGCCAAGTTTTGTTTCACGACTGCTTAGAAAGGATCTGGGTTAGGGCTAAGACCTGTAGTGTTACCCATACTGCTGTTTTATTTGTCAAGAATGGATATTCTTGCATTTACAAAGATACAGAGGGCAATATAATTATCTCTAATGTTTAACACTCATGCAGTTTCCCTCTGCAGAAATAATCTGTATAGGAAGAAAAAGGACATTTTATGGCCATTGCTGCAACTTCTGGCCACTGCTACATCTTCTGCTTGTGGCTTCTAGATCCTAAACTGAGGAGGACCAGGTCTATGCAGGACATCCCAGGCAACTCTTAAATAGCAGTGACTATCCAGGACTTGGGGTTCCTGGTGGCTGGGGAGCTGGAAATGGGCCAGCAGTGTGTACTTGCAGCCCAAAGGTCAATTGTGTTCTAGGCTGCATTAAAAAAGGGGTGGCCAGCAGGGAGAAGGAGGTGATTGTCCATCTCTACTCAGCTCTTGTGATGCCCCATCTGCAGTACTGCATCCAGGCCTGGGGCCCCCAGTACAGGAAGGATGTGGAGCTCTTGGAGTAGGTCCAGAGGAGGGCCATTAAGATGATCAGCGGGCTGGAGCACCTCTCCTATGAGGAAAGATTGAGGGAACTGGGCTTGTTTAGCTTAGAGAAGAGAAGGCTCCAGGGAGACCTCATTTCAGCCTTCCAGTACTTGAAGGGAGTGTATTAACAGGAGGGGGACAGTGACAGGACAGGGGGAATGGTTTTAAATTAAGACGAGGGAGGTTTAGGTTGGATATTAGGAGGAAGTTTTTCAGGGTGGTGACACACTGGAACAGGTTGCCCAAAGAGGTTGTAGATGCCCCATCCCTGGAGGCATTCAAGGCCAGTCTGGTCTGGTGGTTGGCAACCCTGTACATAGCAGTGGGTTTGAAACTGGATGATCATTGTTGTCCTTTTCAACCCAGGCCATTCCTTGACTCCGATTCTCATTCAATTTTATTACTAACCTTTAATCTAACATGTTCCAGAGGTCTTTTTGATCTTCAAGTTTATACATTGCAATTTTGATAACAGAATTCATAATTTACAGGACATTAAAAAATACAGGTACTTGGATATTTTCAACCAGAAAGCACCTTGTTTTAATTTTTTTAAATCCTTTTTCTTTTATTCACATAGCTCATTTTTTCTCTTACCACTGCTTTGCGTCACATGAACTTAATCAGAACAAAAAAATTAAGAAATAATTAAACAGTCACCTCAATTTTCTCATTAGTAGCCTAGATCTCTTAAAGGGTATTTGCTACAGCAATTAGCACTGACTATATTAACAAGACCAAAAATGAGGCTGATTAAGAGCCATTTAAAATATAAAGACATTATTTTGTCATTTATATCACCAGTGAATTGTCAAATAATGACATTTCAAAAAGATTTGTGTTCTTTTCTCCATTGGCTGTTCCATGTTAGACTTCCTACAGTTTGTGCAGTGAGTGTAAGATCAATCTTTTTCACTTCGCTTTTCAGTCAATTCCTTTGCATTTCCACGTACTGTTAGTGCTTGTGCTGTGTTTGCATTAGCAATTTGCTGCAGACCATCCTGGGAATACAGCAGTGAAAACAAAAAATTGCTTTCACCGAGGCTTTATTTATATACTCAGACCACATCACTTTTAAAAAAGTAAAAATCTGTCAAATGTCTTTAATTGCATTTTATTTTATTTTATTTTATTTTATTTTATTTTATTTTATTTTATTTTATTTTATTTTATTTTATTTTATTTTATTTTATTTTATTTTATTTTTTTTACCTGAACAATTTGGGTATCCTCATAAAAGTTCAGACATGCTCTGAACCTTATTCATGCTTCTGCTGCTGCTTTGGAGCATGAAGAAGGGAACATGATTAGACTTTCCATCTTGGAAGGCAAGAAGTAATGGGATTTGATAGGGAAATTTTGCAAATGAATTGGTATTTTCCAGCACGTTGATTTATTTCAATCAAAAATGAATTGTCTTTTTAACTCCCTCCTAATCCACTACCAGTTGAGAAAAAAAAGAATCAAAGTGCTTTGTTTTATTTATAAGCTCCTCAACTACATCTCGGTAATGCATTAGAATTATGCAAAACCTTTAATGATTTCCTTCCCTTTACTTAAAAATGGAGGAAAACTCTTTAATTGTGAAACTGTCCAACCAAAGCCAAAATTCTACAATCTGGCAGAGCGTAGCAGCTTCTTAATCCATTGCGTGGTTCCAATCTGTACTTATTCTTCATACTATGTTATTTAAAAGTTTGTTTTGGAGTTAACCATCATGGCATATGAACAGCCTCCCTAATAGTTCTGCAAGGACACAAACACCTCTACAGAGAAAGGATATCTGTGTGGGAAGCTTCTATTGCTCTCCCAAATTACATTAATTTTGTTGAGATTGGAGCGGGTGAAATAGGATGAAAATCCCACAGAGTAACTTGCCACAAGCTACCAGGCCTGCCTGACCTGCAGATTGCTCTTAGCAATCATGTTGCTGCCATGTAATGACCAGCTTTTAATTACAGTGAATGTTCTTGAAGGTCTATAGCATTTCCTTCTACTATATCAACAAGACCTGTTGTTATTCTTGTTATAGAAATGAGAAGATAGTGGGAATTTTATCTGTTTATCTATTATTCATGAATTAAAATCATCAGGGTATTAATATAAAAAGACCCGGTTGGTTGGTTTCTTGATTTGTTGGTTGTTGGTTGGGGCTTTTTTTGTTGAGTTTTATTGCTGTTTCTCTCTGCAGGAAGTGGGAAGCAGCTTCTATCCAGCATCTTGCCTCATCTCACATCTTTTACCTCCTTTCTTTATAGCGTATCTCATCTTTTGAATAACATTTCATGCCAGAAGCTGTTTTTTGTTGACTGAATGCTGGATGTGGTTCCATAGTGATTTGGAAAGCCTGACCAACATGTCATCAGCATGGTAGTGCATCTCCTTGGCCATGTTCCATATACATCAGCTGGTTTGCAGGCACTGTCTACAATCATGCTCTCCAGGATGTACAGTGCAAGATGCAGGGTTGAGAAGTTACCAGAACAAGCTGTGCATTTACAACAGATTGTCACCTTCATCTTAATAAGCAGTTGCTTATTAGCATATATACTAAAAAAAAAAAAAAAAAAAAGGAAACAAAAGAGCGTTGCAACATCTCAATTGGAAATGATGCAAAACAAAGCTGATTGTGCCTTGATTGCACTGTAAAAAGATAACTAATGTTTTCGTGAACAGCTTCCTGGGCTGTGGAGATTTGCATTTTCATGGCTGAGGTTGTGGGGATGTTGTTGCCCGTAGTAGGAGAGGGCAACTCTCTCTTACCTCATTTAAAGTGGAAATGCAGAGAACACATGTAGCTTCTTCACTCATCTAGGTAATGGGTGAAACAGTGTCTTAATCCTGTTTTGCAGTTCTTGAAATTGCCTGTCTCTACCAGTTGACTCATTTGAAGTTGATTGTCATCTTTATTTTCTTCTATTTCCCTAAGAGATGCTTCTCCCTTCCTGGGCTGCAAAACTTTGGTCCCGTTGCCCTAGACCTCAACTACATGAAAAACCTTTCCTGGATAACCTCTTTCCTTGGCTTCCATTGTTCTTCTTAATTTATTGTATATATAATTATCTTCCTGAGATCTTCTGTGAGAGAGCCATAGTGAGCTCCAGTTAAAATGTTCTAATGCTACCAAGAGCACTTAGAGCGGACGTTGCAGTTGCTTCTCTGAGGTCATGTTAACTAAAGCACAAATCTCAGAAGATTTTAAAAGGTTAATGAAGGTTTATGTCATAGGGAATAAGAAAAAAATGTATGACCACGTGGGATTATTACCATTATGAAATGATTCTTCATGTCTGCTTTACTACCTCAGTCATGAACGGTCATTGAATTTAGTCCCCACACTAAATTTGGCTTAGAAATTAAAATATCTTTGTTGCTTTAAGTGGAGGTTGACCTCATGCTTCTTGGTTTTCACCTGGGGAGAAGCAGAGGAGGCAGATGCTTTACTACTTAACCATATTTCCCTTTCAGATGGGTAGGACGCAATGAGTTCTCCCAGCTGAGATACCTTCTCTCCTTTAAATCCGTTCTTTAGATAGAGATTCATTCCTAAGACTGTAGGAATGTAGGAATTTGCTTTGTACGCTGAGGGGAACCTGGCCAACCCAGGAAGACAATTTCATTAAAAAGTGAAGAAGTTTATGAGCATCAATGCAAAATGAAACACTGAGCTAATCCAAAGGTAATTGAGTTCTTTAGTATAGTGACCCCGGTGCGTGAGAATGGGAGCTGGAAGAAGACAGATGCAAACACTGGATTTATCACATTTGTTAAAAGTGTAAATCATAGAATCATAGAGTCATAGAATGGTTTGGGTTGGAAGGAACATCAAGGATCATCAAGATCCAATCCCAGCTCTGCATGCAGGGCTGCCAACCTCCACATTTAATACTGGACCTGGCTGCCCAGAGCCCCATCCAGCCTGGGCTTGAACATCTCCATGCATGGCGTATCCACAGTATCCTGGGCAGCCTGTTCCAGCATCTCACCACATAGTAAAGAACTTCCCCCCTGATATCTATCCATAATCTTCCCTCCTTCAACTTAAAACCATTTCCCCTTGTCTTGCTATTGTCTCCTAAGCTTGCATGCCAGGAGCAACTTTGCAACATGAGACACAATGCAAGCCTTTTTCATTCCCTTCCATTTCTCATGTGTTTTAAACCATGTTTTATTGGGTAAAGTCTTGTCAAAACATGCTTTTGGTTGATGCTAGTATGGAATGAAGTAGTAGACACCAGAGCATCCTTGGGAAGGATTGCCCTGGATGAGTCCTAGATGCCAGAGGAGAGTCTGTGCTATGTGTAGGTGTTTGTGGCTGTGCATCCACCACTTCTCACCTGTGTGTTAGCATGTTTTCTGGGGCATTTTCTTTCCATGTCCTCCCTATGACTAGTAGTTTTGTATTTACTCTTTGTCTCCTTTCATGGTCTTCAAGAAAGAGTCTCTTGGATAGCTTAGGTCAATACCACGAAGAGTCTTCAGGAGGGAAATTGAAGCTTTCCAATGGAGCTCCTTGTCCTGGAAAAGGTTGTTAGTGGGTGAGATTTATCTGTGTAACCAGGTCATGTAAGGGTTAAGCTGCAAGATTTCAACACAGGCAAAGCCAGCCGTATTTAATCCTTTTTGGTGGAGGTAAACTGAGGATTTAGGATGAGTTTATTTTTTCTTCTTCTAGCAAAAGGTGGTGTTATGGTGTTACAGCTTCAGGCAAATCTTTCCGATGAGCAAAATGCAGATGCAGGAAATCTGTGGCTGTCATTTGTTTTGTGGAGACACACAAATCTCAACGTGGTGCACTGGGGATATTGGTGTTAAAAAACTGAGGTGCTGAGCTGCTTCGCTTCTTGTTTTGCATTGTAAGTAGAAAGATTGAATGCTTGTCTTGTTTTCTCTTTTCCCTTTATATTAGAGTCGCTGTAACTGTTGCCTCTCCTTTTCTGTAACTTTTGAGTACTTTGTGACAGAATTAAGTTCATGGAGGCAATTGACTTCACCTGGCTGCAGAAAAGCCACTAGGAGCTTCAAATTAGTGTGAAATAATTAATAGGCAAGGAAGATTAACATGAGGAACACGGCAGTTTTCATTAGCATTATGCATAAGGATGTTCATGTAGATGCCTTTGCCATGAGTGTTGTCTTGGACCTCTTGCTGTTCCCTTTGGATATTAATTATATCCAGATCAGCAAAGAAGAGACCTTATAAGCCTGTTGCAGATTTTGCATTTAGCTTATCTTTTAGAGGAGCCAAAAAAACGTTTCTACTTGCCAGTTCCTTTAGATTTCTCCTTCCTCTGCTAGAACAGTTGTCAGTGGTGGCTGGATCTAAGAGAGGACTGTCAGAGACTTGAGACTGCAAGGATACCAATGTGTGCTGTCTAAGAGTTGGATTGCCCAGGGAGGTGGAAGAGTCGCCATCTCTGGAGGTGCTCAAGAAACTTAGAGATGTGGAACTGAGGGTTATGGTTAGTGGGCAGTAAGTGGATGGCTGGACTACATGATTGTATTATTTCCAGCCATAATGATTCTATGATTCTTTGGTTCTATGAAATAAATAGATTGGCCACCCAATATTTGCTAAGTTGGGTTGTCCTTTCTCTTGACAAGGGGTTTCTGCAAATAGGGATAATATTGGAAAACTAGGTTTGGCAATTAGGGAGGCAGAGAAGAAGTGATTTGCATGTGGAGTTCTGTATGATTTCCACCGCAAACTTTCAGAACCTGAAGTGTAATTAAAAGTCACCTTTTCCCCATTGTGGCCCCGACCTCTATTAGCACTGGCACATGCAAGGTATTTACTGCATATCTATCAGCAACCTCACACTCCTTCTTGGGGAACAGTAATATTTTAGCACTTGCTTTATGTCGTCAAAGACATTTAATTTTTTAGTAGACACAAATGTGCCATGCATTCTCTTTTTTTCCTCTTAGTCGTGGTATGTCTTCACTTAGCTTGGCAGTACAGATGCATTTTAGTTTTGCTTTCTGCTGCTGTTTTTAAATTGTTTTGCTTGTCTGCTTGGACTGCTGAGTCCTCCATGAATAGTTACAACATTTCTGCTTGATGTGTGGAGGCTCAAAATTGCAGCAGCAGTTTAAAACAACATCCCTGTCACCGTGTTCTTTTCTTTTCTAAAATGAAAACAAAAGACAATCAGAACCAGCAGAATTTTATAACACAGAAAGTCCAAGGGCAGGGCAAGAACTTGTAAGCCAGATGCAATGTGGTTTTATCAGATAGCAATTATCTGAGTATCGCATTTTCCAAGTGTGTTTGTGGAAATTCTGGCCAAAGGTTGCATCCACTTCTATGTTTTTGTTGTTTGTGTGTTGTTTTTCTTTTTCTTTTCTTTTCTTTTCTTTTCTTTTCTTTTCTTTTCTTTTCTTTTCTTTTCTTTTCTTTTCTTTTCTTTTCTTTTCTTTTCTTTTCTTTTCTTTTCTTTTCTTTTCTTTTCTTTTCTTTTCTTTTCTTTTCTTCACACTTATTTGAGGCATGGAGGTGATGTATGTCTCTGTGTTTGATGCTTGTGTTTTGAGATTTAAAACTTTTAAGGGGGAGTTCATTGGGCAGCCTGGTCTAGTATTAATTGTGGAGGTTGGTGGCCATGTCTGCGGCAAGGAGGTTGGAGCTTGATGATCCTTGAGGTCCTTTCCAACCCAAGCCAATCTGTGATTCGATGATTCTATGATTCTATGGAGTCCACTTGCATTCAGCCGAAATAAATACCATCCTGATGAGACTTAAAAAGTTAAGGATGATACTCACACATTGTCCTGTCAGACTTTACCTCTTTTCCAACAAGAAGATGCAGTAGAGGGTGAGCGAATTGCAGGAGATTGGACAAACTCTGCTCTCCCAAATTAGCACCCTAATTTCTGGGTAGTTGTTACTTTATGGTCCAGTGATGGGTGCACGGTGCTGCTTGGTGTTTCCTTCTCTTGGTGTTACAGGAACTTGAAAATCATAGAACCTCAGAATGGCTTAGGTTGGAAGGGACCTTAAGGTCCCTTGTTCCAACAAGGACCTCTTGTTCCAACAAAATGCAGGTGTGCACGGCACCAAAATGAATGTTGCTTCTGTGTTTTGCAGCATTGAGGTTATTTACTTTTGCTTTTGGGTATGCTTGGCATTTTTAATGCTACCCCCCTTCCCCTCCCTCGCTCTCTTCCTTTTCCCTCCCTCCCCCCCAAAGGTTTCTGGTGGATATTTTAAATGTGGGAATAAATTGAAGCCTGCAATCTGTGTTATTTGTGGGGGTGAGGGGAGGGTTAATGCAGTATTGTGTCTTGATCAGTTCTTGTAATTCAGGACTTGGAGGAGTTTACAACTCTGACTTGATTGCATCGTGCTTCATCTGGGGCTTCCTCATCAAAGTTCTTACGCACATATGGACACAGGATCTCTGGGCCAGGATAAAATGTATCAAATTTAACTGATGGATATTTAAGGAAAAAACATAAAATAAAAATGGAAATAAGCACATAAATAAACCCTTCTCACCTCCCTCCTGCCAAAAAAAACCCACAAAAAAACAACCCACAACACAATGAAAAACCAGGCTGAAGCCATATCATGTCCATGATGTGCAGTAGCTTCTGATGGTGCCCATTCTGCTTTATTACTAAGCCAGAAATTTGAATTATGACAAAAAAACCCCCAACCAGGGTCAGCGCTGTCTATAAAGATCTAAAATCTTATCTGGTTCTGCTCCTTTCTCAGTGATTTAATGTAAGCTGGATCTTGTTAGTAACAAGTACAATTCCTAGGGGACAGGTAAGCCCAAGCTAATTTCTTGTGTTATATAGCTCCATATATAAAGTGTAGGAAAGTAGTGTCTGGAAAGGCTGATTTAGGAGGAACTGTGGAAAGAGAAGAGTGGGAAAATCTCTAGCAATAAGACCCTGTGTGCTTTGATTAAACACCATTTAATGCTCTGGATTTGTGTCAACCTGACAGTCTGATCCAGGATTTCATTTATGGCTGAGTTGGGGCTGGATTGTCTCACACAGGTATTGCTGCATGTTGGGTGGGTGAGGGGCAATGGAAAACTCCCTGGTTGCTCTCTCAGTGTCTCCTCAATTACTCAAGGCCTTGCAGTACCACGTTGGGCTCTTCTAATACCTCCATATCTTGCTGTGGTTGTAGTGGCTTGGAGGTTGTAGTGAACTGGGGATTGGCCTCTTCTCATGGGTAACTAGTGATGATAGGACAAGAGATAATGGATTTGAGTGGTGACTGGAAAGGTTTAGATTGGATGCTGGGAAGGATTTATCTCTTAAAGTGTGGCCAGGCATTGGAACGGGCTTCCCAGTGAAGTGGTGGAATCACTGTCTCTGAAGTTGTGGCACTGGGGGACGTGGTTTGGTGAATATGGTGGGGATGGGTTAACATTTGAACGTGATGATCTTGGAGGTCTTCTCCAAGCTTAATGATTGTATGATTCTTTGAAAGCATTGAGGGATGTATCCTCAGGGCCACCCTGAGCAGTGTATTAGAAGGACTTTTTGTTTTGTTCATGATTCAGGATTTTTGCTTTGCCCTGTTGCTGACGTTCTGCTCTTTCAAATGCATGTTGGGAACATGGTATTTTAACAGAGTTGGAGGATACGGTTAAGGGATGCAGACTGTGTTGCAGTCACAGTCTGCTGCTGGGAAATAGGAATTACAGCTTCTATCTGAGTATCTGTAATGCTTCAGCTCAGAGGTGCAACGTGCCAACAACAGCAGCTGTTTAAATGCACTGTTGCATGTCAAGTGGGCAAGGTTGGTGGTGCTTTGAGATTGGCCAACTTTTGTGGTAGAGCAGTTTTCCATAAAACTGCAAAAGGTGGGGGCCAAATGGGGCTAAACCTTGGGAAAATGTGCTCCAGAGCTCATTTCAGAAGTGTAAGTGGACAAAAGACTTTCTGTAGTGACTATTATCCATCAAAATATGACCCTTCTTAAAGGTTTATGTACGTGAGATATCCTTTCTCTGTAGTATAGCTCAGTCCAGCCTCACACCCACCTTTCTCTAGCCAAGATGAAGCATTGGAGGACCTCAAGTAGTTTTATGGAGCTTTATGTTGAGGAATGAAGAAAACAGAACAAAAAAAGACATCAAAACTAAACAAAGTGTTCAAACCTTCTGTCTCATTCTGCATAACCCTTGTAGGAAGGATTTGGGTGCCTTGGCCAAAGTGGGATTTAGGGAAGTCACCTGAGCAGCACCAGTAGCAATTCTGGGCAGCGTCTCCTTAACCCTTGCTGTTGGGGTACCAGGAAGAAATAATAAGAGAAGCCTATCCCAGGGATGCTGTGCAGGAAGATGAATGTGCAGAGGACTTGTCTGAGCTCCCATCCCCTGCTTGCCCCAACTGTTCTTTCCTTCTCATTGCCTCCTCTCCCTTTTTTGAAGGCAGGACCTTGCTCTGCCTGTCCATGTTGCTGTGCTTGCAGTTTCTCATTCATTTGCAGTTCTGCTATGCCCACTTGATAAATGAGCAGAAATATTTCTACTGCAATTGCTAATAATTCCTGCAGAGGCTGCCTTGATCCATATAAGCCATATCTGGTGCATCTGATCATTGCCTTTACTGTCCTGATGATGCTGGCGAAGGCGTCTGGCCTTTCCAGTGCATGTTGTATAATCCAGCGCTGTGTAAAGCTCCACTGGACCCCCTAATTGGGCTAACTTTCCGGTGAGGAGGAACCCACATTGATGAATTAATAGCTAATCAGCATTTTCATTAGAGAGAACGAGCAGGAATTTGGATTCAGAGTTTTATTATATCATTCAGCTGAGCGGCGAATGATTTGCACGGTCTACTTAGACAGAGTAAGGCTCCCTATCAGTTTTGTTCTTGTTGAAGCAACACTGTGATTGAGATGAGCAAGTATTATTTTTCTTACAAGTATTCTGCTTTGAGGAGAAAATCCGTCTTCTTTGCATGATTCTCTAGCCCTGTGTTACTGGTGTTACCCAGTTTGGTTGTTAGGTACCATTTTGCATGTGGTAGTACTGATAATTCCCTGCACTGAGTGTGACAGCACATCATCCCTGCCAACCCGTGTGTATATAAAACATAATATTCTGGTGACAGCTCTATCATAGATCTTCTCAGCTGGTCTTCCCGTTTCAGAGGCTGTGCTGGGGATTTAGAGCCCCCTTTCAAAGTGATGGTGGTTTCTAGTATTAATAGATCTCCCTTTTTTTGTCTTTGCAGCCACCCAGATTGATCCCAGCGAACTACAGGAGCTTTTTCAAGAGACTTCAGCCAACGTCTTCCGAATTAACTCCAGTGGTGCGTATAATGAGAGGTTTCCTGGTCGTTTGTGTGCTGTCCTGCTGATGACTCCTGTGCGTGTACATGGTGTGTGTGACAGCTCCTGTTGTCAGGGAGCAAATATTAATGCAGCTTTCTTGCTGCCGCATCTCATGAGCACCAGCACATGTCCAATACGCAGTTCATTATAAGATGTAAAAATATTCCACCATATGTTGCATTAAACAGGCTCAGATATATTCCAATTCTTACTGAGACCACATCCTTTTCTATTTTTAATCGTGTCATCTGTTACAATAGGGAGTTAGAATGCAGGAAGGTGGAACAAGCCAGGCTCATTTTCTAATGTGTTGCAGCACTACTGTGTTCAGAGGCTGTCATACAAACCTGCAAAACATCTATCTCCCTTATAAAAACACCAACACCAAATCTCTTCTATTACTCTTCGCTCTGAAGATTGAGGAGTGATGCTGTTCTTCCTCATATCTCTCAGCACAGTAGAGATGCAGAGTTCTTCCCTCCTTTGGAGACGTGCTCTGGCTCATCAGTGCCTCATTGGGATAGAATGCAGAGCTGCATTTTGCAGATAGTTAAAAACTAATGTTGATTAGCAGTTAATGTTGTTGTATCCCAGTTCTAAAGCACTACTGCCAGACAAGGATTTAAGATTGTTGATTGCTGATGTTCTGAATCTCCAGATCAGCTTCTCTCTCTGATCTGTGTATAAGAGCATTAGGTAAGAAAGAGCTGGATGGGATGCAAAGGAAGTATCTTAGTGCCTCACAAGTAGTTTTAATTCTCCCCATGTATCCTGGGGAAAGGTCTCATAAGGGTTATTTACTAGAAGGAGAATGGGAAGCAGTTCTTCTGAAATACATAGATACGAGTTTGCTTTTGACAGTCATCTTCATATTGAGTCTGAGCTTCAGGACTTAACTCTACTCAATGGGAAACTAGAGAGAAACTGTAGAAAAGATGGAGCCACATTATCAGATGCTCATGGTGGAAGAACAGGAGACTGTAAGCAGAGGCTGAAACACAGAACACATTTCAATGTGATGAAAAGAGTTCTGACCATCTGGTTGATTAAACATGGCAGTGAGGGCCCAGGAAGGCTGTGGGATCTCTGTTCTTGGAGATATTCAGAGCTGGAGTAGGACCTTGCTTTTGAATGGACCTTCTTGGAGCAGAATGCTTGACTAAAGACCTCGAGGGATCGTCTGAATGAGTCTTAGTAGTTCTGCTACAAATACAAGACTATTCTGAATGAGTCAAAGGCAAAACTAGGGAAACTTATAGTAGTAGATATAGTAGTATGCTGGCTGTTGGCAACGAAGGATTCATTGTGAAGTTTTGCAAGCTGCTTGTATGCTATCAGTACCCAAGCTAGCCAGGTTTGGGCTGACAAACTATATCGTAGAATCATAGAATCGCTAAGGTTGGAAAAGACCTAAAAGATCATACAGTCCAACTGTTCACCTATTACCAATAGCTCCCACTATACCATGTCCCTCAACACAACATCCAGTCTTTCCTTGAACACCCCCAGGGTTGGTGACTCCACCACCTCCCTGGGCAGTCCATTCCAGTGCCTCACCACCCTTTCTGAGGAGTAATACTTTCTAATGTCCAGCTTGAATCTCCCCTGCTGTAGCTTGAAACCATTCCCTCTGGTCCTATCACTGATATCTGAGCAGTAATCCCAATTCCTGCTCCTTGAG
The DNA here is from genome assembly GCF_054131305.1 of Coturnix japonica. Lineage (NCBI taxonomy): Eukaryota > Metazoa > Chordata > Aves > Galliformes > Phasianidae > Coturnix > Coturnix japonica. Next base: position 1,952,217 of record NC_140664.1, read on the forward strand.
TGGAGTTTACCCTGAGAAATCCTTAGGATGAGTGCATTATCTTTGTTGAAACGCTGAAATCCAATTTCTACTTTTGTTCTTCGCTGTAATTACATTTATCCCTTCAATTAGGTTTGGAGTAATTTTAGGTGGTCTTTATTTCTCTTCTTAAGACGGTATAGAGTGTGTGAAGGTCTGCTTTCTGCTGTTGCCTGTACAGAGTGCTCTCTGAAGCATGTACTGACGGTGCCTGTACTTAAAACTGTTTTGTATAATTGGAGAGGTTACAGAGAAAAGTTAAGGCAATTGTTTGAAGTCTGCAAATCGGACTTTAAAATGCATGCCATCCAGATTTCTGTTTGAGACATCTGAGAGGGCTTGATCATGATCTGTAAGTACCTCTCCGGGAAGAAAGACATCAAATAGATACATAGGGCTCATTAATCTAACATTCTCACACATAATGAGATCAGGAGATAGGAGTCAAAGCTAGACAAATTCAATCTTTCTGTATGCGGGTAACTAGCCATTAGAGCTGCTTATTGGAGGGACGTGATGGATGCGGTGTGGCTTCGAACCTTTAAATCAAGATTCAAATGTCTTTTTATAAGATATGCTTTCGTCCAGCTGCAGTCTACGGTCTCAACGTAGGAGTGATGGGATGAAGTTTTATGGTAGGAAATCAGACAGGATAATCAAAATAGCTCTCTCTGGCCTTTAAAATCTATGAATCTATGAATTTATAATGCTTTTTAAAGTGCTTTTAGGTTGAATAAATGCCCATAAGATAACTATACTCTTCACCACCTCTGTTATTTTTGTCTGCTAAAGGAAGTTTGATTCAACTTGTGTGTGTCTGCCTCACAAAGCCCTTCCCCAATGGAGGGTCCACCTTTGCATGGGAGGAGATGCTGAACGTATTACTAAAATCTTACAAAGCTAACCCAGCCTAGATAAGGAACTTTGTAGAGGTGCAAAATGGGAAAGAATGCCCAGGATCCCTTCTGCCTTGCACAGCTGCACCATATGGTCTCTTCAGTAAAGCCAGCAAGCTCTGTCTCAGAGCACGTAGCAAAAGTCAGTGCTGCTTTTGTGTACCAGCACACGAGCAGCTGAGCAAGAAGCGAGTGTCTGCCTTGCAGAATCTCGCCAGATGTTGCCCTGTGCTCCTGTTGTGCCAGGCCTGGTGTATTGAATGCCCTTCAGGTTTGCATAAATGCAGCTACAGTTGCTCTTTTCCTCCCTTACTCCAACATCTTTTGGGAATTCCAGGTTCTCCATTGTGTTTGGAGACCAAACCAGGCGTCTGGAATGCTTTTCTGTGCACTGACAAGCTAAAGGAGTTATGAGTTCTCTATGCTGTGCTTCTGTTGTTTGAATTGGTTTTGCTCTCCTTACTTTTTTTGCAGAAATCTGAGCCTTTGAGGTGATTTAAATTCTTCTTGGCCATTTGAGTCCTTGGCTTCTGACCAAGGAGAATCTTCACAGCTCTAAGCTGATCTTGGCAGAACTTGCATAGAAATGCCTCGTGCTCCTGCTTTCTGCCATGAAAATGGACATCTTTCTTGAGTGTTGAATAAAAACCTGAGGCAGAAGCATTGCTTCTGTTTATGAGCTACTGGATCATTCTACTGACAGTTCATGAATGTAGGGACATTCGTAGGGACATTTTTTTTTAAGCTATCTCTTACAGAAGCGTCAAGGGGTAGTTTGAACTTTTACCTGTACTTATCCCATGACATATTGGTTCCATGTGCAATCCCATTTCCTTGATCTGAGAGGCTGAGCAAAGAATTTTTTGATATCTCACAGGTGTGATAAAGTCTCCATTTCCATCCTGGGGTAGTTTCTCATCCGCCATTGATTTTAAAGCTTTTGATGATGTAGGCAACTGGTGCCAGACTCTCAGTTTACGTAAATCAATGTAAGTCCAACAGCAGTGACCTCTGTGGAAAATGCTTCATCTTGGAAAACTAGCATATGCCTTTTAAATGCTAAATATACAAGGCCTGTGAAGTAAGAAGTCTGTTCTACCATTGGCTTCATGGCATTGCTTCAGCACATCTTGACACATTATTTGGTAGCTCAAGAGTTAGGAATGGGTAAATTCCAAGGGATTTTCCACATCCAGCACAAGAACCATGCATATTTCAGTAGAGCTAATCTAAGCCATAGAATCTTAGAATCGTGAGATTGGGAAGGACCTACAAGATCATCTAGTCCAACTGTCCAAAGTAAGCTAGTTCTATTTCAAAATATGAAAGAGCTCAGTCACACCAACATCCAGGAGGTTCAAATCTGCATTTCACCTCTGCTATTTCCCAGGTAAGAGCCAGATCAAACGCCAGCACTTTGGCTGTTCCAGAGATTGTCCTATTGATGTTACTGACCTTTATATAAATGGAATTCTAGAATCATAGATTCATTAAGGTAGGAAAAGACCACTAAGATTATCTAGTACAACCATCAACCCATAACTACAATGCCCACTAAACCATGTTCTTTAGTGTCACGTCTGCTCTTCTCTTGAACTAAAACCTCTGGGTTTAGATCAAATTTTAAGGTGGAGACTTAAACTGGAGTCATTTTCTCACCTGAATGACAGGTGCTTTTCCCCTCTCTTGCATTCCTGTCTTAGATTTCAATGTGTTTTCCAAAATATCTAAAAGGTGCGGAAAATCCTGGGTTTGCCCCTAACTGAAATGTTGCATGCAAAATCTCAGGCAGTGTAGTCAGTTTGATGCAATAGGAAAACTGCCTTCTCCTTCATTCTTCTCCAAAGCAGCAGTAGCAAAGATCCATTCTGCTTTTGCAAAGAAGCACCTGCATATCAAGTCAGTCTTCCTTCATGCTCTTGTTCTTGTCTAGGAAGATTCTGGCAGAGTAGTAGCTTCATGAGTTTCCTTGGTTTTTCAGTTTGGGTTAGAAAGGTGTTTTAAAGCTCTAGATGGTGTTCTCCCTCCTTGAGCTGCACACATGACATTAAAACAGTCTTAGAAATTCAGTGTACACACAAATGCTTTTGCTTCCTTAACTCATTCTGTGCTCTCCAATGACATTAGAATAAGCACAATGCTCTGGAGTGCCCCAAAGGGCTGGTAGGTCCTGGAGTATTTTTAGATGATACTAAGTTTTGTCTTTGAAATAGACAGGTTGCATGGGAGACTTGACTTGTTAGGAATACAGAGCAGAAAGGAAATTATAATATCTGTGAAATCTTTGCAGAACCAATGCTTTTATCCTAGAAAAGCAAATGGCTATTAGTATAAGACTGTCAGTTTATTCTTTAAAACACTGTATGTCCAGCAAAGTACAATAATTATTAGCTCAACTCTAGACAGTTACTTAAGTTTTTTTTTCTCAGTGAATTACTCTATACTGAAATATGCTTTTGAGATATAGCACAGTAGTAAGCAAGGTGAAAATATGTTGGTGTACAAGCTTGTTTGGATACTCATGTTGTCCAAGGACATTAATTAGTTAACTAGGTCCTTTTTTGTGTGTTTCTGTATGTTTCTTGGTGTCAACCCACAGAAGCCCAGAAGAAAAGAGGGAATTTGGTTTTTCCTGTCAGTGGAAAAACAGTTAAGTGACTTGTTCAGAACTATAGACCGAGACCAAGTCTGCAGTCATTAAAATAATGGATGTCTTAAATTTCTATTGGAATAATTGACCCATGTTACTTATGTGTTCTTTTTGTTCCATAAGTATTGAAGTGTAACCGATAACGGGGTCATAAGTTCTTACAGCTGGAAGCATCCCAAAGACAGTCCCACACGTAAAGAGTAAGAATGTCATTCATTTTGAATCTTTCATTGTGGAATGTCATAAAGTGCTTTACATACTTGATATGCTAAGTCCAAAATAAGTGGTCTTCTGTTAATCCGAAGTGAACATGTAACAGTGAACACAGGCAAATATTTATGCATTTCTCTTCTTAAGTGTGAAGTTATTGTATATTTCAGTATGAACCACCTTTCCTACTGATTGGAATCACTTGTAAAAGTCTTGAACAATGAGTTAAAAGGAATTGGAATGATAGAACTCAGCTTCTTGGAGGATATTTAGAGCAGTTAATAGTTATTAATTAGTCATTATTGTGTCCTGTCACACCACTCATAGAATAATCATCTCCTGGGGACTCACTTTTATCCATTTTGTGTTAACTGGCATTGCCTTCTGTTGTCACAAGGTACTTGTTCAAACACTAATTCATTGTGTGGTTTTGAAAGGAAATAAATTAAAAGATGAATGGAAATCCAGTACGTTTTTCTCTGAAAATGCTCCTTTGCTTTCTCTGCTGTTGACAGTGACCTCTCTGGAAAGAAGTCTTCGATCTCTGGGGACCTCCAATGATACTCAAGAACTGCAGGATGGATTGTGAGTCTGTTTTGAATTGCTACACATTTCTCTGAGTCCCAACCTTTTCATTTTCCCCACTCATCCATCCTCTCCCTTTCTTCCATCCTTTTATTCATAGCCGGACTCCCCCTTTTTTTTTTTTGTCAGGCTTCCTTAATTTTGTTCCTTTCTGTCGGTGATTAATGATAGTATGGCATGTATTGATTGTATAAAGCTTTGCTTGTGCTGGCTTCGGGTAGCAGAGAATGGTAGGTAGATAACAGGAAATGATGATCCACAGTGAAAGATGTGTTTCTGTGGTTGTGTGTGGGTTGTTTGTTTTGTTGCTTTTTAATGTGAAGCTGGGCTTGAATGCTTGTGTAGCTTTTTCCTTTCTCTTCCCTTTTTGCAAAAGTCAGTGAATTGAAAAGGAAAAGAAAGAAAAGGAGCAAGGAAGGTATTTTATATGCGGAAATGTGTGTTATGGCATTGAAACTTGCATCACAGGGTACAGCACAGAGAAAATGAAACTTCAATTTCACTTGCAATAGATACAGTTCATTAAACTCTCTTCTGGATATGTGTATACACAAACATGCACAGTTAGTTTTCATTGTATGCATGCTAATTAGAGAATTAAAATGGCTTTTCCAAATGTAGCACAATTTATTAAAGCTGCTTCCCTTCATGCAGCCTGCGTATGAAAATCAAGTACTCAGGACATGGTTCTGATTTTGTATATATAACTGCATTACCTAATGAGGTTCAGCTGTGAACAGAGGGAAGATTTTGATTTCTATTTCTTTATATTAGCATTACAATCCGAAGAAGTGCCTGATGGACTTGACTCACCTTTTCGATGCAATATAATCTCTCAGATAGGTTTGCAGTCTCTCTCCTTCTCTCTCCAATTCATTGCTATCATCTGTGCATCAGATCTGCTCTAATTCACATCAACACTGTTTTGCAAACTGGAAGAATAAAAATAGTTACAGTAATAATAGTCGGAAGATTTGGAACTAAATTTAGGGGACAGGAGAGGATGTGAGAGTAAAGAGTCAGCCTGTATAGATCAATGTAATCAGGAAAGATGTTTACATGTACAAAATTATTTGTAGCATAAACCACCCCAGTAACTGCTGAAGATCCTTTATCCAGGAAGGCTTTTGCTCATCCAGGGCATCTCTTGTGCTCACACTCCTAAACTACTCCTTTTATATTTAAGAATCAGTTCCTTGTCTCTTCAGAGTGTTTCAATGGTGTGGTTAGATAATTTTCTTCTTTCTTGAGCAGCTACATAAATAAATCCATAATGCACTAATTGCATTAATTATTTTTGACCTTGGAATTATCATTAATCGTCCAGATAGCTAAATGTAGCATCTTTTTATTTTAACTGTGCTTCCCTGCCCCTGTTGTCAGACCCAGAATTCCTCCCACTCTCTCCTTCCACCTTCATGGTCTATCCCCTCTTCCCAGGCTCTAGCAAAAGTTTTCCCTTGATTTCTCCTATTTTCTTATTGCATCTCCAGACAGAACAGTTGCAGGGTATCCAGCAATTGCCTTCCCCTCAGCATCCCATTCTTTTTGTCCTGTCCTAACACTGATGTATTCTTCACATTGACCCCATTTCACCACCAGATGCATGCATGCAAGCAGCCTGAATTCTCTATGTGCATCTCTGCCTTTCCCTCATGAGAGTTGTACCAGCAAAAATCAGCACACCATGAATCATGAAAGCCACAAGGGCTTCATATATCTCTATGATCAGGAGCAAGCAGAGGGTCAGCTCTTCAGGTGAGACCTTTGGAGCAGCATTTTCTGCTTCCCCAGCTGCAAATCATGGCTTAAACTCTTGCTCCTTTGCCACTTGACCCCGTTCCTTCTGAGGTTGATGCATGTTTCTCCTTGAATATCCTCTAACGTGGAAGATAGGTGGAGAGCAAAGAGTGAGCATGTAGAAGGTGTAGAGCCTTGGCTTTTAGAATAAAAAAAAAGGGGTATCTTATCTGTCTGGGATTGTTTGATCTGGAGAAGAAGAGTCTCAGGGGCCACTCAAACTATCTCAAAAGGAGGTTGTAGCAAGGTGGAGATAGCTCTCTTCTTCCCAGTAACCCAGTGACAGGATGAGAGGTAATGGCTCTAGGGGAGCTTCAGGTTGGGTATTAGGAAGAATTTAGTCTCAGAAGTGGTAGTGATGTATTGGAACAGGCTGCCCAGAGAAGTGGTGGAGTCACCATCCGTGGAGGTTTTGAAGAAAAGGGTGGATGGAACGGATGGACATGGAGGGGATGGGTTGATGGTTGTACATGATGTTCTTAGAAGTCTTTTCCAGCCTTAATGGTTCTCTTTCATACTAACTAGGTGAATATCACTCTGCTAAAGTGATAGGTGAGAGGAGTCAGAGTAGTTGAGCGTAGGGGGATGATGGTGAACATAGGACATTAGGTTTGTACCATGGTCTGAACACTACAAAAGCATTTGTTTACCTATCCACAGAGTCTTGCTAATACAAAAAGAAAGCAAAGTCACTTGACTCTAAAATACATGTACGTTCCACCTCTCATGCACAAAGCTTACAAGGGTATCAACTGGGATGCTGATTCAGATGAGGGCAGACTTCTCACTGTCAAATCAGGCTGTTCCCTTTGCTGAAGTGGTTTCTCTGCCTTTGATAGCTGAGTCATTCAGAATAAGGACTGCATCTATGGCAAGTGGATTTGGGACGTGTTCATCCCAAGTAGAGTGCCAGCTTGAGTCAGTGAGACAGAGCTGGCTGCTGAAGTGTGAGCAGGGTATGTATGACACTCAGCAGTGAGCTCTTCCCAGAGCCAGCTCAAAGACTTACATGGTTGGATATGGAAATGCTGGCAAGTGAAATGTAAATGCTCATAAGAAGCTCTAGATGGAGTTGGCTGAATGCAGTTGACCCTGGATTAATTGGGAATGGAGCAGGAGTAAGAGGAAGACAGATGCATGGAGCTGGGATTAGGGGCTAAGATGATTGGGCAGTTCTGAGGGATGATACATTGCTGAACCCATCCTGTTGAGTACTAATATAGTACAAAAAATATATATATAAAGATTTTTTTCTTTCCCTAACTTTTGGTTTAATAATCCAGGTTCTCAAGCATTGTATTTCAATCATTAGTCCCATGATGTGGGATTGAGTGAGTTCCCCAATGTAAAATAAATGCCCAGATTATTCACTGTCTGAAAATATGACCTAGTCTTGATATTAAGGTTATGCAGTTGCAAATACCCTTTGATGGCTATCTCAAAGCAATGAGATCAAGCTGTTAGTAGCAGAAGGGTTCCATGATTTCCTTTCTATTGAGGTTTGTTGACCATTACAGTGTTATATGCTTTCTAAATCAGGCTTGTAAGGTTAATATGGTACCGTATTGAGTTACAGTCACACTATCCTTTTGTTAATGTATCTGGGGATACAGCCATGACACTTCATGCTGCAGCATTTTTGGATTCTTTACTAGTCTCCAACAGTTGAATTGGTTTGTTTAAGGAAGGGTTGTGAGAAGGATATTTTGGGGACTTCTTAGAGCACTATTGGAAGTTTTCAGTGTGTCCATTCTGCAATATATGTTGATTTATCCAGAAAACCAAGAGATTTTGTCTTCCACTTCCTTTCTCTGATTGATTTGTTGCTTTTTATTTTCCCACTTTTTCTTTTCAGTTCACGGATTATAGAAATATGTAGATATGTTTTTCTGCAGCTGACAGGGGATTCAAATCTACATCTGTACAGTGCATGAAAATAAGCCTCCTGTTCTTGTAGAAATGACATGGCAGTATTCAGTGCTGTCTATTATGTATCCTTCCCATTTCTCTGGAAAAATCAGACATCCTGGCATCACAAGATCCCTATCAGAGAACCCACAAGGACGCAGATCCTCCTGTTTAAGCAGAAAATTCCTACATCCACAGATTGAATGTCACATCTAAGCAGTATTAGTGAATATATATCCATGAAGCAATCACTGTCTGCAGAACACTGATGAAGTGCTTGCTTTTTGATGTATAATACTTTAATGATTTTATTAGGGCTTTGCAGCAGAACTGATTACGGTGCAGTACTGCAAAAGAGTTTCAAATTATTTTCTGACTGGGAAGCTGAGTTTGAGGTCTGAGTTTCTCAGGGGTGAGACAAAGGCGATGATGCTGAAAGGGGCAGAAGGCACAGCTTTTGGACCCTGGCTTTTGGTCAAACAACAACCTCAAGATGTACCTGTTTTTCCTGGCAATGCAGATTATGCCGAAATTCACATATGGTTTGCTTGCTTATTGCTGGGATCAGAAAGAACTCTGACTTTATCATGGTTCCTCAGTAAATTTTCCACATCACTGGGATAATTTCTAGGAATGCCTTCATCAGTTTGTCTTCAATGCCCATTAAATCACATCACATGCCCATTAAATCAAGTGATGCCTATGGCGTAACAGTGCTCGTGTGATATATGCATGATACCCCATTTAGGGTGTCCTCAGGGTAAGAACTAACTCTGTGTAAGCCCACTGCCTATCTGCACATCCAGAATTAATGACAGAGTGGCAGTGAGCTCTTCAGTCCACTTGGACACAATCATTGTTATTTTGTTGTATTTGTAGAAGTGCTTTGAAACACTTTGGTGTTCAGGAAGTGGTTGTTAATTCTGGAGAGCGTTGGACTCGATCATGGCTGTTACTTCGTGTGACACCTTCATGTCATCTTCATTATGGATAAGTGAGTTTAAGTAAGTTAAAGGGTAAAGGATAAGTAAGTTTAAGGGGTCATTCCAAATCCTACGATAGCCTATGGTAGCCTATGATTCTATAGTTTTAAAAAAACTCAGATTCATGCCACCTAATTAATAAGACAGTAAGATGCATAGTAACCCAGGCTTTTGTAGGGAGTTGTGAGGTCGTTTGTTCCTCATCTGGATGGAAGCGCCCTTTGGACATGTTCATCTTTCTCTGCATATGCTGAAGTGAGGCCAGATTGTTTTCCTTGTGGGTAGGAGCATCACCAACCTGCTGGGAAGGCAGATAAATCCACACCCCAGGCTTTTCTGAATTGTCTTAAAAACAATGAAGATTTGTTTCTAAGTTTGTTTTATCATTTACGCTTATTGTTTCCTTTTTCTTCTCCCATCTTACCATTATGTTTGATGAGTTAGAAGTATAGCTTAAAAAAAATATAAAGGATTAAAAAAAATAAATAAAGAAGCTTCTGTTAAGAAGGTTTTAATTCCTGTGGAATGCATATTCAGTTAGAGCAGAAAGATATCTTAAAGTCATAATTTATTGAAGGAAGATTTTATTTAAGTAAATCAGACAGAAGCTTTTAAGTGTCAGCATGTTTAATTAAGGGTAGGATTTAATAATATTTCATATGGTTTTGTTATTCTGCTTGTATAAGCTTAAAAAAAAAAAAAAAAAAAAGATTTCCATAAATATTTCGAAACGTCGTTTTGATTCTGTTAATATGTTAAACCCTTCAAAGTAATACCTTCCCTGTTCAACTCAAAGCAGTCGGATTAACTTTATCTATCCTCCATTTATCGCTGTTGGCATCAGTTTCTGACATGAAAAACCTTCTAGGTTTGGCAGGAAAAATGGATTGCCAGATTGCAACATTTGCATTTAACTGTATAATACACTTGCCTTATTAGTAATTGTATTTATATGACAGATCTCACCCTTAAGAATCACAGAGTTCCAGATACATGACATCTTTGTGATAAGCTGCAAAAGCTGGTGATGAACTGCAGAACTCTCTGATGATGATAAATTCATCCACTTTTGACGACCTTCTCTGCTTAGAGAGGCCCTTGGAGTATCCCTTCACATGCCTGAACAGTTTCTAATAGTCACTACAAATCAACCTGTCAGAGAAGAGTTTTCCTTTTCAGTGTTTTGCTCCCAAATTGCCCTTGCCATAGGTCTGAGATGGCCAGAAATCCTGGCCAAAGTAATATCTTCCCATGTCAAGATATCAGCCTTTGGAAATAGGCTGTGAATTTTAAGCCATGAAGTGATGGAGCAATGATTAGTTATTTGTGGCAAGTGGTGAATGCTTCAGGAGACAGAAGCATGGGAACAAGGAAGGACGAGTGGGAGATAACCAAACCTTGGCTATTGACAAGCAGCTGCTTGTTGTGTTTTTCTTCATGTTGTGTCATGGCTTGGCTCTCAGTTTGTGGTCTCACCTTGGTGTCATGGTTGAAGAAGACCATGCGTGCCTGGACACTCACTGCTGGGACCTCTAGAGGCGAAAATTGGGTGGCACAGGAGTCCCAGCCTGCCCATGTGCTATAGTTCTTGCCTTCAGTTTGTAGAATTTCCCTTCAGGTCTAGATCTAGTTGGTTGAAGATCAAGGATGTAGGGTCTTCTGGGAGCTGGTGGACAGGAGTTGATTACTGTAGTGTGAGCATGTTCACTCCGAGGAAATAGGAACTGTAATAAGGTCCTGGGACAGTCATGTTGTTTGTAGTATAGATCTCGCTAAATGGTGAAATAGGGAAATGTTGTATCTTGACAGAGAATTAGCTGATATAAAAACTATCCATCATCTGCTTACCCCATACATCCCTTCTGATTTGGTGCCTAAGGAAAAAAGTGCACGCCTCTAATTTGGAAGCCAAGTGCATCCTAAAGCAAGTGCTGTATTTGCAGCAAGAAAATTTGACACTAGCAGAAGTGTAGCTTGATATTGCTGTGTGTAAAAATACTGTCATGCTTGGTCTTTTTATAAATGTATTCTAAGATGCTTATCTGGAAAGTGCTGAATTCACACGTGCATTTTTTGTGTTTGTGGGTGACAGCAGAAGGAATAAATATTTGGAATAAAACTATCCCTCCTTTTTCAGCACTTGGACCACCGTGATGATAGCAACACTTCTGCTAATTTTGAGAAAGCCTTTCTGAGCTTAGTCAGCAAAAAATATTCAGGTCTCCCTTCCTGTTATTAGTCAAAACACTTATTTTGGGGCATAGTTTGTTTTCTTTTCTCATATATTAGAAACGAAATGTGGCATTTGAGTAGATTAAATATTGACATTTTGAGTAGGCCGTGAAAAATCAGTCCTCCTCTCCCCTCCAGAAAGGAGAAAACCAATGGAACTCAAAGTATCTTGACTCTTTCTTCCCTAAGAGTTAGAGTTAGTGAAAGACAGGCTTTTCTTCTACACATCCTTCAGAGGGCAAGTAATGTTTTATTTGGGTTGGAATATCCACAGGCTGGAATTTTATCTTATGACATGAGATACTGATTGGAGCAACTTGCCTCTGGATTTGTCAGCATAAGTTCTGTAAACTTGGAGACCGAAATAACAATCCTGCTGAAGAGAGGGGATAGCTACATGTTTACGGTATTTTTTATGCCTACAGTTACATATTTAGCAGTGCAGCTCATATTGATTGACTGGAGGGACCTGTGGGATGAAGTTTGTTTAATAATTCATGTATGCAGGCACTGAGTGCGCGGTTGTTAGGGCTGAGCATCCTTTCTGGCAAGGAGTCCTTCAGGGGTCTGGCATACTAATCCAAACATGCTCATGTTTAGTGAAGTACTTCTGTTGGCTTTGTGTAAGGTCTCATTTATTCCTCCAGTCTCATTCTTACCCTAAAGCCAGGAGCGGTGGTCATGTCAGTGGCAGTGATGTGTGTTGTGATCTGTGGCTTCTGCTGATCTTTCAGTCGTACTTCTGGGGGCAATCTGCTGAAACAATTAACACCCTCAGGAAGGTTTTCTGAGTTTGAGGGAAAAACAAAGACTAGAATCCAGTCTTAGGGAAAACTAAGAGGGTTTTTACTTGTTGGAGAATCCTCTGTGGCTTGCTAAATATTGTTTTTTTCACTAGAGTGCTCAAATGGATGAACCCTTAAGCCACTGAGATGATCAGAGGGCTGGAGCACCTCTCCTATGAGGAAAGGTTGAGGGAATTGGGCTTATTTAGCTTGGAGAAGAGAAGGAACCAGGGAGAACTCATTGCAGCCTTCCAGTAGTTGAAGGGAGCATATAAGCAGGAAGAGGAACAACTGCTTATGAGGGCGGATAGTGACAGGACAAAAGCGAATGGTTTTAAATTAAGACAGGGAAGGTTTAGTTTGGATATTAGGAGGAAGTTTCTCACTTGGAAAGTGGTGACACACTGGAACAGGTTGCCCAAGGAGGTTGTGGATGCCCCATCCCTGGAGGCATTCAAGGTCAGGCTGGATGCAGCTCTGGGAAGTGTGGTATGGTGTCTGGCAAGCCTGCACATAGCAATGGGTTTGAAACTAGATGATCATTGTGAGCATTTGACAAACGTGTTGGAGAAAGTCAAACCTCAGAGGATTTATACGTGTTTACAAGAATATTTTATAATGTTGCCTCCATACATTCTCTCTCGCAGTGTTCACATAATGCAGACGCAATTTGTGCATGGCGAGCTTGCCTCTTCATGTCCTGTGATCTTGATGCATTCAGTCTTGCAGAATAATGAATAAATAACATCATGCTTCATTCCTAGATTGCAGTGTCACACAACAGGAGTCTTCCTTATGGATTTACAACAGTGAAGGAAAAAACCAGAAGTCTTAGTTCCCCTGTACACATTCTTAGGGGTTAAGCCAGCTGTGGAGGATTTTCTATCTTCCTTTAAGAGTTATTTTCTTAATAGCAATACAGTAAATAGGACCAGAAGGTTAAAACTGTACACGTGACCCCTTCACTGTGCAGCCAGTAAACAGCTCAATAAAGTTTCAGTGTTCAGGTACCGGGAGTGCTGTGCACTTGGTCCCATGGCAACAACCACCTTAGGAAATGTGCAGAAAAAGCGAGAAAACTTGTTAAAGCATTCAAAAGGTAGAGCAGTCAGTAAGTCTTATGTTTTAGCTTTATTTCTTCTTTTCTTAAGCTGCAAGAAATGTTAACCCTGTGTGCCAGCGTCTGGTCTAGCACCTGTGTTAAACATGATATTGTCACTGGTGCTGCAGGAGTGGGAGAGGTAAGTTGTTGCATCTTGTTCAAGTGAACTATCATTAGCTGAAGGAAATGACAACAGTGCAGACTCAGTTGAACCAGAAGTTGGGGTTGTGTGGTAGAGAACAGTGCTCTCATGGGTTGGGCAATATAAAAACTCTTGTTTGTAGATGGAGTCCCAGGAACTGAAAGAGGCTCATGGGATTGATACTTCAAGGCCTTCTTACTTGTATACAACATTGCAATGTTTTTTCTTTTGTTTTTGTTTTTGTTTTCCATGTGAAGCTCTATGTGCAGTTGTTCCTATTGAATATATTTACCCAATAACAAAGTCTGATGCCTGGCACTTTTTTTGTGTCTTTCTGGTACTGCACATGGCTGCAGTTGTGTTATATAATATGGCAAAGCTAGAAGGAAAACCAGTTCAGATGGTTAAACTGGTGATGATGGATTGATTCTGTACGTGGACCATTTAACCGTCCGAGCTAGCAGATTGCAAATGGGATTAAATATGGATTAGTATTAGCTGCTGAAACGTTTGAGAAGGTAGGTAAAACAGCTGAGTTATTTGCCAAAAAGCAGGTTACAGCAGCAAGTTGACAGGAGCTTTAGATTATAGCGTTGATAAAGCCCCTCAACCTTTCCTGCTTGATTCACAACTGCAGTAGAGGAAAAATCCAGCTATGTCACATCATCTGAGGAACATAAATGAGAGAAAGTAAGATTATTGAATTGCTGAGCATGGCAAATTCCCCCAAGCCCTACAGAATAATGTATTTTAGCCATGCTTTACAGTTTATAAAGGTCAGTTTGCACTTCAATTACAAATGTGGGTTTAGAGCTTTTAAAGGACACAGAGAGAAAAAAAAAAACACATTTTTTTTCTTTTTTTTTTTTTCCTTTTGTGATTACCTCTTGAAATGCTGATAATATTTCAGAATCATTTGTAAAAAGATTTCACAGTGCTATAGCAACAGGCATTTGAAAAGCCTCAGCTGAAACACTGAAAATCTAGGTCCTGGTTTTATTTCCCTCACTTTACACATGGACAAAATAAGCCCTGTGAATTCTTAAGGCTTTTGCAGTGAATTAATCACAAAGTTGGGCAGCAATCTTGTGTGAGAGATTCAGCCCAATAGCAAACCGGGTTTTATTAAAAAGAACTCACAATTTCTCTCCTTTTTTTTCCCCCCCTCTCTTTTTTTGTCAAACATGCATTATAGCTGTTAATGTTCTTTATTGAATGCAGTTTCACTCAGTTGGGAGCGCAGGGTCTTTGTATCCTGGTTATATCTAGAGTCGACTGGGCTGACAAGGGAAAAAGGTTTCAGGCAAAGAGGAAATAACCAGAAAAAAAAAAAAAGAAGTAAAAAAAAGAAAAAATGAATAACCTTTTTCTCAATATGGATATGATTGGAATAGGACAATAAATGGTATTTTTAAGTAGGTGAGTAGATGCCTGTGCCTTTTACCTTACCACAGGTGGCAGCCATCCAATAGCTCTGTAAATATCTCTGCTTTTTTTTTTCTAGGCTATGCTATGCCTGAGTAACCACATTGCTAACAAGCTGTAAAGAGAGCGAGCTGGGTCACAGGGTAAAGGTTACCACATTACGGGACCAGACCATGCTAATTATAGCGCTGAGAAGTGAATTTGAGTGGATACAGCTGAATGGATGCATTTCTCAGGCATCCAGAGGGAGATTTTTTCCTCATGCCTCTGCTGAGGAAAGCTTCCTCCCTTCACACATGTGCTGCCATCTACTTCATGTGTGTCTTGGTTTAACCAATTATGCCTGAGATAGACAGTCTAAATAACATCTGTTTTTACACCGAGAGTCCTTCTGCCTTTGGCATTTTCCTTGCCACAGTGGTTTATTTTTGTGTAGAGGAGGAAGATGAGTGATTCCATGCCTACCACCCTCTGGTGCAGCCGCCATGTTGCCTCCCCTCGGCCTGCTTTGCTCTGGGCTGAATAAATCCAGGCACCTCATCTTGCTCTCTGCACTCTTCACCCCTCTATTAGGCGCTCTCTTAATGGTTTTATGGTCTTGTTTCCCAGTGGCTGAATGCTTTCCAGCATGTTCATGTTTCTCCTGTACTGTGGACTCCACATCTGGACACGCTTGCTTGGAAATGAAATGAGTATGCACGGTATTCTAATGCTTGTCAGCTGGCTAGATGATGGATAAAGAGAAGAAAAGAGATGCTCGTGCTTGTCAGCAATGCTTACATTCCACTAAAAGCAAAGCACAATATATTTGCTTGTGAAGATATTCCTTAATCCAGTTGCTACATCACAGGTTGATTGTGCAGCTCTTAGAAAGTCAGTGTCTCTTATTGCAGTCATCATGATATTCTTTTTTTGAAGAATATATGTTTTCCCCAGACTTTCAGAGCAATTTTACCAACCTTCCCATCCAAATAATCTATGTTAATGCAGCTGCGCTCCTTCTTCCCTTGTTGTATTCAGCTGGGCCTGCAAGGTGGGAAGAGCTGGGGAGATCTGCTTTATGTATCATCTGCATTGCCTCCTTAGCGAAAGTAGTTTGCTCCTGTGCAGATGGATGGTGATACTGGAAAGTGCACCTTGGTGGCCCATGTTGCTCATCTCTTCCCTCAGTACTTTGCTGTACTCACAAATACCCCTGAGCAAAGTCATTTATTGCCATATAATTGCATGATGCAGAATATAGACCTGTTGTGTAGAGGTTTGAGGCACAGAGAGGATTTTGTCTCGGACTGCATACAAATTGATATTTTTTCCTAGATTTTTGGGTGAAATGGTCACATTGTAGACACAGTTATCTGTTATTTCAGCCCTAATTTTATGTAAAGCATAGAGCGTGTAACAGTGATTAAAGACAAAGAAAAAAGCAGTGAGAATAAAGACACAGCCTCAAGATCTCATTTTTCTGTTGTTTAATAAAACATAGTCCACCAGAAAACATTTTCTCTGGGTCATGGCCAAATTTGATGCATTTCCATTATGATTAACACCTCAGTAGGAGCATTTGTGGGCCCCAATAGGTATGATATACCCTGATACTTTTAGGGCATAGCAACTCAGACTTTACAACCTTTCCATAAAATAAATGGGAGGACAGTGAGTATATGCAGGCGAACTAACCAGCTTTGTGACTTGGGCTGTGGTGTCAAGTGCTTTATCTGTGAATATTACCATAAAAAGGAAGACTCAAACTGAGTCTCCCATGAAAGGCTCTACATTTTCTGTTGTTATTTTCTTCTCTGATGCTTTTCTGTGCAGACAGTGCCTTATTAACATTAGTGTGAGCTGTTGGGACCTATCAAGAAAACGTGGTAGCTTAATAAATGATGATGCAGGCATCATTTTATTCATAAGTGATGGAGTGGATGGAGATGCAAAACACATGAAGGAGGCTTTAAATCTGCCATTTGTAGAGTCAGAAAACCATCATGTGAGGGGGTACTGGACTGTTTATTGTGTGAGAGAAGAGATTTATGAGTATATGAACTGTTTTTTTTTCCCATCACCTCCTGTTTTCATGGAAAAACAGCATTTCTGAAATCAAAGTTTGCCTAAGCAAAAAAACACTGTTCAGAGCAACCAGGAAAAGTAAATAACGTAAATAAAGAACCTCATATTACAGTTTAAACTACCCTTGACACAGTGTAAGATGATTGAAAAATTGCCAAGATGCCTGGAAAACACAAACTGAATAATTCCTGGATGGAACGAAGAGAAGGATTGACTTCAAAAGAATATTGTACATAATAAAATTGAATAGAATTCAGAAAGCTGACTCTGTCCTTTCATATGTACCCACAAGCATTCATGTTTACTTTTTCTTGCTTCTTTTCCCTCACCCATAAATTTACTTAACAGAAATTACTCCCTTTCTTCAGCAACTTTCTTGTTTTATGTATGAATTGTGCAGCATTTCTAGCCCAGTAACTTCTTCTTGGCAGATACATCCTCTCTTTGATCCACCTGCCTTATCATTTGTATCTTATGCATCATTGTCTATTATAGCTGTGATTTTCTGTAGGTTATTGCACATGCTTTTTGTTAATTTTCTGACCCAAGGATTTAATATAGTCACATCTTAAGAGTTTCTTAATTAAAAGCATATTTCAGTTATTCCTTAGTTCCCCGTGACCACTCATGGCTAGTTTTATAAATGTTTCACTTAACTAAAGCTCTAACATGTAATCCAAGCATATGCATAAGAGCAGGTGTTTGTTCGCTGGTTTGTCTGGGGGTTGGGATGTGGCTGTTTCTATGGATCAAGAACATTGTTCTGTATTTAAAAGGTGCTACTCTGTATGTAAATACCTGAGAGTTTGGGAAAGTTATACTGGAGTTGTAACAAGTTGTATTTTTCTGCCAGTTTTTGTCTCTCTTGTTAGGGCTGATTTAGGAGTAATTTTTAATCCAATTTACTTGTCACAGCCGTGATTTCTCAATACGGGAAACAACAACAGACAGATTAATTTTAATCCTTTTTTAATCATTTTCCCCTTCTTTTAGTTTCGCGCTGCTAATACATGTCTGCGGAGTCTGAGCTGTGGGTATTGTAGCACGTTTATTTCTGACTTCTGAAATCCATTGGTGAGAATAAGGACAAGCAAACAAATGCAGAGTCCTGTGGAGACTTATATGGAGTCTACAGGCTGTTCTTAGGGCTGTCCCAACCCCCATGTTATTAAGAAGAGAAATGTCAAGAAAAAGGTATTGTCTTCTACCAGTAGAAGGTATTGTGCCTCTACCAGTAGAAGGAGATGCTACAACAGGTTCTCTCAGAAGTCTCTTTAACCGACTTCTTCAGTGCATCTGTTTATATACTGAAAAATTATTATAACCACAGAATAAAAGAATCATTCAAGTTGCAACAGAGCTTTAAGATCTAGCCCAGCTATTAACCTTGACTGACCAAACCCTATCACTAAACCATGCTACTGCTTATAACAGATGAGGTATTAGGAGAGATTCATTCTCAGAAAGAGTGGTGAGACATTGGAACAAGCTGCCCAGGGAGGTGGTGGAGTCAGCATCCCTGGAGGGTCCCAGATGTTGTGAAAACCTCATTTATTAAAGATGCAGATGGAAGAGTCCAACTCTCACGCCTCATTTTTGCCATTCACTCCCCATGTACCTGTGCATAACCATACAAGTGGTTATGCACAGGTAAAGGAAGATGTGTGAAACGTGTTTTCTTTCCAGTCTCTAAATCAGGGCTCTTTGCCTTCCTACCAGAAAGTACTGCCATTCTCTAAGTAGCATTTTTGTAATTTAGCTAAGAAAGACCTCTTTTGCTCTATTTTGCAAGGCTTTACACAGGCAGAGATGTCACAGGAGGGAGTTTGGTGCGTGCTGCTGCACACTCCAGCAGTGAGGTGCATGGTGGGTGTGCAGTGCTCCTTAATGTGCTAATTAGGGGATGCCTGATTTAAACACACTACAAAGGGCCTGCTGTCATTTATTTTCTTGTTTATTTTGGGACTTTGTTGTTTGTTTGCTTTGAAAAATGACTTGTTTAAAATGTGCACAGCGAAAAGCCTCTGTGGTTGCAATCCCTTTGGGGTTTCTCTGCATTGGGTCTCTGCTATTCCCCAGATAAAACAAAAGAAAACAACAACAACAACAAAAAACACCTCTCATAATGAAAGTTTAGTTGCATAAATGTTTATTAAAATAAACCACACTTAAATTGACGTAAGTTATATATTATATACTAGCATGGCAACAAATACTCTGTAAAAATGGGTTGGATTTAGTCTCCAACGTGAAGTGATGGGGCACTTAAATTTGGGCTTTGACCTGAGTCCTTGGCTGAAAGACAGTGTCTTCAGGTGAAGTATTGCATGTGAAGTTGAAAGCCTAAAATAAATCACTTTTTTTTCAGCGGTTGGCTATGGCACATACCTACATTTCTCTCTGTCCTGCCTTCGTTCTGATTATGTCCAAGCTCCTGGTATTTGTTGTGGTTTTAGTCAGCAGTCCTTTGTATATCAAAATACGGTATGTTGAACTCTATAGTGTGTACTTCACTAGGACGGCAGTTGTGCTAGAAACAATTGTTGTAGTAAGAAGAATGAGAAAGATTGCTGGGAGGTGTTTTAGTAACTGTCAGAGTTGGTTTTATTATTTTCAGAGCAGGCTTGTGTCTCTCATGTCAGCATAGCAGGAGTGTGGGGACAAGGGGATGTGGCAGGATCCATCGAGTCCTTTGAGTTATGTGAACCACTGTTTGTTTTACTCTAGTTGTAAATAGTTCAACCATCATGAAGTAGCTACTTGTAATTACTGTAGAACAGTGGATAATTAGAAAACATCTGGTCTGTTGCCATTGTCTAGGCAATTGTTATGGCAGCCAAAATAAGCTCAGATGTGTTCTGAGAGTGGAGGTCAGTGTAATGAATGGCTCTGTGTTACTCCCAGTCCTTCTAGATCTGGGAACTGATTTTCAAATGGAGAATGAATGACACTGTACACCCAATATGTCCTGCTAATGAGAATGTATTTTGTCAGAACCAGGCATTCTGGTCCTCCAAAAGTGTAATGCTTTTGACACATCTGGTGTATAAACCCATTTTCTCTGGTTATTCGTTACATCTGAGGGCAAGAAACAAATGGTACTTGCTATTCAATATGTGGTTCAAGAGGCAAAATGTCTTCTGTGTCTTCCTTTATTGTCAAAAACATCTTCTTCAGGTGGGTTTAAATTAACATTTCACATGTCTGTATTCCTGAACAGAAAGCAGGTTGTGCACTACAGACAAAGGACTGCGGACTTGTGTTGCTTAATTAAGACTGAAAATGGATTCTTCTTTGGGGTGGAAACAGTGCTTACCATTTTTACATAACTGTTAGATTTCATTTAATTTCCATTAAAAAAATAATGTATCAAATGGATACAGTGTTTCAGGTTGCAAAATATAGCTTAAATTGAGTTATGTGTGTTCAGCTTTTGTTTAGTATATTTTTTCATGAGCAGATTGCACCAGGATATCCTTTGTGGTATCTCTTTGTGGTTTCATAGTCAGCCACAGCTCATCTGTGCATGATATACAGGGTTGGTTGCTAAGCCTTGATTTATGGACTCATAGAATCATTAAGGTTGGAAAAGACCTCTAAGATGTAGTCCAACCATCCATTTACCACCAATATTGCTCACTAAACCACATCTCTAAATACAACATGTACACATGGCTTGAACTGCTCCAGGAATGGTGACACCACCATCTCTGCCATGTGTGCTCATCCTAAGGGATGTAGCTTTCTGCTGACATTGACAGCACTCTGTAATTAAAGAGTATTGGCTAAAGTGGCATGACCAAGGCATGTCCATGTGTCTTGGTCTCAGTGGCAGAGTCTGGAGGGGAGGTCTGGACTCCACGCTCACAGCTGTCCTTGGCCTCTCTGCTGTCACCAAATACTGTGTGTCTTTGGGCTAAACGTGGCCTTGCAATTGCTGTTCACTGGGCTGGAGTGGATGCTGTTTTCTTGGGATACTCACACAGTTCTTTGTGAAGTATTGACTTTTGTAATTGGAAAAGTATCACGGGGCATGTTGTGGAGCGTATTGTTAAGGATGTGATTCGAGGCCTGGTGTGGTACGCACATTATCCTTGTTTGGAGACTTCATCTTTTCGGTTTTAAGGGCTTTTGTTTTGTTTTGTTTCCTTCTGAAATTGGTCTTGATTTTCCTTAACTTTTCAACCTTTCATCCAGTTTCTCACAATATTATATTTCTTGATTTACTCAGAAAAAAAATAAATCATCTTTTCTGTGTCCTCCCCCAGGACTTTTGATTGCCCTGGCACTGAACTAAACTATTACAAAGTTATTAACCTAATGGGAATTAAAACACTTTGCTTTTCTCTGCCTGGCAGGGTGGTTTTCCAACTCTATCTAATCCCCTGCACACACTGAATCCTAAATTTCATATAAAAATATAATTTGTTAATTAGACTCTCTCTGGCACGTACATTAGACTAATGCTTGTGGATCATTACTCTTAGGACAGTTCTAGAGGTGATCAATCACTTTGGTATGTAAACGGGTTTGTGATGACTGTCCTTCCTAATCCAGTCTTTGAGAGATATAGGAAGAGAAAGCTTTTGCTCTCTAGGGGATACTTGAAAGCAAAGTGTGAGTTAAGTCAAGGCTGGACTGTGAACATCGGGGTGTATTCAGAAAAGGAAAGTAGTGCTCCTCTCTTCCTTTCATGCATGATTAAAGTGTGTTTATGTCCATACGCCTCTCCTTGGCATCTGCTGTATACAATGAGCAATGCTGTCATGCATAGGGTTTGAGTTTTGGGTGGTCCTTTGTGGAACCACAATTAGAACGTATTGACCTTTGTGAGACCCTTCCAATTGAGAATATTCTATGCTTCAGTTATTCTATGGCAGTGATAGCAACCCAAACTCAGATTGTTTCATGTAAATGTGGATATTTCAGTATTGTGCAGTTTAGTGGGACCTGGCCTAGCTCAGGCTGAGTGTTAAAGAGTTTGTGTTGCATTTTTTAGACAGAATTAGCATCTTTTGTAAGATCAAGATGGAGAAATAGATGAGCCCTCTGCAGATGTAAGAGACCAGTCTTGTAGGCCTAAAGCTTCTTCCAGCTCTATCACTCATTTTGGCAAAGATAATAACTCTATATAAAAATGGTGTCCTACACATGTGTTCTCAGACTAGCACAATGACATCAACTTAGTGCTTTTTACCTTGGGAAAGGAGGGAAAATGTCTTCTTTTTTGTGCAAGCTGTGGTAGTTTCCTGCATGGGACTGTCTTGCAGCATCCCTTTGGGAAACCTCTGCTTTACCAGATCTCTGTAAGTACATCCCTGCTATAAAATAAAACATTCAATGGAAAAATGGTAGCTAGGTTTAGATTTTAGGGCTGTGAGTCTGTCAACTGAAGGTCTGTGTTCCTGTCTTCTCTGGACCAGGTTCTAAACTGTAGAAGAAATAATAGTGACCATAGAACATCATCATGCAAAACATTTCCCATCTTTACTCTCTTTATCCTGTCTGTTCCTTTTCCCTATCCCTTTTTCTCTTTCAACCTTCTCATCCCCCTTTTCCCTTCCCTCTCTTCCTTTCTCTTGTTTCTGTTTTCCTCTTCCCCCTTTCCCTTTCCTTCTGCCAATACTGTGGAACTGAAAACAAGCCCAAAGCTTCTGGACTTCTGATGCTTTCCATCTCGATTGAAAACTATCAAGGATATCTGAAAACAATCCTAGCTTTGCTTTAGCATTATCTGATGAGAGAATCAAATTAATAACCTTAACACTGTCCTCAAATTGAACATCAGACTGCTGTTCAGAGATGCCCTCTGTGGATTATCAGGTCAGTAACGTTAGCACTAATGTGCATCTGCACATCCAATCCCAGAAGTGAGCAGAGGTAGCACTTATGTGGGTGGTGATTGCTGACATAAATGGAAGAGAAGATGACAAGCAAAACTCATTCTGCAGCTAGCTGAACAAGGATGCTTAGGGAAATGGTGAACGAGGAAAGCAATGCTGGAGTTGCATGTGAAAATGGGAAGGAACTGTAAGTTTTGTGTTTGGTGGCTTATAATGGCCTTGTGTTCTTGAAAGGAATTATCAGAAGAGGTTTGTGGGATTGACAGGCTACATTTACTTTAACCCAACCATGGTAGCTGAAGACATCACTACCTTTTGTCTTCATTGTCCCACGTTCAAACCTGGCAGAGGAAAATACATTTGCAGTTGCTTCTTAGCATGAATACTGTTAAAGTATGTCTTCTAACTGAGGAGACTGCATCCTGGAGGTACTTTGTTCCCTCTTCCCACTGCTGACCTTCTGAAGCATGCAGAGGACAGGCAGGACTGGTAAGAATCTGACCTTTTGGAGTCAGTCAGCGTAGTTTGGTCATCAGGTTCTTCCTTCCACTATGTTAAAACATATTGCATTTACCTGCTGCCATTTTAACTTTTTTGGGGGGAAATTCTGCAAGTTGTATTTGCAGTGTAAAGACGTCAAAGCATGGAGACTGCCTGAAATACTGTATTTGCTTAAAAAAAGCAACCTGCAAAAATATCCAACAGAGATGTTCTTTATCTTCATCCTGTGGGGGATTGAGAAACCCAACTGATGTTGCCAAAGCTATTTTAAGCGATGAGAACACAATACGTTTGAAAGTTTAATTGCGTGCTGAATAATGTAAGCTGTCAAAATAAATACTCAAGGTCTTGCATAAGGAAGAGCATTAGAAAAAAAAAACAACACAAAAAACCACAACAGACAACGTGCAAATGTGAAGTCAATGAGAAGAGGAATCAAGCTTTACCTCAGCGTTAGCAGCACCTTTGTTTTTGCAAGCAGTAATTGCCGCAACAAAGGCGATTTCAGAAGTAATGCCATTTATTTTCCAAGGTATTTAGAAGCCTACTGGCTGGCTTACATGAGTTCAGCTGTTCAGACTTAACTTCCCTTTCCCAAAGGTGACGGATATGCAAGCTGCCTTTTTCTTCTGCCTATCCAGAAGGAACCGTTAAGCTTCATTATGCAGACGATAAAAAGCTCCCACCCTGCAGAATGCAAAAAAAAAAAGGCAACTGGAGGGGTGGCCATGGAAGCATTCAGATGATGGGAGTCTTTGGGCTGCCAAAGAAGCAGCTTGAAAAGAAACTGATGGCTGGTTGTTGGTTGTTGGTTTTCTTTCTTTTTTTTTCCCCTTCTCATTTTATTGTGCTTGAGGAACAGGTCTTTGTGCATGTCCTTTCTAAAGAAACGGGATTGCATCAGCAGCGTAGCAGCTCTTGAAATGATGTCTTTTCAGTAGAGGAATGAGAAAACACCCCTCCCTGCCCCTGCAAAATCCCAGGACACATGTACATTGGAGATTTTTTGGCAGGTCAGTCTGATTCCAGCAGGGATTGGTGAAGGTGCATAGCAAAGTTGGCAAGCATCAGTGTTCTCAGCTAACTGAAAGCCAAGCTTAGAAACATTCAGCAAGAAACCCAGAATAAATAAAGAATTTTCACCTCTCGTTGTTGTGCAAATGGATTTTAATAACTAATGTTTTCAGTGACGTTAATTAAGATTTAAATCCCTTCAGTGAATATAATCTGTGGGCTGGGCTGATGTTCTGTAATGATGGCACATTGCATTGCACACAAGCAGATGTGTTGTTTTCTCGTATCCCATTGGTACCAATAGCAGACATATGAGTTCATTAGTACCAGGAAAGATGCTCATGTGTGGAGGGGACAAAATGTTATCTGCCTTTCTGCCTGCTGAAGATAAAGACCTGCTACTCATGCTATTCATGCTGTGCTTGATCCAGCCTCACCTTGAAGGTCTCCAGGGATGGGGCATCAACCACATCTCTGGGCAACCTGTGCCAGTGCCTCATCACCCTCAATGTAAAAGACATTTTTTTTATGTCTAAACCTAAGTCTCCCCTCTTCAAGCTTGAAACCATTCCCCCTTGTTCTGTCGCTACAGACCCTGCTAAAGAGTCTGTCCCCTTCTTTCCTGTAGCTCCTCTTTAGATACTTGAAAGGTTGCCATCAGGTTACCTTGGAGACTTCTCCCCACTAAACAACCCCAGTTCATTCAGCCTCTCCTCGCTGGAGAGATGTTCCATCCCTTGCATCATTTTTATGGCCTCATGTGCTAAAGCCTGCCAGAAAAGTCATTTGAAAGAGCTTTCATGGCATTTCTTGTCCTCTCCAGGTATCATGTCTTGAACACCTTAAATCCAATGGGAATTCCAGTTATAGAGAGTAGTGCTGTGAAGCTGGTTGAAGGTCTTGTCAAGAGTCCTTCTAATCTATCTGATTACATATAGACCACAATGGAGGCATTGCTGCTATACATTCCCTAGTCATCCATATTGGGATTTTTTTTTTTTTTTTTTTTTTTTTTCATATACAACATTTCCTCTGACAGAAGAGAAGTGAAGATGAGAGGATTAATAATTGCTTTTGGAAGGGACCTATGAGAATCCTTTTCTTTCCATAAAAGAAAGGAATCGGAGGAGAATAATAATTGTCCAAGTCTCATTCTGATGAAGAACTAAATGCTCTCTTGTGATCTGAAATAACCATCCTTGCTTCCCAAATCTCTTCTTTCACAGTAAGCCCTCAGGACACATGCACCTGAGAGGAGTTTTCCTCCATGATTCTACTGAATTTGAAAGACATGATGAGAGCTGTGAGAGCTCTCTGCAAAGTTAATGGGAATCAAGGCAGGGCATTTCTAATGGGTTTTCTCCTTGTTTGCTACCAGGCCCAATCCTAATAAGTCATTTCATCAGTTAGCACTAAGTACCTGTAAAAACATTGCTGTGAGAATTTGGGGCTGATGGAGAGATGAGTGAAAGTACTGAGGAGGCTGTAGGATCTGTGCTGGTGTTGGGCTAAGCTCTTTCTAGCAGCTCATCTCTATACAACCAACCCCAGAATTACAGATAATGTGGGATACATGTGGCAAAGTGGTGACCTGAAGTGGGTGAAGGAACTTGGCATAGATTTCCAAGGATGTCATTCACAGTTGTATGAAATAATGGGTTTGGCTGAGAAAAGTGTTTGGTTCGTTTTCCCCCTCTCTTTGTAAATAAGGAATTTGATGCTGAAACACAGTTGAATATTTTCATTGTTTGTGGTTTTAAAGGATTGAGGCAAAAAGGACTGAGATCTAGGGAGGGTGTGTTCCTCATCATGCCTTGTAGCAGAGTCAGCTTACTTAGCAGAACAGAATGAGCGGTGACTTGATTACAGAGTAATAGCACCTTCAAGGAGGAAAAGAGGGACAGTAATAGTATTCAAAGAGCTCTTAAATCTCTCAGGAGGAGGAGTGATAAGAGCAGGTGATAAGAAGTCTTTTAAAAGGTAAAAAAAAAAAAAAAAAAAAAGAAAATAGAATGTAAAACTGTTTGAATATGCTTATCCAGAGAAACTAGCCACTGATGGTTTGGTCTGCTTCACTTGTGAAACGAAAAAGGGAGGTTGATCAGGTATCTAAAAAGCATTTGAACTTCTTTTTCAGAGAAGTCATTGACAGAACAGAAAGAAGAGCTCCAACTGTGCTAAGATGGGCAGATGCTGGAGGTGAGGAGGTTTCCCCTCCTGCTAGGAGGGATTCACACGTTTCAGCAGGTGTTTTTGCTGAGCTGGTTGCACATAAGTGCTCTTTAGTCAATGGAAGGAAGGACGTTTTTGCAACATATAGTTGCCTGTATTTGATTGACACGTTCACTATATGTGACTGTGTTTTTCTTTTTCTTTCTAATTTACAAAATCTATCCACCATTATATTGCCAGTTAGTAAATAATTTAGTATTTTTAGCAGAGAGCTGAGGGGAAAGTGGTTTGTATTACTTGACTGAACTGGAAGTCCATCTCCCACCTCTCCATAATCATCCTTCAGATCACCTGATATGGTTTCCTAACTAATCCTCAACTGAACTGGATGGAAAACATCTCTTTTATCTTTCTTCTAAGCCACAATTTTTCTGTGGTGCCTTTCTGAATCTTCCCTTTAAAAGCCACGAGGAGGGTCATGGGAATCTACAATTAAAAGATCACAAATTTCAGGAGGTTAACGGAGAGGCTATAAGCAGAGGGTACCTGGAAACAACTAAGAAAGGTGGTAACACAGCCAGAATGGCGTATACCGATACACCCTGTCCACTTTTGTTCTCAGACATCTTGGATTATAAATAGAAGATAATGGAATGCAGCGTCCTACAGGAGTTGTGAATAATTAGATGTCTGATGTACAAGAGCAAGTGAAGGTCGCACAGGCTTCTTCTTCTTTTTTTCTTTCTTTCTTTCTTTCTTTTTTTTTTTTTAAATGATGGGAAAACAAAGTATATAAATCCTGAAAAGCAAAAGCTCAATTCAAGACACCAGTACAAATCGAGAGTAATTCCATTAAAGCTAATGGAATTACGTCAGTGTAAGACCGGAGGTAAGTTCAGACCCAATTACATCTTGCTCCTGAAATGAGATTTCAGTATTGTTTGTTAGTATTTGAACTACACCGAGAGTCCAAGGAAAACCATCACATTGCTGTACTGGGTGATGCTCCCAAGAACCTTCCAACCCAATAGAAAAAGTGCACAAAGTAGGAGAGCAGAGGTAGAAACTAATCCTGTATATAACGGGATGAAAACTGAGGCGAAGAAGCTGAAACTACAATGCAGAAGCAACTTTGCTCATTAACTGCATTCCTTTTCCCAGTAGTATTGTAAGAGGAAAAACAAGTGCCTTGCTCTCTGTGAGAGCAGAATGTGTTTGGTCAGTGTTGTCTTTGTGGAGGAGTCAGTTATGAAATGGGAATGAGAAAAACAGAAAGAATGTGGCAGCTGATGGGAAACAAAAGGATGTATGGATGAAAAGTAGCAGCTTTTTGGTCAGACACTGGAATAGACTGCCCAGGGAGGTGGTGGAATAACCGACCCCAGAGGTGTTCAAGGAACAATTGGATGTTGTGTTGAGGGACATGGTTTAGTGGGATCTATTGGTAATAGGTGAACAGTTAGACTGGATGATCTTTTAGGTCTTTTCCAGTCTTGGTGATTCTATGATTCTGTGATTCTTTTGGTGACCTGAGTTTTTAATCTTCTTTTAAAAGAGGTGCAGAAAGTACAGAGTAGGACACCATCTCTGTATTATGATTATTTCCTTGTATTTTTTGATATATTATGTTGTTCGAGTCAGCATCTGGAATATGCACATCAAGTACAGATCTGGAGGTTGGTGACCCTGCCTGTGGCAGGGGGATTGGAACTTGGTGGTCCTTGGGGTCCCTTCCAACCCAGCCATTCTGATTCTATTATAAGTAGTGCAGTCAGTGTTAAATTTCACCTTGCCTTGCAGGTAAGGAACAGTTTTCTCATAACATAACAAATGGATTTTACTAAATAGGGAACACAGAAAAAAGCCTACATCTAGGAAAGAGGTTTCTTATGGTCACTACGTCCCCCTGAATCCCTGGTATAATTACTTTTTTATTATTACCTGACATCTGTGTGGTTTCAGAGGGACGCTTTGATGCTCTGCATTTTTAGCAATACAGAGAAATACTTCAAATCTCCTCCAGCAAAGAGATTTTCTTAGGAGCCTGTGGCAGCTGTTACTGAGCTGTTGGGCTCCCATTAACAGAGTGCTGCCTAAATACTAGTAAAACTTTTGTAACCTCTAATTTACTGTCTGGACAGTACCAGGCTGGGGAATGGTAAAGGAATTGCTGTTTTGACTTGGGTGACCATCAAGACTGTCAGTGGGACACAGGAAAAAAGAATATGATATTTCAGTCTGATTTAATAACTAAATTACAGACTTCCCTTAGGTGTGTTCCTTGCTGGCTAATCTGCAGCTACACGGAGGTAGCAGCTCCTACAGCTTGGATTAAAGCCTAATGGTGAGTAATGGTAGGTGTAGCTAAACGGTTGAAATTCTGGGCAAGTTTTAGTTTGCTGTGCCAGTTATTGGAGCTGGAATTGTGAGCCAAGGGGAGTTGAAGACGTGCTGTCTTCGATATTAAAATGGGAGCTGATAAATTACTGGATTGCCCCTTCTAAAGATTGATTCTATTTTGGTCCATGCGAGAGGGAGTAGGCAATTTGACTGGTAGATTAAATGATATTTTTCTTTTCAAGTAGTTTTGCTTGCTGTTTTTCAACTACGCTGCATTTGAAGAGCCACCATACCAACACTGGGAGTATTACAAAGGTGTCTACCTAGGGAGGGGAGGCAGAAGAGTAGGCGAATATTCCCATGCTGTTTTATTCTCCATTAAGAAAAAAGCCCCTAAAATAACAGAATGACTTTTAAATGTGATTCTGTGATTCTGTGAAATGGTTGAGATGGAAATTTTCCCCATCAGTTTCCCTGCTACACATCAGACATTTGACAATTTGGCTGCAGCTGTGTGAACAGCCAGTTGTGCTGGACTTTAAGGTGAACATAAAGACTTGGGCCTGGCAGTGAGTTTGGTCTGACACAGCATAAGTAAATCCACTGTCTGATGTAGTTGAGTAGAGGAGCTTATGACCACAAAATAACCAGCAAATGTTAGGCTAATGGAATGAAGTGTATGGGCAGAATATTTGTGTTAGGCAAGTACAGCTAAAAAATATCATTAGGCCTCTTAGCTGTTCTACATACCACTGACTTTTTGTTCTTCTGTGTCATTAGGATGGGAAAGTAGATGATTAGGAAGCAGTATTTTTTATTAGTAGTATTATTTTTTAAACTTATATGATTGATTCAGGGCTTGCCAGACAGTTGTTCATCAACACTGTTGATTAACCAGACACAGCCCTCAAAGAGTGGAAGCTCCCCTCGGATTGAAGTGTTGGGAAAATGGTGGTAATTGCTGAGAGGAGCATCAGAACAGTGAATTAATGGTTTCACACTGAGATGGGGAGGTTTAGATTAGATTTTAGGAGGAAGTTTTTCACAGAGAGGGCGATGATGCACTGGAACAGGTTGCCCAGGGAGGTTGTGGATGCCCCATCCCTGGAGGTGTTTAGAACCAGGTTGAATGGGGACCTGGGCAGTCTGATCTAGTACTGATCAAGTGGTTGGCAACCCTGCATGCATTGGTGGGGTTGGAAGTTAATGAACCTTGGGTTTCCTTCCAACCCAAGCCATTTTATGATTCTGGGTGGCACAGAGGAACATGGTTTAGTGATCATGGTGGGGATGGGTTTGTCGTTGGACTGGATGATCTTACAGGTCTTTTCCAATCTTAATGATTTTAAATAGAGCCAAATGATTTATTTTGGTACTTACACAAAGTTGCAGTCCTGGATGTTATGTAATTAGATAGCTGGTTTGGATGCTACATATATTAGAAGTTACAAATGTGGATCTCATCTAGCATTTGTGTATTCTGCAGTTGAGTAGACTTGAAAACAGAGATAACAACTGAGACAGTTGACTGATTCAATGTCAGTGAACAAATTAGCACTGGATGGTAATGAGTCCCATTTGGAATAACATCAAAGCAATGTAAAATTCAGTATGTCAGAGGTGTTTGATCCCCAAAAGGCCAGAGGACTTAGTGAATGTGGCAGTGCCATTGGATAGCCAGTCCAGGATAAAAGTACAAGGATTGGAGGTGTGTTGAAGAGATGTGCCTTATTTTTTGCACCATGGGAGAGTCTGCTTTCTAATAATGTATTTTCCCAACCCTTTAACGGTAATGATTTTATTTAGACAGCTGTAAGATTATTCAGATTGCTCAAAACCAATCCATGATTTAGGGCTGGAACATGTCTCCTGGTGCTACCACAATGCACACTGCATAATGCATTTGAGCTAGATGGCAAGATGTGAAAATTTCTGTGCTCTTCTTAAGCATCATCAACATTTAGCAAAGATCTCAATCAGTCACGTAGTTCAGGAACACCTCTGCTGTGGTGCTTTAGACCCTTAGTGGGTAATACTACTGTATTTGTTTTGGTAATTGCTCAGCTGGATCCCTGTGCACAGACTTTGGGTAGTTGTTGCATAAGCCTAGCATACGTATGGTATTGAATGAAAGTCTGTTTTAAGGACTAATAGTTCAGAGAAGCATGTTTGGGTTGATTTGTCTGCTATTACAGTGCAATGAGTGTGACTTTCTTCTTTTTCTTGCTTTGCGTGTCCCTACCTGCGTAAATGCAATGTGATTTTCACAATGTGATTCTAAATATATAATTTCCTAGCTTAGTTACATTCACAATGGCTTATATTGCAGTAAGGCAACAGAGGATCTGGCACTGGAATATTTTATTCCATTCATAAGCCTCCATTCAGGGAAAGGAGAAACACTATTGATCTTTCATCAGGTAATTTTCTTCTTTTGAGTACCTGCATTGGGCTTTTAAAAGCAGCTCTTAAGCTGAATCCATTTTCCCCCTAGAGAGCAAACTTGCTATCAGCAGCATAGGTTTCTGAGAACTGGACTTGCAGTTCTCATGTGTGAACGGATTGGAATGATTGAATATTTCCACTCTTCTTCACTGTAACCAAAGAGTTGTTGTGTCTGAGTTCATTATTTGTTTGGTCCATCGCCTTCTGCCAGCAGAAAAAGATAGTCTTGTCTTACTTGAAACAAAACTCAGAGCCTATTGGTTTGTAATTAACTTCCTCAGACCTTTTATTCTGTTTGTTTATTGTTTTATTACATTTTCGTGCCCAGTTCATACTGGGGAAACATCTCTTCGCAGATTAATTTTTTGGACCACCGACAATGCATTTTAATTGCTGTTCTCCCCTTGGAAATAGCATCTTTTTGGCCACAGCCTTGGGGGGTTTTGTCATGGACCATGGGTGGTGGTTTGCACAGTTCCTGTAATAGCAGTGCCTTTTGGGTGCTAGTGCAAAATTTATTGCCCCACAAAATGGGGTCTTCATTCACATGGTTGCTCTTGCAGGTGTTTTATGGGCCAATAAAGGGCCTCATGTTTTTGTAATCTAACTGCTCGGATGTTTTATGACCCCGTGTCAGCTGGAAGGTGGTAGGGAAGAGAGACTTGAGGTACACTGAAAATTACACATTATTGTCACCTGAGAGTCTGAAGGATCTTTAAATTGATGAAATGTGGGGTTGATCAGCAGAGAAGCCTCACCAGTAGCATTTCCTTTAGGATTTTGTCTCTTTGTTGGAAACTTAATCATTCCTAAAAAGAGACAGGTATATCATTCTGCCAGGTAAATTAAAGCGTTGTTAGAACAGCAGTGCAAGTCAGAGTGAAACGTAAGTTGAATGGAAAGGACAGTGAAAGGAGATAAGAAGAAAAGTATTTAGAGATCAGGAACTCAATATTTTAAATGTATTGCACTCTGCACGGGATAAATATATTAATTTCCCTTGCACTTCACAGCTTGCCCTTATGTTCAGAAAGCTGCAGAGATGTCAGATTTAAAGAGGCATATGAAGTACACAGGATAGAGCAATAGGTGGTGAGTAGGATGCTGAGATCCATTTCTCCTCCGAGTTCAATTCCTTTTAGTCATCTCTGTGCCTTTTTGAAAACCAAATGCAGTATGAAAACAAATAAAGCCGCAACAAAAAATCCTGCTCTCAAGCAAACATAGTTTAAAGCTGTTTTCATCATCATGTATTTTTCTTTTTCACATTTTTTTCTTTTCTTCCTTCTCTTGCTCACAAATCAGACAAATCAGATCTTGGTACATGTGTCTCAAAGGAATGAGTTAATAGAGCACCAGTACCATCACCAACATTGACTTCTGTGCCTTGCTGTGTGTTTTAAAATGGCTCTTTCCTCCATCAAGCTTCTCTATCTGTGTACTGCTGTTCTCCTAAGTCACATCTAGGGCAGGAACAGGAGGAAGGAAAGTAAACAAGACAAGATAGTTTGACATTTAATGCTTCTGGGATTTCTCTTGTCAAGGAGATTATGGAACTGGCCACAAACTTTTGGGCATCCCATGTCAAGATTTGGTTGGAGGGCCAGGGTGAGAAGTCCTGATGTTCTTATGTGCTGCCTGGAGTGGTTGTAGAGTCACCTTTTTTGCAGATCTTCAAAAGCCTCCTGGACATGGCCCTGGGTACCTTGTAAGGGCCCTGCTTGAGGTGGGGTTCCACCAAATGGACCTGAGGTCCCTTCTGAGCTCAACCAGTCTGTGGTCCTATGAGTCAGGAAGATGGGAAAGTGTGCTTCAAAAGTGCATGAAGATGAAGTGAGGCAATGGATCATGTTCACTAGCTCAGGGGTTAGGACTGGTGTCATGCTTTGGGAATGCAAGGATTTGCAAGAGGGCATGTGGTAGTTTAGGGAGAGGTATATAGAGTAGAACTGTACTAACTGTTGTGTGATTTTTGTTTGTTTGTTTGTTTATTTTAGATAATTAGAACACCTTTGATTGATGTTTAGTTTAGTGAGATGTAGGTGAACTAGGCAGGTGCTGTTGGTTTTGGTTTGGGAACATTAAAGTATTTGAGCATATAGAGGTACTACATTAAGATCATGTTTTTTGGGGGGCAGAAAGGTGTGTTTGTGTTCTATATGATACATTAGAGGTCCAGAGAATGCTGTTTCTATTTAGGTAATAGGATTTTGCTGCATATGGACTGCAGGTATGTGGCGTAGGCTTAATAGGAAGGCCAGGTGTACTGAAATCTCAGATGAATAAACCCTAAATCTTGTCTCATCTTCATAGAGTTTCCAGGTGTAAAAGAAGATGTCACGAGACATCCAGGTCATGAGATCCTTATGCATCTGTCTTAGAAGCTGAAGCTATGCCCCTGCCTCTGCCTGTGGTGATGTTGAAGCACATTTAACAGATCAAAAGTTCGCTAAATACTCAGTTTCTCTGCATGACATTTCACTCTTAATGGATTTTCCAACTGTCTTCATCATCTGTTGTAAGTGCCAGTCCACTTGCATTGTCCAGACAGCTTAATGATATTCATTGTGAAACAGTTATTAGCTTCACTAGGAAGGTTTATGAAGGGTTTCTTCAGTGCCTAGAAGGATGACTTAACTTCTAACAAACCTGACACTCTATTGGCTTTTTGTGCTGTCTCTTCACATGGAGATCAGCATGCATTAAGCCCTCCTCCAAGCTGGCCTGTGGGCTTTATGGTTACTTCACTATTTGCTCTCTGGGACAGAGTGGTCCATATATCTTCATTGGATATGTCCCCTTTGCATATATAGTTCCTTCTTTCTTCTGAAATAGGTAGCACTGGATTCATGCTATGGTTAAATGTGAATCATTTCTTTCATGCACTGCTGCAGTGTTTCTTGGATATTTGAGCTGAGTCTTTAAGCTAATCTCCATGGAGATGATAAACCAGCTTTTTTCTTTGCACTTTAGGCTACAAAAGAATTACTTGGTCATTCCCTTACTATTTAGATTTCTTGCTAGTGAAAGGATGGACGTTTTTCATAGGTTTATAAGATAACCTGTTCAGTACACTTTGACAATTTCAGTGGTACAATCACTGCTAATGCCTTTTCTTTCTCATTTAAAACCTGATCGAAGAATTAGGTTTAGGCACATTGCTTCATTTAACTCTACATATAGGTGTGCTTGTGCTTTAATACCTCTAACTGGAAAAACACAAATAATAAGAGCAAGATGAAAGGTCTCTTGAGCTGTTCGTTTGCCGTAGATTTCTTGCTCACTTCACAGAATAACAAAACACTTCACAGTTGTTTGAGTGAAGTGGCTTCATTTTTCAATTAAAATGTCTTGTTCTCAAACAAGGTTGTCTCTCCTTAAATGAAACACGACTTTTCTGGGGTGAAAATGCCAGTATCTCAGAAAATGGTGTGATTTCTTCCCTCTTCTCATATTTTCTGTGAATGTGTGTCAAGAAAACATAGGAAAAAGCAAAAGCATCTATTAAAAAAACAGAATAAACCTCAAAAGACCCACATGCCTTCACTGAGAGTTTTCGTCCTCCGAGGTAGAAGGCACCAGCTCTTTTTATTAATGATGGTTTCAGTGTAGTTTCTCAAGGAGAGCTAAAGCAATCGATCACTCATTCACATCAGTAGAGTGCCCTTCATCTTTACTTTTCATAGTGCTATACCAAGTATTACACCCACGTTAAATGCTAAGCCCAAGAGAGCAAGTGTGGGAAGGATAATAGGCTGAATTAATCTGCAGGGCAATTTATCTGTAGTCCATTTATCCATGTCTTTCCTACATACATGTCTGTGTGTAGGACATGTTCATCCATGCTCGTACACCCAGAATCTCTCATCAAATCCATCCAAATTACTTAATCATCTGGAATTCATCGGAGCACAAACATACACACTGATATGGACATTGGTATAGAAACTGCAGCTTAAGGAAGGGGTGATATTGCACTGGATTGTTTTGAGTTGGAAGAGATCATTAAAAATTGTCTAGTCCAGCTCCCCTGCAATGAACACAGACACCTACAGCTAGATCAGGGTGCTCAGAGCAGAGGTGACCCACTGTTTCACAGCTGTTGTGACAGCATTGTTGCTAGAAAAAATGATGTCTACACAATCCATCTTTCATTGGCTTGAACAGATGGAAATCTAAAGGTGCCAAATCCGGACTACACAGTGGGTGTGATAGGATTGTCCACACAAGGTTGGCAGTGTGCTCCACGATCTTCAAACTGGTGTGGAGCCTGGTGTTATTGTGCTGCAAGAGAAAGGTTATCTTCTCTTCTAGACCGATTCAGGCATGACCTGCCCTTGGTGAAGCCATGCAAATTAACTCATATCACCTCCCTTTCATTTAAAAGGATCTGTTCCATAATCTTCCCAAGTACAAAAGAGAGGCTGGCAGGTCTGTACTTCCCCGGGGTTTCTGGCTGGGTAATACCTAAATAGGAATACACCGGCTTCTTCTCTTTCTGAAGCTTTACCCAAAAGTAGAAGCTAGTGACTGCAGTAGTATATAATATGAGAAAACGTATTTAAGCAGATAGAACAGTTGGTTCTTTTGTCTGCATCAAGTCCGTGGGAGTCAGTATATTGTTTTTAACGCCTGTAGCTTTTAGCCCGCACTGTGCAGAAAGCAACTTATAACAGGAAGTTTGCATAAATAGGAGTCAAAGTATGTAACGTTTCCAGAAAGATTTGAGAGTTAGAAACATAAGACAACATCTAGTCCTCTGCAGATTGCAGGGAAGGACTGTTTCTAACACTCCTATACTGTATATTAAATGTTTTCTGTCGTTGTGGATGGTGCGGAGGACTCAACCAGCATGATGTTCTCCCTGTGAGTCATATGACTGCATTAACTCCTGCTGCATGGGTGAGAATGAAACAAACTTGAGTCTTAGATGGGCATAATACTTCTGAAAAGAGATGGAATGACAGCTCTTATCCAAGCTTCTGCAAAGAGCTGCAGTAAATTATGGGAAGAAAGGCATCTTAACAACTGTGTATGGGCTTTCTGTTGCTTTGTGGATTTGCAACAGCCACCTCTGCCTTATGCCACTAAGAATTTCTAGAAGGATACATCTTCCTAACCATTCCATCACTGGCATTGAACCATTAATACAGAAATGCAAAACTCACAACAGAATTAACACTGGCAAGGCCATCAGAATAGTCACAGTCAAAGAACATTTAGTGCTAAAAGGATTGCTGGGGCAATACCGGAGAAAATGGTGAATATTAAGAGCTCAAAGAGGGCAGGTGAGTTTCTTAGACTGGGAGCAGAGGGACCTGCTTGCTTTTTGCATAAATTCAGTGCTGGACGATGGGCTGCTCCCGTACAATGTAAGCTGGAAGAGCAGTTGAAAAAAAAAACACTCAGTTTATTAGCACACAGAGGGAAAAGAATGACTGTGGTGATCAGTAGGCACTAGGGTTCATAAAAATGAAATTATGGCAAATTAAATTAATTTCTGCCTCTGATAAGCTAAGAGGCTTACTGGGTAATGAGAGGGTGGTGTAATATAGCTCACTTCTGGCAAGGCATTTACAAAGGTTCCAAGGGACTCTTTTATTAGGAAATACAGTGAAACTTTGAAAATTAAAACTTGACTTGGGAATAATCTGGGTGAGAGAAGAAGACACTTGAGAGGTGACTAGTGACAGAGATGATGTTTAGCTGGTTCATTGAGGTCCTGCTTTGAGTCCCATCTGAGCTATCAGTTATGACCAGATACATTTAGTCTGGCAATTCTGATCTAATCTGTAGGTGATATGGTGTTAAGAGAGGGTCTTATGTGATGTCCTGGATGTGGTTTAGTTGAAAAATACAACCCTGAATTCTTGGCAGTGGGTGAATGAGTAGCAGCTTGCAACAGCCGGCCTCTTCTCCCAGGTAACTGGGAATAGAACTAGCAATAGAACAAGAGGAAATGGCCTCAAGTTGTGCCAGGACTGGTTCAGATTGGATGTTAGGAAAAACTTCTCTGAAATAGTTGTCAGGCATTGGAATGGAATGCTCAGGGAAGTGGCGGTGGTGTTCAAGAACCAGTCAGATGTAGTACGTGGGAACATGGTTTTGTGGATAATATTGGTGGTAGGTGGATGGTTGGATCATCCTGGAGGTCTTTTCCAACCTTAATGATTCGATGACTGATGGAGAAATTCGGTAGTTGAGCTGCTTTGATTAGATACAGTGTTCTCCATATATCCCTTCTTTTCCCACACAACCACAGACCATCCCCTATGCTCCCTGAAGAAAAATGAGAGCACAGCATCCCCTAATACTTTGAAGTGACAAGCAAATTGGAAATCTATGACTCTTTTAT
This sequence comes from Coturnix japonica, assembly GCF_054131305.1. Classification (NCBI taxonomy): domain Eukaryota; kingdom Metazoa; phylum Chordata; class Aves; order Galliformes; family Phasianidae; genus Coturnix; species Coturnix japonica. Next base: position 1,989,690 of record NC_140664.1, read on the forward strand.
TATAGAAGATTGTGTCGCTTGAATCTTGGAAGGAGAAGTCTGTTTTTCTCCTGGCTTTTACTTGGCTGGGTGATTTATACCTATGCAAAGAGGTTTGCTGACAGAACAGAATTAGAGCTCTTATTTTAGTCTGTTGTAAATGCTTCCTCAACATGCAGCAGCAGTTCCTAAAAAAGAAAGGAAAAAAGTTTGAGCATCATTGTGAAGACTGAACAAGTAGATTTAGCTTTTCTTCCTTTGGTAGCTTTAATGGTACAGTAATAAAGATAGTTTAAGACTTGGTAAAGCAACTATTCCTCCTAGCTCATCTTTCTGCCTTGTTTACCTGTGCAGTAAATACTCAGAGATGAGAGATACCCACTGCTTCCATCCATTTCTACTTGCAGCCCCAGGGGATGAGGCACAGTGTCGGCTCTGGGCAGAATTATAGCAATGTAATCCAGCATATCTTTCCATCCTATTGCGAACTGTTTGCTAACCTAAGTGTTGGACAAATCAAACCTGCAAATTGCCAAGTTGGATGGGGCCCTGAGCAGCCTGATCTGGTGCCTGATATAGTGGTTGGCAGCCATGTCTGCAGCAGGAGGACTGGAATGCGATGGTCTTTGAGGTCCCTTCCAATCTAAGCCATTCCATGATTCTGTGATTCTGTGAAATATCCTTAGCTCTGCTGTAGGATCAACCTAGCTATGTGGGAGACACCCTAAAGTCGTAGATTTCTGCTGTAGGGTAGGCTTCCCTGCAGCATCCATGGGGGTCCCCCCTACACAGACCATGAAGGACCTCCCTTGGCTTTGCTGTGAAGTTAAACACTTTGGCTAGGTGGAAAGAGAAGAATCAGAGCCTTCAGGGACTAGAAGTACTACTTGCTAGCTGTCCCTGTGGCTAATGTGTCAAGTTTTATATAAATACCTTTGGAGTTCGATGAGGTTTATCATCAGGTTCCACTGCAGTGGTGGGAACTATAGCTGTTGTGTAAAAGGCGAGTGAATGGCTTAAAATATGTTGTTCTCCCTGGTGTATCTGTACCCAAACTTGACCACCCATCTCATAAATGATTTCTCCATTACAATGCTATGCTGAAGAAGATGTTAATTTAATGAGGTTTCCCTGCTTTGTACGTGGATATTTACAATTTCCATTTCCTTATGGGAAAAGAAAACAAAGCTCTTCAGGATCAAGTATTATTGTGAGGAGTGGCTGAGCTCCTCGCTGCCCTGCCAGGTGATACGAGGAGCTGGGAGGGGACAGAACTAGGACAGGTGACTCACACTTGCCAAAGTGATGTCCCATGCCATATGGCATCTTGCTTTGCAATAAAAGCTGGGGGAAAGAAGGACAAATGAGGGGGATGCTGGGAGTGATGGTGTTTATCTTTCCTTCAGTCTGTCACCGCAGAGAAGGGAAGCAGCTGTCACTGCATCTGCATCTTCACTATTCCCATTTTAAAACTGGATAAATTAATTACAGATACGATCATTCAAAAAACACACTGTAAGCAGCTGCGTGCTGGAGATTGTGGATTTGGTGGACCATAGTTCCCTGGTAAAGAAAACAGCAGCCGTAGGAAATGCTCAGGCAGCAGTGTGACATCTCTTGTATTATTTAGTGTGTTGTCTTTGCAGTCTCTATGCATACAGAAATGCACAGCAAGAGGTGTTATTCTTTCTAAGAGATGCCCTTTTCTTTTCCATTCTTGAAGTGCAGATTTTTACAGTACTGCTGTAGTTGGATAAGTCCATTACAGGGTTTGTATTTTAGGTATTCCGTATGTCTGTAGACTGTTTTACTTGCTATTGTATGGAAGTCTTTTTCAGAAGCAAATTCTGTTCATCAGAGATAACCCCTTTAATTACCTTCCACACTTGCAAGGGGAGAAGAATATAACAAAAGCTAATAATAATAATAATAGCAATAATAATAATAGTGACATATCTTGTTACCATTAGATGTTAAAATCAAATCCTGCAGGGAGAGGAGCTTCAAGGCCCTATTTTTATTGAAGATCTTAATAGCATTTAATGTAAATTAAATATAATCAGTGTCTGATTCCTGAGCATATTTGTGAGGCTGAAGAATAAGAAGTTAATTGTGCTGACAGCATAGTGGGAACTGCTAAAATCAAGCACCAGTGTGTTAGTTAAAGTGTATTTTGAATTAAATGGTGGAAAGCAGAACTTATATCTTTTTTACTCCCTTACTCGTTTTTTTTGTTAGCAACTCACTGCAAAGTTTGTGTGATGTGTGGATTTGTTACATAAGGTATCTAACATCAAATTTACATTAGAATATGAATGCAGGGGATTCTTTTTGGCTTTAGAAATTGGGCTGGATCAGACGCATAAGCTGAACATACCATTTTACTTTGAGGATCAGTAATTGCTGGTTCGTAGATCCCTGACGCATTCAGCAGGCATATAATTCAATGAGGTCTGCAAAATAACTGGACGTCAACTGTAGCATTATGAAAGGCTCTGTCTTGAGATGTCTCCTTATGGAATTCATGCAGTTGGTGGCAAGATTTACTTGATTGAAAGATTAGTGCCAAGTCTAATTGTTTAGTCCTCGGGGTAGGTGATGGGACAGGATTCAATTCCCAGCTCCCTCTCTTGTGATGGTGGTGTGGAATACCTGACTGTGACAGATAATGACCTCATCTATCTCAGATTGAAGGTAATGTAATTAGTCAGCCGGTGTTGTGAGCCATGCGATCATAAACAAATGCATTTTGATGAATGGATGCAGAAATGTTATCTTAATTTAACTGAGGAGAGCTCATAGCTATCTGATGCAATCTTGTCTTTGTAGTAGATTGTTTTTCTTTCCTCTGTGGTGCCAGAGGATCTATGCCTTCTCTGCACATCTTCAACCTTTAACATACATCTGAATTACTGTTCTACACCTAAGAGATGTAATCTTCGTGGTATGCTGAACTTTTGCTTGTGTACAGGGTAGGTCCAATGCAAAAAGTTAGTGTACTTTTATCCTAGAAGTTTTCCCACCTGTTCTGTCTGTGCAAAGAACTTGATTTTGTGGATGAAAGCATCTGAAGTTTCCTATGGCAATGAATGTTGCAGTTCTTGGTCTGTCTACTCTGTCCCAGTACTTACTGATAAGGCTTAATGTATTTGTAGTTGAAGTTGTGATAGGTAAAGGCTTTGCTTGGGGCTGTGCTTGCTCCTCGAAGGAGATAGGGAAAACACTGAAATATGTCAAGGAAGGAAACACTTAGGAAACACTTCTTTACAGAAAGGGTAGTTAAACACTGGAATAGGCTCCCCGGGGAGGTGGTTGAGTCCCTGTCCCTGGATGTGTTTAAGAGCCATCTGGATGCAGTACTCAGAGATATGATTTAGCAGAGGGTTGTTAGAGGTAGGGTAATATGGTTAGGCTGTGGTTGGACTTGATGATCTTTGAGGTCTTTTCCAACCTGAGTAATTCTATGATTCTGTGATTCTATGTCTTGAAAGAGATAGTATCCATTAGTTCTATCAGAGCATCAGGACTCATAGAATCATTAGAGTTTGAAAAGACCACTAAGATCATCTAGTCCAACCATCAACCCATCCCCACCATGCACACCACGTTCCTAGTGCTCTATCTGCCCTTTTGTTGACAACCTTCAGTAATGATGACTTCACCACCTCCTTGAGCAGCCTGTTCCAATGCCTTGCCAATGGAAGAAGCTAAAAGGTTGAGACATGCCCTGGGTTTTCAGGATAGAAGGGTCCTAATGCGCCATGGAGGAGTCACTGACCCTGGGGGTGTTCAAGGAGCAACTGGATGTTGTGTTGAGGGGCATGGTTTAGTGGGAGCTATTGGTAATAGGTGAACGGTTGGACTGGATGATCTTTTAGGTCTTTTCAAACCTTGGTGATTTTATGATTCTATGATCTTATTATTTTTTTTAATCAGCTTCCATTCACTCCACATCCTGCTGACTGAAAAAGAGTAGCTGACAAATGAGTTTTTCATTACAGCTATGACTTAAAGATGTCCTCTAAGCAAGAAAAAAGATCATTTTCTTTAAGTGTTTTTGAGACTTTCCTGAATTTTTGATTGAAATATAATTGAAAGCCTCCCCTTTCTTCAAAAAAGAAAGGTTTGAAGTTATCTCTGGGGAAGTTTAGGGGTTAAAAATACCCCATTGACCTTATAATACTTGGGAACCACTGGGCTGAGCTAAATCCCTTTGGGCAGCACTTACGTCACTTTCCCCTTGCTTTGTTTGGTTCTGACCAGAGATGCCAGCAACCAGCTTACAAAAAATATTGTAGTGGAATTTGAGGTGCAAAAGGGAGGCGAAATTGGACCTTTCGTGGCTTGCTGCCTGCACGTTTTAGTTCTTCGATATTCCTCTGTGCATTGACAGTGCTTCTTTGGAGATACTGCATCATTAGTGGTGAGGTGACCATAATAAAGAAGTTTGTCCTACTCAATATTTGCCTCTTTCTCTCCCAAGCAAACCTTGTTTTCAAAGCAAACCATTAACCAACTTACCTATCCCATCTCTCTTCCCTATATAACTCTTATTTTTACAATTTCAGTTGCAATACCAACCTTGTGTGATGGCCTGTTTACCTGCCAGACCCCCACTTTGTCTTCCCTTATTGACTTCGTAGTTCTACAGCCGTTTTCTTTTTGCTGATCTGAGAGGGATGTTTTGAGCAGCTCCTTGCTAGGAGTTCCTACAGCCCTGTTACTGCTACTCAGGACTCAAGACTTACATGGTCCTCCTGTGGCACCATGTGATCTGTGTTGTCTTGTTTCAACTGCTCTGCAGTTTGATGATGCTCTGTAAGTATCTCATTATGCAATTAATTTCAATTGCATTTCACATTGTCTCTCCTCTTCTGCAGGCACGCAACCCAGCAAGAGACTAATAAAACCATCACGACCAGCACCAAAGCCATCAAGCAGCTGTCTGAGGTTGTCAGAGGCTCATCCAGGGTATGTGTCATTCAAGATGCTGTTGGGAGAGAGTGCTGGGGCCAAACTTTGAATTTAACCCTCAGCAGTCCCATCTGTTGTGTGGACACACTGGTCTTCTATCATCAGACAGTTCAACTTACATGAACATCTTTGTCAAAGGAGTAGGAGTGTCTCCCATTCCCTGATTCCCATTGGCAAGGACTGGACAATCAAATAATTCTTGACCCTTCCACAAAGATTTTTAGAACCCCATACATTCCTGTTGAATTTGACCTGCCAGGAGGAGCAGCAGCTTAATATATGGAAACCAGGGGAGCAAACTCCAGGTGTGAGTGTTGAGAAGTTTCACCTTTATAGCAGGTGAATCAGCAAATAAGAATGAACATTCTTTCATTCTTAAGAATGAAAACATTTTCTCCTTGACTAAGCTGAGCAGTTTTCTCTTACATTCTCGACTGCAGGATCCATACATTTTCTGGGTCAGAAATTTACCTGAATTGGTGTTAATCCTCACACACTTCCTGCTCTTCTCCAAAATACTGTAATACAGTTCTATTCTCAGATTCCTTCTACCTGAAAGAAAGTCAATTGAAGAAAATACAATTGAACTTTGTCCAATTGTCTTTAACAGTCCAGATTTTAGTCACTTGCAAACAGGCACCTGAGAAATCACCCCAAAATAACTTTTCCATTTACTGGCATCAACCTTATGCAGGTATCGGTGTTAATACTTGATGATTACTAGCACGTTTCTTTGATTAATGGTGGATTACAAGGCTGATATTTTTTTTCTTGCACCCTCTGAAAATAATTGCATCAGACCTTGATGAAACAGAAGTTTTCCTCTTGAAGGTATAGAGATCCAGGCACCATTTTGTGACATAAATTGGGTCCAAAGGGAAATCTGGCAAGGTCATGTTAAACCCAATTACAGTGTCATACAGAAACGTCAGTATTAGCCTTTGAAGTCAGTGTTGTGTCCAGTGGAAAGTGTCAGCAGAACAGCTTTTACTGTCATGTGGAGAAAAATTGCTAAGTTAAAGGGAGAATATTTAAGACCAGAAGGAAATCGACACATAAACAATTTTAGTGATATGAGGAATAAACTTGCCTCTCTGCTGGCATCACCTAATAACTTTTTCTACTCCCTGGTCAATTCGTTTAACAGATTTTATTATTTTTAACTCTTCTTTTCCAACAGTTTGCAGTTCAAGTAATTAAACCTACAGATTTTGATATAAAGCCTGAAGCCCTTCTCCCTTATATAGAATTAATGATTGTGGTGGATATCAACTGCTGCGTTGGCAAGTCTCTACTGGGGATCTCGGTAGCAGTTCAGACTTTCCTCCCATAAAATTTCTCAGTTTGAAAATAATTCAGCTAATTTAGAGCTTTATAATCAGGCCTTCTCAACTCATTATTCTGTGTATTGCTTTGTATGCAGCCATGGACAATATATATATATATATTATATATATATAGTTTTTACTCCTTGTTTTCCAGCTATAATGCTCAGCCAGCAAGGTGCACAGTGGAAGTTCCTCTGACTTCCCTTGAAGCTCCAGGTGCTGCTGGAGCTATTGGAGTCAGGATGCATGACTGAGCAAATTGATAGTATTTCAGGAGCAAAGATACTGATGTAAGGGGATCAGTGTGAGACAAGGCAGGAGACTGATGTAAAATAGCACATGGTTATTTTAGGGCTTCCTTTTAAAGTAATCTCAAAGGGCTTAAATAGAGAGGCCTATCTGGATTCTGTGCTTCTGTAGAATGAGTGCTGGACCATTAGATCAGCTCTCCAGGGTGTCTGTCTTGTCTTATTTTGCGTAAGTAACAAAGTTTATAGGCCTTTATTGGTAGAGTGGGAATAATGATATTTACCCTGTTCTAAAAATGGTTTTAAATCTTTGGATGATGAACTACAAGACTGGGAATATTCTTCTGTATGAAAATGCTCCCATTAAAAATTAAAGCTGTTTATCCTATCCTTTACAAAATACACTTTTGCATTCTTAAGTGGTTGTCTGAATGTTGTGGTTTAACCCTGCAAGCAGCACACGGCCTTTTGCTTTCATCTTTTCTCCCATTGGAACTGGGGAGAGAATCAAGAAAAAAAGAAAAAAAGGGAGAACTCGTAGGTTAAGATAAGACTAATCTACTAAGAAAAGGAAGAAGTAAATAATAATAATAATAATAATATCTATACATATAATGTACTTATGCATGTGTGAATGTATATTTATATTTACAGAACAAGTGATGCATAAAGCAAGTGCTCCTCTCCTGTCAACCAGTGCCCAGTCAGTCATTGAGCAGTGATGGCCCCTAGTCAAAACCCATGAGTTTACAATTTCTTTTCATGATCATATGGTATGGAATATCCATTTGGCCAGTTTAGGTCAGCTGTTCTGGTGCTGTCCCCTCTCAGTAATTTGTCCTTCCCCAGACTCCCCAAGACAGAGTCAGCTACTTGTATTAGCTCTTCCTAACCAGGTCTTTGTTCTCTCAACACAGCAAGAACGACTTCAACTGGATAGGCTGAAGAACCAGCTGTCTGATGCCATCCAAAGATACGGAGCTGTGCAGAAGGTGAGGGGCTCTCTTGTTTTTACCTTTCAGTGTGTGTATTTGGGAATACACTAAACGGGTGCTAACATGACTGCTAGGAGCATGGAACATCTCTATGTGGCTCATCTCATCTCTAAGGCAATCCCTTTTCATTGCAGGGGAGTTGGACTATATGATCTTTAAGGGTCCCTTTCCAACTCCAAAGTGAGTAAAGGAGGGCTACAAAGATGGGGAAGGATCTGGACAGTCAAGATAGATGAGGGGCAGCTGAGATCCCTTTCAGCCCAGGGCAGAGCAGGGTGAGGAGAGTTCTCATGGTGGTAGCCTACAGCTTCCTCATGAGGGAGCTGTGTTAAGGGAGGGCCAGATGGGTACTAGGAAATAGTTCTGCATCTGAACTTGGGTTCCTTCTGACTTGAGTTACTCTGTGGTTCTATGACTCTATGCTGAACAACAATGACAGAACAACAGAAGAGAAAGAAAAGCAAAAGTGTGTATCTCATGGACCCTGCCTTAGCAATGACTTCTCTGGTGTTTCTCCACTCATTGAGAGAACAGTAATTAACTGGACAATGTCCCCTTCACCCCTGTTGTAAATAATGTACAGGCAATGTTGCTATTCAGCTTAATTGTTAGCCCACTACACGGCTCTGCTGTTCACCATGTCTCTGCCAGAAGCTTTCTGCACATCCTGTGGGTTGGACCTGTCAAGGAGATCAACCTGTTTAATAAAACAAACAAATGCTGAACTCTAGATCTTCTGTTTGCATCTTGCTCTTTCACTTTACCCTGGGGAGACTCTGCAGATTTGCTTTGCTTTTAAACACTGCAGTAACGATTTAAATTTACCATCCTCAAAGCACTTCTCTCTCTTCTGCTACCACCTGCATATAACAAATTTGAACATACATCTGGATTAATTGAATTCTGTAGAAATATAACCTACACGATCTCTCATACTACTGTAGTCAGTTTTATCCATGCCTGCAATACCTGTGAAGAATATACTGGAATTATACTGGTGTAAAGAAATCTGGCTGGAAACGGTTTCTCTATTAGAACCATTCTACTCTGATTGATTCTCTGATACTTGCTGGCTATGGTTTAAAAATTGTTTTAGTAAGTGCCTAAAATTGCTCTTCAAAAGCATGTATATACTATTATATCATTTCATTATCTCTACAACTATTAACTCTTTCTGCCCTACTCATAAACCCAACTGTGGAGGCTTTAAATGAAATGACTTAAAGTTATTTCCCATTAAATGAGAAACTGAAAGAACTCAGGTAAAGGGTTCCAGCCCCATATATGCACACCTTTTTTTGCACTTTTTAAATGTTCACGAGTCCAATCCATCTGAATTGTATGTCTGCCTTTTTTTTTCTTTTATAAACTGTCATCAATTCAGAAGTGCCAAAATTAGCCGCCGCGTTTTGTGAATGCCCAGTTGCGTCAGGAAACCAATCTGAGTGGTAAATTGCTACTTATCTACGTCCTAGCTGTCATTTCTTAAATACACGTTTCAGTTCTGATAACCTTGTCATTCTGGAAGCTTTTAATTCTCCACGACCAAACTTTTCCATGTGGTTATACAAACTTTCTTTTCTGAATAATAAGATTTTTCTCTTTGACTTATTCCTTAAATAGTAGAAGAAATAATTCCTTATGACTTCTTCCCTAAGTATTTGGATTGCGTTTTCTCAACCATTTCTTCATTCTTTTTCCTTTTTACAGAAAATAGCAGAGAAATCAAAAGCTTTGCTTCCTACTGGGCAGAGAAGTAGCAAACAGGTAAGTTCACGTTTGTCTGTGTCTGTGACAGTACGTTGCTAAGAAAGGGCTGTTTTCTATCCCACTAATGATGCTGAGAAGTATATTCCTCGCCCAAGACCTACACTGAAGCCAGTGTTGTGGTTTTCGAATAATAGTGTGTGACGTCTTTGGAGGCGGAAGATACAGTACTGAGGAAGAAGAGATGTATAAGACCTGTTTTAACGTTCTCTTCCTTTCTGTTCCCATGGGACTATTCTGCTCTTTCTGAGGTTTTTATCTGTTCTGAAACTTATCAAAGAGCAGTTCTGTACACTCTTCCCTAGGAGCTGGTCTTCTTGGCTAAGTGAAATCCCACTCCCAAGTACAAGAAGTGAGATGGTTTTTATCAGAGCTCTCTGCTCAATTTAAGAGGGTACATGAATCCTGTGATCTTCATTTGCATTGCACTGTGGTTAGCAATTGTATACTTACTTTTCCCTGTTTTTTACATATATTAGGATGTTTACATATATTCGGATGTTTGTCAATGAACAAATAGATGTATCACAGAATAACAGAATAGCCCAAGTTGAAAGGGACCTCAGGGATCATGAACCTCCAATTCCCATGCTACAGGCAGGGCCACCAATCTCCACATCTAATACTAGACCAGGCTGCCCAGAGCCCCATCCAACCTGACCTTGAACACCTCCAGGGACGGGGCATCCACAGCCTCCCTGGGCAACCTGTTCCAGCACCTCATCACTCTCATAGTAAAGAACTTCTCCCTGATATCCAAGCTAAATCTTCCCTCCCTCAACTTAAACCCATTTATTCTTCTCCTGCTGTTATCTACCCTTTCAAAGAATTGAAATTCTATGTGTATGTTCTGTTTCATATGTGTATGTAAGTATGCACATATATGATAAAATATACATGTCTGTGTGTATATATAACAAGGGTGCAAAGGAGTGTGTGTTTAGATATGCGTGTATGTATATATATACATATACATATGAAAGTACACATGTAAATGTGTGTATAACAAATCTCCACATGAGAATTTCCACAAAGGGTTTGGTACCAGGAAAGTAGTTCTGCTGCAGTGTGATTCCAACAGATATTAAATTGGCCTTTCAGGTCTTGCACAGAGTACAGCTTTTAGGTGTTTGCCACTGATAGCGTGGTACCAGAAAATAGAACTGTGTGCCTTATTTTGCTGGTTATTTTTTATACTCCTGCCTTTGCTTTTTTAAAGGGGCAGTTAGCAGATTTCTTGCTTTCCCAATGAATCTTCATTTCCTGCCTCATCATACCCCATGGTTTTCCATGTCTTCTTTAACATGTATATAAGAAACAGCTGTAATATTGTTTTTTATAAGGAGGGATGGTGGTGTCACTGAAGACCCTACCATTAGGGCGAGTCAGTGAACCAATGTTTTAATATTACATAGATTTTAAGTCTAGACCAGGCTCTTGCAACCATATCTAGCTATATGTGTCTCTGTTCATTGCAAGGGATTGGACTAGATGACTTTTAAAGGTCGCATCCAACTCAAACAATTCTTTGATTCCCATGATTCAGTTATGATTTACATCAGACCTTGTTGTCTCTTGCTAGCTTTTAGGTGTTAGTGCCAATGAAACTAAGGCCTCTGCGTGCCAAAGTGCTAATGTATTCCTATACCCTTGTCAGGCATTTCCAATGACACCTTTGGATTTGTTGATTTTCAGCTATGTATTTATAGAAATGTTATGCCTTATTTTCATCCACCAATTGGTGATGAGTATTGGACATTAGAATTGTGTGTGATCACAAAAAGCATATTCTTGAATTGTGGCCAAATCCCATGAATGTCAAACAGGCATTGATTTTGATGGTTAAGCTCAGGGTGTAGGGGTTTTGTTTTCAGTAACTTAGCTGTGGTTTGTTTTCTTGTCATGTGTATCAAAGGGCTTCTTGTGCTTTTAACCATCTTCATTAGACTACAGTCTGTCAGTGGAGTGGGTTGCAGGGGTGAGAATGGTATGAATCCTGAAGGGAAATAATGGTGGGACTGAAAATAAAGGAAGGCTGGAGGAAGAGTAGGACAAACACTTTTACATTAAAATAGGTAGTAATCCTCGCCATTAGGAGACTGTATTACTAAGAACTTGATGTCAGTCAGGCAACATCAGTAGATGTGTTAAACTTGCTCGGCTTCAGATTGGTTTTCCTTGTACCTGTCACTTGCAGGAGAATGCCAGTGTTTGGCTTTGGTGCATTATGAAAAAGTATGTTGTAATATCTCCTTGATGAGATGCTTCTGACTCAGAGGTGGGCTTATGAACTCATCATGTTTGCCAGGCACAGACACTCTCACAGTGTGGTTTGTGCATCTACCGTGCCTGAGAGCACACCCATTTTCATGCAGTTACACTTGCTTAGCTTGGAGTCACGAGGTTTCATGCAAACTGCTTGAAAAGGGTGGTGGGTAATTCCCATCCATTTCAGCTGGTTCTTATACCTCTGCAGCTTTATTGGTATCTTATTTTCTTGTTCCTTCAAATGTAAGAGTGAAATTGGATATACAAAACGTGCTGAAGGGAATGCGGTGCTGTGACTGTTTTACTTATTAGTATTTTTCTGCTGCAGATTGGTCAGACCATGCAAAATTATAGTTCCCACAGCAGCTGTAACCTGACCACCATGTGCATATATTACAGCATTAAAGCTAACACCCTATACGGTAATGCAAAATACTATGCATGTTCAGGGGACCTGATTTATGGGTCTGGTGAGACTGTACGGTCAGCTTCTTGACTTTGGTGCAGATCCAGTCTTAATTTAAATACTGCTTACCTGCAGGTCTTTGTTTTATTTTCTTTATCCTGCATTTATTACAACAGAATATAAGAGATTTGAAGATAGTATTCTTTCAATACATCCACGCCGTTCCTCTCTTCCATTGATGCTTGGGAGAGAAGTGTTTGGTAACACAAACTCTAGTAAGTTCCCATTAGAGAGCAATTAGTTTCTACAACCCATATAATAGGTAAAAATTGGAAAGAGAAGCTGCAGAACGATTCTCCTGCCCATTGTGTTTTGCTGTAAGAAATGTTTAATTGAGTTTACTTATTTATAAAAGCAAAGTAAAGTCATTGATCCAGAATTCCTTGAAGCCTGACGTCGTATAAATTCTTAATCAAATTTATGTTTGTATGAATGTATTTGTGCATGGACCGATCAATGTAGTTCTATGGCTGGGTTATAGATGGAAAGACACTAATTTTTACAATGCTAAGTGATTGTTGTTGAAAGTGAGTTGTGGTAAATAATTAACATAAAATCCCTTTCCCTTGAATCCAACTAAAGCAGTTTTAAACATTTACCAGGTGGCCGGAATGAGACCTCAGATGTCTCATTAAGAGAGTGCACAGAAGAATCCTGAAGAGCAGCAGTTCTTTTTCTCTGTGCATGTGTGAGAAATGCTGATGTGGCATACAGTAGAAATAGTGGTGTATTTGGTGGTACGTCGACCCTCGGATTATTGCTTTCATTTCCTGCCTGTGTATGGGGCACATATGTCTTGAATCATAGAATCATAGAAACTCTCAAGTTGGATAGGACCCTTAAGGATCATGGAGCCTTACTCCACCTTCTCTCACTGTATAGGTAGACTTTGAAGCAAAGAATTAATTTCTGTTTCCATACAAAAAGTCCTCTGGAGAACAAGGGGCTATTTGGTGCATCTGACCCCCAGGTGGTAATGCAGAGCCCAGGGCAGCACAGTCAGATGTAGATGAGTTTGGGCAGCTGCATATCCTCTTGAGATGAGTCCATCCCACAGGGCAACAGTTGGGATAATAAATTGTGATAATGTTCTAACGGCACAGAACAGATTATCCATAATATTGAAGTAATAAACGATAGCCAGCAGAAAATCCATAGGCGGTTAAAGGAATCTTTCCTTTTAATTATTTTTTAATTACTTTGCATTTCACATCATCCCCTTCCCATTGAAAGAGGAATATGTTATGATGCCTGTGGTTGAAATAAGTTTAGGGGCATGGCATAGTAGGTGTGGTGGTGATGGGATGGAGGTTGAACTTGATCCTGGTGATGTTTTCTAACCTTGATGGTTCTTTGATTCTAAGTTTAAGTGATATTTAACCAAAGGTCAGACTATACTGAAAAACTTAGGGCTCCTAAGTACCTTCCTCTGTCAGTACCTAGCTGGGATAACCCATGCTGTGCATTACCATTGTATCTGTGACATGTTTTCAGGCCACGTCCATCTTTTCAAGATCTTAACTGAACCCCTATAGCTTTTTACCTTCACATTTAATGAAGATGAAGTCTGAATTTCTCACTGTTTGAACTTTATGACCAGTTCCCCAAAAGAATTACAGAATCATAGAATGACCTGGGTTGAAAAGGACCACAATGATCATCCAGTTTCAACCCCCTGCTATGTGCAGGGTTGCTGACCATCAGACAAGGCTGCCCAGAGCCACATCCAGCCTGGCTTTGAAAGCCTTCAGGGATGGGGCATCCACAACTTCCTTGGGCAACCTGTTAAAAGAACTGGGAGAGTGGGAGCAAAGCTCTGCCTTAGCTGAGTTATGACTTTTAAACTGAGACCACATCAAACAATCTGAATGGACTATTTTTTGTTTTTATTTTTTTTTTTTTAAGAGGAAACTTTCCTGGCAATTTTTAGAAATCAAAATTACAGTAATTCTCATAGTGTAATGGCACCCCTCTCCGTTTCCTGTCGCTCACGGGAAGAGGGAGATAATTACTGCTCTGGGACATGGCAGTTGCCAAAAGATAAGAGAGAAACTCTTATTCCATAAGCCTACTTGACCCTGTGTTTCTTAGAAGCAGAAAAAAAAATGGGTAATAAACCTCTATTTGCATTACAAGCTTCTTTCTCCTAACTGCATCAATTTATTCATGCTTTAAATGGACTTCCTTCTCCCAGGAAGCATCCTTGCATCCTTTCTCTTTCTTCCTGTGTTTATGAAGTTGTTCTTTTTATGTTGTTAGAGTAAAATTCTCATTTTGGGGCAGCAAGATCCAATCCTTGTGTTTATAGGAGAATAATTTCTTGGCAATAATATCTGCATAAACTGTGTATGTGTATGTGCATGTGTGTGTTTATAATGACTGCAGTTACTTGGGCTGCTGCTTTTACAGGGTCCTTATCATGGTAGACGCTGTATAAACTCAGCTATTGGATTGTGCCACCCTGAGGATCTCACAGGAGCAGCAAATGACAGCAGGCTGTTTTGTGTGATAATTAACAATGACTTCTTAATGCAGTGGGTCCTCTTTATGGTGGACGTAAGTCCAAAGCTCAGTCTGAATCTGGGATCTGGTTTGAGAAGAGGTTATGGAGTGTATTTTTCTGAAATGCAAAATTGAATCAAAGTAAGGCTTTAGCCCCAACAAATGGAGCTTTTTATTTACTCATTTGTTTTATTGACTCTAAAATCTTATCTTAGCACTCATCCCAGATCCTAATGTTCCAGTCTGGCTAGTCTATCTTAGGTAATCAAGCCTTAGCTTTGTCGGTAATGTATTTCCCGCATGTGGTGGCAGTTGCTATGTCTTTCCAAGGTCATTCTGTATGCAGCTACTTCTGTAAAAGGTGTTATTTCAGTAACATCAACTTTGTTTTAAAAGTGTGTGCATCCATTAAAAGCCATATTCTCATCAGCCCACTACTCTGTTCCTAGGGTTGTCAATACGGAGCAGTTAAATCACTTGGGTGTTTTTACTTCTCTTTATTTATGTGTGGGCTTTTGTGTGTGTGTGTTTTTGGTTGTTTTTTAAGGCAATTGCAGAATCGTTTGAGTTGGAAGGGTCCCTTAAAACTCATCTAATACAACTCCCCTGCAGTAATCAAAGACAACTACATCAGGTTGCTTAGAACCCCGTTCAGCCTTTCCTTGGGTGTTTCCAGTTCATTAAAGCATATTTCCTAAGACTATATATATCTATATTGTATATATTCTTTTCCTGCTCTCCCTATGTTGGTTCAGGGAAATAGACTCTGATATAAGAATGCAGTAAGTGGACTGAAATACATTAAAAACCAATTTTCTTTATGTGGCCTCTGTATTCCCAATGCCAGTGGGCACTTTGTAGTGGTGCCAGTGAGCTTGATAGGGGTAGTACTCAACTGACTAGCCTATAAAATCCTTTTCTGGTGTGTCAGGAGTGCAACATCTTGTAACGGCAAGAGTTAAAATGAAGCGTCCTCCCTCCTTACTTGTAATGAATGAACGTTGCACAGCAGCCCCTGGGAAACTGTGTTCCTCCAGCGTATTTTCAGGTATACCAGTGTTTGCTGAAGCAGTGGGAACACTCATTTCCCACTGTATATAAAAAGGAGTAAGAAAACCTTCAAATCCCACTAAAAACAGAGTGTTTGCAGAAAACTGATTTTCCGATAACACATAGCTCCTTATGTTGTAAAAGGAGGAAAATAAGAAAAGACTAAGTCCCCCCAAGCTCCCATTTCCTTAATTGCCCAAACAACCTCAGCACTGTGGATTTTCCTTAGTGATCTGCTATCAAGCTCCTGTCATGGTATAAGCCCGTGTTGTTTGCCAGCATCTGCTGATTTAGCTAAAATTTGCAGCTGCCTATGTCTGCACCTGACAAAGGAGTTTTGTATTCATTAACTGAGTTTTCTGTTTTGCTTTTTTTGTTTGTGTTTGTTTTGCTCGTTGTTGTTGCTTTGTCCCTTTTCAAACATTTTGAGTGAGAAAGGACAGAGGCTTTTGTGTGGGCAGAGGACAAAAATGGAGGAAGGGTTTCTTAGTACAAAAATACCAATGTTATTATCCCTCCATAGCCAGGGAAATCTCTGCAAATATTTTTCCCCACTGTTTCCAACAGCTGCCTGTGTAGTTGCAGTGTTTTTACCTCCGAGGTGCTAAATTTCAAGGTTAATCATAGAATCATAGAATTACCCAGGTTGGAAAAGACCTTGAAGATCATCAAGTCCAACCACAGCCTAGCCATAGTACCCTAACTCTAACAACCCTCTGCTAAATCATATCCCTGAGCAAGGTTGTTGCAAATGCCAGTCTTCTTTCATGCAAAGTCAAGCTCTGTTTGTAGAGGGGATGGCTGTGCCCATAACAATGGGAAAAGTCTTTGTCAGCTGTTGCATTGTCTGAGCCAGGATCTTGAGGAGGGCTGTAAATGTGGATATATACGTAGATGTAGACACAGCTATAGGTGCGGACATAGACATAGGCATAGATGTATGTGTGGATTTAGAGGCAGATGTAGACACAGACATAGACGTAGATGTAGGCATACATGTAGATGTAGACATAGGTGTAGACATAGACATAGAAGTTGATGTAGGTATTTATACTTTTGTGTCTCTCTGCACTGAATACAATGAGCAGTGTAATCATTCACGCTCATCAGAGAGCTCTGTCTTTGCACAAAGCCTTTCTATGCAGTGAGGGTCACCTTTGGCAGCAGTGTGGCAGCTGTCCCAACAGCAGTGTAAGAGGAAAGCAAGTGCAGACCAAGCTTCCAGAGCTGATCCATCATAGACCAGGTCTGTAAGACATATGGACCTACCTATGGTAGCGTTATGATATTAAAACATACATGTATCAGTGTCTCAGCTCATCTATTGTTTAGTCAGTGATTCTTTATCCCTTTATCCTCTTTATATAAAAAAAATAAATAAATAAATGATTTTCCTGTGCAGAAACCTGATAGAGCAGTAAGCAGGTGGTTTTGCCCATTCCGAGTGCAAGTCATTCCTTGCTGTTGTGATGGGGAAGCTTCTACAACCTCGTGCATGCTCCCCACTTCAGCCTGTTCAGTTGCATTGCAACAGTCTGCACTGACTTCTGCCTTGGCAAAGATCACACAGTAACTGGAGGAATGAATGTGAAACCTTACTGAGTGTGTCACCTTGCTCCAAAGTGAACACGGTGTTATTTAATACATTTAAACCCCCTGTGGAGATGGATTATTGAAAGGAAGGAAATTGTATTCTTCTATAAACCCACTTTGATGGTTGCATTTACCACATGATTAAATGTGAACGGCAATAGTATTTTCCAATGAAAATATGTATTTGAATATAAGTTAACCCTTGATTTACTAAGGTGAGTAATAATACTTAGTGTCCTTTTGAGGCTCAATTTGGTTTCTTTTCAAGGTGTAAATAACCGGTGTTGTGTCCTCCATGTAATTCTAAGCTGAGTAACCCTCCTGGCTCCTACGTACAGGACACTGATGTTATCATGACTACCATCTATAACACTTGTGAAATGCTGTGTGATTCTTCAGCCCCAAAGTGCAACTAACATGATATAGCAGCCTTGCTATAAGACTAGTAGAACTCATCACAGCTATTCCTGATTTACTGCAAGTGTGAGACCAGGCTTATAATATGGGTTCTTTGTCTCACTATTGAATTCTCAGCCCAGCTGAAAACTATAATTCACATTTGCGTTGTTTTGCCAAACTAAACTCTCACTGATGTTTTATTATGGAGTTTCATCTTCACTTTTTACAATTGCCCAGGATGCTCAAATACCTTTGGAGCTTCATTATAAAGCTCAGCATATACCAGAGAGGGGATTTATATATAGTTTCTTTATAAAGAGCACCAGCATCTTTGAGATAAGGGATGTGCTGCAGATGGTGTTTCAGATAGTTGTCTTTTAGCCGATAGCAATAGCCTGTGTGATAAATAAAATAAATGCTTGGAGATGAACACAGTCATTCTCCTTTATAACTCGCTCCAGTTTGAAAAGGTGCTTGGGTAGCAAATAATTCCCTTAAGTTTAGGAGACTCCTCCAGCTGTATTGGGCTGTCCCAGCTCTGAAATGAGATGGTTCCCAACATGTCCTGCAGGCAAAGCCTGCTGAAACTACCAAAGACATGCTCATGCATGCACAGATGGGAATGAAATGACTGAGCATTGAGCATTGCTCGTCACCGCTACTGTTAGGAGTAAATCGACGCTGTGTGGCTTGTACCTTCTTAGCATCACCCCTGGGATTCTTCCTTCTTATTATAAATAGTGGATGAATCCCAGAGGGAGCAATGCAGCCAAACTGGCACAGGGGATTCCCCTGGTGTTCAAACTGGCAATTTGTCATTGCAACAGCGAGCTTTATCTGCGGGAAAACACAGTGATGTGTTCAAGCATCCTATTCATTCATTATTAAAGCTGCGGTACTGTGCAGTTTACTAGGATGAGCATTAAGTGGGTGATCAAGCCTTGTGTCAAATGGGTTTGGTTAAAGAATGCTTTTTCTCTGCTCCCTAAGGCATCAGTCACATCTCTTGTCTCTCTGTGCTCAACTGGAGGACTCTTTTACCAAAGACAAAAGGGTAGAGCAAGGAGGGTTGTGCTTTCCCATATGTGTCCTTCAGATATCTTACACAAATACAGTATTTCCAGTGGGGAAAAACTAAAAGTTTACACTGATTTTGATTTATATGCACGTGGTGGCTCAGAGTCTTATAGAAGACCGAGTTGGACTCTGTAATCCTTGTGGGTTTCTTCCAACTCAGGATATTCTTCAAGACTATGTGAACAGATTCATACTGTGGTCAGTGATGAACTGGTTACAGAAAAAGCCTTTTCCAGGATTTGATGGGGATTGGACAAGGGAAGCTGCAGATGCTGAGCATTCCAGAGTACCATCTGCTGGCACAGGATTTGCTTAAGAGCCTTCTTTGATAGTGCTCAGAAGAGAGCAGTGGTGGTGAAGGCTTGATGAACCATCACTGTTGTTGCTTAGCATCATTGAAATGAGATGAAATCTGCATGGAGGTGGAGTGCGTTAGGAGCCCTGAGTGCTTATTGAATTAACAGGGGAGAGGGAGGCATGGTGACATGTCCGTGGGCGCAGCATGGAGGTGTACTAATCCACAAATTTAACAGGTTCCAAATAATTTGAATTAACAAGGAACCTCAGCTCATCTGTGTGCATACAAGGCAACGGTGATACCAAATGAGGCTCATGTTGGTGGTTGTGTTCTGGAAACCTGCTAGGCAGGCTTAGTCTGGGAGAAAGGGTGGGCAGGAGAGAGGGTTTTGCAGACAAGTAAAGGAAAGGATGCTGCATTATGCAAGAAGGCAGTGAGGACTATTTTATTACTAATATTATTTTATTTTATTTTATTTATTTTTTACAAGGAACCATATTTTCTTGATTTAAACATGTTTGGCATATGTGTGTGTGTGTATATATATATATATATTCCTTTTGTTTTTGCATATTTTGTCTATTAAACTATAATTTTAGAAATTTACATCCTTTGCATATGTGATACCATACAATCATATAATTGTTTGATATGGAAGGGACCTTCAAAGGTCATCTGTTCCAACTCCCCTGCAATGAACAGGGGAGTTGGATTAGATCAGGTTGCTCAGAGCCCTGTCCAGCCTGACCTTGAATGTCTCCAGTGACTGGGCATCCCCCACCTCCCTGGGCAACTTGTGCCAGCACCTCATTACTCTTATTGTAAAAAAAAACAACAACAAAAAACTAAACACTTCCTTATATCCAACCTAAATCTTTCCTCTTTCAATTTGAAATTTCTCTTTTTCCTCTAAAATTCGTGTTCATATCAGTTGTGCTACTGTCCTACACTAACCCTGATCCCTTTGAGATGCTTTTTTTTGTTTGTTATGCTTGGTGATATCCATCACTATGAAGCCTTTTTTTCTCCTTGTAATATATAACTACCAAACCTCTATGCACTGGCCACTTGTACAGGCCCTAAGTTCATACAGAAGACGTTTAGTCACCCTTTGGCCCTCTTGGCTCTCCCCTGCCCTCTTGCAGTTCACAAGTGGTGCTTCTTCCCCTACCCACAGCTGTAAATGGCTGTAAAGCATTAGTGAATATAAATTATCTTCCAGAGGAAAAGGGCACATTCAAAGAAGAGTGGAAGAGCAATTGGTGGATTGATTCTCCCCTGACTCCCCACCCCCAAAATTAAGCTTATTTGTTTATGACCATATACATATAAATCTTTATATTTATATTGCATATAAATCTTTATATGAGCTAGCAAATTTTCCATTGCTGAACTCTGGTAAATATTCTTGCAGGTCTCAAATATTTTTTAAGTTAAGGTGTTTCAATTTATGGGGTAAGAATCCATCTACTTTAACTTAGAAGTCAAATGAGATATTAGGTCATGAAGCAGTTTATACCATGCCCAGGAGATTGGGCTTCATCGCTGTTCAACCATGAAGTGTTTGTTCTCAGATTTTCCTGTGCCCGGGGTTATCTGCTTTGTTTTTGTTTTTTTGGTTTGTTTAGCTGTAGTTGTTTGATTTTTCCAAAGATGTCTAGAAGGAGCAACCTGATGTAGTTGTAGGTGTCCCTGTTCATTGCAGGGGAGTTGGATTTGATGACCTTTGAAGGTCCCTTCCAACTCAATTCTGTGATTCTCTGATATGAAGACTGGTACATCTGGAGGTGGATACTTTGGACTTGTAACAAGTATGAAGAATTTTCATGTTTCATGGGGTTTTTTAAACACTGTTTTACACTGGAGTGCTAGGTATGGGGTTGGGAAAGTGCCATAGAAGGGTCCATCTCTTATGACTTTTTCATAAAACTCATGTAATTACATTAGGCATTGACAGGAAGGGATTTTGGAAGAGGAGTGATAGCATTGCTCTGTGCATTCCCTTGAATTTCTACCTAAGAGTCAATTAATGATGGAGATACTTTGTATTTATCCAGCAGCTCTGAATTTAACAGCTCTGAATTTCGTTGTTAATTCCCAGGATCCCAGCAGGAAACAAGTCAATCTCCTTGTTCTTCAGCACAAATATTTGGTCCTAAGGTTACTGATTGATAAGCTGTAAATTAGCTTTCATATGTTATGAATGCAAAGAAATACATTAACTTCCTTCCATACCCTGCCAAGTGGTTCTTCTTGGCAGCTCACTCCTCTGAGAATGGCAAAGATTACTTTGTCTTCATTGCAGGACAGGCAGTGAGAGAGGACCATTTGTCTGCAAAATGATTTCCATCAGGAAAATTCCTTACACTGTGATTCACTCATACCATGTGTGGAGGAATTAAATTCTGGGTGAGAAGCATGAAGGAAACCCCACAGGAGAAGAAATGATTTGGCAGCTGATCTGTAAAGCTCTTTCAGCCACCTTTAAAGAAAGTGCTGTGATGCCAGTATCAGTTTCATTACACATTTGGGCTTGACTCATCTGCTACAGTAAAAGAAGAAAGAAACCCAAAGAAATAATTAAAGTTCATTATTGCATGGATATGAAATAGCATTATTAAATATCTACCTCACATTTATTTATAACCCTTCTTCCTGTCAGAGCCTGACATGTTTCGCAAACACCACTGAATGATTATATATTCTTTGCCCAAAATACTGAAGATGTTGCTCTGCATTTTATTCATCACTTGTTCAGTCAAAATTTATGTTCCTGCACAATTGGTACGTTTTCCAGGATCTTCCTGTGTGGGTACATTACTCATGAGACCTATGAGGCATAGAGCAGGTTGGGATTGAAGTCCTTAAATTCCTTTTTGAGAATGCTGGTGTACTGTGAGGAGTGCTGGACTGGGCTCTCACACTATGTATTAGGGTGAGACTGGAAGAGAAGGATCCCACAGTTGTCACTCCAATGCAGTAGGCACGTCTTCGTTAGCAGGATACAGTCATAAAAGGTGACACTTGTTGAGTGCTTCTCTTGGAAAATATATTGGCAGAGAGCAATACGGTCTCCCCTCAGCCTCCTCTTCCCCAGACTAAATAGCCCCAGCTCCCTCAGCCTCTCCTCATAGGGCATATTCTCCAAGCCCTTTACAAGCCTTGTTGCCCTATGCTCCTTTACCATTGAGAAGCATCACCTCCTTCCATAGGTAGTTTCCATGGTCCATAGGGTGCTTTGCATGGAGAAGTCGGTGTGCAACCTAATGTTTTTGATAAATTACACAGTGATATTATGGACTTAGTCAGCTTCCACAACTGGGTGTGAAAAAATATGTGTTCAGCATTAGCTGTGCCAAGAATTTCCTCACTTGGACTAAACTGAAATCAGCAGAAAGTTTAGCATTTACCTGGAAAGAGGATTTTTCTGTTGATTTTCTTTTCCTCTGTTTTTTTACTTCTCTATTACTAGAAGACACCTGTGGTAAGAAAGTTTTCTTTCCAGAATGCAGGAAGTTTATTAGTTTGTATTTATAAATGAAATGTAAATACATCACCAGGAGAAGATACTGTCTTGTCTGTAAATGGGATTTGCTGGTGAAGCAATGTGGACTTCAGTCTCCAGTAGTTGGCTTGGTAACTCAACAGTAACAACTGACCCTATTTTACCTGAGTATGACATTCCTACATTTTTGAAACATCCTTAACCTGCCTTTGACATCCTTTGAAATCTGTGTTTTCTAAGCCCTTTGTCCCATTCTCCGCCTCTCTGAGCAAATTCTGTTTCTTTAGATGGTAGGAAAAGGTTCTTCACCAGAGATTAGTGCACATAGAACAGGCTCCCAGAGGGAATCTAGCACAGCCCTGATCTGCTGGAGTGCAAAGAGCATTTGGACAAAGCTCTCAGAGATAGGGTTTGAAATTTGAGCGATCCTGTATGGAAGCCACGAGTTGGGTTCTGTGATCCTTGTGTGTTCCTTCCAGTCCGGGATATTCTCTGTTTCATTCACTCCTCACTTTTTGGCTTTCTCACTGTTTCTCCTTGTCCCCCATCTCTTATTGGTGCCATTCCCCTCTGTAAAAGTTTTGGCAAAATATTAAGAGCAAAGAGCACTGAAGCCAATTCCCTGACGTGTCTCCCTTTTTATAGCATGTGATACGATCAGTTGCATTTCTACAGTAACCATACTATTAATGTTTAAATTTCATTTATTGACATAATGAAACCTATTCTGAGACTTACAATACAAATATGCTCAAGGAACAGCTAGGAAAACAAGATAAGAGTATCTGAAAACCCAGGGAATGCTCGCAGGGTGGAGAGTAATAGCAAACATTATGTATTTTGCTCATCAACAATTTTTTTTCAACGAAAGCAGATTTTAAAAGTGTGTCAGTTCTCAACATATTAAGTGTGTGGCTGTGAAGCAAATTGAGATTAGCTCGTGTAGTGACTCCTTTCTGTGTAGCAGCAAACTGCTTCTGACTGATGCTTTAGTTTATAAAACTCCTCTCCTCAGATGAGCCTGAGGAGGATAAAAGCATTTTCTGCCTACATCACTGTCTTTTGTATTAGGAAGTTTGAAGAAAACCTACAGTCCTCAATTGCAGATGATTTTTATGTCTTAATGCATACTTATTTAGGGATTTTTTCCTCTCCTGTTTCATTCCAGATGCCAGCGTGAATCCTCCCAACACATTAACTAAATGTGACAGTGAAGTCCTTCTTTCAGGGCCCTCACCATGCAATAGACTGATGTTTTTAAGGAGCTGAACATGCCAGTGTGGGCCTTATAAACTGAAACGTACATGGAATGGATGAAAAATAAGGTTGAACAGAGACTGAAAGTGTGAATGGCAAAACATACTCCATTTTCCATTGATCCTTCTAGATGGTAGTATTTTTGAAGAGAAAAGTAGCAACCTATATGACTCAAAAGCACAGTGGTGTGTCATGTTAAAAAGCAGCATGCTGAAACAGAACTATCAGCTTTGGCCCACATGTTTAAAACAAATATTTAAGCCTACTAAAGCTAAATAGAGCTGGTAAACAATGTTTAAGGAGTTCCATGCTATGAAAAAAAATACTAATAAAATGCTGACTGATACCCATGAAAATTTTGCCATAAACCTCACTAGGATTAAAATTTAGCTGTCAGTCATCAGATCCCAGGAACTATAAGTCTGTTTTCTTGCTGATACGTACATATTTTTTGTTGGTCAGGCCCTCCTTTGTAACATGAAAGCTCATCCTGGATCTTGACAGGGAAGAAGATGGATTTTGTCTAAAATAACTGCTTCCCTGCTTTGGTACATCCTTCTTCAGCCATATTGGGCCTCCCTTGACTGATTTAAATTGACCTTCAGGCTTATTCCTTTCTTTTGCACTGTTCCGAGCTCTAAATCCTGAAGAATCAAGGACCTCTTGGCTGGCCTGAGCACGTTTCGTGGATAATTTCTGTGACTGTTCTCAACACTCTATAATGTCTTCAAAAGACACAATATTGAGCATTTGCTTTCTCCTCTCTCTCAACCACGAGTTTGTTTCTAATGAAATATTTATTAAGAGAATGATATTTGCAGGCAGAGAAGAAGATAATTCATGCGAGCAATCAGCTCTGGGTTAACTGGAGAATGAAAATGTCTTGGACCGAAGCAAAAACTCATAATCAAAGGACTCCCCAGCTATCCATCAAACAATCAATTACTGTATCCATTAGACCCCTTTCACCACACATTAGAACAATTTACTAGGCATGCTAATGTTCGGGTCATTGCTCCTTAAGGATGAGCACATAGCAGAGGCATCTATCAAAGTTTTGATGCTGTGTGATCTCATACAGTGTGAACATATAGCATAGATCACTTAATGTCCTCATGGTATCGTTAAGTCTATTAAAGACTTCGTTTCAAAAGGCCTTGCTAGTTGCCTTCAGATCTGAGCATCTCGAGGAAACAGAAGAATTAAGCATTTCACTTGGTTCAACCTTCTCCATGCTGACACAGATAATCATTCTGCGTGGAATGTGAATAAGCAAACTACACATCAGTAAAACAGTGATGGTTCTGACACTTCTTTATTCTGACATATTTTCTACTCTTAAATGTGCCATGCTGGTAAAGAGATTATTTTTTTCTGGGAACAGGGAATCCAGACAGCACATCATCCCAGAACCATGTCGCTTAACTATCCTCATCCACTAGCAGATAAATCTAGTGTGATCTTGAATAATGTGTTGGAAGAATCCATGTTAATATTTCCTCAGCATAGATTTCTACCTCTGAAGGCAACTAGACTCCAACAATAAGTGGAGAAAGATAAGACACTCCATGGATAATGTATGCACATCCTTCACCTTGGTATGTGAAGTGTAGGTCTCTACCTCTAAGCCTGACATTTGAGGCTCCCTTTATAGTATGCGATGCAATCTCATGCATTAAGTAGCTGTCAATCTTTTTAATCTGAAGTGTAGGACTCTTATCTCCATTGACATTATTGACAGTGTCTCCACTGAATATAATGGGAGTCTTAATAAGGAGTTTGGAGGTCAGTACTTGCCAGATACGTAAAGCTTGGTAAGGTGGATTTCTCGAAGTTCAATTTGACTGATGAGTTCAGACATAGGTATATACTGTGTAAACATCTGAAATTGCTTTAAAAGGGATCTCACGTGCATGTCTCTACCTCTAGACCTGATCTGATGGCACAGACTGGCATCTAGTTTCAAGTAACTCTATTAGCAGCAGCATTTAGCTCCTTAGCTCCATTAGCAGTGTGTAGCTCCTTAGAAAATCAGTGGAGAAAAGGGAAAAAAAAAAAAAAAGGGTGTAGCTTCATTGAATTGAATTACTCACTTCACTATTTTAAGCAGGTGAGAAACAGAAAGCAATGAACACTCTGAAAACACCTTTCCTGGGGTGTCTTTTTCCCCCATAAACTCATGGATCCTTGGACAAAGAGTGGGGAGAGTGCTCTTGAGCGTGTGCACAAATGTTATCAAGGTGTATCCTGTGCAGCGTGTCTAAAGTTATGTAATACAAAGCTCATATTATGGTAGCAAAGAAGCATGGAGAAGCAATGGCATGAGAGAAAGCCCAAGAAAGACCCTGTCCTCTCCCAGTCAGCTGGAGCAGGATGAAACTTGCTGCCTTTTCTTTTTGTGTGAGTGTGGATGTGTCTGTCGGTATATGTGTTATATACCCATGTGCGTGTGCCCACTTGAAATGCATGCTCATTGTTACTGCTGGCTGGACCTTGAGGGCATGGAGCTGCCAAATTTTGGGAGTAAGCAGTTATTTCACAACGCACTATTAAGCTTGAGATGTAATCCAGTCATCAAAGCAAGAGAAGGAAGCTATCTACTTTCCAGTGAGAAGATCCTATTCCAATGTGGTTTTGGAGAGAGAGGTCTGTATCGGGGAGTGAAATATGATTTTAATTCAATATGTCCTAGCCTTGCAGAATCAGTTCACTTCTCCTTGATTAGTCTAGGAATGGAAAGTATCCAGTATCCAGATTTCAGCCCTTTGAGACTAGGTTGAATAGTTAAGAAAATTACTGGGAGGCAACCAATTAACTAAAACCACAGGCGGCATTTTTCAGAGTAGACTTTAACATGCGACAAAATTCCTTCTGTGTTTGCATGAAAATTTCCAACAGACGTATTTTTATGGCACAAGCAATGAAATCTTCAAGCTAATGGCTTGGGAAAGGTATTGGCATATGCAGAAAGAATAAAAGGGAGTACAACGAGGGTGAATAAACTAACATGAGCCATAGACTATAAAGCATCGGAAGAGAAAATGAAGGAGATGAATTAAGTGTTGTAGAAGAGAGTATCAAAAGAGATGTTACAGTCTATAAACACTTTCAGGTTGAAAATACAGATGAAATCTCGGTGAATTATTCACCAAGCTAAATGGTAGAATTCAGAATGGCCTAATGTTAGGAAAGAAACATTTGAGTGGTAAAGCTAATGAAGAACAGTTGTGTTGATGGTTAATGCCCCCATCAGTTTTGAAAGTGAATAGTACAGCTAAAACAGAAGGAAAATGAATAACAGCATTACAAGAAAATGGTAGAAGTTATCTTAATAATTATCTATGGCCTCTGTTGCCTTTGAAGGACTTCAGATATTGTCGCTGAAAAAATGCACATATTTTTGGTAGTTTGGTTACATGTTAGATTCTGAAGGCAGTGAGCTGAAAACCTTGCAGCATTTATTTATCTTAATCCTTTTCCTGAATGTTTTCTTTTGCAAACATTTTAGGTAGATTTTCAATCCTCATGAACGTCTTTGTGTAGCCTATTTGCTAATTGTGTGATATGGGACCGAACGGTGGAGCTACAGAAAGGTTAGCATCTCTGAAAACATATATCACAGAGACACCATAAAGCACATGAGGATAATAAAGCTGGCTTCCACTGAATTCCTCTTCTGGTGTTTCCTATGTTTTTTCACTGTTTGGAAGGTTGTATTCACTTTGTCTTGCCTCCAAAAGAATTCATGCAGGATGAGTTAGCGAAGTGCAGAATTCCCAATTAATTTTCCTTGGAAATTCAGGAGGAGCATTTTATTTCCTTGAGCAGCGTTTTTGATGAAAACTTTGATTTCCAGTTTTCATTATTTCACTTTGCAGATGCACTTATGACTTAATTTACTAAAAACGTTCAGTTTCTCTTTCTGGAAACATCGTCTTAAATTAAAGTAATAACTTCATTGCTATTCCTGAGTGAAGATACAGTTCTCTTGCTGCTGATTGGGAAAGAATCAGACTTATCCACTCTTGCATCGTATGTTTGGGACAGGTAAGGGGAATGGCCAATGGAAGAGTACACCTGAAAGGTGCTTACAGTGAGAGTGGGGCAGGTCTCTTCTCACTAGTGACAAGTGACAGGACGAGGGGAAATGGCCTCAAGTTGTGCCAGGGCAAGTTTAGTTTGGATATTAGGAAGCACTTCTTTACAGAAAGGGTAGTTAGGTACTGGAATAGGCTCCGCAGGGAGGTGGTTGAATTCCCATCCCTGGTTGTGTTTAAGAGCCATTTGGATGTGGTGCTCAGGGATATGATTTAGCAGAGGGTTTTTAGAGTTAGGGTACTATGGTTAGGCTGTGGTTGGACTTGATGATCTTCAAGGTCTTTCCCAACCTGGGTAACTCTATGATTCTATGATCCTTATCTTCAGGAGTCGCGTCTCTTAAAAGACACCAAGGAACTTGCTCCATACACAGTGCTTGGCTGTAGCACGTAGAAAACAACAGGTAACTCTGGAACAAAGCAGTTTGATCTTTCTAAAGTCCTTTTTAGACTATTGTGTATTACTACTACTGGGTAGTCCTAAATCAGACTTGCAATATTTTCATTTTGATTCAGTTGTTGTATATATTTTTTACCATGCTTGTATTTAATTTTAGATCTTTTAAGGGTTTTTTATAAGCTTTGCTTGTATTTTATTAAAAACAAAAATGTTCTGAAGAAAAAAACAATTAAGTTTTGTGTATAGTATTACTGTAATACCTAACAAGCAGTTGTCTGCAATCACATGTGGATCAATAGGCCTTACTGTAGCAAATCTATGTGTAAATTGAAAATGAAAAAAGGTTTATATAGCATGGGATAAGTGTGGATTTTTATTCACTCTTCTCATCACTGCTATGCTTGTAGGTATGGTCTGTCAAAGACACTTTCTTGTTGGATGTTCAGACTTCTATAAGGAAGACATTTTTTACATGAGTGGTGATAAGAGAAGTGGTGGATGCTCCATCCCTGGAGACATTCAAGGTCAGGCAGGTTGGGGCTCTGGACAACCTGATGGAGCTGTAGGTGTTCTTGTTCATTGCAGGGGAGTTGGACTGGATGACCCTTAAAGATTGCTTCCAACTTAAATGATTCCATGACTCTGTGACTTCAGACTTGGAGCTGATTGGTTTCTCTGCTGTTAATTTCACACTCACTTGGGGTGGATGTTTAGGATGGGATGGATTCTGCCCTGGGCTCCAATGACTTGATTTGCTTTCTGTTGAGGGGTCACTTTCTTTAATAGAAGCACCTCATGAGAGTCACCAGATAATTACTTAGATGGACTCTGCCTGGCTCTGACTCTAGATCTTTTTGAGTAGATCACACTGACTTCATGTTTCTGGCCTATGTTGCTGCCTCATTCAGAGTTAGCGATGAAATAATTCTCTGTGAATTTGACCAAAGGACTGAACACCATTTGCTGCAGAAGGCAGACTGTTTAACTCTTGAAACCTCGTTATTCCTAATGGTGAAATCTGGTATGTAATAATTCCCAACTGTAGAAGGCTTCTGAGAAGAGGCTGTGAGTAAAAAATAGGTTATGTTATCCTGCAGAGGCAGCGCTGTTGTCCAAGTGACAGTCATTTCTGTGCCACATCATCTTACTTGCTGTAATGCTGACATAATTTGAGCGGGGGTTCTTCCGTGGGTGATACCAGAAGCTGTGGTTGGGTGAAGAAGCCTTGTCCCATCCTGCTGCTCCAACCTCAGCAACCAGTTTTTCTCCATCACATCCACAGAGATGAACTTCACTGTTATAAAGAAGCATTGACTTGTCTTTCCTTTCCATTCACTGACCACCTACCCCAGCGGATGCTCTGCAAAGCCATTCATGGGCGGTGAGAAGCTAATTTCTGATAAGGCTTTTGGGCAGTAGGTATGGTGTTGTGAATGCAGACAGTGCCAGGGCTGTGAAACAGGCAGGTGTCTTGTGCAGGGCAGTCACTAAAGAGCAGTTTTTCTCAATCTCAGACTGTGAGCATTTTCTTCGGTCCACTGAAACTCTGGAAAATGTCAGTGGTGAGAAGAGATTAAAAGATTGCTGTCAGAGGTTTGTTTTGTGGGAATCGGTTGTGTTTGTGAGAAAAGATGGCTGAGGACTCTAAAAACAACAGAGAAGGAGATGAGGATTGATAGGAGTGGCTTTCATCTGAAGTGCATGGCATAAAAATATACTCTGTTTTTGTCACTACCGTGTGAATCCAACTGCTCTACTCGGCATAACAGCTATTAGGATTCAGTAAGTGCACCCAGTTTCATACTTCCCATGTAAGAGAAAAGAAGTGAATGACTTGAAAGAAAAAGGCATACTTGTTATTTCTCTCACTTCTCACTATAGGGTGGCATAGTGCCCATGCTAGGGATTGTCTCTTCTACCTTAAGAAACTGAATTTGGCTCTTGCCTCTGTATGAACCCGGGAAAAGGCTTCTTGCTTATTTTTTTATTTTTTATTTTTTATTTTTTTTGTCCCTAGATGGGTGTTAATGACTGAACCAGTGACTCATTTGCCTCCTAGTTTGTCTTTCTAGTAGGAGCCTGCTCACCAGCTGTATGGCATGCACGTTAGGAGGCAAACAACGCTGTCCTTTCTAGACAGCCACGATGCATCTGTGAGCACGGCCCATTTACACAAACGCTGAGTGCTTCAGATATTCAGCAAGGGAGCTGCGAGCAGGGGAGTTTTCTGCCTAGCATCAGGATCCAGGGATGATGAACAGCGCAGCTCTCAGCAAGCAGTGCCAGCCAAAACACAGTGCCAGCAGCAGGGCTGTGCAGAGCCAGAGAGTTATGAGAATGCAATTCAGAGAGCTAGGAAAGGGCAGGAACAGCTTTAGAAATGTGATGCGATGCTGTAAAAATATAGGTGAATGCCCTCCTTCATGACAGTCCTAAAGGAATATTTATGCTTTTGCTTTGTATGCACAGAGAAGCCACCTGGAGATGCCATCAGTATAGGCAGTTGGCTCTGGGAAGGATGAGTTTAGATATCCGTGATCAGACTTTAGTCATTCAGTGTAATGAGTTTGCAAAGAAGAGGCTGTTAGATTATTAAGATGGGAAAACTGTACCTCTTAACACTGTTGCTTTCATTATACTCACATTTCTACAGGACTGCCTATGAGGGCTGCTCTGAAAGTAATGCCTCCTGTTTTATTATTGTAGAATCACAGAATGGTTTGGGTTGGAAGGGACCTTTAAGATCACCCAGCTCCAACCCCTGCTAAAGGCAGGGATATCTCCCATCAGACCAGGTTGCTCAAAGCCTCATCCAGCCTGGACTTGAATGCTACCAGGAGGGGGCATCCACAGCCTTGCTGTACAACCTGTTTCAGTATCATACCACCCTCACAGTAAAGAATTTCTTCCTAATATCTAGTCTAAATCCACTCTCTTTCCATTTAAAACCATTCGTTCTTGTTCAGAGGGGCATGTCTGACATGGAGGCTGTAGATGTCCTATTGCTGGAGGCTTTTTGATGTCAGATTGCATGGGATCCTGTGCACTCTGATTTGGTGACTGACAACCCTGCCCAAGGCAAGGAGGTTGGAACTAGATGATTTTTAAGGTACTCTCCAACCTAGGCCATTCTGTGGAAGCATGTATGAAGCAATGGAGATCAAACAGTGGATGTTAGTACTGTGAAGGGAGGCTATAAGGAAGAAGGGGACAGACTCTTCAGCAGGGTCTGTTATGATTGACAGAACAAGGGTTTCAAACTAAGTAAAAGTGGGGAGATTCAGGTTGGATCTAAAGAAGAAACTTTACCTGGTGCATCACTGGCAACAGTACGTAGCTAATAATATTAACTATGTTGAAAAATACTGTTTTAAACCTTAGAATTTTATCTATCAAATAGTGCTCTTGTGCTCTTAGTATCTCTTGCTGTTTCCATGGAGATAAACAGGAGGCATTATTTTTGGGGTGACCTACGTATTTGCATGGAAGGTGAAATTCTCAGTCAAGGGAAAGAAAGGAGAAGGACTGGAAACAAGAACAGTTCATTATGAGGATACGGTAAGAATTACGCTGAGCAAAAAAGCATATCAAAATGTAACCCTTGGGATAAGTTTGCCCTAGAAGATAATACTCTCTATGGGGTTGTGCTCAGCATCAGCCCCATCACCTGAGGCTAGAAGGAAGGTCGTTCGTACTACATTTGTTCTTCACCTGTAGGTTAAAATATGCTGTGCTTCTTTAAAGCATTTTGGGTATCAGAGAGCTAAACCTCAGGCTCCTGGCTTATTTTCCTTTTCTTCATCTGCCACAGACACATCATTTAATTTTCCAACTTGGAGTACAGTGAGATCGACTCTGAACTAGAGCAGCCCTAGGAGCTGAGGTCAGGATTGCTCAAAATGAATTTTGTGGAGTAATAAAGTCTTGAAGGAAAAATGAAGAAGAAGGAAACAGTGGGAGGTATGAACTAGGTACTCTGTTAGTAACTCTCTTCTAGTTCCAGGAAACTAAATGGATTTTCTTAGACTTCATGACTGCAGAGTCTGGAGCGATTAGATTTATAAATGCTGAAAAGCGATTCAGCAAAATAATTTTGGTTCCCACATTTTCCTTAAAATAAGTAATTTCTTGCAGACCCCAGCAAAGAGGAAGCTGGTAAAAATGGTGATTTTCATACTCAATTTCAAGTCCACATCGCTCAAAAGTAAACAACTTGATCAGGAGGGAAGACAGCACAACATGAGACATTCTAGTTAATTTAAATAAAAATGCACTTCAACCCTTCCCATTATGCTAATTTTACCATGCTTTTGGGTTTTTTTTTCTCATGCTACATTGGTGCAGAGTAATCACATTTCCATAACTTGAAGAAATTGCTGAATGCATTTTAGTATTTGCCTGTGTTAGCGATTCACACAGGAAAGAAAAGGTCCCACTGAAAGTTGTCTTTGTTAAGGATCCAAAACCAGTAGTTTAAAGTGTGACCAGTGTCTGGGTGAAGAGGAGGAACAAACGATGGGTAATTTGTGATTGCATTTCTCATTGTTGTTGGAAGTTCCTCTCCTAAGATAACAGAGCTCAGATTGCCAATCACTACTGCGATCTTCTGCGTGAAAGATAACGCGAAGTTGCAATAGCACTATTTCACTCCTCTAAAAGATTTAGAAGTCCCAGACTGCTTGTTCTGTGCATGCCTGAGGCCTTTCTACCTATAATTGCTTTGGGCTTTTGCTTGGCAAGAAGCAGCTCTAAATCTCATTGAGGCTGCAGGGTGAGTTGTTTTGGAAGGGTGGTTTGAGAAAGATGATCTAATCCAATTTATCTGTCTTCTTAACCTGTATATTGTGGGTAGGCAGGCCAAACTGGCTGCTCCCTGCCATTTTTGTTCTAGGCAGCTCGCAGTGCCAACGTACTGTTAAAAAGGCTTCACAGACATGTAGCATAACTATTGCAGTATTCTGCACAGTGGTCCTCCATGTAGAGTGTTTTATTGATCTTTAATGCAGGCACTCTGGCCTCATTTTTCTACATGCAATAAAACGTGAATCTCAAAGCTGGGATGCTAGTGAGAATAGGAGATCCTCATAAAGCGTAGCCTCACTGTTTATATGTCTATACATACCATAAAGCAGGAGATAAATGTTTCTGCATTTGCATTTTGTGTGAAAGCCAGAGTCAAAATGTTACCCAAGGAGACATGTTAGTTTGCAGGAGGTGTGGGAAGTGTGTTGAGTATTGCTTGAGCTGGCTGTCTCCCTGCTAGAGGCAGGCAGAGCTTCTGGAGACTGGGAAGACAAAGTACCTTTCCTGGGTTTACTACCTGAAGCATGTAAACTCTATCTTCATATCTGCAGAAGGCTTCCTTGGAACAACCTGCAATATGTAGTACAAAATTAGCTCATGTGAATGAGATGTCTTATACCTGTGCTTACATTTGGAGGTATCCAGGGAATTTGGGAGCTATGCTGAGCAAATCAGAGGAGGGTTATTTTCTGTTCAGAGATGGTTTTGAATGGAGATAAATTGCTCTGAGTAGTAGAGCCAGCGGCCAGACCAACTGCAAGACCTTGCAAGATGATGAGTGAACAAAGCAAAGGCAGTGGTGTTGTCTGCTGGAACATGTGCAAAGCCTTTCACATTGTCCCACAACACATCCTTTTCTCTAAATGATATGGATTTAAAGCCTGGACTATTCAGTGGATAGAGTGTTGATGGGTTTATCACATCCGGAGTGATCAATCATCTATGTCCAGGTGGAGTATGATCATGAGTGGTGACACCCAGACATCTGGACAACCTGGTCTGGTGGGTAGCAACCAGCCCATAGCAGTGGGGTTGGAACTAGATGATCTTTTAAGGCTCCTTCCCAGTGAAGTCATTCTGTGATTCATTGATTCTATAATCTAGAATAAATGAGACAACTTTCAATTGTGAGTTTCTTGCATCCCTGTGATTATCTTTAATATCTTTCCAAAAGCCTTGTTTACTTGATTATTTTGATTTCTAGTAAGGGGAAAACCTATAATGAGCAATCAGAAATTGCATCATTAGAGAAATAAAAGAGAGATACAGGGCAGAATTGTTTCCAGCACACACCTGCAGGAAATTCCCTAATACTCTGAAGATGAACCCTTTGGGTGATGACATGGTAGGTGGAGTTCCTGTTATATTTCTGCTTCTAGGTGGAGTAAACAGCCTGTGGGAACCAGAAGAGAGGTCATTTCAGTCCCTTCCTTGGCTGTTTTGTGTGACATAGGTTGTACAGCTCTTAATATTGCTGTGTACAGAGAGAAGACGTGTGTTATTTTCCCTTTTTGGCCCTTCTGATATACAAATGGGGAGTGAAGTAGGCACAGAGCTGAGAAGGGGTTGTCTTTGGAGACGTGCAATTGCCCATGCATAGATTTGACAACTGCTGAAGTACAGATACTTACAGAAGTTGTCTCCTTCCAGATAAAGCCTTTTCCCCCCCCTTTTTTTTCCCTTTATCGCCGGCTGTATATAACATCTTCCCATTTGTAGAATAAATCTGATAAAAAAATGTAGTTGTAAGCAGCAATGATTTTATCCCAGTGAAAAGATATTATCCAACAGAAAATATGTTGTGCTGGGGCATAATTTTTCAGATATGACGAATAACAGCAAAGTGTGACCCTCAGTCCTGAGAATTTAGCTTTAAAAGAACCACTGAGCATATCAGATAAACTCAACTTTTTCTCTCCTATCTTTCTTTTCAAAGGCAGAGTTTGTTTTATAGATACGTCATGACAAAAATCTGCCACAGGCAAATTTCAACAAAAGAGCAACTTCAAACACATCCAATTAACAATTTATGAAAGGAAATCCTACAGAAAATTACACAGAGATTCACAGGGCATAAAATTCGGCACTAAATCAAATTTAATGTGGAAATGTCTATACGGCGAGTTATGGCCCCTTGCAGAGCATTGACAAAAGGAACGTTATCTGTGGAAGCTCAATGAGTGCCCTCTGTCATATCTCTTTTTGCTATAAATAAAAGATTTTGTCAGGGACAGAAAAACTGAAAAGGAAAAGAAAACCCCTGATAAACCCAGTTATACACAGTTTTCAATCGGAAGTATTAAAAATAATTAGATTTCTTTGCACTTTCAAATCCAGGATTTGTTCAGTTTATCACTGAAATGAATTTGTACCATCAACAACTACAGAATCAGTTTTCATTTGGCTGCATGGCCAGCCACTGTATATATCCCACTAGTAGGTCCTGGTGACTATATTTAAAGTTATTATGGAGCTGTTTTTGTGTCTGGAAGGAAATTTTGGACCCCTCTCTGCATCTCCTTGTCTCACAATTCATTTGTTCATTCAGCTGTTGTGGTTGGGTTTTCTTGAAGGATATTAAGTATACAAAATCACATAATTGCCTTCAGTAGCTCTGAAATTAACTTAAGCCACTACTTTGTTTGGAGAAAAACATCTGTGTCTAGACCATTATCTATTTAAATACATAAATAGCCTGAGATGGTTGAGCAGCATCACTTGCATTGCTCCATCTGTATTATTTCGGGGTTGTTTACAGAGACTAGGACCAGCAAGGGAGGGTGACTGATAAGTTGAAAGAAGCCAAGACCAAGCATCTTTGTGATGCAACTATATTGTTATATGTACTAACATCATCTGAAGAGCTCCTTATTGAATTGTTTAACTCCTCTGTTCCTTCATCAGAACAGAATGGGAAGCATTAGATCGTTAGCAAATTTGATATATTCCACTGAAATGTTTATCTTCACAAGAAAGGATGGATTCATGTGCATGCATTCATGTGCATTTGACTTCATGGTGCAGCATCCTTGTGTTGAATGAGAGCAGTTGAACTTAAACAGTTCCTTCCAACTCAAAACAATTCTATGGTTCTGT
Organism: Coturnix japonica; assembly: GCF_054131305.1. NCBI lineage: Eukaryota > Metazoa > Chordata > Aves > Galliformes > Phasianidae > Coturnix > Coturnix japonica. Next base: position 2,025,792 of record NC_140664.1, read on the forward strand.
GATAGTATAAGGTTTTCCCTTATACAGCATGTCAGACACACGGGTCCTCCCAGCCTACACATCCTTGTGCAGTGTAACTGCCTCTTTATAATGTATTTTCTGCGTTTGTGCAGATGCAATGACATCCTATGTCACTATGCAGCCCTATAATACCCCATGGTGCATTGTTGTTGTTAATTTTTGAATTCATTAATATATATATTTTGGCAATGAAATGCTCAGCCACATAAGTTAGTGTCCAAGGCACATAGTAATAGGTGAATAAAACACCCACAGAGTACCTGAATCCTATTAAAATATGCATTTCAAAATGTAAATGAATTTTTACACTGATTTGAAATAATGATTTTCTTCCTATAACACACGCTGTCTGTGTAGATAACAGATCCTAGGGAAGCATGAGGTGAAACAGAGTAAGATGTTCGTGTCAGAGGGTTTTATTATATATATATAATATATATATGTATGTATGTATAATGTATATGTTTGAAATATACTTGACTAGATATGAACAATTTTTTTCTGTATGCCTCTGTCTCTTCCATTACCCATTAGCCAGCTTGTCTAAATACAACAGTTAGATACTACTCAGTTTCTCTTTGCTTCCTTCAGAGTTCCTCTAAAGCAGATCTCTAAGCAATGCAGCGAGAAGTAAAACCCCTTATAAGCTGTGTTTTTCCTTCATTCACCAGCCTCCCTCATAAGTGCTTGATTTTCTCATTCTTGCCCAGGTGATTTGGCATTGTTTAATCTTTCCCACTGCAACTTCTACTCTACACTTCTCCAGTCCTTCTGTGCTCTTCTAATATGATCTCCGTTGGCCTTGCTTCACATTCACTTTGAGGGAATTTAAAGCATTTAACATCCATGAAAACTTAGATGAAGCAAGAGAGCAAAAGCTTTTACTTCTCAAATACCACCTCTTGAAGAGCCCCAGTATTTCTGCTTCAGATCAGTCCAGATTCAGGGAGTTAAGTGTCATCCTGAACTGTTGGGCTTGTTTTCTTCCATAATTTTCAGGAGCTTTGGGTATATTCAGGCTAAGAATGTGCTATAGCACACACTTCTTTCAACTTAAGAGTGTTGGAAGCAGCTGGGTTACTCTTTTATTGTAACTTTTGATTAGGGGTCAGAGCTCAGATCAAGGCCAGCTGAAAGGACAGTGTGCACTGTTTGAAGTGAAATACTTGTGTGATTGTAGGACTGGAGTCTTCTGTGGGACCTATTAGTTTAGGATTTGAACTTAACCTCCCGAATGTCCATACCAAACTCATGTTGGTTCTTTCTCAGAGTGGTTTAGACTGAACCATCTCAGTAGGCATAGACGCTAAAGGATGAGAAGAGAAGACCTTGTTGAACATCTGCCCTTATGTGCAGTGTAGATGCAGCTGAATCTTGAACAGGCACTTTGAATATGAGTCTAGATACCAGTACAGCTCCCAGAGCCAGAAATCAGTGGCTTACCTAGAAAACAGTATGTGATATGTAAGCAAAACCAAGTGAACTTTAGAGAGGAGGCTCTATGATGCTGTGCCTATAGCAGGTGGGTTGCAATAGGGTCATCTTTGAGGTCCTTTCCAACTCAAGCCATTGTGTGATTCTGTGATTCTGTATTATTTCTAAGCTGTTGACACTACAGTCACATTACTGTAATGTTTCTGTTTTTCCTTTTTTAAGCCATATTTATATTTTCCCAAAAATAAACAAGATATTTTCCTTTGTTGTGTTCCACGATGTAAGCTGGACTGTTAAGTCTTCAAGGCAAATACATAGGACTTGTGCATGTCTGAGACAGCATCTAATTACAGAGAAACCTGCAGTAAAATGAATACAGTAAATGCGAATTTCTTTCATTTGCACATAAAGTTTTTGTTCTGTGAGAACTGTCACATGCTGGGTGTCTAATGTAGCTCAGGAGATATGGCTTCAGGTCCTAACACTCCACAAGACTTGATGTGTGTCCTCTCATGTAACTTTCTGTTGCCCTCTTTGCCATGGTTTATGCAGCCTATTATATAACTGTTTTCTTTTCCTGTAAGAAGGCCACGTGTATATATAACTAAAAAGATTTACACTTCCTTTGCTTTCTTCTCATTCCTCCGTCTGAGCAGAGCCCTAGGACTCCCTTCTCTGACCTAGCTGACGATGAGAAGATTTTTAATGGAGGAGATGGCACGTGGCAAAAGCAGAGTCAGGATCAAGCCTTGCTCTCAGAAATCACAGAGGAGGATCTGGAAGCCATCCGTCAGCGGGAGGAGGCCATTCAACAGATTGAGGTCAGTAATAACCTTCTCCTGTCATGGCCTTGCAGACTGAAAGTGCAGACATCTTGTGTTTTGCATTGCTCAACATGACAAAAGAAATGCTTATTTATGTGTCTGTCTGTATATCATCACTAGATATAGGAGAGATTATCATGGTATTCTAAAAATTGAGATGATTGGCTGAAGGAAGTATTAATAGTTAACATGAGCAAAAATAAAAATGCCAAGAAGTGATCAGTTTTCATTGGCTAGTGTTTTCCTCTTTCATTATGGTCTGTAGTGAGGCACTTCAATTGAACTTGGTTCCTCAGTGAAACAACTTTCTTGGTGTGTGCAAACTTCAGACTCATATCTGTGACAGACAGAAATTATTCATCTTTACCATTAGAGAGAATAAGAGATTAAATAACTTCTTCAGTTTTTCAAGAATTATTGCTTTATTAAAGTATTCGGATGTTCTTAACATAAGTAAAAGAAGACTCACACTATTTTTGTTCACATTTTTCCTTGGAGGTGCTATAAATATAATATGGTAAAAAGAACAAAAAGAGGTCTGAATGAGTTAAACATCCCACATTCTTCTTTTTATACTTTGCTTTTTGTGCTTTGGGGAAACTCTTGTTTCTCAAATGTAAGTAATAAATGAATAAAACCTACTACATGTAAATTTTTTCTTTTACTAATTTATATGCTTTTACAGGCCTGAACTCAAGATGAACCTAAAAAGTGGGCTTCAGAATAAACCAGAATATTTAATTAAGGACTGTACTTGGCCTTTTAATGGGATTGAGCTAATTTTATCAGAATGGATCTTGGTTGCATTGTAGTAGGAGTAGTGATTGAGTTAGGACAGGTAAAAGGGGACTAATGTTCCTGCTGTAGACCAGTGCCATGAGGATTTCACCTCTGCACACAGTAATAGCTACACACGAGTTAATGCTTTAAATAACAAATCTGGTAATTTTACAAGCTTGGGTCAATTTTTAATCTCTGGGTATATTTAATCTCTGTTATGGTTTGCTGAAGAGACATAATTGAGCACTGTACACTTGTGTGCATTTCTAAGGATGAAATTGTGAAATATCATCTCATTAAGAATCCTTGTATGTGA